>NC_139005.1:5539954-6739954 GCF_964374135.1 Grampus griseus | reverse complement strand
AAACAAGCTGGGCACAAGTCTTCAGGTGTATCTAGGTTTCCTTACCAAAAACCCGAGACAGTAGCTGAAGACTTCAGCATGGATCTGGAGGTCTCCACAAGTCCTGTCTTGACCACAGTCAAGTATGTTTAGGAAATTTGCTGAGCACCTCCTCTTTCCTCTCTCTCTTCGTTTCTGATGATAAATGAAACCCAACACTTTTGACAACTATCTGACTCCACAGAAAGAGTTTCAAAGTGAGTCATTTCTAAATGTTTCATGTAAGAAAAGTAAGAAAAACAGAAGTGGGAGAGCATGGTTCTCAAAAATTTTCTGCAGGACACAGAGTATGCTTAGAGAGAGAGTACTTTTTACATCAGCTTCCCAATTTATAGGTTTTTGGATTTGCTTTGTTTTGGAAATGCACAAAAATGATCCTATGGTATGTGAGACTGGGGGTGGGGAGTAACTGGGGGGAATGACCTGCACAACCCCATGTAATGAATTTCAAGTAATATCTCTTATATGCTTAATATGTGTCAAAGAAGTTTGTCGTGCAAAAATCAGATGAATTAAACTATGTTCTAATCTCTAGAGATTCACAGTCTGGTGAGAGTATGTACCCATACAACAACAACAAAAAACACCTGTAATACAATTCAGACTATAATGATAGAAATAGCAGTAGAAGTAAAAGAGTAGAAAATAACATGTAGGGGTGTATTTAGCCTGGGGCAATCTAGGAAAGTCTTAAGGTAGAAATAAGGTCTGGGCAGGTTCTTCAAGAATTATGGGACTTCTCTAGAAAGAGGTGACAAGCTGTTTACTTTTACTATCTTTATTATTATTATTTTTTGGGCCATTTCAGGGCATGTGGGAATCTTAGTTCCCCGACCAGGGATTGAACCCCTACCCCCTGCAGTGGAAGTGCAGAGTCTTAACCACTGGACCACCAGGGAAGTCCCCACATCACACTTTTTAAATTATTCTATATTATACCATTTAGTCAATTATTCCCCTTTTCATGGATATTCTGTTTTTATCAAATTTTAAAACAGTTATAAACAATGTTTCAATGAGTACTCTTGCATTCTACATATCTATGAAAATTTCTGTAGAATAGTTTCCTAGGACTGTAATTGTTAAATCTATGTATGTGAATTTACATTTTTGAAAGGTATGGCATTTCCCACTAAAGAGACTCCACCAATTTACACTTCCATCAACGGTGGTGAGGGTATCTATTCCATTTGCAAAAGGTAAGGTCTTTATCATTAAGTTCAGTATCATAAACAAGTACTCTGCTCTTAATATAGACATTATACTTTGCACTGTAGGAGATGCAGAAGCAATGAAAGATGTAAATATACAATTATAATTGAGTAAGGGCTGCTAGCAGGGTAGTCCTGGGAACATGGAAGAGGGAAAGACATTCTCACTGAAACAAACATGAAGATAATGCACTGAAGAGATAACACTTGAGCTGGGCTTTAAGGCTGGGTAGAAATTTGACAGACACTAATAGTGCTATAAAATAATTTATCTGTCTCTCTGCCCTACTAGACCAAGAGTTTGTGCCTATCTCCAGAGCCTACTACCATGCCTGGAATAATACATGTCTGGGGCACCAATGAATGAATGAATGAAAGTTTGGTTGAAAAGGATGTTGGCTTTTGAATATAATTCAAAGAATTAATTTGAGTCTTTAAAGTTGTTTCTGGTGTGGATCCAGTTTTACTGATGCCTCTTTCTCTAAAGATTATACAGCAATTAAAACCAGTTGGAGAACTTCCAGCTGTATTACTTGGATTTTCAGATCAGGAAGGAAATTACTGAAAACACCTTGTGAATAGGGCTCCTATTTCTAGATGGCTTCTGTCGCTTCTTATAAAGTACTAGTTTTATGGTGTAATGTGGAAAACTTGGGGGGAAGTTATGTGATTCTCTTCTGTTTTGTTCCTTTTTAATATCTAATTACAAGTTTCTAAGCAGAGATCAAATGCTTTGGCAAGAGTGAAATTTTGAATATATGTTGCAAACACAGCCATATTAAAACATGTTATGAGTCACTGATTAATTCTACATTTTCAATGATGGAAATCTGTAGTCATTTGGCTGAAATAAAAATTTTAGAATTGTATAATGTCTAGCCTGCTCTGTCTGAGAGAATTAAAAATAAACATATGACAAAGTTTCTGTCCTTAAGGACTTTGACGAAAAATGATTAGATTCATTATTAGACCAAGTATAAATATACTCTAAGTGAAAAAATAACCAAATGCCAAAAACTATGGATGACATAGACCAATGCTACGGCTAGTTAGCAAAGGACAAATCTGATGAACCTGGTGGAGGTTAGAATTAGCTGGGAAATTTTCATGGAAGAACATTCTTGTGAAAACTGCTCTAGATTAGGAATCTGAGTTCTAGTTTTAATCATAACTAAATACTTGACCTTGGGCTGGATGCTTGACCTAGAATTTTTTTCTTAGATGTAAAATTAAAGGGTTGGCTTGCGTGATCTTTAAGGTTTCTTTTACATCTAACAATCTATAATTCTCCCATTTCAAGTAGGGGGAAAACACACATTAAGGTGGAGGGAAGCCCAGCGTGAGTGAACGACACAGGTAAAGTGGTCTGGCTGGAGTAAAAAGCACACAGGGAGCAATAGAAGATGCGTAGAGCCTGAGCTTGAATCCCAGCTCTGCCACTAATTGTGTGGCTGCACAGGAATTTTTCAGACTCTGTGTTTTCATTTCCTCACCTGCAAAACAGGGATTGTGTCAGGTTTTATTTATTGATACTCAGGCCCATTCCCATTCTTCCTTATTATTTCTCTAAGTGAAGCCTGGGTACTGCATTTCCGAGACTGCCTCTCAGGCAGGGTCTGCCTAGGCTCTGCCAGAGGGGCATGTTCATGTGCTCTTGGAAAGTGAAGAGAAAAGGGAATCATTGCATTTGATTCTTTTTCTTGAGATTAATTTTTATTGGAGTATGGTTGATATACAATATTGTGTTCATTTCTGCTGTACAGCAAAGTGAATCAGTTCTACATATACATGTATTCACTCTTCTTTAGATTCTTTTCCCATAGAGGCCATTACAGAGTATTGAGTAGAGTTCATTGTGCTATACAGTAGGTCCTTATTAGTTATCTATTTTATATATAGCAGTGTACGTATGTCCACCCCAATCCCCCAATTTATCCCTCCCCACCCTTTCCCCCTGGTAACCATAAGTTTGTTTTCTACATCTGTGACTCTATTTCTGTTTTGTAAATAGGTTCACTTGTACCATTTTTTTAGATTCCACATATAAGTGATATCATATGATATTTGTCTTTCTCTGTTTGACTTACTTCACTCAGTATGACAATATCGAGGTCCATCCATGTCTCTTCAAATGGCCTCATGTCATTCTTTTTTATGGCTGAGTAACACTCCATTGTATATATGTACCACATCTTCTTTATCCATTCCTCCGTTGATGGATGTTTAGTTTGTGCAGAGTTCGCAAATATGTTTTAAAAATAAAAGAACAAAACCATAAAATAGAATAAACATTAAAAATATTAAAATATAAAAGAGACAGATTGAAAGGGGGATCATTTATTTTCTGGCTCCTTCAGCAGCAGACCACTCTGGTGGGTTTCTGTAACACAGATGGCAGGTGTGACCTTGGCAGCTGCGGGCAACTGTGGGCTCTGGCAGGATTACTGGTTTCAGCAGCAGCTACAGCCCTGTGAGTATTTCTCTTCCCATTTTAGGGAAGTACCTTCCTGAAGTTATATTATCTTCTCCCCCTTTATTCCTCTAGTCCTTCCAACACTTTTGCAACCAAGTCCTTGTATTAAGTACCTTGTTTGAAATACCTACAATGGTTTCTGTTTTCCTGGCTGGGCAATGACTGTCGGGGAATATTCACTGTACCTACTCTATAGGACTGCTAGGAGTAAATAAATTAATACATGCAAAGCACTTAAGACACTGCTGGCACATAAGCATTCAATAAATGTTAGCAGTTACTAGGTCAAAAAACTAATGTGGCTTCCAGTTGCCTATCATATCAAAACTATTCTCCCATCTTGGACTCTTAGAAAATAATTTACAGAATGTTCCCTTTACATTGTTAAGTTACATCCTTTCTGTCGAATCAAATTCTAACCCACAGCCCTCAGGGATGTAGATCTGACACACTCTCTACTCCCTATAGTATAGCTGCCTAATTACGCACATAGTTATAATAAAACAAGGAGCACAAACTGAAGAACAAAGTCACCCAGAAATTAAAGTAATTCAGTCGAAAGGTAAATAAAATAAAACAAACAAAAAACTGTTAATCCAACCATAATAACAAATATCTGATGAACTGATGCCTGGATCTTGAAAGAATCCAGCCAAATTTGGCATGATGAATCATTCAAATCTGAGTGGTTTAAAGAAAATTTAGCAAACTTTGTTTCTTATATTGATTTATTGATGATTGATTTTCTAGTATAATAGGTATCCACGGCAGTCAGCCAAGGAAGGGAGATTGAAGGGGAAGTAAACTGAGTGTTTCATGAACACCCTTTGTGACTTTAGTTCCATGAAACCCAAAATGGACCAGGGACTAGGTTTCAGTTTGTGTTTATCTGATCTAATAAGAAGGCATAAGAAAATTTTGTAGGGGGGACAGAATTCAAGATTATCGAGGGGTAGATGGCTCTCATAAATGTTTTAAGTGTAGATAAATTTTTGAGTAAATTTTGATGGATTTTTTAGGTTAGCTATCCTATTTGTGCATTATTTAGAAAATGTCTTCTCCATTTCATTTACCCTTTGCCTTTTCTTCCCCATTTCATTTCCACTAGAATGTGGGCAAAGAAAGTGGTGATACAAAATGATGTTGGGTTGAAAACCACCCAGTTTTTCCTTCTGTGCAGGGAAAACCACAGGTCTCCACCTCCCATGTGTCTCCTTTACTTTCACACAGAATACTTCACTTCTGACACTTGTGGTCACCAAATGTGTGTGTTTTTTCCCCCTACATCAAACAATTCTGCAACATCAGCTGGGTGTCCTACAATTTAACTCAATTCTGACACTATCTACCTGGAGATAGCGTCACATCCCACAGGTTAAGGGCTGAGTTCCACAAGACTGCTCCCCACTTCAGATGCCAATTGCAAGTTGTAGATCCCCAGGTTACCCACAACTTCTCTCTGTCTTGGCTACAAATCAGAGGTTCCCATGACTTTCTTCCCCTTGGATTCGATTATTTGCTAGAGTGGCTCACAGACTCAGGGAAACATTTATTTAGGTTTACCAGTTTATTAAAGGATATGATAAAGGACACAGATGAACAGCCGGATGAAGAGCTACATAAGGCGAGATCTGGGAGGGTCCTGAGTGCAGGAGCTTCTGTCTCCAGTAGGGTTGGGGTGTGTCACCCTTTCTGTACATGGATGTGTTCACCAAACTGGAAGTTCTCTCAACCCCATGTTATTGCGATTTTTTTGGAGGCTTCATCACACAGGCAAGTTCAATTATTAACTTCATTTCCAGTCCTTCTCCCTTCTCAAGAGCATGGGGGGTGGGGCTGAAAATTCTAAGCTTCTAATCATGGCTTGGTCTCTCCCGAGCCCTTATCCAGGAGCCATCCAAGAGCCCACCCAGTCACCTCATTGGATCAAATCACCAGGAAATTACAAGGGTTTCCCTTGTGTCAGAAACTGGGGTCAGTGACCAAATACTAGAACAAAAGATGCTCCTAATGCTCTTGTCACCTAGGAATTTACAAGGGCTTTAGGAGCCAGGGGCACAGATCAAGATATATATATTTCCTATTATAAATCACAGTAGCACGCATACTCATTTCAGGTGAAATGTTTTTTTCTACACTGGCCATATTTGTCAGTCATTTAGGGAAAAATGGTGTTAGAATGGTAACTCCATTTTAGTTATTATGTTCTTTGTTGTGCAGCTTCTGAAATTCTAAAACTGCATGTGTCTATGTTTATAATTACCTAAACAAACATGATCATTCTTGTTTCAAATATAAATTAATATTAATAATAGTGATAACTTACACGTTGAGGACATCTACCAGACACTGTGCTGAGTGCTTCATCGGCTGCATGTTATTTAACTCTAACGACACCCGAATGATGAGATAGGTACTAATATTAGTACCTCATTTTCAAAAAGGACACTGAGATGCAAAGAGGCTAATGAGTTATCCAAATTCACACCACTATGTAAATGGCAGACTTAGAACCAGACAGCTGGCCTCCAGAGCCTATGCTCTTAGCCACCATGCTGCCCTGTGAATTTTAATCCGGTCTACTGTCTCCATGTTCGTGGAAGTTATGTTCTATAATGTCACCAGGAACACTGGATTAGCAGACACTGGACCACGCTAGGGGATGTATGGGGTTGAGTTCTGCCAGCCTCTGGTCACTGCATTTTGGTCAAATGATCAAATTTTTTTGCCCTCTGCACCCCTGTTGCTGCGATCTCCTCCGTGGCTCTGAAGCTTGCCCCCGCCCCGCCCCACCGTCTCTGCCAGTTGAGGGGCTTCCTAGTGTGTGGAAACTTTTCCTCCTTCACAGCTCCCTCCCAGAGGTCCAGGTCCCATCCCTATTCTTTTTCTCTGTTTTTTCTTTTTTCTTTTGCCCTACCCAGGTACATGGGGAGTTTCTTGCCTTTTAGGAGGTCTGAGGTCTTCTGCCAGTGTTCAGTGGGTGTTCTGTAGGAGCTGTTCCACATGTAGATGTATTTCTGATGTATTTGTGGGGAGGAAGGTGATCTCCACGTCTTACTCCTCCGCCATCTTGAAGGTCGTCCTGGGAAACCTTATTTTATATTGTTGATTCATTAACGTTGACCTCTCTGCCAACAGCCCTATAATTCATGCCCAAACAAGATGAACTAACACATATATAGCTCAGCCTTCTTGTGCTTATGGACACCATATAGCACTCCAGCACTATGCTTAGGGGTCATTTTGAACAGCAAAATCACCAACAAAAAGTACGAAAATGCGAAAAACTTGGCACTAGATAGGCTGTGTAAAGGATGCTTGTTTACAATAAGAGAGATGAAACAAGAAGGCAGAGCGCCGCCTGGATTGACCTCAGCTGATGATGTACTTGTCTAGGTGACTCAAATTTTTTTGCCACCCTGTGCATGTTAGGGAGTGACTGTGAATGTTGCTTTGGGGGTTACAAATAAATTTAAGCAAATAGGCAAACTCACAGATATTGGAGTCCATGAATGAGGAGGATCTACTGTACTTGCTAAAAGTTGTATATTCTTTTTTTTTTTTTTGGTACGCGGGTCTCTCACTGTTGTGGCCTCTCCCGTTGCGGAGCACGGGCTCCGGATGCGCAGGCTCAGCGGCCATGGCTCACGGGCCTAGCCGCTCCGCGGCATGTGGGATCCTCCCGGACCGGGGCACGAACCCGTGTCCCCTGCATCGGCAGGCAGACTCTCAATCACTGCGCCACCAGGGAAGCTCAAAAGTTGTATATTCTGTCCATTCACTGGATAGAGCTGTTAGGGCAGAATTGCATATTGGTTAAGGACCCGGGCCTGGAGACACATATCTATGTCTGTCACTTGTGACTGTGGACAATAATTACTTAATTTCACAGCAGGATAACAATAGTACATATCTGTTGTTAGGATTAATAATATAATGCACACAAGCATGCAGAACAGTACTTAGTACTTAATAAATGCTACTCTTTACTATAATTCAACCAATAGGCACAGGAATACTAATTACTCATGCAAACATTTAAATATAAGGTATAAGCAGCTGTTATGTTTGTATCAGAAATGTAAGGATTTCTCTCCTGACACTTAAATATTGGATGAGCAAGTCAATGAACTTTCTGTATCTCAGCAATTTTTTTTAATGAAAATGGGGATAATGCTACCTATGGGCAAGACTGTTGTGAAAAATGAATGAGATAGTGTATATGAAAACACTTTGTAATCTTAAAGCTGCTATGTAAATATCAGGTAATATTATTATAATTATTGTTATACAAAATGTTTATTGTTGAAATCAATAACTAAAAACTTAGTTGATTCACATAGCACCTGTTAAATCTTATTGCGAGGTATATAATCCATTTGAAAGAGTGTCTATAATAAATATGTACATTTTAAATAATAATAAAATGACTACCATGAGCTTACCATCCAGTTTTAGAAGTAGAATGCTACCCGTATCTCTGGAGCACCTCCTGTGCCCGCCCTAATCACCTTCCTGAACCCCGCCTCCCAAGAATCCACAACTGGGAATTTTGTATTTATCATTTCCTTACATTTTAAATATGGCTTTTCCATTTAACTGGCTACCCCCAAACAATACAGTTTTAGATTTGTCTGTTTTTAAACATTGTCCAAATGGACAATTTTGTTTTATCTTTTGTTAAACTTACTTTTTTCTTCTCCTAAAATTAAGTTTTTGTGATCTATCCATGTTGTCCATAGCAAGTAGTTCATTCATGTTCACTATTTACACCATCCTGTTGAATGAATACAGCACAACTGATTTGTCCTAATGATGGACATGTATTTCCAATGTCTCACTGTTATAAATGATAAACAATGCTGCAGTGAATTCTTAACTATTGCACCACCAGAGAAGCCCTGTAGATCAGTCTTTTTAAGAATTTCATATAAATGGAGTCATACAGTATGTACTCTTTTGGGCCTGGCTTTTTGTTGTTGTTGTTGTTGGGTATAATGTTTTTGAGATCTATCCATGTGATTGTGGGTGTCAGTAGTTCAATTTTTAAAATTGCTACCCCTGAGTGTTAGTATTTGATCCTCTTTATTGCTATTCTATTTATTTTATTACTATTGTATGTCAATATGACACTATTACAGGGATGCACCACAATTTGTTTACCCATTCACCTGCTGATAGACATTTAGTGTTGTTTCTAGTTTTTGACCACTGTAAAAAAAACACTGCTCTGAATATTTGCATATATGTCTTTTTGTGAACATATGTTTTAGTTTCTCTTGGGTAAATATTTCAGAGTAAAATGCTGGGTCATGTGATAAATGATATATTTAACTTTTAAGAAAATACAAAACTATGTTTTCCAAAATGGTTGTGCCATTTTAACTCCCCACTACCAATGTATGAAAGTTGCTCTGTATTTTTGCTCCATATTCTTGCCAGCACTTTTTGCTGTCGTCAAGTTTTCTTTTAAGCCATTATATTAGGTGTGTTGTGTTATCTCATTGTAGTTTCATATATATATTTATTTCTTGTAACATCTTTTTCTGGTTTTGGTATCAAGGTAATATTGTCTTATAAAAATTAGTTGGAGGGGCTTCCCTGGTGGCACAGTGGTTGAGAGTCCGCCTGCCGATGCAGGGGACACGGGTTCGTGCCCCGGTCCGGGAAGATCCCACATGCCGCGGAGTGGCTGGGCCCGTGAGCCATGGCTGTTGAGCCTGCGCGTCCAGAGCCTGTGCTCCGCAACAAGAGAGGCCACAACAGTGAGAGGCCCGCGTACCGCAAAAAAAAAAAAAAAAAAAAAAAAAGTTGGAAAGTGTCTTATCTCTTCTTTGTTTTTAGAGCATTTGTATGGGATTTACATTATTTCTTCCTAAAATGTTTGATCAATGATGAAACATTTTGGGCATGGAGGTTTGTTTTTTTGTGGGAAGGTTTTTAGTTATAAATTCAAATTCTTTAACAGGTACAGGGCTATTCAAATTTTCTCTCTCTTCTTGAATTATTTTTGGTAAATTGTGTACATCCATTACCACTTAAGTTATTAAATTTGTTGGCATAAAGCTGTTAATAATATAGAGATGTGGAAGTTCATGTTTCATTTTATAATTTCATATTCTCTGAATTTTTTGTAAAGTTCATGTAGGGTCCTTACATTGGGGGGATTTGGGGAAATGGCCAAGTTAATAAGTTAAATGATTGGACTTAAGCAGAAATCTTTTATTATTCAACAATTATTACTGCCTACTATGTGAAGGGCAATGTGCTGGGTGCTGAAAAAGCAAAGTTCTTGCCTTTATAGAGCTGATGGTTTAGTGGGAGATATTTGAAGAATAATAACACGTTAGATACAATGAAAAGGTATAACAGAAGCAAGTGGAAGCATCAGAGAAAGTTCATCTAAAGGACCTGGCAAAGTCACAGGAGGAGGTACAATTTGAGCTGATATGTGACCATATTAGTTTGCCAAATTAACAAGCTAGGGGAGAGTGTTTAAGACAGAAGGTTTAATGCATGCAAAGATATGAAGAATATGAAGAACATGGACAACTCAGGAAACCTTAAGTAGTTGAGGATTACTGAAATTTTAAGTGAATGTCTGCTTTAAAAAAAAATCTTGGATCTCTTTTATGGCCTTAATATCTATATACTTATACTTATTTATTTACTATATATATTATACACACACACACCTCAAAACATCCTATAGTAATGTATGCCATTACCCATTTTCTGATAGACATTCATGCTGTTTCCATTTTTCACTATTACAAACAATGCTGTAATAAACATTATTGTACATACCTTTTTGCACACATTAAAAACTTCTCTAAAATAGCTATTTGTGGATTTGCTACATTGAAGGTTACCTACAATATTCTGATCAATTCTAAATTTACCTTCAGAAATGCTGTACGAAATTACCTTCCTGCTCACAGTGTACGAGAGTAGCTGATTCCCCACCTCCTCATAAGGGCTAGATATTATGATTCTCTTTGAATTTTAAGATATCACTTTGCTACGCAGGGTAGACAAATTAGAGACAGGTTTCCAACCAGTCAACATAATGAAGTGGTGAAGATCACCGCTGTTGTAGTCAGACAGCCTTGAGTTGGTATCTCGGTTTTCCATTTGCTGTCTGTGCTACTTAAATCAATTAAGTGATGGAATGGTGGCAAGTTTACCTTTGGAGTGTACGAGGCATGTGTTTATGGAGACAGTAGAATCTATCATTATAATAAGACTGGGAGCAAATATTGGCTATTAAATAGTTCATGGTGCTTTCCCAATGGGTCAGGAATGAGTTGATCCCATTTACAGTTTAACATGGGCAAAATTTCCAAAAAGATAACCAGAATGCACACTGAAAGTGTGGCAGACTATTTCAACAGGTGCCGTTCTCGAAACTGAGATAAAAAGGTGTTATAAAGCAATGGATCAGGCTGGGTGGCCATTTCTGAAGTTTGGACTCTGGAAGGTTAAAATCCACCACGCCTGTCTACGCCTGGGTCATACAGTTTTTGTAGGTATCCAATTTGGGAATACCGACGGGCGGATTCCCCTTTTCTGCTTGGAAACTACGGTTTCTAAGACACGTCTTAAAGTGACTCTTGGAAGAAAGAAACTCGCCCGAATTCTCGGAAGACCGGCACCCTCCCAGAGCTCTGCGGGCCCTTGCCCGGAGCAAGATGGCGCTTTCCCTCCTCGCTTCTCGGGGATGGAGAGCTCCTTAACGAGAATCACTCACTTGGAGGCCACCCTTGCCCTTACCCAAGATGGTGAGTCGCGCAAACTCACCGTTTCCAGGTTTCAACATGGCTTCCCGGACCCGCGGCACCGGAGGTTAATCTCAGGAACCCAGTGGAACTCTCGCGGAAGTAGCGTAAACGGAAGTTGTTGCGTAACGCGATTCCCCGCCTCCACGTTCCGCCCCCGTGCTCACGCCGCGCCCCCGGCTGGGCGGTGAGCAGAGCCAAGATGGCGGCGGAGTTGGAGTACGAGTCTGTTCTGTGTGTGAAGCCCGACGTCAGCGTCTACCGGATTCCGCCCCGGGCCTCCAACCGCGGTTACAGGTACTAACCCCGAGGTACTGCGGCACGCGCGTACCCGGTTGGGGCTGACACTTTGCTCCTCAGTAGCACGCTGCCCGTCCCTACCACTGCCAACTCTGGGTTGTCACCTTGCTAGGCTCCCCACCTGGGTTGTTGTCACTCTGTCCTCCTGCTCTTCCCCCACTCTGGACTGCTGTCATCCTTGTTTCCGCCGCTTAAAAAAATGACCATCCTGCATCCTTCCACCCCTCCTCCCCCGGATCCCTCTGGGTTACCCCTCTGCTCTCCATCCGTTTCCAGTCGTGTCTGCTCCATCGCCAGTCACCTTTCCTTCGCTCTTCCCTGCGTCCTTTAGCTTGTCACCCTCATCTTCCCCTCGCTGTCTGTCCCCGCCCCCCATTTCCAGTACCTCGTGCGTGTTTGTGGGTAATCATTGTGTCGTTGGCCCCTCTCTGGATGAGCTAATTTGTCTTTTGTGCTGTTCCGTCTTGTCACCAAATCTTATCATCCACCGTATGGTTTTTCCTTTCCGGTCTTTTGCCAGTGGGCAAAGGTTATGATCGTAAGTTTTCCAATGGTTGTCCACTCTGTCTCTTTTCAGTGTTTTCTTGGTGCTACTATAGTATTTTCAATCTTTCTTCCCTACCTCCTTCTCTCCACTTCGCCTATAGCTTTTACTTCCAGAGTTAACGCAGCATTTTCACTGGAGGGCTGACTAACCACCTTGTAATCCAATGACTGGGAGGGTCTGAGTATGCTGTCGGAAGTCATCAAGTCATGTAGTCCAAAGAGTTCACATGTAATTCACTGGATTGCATGTTAAAAAATATGAGTATGAGCCCTCGCAATTTTATAGCTGTATGATTTGAGAAAAATCTCTTAGCCTCTCCAAGCCTCAGTTTTCTCATCTGTAAAATAGAAAAAAAAAAAGGTAATAAAACCCGCTCTAGCTACGTACCTTGTAGAAGTTTCTAGAGGGTTAAATGAAATCATATAATAAATGTGAAAAAGAATTTAAGATAAATTTCCTAAAAAGAATTTAGGAAAACAGTAAAGCAGTATATAAACATGAGATACTGTTTTGATTTCTCTCTCTGACTCACATCACCATCATGATTTTCCTCTTGGCATTTCTTACTACCTCGGCTGAAAAGTTATCCTCTCCCTGTGTCCAGTGTTTTGCCTCCTTATCAGGGGTTCATTCATCATGAATCAGTATCTTTCTGCTTGCTGACCTGTGCACTAGACCCTGTGGGTTGTACCTTTTGGTAATTTCAAGCTTTCAATCAGACCCCAAATTGACCATGAATAAGACTCTACATGCTTTTTGATGGTAGTCACAGGTGCTAACATGTGTGCGTCAGTAGAGAGCTCTCCTTCTTTGGTGAGCCCTCCTTGACCCTCCATTCTGGCCTAGGTGTGCTCTTGGTGCTTCCATGGCACCTGAGCTTGTCTCTATCACAGAGCTCTTCCTTCTGCATTCTCATTGATTGTTTGGTCTCCCAGTTCTCCAGACGAGACTGTGAACAACTTGAGGTCTTTTTAAACTTTATATTCCTAGGGTCTAGCACAGTTTCTGGTACATAGTGGAGACTCTGTAAATGTTGACTGAAAGAAATTAGTAGATTACACTTAAATTAGCATTGATTGAACTGTGAAATAAGGTAAAATAGCTCATGACCTCCAACTTTACGCGTTGAGACTTCCTAAGGGATATGATACACGTTGAAGTGAGGTTCTGTTCTTTTTCTTCTACTGCAAGCTTTTTAAAAGCTTGAAGCTTCTCTCACCCGTCTGCTTTCTCTGTCTTCGCTTCTGGTTTATCCTTTATCCTTATGTCAATTAACTGCATTGAGCCATCAAAGCAATTTCTTAATTTTCCTCTTTTACCCTTTTTCTTGTTGTCATTCTGTGTTTTCCATGCTTATTATTGACATCTTATCCTACAAGAGGCTTTTTACATCAACCACTCTTAGTCAGTGAAGAGAGCAGAACTGAGTTTGAATTGTGATTCTCATTTATTTGCTGTGTTACCTTTGGCAAGTCACTTAACTCTTTTCAACTTTAGTTTCCCCATTTATAGAAATGGATATAATATTACTTATTTTGTGAGATCCTCTCAATTTTCACAAGAATGGGCATAATGCCTGGAACAGGTGCTTGATAAATATTACTTTTCTCCCTTTTTGTCTGTGTCCATTTTACATTATAAGCCTGATTTGTTCTCCAGGCTGCCATTAAAGGAAAAACTGGACTTTGTAGGAAGCAGGAGAAATGCTTTCTTTGAGTGACTAGTAAGATGAGAGGGAATGATTGACTTTGATTCACCTAGCATAAGCTGTTACTTCCCAGACTTGCACTGACCAGACTTACGGAATTTAGGTTGATGCAAAACTTATAAATGATTAGAAAATGGTTTCCCAAGCTATAAAACTTTTTAAAATTCATCATTACCCTCCTCCTCAGCTAAATCAGTATTAAACCCTATAGTGTGGTTTAATGTAATGAAAAGAATGCTGGACTTTGAAGTTAGGGATTGTTACTTAGTGTGTTATTTTCTATTTCTTCATTTAGAGAGAGGTGGTAGACTTTTCATGCCTATTCCATATGGCTGCTATAAGATTTATTGCCAAGGTAGATGAAAATTTGTGAGGTTGGTTTAGAAGATCAGTAAAACCAAGAGTTCCTTAGGCTAGGTCAGGGGAGTGGGAGAGGAGGTAAGGCTCAGGGCTGAGGGATACTGCTGCCATGAGTATCCATTCATTTACTGAGGATTTGTTAAATATTGTCCACCAGACACACAAATAAGCTTAGGAACCTGTCCAAAGAAGCGTGTCTCGTAGGCTTGTTCCTAATATTTTCAGTAGCCCATTTACACTATGTCTAGCTCATGGCGGTATAGTGGAATAAGTAATGACTCATTAAAAAAATTTCATAGACAAGGACCTCTAGAGCTTGCTCTAGTCTGGATCAGATTCAGGTACTTGAGGGTCTTTGAGGCGGGACATCAAGAGAGAAGGGCGCGACAAAGATTTTATCTTGTAAATCCTATTCAGAACTTGTCCTAATTTAAATTTTCATTTCTTCCTTTCCACCATTTGCTTACCATCTTGTGAAAATTATTTTAATTCAGATATACTTTATTGTTACCTTCCTAACCTGCAAGTATTAGTCTTTAGGTTCTCAAGGGATGAGTTATTTTATTTTATTGTTTTTTAGGGATGAGTTATTAATAACTTTTATTTGCCCTCCCTTTTCCACACTGCTGGCAAAACAAACTCACAAATACAATGTTTTGTAAAATTGTTTCATGTTTAAATAATATCTTAGATTTCATTCAGATTCATTTATAACACAGAACATACGGATTCAGTGTTTGTACTGTTTCCATGGACATTGTATCTCTAATCCACATGTCCTTCCTGAAGTGCAGATTCATATATTCAAACGCATACTCTGTATCTCCTCTTGAAAATCTGTAAGACATCTCAGACTCAGCATAGCCAGAACTGAACTCCTGATCTTTCTTCCCAGACTTGCTCTACTTGTAGCCTTCCTCATCTCAATTATTGGCAATTCCTCTGTTCAGGCTAAAAACCTTGGAGGCATCCTTGATTTTATCTTTGATGTCTGTCTTTCCCTTCTACCTCAAATCCATTCCATTAGAAAATCCTGCTGCCTTACTTTAAGTATATCCACAGTCTAGCCACTTCTGCTCCTTTCTCTTCCTAGTCACCATTGTGACTCTCCTAGATTAGCACAGTAGTCTCTTAACTAATCCCCCTGCTTCAGTGTTCATATTGCTGCATCTCTGCTATGATGGCAAAGTAGTCCTTTTAAATTAAAAGGGAGATCATGGATCATGTCACACCTCTTCTTTTTTTTTTTTTTTTTGGCGGTACGCGGGCCTCTCACTGCTGTGGCCTCTCCCGTTGCGGAGCACAGGCTCCGGACGTGCAGGCTCAGCGGCCATGGCTCACGGGCCCAGCCGCTCCGCGGCATGTGGGATCTTCCCGGACCGGGGCACGAACCCGTGTCCCCTGCATTGACAGGCGGACTCTCAACCACTGCGCCACCAGGGAAGTCCCTTCCTTCACACCTTTGCTCGCATTTCACCTTGTTAATAAGGCCTGCCTTATTAACCTTGACCACCCTTTTGAATGCTGCAACCTGTTCATTCTCCCACGACCCTCCCAATCTCCCTTTTCTGCCTCTGCATTTTCTTTTCTTTCTTTCTTTTTTTTTTTTTTTGCGGTACGCGGGCCTCTCACTGTTGTGGCCTCTCCCGTTGCGGAGCACAGGCTCCGGACGCACAGGCTCAGCGGCCATGGCTCACGGGCCCAGCCGCTCCGTGGCATGTGGGATCCTCCTGGACCGGGGCACGAACCCGTGTCCCCTGCATCGGCAGGCGAACTCTCAACCACTGCGCCACAAGGGAAGCCCTGCATTTTCTTTTTACCGTAGCAGTTATCACCTTCTGAGATGTTAATTATTTTACTTATTTATTGCTTCTTTTTTATTATCTATCTTCTGTTAGAATGAAAGCTTCATGACGGCTTTAAATTTGGTTCCCTCTTGTATCCCAAGTACCTAGAACAGTACCTGCAACTTAATATACACTCTGTAAATATTGGTTGAATTCAGTGAAAGGTAATATGTTTAGGGATTTGGGAGGCTTCTGTACCTAATATATTTCACTTAGTAGACCTTGTTGTTCCCTGATCAGCAAAACACTATTATATAAAATACCATCTACGGTACTATATAAAATAGTGTCATTGTGATAAATTTTTAAATTGCTTTTTTTTTTGTACTTCTTACTTTTATTGATGCTTTTTGGACTTAAGTAGTAACATTTCTTCTATTTGCTTTGGACTGTGTGTAACATGAGGCATCTGTATAGAGAGAATCATGAGTTAGTCTTTTGATTATTTAATACGTAGAAAGAGTAAGCAATTCAGAAGAGGGAAATAGAAATATGGCAAATGATTCTGCGTAGGTTTTTAGTGTATTAAAGACGTGGACCCGAGGCCTGAGGCTTCTCCATTTTCCTATCCTAGGGCATCTGACTGGAAATTAGATCAACCTGATTGGACTGGTCGTCTCCGAATCACTTCAAAAGGGAAGATTGCTTATATCAAACTTGAGGATAAAGTTTCAGGTAATCTGTGCTGGTGACTCTCTAACATATTAAGGATATTGGTTTGGTGTTCTTTTATAAATACCTTCAAATTGGGGACTGGCATGGAAATACTTGTTAATTGAGTTTTAAATTTTGCTTCCTTTGCTCAAAGAAGTCTTTTCCTTACCTGTCAGGGGAGCTCTTTGCTCAAGCACCAGTAGAACAATATCCTGGTATTGCTGTGGAGACAGTGACAGATTCCAGCCGCTACTTTGTAATCCGGATCCAGGATGGTACTGGTAAGGGATCAGGGATTTTGAATGGGTTGAGATTAGGAAAATAGTTAATGCACTTCAACAGAAGTGTGCCCCAATGCATTTATCTTACTTCAGTTTACTACATTTTTCCTCCCCTTTGTCCAGAGTTAACTCTAGTTGCTGAAGGAGAAGGATTAACATGTTTGTAATAGATATGAGCACAGGTTTCAAGATGTGGTTATTAAAAGTAGACATAAATAAATCAAAATGTTTATCTAACCAAAGAATTGACACATATTGCCTGTTCATTGTTGTGGTGGTTTTTTGTGGGACTGTCTTACATCATCTGTGTTTATGGCAATCATCTTTTCTCCAATCAGAGGCTGGCAAATTTTTTCTGTAAATACACAGATAATAAATATTTTAGGTTTTGTGGGCCAAATGATCTCTTGCAACTACTCAGTTCTGTTGATGTAATGTGAACGCTGCCATGGGTGGTGTGTAAACAAACTGGTGTGCCTTTGTTCCAGTGGAACTTTATTTACAGGAACAAGCTCTGGCAGCATTTGGCCCATGGGCTGCATG
The DNA here is from genome assembly GCF_964374135.1 of Grampus griseus. Classification (NCBI taxonomy): domain Eukaryota; kingdom Metazoa; phylum Chordata; class Mammalia; order Artiodactyla; family Delphinidae; genus Grampus; species Grampus griseus. Next base: position 6,722,213 of record NC_139005.1, on the reverse strand, counting down.
CAGTTTGCTGATCCCTGGTCCAGGAGAAAATATTTCACATTCACAGATGTTATCTAGTTAGGGTAAATATGACATTGATATTTTCATTGGATAGAGTTTGCGCTAAGGGATACTTCCTGTTCTGAAGATTCCTGTCTTTTTCACAGGGCGTAGTGCTTTCATTGGCATTGGCTTCTCAGATCGGGGTGATGCCTTTGACTTTAATGTCTCTTTGCAAGATCACTTCAAGTGAGTGAAGCCTGTCTTTATTTACCAGGTTAAATGTTTGGGGAGTACTGCTCCTCAGCTGAGTGGGCACTATCTCTTTTACCTCCTGGTTTCTTTACTTGGTAAACTAGTTCACGTGAATATAAATCTTCCCATTCACTCTGTTTTCTTACATTATATTTGTATCTATTCTATCCTTTCCTTATAGCTAGAATATGTTTTTAATCCCTTGTACAGTGGTTTGAGATGGGGCTTTTGTTTATGCCTCTGGGGAATTTGCCCTTGCTTTTAGGTGGCTGAGGGAGGCATAACAGTAGCAGCAGGGCTGTCTGTGAGCTATGTGGGGAGTTATGTGCCAGTGTTGTTACTCCATGTAGCTGACATGTTTTGTGCCTGTTGCAGTATTTCTTCAGCCCGTTCGATTTTGGCTCAGCTGTGGTAGACAGCACCGTGCACACTGTCGGCTTCCTACCTCAAGGGCAGGCTTTTCTGCCTTAGGACTTCCTGAAATTGTGGAAGGCTACCCAGTTAGCAAGGGGGGCAACCTGGAAGGACTGAGGGATTAACACCCCCTCAGGGGCCGCCCTCAACCGTGGGGGATGGGAATTGGTGGCTGAGTGCCCTCTTTTGGAGGGACAAGTTTAATATGCATTTTGAATGGTTCCTCAGCGGTATTGAACCCCAGTTGCCCTCTCTTGGCTTTTCTTCCTTTCCTTTCTCACATCTCATGTTCCCTTACTCTACTTTCTGGAATCATGTTTCACATAAATTAGCTACACTCAAATTTGTGTGTCAGACTCCGCTTTCAGGGAATCCCAATTAAAATAACTTACTCTTTTACTGAAGGTGGGTAAAGCAGGAATCTGAGATTTCCAAAGAATCTCAGGAAATGGATAATCGTCCCAAGTTGGATCTGGGCTTCAAGGAGGGGCAGACCATCAAGTTGAGTATTGGGGTGAGTATGGTTCCCCCCACCCCTCCTTGTATTTCCATAAGCCTGTGACTTATTCTTTTTCTTTCTCTCACTCTGCTGCTTTTTTTTCTTTTGTAGAACATCACAACCAAGAAAGGAGGTGCTTCTAGGCCCAAGACTACAGCGGCTGGGGGCCTAAGCTTACTCCCACCCCCGCCTGGAGGCAGAGTCACAATTCCCCCACCGTCCTCCTCAGTTGCCATCAGCAATCATGTCACTCCACCGCCCGTACCAAAATCCAGTCATGGAGGTACTGATGCAGGTAACTGTCTCTAGCACTTCAACCTTGAGAAATCATATCTTAGGGTTTAACTGGGTAACACCTGTTTGCCAAGGAGAGTGTTGATGGTTTTGCTGTTAAATGGCACTTGACACTGACAAGGTGATTCTGGAAACCTCTAGCAAGGCATTGAAGATTTTTAGTGAGCTGAGAGTCATGGTTCTGGGTGGTTCTTTGGCCGAAAATGAGTAGAAATTGAGAAGACTGTTTCCTTCATTGTACCTTGGTGAAAGAGATGCTAGTGGGCCTGAGAGTCAGATGGGACAAGATTTTGGTCATGGCTCTGCTACTTTTTATCTGAATGTGTTGGCTAACATTATTTAATTTCTCTGAGTCTCAGTATCCTTACCTGTAAAATGGAGATGTAAAACTACCCTAAGACTGTGAGGGTGAAATGATGTGGTGGCACCTAGCCCAGTTCTTGGAATATAGTAGCCACTCAGTGAATGTCACTTCTTAATCCGTTTCATTTCTTCACAAGGGCCATGAGAGGAAATGAGACGACATCTGTGTTTATAAGTACATTTTCGTTTTTCTTTACTGTCTGGTGGGAAAAAAGAATAGATATAGTTACTTCCATTTAAAGGATGACAAATTAGAACTTGGGAAGGAATTTTCCTAAGATTAGAGAACCTAGTATTAGAATCTGGGAGTTTTAAGTTATATCATTAATTAGTTAATTATAATTTAATACAATTTAAGTTTTAAATTATATCATTAATCATTTGTAATTGATTGCTAAGAGCAAACCTTCTCCTTCTGGAATTTTTGAGGTAAAAGTGGTTACAGGCTACTTCTTTTGGTAAGTGTTGCCAGAAGGCACTAAGGATAGTATCTAAGGTTTATTTATTTTTATTTTTTAAAATTAAATTTGGTAATTGTAGATTCACATGCAGTTGTAAAAAATAATACAAAGGAATCCCACATACCCTTTACCCAGTTACCCTCAACATTTTGCAAAATTGACACCATCTCCTCATCTTACTTAGATTTCGTCTGTTTTTTTTTTTTTTGGCTGCATTGGGTCTTTGTCGCTGTGCATGGGCTTTCTCCAGTTGCGGCGAGTGGGGGCCACTCCTCATTGCAATGTGTGGGCTTCTCATTGCGGTGCCCTCTCTTGTTGCGGAGCATGGGCTCTAGGCACGCAGGTTTCAGTAGTTGTGGCTTGCAGGCTCTAGAGTGCAGACTTAGCAGTTGTGGCGCACGGGCCTAGTTGCTCCGCGGCACGTGGGATCTTCCCGGACCAGGGCTCGAACCCATGTCTCCTGCATTGGCAGGTGGATTCTCAACCACTGCGCCACCAGGGAAGTCCAGATTTTGTCATTTTTACGTATTCTCATTTGTGTGTGCAGTTGACCCTTGAACAGTGCAGGGCTCAGGTGCACTGACCACTTCCTCCCTGCTCACCCGCGCCCCCCCCCCATGCAGTCAGAAATCTGTGTATAACTTCATAGTTGTCCCTCCGTATCTGCGGTTCCGAATCTGCAGATTCAGCCAACCACAGATCACGTCGTACTATAGTGAGTGTTCTTTGAAAAAAAATCCCTGCGTAAGTGGACTCATGCAGTTCAGACCCATGTGGTTCAAGGGTTGGCTGTAGTTCTGTGCAGTTTTATCATGTGTCGGTTCCTGGATCCACCACCGTGGTCAGGATACTGAACAGTTCCACCACGACAAGGATCCCTTGTGTCGCCCTTTATAGCCACACCTCTTTGCCTCTCCCCACGATCCCTAACCCTCAGCAATCAGTCACTAATCTGTTCTCCATCTCTAATTTTGTCACTTCAGGAATGTTACATAAATGGAACCATATAGTATATAACCTTTGGGATTGACCTTTCCCACTCAGGATGATTCCCTTGAGAGTCATCAAGTTGTATATATCAACAGTTTGTTCCTGTTTATTGCTGAGTAGTATTCCATGGTATGGATGTACCACAGTATGTTTAATCATCACCCATGGAAAAGCATCTGGGTCGTTTCCAGTTTTTGGCTGTTACAAAGTCACTGTGAACATTTACGTATAGGTTTTTGTGAGAACATAAGTTTTTGTTTCTAAAATTTTTATTATGTTTCCCCTTTTCTTATTTCTTCTCTTACCTTGTATTCAGATATCCTTTTAGATTTGGATTCTCCTGCTCCTGTAACGACACCAGCACCAGCTCCAGTTTCTGCAAGCAATGACTTGTGGGGTGACTTTAGCACTGCATCCAGGTATTAGCATAGGGAAACCAGCGTACTCTCAACCAGGGTATCGATGATGTGTGTACAGTCAAATGAAGTCTCTGATCTGGGAAGGCAGGGTGTTTGTAGGTCATAGAGTCTTCAGCAGGAATTCTAGGTAAGCAGGTATAGGAGTGCTGGGGATGGTGGGTAGCAAAGCTGTAGCGTGAAGCTTGAGTGGAATATCTCAGGCCTTAATAAGAATTGCTGTGGAGTATAGTTTCAGGAACTCTGGGCAGAAATTTCTTACTGTTAGGGCTGGAGTCCCTATCCTAATATGCCTTTGGCTATCTCTCTGCTCTGTCTTGCAGCTCTGTTCCAAACCAGGCACCACAGCCATCCAACTGGGTCCAGTTCTGAGGAGCACGGCAGGATGTTAAGGACAGACTTGAAGAATCAAAATGACCTTGAGGGCACCCATCTGTGAGGGGAGCTCGGAACCCCTTCCCTCCCCAGAACCAAAATTACTGAACGGTTGTTTTCATAGCTTCTCCATTGCGTTCAGGCTGGTGTGTCACTCCCCGGTGTTGTTCCTTGCTGTACAGCCAAGAAAGTATTCTTATCTCCTGTTCACTGTCAGGGCAGGGGAATAGTGAGTCTTATGATACTTGTGGCTATTGCAGGGCTCTAAAGGCCAGGGTCTCTTTGGTGGGGAAATAACCTCCAACATCTGTAAAATTTTCTCCATCTTTAAATTCTTTAACTTCTTTCAGAATCATCTCATGACCCTTGTGTGCCTCTTTGTGAAGCTCTGTTTAGCAATTTCAGGGGAGACAAAACCCTCAGAACTTCCTTTTCCATTAACTGAAGACTCTAAAAATGGACAGACTGATCACAGTGTTTACAGATTCAGAATTTTGATAGGGGTAGGTGTGAAGAAAGACCTGTTTCCTGGGTCTCTGCTATATATCCTCCCTCAGGCTTGTCTTATTCAGTGAACATCCAGTGCTGGGTGCAGCCCCCTGACCCTCTAGTGCGTTTGCATGTGTCCTCCTGTGGCAAGAGGGTTGTGTTGGTGGCGCCCCACTCTCCTTTCGTTGACAGTGCAGCATCTCTGATCAGCGGGTGTCTCTTGGGTGAAGGAGGTTCAAGGGACTATGTTTCCCTACTTATTTTCTAGAGAAGCAGTTACTTTCTTGCAGCTCCATCTAGTTGCTGCATTTGAAGCACAGCGTTACTTTGTAATGGCCCCATTATTTGTCCTAAAGTTAAAGAGTTTAGAGTTTTTAACCTAATTTGTAGAGCAGAGAGGTTGAAAGCACTTAACTCTTGTTCAGTACCCACATTGCCTTGCTGCCTGGGTATCTGGCTCCTTTTCATACACAGTTATTTTTTCAGTCCACCAGCTCTTCAACAGAAAGCTGCTATTACATGTACCATCGTTTATGAAGCAAGCTAGAGAGCCATGACTTTAGCTGTGGTAGGTTTTGCCCAAACGCCGGCTGCAATACCCATCACCAGGAGTATCTCAGAAGCAAGTTGCCCCCCACCACTTCCCCTCTCTCTGCCCACCATTCCTTTTACAATGCTGTGAAGGGGTCCCGCTCTTAGATGAACTGGCACCAGCTATTTTGTCTGCTAAGGGGCAATTCTGAGAGTGAAACGGAAGGATCTCACTTCTTCCCTTAGCACCTATTTGGATGGTACCGTCTGGCTGAAGGGAGTCCTTATATATAGTTTCAAAATAGATTCTCTCTCTTGGATTTCCTTCTTGACTCTTTTTAACTTTGGGTCCATTTTTTTTTTTTTTTTTTCATTGCTTCCCGTTCCAGGCAGCTCTATTCTTGCAGAGCCATGACAGGACATTTAAAAATTCCAATAGAAAACACTAAAAAGAAAGCCTATAGAATCACTAGTGACTAACTGCTGGGAGCCTATTTTCTCAATCTTCCTCTATGTTGTGTTCTTTGTATTCTCAAGATGATAATATATTATGTATTTGAATTGCTGAAGAATTGAAAATGAAGTTTCAGATATATGTATATAGAGCATATGTATGCTGTATTGGTGCAATAATGGTAATTAAAAATACGGAAAGAGGTAGTGTCTCTTTTATCTTTCTATTTGCCTGTTTCATTATCTTTTTAATTTAATTGACCCAATATAGGTGGCCAGTAGGTAATAAAAGGACATTTTATATCTATTACTCATTTTCAAGAAATGGAGGTTTTAAGAAGTTAAGGCTAGACCTCTGTCCTCATGTTTCTAAACACACAGAGTCTCCTTGTCGAGATCATTTGTATTTATTATTTATTTACTGGTACAGTTAATTTCATTTGCTTCAAATTATCTTTGTGATCTAGGCCACCTTTCATATCCCAGAACTATGGTCAGCATAAATGAAGGGAATCAACGCATGAGATAGAACTAAAGTGAGAGTCATAGACTTTGGAAGCCAGAAGGATCTTGGAGTTCTCATTCAGTGATTGTCACAGGAGATGAATCAGAATGATACGGGTACTTCTTTTTTTTTTCTCTCTCTTTTTTTGTTTTCAATTTAAAATAACATACTGCTCTCTCCAGAGATTCTGATACACCTCCCCCATTCGCCCTCCCAGGGAAGGGCTTGGATGGCTTCCCCAACCACGGCCTTTCTTATCATTACTGAGGTTGTGAGGCACTATCATGGATAAACTTGTATCCTAAACTGCAGGGGGGTTTTTTGGGTAGAAGATGCAGATGATAATTTTTCCAGCTCAACCCCCTTGGTTAGACATTGACATCTGCCTTCACGGTTGTCATGTGAGCTTATTACTCCTCACTTCCTCCATTCTGATAACCTTCTAGGTAGTTGGCTTGCCTCCAGCTTTCTCAGCCCTAGTTCAGCTTACGTGTTGACACCAGAATAACCTTCCTGAAACCAAACCCTGCTCATGCCCTTTCCTCCCCTACTCATTGGTTACCTTTAATAATTTTCCTTTGCTTACAGATTAAAGTCCAAAGTACCATTTCATCCTCAGCTCTCAGTTTTCCCTTTCACTCAGTCAGCTCCCGCACACTAGTCATTCTGCAGATGCCATCAGCAGCATGGGCATTGAGTGCTTGCGATTCCCTCTGCCTGGAATTCCTTCCCTTCTCTACCTGCCTGGTGAAATCCTTCCCATCCTGGAAAGTGCTGCTTTGTGAAACGTTACTTATCCCCTCAGTCTGAAAGGTGATCTCCCTTGTTATTGGGGGTTGCTGTTGAAATTCTCACTGGTTTGTGAGCTCTTTGATATAAGGACCATGTCTTCATTTTTATCTACTCAGTATTTTCCTTATGCCGTAAATATATACTTGTTGAATTAACAGTGATTTCAGTGAAGAGGGACCAGAAATCAGAAAGTTGGGTTTTTCCTTTTTTCACTCATTCTCATTTTGATTGTTCCTAGCTACAGGACATAAGTATTCCTTATATGCTTTGTTATAGTTGCAGAAGGTCTCATTTATATGCTCCAGGGTCAGTTAATATTTGGGCCCAAGAAAGTAGCATTGAAGACAAATTTTACTTTGGTACATAGACGCTATGGCCTGGGAAAAGGAAAACTGGATATCATGTCGCGCAGCTGCTGATAAATCTGGTAGCTTAGTGTCTGATCTCAGTTATCAGAACTGGCTAAGATTGCACTTGGTTATATTTAGCTTTTTCTTGGCTTTTAAAAAAAATCATTTCTGTTATTGCCTCTTAACTGTACATGAGGAAAATACACATGGTTTGTGACTAGAACTCATACTCAGGAGCTCCCCATCCATCACATATTCTCTTGAGAAAGAAAGGAAAAAGGAAGAGGATTACATTTACTTGCAAGTCCCTTCAGCCTGGGGAATGTATAGGCTTGGTATGGTTTTCACAGCAACCATGGTTGAAACCATGTCGTGTGACGTTTATTTCAGAATGAAAATTGTCATTTTCAGTCCCTTTTTGAAAGTTACTAAGATATGGGGGTGGTGTGTTTTTTAAAAAGCTCTAGTATACTAAAGTCTACGTCTCAGGAGTGAAATAATTGTCCTTTGAGACCTCATGTTCTGCCCTATCAATCTAAGACTAGCGTCATCCCCTCAGTTACACACAATGATGCATTAAGACCGACCATGAAGGTTGCTGTTTGCTTTTTAGTATTTTCTTTTGTCTTACGTGTGTTCTGCCACTGCACCTAACAGTAAAAAAATGTCTTTGAGGCAATTTCTGTGAACGCTTTAACTAGCTGCATAGCAGCATGGGACCACTAGAGGACGGGCTCCCCCTAGCAACTCTAGCACAGTGGTAGCAAATACTGCTCAGATTTCCTGGTGGCAGGGGAGACACCTAAAGACATGAATGAAGACTGTCAAGGGACATTTCATCTATGGAGTCTAAACATGTACCTGATCCGAAGTTTGTTGGGAATGTAGAAAAACAGCTGTTTGGGTAGGTGGAAAATGAAGAACAGAATAATACTTTCTTCAGACTTTAATACTTAAATAAATCTTTGAATAGGGAATACACTTACTGAGTTTAATGACCCCCCCTTCCCCAGTCCCACCAAAATAGGTGATTAATGGGAAGTAAAGAGGAGTGGTTATGAGCATGAATTTGGAAAGAGACAGACTGCCTTGGCACAAGAGTTTACTCTGCCACTTACTGGCTTTTTGACCTTGGATAAATTAACCCTTATTTGCCTTGGTTTCCTCATATGCAAAATGAAGATAATAGTTCCTACTTTATAGAGTTATTGTCAGAATAAAATAAAAATTTAAAGTGCTTAGAACAAAGCCTGGCATATGGTAAATTCTCTGTTAGTACTGCTTCTACTACTGCTGCTTGGCTGGCTATCCTAATTCTGCCTATTAGGATTGCAATAACATGGTAAGAATAAGGGCAAAATGATGAGATCCTTTCCTTTTTAAAAAAAAATTAATTTTTATGGGGATATAATTGACATATAACATTGTAAATGTTTAGGTATACAAAATGTGATACATTTATTGCAGTAATCGGAGTGTTAGCTAACACTTCTGTCATGTAATTGTCATTTCTTTTTTGTGGTGAGAGCAACTCAGATCTAATCTCTTAGCAACTTGGAAGTTTGTAATATAATATTGTCTATACAGGCATACCTCATTTTATTGAACTTTGCTTTATTACACTTCGCAGATACTATGCTTTTTACAAATTGAAGGTTTGTAGCAACACTTCATCGAGGAAATCTATCAGTGCCATTTTTCAATAGCATTTGCTCACTTTGTGTCTCTGTGTCATGTTCTGGTAATTCTCACAATATTTCAAACCTTTTCATCATTATATTTGTTATGGTGATCTGTGATCAGTGATTTTTTTTTTTTTTTTTTTTTTTTGTGGTACGCGGGCCTCTCACCGCCATGGCCTCTCCCGTTGCGGAGCACCGGCTCCGGACGTGCAGGCTCAGCGGCCATGGCTCACGGGCCCAGCCGCTCCGCGGCATGTGGGATCTTCCCGGACCGGGGCATGAACCCGTGTCCCCTGCATCGGCAGGCGGACTCTCAACCACTGCGCCACCAGGGAAGCCCATCAGTGATCTTTGACGTTACTACTGTGACTTGCTGCAGGCTCAGATGATGGAAAACATTTTTTAGCAATAAAGTATTTTAAAATTAAGGTATGTATGTTGTTTTTCAAGGCATAATACTACTGCACACTTAATAGACTACAGTGTAGTATAGACATAACTTCTGTATGCCCTGGGAAACCAAAAATTTGTGTGACTTGCTTTATTGCAATATTCGCTTTATTCTGGTAGTCTAGAACTGGATCTGTGATTTCTCCAAGGTATGTCTATAACGACTGTACTATGCATTAGATCTCTAGAACTTATCTACTGGTTGAAAGTTTGCAACCTTAAACTGCATCGCCCCAATTCCTCCACCTCCTAGCCTCTGGTAACCACCAGTCTACTCTCTGTTTCTATGAGTTTGGCTTTTTTAGATTCCACATATAAGTGGTATCATAGAATATACTATTTGTCTTTCTCTGACTTTTCTCACCTCGCATAATAACCTCAAGGTCTCTCCACGTTATTGCAAATGGCAAGATTTCCTTCTTTCTTATGGCCAAATAACATTTTCTTGCATATGTATACCACATCTTCTTTATCCATTCATTGCAAATGGACCCTATGGTTGTTTCCATACCTTGCTATTGTGAATAATGCTGCAATAAACATGGGAGTGCATATATCTCTTCAATATCCTGTTTTCATTTCCTTTGGATATATACCCGGAAGTTGAATTGCTGGATCATATAGTAGTTCCCTTTTTAATCTTTTGAGGAAACTCTGTACTGTTTTCCATAGTGGCTGGACTAGTTTTCATTCCCTCCAAGAGTGTGCTAGGGTTCCCCTTGATCCACATCCTCACCAACACTTGTTATCTCTTCTTGTCTTCTTGGTGATAACCATTCTAATAGATGTGAGATGATATCTCACTGTGGTTTTGATTTGCATTTCCCTGATGATTAGTGATGTTGAGTGCGTTTGCGTGGGAATGGGTCCCAAGCATCATTCTTGCCAGCCTGGGCCCCAACCCCAGGACTCAGAACAGTGTGAATTAGAAATGGTTTCTTTGTGGTGTTGAGTCACACTGAGTCAGTCAACTGCTTGTGACTCTAAAAAAATGATCTTTTGGCTATTTGTATGTCTTCTTAAGAAAAATGTCCGTTTAGTTCCTCTGCACATTTGAAAAATTGGATTGTTTTTGTTATTGAGTTGTATGAGTTCTTTGTATATTTTGGATATTAACTTCTTATCAGATATATGGTTTGCAAATATTTTCTCTTATTCCGTAGGTTGTCTTTTCTTTCTTTCTTTGTTTTTTTGATTGTGTCTTTTGCTGTGCAGAAGCTTTTTAGTTTGATGTACTCCCACTTCCTGATTTTTGCTTTTGTAGCTTGTGCTTTTGGTGTGATATCTAAAAAATTGTGGCTAAGACCGATGTCAGGGAGCTTCCTCCATATGTTTTCTTCTAGGAATTTTATGGTATCACGTGTTAGTTTAAGTCTTTAATCTATTTTGAGTTAATTTTGGGGAGTGGTCTAAGATAGTGGTCCAATTTTATTTTTCTGCATGTGGTTATCCAGTTCTTGCAACACATAGTTTTGTTGAAAAGACTGTCCTTTCTCATTGAGTGTTCTTGGCTCCCTTGTCAAATATTAGTTGACTGTAAATGCAGGAGTTTATTTCTGCACCTCTATTTAGTTGCATTGATCTATGTGTCTCTTTTTCTTTTTTGCGGTATGCGGGCCTCTCACTGTTGTGGCCTCTCCTGTTGTGGAGCACAGGCTCCGAACGCACAGGCTCAGCGGCCATGGCTCATGGGCCCAGCCGCTCCGCGGCATGTGGGATCTTCCTGGACCGGGGCATGAACCCGTGTCCCCTGCACCGGCAGGCAGACTCTCAACCACTGCGCCACCAGGGAAGCCCTATGTGTCTCTTTTTATGCTAGTTTTTTAATGTTTTAATTATGATAGCTTTGTAGTATAATTTGAAATAAGGAAGTATGATGCCTCCGGCTTTGTTCTTTTTTCTCATGATTGCTTTGGTTATTACTTTTTTGTGGTCTTTTGTAGTTCCACACAAATCTTAGGATTATTTTTTCTATGTCTGTGAAAAATGCCATTGGAATTTTGATAGAGGTTATGTTGAATCTATAGCTGGCTTGAGTAGTATGGACATTTTAGCAATATTAATTATTCCTATCCATGAACACAGGATATATTTCCTTTTTTTTTTGTTTTTTTTTTTTGCTGTACGCGGGCCTCTCACTGCTGTGGCCTCTCCCGTTGCGGAGCACAGGTTCCGGACGCGCAGGCTCAGCGGCCATGGCTCACAGGCCCAGCTGCTCCGCGGCATGTGGGATCTTCCCAGACCGGGGCACGAACCCACGTCCCCTGCATTGGCAAGCGGACTCTGAACCACTGCGCCACCAGGGAAGCCCTCAGACAAATTTTTAACTTTTCAAAGACTTGGATATGTTATTTGTGAAGGTGGGAAGATAATAATACATACTTCATTTTGTGAATATTATGCAAGTTAACTTCTGTTCAGTACTTAAAACAGTGCCTGGCATATCAACAAATGTGAACTGTCATTGCTTTAGAGGTATTTTTTAAGTAGTGCTCCAAGGTTATTACAGTTAGCATGAGCTGGTACTCATATTCTCCCGGGTGTATTGCTTGGGTTATTTACATTAACTTTGTTTGACTGAAGGAATTTTTTAAATCTCTCTCCACAAACTCTCTGTAGCAGTCTAAATCTTTGTGTGTGTTTTTAAATAAAGTATTTCATTGTTTGATAAATCCCTGAAGTTATTTCCTACTTTGGAAACTATTGATATTGTCTATCTTCTTCATTAATGTGAAGGGCACATGGTTTTGAGCTGCCATAACTAGTCTGTAAAACAAGCCATATTTGTTTCATTCCCTTGTTTATAATGGCTGTCTTCATCAAAACGGAGTATTGAGTAAGATGCCTGTATTTAAATTTTCTAAACCAATATGAATCCTTCTTGGAAGCTAATTTTAAAATATCTTATGCTTGTTGTGCTTAATTGACAATCATTAAAATGGAGTTCGTTAGTCTGTAGTGAATACCTGTTGTCCTCCTTTAAATGCTGTACATATATACCTCTTTTCCAATGCATGCAGAGTCTATTCCTTCTTTCTAAAAGATGTACAGAGCTGCCCAGTGACTTGAGTATGCCATCGACTTGCTAATTTGAAATTTTATAGCATTGCATCAATTCATGGATTTTAAACATTATTCTTGGTTGTCTTTTAAAAATTTTTTTTTGCGGTACGCGGGCCTCTCACTGTTGTGGCCTCTCCCATTGCGGAGCACAGGCTCCGGACGCGCAGGCTCAGCGGCCATGGCTCACGGGCCCAGCCTCTCCGCGGCATGTGGGATCTTCCCGGACCGGGGCATGAACCCGTGTCCCCTGCATCGGCAGGCGGACTCTCAACCACTGCGCCACCAGGGAAGCCCAATTTTCAGGATTTTTAAAAAGGGAGGGACAGAATGACTGGTAATCCTGGTATTATTCTCATAAATGTTAGTTGGATATTAGGTAGTGAAATAGTTATGCAATCTGTTACAGATGACATACATGGTGTAACTAATTTTCCTTTCAGTTTTCACATGAGGGGTCACCTGGAATTGCTGTCTTGTGGGCTGGAGAGCCTTCCAGTCCAACTGCTGTTTTTAATGACAGCAAGACGTGGGCTCAGAGTGAAAGACACTGTATGGGGACAGGGGCTCATCTGGCCACCATCAGCACAGAAGCTGAGCAGGTATGTTGAGAGGCTTACATCCGTTTCTCTGCTGGTTTGAATCTCTTTGCAGAGAAAGAGGAATTTCTGTGCTCTGCTATGCATCTGTGCCTTTGCTTCATCTCTTCCAACTACCTGGAAAGACTTTTCTTCCTCTCTCATTTTTCTTCACATGGCCAAGTTCTTCTGGTCTTCCCAGATTTGATTCATGTGTTATTTTCTACAGAAAACTACCCTGACCACCTTCTCTGCTCCATCTTTCCTATTCTAGTTTGGAGATACTTCCGTGGTACTTTGTGCATCGTGTGACCATGGCACTTACTTCAGTGTTCCCATGAGTCCTACTTTGTAGAGGGCTGGAGCCATGCCTTAAGCATCTTTGCATCTCCAATGGCCTTTGCAGTGCTAGGCACACTTAGATAGGTCCTGATAAATATTTCATGAGTAAGTAAATGAATGGTTGATCAGGATTGAAATAGCTTCTCAGAATAGAGCACAGGAAAAATAATTCAGAAGTATGGTTGTCATTCTAAAAAAAAAAAAAATCTCAAGGTAAATTCAATTTGAACTGAAATTTATTTCCTCATGTAATATATTTCCATATATGTACGATACCATGACTCAGATTCTATTCTTGGTTAGTAGGGTTTCGTGGAGGATTCTGTTTCCATGGCTTTGCAACTATAGGTTCACCAGCTCCTGAATAAAATGGAGTTTAATGAAATACACAAACAATTGAAGAAGGTAATTTTAAAAATAAAAGTTCCTAGAAATCCAATCCTATTAAGTACTGCGCTAAGTGATTTGCAAGTTGATCTCACTTAATCTTCACAGTGACTCTATGAAATAGTGGAGTCATCCCTTTTGGAGTTGAGAAAACTGGGATTTGGTGAAATTAAAGCACTTGTTAACATTGTGGAATAAACGCCAGAGGGGGGATGTGAAAACAGATCTGATGCCAATGCTTTTGTGCTTAACTAGTACTTTATTTGACTTCTTTCCTCTGTTCCTAACATAACAGCTATCACCTGATAAAGGCAAATATACTTATAAAAATTCACATTTTTATGCAGAACGTTATCACTCAATTTTTGGATAGCGATTTTCATATTTCCTGGGACTTACAGATGAGAACCTTGAAAGCCAGTGGCATTGGGTGGACAAGACACCATTGAACCCACAGATGGTGTGAGTATACTGACTGGGGCTAAAGAGCTTTATAGGCAAAGGTGAGAAGAAGACAGCAAGCAGAATTTATTTTGGGGTGGAGTATACCAATGTAAGAAAGCTTACTCGGAATAGAGCATAGTGTGTTGAGTAACCTCTATACTAGTAGACACTACGCTTGTGTTGGACAGTGCAGCTCTAAATGTTTCACTAGGAACATTTTCTCTGCCTTGTCCTCTGGCCTCTACCATACACACCCAACATGTATAGACACACACACACACACACACACACACACACACACACACACACACACACACACACACACACACACACACACACACACACACACACACACACACACACACACACACACACACACACACACACACACTTACTTCAGATTCTGGCCCGAGGGTGAACCCAACAACTACCAGAAAGAAAAATGTGTTGTCTTTGTTAATGACAAAGACAAATGGGCCTGGAATGATTTTCCTTGTGACTTTCAGACAAGTAGCATTTGTAAGATACCTGGAGCAGCATTCAACAAGAAGCCTAGGAAGGGGTCCCTGTTATGAGGACAGAAAAGAAGAACCAATTAGACTAGGGAAGAATGTACATGCATCGTGGGAACAGAGAAAACATTCTCAGTCATAGAACATTATGGCCGTAGTTATTCTTGTTTAATTCATTCAAGATAATGTGCTTTTGTGTAGTGTTTTGGTGGAAAAAATCATATTTTTCTGTGAGAATCAATTTTCATTAACTTTGCTTTCTTGATAGTATTTCAAGGTATTTACTTTTCAGTTAGTGTGTATTGATTAACGTATCTAAGAGTAGCTTGAATGGTGAAATCTATAAGTCATTGTTTCCTCTGCTTCAATTCTTAGCTCTTCAAGTTCAAAGGTGGGATATTCCTACTGGTAGTGGTGTATCATTGTTTTTAACCCAAATATCACAAACTCTTTAAAGTTTTTAAGCAACATTTTTATTGTCTGATGCTTCATTTTTTTTTTTTAATTTATTTATTTATTCATTTATTTTTGGCTGCTTTGGGTCTTCATTGCTGCGCGCTGGCCCCCTATAGCTGCAGCGAGCCGGGGGCTACTCGTTGCTCTGCAGCATGTGGGATCCTCCCGGACCAGGGCTCGAACCCGCGTCCCCCGCACCGGCAGGCAGACTCCCAACCACCGCGCCACCAGGGAAGCCCCTGATGCTTCATTTTCAGACTTCTTAATAGTATGCCATTAGATTGAAATTCCACGAGCAAAATATTTTCTGAATAACAGAATAGAATATTTAGAATTATGGTATTGCCCAGGTAGAAAAAAAAGTCTATTTACCTTTTCAAAAATTTACTTCTTACTCCACTTTAAAAGTCTTCCCATAGTGGGGAGTCTCAAGCTGACTTAATTTCTTTTTGAGTGGAAAAGTCCATTACAGGCCACCTTTACCAAACTCCTTTACTTCTATAGCTATGGACACAAAACCCTTGGGAAGCCGAAGAGCTCACCTTCACATGTCTAGTGTATGACAGAAACAGGACTATGGCCCAGATCTACCTTTCATAGCAAGTGAAATGTGTTCCCTTTGGTATTATGGGAGAGTTACTGGAGGTGCTGTGGCCTCTTGGCTAAAAGGTAATAGTTCTTAATTATTCTTGCAACATTGTATTAGTGTTTCTGTATTTTTAATTTGAATCAGAAAAAAATTATATTTTCAATCCATTTATGTAAATTGTTAGCAAGCTTCTTTAGAGCTATAAAGCTGCAGTTCAAACTAGCAAGGAAATCATGGCTTTAGCAACCTGAAGTTATGCGTTTGCGATGTGTGTAGTTTTAATTGTGAAGCAGTCACATCCAACATCAACAAAATAAGGCTGTCTTCTTACATATATTCATTTTGCTGACGTTTCCTGCATCCAAGCTAAAAAATTTCAAGCGACAGCTTTTTAACCTAACTTCCTTACCACTATTTTTTTTTTTTTCTTTTGCGGTATGCGGGCCTCTCACTGCTGTGGCCTCTCCCACTGCAGAGCACAGGCTCCGGACGCGCAGGCTCAGCAGCCATGGCTCACAGGCCCAGCCGCTCCGCGGCATGTGGGATCTTCCCGGACCGGGGCACGAACCCGTGTCCCCTGCATCAGCAGGCGGATTCCCAACCACTGCGCCACCAGGGAAGCCCCTTACCACTATTTTTAAAAACAGTATTTATTCTGTAAATTAGTGATCTTGTAAGTTTGGAATATTAGTGTTTGATTGATTGATTATGTGTGTGTCTGTGTGTGTCTGTGTTTAAAGCTGATACTTTTAACTGAAGTAGCACCAAGTGACTTTAACTGTGTTAGCCATAAATTACATAGCACAAATCTACAAAACTTGTTGAAATAAATTTATGTAAATGATAATAGGCTTGTATAGTTAATATTATCCATTTTTCATTTGTATAAGACTGTATTTAAAGATTCAGTTGTCAATAAAATATGACCTGTTTGTGATTTTATACATCTGTGTCTACATCTATACCTCTAATCTATTTCTCCCCCTGCTGATCATTTTTCATTCCCTCCATGGCTACCATCACAGACCAAGTTACCATCTCTTACCTGGATTATTGCAATGGCCTTCTGATTGTTCTCCCTGTTTCCACAGTTGGTCCCTTTCTGTGTATCCTCAAGTCTCATGGCACCTCTCCTAGTCTTCACAATTTCTTTAAGACAACTGATAGTAATTTTATAAAAATAATTGCCTATTTCTTTAGGACATTGCAATAGTTCTAGAACTTTGAAACACTTAAAAAATCTAAACACTTTTTATGTTTGAAAATGTAATGTATGTGTGCATTAAAAAGGCAAACAGTAAAAAACATTAATAAAAGTATAAGGTGAATCTCTCATTCACCCTGAACCCCTAAATGCCTCTTCAAAGTAACTATGATTATCGGTTTCTTATGTGTATATCTATATATGTTATATTTCCCCCCATGCATTCACATGCAAAAACTACCTAGCTATGCCCCATCCAATGAATGATTTTAGGGCTATATTGTTGAGAAAGGAAAAGGGGGGTGGGAAGAAGAAGAAATAGGAAAGCAAGGAGAACATTTTACTTGATTCCTTATCATTTTTCTTTTAGGGACCCTTCAGGAAAAAGTTTTTTGTGGTAATCTATAAGGCCTATAAAATTCTTGAAGTTCAAGAATTCTTAAATTTCACCTCAATTTTTTTATTTGTTAAATTCAAGTAAAATTAAATTTAATGTTTTAAAAGACTCATCTGTTGTATGATTTCTAACTATATCAACTTGGGATTTGAATTTTTTTCACTTTCATCTTTATACAATTGTGCTCTGTAGGAATTTTTAATAATAAATATGTATCATTTTTATAAGATGTAGTACAGTGATTTTTCTTTTTTAAAAAATTGGGGACCCCAATGGTAATAGTATTTAAGTCATAACAGTGGTTTATTTGGGGAATATGGTCTTGGGAATATGAATGATTAATTACTCTTTATTTTTTGCAACTTTTTGGGTTTTCCGGTGCCTAAGTATTTATGTAGTCCTATAAAATACGATATTTAAAAACAGTCTCAATTGGATGATTTCCTTCTCAAAGAAGAATTTTCCTGATAAATAATTTAGGTTCTAATGATCTTTACTTTGGCAAATAAACCCTTAACAATTGTTTCTTTTCTTGCCAAACTTTGAAGGCAGAGTTAGTTGTATAACTTAAATTATAAATGGTGAAATAATATACATTAATATTTTTATATCTTTCAATATTAATGTAAGATAATTATAGCCACCTGAAATACAACAACAATGAACAAAAAAATGTCCACATGTTTTTCAGTGTTTCCTCATTGATGTTTATGAGATGAAAAAAAGAAATTAGAAAGTTGAAGATATTTTTATTGGATTACTTTCAGGTTGAATGACTTTTGTTTTAAAGGCATATTGATTTCAAAACCACAGATTGTCACTTATGCCTAAGAGAAATAAATGTTTGTAATGAAAGCTAATATATAGGGCTTTCCTGGTGGCGCAGTGGTTGAGAGTCCGCCTGCCGATGCAGGGGACATGGGTTTGTGCCCCGGTCCGGGAAGATCCCACATGCCGCGGAGTGGCTGGACCCATGAGCCATGGCCGCTGAGCCTGCACATCCGGAGCCTGTGCTCCGCAACGGGAGAGGCCACAATAGTGAGAGGCCCGCGTACCGCAAAAAAAAAAAAAAAAAAAAAAAAGAAAGCTGATATATTATTTTCACTTGTTCAGTTGAATTTTCCCATTCAGTGATTACGTGTTAATTCCAATGATTTCAAGGGTCTCTTTATGGTGCTGTGTGCAAGAAACATGGTTATAAAACTTCCATGTTATTTATATATTCTTGAATAATCTTTTCAGTATTGATAGAATATTATGCAATAAATGGATAGGCTTGAGACAGGAAAGTGTCAAGTTGACTGTTGTCTTAGAATAATTTGACTATTGGACTCTGGTTCTGGCTGAGCAATAGATACATTTGGGTGCGATCCAGTTAGTCAATGGAAGAGAATAGAGAGGAAATGGAGTTTCTGAGATGAGTAGACTGGATGACAGTCTCTTTGGAGCTGAAGGTTAGCATGATCTTTCTAAGAAGGTGCAGTGAATGCCTTTGGCCGGAAAGTCCACACCAGTCTTTTAAGCAGGAATACGTTTCATGACTTGAAGAAGTTTCCTACTTATTATATAGGAGAACATAGGAGATATGCTTAGGTAGGGAGTGAAAAACAGGATGAAATTGAGAAGAGAAGACAGACTTTTCAGGAACTAAAAAGAAGACATGACACAGAGCCTGATTTCGAATTGTTCAAGGCACTTTCCAAAATCCTCTTCTTTGCTGGATTTGGTGCTTGTTCTGTGTCCCTGTATTTTCTTACAAATACTCATAACTGAAGCAAATGTACCAAAAGGAGAAATACTCCTTTCCCCCCCGCCCACAACATTGCTAGAGAAGCTTGGTAAATTCTGAGAAATCCCGAGACTGATGTAGAGAAAAATGCACTTCTGTCAATATCATGAATTATAACATTCAAAACGATGTATTTTTATTTACATCAAAGCGACAAACACTTATGAAGTCCTTATAAAGTGCAATGCACACTTATGTTAGAGTTGTGCGGCTGTGATTATCGCTTGTTCCTTCTCATTTATACGTTTACATTGTGCGTTCTGTCTTGGTGATTTTTCTCTGTTCAGCTATTTCTTTCTGGCATTTCACAAATCCGAAACATATTGAAGAAACAGGGCATATCATTCCAGTTTTGCCTTGGATTTGAAGAGTCTCTTATGGTGGCGCAGTCCTCCACTGTAACTATGTTGTTGGGCTCTCCTATATCCCAGAAGCTGAAAGAGAGAGACATGGGAGATTTACAAGAGGTAAAGTGACCTGTAAACTAGGCAAATTACATTTGTGTTGTTTAACTTCACAACAATTTTGTGAGGCAGGGATTATAATCTCTTATTGATAAAGAAAAGGAATCTCAGAAAAGCTAAACCATTTCTCTAAGTCACAGAGTTTGTGAACAGTGAAGTTAAACTGGACCTTTCTGACTTGCTGTTCTGCGATGATGTCTCATGGCTTTAGATCCAGAATGAGATGTTATGGGAAGGATTGATATCCTGATGGATTTGTTTCCTTCATACTCATATATCATGTCTGCTCCCTTTATTCTACAGTTTGTATTCACTGAGGCACATACTTCAGTCATGTTACAGTGCTATAGTGAAACAGTGTGTTAAAGGATCAAAGCATCCTACTTTTACTCCGTAAGAATCTGTTAGCTTTCTCAAATCCCTGTTTTTGTCTCATTGATTGCAGTTTGTGGGCATAAGACTACGAATTCCACTCTTCGTCTTGCATGCACTTCCAGTGAATTAGTGCACAATTCTAAGCCTCTTCTCATTTCATCTGTTATTTCCCCTTTATTCTTGACCTAGTTCCAGGAGATGGGAGCAGTAGATCCTTGTACTTCTCTTTTCTGTCTTCTACATCAGCTCTTTCCCTTCTTGCATCTAATATCACCAAGAATGGACTTGAATATACCTCCTGGACCAGAAGGAAGTTCTGAGGACTCTCCTCAACGGTGGTCTAACTTTACAATTTGGGCTAGTGTTATAATTCTACTACAAGAAGGAAGTTACCTCAGAGACTTTGTGAAAGGTGTACCATCTACCCATTGCCACTGACCCTCAGTCACCTGGTCCGTCAGTCCAATATAAAACTCTTTCCTTTTAGGTTTCATACTGTAAAGGAATTCCTATGGAAGATACACACAAAATATGAGGAGATCAATTATCCCAATTCTGAACAAATGTTGAACGTAATTGTTATTAAAAGAAAGAAAGTAGGATCTAGACTAGAGATGACAGAAAAATGGGCCTGAAATGGTAAGATCATAGAGGATTACCTCCTGATTTGTTTACTGTGGTAAAACATACATAACATAAAATTAAACCAATGAAAAAGAACCTTCAACAGAGAAGGAGGTTCTCAGTAACACAGTCAAAATTTGTCTACTGTTATTGGTAGCCCAAAACATTACAAATCATAGCTTAAAGATAATGGACATTTTGCTTGCCCTCTTTCACATGTTTATAAACATACTGGTCATTCTAAAATGAAGTCCCAACCCTCTTTTTTCCTGCCTTACTAATTAAGGAACTGAACATGGAAGTTCCTTTTTTTCTAGTTTCTAATGAAACTAGAAATGAAACTAGTAATGAAAATAAAGTTGGTATTGACTTACAGAAATGATAAGAACAGCATGTATTTCAGTAAATTCACTTAACAAATAGTAACTGGGGGCCAAATACAGTACACATGTATGGAAAAAGGGATGTGTCCTGTGAAGGGTGTTTCATTGGCACTGGAGGAAGCTGTACTCCAACTACCTGCTCCTCCTGTGTGTTGATAACCACCAGATGAGCTCCCATGCTCGAGCAGTTTTTTAAGCTTGCTGTCCAGGTCATGGTGTTAGTAGAAAAGAAATAGCAGCTGGATTGAAAATGTACCCAGTTCAATGGACAGCAATTCTTGACTGAACCTAGAAGGAGAGAAGTTTCTGTGAGAGTCCTCACAGAACTGGGTAAGTTACAGAATTGGGTAAGATAACAGAAACCTTCCTCTGAGCCCATAAAGTTCCTCATTTATCGTCCGAAGCCTTGAAACCCCTGTTATGCTACTGACATGGAACCCTGTTCCATGTTCTATGAACCCTGTTCATAGACTTCCAAGTTCAGAGGAAAATTATGCATTTTATCTGAGTGACCTCGAAGCAACCACCTCTCATGTTGCCCAAACAATGTACCCTCCACAGAATCTCCAAACTGGTTGTCCAGATGGGCTACAGTTCTTAGACTTACAGAATTTAAGTCTTTGAAGTTTATGGGAACCCTCCTGCACTGTTGGTGAGAATGTAACTTGATACAATCACTATGGAACACAGTATGGAGGTTCCTTAAAAAACTAAAAATAGAACTACCATATGACCCAGCAATCCCACTACTGGGCATATACCCTGAGAAAACCATAAATCAAAAAGAGACATACCACATTGTTCATTGCAGCTCTATTTACAGTAGCCAGGACATGGAAGCAACTTAAATGTCCATTGACAGATGAATGGATAAAGAAGATGTGGCACATATATACAATGGAATATTATGCAGCCATGAAAAGAAACGAAAGTGAGTTATTTGTAGTGAGGTGGATGGACCTAGAGTCTGTCATACAGAGTGAAGTAAGTCAGAGAAAAACAAATACTGTATTCTAATGCATATATATGGTATCTAAAAAAAAAAGAAAGAAAGGTACTGATGAACCTAGTTGCAGGGCAGGAATAAAGATGTAGACATGGAGAATGGCCTTGAGGACACGGGGTGGGAGGGGGAAGCTGGGCGAAGTGAGAGTAGCATCGGCATATACACGCTACTGAATGTAAACTAGTTAGCTGGGGGAAGCAGCAGCATAGCACAGGGAGATCAGCTCGGTGCTTTACAATGACCTATAGGGGTGGGATACGGGGGGTGGGAGGGATTCTCAAGAGGGAGGGGATATGGAGACATACGTATGCATTGGCTGATTCACTTTGGTGTACAGCAGAAACTAACACAGTATTGTGAAGTAATTATACTCCAATAAAGATCTATTAAGGACTTCCCTGGTGGCGCAGTGGTTGAGAGTCCGCCTGCCGATGCAGGGGTCACGGGTTCGTGCCCCGGTCCGGGAAGATCCCACATGCCGCGGAGCGGCTGGGCCCGTGAGCCATGGCCGCTGAGCCTGCGCATCCGGAGCCTGTGCTCCGCAACGGGAGAGGCCACAGAGGGAGAGGCCCGCGTACCGCAAAAAAAAAAAAAATCTATTAAAAAAATTAAAAATAAATAGTACAGTCTCTCTCAATTTAATGGTGAGGAAATTGTAGCCCAGAGAAGGAAGTCATTTTCTACTGTCATGTAGCATTTTGCTAAGACTTGGATCAGGAGTATATGCAAGAGTATAGGGAGCATACTTCTGAGGTATTTCCAAATTTCCTACTCCATGCATTTTTTTCTCCTTCACCTCATTTTGGAAGCAGGTGATGAATGAAAACAAAAAGTGCACTTCTGGGAATAACACCTTCCACTTCTAGATTGACTCTTCAGACATATACCTCAAATTTATTCTAAAAGTTTGCTATAATGTCTGCAAAGTGTCCTGCCCCAATGCTAATTGCACTTCCAAAGTTTTATTCCTGTCCTCTTACCAACTGCTCATTATTCTCTGACAGTACAGGCAAGATTTTGCATTTAAAAGGACCTAACTCGACTACTTTGTTTATCCCCAAATCAATCTAGAAGCCAGAAAATGTTGATGTGTAAATTTAGCTGTTCAAATTTGATTACCTAATCCATCATTATAGCAGGAGAACTCCGTGGAATTCTCGAGTGGCTGGAACTTTTTCTCATCACAGAGCTGAAAGGTGTGATATGTCACTGTAAGGAAAGGGGCACAGTTAATGTTCATTACTCTTGATAAAAATACATTATATCCTCTCTGTAGTTATAAAAGTACCAATAATTATGATATTTCCTTACTATCTACTTTTCCTTCAGCATGGAGAGGAACCGAGGTTTACTTACTCAAAGAAGAGAGAATTCACATTTCATGGTTTTCCTTATTTATGAAAATAAACGTACATTTTTTCAGGCCCAAAGACCCAAAGAAAACAAATGTGTTTGCGCTCTCTCTTATGCCAAGTCTAACCTCTCAAACCTTCCTTCCAAGAAGTGATTTGTTGTGCCTCTGGCTAGGATCTCAGGGCAGGGTTACACTAATGACAAGGGTACGGGGGTGTGGGTGGAGGACTCAGGGCCACTAAGGAGATAAAAGATGCGTACCGTGAAAAATGTGTCACAGGTCACTGAAATTTGGTAACAGTTTTATACTGGTTGGGGTTTCTGGCTTGAGATAAATCGGGGGAAAATTGGAATAGAAATACCCTTTGTGGGAGAAGAGAACTCACAGGCAACAAGGAAGAATTCACTCCTAATATTCACCACGGAGCTTGAATTTGACCTTCAGAACTCACCAACACATCTGGTGATAAAACAAGCACTCAGTAGCAGGATGCAGAGCCCAGCAACGGTCCATAAGAACACTTGGGAAGAGAAGCATCCTCTTTCTGGAGAAAGACATAGACATGGTCAATCTTCCCTTAAAATCTACAAAAGAGATATAAGAAATTCCTATTACCCTGCTTATCTCCTTCCACTTGCATTGTCTATATTGAGTAATTCTCAAACTTCAGCATGCATCAGAATCATTTGGAGGGCTTGTTAAAACACAGATTGTGGGGCCTCACCTCCAGAGTTAAAAATTTAGTAGAGCTGGTATGGAACCAACAAGTTCCCAGGAGCTGAGGGTGCTGCTGGCCTGGGGACCACACTTAAACAACCACTGGAGTAATTCATTACAAACTTTAAGACTCTGACTCATAGACTTGGATAGATGTGCAGTTTTTCCTTTCTAACTCTCCCAGATTTCTCCCCTTCTTTCCCTATCTTTCTCTCTCTCTTTCTCCCTCTCACTCTTCCCTGATTTTCCTGTCTCTCTCCTGCTCTCCTCTTTTCAGTGTCTCCTTTACCAAGTCCTTTGTAAGTGAGTCAGATAAAACATTGATGATCTAGGAGTTCCTCTCCTCCTCCCTCCCAACACACATTTTACCTACAAGGAGAGAGTGAGTTGCAGAGATGTGAAGTGACTTGCCCAATGGGACACAACGAACTATGGAAAGGGTAGCTCTCCCTAAACTCAATCTCCAGCAATCCAGTCTTCTAACATCTAGTCTTCTAACCATCCTCTTTTATTTTCCTCTCTTTCACTCTCTGTCTCTCCTCTTTTACTCTACTGGATATTTTCTATTGTCCTATCCCCAACGTATTTAACATCTCTTCCACAAAAAGATCTATGAAAGAAATGGGATAGTTGCAAATTTTACCTGTGCTTTGTGATGCAGATGATTTGGATGAATCCATTCTTTCTCTTTCTGTCTCTCCCTCCTCCTCTCTGTCTCTCTCCTCAGTTTCTAAGTATAAGAGTGTTTTGTTGATAAGATTCAAAGAAAAAAATCTTTAAGGATGAATACTTTAACTGTATTTTAGGAAGCTCAACCCTAAGACTTAAGAAAATAAACTTGCTCTGTGGCTGTGTGTTTAAGTCAGGATTTCCTTTATTGCATAAGGAGGACAAGGGAGTTTATTGGGCAGCAAATCAGTCTCCTCATTCCAGGAAACAACAAAATGGGGAAATGATAACATTTTAAGTACCAACAAAACAGACTGACCTTAGGGAGATATGAGGGGCTTAAAAAATATTGTTTTATTTTGGTCGATAAAATGTTTCTGCTTTCTTCCAGACTTAACTCATCCCTAAAATTTTCCTTGACACCCGTGGAGCTTACCTCTGCATTCCCAATTTCACTTTGATCTCTTTTTAAAAAAATTTTTATTGGCGTCTAGTTGATTTACAATGTTGTGTTAATTTCAGGTGTACAGCAAAGTGAATCAGTTATACATATACATATATCCACTCTTTTTTTTTTTTATTTTTAAGATTCTTTTCCCACATAGGCCATTACGGAGTATTGAGTAGAGTTCCCTGTGCTATACAGCAGGTTCTTATTAGTTATCTATTTTATATATAGCAATGTGTATATGTCAATCCCAATCTCCCAATTTATCTCTCTTCCTACTTATCCCCTGACAACCATAACTTTGTTTTCTACATTTGTGACTCTACTTCTGTTTTGTAAATAAGTTCATTTGTACCCTTTTTTTAGATTCCACATATAAGTGATATCATGTGATATTTGTCTTTCTGTGTCTGACTTACTTCACTCGGTATAACAATCTCTACATCTATCCGGGTTGCTGCAAATGGTATTATTTTGTTCTTTTTTATGGCTGAGTAATACTCCATTGTATATATGTACCACATCTTCTTTACTATTCCTCTGTTGATGGACATTTAGGTTGCTTCCATGTCCTGACTACTGTAATTAGTGCTGCAATGAACATTAGGGTGCATGTATCTTTTTGAATTATGGTTTTCTCAGAGTATACGCCCAGGAGTGGGATTGCTGGGTCATATGGTAGTTCTATTTTTAGTTGTTTATTCACTTTGATCTTTACTTTTACACATTCGTTAACTGAAAAGGAGACACACCATTTGGCACAGAGCTGGGCACATAGTATATGTATTTATACCTTAGTGATGTGAATTTCTTTGCATCTGTCATGTTTTTCCTTCCTCTTTCATTTGCAGGTCTTAAACAGTCTATTATTGTGGATTTATATGTCTTTTATCGAGTGGTGACCGATAGGCTATTTTACAGGTCCAACCCGGTTGAACAGCCTCATGTAGCATGACTACGTACTTTGAAACTCAGCCCAATTTCTTACATCATAACACAGCTTCTGAGGCTTTGGAGGCTCAGTAGGAAGTTTAATTCTATTGTTCTGGATTATTTGGAGGTTTTTGTTTTATATTGTAGCCTATTTCTCCTAATGGGAAAAATGAATTTGAATGTCAGAAGAAGCAATTTCAATTAGACATTAGAATATAGTGCCTTTCTGGAAGATTAGCTGGATATAGTAATGTCCCATTACTATAAAATACTTAAGAATAAGATCAACTGGTCTCAGTTGATTTAAATTCATGTTAGTTTCATATATATATATTTATATAATATTTAAATTCACATTAGTTATATATATATATAAAAATATATAAAACCTGGTAATCCCCACACCCGATGACTCACAGACTTGCTATGTGTTTGAAAATATCCCTGTTTTCAAAGGGACTTTTTATTATTTCAGTGTATTGGTCAATTCTCTCTGCATTCTCCATTTAACAGTTACATAGATTAATTAGAGAATGTTTAAAAATTATACACGTTTATCTTGTAAACATATGCAATTTAATGTGTACTATCAGCAAATGGCTTTTGACTGGTAAAAAGAGAGAAATTATCTAGTGGGTGAGTTATATGAATTATTAAATGATAAATCACACTGACCACAGTCCATTATTTATTAATTATTATCAATCAGCAGGAACCAATATTAATAAACAATTATGCATTAATGATTTAATGAATATATAATTAACGAATTAATAATCATGTTTGAACCAGCCAAAATATGTATATGATTTTATCCTTTGTTTTATCACTTTTCCCCAAATTATAAAAATAATATTTTTATAGTTAATAATATGAGAAAAATATGACAGGTAAAAGACCTCCCATCTTATCCTTAGTACATGCTTGTAAAGTCAATCACAGTGAACAATTTCTTCTATCTACTTTGAGAGATTTTTTTAAGTTTATATATAAGTGCAGTTTCTATATATTGTATATTCATTTTTATGCAGTATTCATTTATTCATGTATTCATTTTTATGCAGATAAGATCATACCATGCATGCTTTTAGGCTTTGAAAATTACTTTTATATTCATCAATGTATTTGGAGTTTATCTTCTTATTTCTAATGTTTAAATTTTTCCATAATTTATAGAACAGGAACTTTTGAAGGACATTTAAACCATGTCCAGCTTTTTGTCACTCTAACAAATGAGGCGACAGCAACTTTACACATATTTGCAGGTGCACAATTTTCTGCTCAATGATTCATGGCCAAGTGTTAAAATCAATACTTGGCTTGAGCTTTCACAGAATAACTTTCTGGGATATAAAAATAAATCTTATATTTTGTCTGAAGGCAATTCTTTTCATTATAATTTAATATTGAAACCTTATTATGTAAATATAACACAAGGATATTATAGTGTAGGAACATTAATTACTCAACAGGGCGGGTGGTGTATTACTCTTGTGACCATAATACCGCAAATTTTCCATACAAGACAAACACTTCCTCTTCCTTGTGGAAGAATAGAGAACAAGATATTTTTGGATACTTCACTTTTCTTTAATCCCTTCTTATTCATATCCTTTAACAACAGTGAAACATTCTTATCTTAAAAGACTTAAATGGAAATTAAGTGTTAAAAATCATTTATTTCATTTTTAAAGATTATTATGTCTAACAGAGGTATTCTGCAAAGATTAGAATTATGATACAATTAATTTCTATTACATTTGTATTACTTTCTCAAATTTTATAAATGTGTGTTAAGTATATTATTTAAATTTTTATGAATGGTTTTATCAAAGATATTTCACTTTTTAAATAGTGTATCTACTATCAATGTCCTTATTAACTTTATAATTTTAAAATAAAGAACTTTTATAATAAAAGTTTCTATTTCATATTAGTGAATTATTAAATGAAGTTCTTGATATTTAACTTTGTATATAAATTTAGCAGGTTTTTCAAAACCATTACTGTAGCATTTTATTATTGATAATACATATAGATTTATATTTCATCACACCGAAAAGAGTTTCAACATATAAATCATGTAGAGAGTTTTTTGATTCAATTTACAGGTCAAATGCTTGATTATATTTAAACAAATGTACAAATATTAATAAATTCAAACAAATGCTAAGTTTATATTATTGACATTGGTTAAATAAGATGATTACCTATGTGATTACGTGAACAATGATGACACACAAATCATGGGGCTCCAGAAATGACCTACAGGTAGACATTCAGCTGTTTGGCCTTCCAAAGATAGAGGGTAAGGCCTCCGTGAAAATGCAGATTCTGATGATAAGGTAGCCTAGAGGCAACGGCACATCTCCTACCTTTGTATACTTGTTTGATTATAGTCACAGGATAAATTGCTAATGGTAGAATTGTCTTATTAAAAAGTATACATGTTTAAAATTTATAATAGACAACAATACATTGCCATCTAAGAATTCTGTACCAAATTACACGCTTACCTAGCAGTATAACTTACAAGTTTCTCTAAACCCTTACCAACATTGGACACTATCAAACTTTAAAATATCCCATCTGAGAGGCAGAAAATGTTATCTCAATCTTTTTTTGCATTTCATCAATTACAAATGAAGTTAATACTCTTTTAGTTCAATTTGTTTGTCTTTATTTTCTTAGAAACTCTTCATAACTATAGATAATTTTGGGGAGGGTATATTTCATCTGTTATTGATTTGTAAAAGTACTTTACATATTTAGGAATTATCCATATATTATTCACATGTGTGGCAAATAATTCCCCAGTTTATTGTCTTTGACTTTATTTATTTATTTATGTATTTATTTATTTAGTGGTGGTATAGAAACTTTTACATTTTCAAGTAGTAAAATTTATTAAGATCTCCTTTATGACTCCTTTATGCTGTGCTATGCTTAGAAAAGATTTCTGCACTTCAAGATGATAAATTATTCACCAGTATTATAAAATAATATTGAAATTTATTTTATGTAAGAATTAACATAGGAATCCAGCTTTAATATTTTTTAAGTGGTTATTTATTTTTACACATATAACTGAAATACACATCTGTTTTGTACATCAAATTCCCTTTTTACATATTTACATTACTACTGGACTATTCCTTCACTACATTCAAAATTATGTTATTATTGTAGTGTGTTAATGTGTTTAACTATTTAGTAAGACATATACACCTTCATTGCTTTTAGTTTCCACACTTTTGTTCTGCATCACAGGTTTATGAGAAAAATTTAAAGTCATGTTTCAAAAAATAATATTTTAACATAGAAATACATTGAATTTGTAAACTAATTTAGGAATAAATGACACTTTCACAGTATTCAATTCTAATTGTGGTGAATATTGCCCATTTGTTTCCAGATCCAATCTCTACCCTCTGCACCTTGTTCTGAGCCCTGAGAGGCTGACCGTTATGGAGGACATCAGTGGGTTCCCTTGTTCTCTGGCTTCCTGGTTAGGATTGACCATGGGAAGCACCTTCAGGGCATGGGAGGGGGGCTGTATTCTTCTGCTGAAGGATACAGAGCCTATCCAAGTCTCTTGCCTACAGTTCTGAATCCTCTCTCCAGATTTAGTAGTGACGGCAGCCCTTGCTCTTCAGGTCATAGGGTGTGTGGATAATCCCTCTCTAGCTGTTGCTAGCTCCCGGATGCTTCATCATCATTGCAGGCTTCCTTAACCCTGCCCACACCTTGTAAACAGTCCTCTCATTAAACTCTTGTCAATCACCCCCTTTGAATATGTCATCTCTTTCTGCAGGAACTCTGATGGACACAAGTACATTTGGGATTTCAGGAACTCTTCATACAGCTCATTCTGTAACAGAGACTGATTATGAAACCTAGATGAGAACTGAGTACAAGTCATTTTAAGATGATAGCCAGAATCCATGAGAAAACTTGTAAGCAGGCGTGAAGTGGAGTATCAGAGGTCACTACTGAACTATGACGAGATTGAATTTGAAACTAATATTAGAAAAGACTTTAAATTTGCTGGCAATTATAGACAGGATGAATGCAAGCTTGCTAGATTTTTGCCAGTGAGTTATATTTCCAAGTCCTATGAGAGCGCCTGTTGGCTTGTATTGTGGAAATGAGGCATATTGGATGCACATATATTTATAATTGTTTTATCCTCTTGATAAATTGACCATATTATCACTATATTATGACCTTCTTTGTCTCCTATTGAAGATTTTGACTGAAAGTCTATTTTGTTTGATATAAAAATACACGTTTTTAGTTTCTATTTACATGGAATGTGTTTTTCTATTATTTCACTTTGAGCCTATGTGTGTCCTAAAAGCTGAAATGAGTTTTTTTAGATAGCATGTAGTTGGGTCTTGTTGTTTTTTTTGTTTGTTTTTTTGCGGTACGCGGGCCTCTCACTGTTGTGGCCTCTCCCGTTGCAGAGCACAGGCTCCAGACGCGCAGGCTCAGCGGCCATGGCTCACGGGCCCAGCCGCTCCGCGGCACGTGGGATCTTCCCGGACCGGGACACGAACCCGCGTCCCCTGCATCGGCAGGCGGACTCTCAATCACTGTGCCACCAGGGAAGCCCCAGGTCTTGTTTTTTATTTTTTAACCCCATCAGCCACTCTGTGCCTTTTAATTGGATAATTTAATCCATTACATTTAAAGTAATTATCAATAGGTAAGGTCTTACTATTGCTAATTATCTTGTTAATTGTTTTCTGGCTGCTTTGTAGTTCCTTTGTTACTTTCTTCTTCTCTTGCTGTCTTCCTTTGTGAATTGAATGGTTTTAGATAGTAGTATAATTTGATTACCTTCTCTTTATTTTGTGTGTACTATTATAGGTTTTTGTTGTGTGTTACCTGAGATTTATTTGAAATATCTTACAGATATAACAGTATTTTACATTGATAACAACTTAATTTTTATTGCATACAAAAACTACCCTTTTACTCTCTCACCTACATTTTATTTTTTTGGTGTCACAATTTACATATTTCTATCCATTAAAAAGCTATTGTAGCTATAACTATTTTCAATACACTTGTCCCTTAACCTTTATAGTAAAGTAGTTAACACACTACCATATTACAATTAGAGCATTCTGAATGAAACTCTAAACTTACCTTTATTGGTGTGTTTGTATATTTTCATACTCTCATTTCAGCTTGAAAAACATCTGTCCGTGTTTCTTTTTCTTTTTTTTTTTGCGGTACGCCGGCCTCTCACTGCTGTGGCCTCTCCCGTTGCGGAGCACAGGCTCCGGACGTGCAGGCTCAGCGGCCATGGCTCACGGGCTCAGCCGCTCAGATCCTCCCGGAACAGGGCACGAACCCGTCTCCCCTGCATCAGCAGGCGGACTCTCAACCACTGCGCCACCAGGGAAGCCCAGGGAAGCCGTGTCAGTGTTTCTTTTAAGGCATGTCTAGTGGCTCTTGTTTCTTATGCAAAGTCTACCTCCCTTGTTTTCCTAAGGACTTACCTTATTGGGTAAAGTATACTTGGTTGGCAGTTTTTTCCCAACACTTTGAATAGATCATTCCATTCTCTCCTGGCCTGCAAAGTTTCTTCTGAAATATCATGATAGCCTTATCAAGGTTCCTTTGTATGAGAGAATTCTTTTCCTAAATTTTCCAATTTTTTTCTCTTGCTGTTTTTAAAATTCTCTCTTTGTCTTTGGTTTTAGACAATTTTGTTACAATGTGTTTTGGAGAAGAACATTTCAGATTGAAATTTTGGGGTGACCTATTAATCTCATGAACTTACATGTCCAAATCTCACCCCAGGTTTGGCAAGTTCTTCTTTACATAGCCATGACCTCTTTATGTAGCTTTTTACCCTTTCTTCTCTTCTCTTTCTGGGACTCCAATTTTGCATATATTGTTTCCCTTATTGTTGTCCTATCAGTCCCGTAGGCTTTATTTATTCCATTTCATCTTTTTTGTTTTTGAAACTCTGACTGGATAATTTGAAATGATCCGTCTTCACTTATTCTTTCTTCTGCTTGGTCCAGTCTGCTGTTGAAACTCTCTATTGAGTTTTCAGTTCAG
This sequence comes from Grampus griseus, assembly GCF_964374135.1. Taxonomy (NCBI): domain Eukaryota; kingdom Metazoa; phylum Chordata; class Mammalia; order Artiodactyla; family Delphinidae; genus Grampus; species Grampus griseus. The sequence goes on along the minus strand of NC_139005.1, from coordinate 6,690,106 downwards.
TGATTGTATTCTTCAGCTCCAAAATTTCTGTTTCATTCCTTTTTATGTCTTCTATCTCTTTGTCAAGCTTCTTATTTTGTTCTTGTTGTTTTCCTGAGTTCATAAACTGGTTTTCTGTGCTCTCTTGTAGCTTTCAGAGCTTCTTTGGAAGGATTATCTTGAATTCTTTGTTGAGCTATTTCTGTATCTTCATTTTTGGGGGTCAGTTACTGGAAGTTTATTGTGTTTCTCTTTATTTAATAAATTTTATTTATTTATTTATTTATTTTTGGCTGTGTTGGGTCTCCTTTGCTGCATGTGGGCTTTCCCTAGTTGCGGCAAGAGGGGGCTATTCTTCGTGGCGGTGTGCGGGCTTCTCACGCAGTGGCTTCTCTTATTGCGGAGCATGGGCTCTAGGCATGTGGGCTTCAGTAGTTGTGGCACGCGGGCTCGGTAGTTGTGGCTCATGGGCTTAGTTGCTCCGCGGCAGGTGGGAGCTTCCCAGACCAGTGGTTGAACCCATGTCCCCTGCATTGGCAGGTGGATTCTCAACTATAGTGCCACCAGGGAAGCCCCTGTTGTGTTTCTTTAGTAGTGTCATGTTTTTCTGATTCTTTGTGATCCTTGTAGCTTTGCATATGTATCTGCACATTTCAAGAAGTAGTCACCTCTTCCAGATTTTATGGTATGATTGGTAAGGAAAGACCTTCACCTGTAGGTGGCGGCATGCCAGTGTGCTCTGACCCTGGGTCTAGAGGTAAAGATCATCACATGTGAGGGCTTACGCGTAGCACAGGGAGATCAGCTCGGTGCTTTGTGACACCTGGAGGGGTGGGATAGGGAGGGGGGGAGGGAGGGAAACGCAAGAGGGAAGAGATATGGGAACATATGTATATGTATAACGGATTCACTTTGTTATAAAGCAGAAACTAACACACCATTGTAAAGCAATTATATTCCAATAAAGATGTAAAAAAAAAAGTGGGGGCTTCTGTTGGTTTTATTTTGGGGAAGGGGTCGTGGTGACTCACCAGCTCAGATCTCTGAGGTCTACATCAACAAGTGTGTGGTCCTTGGTGAACACGGAGAGGGTGGGGTCCTGCAGAGACTTTATAGGCTCTTGGGATCCTCAGTAGCACCTCCACGTCCAACAGTATGGAGCAGGATGGTGTGCGCACACTCAGCTGAAGGGGCTACCTGTAGGCGACTGTGTAGTGGCAGGGGCCAGTTTTAAACACATCTGTAGTGCTGGGGCCACTGTACTGGCGACTGCAGGGGCACAGCTGCAGGGGCCCTGGCTGTGGGTGTGCATTCCTGCGGCTGCAGATTCTCACCATGGGCTCATGGCAGTGGTTTCTGGTGATGGGGATTGGCTGGGGGAATGCAGCTATACAGCTAGAGGGCCTACCTGCAGGTGAGCCCAGTGCTACACCCAGTGACAAGAGGCAGCGTCGGATTTGGGCCCACAAGCAACTGTAGAGGCCATGGCTGTCAATGTGCCCTCCTGTAGCTGTACAGTCTCCCCATGGGTATGTGTTTGGCAGTGGTGGTCAGTGATGGGAGTAAGCCCAGGGGCACATAGGTATGTAGATGCAGGGGCCCACTGTAGTAATATAGGCCAGTGAAAGGAGAGAGGGTGAGATCTGGGCTTACAAGCAGTTGCAGGGGTCCTGGTTGACTTTTACTATTGTTTTGATTGTTTGATTTTTGCATCTTGGATTGTTTGTTTTTCTTTGTTTTAAATTACCAAATTGCTCATTGTTAGAATTTTGGGAGAAGGAAGTTTTGAAATTTTTCTTTATTCTACCATTTAGTCATATAAATTTCTTAAATAGCTGTCCCTGCTTAGGTTAATTTTGGGGCATGGGATATTTTCCAATAGAGCATTCTGGTCAACATTAACAGAGAGCTGCAATGAAAGATATTTTACAAACAGATTTAATAATTTACTTCTTTATGTGTAACTGTTTTAAAACTCAGGAACATGTTTCTAAGGAGTGAAACAGGCTGTTGTAATAATATTTAAGCAATTCCTGTGAATAATCTGATTCAGTTCTTTCTCAAGGCAAAATATAATTTTAAGAGGCTTCTGAAATCCTTTGCTTTCACTTTAGTTATATTATCCCAAGACAATAAAATTTGTTGGGAATTTCATGTTGCAGAGGGACTGTTGATGTGTAAGTTAAAGGAGAGTGTTTCATAGAAATTCTGAGGAATTTTAGTTTCCCCAGATCTGTTCAACTGTCAATGAACAGATGAAATATTTGGAAATTTCTAAGGCTAACTGCGAAGATTTAGAAGGTCTCAAAGAGAACAGAAGAGTACAGAATTTTTAAGGAGAGTGGAAATGGCCATCATTTTTTAAAATTAATTTTTATTGGAGTATAGTATCTTTACAATGTTGTGTTAGTTTCTACTGTACAGCAAGATGAATCAGCAGTACATATACATACACCCCCTCTTTTTTGGATCTCCTTCCCATTTATGTCACCACAGAGCATTGACTAGAGTTCCCTGTGCTATACAGTAGGTTCTCATTAGTTGTCTATTTTATACATAGTATCAATAGTGTATATATGTCAGTCCCAGTCTCCCAATTCCTCCCACCCCTCCCCCTTGGTGTCCGTACATCTGTTCTCTATGTCTGTGTCTTTATTTCTGCTGTGCCAATAAGATCATCTATACCATTTATTCTAGATTCCATATGTATATGTTAATATACGACATTTGTTTTTCTCTTTCTGACTTCACTCTGTATGACACTCTCTAGGTCCATCCATGTCTCTACAAATGACCCAATTTCGTTCCTTTTTATGGTCAAGTAATATTCCATTGTATATATTTACCACATCTTCTTTATCCATTCCTCTTTGATGGACATTTAGGTTGCTTCCATGTGGAAATGGCCATCTTTAGTTAAGTTAGGATAGATATATGGAATTGTTAATTTACAACTGTGTGTGCTTCCAAAGTATTAGTTTTAATAAGTACTAAATAATCTTTAAATTATTTAGAATATGTAAAATATCTCCCCATAGAAATAAATAGGCCCTCAAATTAACACAAAAATTTGTTTAACCCATCAGAATTGTGAGGTGTTTGCTAATAGCTTATTCAGGCTATCTTTTTGTAAGTGGAGAGAGAGATTGTGTAGAGAGACTTGGGTAACATAGAGAGACTTGGGTAACCGTCAGTTGGTCAATCAGGCGACTGAGCAGTCACAGCTCAGAGGAGGTGTGTACATGATACGATGTTATTATTTCCCAACAACGTCCTCTACTGTGCTGTGTCAAACTTCTCTTCCCTGCTGGGTACCAGATATTTTAATAATAATTTGGCAGATCCCTTGGTTTTCAGGTCACTTTCACTTGTTAAATTTCCACTCTAGGACTTCCCTGGCAGTCCAGTGGTTAAGACTCCGTGCTTCCACTGCAGGGGCATGGGTTCAATCCCTGGTTCGGGAAGTTTGTGTGGTATGACCAACAACAAAAAATTTTCCACTCTAGTCTTATCTATCTTAAAGCTGATTTCACATATCTTATTTATATTTATTTCCCCCTTCTGCAATGGATCTTCTAACCCACTGCACCACAGGCATAGGCCATGGCCTGAGGAATCTGCAGCAAAGGAAGGAGGATGTGTTCTGCTCTTTGAATACATTTCCTCTTTGAAATAGCTCCTTCCTTCCGGCTTCTGCATTTGGCCTCTGTTTTAGGGCACACGGACGAGAAACAGAGAGGAGAGTGGTCATTCTATGGTTCTGGCCAATGATTCCTGGTGAAGAAGCATTTGCTTAGGCTGATTTTGGTTCCGCTGCACCCTAGTGGTATAACGTGTAGTTTTGGCACCTAATTTTCTTGGAGGCGTGTTTCAGTTTTTGTTTCTGTCACCTAATACTGCCTCAAAGAAATGAATTTTACACCCATAGCTCAAGGTGAGAAATGTCCTCACTTGGAAGCTGTCTGAGCAGCCATGTGGCTCCTTTCTTCTTGTTTACACTCTGGAGGGCCTTCATATGGAGTCAAGGAAACCAGGGGTCTTCTTCTTCCTCTTCTTTTCAGGCATGCTACATCATGAAACACTTTCCCTTGCTGGTATAGACAGCTCCAGCAGCTTCCTGCCTTCAAAAGGTACAAGCTCTCTTTATAAATTATCACCAAATTGTAGAGAATGTGTCAAGCTTTCCCAAGAACAACTTCACCACCTTCCATTAGAATATAAGCTCCACATGACATAGAATTAGTTGGTTGTTCATCACTGTATTCCTAGAGCATAGAACAGTTCAGACCTCATAGGTGTTCAATATTTTTTATTGAAAGAATAAATAAATACAATTGTATCAAGATTTTATTTGTTTTTAAAATCTTTAATACAGGTTGGATGACATCAGGTTTCAATTAACCAAATAACCTATAGTCTTGTGGCTCTAAACTGGTGGTCATTTGGCTCCCTTCCCACTTAGGATATTTGGTAATGTCTGGAGACAGTTTTGGTTATTACAACTCAGAGAGGGGTGCTACTGGCATCCAATGGGTAGAGACCAGGGATGATGCTAAACATTCTATGATGCAAAGGAGCAAATCAAAGAATTATCCAATTCAAAATGCCAGTAGTGTCAAAGTTGAGAAACCTTGTATTAATATATTAATTATTTAATTATAATAAACAAATTATTCAACTAACAAAACTGAATTATTTTTAAAAGATACATTGTCATTTTCAGTTATCTAGACAAATTCCTGTTTTTAAAGACGTCTCTCAATTTTTGAATCACCTCAGTTTTTTCAGGACATTTTTTACAGACAATATGGATGTTTGATTGTTAAATGAAACGTTTAAAATAGGCATTTTAAACTTTTTCCCAGAGGGCTTTTCAATGTGAATAAAACGACACTATGGCAAGTCAGTCCTTAGATTGTTGGGATAAGTTTTTATGCAGAAGACTTAACTATGACTCTGATGTTAACTATACTCTTGTTCGTAAACCTCATAAATAATCTTTCATTATAAACTGAGCAAAAGAAATATGGACATGCAATAAGCCTGAAGCCTCACCAATAGCATGCAAAGACTCATTTCATTTTCTTAGAGCAGATTCACTCTAAGCATCTTAGTTGAAATTTCTAATCCTTTCCTCCAACAATAAATAGCCCCTTTTGTATTTCAGATTTATTATTGCAGAAACATATGGCTTAGAGAACTTTCCCATTATATGGTATTCTTAAATCTTTTCCTGGGGGTAGGATTCTTCTTTAATATTCTTCTTTAATATTGATTCTTTAATGCTTACAGAAAGCTATTTATTTAAAATTTAGATCACAGCTTTATTGAGATATAATTACATATCGACAAGTTCACTCTTACAAAAGTCATATATGGAAAGCCTATAGCTAACGTCATACTCGATGATTAAAAACGGAAAGCTTTCCCTCTAAGATCACATTAAAGGAATCATGCACTATGATCAAGTAGAATTTATGCCTGGAATGCAAGGATGGTTCAACAAATGCAAATCAATAAATGTGATACACCACATTAACAGAATGAAGGAGAAAAAACACCGGATCATTTCAATAGATGTAGAAAAAGCATTTGACACAATTCAACGTTGTTTCATGATAAAAACTGTCAGCCAATTATGTGTAGAAGGAACTTACCACAACACTATAAAGGCCATATATGAAAAGTGAACATTGTGAAAAACTGAAAGATTTCCCTCTGAGATCCAGAACAAGGCAAGGTTGCCCCCTATCACTTCTATTTAACATAGTACTGCAAGCAGGTGGGGTCAGCATGATGGCAGAACAGGAGGTCTTCTTCTTGAACCCCTTCCCCCCTCAGCAGCAATAACTGGGCAGCCATCCACAGACAAAAGTGTCTTTGTGGAAGTTTTGGGATCCAGGTAGGAGATTGTGATGCCCCAGTTTTCTTGGTCAAGATTGATGAGGGCCATTTTGAGTATGCAGGCCCATGCCCAGGTGGGCTGACCCAGAAAGGCTCTGTATCCCTGTGGACTTGGCTATAGCATCACTTGGCGTTGGTCCTTCCCCCGGCACCATACACTGAAGGGCTTGGGATGAGTCACACCTATCCGTGCCCACAGACGATGATAATGGCTATGGGCCCTGAAGTGGCCCATGACCTGGCTCCAGCCCCTCTCAGCCATGGTCTGGGAGCCCCTGGACAAGTCTGCCAAACTTAGTCCAACTGTAGATTCTGAAATGGCCCTGTAACTGGGCCATAGACCCTGCTAGCCATAGTCCCCAAGCAGTCCTGTGGGCCCAGTGATCTGGAGGCAGACATGCCCATCTGTGCCTCCAGAGATCCTGAAATAGACTTATACTTGGTTCCAGCCTGTCCTAGCCACAGTCCACTAGCAATCCTGCCAGTCCAGGGACCCAGTGGATACTGAATCCATAACATATGCCTAGTTATTTATTTACAAATATTTGTTATGCCTTTCCTAGTTGTAGTAACTCTACTAAGTGCTGGGGACACAGTAGTTGTCAAAAGTCATGCCTCTGCTTTCATGTAGGTTATGGCATATTGAAGGGAGTACGTATTTAACACATGAACAAAAAAGGAAACATGTTATTATAAATTGTGTTATGTGGTATAAAAGAAAAAATGGAGTCTTATGATAGAGAATTAGCATGGGATAGCTGATGTAGACAGAGTAGTCAGGGAAGGTGTTTCTATGTGGTTGATATTTAAGCAACAATCTCAGTGATGGAATGGAACCAGCTTTTAAAGAGCGAAGTGAAAATAGTTCCAGGCACAATACAGGCAGATGTAAAAAAGTCTTTTAAGATAAATTTCAATCTTGTTATTATGGCCCATTGCCTTTTCATTAACTGCTTACCATCCTCAATATACTTATTAAAATATTTCCACATACTATTGTAGTAGTCTGTTTAATGATACTTCTTCTCTATCCCCCTATCCTGAAGTTAGGTTTCCTGTGTTCTTCCTGGACTCTCCAGTCCCTAGAGGTTCATGTTAAAGGAAAGCATAAGAAAGCAAGAGGGAGAATGAGTGGAAGTGACACCAAACCTAGTAAGTTTTGATAATGATTATGAAGAAGTCATTGTTCCTAAAAGAAACTGATTTATATCCCTCTTTTGGAAGGGAGATTAACAGCGTAGAAGTGACCAATATTTTTGGTAAAATTTTTGTAGAATGTAAACCTCCATTTGTATATGTAATTGTCTTTCTAATTTAAAATGTACCATTTGTAATTGTCCTTCAGATTGAATGAGGTCAGATCTTAATGCACAAAACTTAACACTTCACTGTTTTGAAATTTCTTCAAAATATTTACCTCTAAAATGTCTTCCTTTCATTGTTATTCTTTAAACACTAAATAATGGAAAACTCCTTGTAAAACTGCTATCAAAATCAAGATATAACCTTAAAGAAAGCACTTACTATAACATAGATACTCAATAAACATTAGGACTATCTATTTTCTAGGTTAATTAAATTAAAGCCCAGAAGCCTCAGAAGGTCTTCTCTCTTCCTTTCATACATTATCAAATATGATGTTATATAGTCTGTGGTTTTCCTTCATTGTTACTTTCTAAATTTTTGGCTCTCTTATTGTTCAATTCAACTCACTGTTTCTGTATATTTTTGGATTTAAATGTATAATAGGTGATATCTCTCCCATGAACGGAGGTGGTTACTTATTTTTCAATGTTACGATCTAATGAATGTAATTAGGTACATTTACCTCAGAATTCAAATATGTTTCTGTCCAAGATACATTTGCTTTATACATATATTTGGGAAACGACTGATGGGCTAGAATAAATCAAGCTGTATCCCTTTCAGATATGGATCAATGTCCTGAAGACCAATATGCAAATAAGCGAGCAGTGCCTCCTCCAGGTTAGAGCCTTTTTTGTCCCATGAATATCTTCTAGGAGCTGTTTTGGATTCTATGGCCATAGTTCCTCTGTCCTTACTGCTCTGACTTTAGGCCTATTTATCCGGTACTGAGACAAACCCACTGTCAGAGCAAAAATCAAAATGTCAGTTATATCTTCCTCGTTTCCTTAATACTTTGCTTCCTCTGCTTTTTGACTTTACTTGGCTGTCCTAGCCTCGTTACCTGCCTCCTAGGACAGACGGTCTTTGGAGTTATTTATATTTCCTGTGGTTATTTCTGCTATTTTAGCAAAGACCTTCATTGTGCTTGTAGGCTGCAAAGCCATGAAACCAGGAAACACCCTGCAAATATGGATGGTGACCCAATACTCAAATACTATCATCTACAGTGGTTCCCTCATTCAAGTATGTATCTGCACAATCTGGCTGGGAACTTCTCCCCCTTTTCCTGACATTGACACACAATCAGAGTTGGACCTAATCATCCTGCAGTGTAACGAGGGGTCCACTACTGCCTTCTACTGTGTTCTGAGTTACTTGGTCTTTCTAGCCCTTCTGAGCTTGACTATTGCTTTTCTGGCCAGACAGCTACCAGACAATTTCAATGAGGCAAAAGTAATCACATTCAGCCTGCTGGTTTTCTGTAGTGTGTGGATTTCTTTCATACCCAGATATCTGAGCACCAAAGGAAAGGCCACTGTGCCTTTGGGAACATTTTCCATCTTGGTTTCCAGTGTTGGTTTATTGGGTTGTGTATTTCTCCCCAAGTACTATGTGATCCGACTAAGAGCAGATTGGAATTCAAGGGAAAAATTACCTGAACAAATTCCTTGCAAAAGGTAAAGGAATTAGTGTTAAAGTGGCATCACTGATATGAAATGAGCAATAATATGGAAATATTATTTGGAAATATTCCAAAGGGTGGTATGAAATAAATGCATTCCATTTAAACAATGACAATTGTTCCTTGATCAAGTGGCACTATCATTGTGGCAGCAAGTCACAGTGAAGAAAGCACTGGGGTCAGGTAGACCAATGTTCAAATTCAACCCCCCCTCCTTTAGGTAAATGTTTCTGTTTGCTTGACTTTTGGTTTGTTTTTTTTGACAGGAGTTATATGTCATTCAGAGTTCTGGATCTTGAGAGGAATTGTGTTTGCATATAATATCGAACACAGTGCAACTGCAAGACTAGGGAACTGTGAATCAAAGATATTCTTAGCCTATCTCAATTCTCAGTGATCACCCATCTTTTTTCTTTTCCTAGCAAAATAGATTTCTAACTAAAAAATAAGATATAGTTCACCACTTTATGTTGGACTTAATTGCTTCTATTTGGCCATAAAATTGGTAGAAAAAGGAGCAAATAGTCCACTGGAATCTGCTCTGATGTAAATAAGCTAAATTATAGTCACAGTTTACGACCCGAAGATAATGGAAACGATTGTGTTGTAGAAGTTGTGTTGGAAAGTTTCTACAACTCTCGTGTTCACCTGTTCACGAGAACATACCACTTAAAAAGGGAGAGAAGCTTAGTTTTAAAAAACTGGGAGGAAGATCAGCACTAGTATATGAATGTAAGGTCATGTTTTCTAGGACAAATCTTTCTGTGTTGGGGTTGTATATCAACATAGTAGTAATGCATGGAATCGACAGAAGGAATAGAATATTTTCAGAAATATTTCCAATAAATGACATGAATTTAACCTTCTTGCAGGAGCTCAACCAAGTGTTTAAGTGAATATTCATCAAAGAGGTGTTTCAAACCAATTGTTCAAAAGTTGAAATGGATTGTAAATGGGTATGCTGTATGGTAATTGATGCATGGCTCATGGGGAATAACCCATCATCCAATGATCCTTTACACAGCATCTTAATTTATTCTTTTGTAGCATATTATAATAAAAGTATAAATAATGTCCATATACCATATAGCTTTTTATTATATAAATACCTTTATATGACCACTTTGCTTAAGAAATAGCAATAGATTTGAAGTTCCCTGTACGCTCTCTCCCATGAACATTCTGCTCCCTGCAGTTCTCTAGAGGGAAGCTCTACTCTAAATTTTGTGTTAATCATTTCATTTTTAAAGTAGTTCTCCATTCCCAAATAGTATGTTGTTGAATTTTTGACTGTTTATCAATTTTATATAAATATTTTTATGGCATGTGTTCTTATGTGACTTGTTGTATTTCCTAAGCCTATTTTAAGGATTTATACATGTGGTTGGATACAGTATAGTTGTATTTCATCCTTTTTCATTGTTACATATATTGTATCTCACTATGTAAGAATATAGCAGTAACTAGTGAATTCTCCTCGCAACAGAAATTTGGACTGTTTCTTTTTTTTCGTATTGCAAAGATTGCTGTTTCTTCCATTCTTGTATAAATCCCCTGGTGCATATATATATCATTTCTTTAGAAGTGGAATTTCTGTATCATAAGGTATTTCTTTGCCAGGAAATATCAATTTATTTTCTAAATTCTTTTTGTAAGAATTTGAACTATCAATAGTTACTTATAAAATTTTGCATTGCATCACATCTTTATCAAAATTTGGTCATTGTCAGGCTCTTCATTTTGTCACTTTGAGATTATGAAATGGTATTTTTTTTTAACTTGCAATTACCTGATTTGTAATGAAATTGCTATTTTTACTTCTCTTTTTCTCTGGTTCAGTGATTTCACAAAAATATAACTAAATGTGGATCTCCTTTTCTTTTCTCTTTTTTTTATCCTGTCTAGGATATTCTGGCCTTTCTAAATATGTGAATTAAGTTTTATTATTTCAGGAAAATTCTCAAACATTATTGTTTCAAATATTTTACCCCCTAGTCTCTATCTTCCCTTTTAGGGGTTGTAAAATAGATAGTCATTCCATGCCTCTTAAACTCTATTTTATATATATCTGATGTCTCAAACCCTATTTTCTGTTTTTAATCAAAAGGAAAAATTATATTTATCTCCATAAATGCCTTCAGCATTCAAAGTTCTTCACAAAATTCAATATTCATTCCTAATAAAAACCTTAGTAAATATGAATTGGTAATTCCTGAAACCAGAGTCTAATTTAAAGGGGAAATGCTATGAAATTCCCACTGAAGTCAAGGACAAGTCAAGAATGCTCACTATTTCCATTACAACTTAACACTGTATTGGAAACATGGGCCAAAGCAATTTTTTAAAAAAGAAAATAACTAGAAACATGACAATGGGAAAAGAAGGTATAGAACTATCTCTATTGGCAGATAATGTGGTAATATACCAGGAACATCTAAGAAAATCAATGCTGCAAATAATAAAAAAGTTTAGTAATATAGTAGAATAGAAAATTAATATACAAAAGCAATACATATACAAATAACCAATTAGAAGTACAATGAAAGAGAAAGCACCATTTATGACAGCAATAAATAAGATGTAATTCCTAAGAATAAAATAACAAGATACGTGAAAAATCAATATGAGAAAAACTTTAGCACTTTCTTGGAAGTTGACACGAACACATGGAAAGATATCCCTTGTTTGTGAATGTCAATTCTCCTTAAATTAATGTAGAAATTTACCACAATCTCAACACAAATAGCATACTTTTTTTCCCTTGAACAAAACAGATGGATTCTACAGTCTATATTGCAAAAAACTTGCTAGAATACATAAGAACACCTAGAAAAGAGCCATGAATGGGAAATAGTCCTTCCAGATATTAAAGCACATTATAAAACCTTTGTATTTTAGACACTGTGATACTGACACAAAAGTAGACACACAGACAAATGGAATAAACAAAAATTCAGAAATTAATACAAGTACATAAAAACATAAAAGCATCAACTCAAAATTGAGTTTTCAATAAATGAAATTGGAAGAACTAAGTAGCCATTTGGAAAGATAGTAAAATTGGATCCGTAAGTCAAACACCAGAATAAATTCCAAATAGGTAAGAAATCTAAATACAAAAAATAAAACCATACAAGTACAAGAAGAAAACATAAGTGAAGTTTTATATATCCCAAGTCAGAACTTAGCTATGACGAATTCTAACTTAAAATATATACTACATAACACATATTAAAACACTGTAACTAGTGATAAAAGGCAAATGACAAAATGAGAGAAAAATGTTTGCAAAATATACTATACATAGAGAACTAATATAAAGAGTTCTTAAAGAAAAAAAGTCCAGTGATACCCTGATGGTGAGGATACTTAGTCTCTAGATAGTGTTTCCCTAGATGGCAAGGACACTTAATCCTTAGATGCATCACTTCTCACTAAAATGAACTAGACGTTCTTGGAGAAATGGATGATTCTAGGTCGGAGGCAGGGAAGGTACAAGGTGTGCCTGGTCCATCTTTGTTTTGTGTGTGTGCCAGAAAGCAAGATTGTGTTCAAAGACCAATGGAGACGTTAAAAGGACAAGAGAACCGACTTGAAGGGACGTGTGCTGGCCAAATTTGGAAAATTTTAAGCATAAAGGGAATTCCCTGGCAGTCCAATGGTTAGGATTCCACACTTTCACTGTGGAGGGCGTGGGTTCAGTCCCTGGTTGGGGAACTAAGATCCGGCAAGATGTGTGGCCAGGAAAAAAAAAAAAAAAAAAAGGTTAAGCATAAAAAAGCCCATAATGGATTATAAAATATTAAATTAAAAAAGAATCTATGAGTCCATAATGTTACTCAGAGTATAGGGGGAGGAGGAAAAGGGCAGGGGAGCTCTTCCTTTTGGAAGAATGCCAGCTAATAAATATGCAAGGAATGACAGAATTAGAAAATTGTGGTTTTGCATCAATCTCCAGTTTTAATAATTGCTACAGGCAGGAATCATCAGTGGATTTTGCAGTAATTGGGAGAAAGTTGCTGGGGAGCTAGCCATGTGAATATACTGGGAACAGCATTGCAGGCAGAGAGGCTAACAAGTGGTTAAATTAGGCAGAAGTAAGCAGGATGTGGATAATACCAAAGAGGGTCGTAGAGGAGGAGTGCAGTGGGGGAAAGGGGGAGTGGAGGAGGGGGAAATTACGTGGCTACATCATGTGGAGACTGAGGCCATTGTAAACACTGGTTTTTTGTCAGACTGAAATGGGGAACAATTACATGGTTTTGAGCAAAAGACTGATACAATCTGACTTAAGTTTCAAAAAAAGTCACTCAAAATAGTCTGGAGGGAGACAAGGAGAAATAAGGAATAAGAAGCAGCAGCACATTTAAAAATTTTTAATTTTATGGGAGTATAGTTAATTTACAATGTTGTGTTAGTTTCAGCTGTATAGCAAAGTGATTCAGTTATATGTATACATATATTCATTTTTTTTCTTTTTTTTTTTGCGGTACGCGGGCCCCTCACTGCTGTGGCCTCTCCCGTTGCGGAGTACAGGCTCTGGACGCGTAGGCTCAGCGGCCATGGCTCACGGGCCCAGCCGCTCCGCGGTATGTGGGATCTTCCCGGACCGGGGCACGAACCCCCGTCCCCTGCATCGGCAGATGGACTCCCAACCACTGCACCACCAGGGAAGCCCATTCATTGTCATTTGTTTCTAGGTAATTTTTGATTTCCTCTTTGATTTCTTCAGTGATCTTTTTGTTGTTTAGTAGTGTATTGTTTAGCCTCCATGTGTTTGTATTTTTTCCAGTTTTTTTTCCCTGTAATTGATATCTAGTCTTATAGCATTGTTGTCAGAAAAAATGCTTGGTACAATTTCAATTTTCTTAACTTTACTGATGCTTGATTTGTGACCCAAGATGTGATATATCCTGGAGAATGTTCCATGTGCACTTGAGTAGAAAGTGTATTCTGTTGTTCTTGGATGGAATGTACTATAAATATCAATTAAGGCCATCTGGTCTAATGTGTCATTTAAGCTTGTGTTTCCTTATTTATTTTCTGTTTGGATGATCTGTCCATTTGTGTAAGTGGGGTGTTAAAGTCACCTACTATTATTGTTTTAGTGTCAATTTCCCTTTTTATGGCTGTTAGCATTTGCCTATGTATTGAAGTGCTCCTATGTTGGGTGCATAGATATTTACAATTGTTATATCTTCTTCTTGGATTGATCCCTTGATCATTATATAGTGTCCTTCCTTGTCTCTTGTAATAGTCTTTATTTTAAAGTCTATTTTGTCTGATATGAGTATTGCTACTCCAGGTTTCTTTTGATTTCCATTTGCATGGAATATTTTTTCCATCCCCTCAATTTCAGCCTGTATGTGTCCCAAGGTCTGAAGTGGGTCTCTTGTAGACAGCATATATACAGGTCTTGTTTTTGTATCCATTCAGCCAGTCTGTGTCTTTTGGTTGGGGCATTTAATCCATTTATATTTAAGGTAATTTTTGATATTTATGTTCCTATTACCATTTTCTTAATTGTTTTGGGTTTGTTTTTGTAAGTCTTTTCCTTCTCTTGTGTTTCCTGCCTACAGAAGTTCCTTCAGATTTTTTTTGTAAAGCTGGTTTGATGGTGCTGAATTCTCTCAACTTTTGCTTGTCTGTAAAACTTTTGATTTCTCCATTGAATCTGAATGAGATCCTTCCTGGGTAGAGTGATCTTGGTTGTAGGTTTTTCCCTTTCATCACTTTAAATATATCCTGCCAATCTCTTCTGGCCTGTAGAATTTCTGCTGAAAGATAAGCTGTTAACCTTATGGGGATTCCCTTGAATATTATTTATTGCTTTTCCCTTGCTGCTTTTAATATTTTTTCTTTGTGTTTAATTTTTGTTAGTGTGATTAACATGTGTCTTGGTGTGTTTCTCCATGGGTTTATCCTGTCTGGGACTCTCTGTGCTTCCTGGACTTGACTGACTATTTCCTTTCCCATGTTGAGGAAGTTTTTGACTATAATCTCTTCAAATATTTTCTCAGACCTGTTCTTTTTTTCTTCTTCTTCTTCTTCTGGGACGCCTATAATTCGAATGCTGGTGCGCTTAATATTGTCCCAGAACTCTCTGGGACTGTCCTCTGTTCTTTTCATTCTTTTTTCTTTATTCTGCTCTGTGCAGTTATTTCCACCATTCTGTCTTCAAGCTCACTTATCTGTTCTTCTGCCTCAGTTATTCTGCCATTGATTCCTTCTTGAGTGTTTTAAATTTCAGTTATTCTGTTGCTCATTACTGTTTGTTTGCTCTTTAGTTCTTCTAGGTTCTTGTTAAATGTTGCTTGTATTTTCTCCATTCTAGTTCCAAGATTTTGGATCATCTTTACTATCATCACTCTGAATTCTTTTTCAGGTAGTTTGCCTATTTCCTCTTCATTTATTTGGTCTTGTGGGCTTTTATCTTGCTCCTTTGCCTGCAAGATATTTTTCTGTCTTCTAATTTTGTCTAATTTACAGTATTTGAGGTCTCCTTTCCACAGGTTGCAGGGTCGTATTTCCTCTTGCTTCTGATCTCTGCCCCCAGTGGTGAGGTTGGTCCAGTGGCTTGTGTAGGGTTCCTAGTGGGAGGGACTGGTGCCTGCGTTCTGGTGGGTGGAGCTGAGTCTTTTCCCTCTGATGAGCAGGGCCGTGTCAGGTGGTGTGTTTTGGGGTGTCTGTGAGCGCAGTATGACTTTAGGTATTCTGTGTGCCGATGGCTGGGTTTGTGTTCCTGTCTTCTTTGTTGTTTGGTGTGAGCCACCCACCACTGGGAGCTGCTGGCAGCTGGGTGGAGCCGGGTCTTTGATTCAGATAGAGGCCTCTGTGAGAGCTCTCAGCGATTAAGCTTCCCTGGGGCCAGGAATTCTCTAGTGGTCCAGCCTTCTGGACTCAGTGCTCTCACCCCAGAGCCTCAGGCCCGACTTCCTGTGTCCCTTCTTGGTTGAGGGACCAAGACCCTGCAAGTCACTCATCCCAGCAATAAAGGGGATTACAAAAAAAAAAAAAAAAGACTAACAAAACCCCAGACAAATGGTAAAAAGTACAATCAAACAAACAGAAACAGAAACAAGGAAGAACACACACACACAAAAGAAACAAAAACAGAACCAAATAAATCAAAAAGCGAGGGAACAACCCGGCAAAAAAAAGAACCCAAGAATGAAATCAAACATTTAAGAAGAGGGCTTCCCTGGGGGCACAGTGGTTGAGCATCCGCCTGCCGATGCAGGGGACATGGGTTTGTGTCCCGGTCCGGGAGGATCCCACATGCTACGGAGCGGCTAGGCCTGTGAGCCATGACCGCTGAGCCTGCGCGTCCGGAGCCTGTGCTCCACAACCGGAGAGGCCAAAACAGTGAGAGGCCCGCGTACCACACACACACACAAAAACATTTAAGAAGAAAGCTGACAAAAACACAAAACCAAAGCAGTTGGTTAGTTAGTTTTTAGTTAAAGCAGAGTGCCAACTGAAGAATGAAACAAAGAAACAAAACAAACAGATAAAAATGATGAAAAAATAGAGAAGAAAAAGAGAAAGGGGAAAGAAGACATAACAACAGAAAAGCCACACAGAAATAGAAATATAAAAATAATAAAATAGAAAATATATTAAAGAAAAAGAAAAAAAAAAGACAAACAAAACCCCCGAGAAATGGTAAAAAAAAAAAAAAAATCAAACAAAACATTAGCAAGGAAACACACACTTACATAAAAGAAACAAAAACAGAGCAAAATTTAAAAAAAAGCAAGAGAACAACCAGACAAATAGAAGAACTCAAAAACAAAATCACTTAGGATTAAAACTAGCAAAACACATAACCTAAAAGCAAAACCAAAGCAGTGCGCCAACTGAAGAGTACAGCAAGGAAACGGAACAAACTGATAAAAGTGATTTAAAAATAGTAATAAGAATAAAAAGGGAAGAAACAGGACAACAGGAAAGCAAAGTAGAAATATGGAAATATATATAAAAAGAAAAATATATTAAAGAGAAAGAAGAACAAAAAATAAGGGAAAAGAACACAGAACAACAGAAAAGCAAAGTTAAAAAGAAATATATATAAAAAAAAGTCATAAAAATGGCAATCCCAAAAGACTAAAATAAAATAAAACAAAACAACAAACAAAAAAAGAAAGAAAGGAGGGAAGAAAAAGAAACCAAAAAAAAAGCCAGAACCAATAACAGAAAGAATCAAAGCATAATAAAATTAATAGTAATAATTATGTTTCCCTGGGGTCTCTACTCTTAAGTGTCCTTGCATACACTGTGAGCCACAGCTCACCTCCACCTCCCCAAGAGGCTCTCCTCTGCCTCTGGGCGGTCTCTGGACCTGCTGTGGGCCCTGTGCGGACTACGCAGACTCTGATCTGGCCCAATTCCTGTGTTTGCTTGCCCCCATAGTCCATAGTTGCCAGAGCTAGACCATTTTCATTTGTGGGAAGGCTCACTGTCTACTCAGATATTCCATAGACACAGGGTCTACCTAGCTCATCTTGGGGATTTAATCTGCAGCTTGTACAGCTGATGGAAAGCTTTTCTTTTTTTCTTTCTTTTTTTTCTTTCTTTTTTTTTTTTTTGCGGTATGCGGGCCTCTCACTGCTGTGAGAGGTTACAGTTTGTTGTTGTGGCCTCTCCTGTTTTGGAGCACAGGCTCCGGACGTGCAGGCCCAGCAGCCATGGCTCACAGGCCCAGCCGCTCCACAGCATGTGGGATCTTCCCGGACCGGGGCATGAACCCGTGTTCCCTGCATCGGCAGGTGCACTCTCAACCATTGCGCCACCAGGGAAGCCCTGGAAAGCTTTTCAATCTTCTTCCTTAGTTGCCCTGTCCCTGGGGTTCAGCTTTGGTTTTATCCCCACTTCTGTGTGTGGTTCACCCACAGGAGTCTGGTCCTGAGGCTGCCTTGGAGCTCTTGGGTCTGCCCTTGCGAGGACCAGGTGCAG
Organism: Grampus griseus; assembly: GCF_964374135.1. NCBI lineage: Eukaryota > Metazoa > Chordata > Mammalia > Artiodactyla > Delphinidae > Grampus > Grampus griseus. Next base: position 6,672,438 of record NC_139005.1, on the reverse strand, counting down.
AGGTGGTATGACTGCTTGGATTGCGGGACCCCCGGCAGTGCCAAATGTGCAGGGAAGCCGTAGGCCACGGGTGTAAGAGATATGGCCCTAGTGAGGGCCTTTTCTGGCACCTGGAGTAAAGCACGTGAGGGTCAGCCCTGGCTGGGCTTTTTCTGGCGCCCGTCAGCCAGCGTGCAAGACCCAGCCCTGAGCGGGCTTCTTTTCCTGTCATCAGCAGGCGCTGGCATGTGGGGTGAGAGAGGTTACAATAGTGGCTCCTCCCCCTGCTTGTGACTCAGCAATAGCGCCCTGCTTCCATGGCAGTCCAGTCTTCCTCCATAGGCATCCCTGCTGGATTTCCTCCCTCCCATCCCTTCAGTCCATCTCCCCACAATCAACAGAAGTTCTTGCTCTGGGCCTGTTCTCCAGTCCCCACACACCAGCTCCCAGCCCCCTTGCGCACCAGTGAACACTCGTCCCAATCTGGCACACATAGGGCCACGGTATGGACCATCTGTGTATTTCTCACTCTGTCCCGTCTGCCACAGATTGGACACTTTACTCTCTTCTGACAGCCTCAAATGCTTCTCTTCTGTCCCAGTTGATTTCCCCATCAGAGAGGGGTTTCCCCAAATTCAGGAATCTCTCCTCTGCTTCAGCTCCCCCACCTGGGGTGCAGGTCCCATCCTGCTTCCTCTCCTCCTCCTTCTCTCTTCTTTTTTCCATCCTACCCAGTTATGCAGGGATCTTTATAGCCCTTTCCAGTGTCCAAGGTCTTCTGCTAGTTTTCAGCTGGTGTTCTGTGAGAATTGTTGCATCTATAGATGTATACCTGATGCATCCATGGAGAGAGATGAACGCCACATCCACCTGCTCCTCTGCCATCTTGAATCTCTCAAGAAGGTACTTCACTTATTTTCAGTTTTCATATTTCATTGAGTAGTAAAATTACAACCTTAGTAATGAATTTAAATTTCTGGCACACCCAATAACTCCCTTGGAAATAGTTGAAATGGGCTTCAATGCATTCATGGGTACAGATTGTGTAAAAAGAAAGGATGCACAGAGGAAAGGGGAGAAATAAAAGCTTGTTTCTGCAAAGCAAGATCTATTGTTGAGAAATAGTTAAGAAGCATTATACTGGTAGCTAGAACCCTTATTTAGAATTCTAATACAAAATCAAAATATCTACTTTTCTTCTTTAACTAAAACCTGAATGCTTCAATCTTTTGTTCCAACAAACTTCCACCCAACAATTCAATGTTTTATGTGGAAAAATTTTCCAATCCACTGTGTTGTTTGTTTTACCATTTTATTACCCAACGTCCAGTTTGCACAAAACATCTAGAAAATCCAAAATCATTTAAGAAATATAATCTCAAAGGTAAACATTGCCCAAAACAACAGGCTGCAATTTCTCCCAAATGTACAAATTTTATTTGTGATCTATCCTTCAGCTTGACAGGTCTTTATGAAGGGATTTTTTTCCTCCTTAAAAATTTCTGAAACAAGATTATTCTAATCAATTTCTATCTGTCAAGACCCTGTCATCCACACGGCTCAGAATAAAAGGGAGAAAAAAATAAAAATAAATAAAGTTATTAAAAAATAATTATTAAAAAAATTTAAAAAGTAATACAAAAAAGAAAGAAGAGAGCAACCAAACAAAATCACCATGATAACAAGTGCTAAAAACTATACTAAAAAAAAAAAAACCCAGCAACAACAGACAGACAGAACCCTAGGACAAATGGTAAAAGCGAAGCTATACAGACAAAATCACGCACAGAAGCATATACACATACACACTCACAAAAAGAGAAGAAGGAAAAAAAAAAATCATTGCTCCCAAAGTCCATTTCCCCAATTTGGGATGATTCGTTGTCTATTCAGGTATTCCACAGATGCAGGTACATCAAGTTGACTGTGGAGCTTTAATCCGCTGCTCCTGAGGCTGCTGGGAGAGGTTTCCCTTTCTCTTCTTTGTTCTCACAGCTCCCGGGGCTCAGCTTTGGATTTGGCCCCGCCTCTGCGTGTAAGTCGCCGGAGGTCGTCTGTTGTTCGCTCAGACAGGATGGGGTTAAAGGAGCCGCTGATTCGGGGGCTCTGGCTCCCTCAGGCCGCTGGCGGGGGGGGGGGGGGGGAAGGGGGGAGGGAAGGGCATGGAGTGCGGGGCGGGCCTGCGGCGGCAGAGGCCGGCGTGACGTTGCACCAGCCTGAGGCGCGCCGTGCGTTCTCCCGGGGAAGTTGTCCCTGTATCCCGGGACCCTGGCAGTGGCGGGCTGCACAGGCTCCCCGGAAGGGGGGTGTGGATAGTGACCTGTGCTCGCACACAGGCTTCTTGGTGGCGGCAGCAGCAGCCTCAGCGTCTCATGCTTGTCTCTGGGTCTCACTTAGGTGGTGCTCTGAATCCCTTCTCCTCGCGCACCCCGAAACAATGGTCTCTTGCCTCTCTGGCAGGTCCAGACTTTTCGCCGCACTCCCTCCCGGCCAGCCGTGGCGCACTAGTTCCTGCAGGCTGTGTTCACGCCGCCAACCCCAGTCCTCTCCGGCGCTCCGACCTAAGCCCGAGCCTCAGCTCCCAGCCCCGCCCGCGCCGGCGGGTGAGCAGACAAGCCTCTCGGCCTGATGAGTGCCGCTCGGCACCGATCCTCTGCGGGAATCTCTCCTCTTTGCCCTCCGCACCCCGGTTGCTGTGCTCTCCACCGCGGCTGCAAAGCTCCCCCCTCCGCCACCCGCAGTCTCCGCCCGCGAAGGGGCTTCCTAGTGTGTGGAAACTTTTCCTCCTTCACAGCTCCCTCCCAGAGGTGCAGGTACCGTCCGTATTCTTTTGTCTCTGTTTATTCTTTTTTCTTTTGCCCTACCCAGGTACGTGGGGGGTTTCTTGCCTTTTGGGAGGTCTGAGGTCTTCTGCCAGCGTTCAGTAGGTGTTCTGTAGGAGCTGTTCCACGTGTAGATGTATTTCTGATGTATTTGTAGGGAGGTAGGTGATCTCCGCGTCTTACTCTTCCGCCATCTTGAAGCTCCTCAATGTGTACTCCATAATATTGATCACCATCTAATATAATATATATTTTACTAATTGATTTTGATTATTGGTTATCTCTCCTAGCTAGGATACACATTCCACGAGGACAGAGGTTACAGCTTGTTGCTGTTGCTTAAATTGTAACAACAAACTGTAACAAATTTCTTAAATTTTCAGAGTGTATTTTTTTTCATTATTGATGTTGCAAAAGTTATATTTGAACACTTCCCTTAGGGAATTACCATTATTTAGTTTTTATAGTTTGACCATAGGTCCTTAAACTCAACGTGTGAGTGGGAATAAAACAAAATTGGGGTGGGCATTAATAGCGTAAAACGTTCACATTCACCTCAATCTCTGCCAGCTAACTCCATGGCAAACAACCAGAAGCAAATTTTAATGCTTGTCTAATCTTTCTCAGACGTGTAGTAAGCACTTTATAATCAGTGCCTCATTTAAGCTTAACAGCATTCCTAGAAGGCAGGAATAATTGGAAGGAGCACAAACATAGGACGAGGCAAACTCTCTCATTGAGACACAGACACAGAACAGTCTAAGGCTTAGAGCAAATGGAGGCAGGAAACAAGTTACCTTCACTGGTAAATCAAGGTTTTATAGGTCTAGAAGACTGAAGATAGAGGTAAACAAGCTGTAAAGAATAAATTCAAGATGTGTTATAAACTAACAGGAATATGACATATTTGAGAGAGAGCAGTTGGAGATACCTAAGAGGACAGGGTGCATGAAATAGGAACATAAAGGCGTAACCTAAGGGAGTGCCTAGGAAAAGGTCTAGGAAATCCTGGAGAAAGTAACATTATGAAGCAGCTGAGGTTGCTAAATAGGATGTATGAATTTCACTGATGAGAATCAAGGAAGAGATTTACAGCTGTGCACACACACAACACACACACACACACACACACACACACACACACACGCACGCACAAGTTTTTAGATACAATCCCAGTAAAGGCTTACCTAACAGAAAGACTAGGCATGTGCTTAGGGTACCACCAAGTTATTGCATTCAAATGCAATTGGAGAAAACTTTTTCATATTTTAAATGAGAACAAACCATTGAAGGAGTAATTGTTGGGAAATAACTCAGAATTTTGTTGAACTTCCTTATATTTTAAAGTTTACTATATTTTTATTTTGAATTATGTATATGAAAGAACAGCATGTCTTCAGATCTTGGAATACCCTGAAGGTCTCAATTCGATCCTATGTTCAACTCTTTTTTTTTTCCTATGTTCAACTCTTGCTACCATCCTTTTTCTATCTTCCATCACTCTGTAAGGACCAATAACTTTTAAGCCAGGTCAATTAAACAGTATTCCATAACATAGTCTTAAGAGGAAAAAAGTGACAGGGAAAACTGATAGTCTTTTAACCCCAAATCATAGCCTTCCGAATCATATGAGCCTTCCTGAACGCACTGCGGCCCTCACTTTAATTGCTGTAATTCAGTTGCACGTTTCTACTTCCTTTCTCTGTTTAAGAAGAGGTCATAGCCCTTGCATTGACTGCATTTCCTCATTCCTTCCACATTTACTTCCCCTTCATGCTTACTTTCTCCTTCCCTCACTAACCCTAGAGACAGTAGCCAGGGAAGGAGGACTGGGGAAGGAAGAAGAGCATGGCAAGAGGTGAAAAATTCAACCACAAATTCTCCTGAATAATAAAACTCAGCATTTCCTCCCATGCTTAGTTTTGCTGATTCCAAAAGGGCTTACTCAGTAGTCCTGCTGACACACATTTTCTTCTGTCTCCCTTTGCTTTGCTCCTTGTTCTGCTTTCCTATATCTTTCTTAATTAGTTACTTATGTTTCTTCTTTATCAAATAATTTTGGACCTTGTGTGTGAATGTACATATTCTAAAGCCTTACGTAACTAAAATATTCTGCCGTCTTCACATGTGACAGATGACTTGATTGGGTAGAATTAATGAGACATAAACATTTTCTTTCAACAGTTCCTTATTCTCTATCCATTGCCATCTGTTGCAGAAGGTAAATCTGAGTCCAGTGTTGTTTTACTCCTTTGGATTATAGGTTATCTATTTTTCTCCTCAGAATTTAAGTAGAACGCCATCCTATGTATGGCTGTTTTTTGACATTTTCAGCTTATAGGATACTTTGAAAATTATAATACATTCCCATCATCCACAGGGATGTGGCCACACCCCAATTCATTTTCTATTCCGGATCAGTAATTAGAAGCATCAAAGTCTTAACAAGGACAAGTCATGATGGCAGCTAACTTCATTTCAGCTGAAGTTTAGATCTGAGCAGTTGATCTTGACAAATGTTTGTATGAGTAAAATCCTTTGGTCAATATTCACGTTTTACTAAATCCTATCTCTGTTTCTAGTTCATTTAACTGCCCATCACTAGACAAATACCAGAAATATTAGGAGAAAAGGGAGGAGGCTGATTATGTCACCCTTACACAGATTAAGATGTTTGATCTTGGACATATTGTTCAAGACTCTTATTTTATTCTTATGGGCTCCTGATAGCTTGTGGGACTGGAAATGTACTTACACGTTCTGGACAGTCCTAACATCCTGAGATCAAGGATGCATGGTGTTCATACATGTTTTTTCTAGTTCTTTCAGACACCATCAGGTAGGTAAGTCATTGTTGATTAAATACAAAAACATAAAATGTGGAGTAGACACTATATTGTATTGAGTGTGGTTGGGTGAAAGGAAAAGCAAATTGTGAACATAAACTGCTTTCTCACAAAGAACTCTTAAAAGGGAAAAGCTGAAATTTCAAGTCTTAACTGAAGAATATTGCAGAACTCAGATATCAAATACTGAGGAATGTCAGGCACTAACGTGAAATCTGAGCTACCAGGGATAAAATCGGAGTCCGGATTTAGAGCAAAGGGTTTATATTACGGGAAACATGGAGAAAGAGCAAGGAAAGATTGAGAGCAAGAAGAAAGGTCAGTGTCGGATTATCCATGACATATTCAATAGCTGCTGTGTACAAAAAGTGTAGTTGTGTTTGACTAGCTTAAAGAACAAATGCAAGGCTAAGCAAATGATCATTTTCAAGGGGATAGTGAACATGGAGGGGCATCCATAACGTAACTTGGTAGAGAAAAACAATTTATACTCAACATGGGTGTAATCTAGGCCAGCTGTAAACCATAAAAGTGTGATATTAGGTAGGTTAGCCATAGCAATTGTTGGATGGAGTAGAGAGAAAGATAAGCAGTCTGTGGCTGGTGACAAAATGGTACAAAGACAACATATTGCTTTTGTCTCATAAATATCTGTTGGAAGGCAGGACCCCCAGTTTTGAAGCACTCATTGATTTGGAGAGGAAGTGAAGACAGTAAGTGAAGCACAAGTGGATCATCTGGAACAAATGACTGGAACTGGTACATGACAAAAACTATCACAAGGACGAACAATAGCAGACGTCCATTTACTAGAATTGAGGGAAAAGAAAGTCAGTGTATGATGGAATGAAAGCCAACTGTTTGTCAATAAGCAACCTGTAATGAACTGTTTATACACAACAAGCATCACATTATGCCACCATCCACACTTCATACGTTCAGTGTAAATGGCGGGTTTGCAAGTGTGAAGCTTAAATTTATGCTTGATGTGCTAGAACGTTAGGGAAAATAATCTGAGAAAAAGGACGTACTGAGTTAATTAAGGTGAGGAGCACAAAGGAGGCAGAACACATTGCATTCTGGGGATTTGAGGAAAAAATATGTATGCAGGGCAAAGAAATTTCCAGAAAAGTTGAAAAATAATAGTTGAAGAATTTGAAACCAAGGGAGTCCTGGCACTCTATCACAAAGGATAATTAGGTCTAGATGGCCATTCTCCATAAAGGGCAAAAGAAGGCTAGACAATTAATGCGAGCCCAGTCTAATTCACTACTAGTATAACCTTATGTATCTATCCCCTTTTAAACAAATTCTGACAAAAGTTATACTTTCTTAGTAAAGATACATATTTGTTATTCACTTAACATAATGTGTGTGTTACAATCATCAAAAAATATTTGTGAATGTTATTATTGTCTAATGATATATTTCAAAAAATACCAAAATCTTTATTCACAAATTAATGTTTCCCTCTAATATAATCCAGAAAATATTTTTATTTTATTCAATATTTTTCAGCTTTATTGGGATATAATTGACATATATCCCTGTGTAAATTTAAGGTATACAGCATAATGGTTTGAATTACATATATTGTGAAAGGATTCCCACAATAAATTGAGTTAGCATCCATTATCTCATACAGATATGATTAAAAAATTGGAAAATGAAAACATTGTTTTCCTTGTGATGAGAACTCTCAGGCTTTTCTGTGTTAACCACTTTCAGACATGGCGTCATCAGTGTTAACCGTAGTCATCCTGCTGTACGTTACATCCCTAGTTCTTACCTATCTTATAACTGAAAATTTGTACCTTTTGACCACCTTCCTCCAAAAAATATTTTAAAATTATGTATCACAATGTCTAAATTCATGCAACCTAAATCAAGTTATAAAAAATATAGGCCCATTGATAGCTAAAATTCTTCAATCGCTAATGGTTATAGTTTCAAATTTTGGGTGTATAGAATAATTTTACTATATCCAAATAATAATAAGCAGCAGCAACTTTTAAAAATTTTTAATTTTGTTGGAGTATAGTTGATTTACAATGTTGTGTTAGTTTCACGTGTACAGCAAAGTACACAAAGATTCAGTTAGACGTATACATATATTCACTCTTTTTAAAATTCTTTTCTCATATAGGTTATCACAGAATAATGAGTAGAGTTCCCTGTGCTATACGGTAGGTCCTTGTTGGTTATCTATCTTATATATAATAGTATGTGTGTGTTCATCCCAAGTGCCTGAATTATCCCCCCGTGCCCCGTTTCCCCTTTGGTAACCATAAGTTTGTTTTGGGTACCTGTAAGTCTGTTTCTGTTTTATAAATAAGTTCATTTGTATCTCTTTTTAAAAATTAGATTCTACATATAAGTGATATCATATATTTGTCTTTCTCTGTCTGACTATTTTCACTTAGTATGAGAATCTCTAGGTCCATCCATGTTGCTGCAAAGGGCATTATTTCATTCTTTTTCTATGGCTGAGTAATATTCCATTGTATATATGTACCACATCTTCTTTATCCATTCCTCTGACAATGAACATTTAGGATGCTTCCATGTCTTGGCTGTTGTAAATAGTGCTGCAACGAACATTGGGGTGCATGTATCCTTTAGGATTATGGTTTTCTCCGAATATATGCCCAGGAGTGGGATTGCCGGATCATATGGTAGTTCTATTTTTAGTTTTTTAAGGAACCTCCATACTATTCTCCATAGTGGTTTTACCAGTTGACAGTCCCACCAACAATGTGGGAGGGTTCAGTTTTCTCCACACCCTCTCCAGCATTTATTGTTTGTAGACTTTTTGATGATGGCCATTCTGGCTGGTGTGAGGTGATACCTCATTGTAGTTTTGATTTGCATTTCTCTAATGATTAGTGATGTTGAGCATCTTTTCATGTGCTTTTTGGCCATCTCTATGTCTTCTTTGGAGAATTGTCTACTTAGATCTTCTGCTCATTTTTGATTGGGTTGTTTGTTTTTTCAACAATAATAAGCAACTTTTAACATCCTTGTCAACTATGTTCCAGATCCACTTCATCACGTTACCTTTGATCCAATCTCACTGCTACCTATACCCACTTGAAGGCTCCCAAACTGTTCCCCTTAAAGTGTAAAATATTTTTATAATTTTTACTAACTTTTTCAACAACAGTAATTGAAATATCCTGTTACCTCATTTACTGATATAAATATTTTTTTCTACTGTAACAAACCCGTGTTTTTCAAACCAGTGGTTGGAAAAAGTTGCTCTCTTCCAAATTTCCTGAAGTTTATTTATTTATTTAAATTAATTAATTAATTTTTTTGGCCATGCAGCATGTGGAATCTTAGTTCCCTGACCAGGTGTCGAACCCATGCCCCCCTGCAGTAGAAGTGCAGAGTCTTAACCACTGGGCCACCAGGAAAGTCCCTCCTGAAGTTTATATTTCATGAAATATTAGAATGCGAAAAGGACCTTACCTATGATCTAGTTCAGCATTTTTCAGACTTGAGTACCTGTATCTTTGGTGGTATTTCCAAAGGTCGTGCTGGCAAAGAGAGCTTAAAGGGAATCATTGCCCAGATCTTGAATTTCATATGAATTTTGCTAAAATTTCTCCCTTCCAAATTCCCCCATCACAACTGCCTTTCTCTACCTCACAAAAGAAAGAAATATATCTTTCTTTCCTCTCAGTTTGATCAAAGTGCACTTCCCTGGAGTGTAGTAAACTCCAATGTGTCAATTAATATAACATGAAATACTGGTTCAGCTTTAAAAGAGAATTTCTCTACTTGTAGGTGACAGCTACATTTGAACGAATGTTTCCATTTCTTTGCTTTTAGTAAAATTGTAACGGAGCAGGACCCTATGAGGCCTTCCCAGAATAGACCCCCATTCATGTCCTCCCCCTGCCTTTTGTATTATTCTGTATTTGGATTTTAACTTTATACATAACAGGAGCTGTTGGCCATTATATATGCCTCTTGTCTTCTTTTTTTTTTTCTCAGTTTAGGTTCTACTAATTGAACCAAGGTGGTTGTCTCCGTCGATGTGGGCTGTGTTTATATTTCAAGGACATGATAAGAGTTAACTTCAAGTTTTCTCCTAAGAATATTTTTGTCCTCTCAGTGTCAGTGTTCTGAAAAAAAAATTTTTTATCATGCCAGCTTTCTCTAACTGCACATGCCAAGAGAACAAGTTTTGGAATTTCAAGAGAGTTTCATCTTAACCAGTTTTCTCCAGAGTCTAAAGAATATTGTGGCCACACAGTATTAAATCATTTTTCTCCTTAGTCATAGACTCATAGCTATAGGTGCTTCTGGGAAGCATGCAGTTAACTTCTTCCACCTGGTAGGGGTTTCAGTATCTGCAAAACAGCTCAAAGGACTTGGCTCAGAATGTTATCTATAGTCCTTGGAAGAACTAAAAGTCCTTGACTTATTTGAATGGCTGAAGTATTTTTATTTTGTCTTGCTTGACTGTTTTCCTTTCTGCATTTTCTCACTTCTCTGATTAAATTTATTCTTTCACTAAAGTTTTTCTATAGACAAAAAACAGGCAGAGGACATGGGTCGGGGTCTATTCTGGGAAGGTCTCGTAGGGTCCTGCTTGGTTACAAAATTGAAGGAGTATCTGTTAGAATGGTTGACTGAGTCATCATTAGTAATAATTATTAATCATATTTCATTACATGATTTTTTTATTGGAGTATAGTTGATTAACAATGTTGTATTAGTTTTTGCTGTACAGCAAAGTGAATCAGTTATACGTATACATATATCCACACTTTTCTAGATTCTTTTCCCATATAGGTCATTACAGCGAATTGAGTAGAGTTCCCTGGCTTATACAATAGGTTCTTATTAGTTATTTATTATATATATAGTATTGTGTATATGTCAATCCCAATCTCCCAATTTATTCCTCCCCCCTGCCCCCCGCTTCCCCCTCTCATCACAATAAGTTTGTTTTCTAAATCTGTGACTCTATTTCTGTTTTGTAAATAAGTTCATTTGTACCATATACGTACCACATCTTCTTTATCCATTCCTCTGTAGATGGACATTTAGGTTGCTTCCATGTCCTGGCTATTGTAAATAGTGCTGCAGTGAACATTGGGGTGCATGTATCATTTCATTACATGATTTTTGAAATATACCTTAAAAGGAGTTCAACAAATCAAATGGCATTGCTATAACAAAACTTTCTCCATTTCTATTTCCATTATTTATCTGAACTAGATTTCTCAGCATTTTTTTTAACATCTTTATTGGAGTATAATTGTTTTACAATGGTGTGCTAGCTTCTGCCCCACAACAAAGTGAATCAGCTATACATATACATATGTCCTCATATTTCTTCACTCTTGCATCTCCTTCCAATACATACTCCCTATCCCACCCCTCTAGGTGGTCACAAAGCACCGAGCTCATCTCCCTGTGCCATGCGGCTGCTTCCCACTAGCTATCATTTTTACATTTGGTAGTGTATATATGTACATGCCACTCTCTCACTTTGTCCCAGCTTACCCTTCCCCCTCCCCGTGTCCTCAAGTCCATTCTCTAGTAGGTCTGCATCTTTATTCCTGTCTTGCCCATAGATTCTTCATGACCATTTTTTTTTTAGATTCCATATATATGTGTTAGCATAAGGTATTTGTTTTTCTCTTTCTGACTTACTTCACTCTGTATGACAGTCTCTAGGTCCATCCACCTCATTACAAATAACTCAGTTTTGTTCCTTTTTATGGCTGAGTAATATTCCATTGCATATATGTGCCACATATTCTTTATCCATTCATCTGTTGATGGACAGTTAAGTTGCTTCCATGTCCTGACTATTGTAAATAGAACTGCAATGAACATTTTGATACATGACTCTTTTTGAATTATGCTTTTCTCAGGGTGTATGCCCAGTAATGGGATTGCTGGGTCGTATGGTAGTTCTATTTTTAGTTTTTTAAGGAACCTCCATAGTGTTTTCCATAGTGGCTGTATCAATTTACATTCCCACCAACAGTGCAAGAGGGATCCCTTTTCTCCACACCCTCTCCAGCATTTATTGTTTGTAGAGTTTTTGATGATGGCCATTCTGACGGTGGTGAGGTGATACCTCATTGTAGTTTTGATTTGCATTTCTCTAATGATTAATGATGTTGAGCATTCTTTCATGTGTCTGCTGGCAATCTGTATATCTTCTTTGGAGAAATGTCTGTTTAGGCCTTCTGCCCATTTTTGGATTGGGTTGTTTGTTCTTTTGATATTGAGCTGCATGAGCTGCTTATAAATTTTGGAGATTAATCCTTTGTCAGTTGCTTCATTTGCAAATATTTTCTCCCATTCTGAGGGTTGTCTTTCCGTCTTGTTTATGGTTTCCTTTGCTGTGCAAAAGCTTTTAAGGTTCATTAGGTCCCATTTGTTTATTTTTTTTTAATTTCCATTTCTCTAGGAGGTGGGTCAAACAGGATCTTGCTGTGATTTATGTCATAGAGTGTTCTGCCTATGTTTTCCTCTAAGAGTTTGATGGTATCTGGCCTTACATTTAGGTCTTTAATCCATTTTGAGTTTATTTTTGTGTATGGTGTTAGGGAGTGTTCTAATTTCATTCTTTTACATGCATCTGTCCAGTTTTCCCAGCACCACTTATTGAAGAGGCTGTCTTTTCTCCATTGTATATTCTTGCCTCCTTTCTCAAAGATAAGGTGACCATATGTGCGTGGGTTTATCTCTGGGCTTTCTATCCTGTTCCATTGATCTATATTTCTGTTTCTGTGCCGGTACCAGAGTGTCTTGATTACTGTAGCTTTGTAGTATAGTCTGAAGTCAGGGACCCTGATTCCTCCAGCTCTGTTTTTCTTTCTCAAGATTGCTTTGGCTATTCGGGGTCTTTTGTGTTTCCATACAAATTGTGAAATTTTATGTTCTACTTCTGTGAAAAATGCCAGTGGTAGTTTGATAGGGATTGCACTGAATCTGTAGATTGCTTTGGGTAGTAGAGTCATTTTCACAATGTTTATTCTTCCAATACAAGAACATGGTATATCTCTCCATCTAATTGTATCATCTTTAATTTCTTTCATCAATGTCTTATAATATTCTGCATACAGGTCTTTTGTCTCCTTAGGTAGGTTTATTCCTAGGTCTTTTATTCTGTTTGTTGCAATGGTAAATGGGAGTGTTTTCTTAATTTCACTTTCAGATTTTTCATCATTAGTGTATAGGAATGCAAGAGACTTCTGTGCATTAATTTTGCATACTGCTACTTTACCAAATTCATTGATTAGCTCTAGTACTTTTCTGGTAGCATCTCTAGGATTCTCTATGTATAGTATCATGTCATCTTCAAACAGTGACAGCTTCACTTATTCTTTTCTGTTTTGGATTCCTTTTATTTCTTTTTCTTCTCTGATTGCTGTGGCTAAAACTTCCAAAATTATGTTGAATAATAGTGGTGAGAGTGGGCAACCTTGTCTTGTTCCTGATCTTAGTGGAAATGGTTTCAGTTTTTCACCCTTGAGGACGATGTTGGCTGTGGGTTTGTCATATATGGCCTTTATTATGTTGAGGTAAGTTCCCTCTTTACCTACTTTCTGGAGGGTTTTTATCATAAATGGGTGTTGAATTTTGTCAAAAGCTTTCTTTGCATCTATTGAGATGATCATATGGTTTTTCTCCTTCAATTTGTTAATATGGTGTATCACATTGATTGATTTGCGTATACTGAAGAATCCTTGCATTCCTTGGATAAACCCCACTTGATCATGGTGTATGATCCTTTTAATGTGCTGTTGGATTCTGTTTGCTAGTATTTTGTTGAGGATTTTTGCATCTATGTTCATCAGTGATATTGACCTGTAGTTTCCTTTCTTTGTGACATCCTTGTCTGGTTTTGGTATCAGGGTGATGGTGGCCTCGTAGAATGAGTTTGGGAGTGTTCCTACCTCTGCTATATTTTGGGAGAGTTTGAGAAGGATAGGTGTTAGCTCTTCTCTAAATATTTGATAGAATTCACCTGTGAAGCCATCTGGTCCTGGGCTTTTGTTTGTTGGAAGATTTTTAATCACAGTTTCAATTTCAGTGCTTGTGATTGGTCTGTTCATATTTTCTATTTCTTCCTCGTTCAGTCCTGGAAGGTTGTGCATTTCTAAGAATTTGTCCATTTCTTCCAGGTTGTCCACTTTATTGGCCTATAGTTGCTTGTAGTAATCTCTCATGATCCTTTGTATTTCTGCAGTGCCACTTGTTACTTCTTTTTCATTTCTAATTCTATTGATTTGAGTCTTTTCCCTTTTTTTCTTTATAGTCTGGCTAATGGTTCATCAATTTTTTTATATTCTCAAAGAACCAGCTTTTAGTTTTATTGATCTTTGCTATCATTTCCTTCATTTCTTTTTCATTTATTTCTGATCTGACCTTTATGATTTCTTTCCTTCTGCTAACTTTGGGGGGTTTTTGTTCTTTTTCTAATTGCTTTAGGTGTAAGGTTAGGTTGTTTATTTGAGATGTTTCTTGTTTCTTAAGGTAGGATTGTATTGCTATAAACGTTCTTCTTGGAACTGCTTTTGCTGCATTCCATAGGTTTTGGGTCATCATGTTTTCATTGTCATTTGTTTCTAGGTATTTTTTGATTTCCTCTTTGATTTCTTCAGTGATCTCTTGGTTATTAAGTAGTGTGTTGTTTAGCCTCCATGTGTTTGTATTTCTTACAGATTTTTTCCTGTAATTGATCTCTACTCTCATAGCGTGTGCTCGAAAAAGATACTTGATATGATTTCAATTTTCTTAAATTTACCAAGGCTTGATTTGTGACCCAAGGTATGATCTATCCTGGAGAATGTTCCATGAGCACTTGAGAAGAAAGTGTATTCTGTTGTTTTGTTTTTGGATGGAATGTCCTATCAATATCAATTAAGTCCATCTTGTTTAATGTATCATTTAAAGCTTGTGTTTCCTTGTTTATTTTCATTTTGGATGATCTGTCCATTGGTGAAAGTGGGGTGTTAAAGTTCCCTACTGTGATTGTGTTACTGTCAATTTTGCCTTTTATGGCTGTTAGTGTTTGCCTTATGTAATGAGGTGCTCCTATGTTGGGTGCATAAATATTTACAATTGTTATATCTTCTTCTTGGATTGATCCCTTGATCATTATGTCACGTCCTTCTTTGTCTCTTGTAATAGTCTTGGTTTTAAAGTCTATTTTGTCTGATATGAGAATTGCTACTCCAGCTTTCTTTTGATTTCCATTTGCATGGAATATCTTTTTCCATCCCCTCACTTTTAGTCTGCTTGTGTCCCTAGGTCTGAAGTGGGTCTTTTGTACACAGCATATATACAGGTCTTGTTTTTATATCCATTCAGGCAATCTATGTCTTTTGGTTGGAGCATTTAATCCATTTACATTTAAGGTAATTATCGATATGTATGTTTCTGTTACCATTTTGTTAATTGTTTTGGGTTTATTATTGTAGGTCTTTTCCTTCTCTTGTGTTTCCTGCCGAGAGAAGTTCCTTTAGAATTTGTTGTAAAGCTGGTTTGGTGGTGCTGAATTCTCTTAGCTTTTGCTTGTCTGTAAAAGTTTTAATTTCTCCGTTGAATCTGAATGAGATCCTTGCTGGGTAGAGTAAACTTGGTTGTAGGTTTTACCCTTTCATCACTTTAAATATGTCCTGCCACTCCCTTCTGGCTTGCAGGGTTTCTGCTGAAAGATCACCTGTTAACCTTATAGGGATTCCCTTGTATGTTATTTGTTGTTTTTCCCCTTGCTGCTTTTAGTATTTTTTCTTTGTATTTAATTTTTGAAAGTTTGATTAATATGTGTCTTGGCGTTTTTCTCCTTGGAGTTATCCTGTATGGGACTCTCTGTGCTTCCTGTAGTTGATTGACTATTTCCTTTCCTATATTAGGGAAGTTTTCAACTATAATCTTTTCAAGTATTTTCTCAGTCCCTTTCTTTTTCTCTTCTTCTTCTAGGACCCCTATAATTCGAATATTGTGTTTAATTTTGTCCCAGAGGTCTCTTAGAGTGTCCTCAATTCTTTTCATTCTTTTTTCTTTATTCTGCTCTGCAGTAGTTATTTCCACTATTTTATCTTCCAGGTCACTTATCCGTTCTTCTGCCTCACTTATTCTGCTATTGATTCCTTCTAGAGAATTTTAAATTTCATTTATTGTGTTGTTCATCACTGTTTGTTTGCTCTTTAGTTCTTCTAGGTCCTTGTTAAACTTTTCTTGTATTTTCTCCATTCTATTTCCAAGATCTTGGATCATATTTACTATCATTCTTTTTCAGATAGACTGCCTATTTCCTCTTCATTTGTTAGGTCTAGTGGGTTTTTGCCTTTCTCCTTCCTCTGCTGTGCATTTCTCTGTCTTCTCATTTTGCTTAACTTACTGTGTTTGGGGTCTCCTTTTCGCAGGCTGCAGGTTCGTAGTTTCCATTGTTTTTGGCGTCTGTCCCCAGTGACTAAGGTTGGTTCAGTGGGTTGTGTAGGCTTCCTGGTGAGGGGACTAGTGCCTGTGTTCTGGTGGATGAGGCTGGATCTTGTCTTTCTGGTGGGTAGGTCCACGTCTGGTGGTGTGTTTTGGGCTGTCTGTGGCCTTATTATGATTTTAGGCAGCCTCTCTGCTAATGGATGGGGTTGTGTTCCTGTCTTGCTAGTTGTTTGGCATAGGGTGTCCAGCACTGTAACTTACTGCTCGTTGAATGGTGCTGGGTCTTGGCATTGAGATGGAGATCTCTGGGAGATTTTCACCATTTGATATTACGTGGAGCTGGGAGGTCTCTTGTGGACCAGTGTCCTGAACTTGGTTCTCTCATCTCAGTGGCACAGCCCTGACACCTGGCTGGAGCACCAAGAGCCTGTCCTCCACACAGCTCAGAATAAAAGAGAGAGAAAAAAGAAAGAAAGAAGGAGATAAGATAAAATAAAATAAAGTAAAATAAAATAAAGTTATTAAAAAATAATTATTGAGAAAAAATTTTTAAAAAAGAAAAAAAGGGCAGACAGAACCTTAAGACAAATGGTAAAAGCAAAACTATACAGACAAAATCACACACAGAAGCATACACATACACACTCACAAAAAGAGAAGAAGGAAAAAAAAAATCATTGCTCCCAAAGTCCATTTCCCCAATTTGGGATGATTCGTTGTCTATTCAGGTATTCCACAGATGCAGGTACATCAAGTTGATTATGGAGATTTAATCCACTGCTCCTGAAGCTGCTGGGAGAAATTTCCCTTTCTCTTCTTTGTTCGCACAGCTTCCGGGGTTCAGCTTTGGATTTGGACCCACCTGTGTGTGTAGGTTGCCTGAGGGGCGTCTTTTGTTCGCTCAGACAGGACGGGGTTAAAGGAGCAGCTGATTCGGGGGCTCTGGCTCACTCAGTGTGGGGGTGGGTGGGAGGGGTACGGAATGCGGGGCGAGCCTGCGGCGGCAGAGGCCAGCGTGACGTTGCACCACTCTGAGGCGCGCCGTGCGTTCTCCCAGGGAAGTTGTCCCTGGATCACGGGACCCTGGCAGCGGCGGGCTGCACAGGCTCCCGGGAGGATTGGTGTGGAGAGTGACCTGTGCTCGCACACAGGCTTCTTGGTGGTGGCAGCAGCAGCCTTAGCGTCTCATGTCCGTCTCTGGGGTCTGCGCTGATAGCTGCATCTCACGCCCGTATCTTGAGTTCCTTTAAGCAGCTCTCTTAATCCCCTCTCCTTGTGCACCAGGAAACAAAGAGGCAAGAAGAAGTCTTTCTCTCTCTCTCTCTTTTTAAAAATTTATTTATTTTTTATTTTTATTTTATTTTTGGCTGCGTTGGGTCTTCTTTGCTGTGCGTGGGCTTTCTCTAGTTGCGGCGAGCAGGGGCTACTCTTCGTTGTGGTGTGCGGGCTTCTCATCGCGGTGGCTTCTCTTATTGCAGAGCACGGGGTCTAGGAGCACGGGCTTCAGTAGTTGTGGCACGTGGGCTCAGTAATTGTGGCTCGTGGGCTCTAGAGTGCAGGCTCAGTAGTTGTGGCGCACGGGCTTAGTTGCTCCACAGCATGTGGGATCTTCCCAGACCAGGGCTCGAACCCATGTCCCCTGCATTGGCAGGTGGATTCTTAACCACTTAGCCACCAGGAAAGCCCAAGAAGAAGTCTCTTGCCTCTTCGGCAGCTCCACACTTTTTCCAGGACTCCCTCTTGACTAGCTGTGGTGCACTAGCCCCCTTCAGGCTGTGTTCATGCAGCCAACCCTAGTCCTCTCCCTGGGAACTGACCGAAGCCGGGGCCTCAGCTCCCAGCCCTCACCTGTCCCAGCGGGTGAGCAGACAAGCCTCTCGGGCTGGTGAGTGCTGGGCAGCACCGATCCTCTGTGCAGGAATCTCTCCGCTTTGCCCTCTGTACCCCTGTTGCTGCGCTCTTCTCTGTGGCTCCAAAGCTTCCCCCCTCCACCACCCACAGTCTCCACCCACAAAGGGCCTTCCTAGTGTGTGGAAACCTTTCTTCCTTCACAGCTCCCTCCCACTGGTGCGGGTCCTGTCCTAGTTCTTTTGTCTCTGTTTTTTCAATTTTTTTTGCCCTACCCAGGTACGTGGGGGGTTTCTTGCCTTTTGGGAGGTCTGAGTTCTTCTGCCAGTGTTCAGTAGGTGTTCTGTAGGAGTTGTTCCACCTGTAGATGTATTTCTGATGTATTTGTGGGGAGGAAGGTGATCTCTGCCTCTTACTCTTCCACCATTTGAAGCTCCTCCTCTCAGCATCTTTATCTATAAAAAATTAAGATGGAATTCATGCTGAATTCTACAGATTATGGTAATAAATAGCATTTATAATTTATAAATACATGCTACAATTTTTTTAACATCTTTATTGGAGTATAATTGTTTTACAATGGTGTGTTAGTTTCTGCTTTATAACAAAGTGAATCAGCTATACATATATATATATGTCCCCATATCTCTTCCCTACAATGGTGTGTTAGTTTCTGCTTTATAACAAAGTGAATCAGCTATACATATATATATGTCCCCATATCTCTTCCCTCTTGCATCTCCCTCCCTCCCACCCTCCCTATCCCACCCCTCTAGGTGGTCACAAAGCATCGAGCTGATCTCCCTGTGCTATGCAGCTGCTTCCCACTAGCTATCGGTTTTACGTTTCGTAGTGTATATATGTACATGCCACTTTCTCACTTTGTCCCAGCTCACCCTTCCCTCTCCCCATGTCCTCAAGTCCATTCTCTAGTAGGTCTGCATCTTTATTGCTGTCCTGCCCCTAAGTTCTTCATGACCTTTTTTTTCTTTAGATTCAATATATATGTGTTACATGCTACAATTTTTCAAACGAATGTATTTCATTAAGAGAAGCTTTTCCAATAAATTTGTATTTTAATGTTTAATAATTATACACCGACATTTCAGTACAATTATGTTGTTTTGATTGTTTCTGTGTTAAAAAAATGTAATCACAACTAAATGCAGAAGAATTTTTTTTTTTCAATACGCGGGCCTCTCACTGTTGTGGCCTCTCCTGTTGTGGAGCACAGGCTCTGGACGCGCAGGCTCAGTGGCCGTGGCTCATGGGCCTAGCCGCTCCGTGGCACGTGGGATCCTCCTGGACCGGGGCATGAACCTGTGTCCCCTGCATCGGCAGGCAGACTCTCAACCACTGCACCACCAGGGAAGCCCCCAGAATTTTTATTTAGAATTAAAAATTGAGGTAAAATAAAATCTTAAATGGAAATGAAAGAAAAAAAATACAGGCTTTTCTCTTCCAGGCTGGAATCAGCCATTTATCTAAGGAATCCTGGTTCTTTTCGTAGAGAATGGTATTTAGAAACTAATATCTCAGCACTAAATGAGTTTACTGCTTCTGGGGTGTCATTGCTTTTAGGTTCTCAAATCAGTCAGAGCCACTTACACACACACACACACTCACACACACATCTATATCTCCATGTCTCTATTTGTCTGTCTATTAAAATCTATGAATTCATACTGATACTTCCAAATCCAATTCAGTATCCCAGGGTTCACTTTAATGGCTGTCTTCCATACTCTTAGCTCTCTTCTCTCATAGTGAGAAATCTGTCTCCCGGCATATTTACTCAGTCCTAGAATACACTGAAGCTTTAACAGACGATCAAAGTTAGCCTTATCAACGGTGGAACTAATTGACATTCTTTGTCTCTGATATAATACAGTGAGAAGGAGTTTTCAAATGCCTAACTCTAATTCTTCTAGATTTGTTGTTATTAACATTTCTATTAGTGCACAATCAAAATGATCATAATCACAATGAATTGTTGGTAAATAATTATTAAACATAAATGTACAATTTTATCAGAAATCCTCTTAATTAAGTGCATTGTACTTTAAAAAATGATGGCATGTATCATAATGGAATGTTAATTATTATAAAATCAGAAAAACTTTTACAAAGTCACTGCCAGACACATTCTTCAAAAGTAATATACTCACAGGAAATGGGTTCAGGATGGCGGAGTGGAAGGACGTGTGCTCACTCCCTCTTGCGAGAGCACCGGAATCACAACTAACTGCTGGACAATAATCGACAGGAGGACACTGGAACTCACCAAAGGGTATACCTCACGTCCAAAGACAGGAGAGAGGCCATGGTGAGAGAGTAGGAAGGGCACAATCACAATAAGATCAAACCCCGTAAGCACTGGGTGGGTGACTCACAAACTGGAGAACAATTACAACACAGAAGTCCACCCACTGGAGTGAAGGTTCTGAGCCTCACGTCGGGCTTCCCAACCTGGGGGTCCAGCAACGGGAGGAGGAATTCCCAGAGAGTGTGACTTTGAAGGCTGGCGGGATTTGATTGCAAGACTTCAGCAGGATTGGGGGAAACAAGGAGTCTACTCTTGGAGGGCACACACACAGTAGTGTGTGCATCAGGACCCAGGGGGAAGGAGAAGTGACCCCATGGGAGCCTGAACCAGACCTACCTGCTAATGTTGGAGGGTCTCCTGCAGAGGCGGGGGGGTGGCTGTGGCTCACCATGGGGACAAGGACACAGGCAGCAGAGGTTCTGGGAAGTGTTCCTTGGAATGGGCCCTCCCGGAGTCCACCATTAGTCCCACCAAAGAGCCTGTAGCCTCCAGTTCTGGGTCACCTCAGGCCAAACAACCCACAGGGAGGGAACTCAGCCCCACCCATCAGCAGACAAGGGGATTAAAGTTTTACTGAGCTCTGCCTAGCAGAGCAACACCCAGCTCTACCCACCACCAGTCCCTCCCATCAGGAAGCTTGTACAAGCCTCTTAGATAGCCTCATCCACCACAGGGCAGACAGCAGAAACAAGAAGAACTACAATCCTGCAGCCTGTGGAACAAAAAGCACATTCACAGAAAGATAGACAAAATGAAAAGGCAAAGGACTATGTACCAGATGAAGGAACAAGATAAAACCCCAGAAAAACAACTAAACAAAGTGGAGATAGGCTAACTTCCAGAAAAAGAATTCAGAATAATGATAGTGAAGATGATCCAGGATCTCAGAAAAAGAATGGAGGCAAAAATTGAGAAGATTCAAGAAATGTTTAACAGGGCTTCCCTGGTGGCGCAGTGGTTGAGAGTCCACCTGCCGATGCAGGGGACACGGGTTCGTGACCCGGTCCGGGAAGATCCCACATGCCACGGAGTGGCTGGGCCCGTGAGCCATGGCCACTGAGCCTGCACGTCCGGAGCCTGTGGGAGAGGCCACAACAGTGACAGGCCCGCGTACCGCAAAAAAAAAAGACACATGTACCCGAATGTTCATTGCAGTACTATTTACAATAACCAGGTCATGGAAGCAACCTAAATGCCCATTGAAAGACAGTGGATAAAGAAGATGTGGTACTAGATATATACAATGGAATATTTCTCAGCTATTAAAAGGAATGAAATTGGGTCATTTGTAGAGACATGGATGGACCTAGAGATTGTCATACAGAGTGAAATAAGTCAGAAAGAGAAAAACAAATATCATATATTAACACATATATGTGGAATCTAGAAAAATGGAACAGATGAACCGATTTGCAAGGTAGAAATAGAGACACAGATGTAGAGAACAAATGTATGGACACCAAGGGGGGAAGCGGGGGTGGTGGTGGTGGTGGTGGGATGAACTGGGAGATTGGGATTGACATGCATACACAAATATGTATAAAATAGACAACTAATAAGAAAAAAATAATATACTCAAAGACAAATAAAGATGGCAGAACTACTTCAGATTAAAGGGGACTAAACAGACATGGCAACTAAATAAAATGACATTGCATAATAGACCCGGTGGTAGTAGAGTGGGTGAAGAGAATATTTATATATTCTCCAAGCATCTTTTCACAAATTACTTAAGTACACAGTGGAGAAACCTGGGAGACATCACTTAAGCAAGTGATCAAAGCAACACCTGGTCTGGGATTTTCTTTTGCTGCAGAAGACATTATTGAGAAAATTAGCAAAATATGATTGAGGTTTGTAGATTAAATAAGAGAATTGTACTCATGTTAATCTCCTGATTTTGTACATTTCTCCTGATTTTCACAATTGTACTGTGTTTGTGAAAGAGAATGTTATTATTTTTAGAAAACACACACACACACACACACACACAAAACAGGAAATACTTCTCTGTTTTATGGAGATATTTAGGAGAAAATGAACAGTATGTTTTCTACTTCACTTTCAGATGACTGAGAAAATAAAATGTGTGAGAATATATGTACCCGATTGATAACATGTAAATGTACATTCATTCTCCAATTTTTTTCCCCCATTTTTTGATATCAGGCCAAGGCTATTCCTTTTTTATTGGTTTCACTGACTATAGTTCTGCCTCCTTATTCTGGAATAATCTTACATCTATAGAGTCTAAGATAACCAGTTTTAGATTCTTTCAAATAGAGTTTGAGCTTAAACACATTTTTCAAGCAATCTGTATGTAGGGTCTGTATAGATTTTTAGGTTTTTTGCTAATCTTTTTCAATTTCTATTCACATTTAATCCAATAACATCTTTTTAGTCACTCACTTTTCCGAGATGATTCACTCTTATAGAAACAACTCTTCATTGAATTCATATTTTATCCATTCGTGAAATGTTTGTTAACTATGTAGAGAACGTAAGGGTGCAGGGCCTAAAATGTCTCGACTAGTGACGATGTCTCTAGATAAATATTTTTGGAAGAAGGTTCCAAGGGATATTACTAATAATAAAATTAAAATAATGACGTTCACACCCACCAGCGCTGTGACGTTTCCAAGGCTGACCATAAAAGGCCCAAAAGTGGGCAGTGGCCCAATTCCTGGAAATCTTGACCCCCTTCTCCAAAACAGTTGGAATATTCTCCAACTTATTAGCCTATGAAATTTTCCAGCCCATAAAAACTAACCACCACATATTTCAGGGCCTCTCGCCTTCTGAGATGGTCCATACTCTGTGGAGTGTGTTTCTCCCAGGGCCTCTCTTACCTTTTGAGACAGACTGCATTCTGTCTATGGAATGTGTGTGTCTCTAAATAAATCCACTTCTTACCTATCAAAATTAATTAATTAATTGATAATGTTTCAAAAGTGAAGTAAGGTGCAATGTTACATGGATCTCCCCATCACTCCCAACCAAGTGATAATAACAATGAACAGCATCAGTTGTTTTGTATACTGGGCAGACTGTTATGAACGATACTAATTAGAATATTTGGCACTTACCTATTAAGAAAAGTTATAATTGAATCTCATTAGTCTACTCAGAAAATGTACCAAGCAGTTTTCTTTTTTCTTTGTTGAAGTGTAGTTGATTTACAATTCTGTGTTAGTTTAAGGTGTACAGCAAAGTGATTCACTTATATACATATATACATTTGTTTTCAGATTCTTTTTTTTTTTTTTTTGCGGTACTCGGGCGTCTCGCTGTTGTGGCCTCTCCCATTGCAGAGCACAGGCTCCGGATGCACAGGCTCAGCAGCCATGACTCACGGGCCTAGCCGCTCCATGGCATGTGGTATCTTCCCGGACCGGGGCACGAACCGTGTCCCCTGCATCAGCAGGTGGACTCTCAACCACTGCGCCACCAGGGAAGCCCTGTTTTCAGATTCTTTTCCATTATAGGTTATTACAAGATATTGAATATAGTTTTTTGTGCTATACGGTAGGTCCTTGTTTATCTATTTTATATATAGTAATGTATATCTGTTAATCCCAAACTCCTAATTTATCCCTCCTTCCACTCAAGTAGCTTTCTAAGTGCTGGGAATATATCAGAGAACAAATTCTCTCCTCATTATGGAGCATATATTCAGATGTGGCAAGTGGGGGGAAGGGAAATACTGATCGCCAGGAAAAAATATGCCAAATAAGTAAGTAAATTATACTGTATGTTAGAAAGTGAAAGTTATATAGATTAAAAGCAACCTTTTATAACTCGCTGAGAAGCTGTCTGAGTTGTGATTTGAAGAGGGTGAGGGAATTAATGTTCAAGACAAAGGAAACAGCTAGTACAGTGGTCCCAAGACAAGCCTATGTTTGGTGTGCTTGAGGAATAGCAAGGTGGCCAATATGGGTGAAGATTAATGAGTGGGGAAGGAATTGAAGTAGATTCAGAGAAGTAAGGAGGGCGGTGGTGGTGGGAGCTGGTCAGCCCCCTGCAGACCACTTTAAGTAGTTCAGCTTTTACTCTGAGTGAGATAGAGAGCCTTTGGAGAATTTCAAGTAAATGAATGACACGATCTGATTTAAACTGTAAAAGATTTCCTCTAGCTATCTTGTTTAGAATAGATACTAGGGAGGGGTAAAGAGAGTTAGAAGGCTGAGGCAGGATTCTAGGCATCAGATAATGATGACTCTGACCAGGGTCATTGTAACAGATGGAGATATATTTCTAAAATAATGCAAATAGGATTCCCCAAAGAACTGGATATAAGATATGGGAGAAAGAGAGGAAACAAGGACGACTCCAAGAATTTTTGTCAGAAGAACTGAAAGTTGGTGGTGTTTCCATCAAATACCTTTACTGTGACAGTGAGTGCTTGCTTTGGCAGAACATATACTAAAATTGGAACGAAACAGAGAAGATTAGCATGGCCCCTGCACAAGGATGACACACAAATTTGTGAAGCATTCCATATTTTTGGTGAAAGACTTATACTCAGAAAACCATAAAACACTGATGAAAGATATCAAAGGTGACATAAACAGATGGAGAAATATGCCATGTCCTTGGATTGGAGAATCAATATTGTGAAAATGACTATACTATCCAAAGCAATCTACAAATTCAGTGCAATCCCTATCAAACTACCAATGGCATTCTTCAGAGAATTAGAACAAAAAATTTTACAATTTGTATGGAAACACAAAAGACCCCAAATAGCCAAAGCCATCTTGAGAATGAAAAATGGAGGTGGAGGAATCAGGCTCCCTGACTTCAAACTATAACACAAAGCTACAGTAATCAAGACAGTATGACACTGGCACAAAAACAGAAATATAGATCAATGGTACAGGATAGAATGCCCAGAGATAAACCCACACACATATGGCCACCTAATTTATAACAAAGGAGGCAAGAACATACAATGGAGAAAAGACAGTCTCTTCAATAAGTAGTGCTGGAAAAACTGGACAGCTACATGTAAAAGAATGAAATTAGAACACTCCCTAACACCATACACAAAAATAAACTCCAAATGGGTTAAAGACCTAAATGTAAGACCGGACACTATAAAACTCTTAGAGGAAAACATAGGAAAAACACTCTTTGACATAAACCACAGCTCTTTTTTGACCCACCTCCTAGAGTAATGAAAATAATAACAAAAATAAACAAATGGCACCTAATGAAACTTAAAAGCTTTTGGACAACGAAGGAAACCATAAACAAGATGAAAAGACAATGCTCAGAATGGGAGAAAATATTTGCCAACGAAGGAACTGACAAAGGATTAATCTCCAAAATATACAAACAGCTCATGGAGCTCAATATCAAAACAACAAACAACCCAATTAAAAAATGGGCAGAAGGCCTAAATAAACATTTCACCAAAGAAGACATACAGGGCTTCCCTGGTGGCGCAGTGGTTGGGAGTCTGCCTGCCGATGCAGGGGATGCGGGTTCGTGACCCGGTCCGGGAGGATCCCACATGCCGCGGGGCGGCTGGGCCTGTGGGCCTGCGCATCCAGAGCCTGTGCTCCGCAACGGGAGAGACCACAGCGGTGAGAGGCCTGTGTACTGCAAAAAAAAAAAAAAAAAAGACATACAGATGGCCAAGAGGCATATGAAAATCTGCTCAACATTAGTAATTATTAGAGAAATGAAAATCAAAACTACAATGAGGTATCATCTCACACTGGTCAGAATGGCCATTATCAAAAAATCTAGGCAATAAATGCTGGAGAGGGTGTGTTGAAAAGGTAACCCTCCTGCACTGTTGGTAGGAATGTAAATTGATACAACCACTATGGAAAACAGTATGGAGGTTCCTTCAAAAACTAAAAACAAAACTACCATATGACCCAGCAATCCCACTACTGGGCATATACCCTGAGAAAACCATAATTAAAAAAGAGTCATGTACGACAATGTTTATTGCAGTTGTACTTACAATAACCAGGACATGGAAACAACCTAAATGTCCGTTGGCAGATGAATGGATAAAGAAGATGTGGCACATATGTACAATGGAATATTACTCAGCCATAAAAAGAAATGAAAGTGAGTTATTTGTAGTGAGGTGGATGGACCTAGAGTCTGTCATACAGAGCGAAGTAAGTCAGAAAGAGAAAAACAAATACCGTATGCTAATGCATATATATGAAATCTAAAAAAAAATGATACTGCTGAACCTAGTGGCAGGGCAGGAATAATTATGCAGACATAGAGAGTGGACTTGAGGACTCAGGGTGGGGAGGGGGAAGCTGGGGTGAAGTGAGAGAAGCATCGACATATACACACTACCAAATGCAAAATAGACAGCTAGTGGGAAAGCAGCCGCATAGCACAGGGAGATCAGCTCTGTGCTTTGCGATGACCTAGAGGGGTGGGAAAGTGAGGGTGGGAGGGAGGCTCAAGAGAGAGGGCATTTGGGGATATATGTATGCATATGGCTGATTCACTTTGTTGTACAACAGAAACTAACACAGCACTGTGAAGCAATCATACTCCAATAAAGATGTGTTAAAAAAATCTGACAGTGAAAACCTAGAAGCCATATTGGTAACCCATGGACTTTCCCTGTTTACCTCCTGTAATGCCTGGTATTACTTTGGTTAGA
This sequence comes from Grampus griseus, assembly GCF_964374135.1. NCBI lineage: Eukaryota > Metazoa > Chordata > Mammalia > Artiodactyla > Delphinidae > Grampus > Grampus griseus. The sequence goes on along the minus strand of NC_139005.1, from coordinate 6,645,549 downwards.
AAAGTTCCGCTGAAAACTTTTAATATCAGTTTCAGATTGCCTTCTTTATGGAGTTGGCTGTGCTCAAAGAATTAGAGCTGAGTTTGAATCTGAATTCGAATCGGTCCCCAGAAATACTCCATTCAGAGTTACACAGCAGTCCATTTTGGCACATTTCTTGGTGGCTGGTCGTACTTGTTCTCTAACAATTTTTTCCTAGCATCTAAGTCAAGTTTTTGATCTGGTGGTCAACATAACAGATGTCATTTATCTTGATCATAAAAGCTGTCACACAATAATTACAGTAAATTATTTTTTTGTTCGTTTGTTTAGGGCTTGTTTTTTACCCACTGACCTTTGGTGGTTACTATCTAGGCACTTGTTTCTCTGTGTATTTATAAGTTGAGCTGATTGACAGGTCATGATCTATATGAATGATTCTTCTTTCTTTTTATCCATACTCGGATGATTTTCGTGTACCGATCATTGTAGTCAATGTTGAATCTCTCAAAATTTCTTCCTCTCTGACCTAGTTGCTTGGCAGAAAACCTAGGAGTCATCCACACCATTCCATTATCACTCTTATCCGTAACCAAGTCTATTTTCTTCTTTATTCTAATATCTGTTAGCTACAGTCTCCTCTCAATGTGCACCACACCTGTTTCAACTCATCCTTAACCTTTCTTTCTTGAATTACTTGTGTAGCCAATACAGCAAAAAATACTTATTTAAAAGCCGTCTCTAGTTACTTCAACATTCTTGGAATTGCAGAAGTCATCTTTAGGGGCTCATTTGTTTGGACAAACCCATTAATGGACCTCTGATTATAAAAGCTAAAGACAAGTAGCTGAAACTAGTAGGAAAGCTCTACAAACAAAGCAAAATAATCATCCTCAATGTGTGTCAAGATTATTATTTGGCTAAATTATGATGGATTATTACTATTTTTATGTTTCTTACTCTTTGAAGCCCTGGGACCTGGTAAAGAAGTAATATTAGAGCGAGACATCTGATTTGAGTAGAAACAAGTTCCAGAAACATGACAGAATGTTAGAGGCAGCCCTGTGACAGGGCAAGGTTAATGGACACAAGGGAAAGTACTATCTGAAACTCAATTTTAAGTTTTCAGCTTTGTTTTCCTAGTGATTTCTTTAAATCTTTATTTAAGAACTATCTGCAGTAATATTAGGAAGAGACATGGACAAGAGAACAGAAGTAATCCTAAATAAGGGGGAGAGGTAGTTTGAGAGGTGATCAAAAGATGTAAACATCCGCCGAAAGTTTGAGAACTTTTAGGCACCGGGACTGAATTCCTTGATAGATCGCAGGGGAAAGTCTCAAATTACAGATGTTTGGGTATTAAAAGGAAAGTTAGCTTTAGATGTGTGGGTATTTTGTGCCCACTTGGGATACACAGCCTGCTTTCAATATTGCTCTTTGTTCTCTTTCTGAGCGATCATTCTGTCTTTCGTATATAACCCTATTTCCCTCTTGACTAACCTCTTTCATTAAATCCCCGTTATCTTCCATACAAAGTCAAGACTGCTTGCTTGTCCTTTTCTCCTTAACTTCCAAATGTAAATCCTTCCATATCTTTAGATAACCTATATTTTATTCATCCAAGTTCCTTAGTGTGTCATATTTTCACATGCTTCAAAGTCTTTGCGCTAATTATACCTGTGATGGAAAGATTTCCTCCCTTATCTGAGTGACGATTATTGATGCAGTTACAGATTTAGCCCAAGACAGAGCTTTCTTGATCCCCTTTATGTCGAGTTAGGAGATACTTACCATGCTCTCATAGTATCCGTGTACACTGCCATCAAAACCTATGCCAGACTCTGCTGTAGTTGCTGATTTTCTTGTTCATGGTGTCATGTTCATCTATGAATTCATACCAACTATCCCAGATACTAGCATCTACTGGGTGTTCAGTAAATATTTCCTAAGTAATCAAATCAATAAGTTATAGTAGTTAGGGAGCCACATGATGTTATAAAAAATACTCATTTAGGGCTTCCCTGGTGGCACAGTGGTTGAGAGTCCACCTGCCGATGCAGGGGACACGGGTTCGTGCCCCGGTCCGGGAAGATCCCACGTGCCGCGGAGCGGCTGGGCCCGTGAGCCATGGCTGCTGAGCCTGCGCGTCTGGAGCCTGTGCTCCGCAACGGGAGAGGCCACAACAGTGAGAGGCCCGCATACCGCAAAAAAAAAAACAAACAAAAAAAACTCATTTACTTTTAATATAAAAATAAAATATTTAGTATAGATCAGTCATAAATTAAATACAATTCAATTTTTGTTTTATCACTTCAGAGCTTTAAGTATATGCATAGATGTATGTGTACAAATACAAGTATTTTCAGATATTTGTAAAATTTTATCATATTGTATCATAATATTCCTGCTTCTCTCACTTATAAAATAGTATGGATTTTCCCAGTCAGTACATAGAAAGTGAATTATTATTTTTAACAGCTACATACAATTCCATTGAATGGATGTTCTAAATTTTATTGACAGTTGTCTCTTGTTAGACATATGCTTATTTGAAAACTTTCACTACCCTAAATGACTCTGCATATTTACATTTGCGTACTTGTCCTCTTGTTTCCTCTGGATCTATGCCTATGAGTGAATTCGTAAATATCTTGGACTTAAGTGTTTAATAGTAAACACAGGGGGAAGTCTGTGCTGTGTACACTTTGTACCCTTCTTATGGATATAAAAGGCTGAGGTTTTCTGCAAGTAACTGGGTGTGATGTTCCTGGGTTTTGCAACAGCTGCTTTCAGAAAGGGAAGAACATTACATTCTTTCGAAAAGAATCCATTTATGAAAACATTCCTCTCTATGCTGACAAAATACAAAGCAACTTTACCAGAATGAACATAGCTCACATACCACTTTTGGAATTCAACAGGAAGAATAATTTTGGTTGTCACCTAACTTACTACTCTTTTCTTTTTTCTAGAAAGAATAAGAGAAATGATTCGTTTTACCATAAATAAGTGACAACATCCTTACACTGGGAACATTAACAATAAAAAAAGATACAAATATCTCAGAACCCCGCCAAGTTATATTTGCCCACTTGTACTGGCACCTTATTAAGGATTTAAGTTTTGCTTGAAGTTCAAATTTTCCCTTCTTTCCAATTTCTTCATCCCAAATGCAAGTTTCTGGCCTCTGGGACTATGTTCTTCATGATGGAAAGACATTGTATGATTTGCTTTCCCTTAAGGATTTCTGGGATCTCTTGATAAAGAGTTCAAAGAGTTTTCTAACTCGGAAGTAGGATATGCTTAAATGGAAAGGAAAGTGGGCATGGAGTAAAAATGTCACTGTGTCAATCCTTGTTCTGCTACATAATAAACAATGTTGGGTAAACCATTTAACTTATTTAAGCCTCAGTATTCTTATCTGCAAGATGAAGAAATTATTAATTATTTCACAAGGTAGCGGGCAAGAGTAAATGAACTGTACAGCACATTACCTGAGTAAAGAATGAGTCATTTGTGACTGTTAGCAGACGAGATTAGCTTGCCTTTCACAAAAGCCTTAGTTTCCTTCTCTTTGTTCTTTTGATGTCAGGATTCAATATTTAGTATTCCTCTTTGTCCCTGGGAATAGGTTTTCCTTCCTCATGTTCAATATCTGATTTTTAGAGTAACTTGTCCTTAATTTTAAAAGAAGAAGTCTAATTCTTTCCAATTTTGATACCCATTTCCCAGACCTTATGATTTTGCGGAAAGGAAAAAGACTTCTGCAATGTCTGCTTTCTCTTCTGGATGTCCTATTCTGCAGCCCCCTCATACTGGCAGTCCTGCTATTTTGTGCATGTATAACAGCACCAGCAAATTTTAATAAACCAAAGGAAGTGCCCTCTTTCCTGCATTCTTGCCTAATGGCTACAACTGGACTCTACTCCTGCCTCATATCCTATGTTTCTGTTTTTAATACTCAAGGGGCGCTTGCTCTGTCCTGTGTCCTAATCCTCTCTCATTTGGTCAGCCTGCTATTTTCCCCCCCACTTTGATCATTCTTATACCTTCACTGTTTATTGGACCTAATTTTAAAATGACCTGCTTTTTTATTCTTTTAAATTTAAATCGTATATGCCTGAGTTTATTATTGTGTGCAACCTGACCACAAAATAATCCAGCTGTGAAAGCCAAAGCATCCAGCTCGGAAGACACTTTTAGAAATGCAGTGAGGGGCTTCCCTGGTGGCGCAGTGGTTGGGAGTCCGCCTGCCGATGCAGGGGACACGGGTTCGTGCCCCGGTCTGGGAGGATCCCACATGCCGCAGAGCGGCTAGGTCCGTGAGCCATGGCTGCGAAGCCTGCGCGTCCGGAGCCTGTGCTCCGCAACGGGAGAGGCCACAACAGTGAGAGGCCCGCGTACCGCAAAAAAAAAAAAAAGAAATGCAGTGAAATTCTACTATCTGGGAGGGTCTCTGGGGTCAACTTCTAATAGAATAATATCCTCAGCGTAAATATTTTCCATTTATTACTTATGTACTCATATAATTAGTTAAAATAGGGTTACCTTACATTATTGGACTGGAATTTGTTTTGAACCTGCAAGTAGAGTACCAAGAGCAGAGTTAATAAGTTCTGCTTTTTGAATGCTCTCATAAAACTTTCTTCTGGTGACTCTCTAAGTTCTAAATTAGATAGTAAATTCTTCGAGGGCAGGGATCGTATTTATTTTTATTTTGCACTTACGACAGATCTGGCATACACTGAGCTGCATTAGCTAAATTACCTGGACTAATAGATCCATTAAATGAACATTTTCTCCATGGTATACGCAGACATTATCTTAGAACAAGACTCAAATGAGAGACTGTATAAAAAAATCTTTTAAACAAAATATTTGGAAACTACAATATATTCTTTTATTCATTTACTCAGTAAACATATTTTCATTTCGTGCCCAGTATTATGTGCCAGGCTCAAAAAAATTACTTACATTGGAGTGGTTTTTAGCTTTATCCTGTGACTTGTTTTGTTAAACTAAACTTTGTTTTTGATAATTTATCCTAAGATTCATATTCTACATGTCTATTGATATTTTCTATCTCTTGCAATTTTCCTTATGGGCCTTAATGACACAGTTTTACCTAGTATTTCATTCCCAAATCTTGACATTTTTAGAACTATGTTTTTCTTTACCTTTCCTGGGAGTTCCACATGCTATTACCTATTTATCTGGTAAAGAAATTTCTGCTAGATTGATTATTAACAGATCTTAACGAGCTCATATGCAATTACTCTCTCATATGATGTTTGCGTTTTTGTCTAAGAATCATCTCATGAAGTTTTTTCACCATAATAGTTCATAATTCAGATGTAGTTTTCCCCTAGGTCAAGTTGCTTTCTGTGCATACACATTTTACTCTTATGTTTGAAGAAGTAAATTTTTGATACATATTTCAATAATCCTTTGATCCAGTTGGTTAAATTTTATAAATATCTTCTCACCCAAAGGTGAAATTTTCAACATCTGAAAGTAATTCTAGTAAAAACTGTTGAAATGTATTTCTTACATAGTCATAAAGTAAATCGTAGGAAATGCTTTGGCAAAAAGTGACTAGAAGACAGAAATTCATGTATGATTGGAAAATTTTGAAAGGGGCTGAAATCAGAGAAAAATCAAATAAAAATCAGTGGAACTATTTTTCTAAATGAAAAATAAAAGTAAACAGTCAAAACATTCTAGAATATGTTTCTCACATACTGAGAACTAAGATTTACAGTGTTGCGATGCCCAGTATAAACCTCAAATATGCAGGAAGATTTACAAAGGTGTTTTTTAAGATGCAAGAAACTTGAATGAACTTTCAGGTACTGTAGCAGAATAGCAGGGCTCACACTTCTCCTTTCTCATCTTACCAGTTCAACCGAGAAGGTCCTGAATTCAAACTCATGTTGACCGTGATTCCCTTTACTTCTCAGAAAAGGGAATCGGTTAAATCCATAAATCATTTCTTGTTTCTTGGAGCCATAGATGCATGTGCTATGTCAATAGAGTACTGAAATTAACAACGCTGTAGGGCTTTCATCTGCGCTACATTGCTGTTTTTTTCTCACTTGTCTAGTGTCCAGTTAAGTAAAAAATTATCTTTCTTGCCTAATTTCTAAGACAATACAAGTTGAACTTTTTTATGTTCCTTCAAGATACATATTATTCCTGGTTTTGAAACCACTAACAGTTAACTCTCCTTTCAGTCAAACTTTTACTGTATCTGTTCCTGGAAATTGCAGTGGCCAGTTGCACAAGAAGAGAATTGTCATCTATCACATTTCTTTAGAACATTTTCACAGGGGCTAGAAGCAAATATTTACACAATGGTCTGGTGAAAAAACAAAAAATGGGATGGGAATAATGGGAAGTGGCCCCTTTCTTGTAGGATTGCGGTGTAATTGCTTCTGAGATGAGTAAGAATGATGAATCGTTACACAATGGTGGGGAAGTTCTGAGTGGGTGACCCAGAGAGACATTGTCGTTGGATTTTGTTCTGCTCCAGCTTATCTCCCCTGGCTGTGATCACTGCTGAAAAAAATGAACAGATAGGAACCATTGAAAATGACCTCAGTCCTCACCTGGGCCCTCAGTTCTGTCATTAGGCTCATTCTACCACAATCTGTGCTACGTCACTTTCCCACATTTCACAGAAAAAAAAAAAAAATCACTTCACGGAAGTGCTTCTCACCAAATTCCTTATTGACCTCTACATCACAAATCAAAAAACTCTTGCCAGTACTCATTTTATTTGATATGTCAACATTATTTGACACATGGACTATTTTCTTTTTGTTTGTTTGTTTCTAACATTTTCTTGGGTATAGTGTTTCATTCTCCAGGATTTTCTCGTATATACCTGAGCATTTCTCCTCTTTGTTTTTTTGAAAACATTTTCTGCTTTATTTAACCACTCCAGACTGGAGTTTCTTGTATGTTCATCATTACCCATACTCTCGTGGTAAGTGACCTCTTTGATTTCTGTGTCTTCAGTTGCCATCCGCATACTCCCAAGCTTACATCTCCAGTCCAGATTTCTCCTCCCTGATTCTTAATTGCACATGTATTGTTTACTCATTGCCTCCTCTTGGATGTTTCAAAGAGATTTCAAATGTCACACGCCCCGTTTTGAACTTGCTACCTTTCATTCCAAATCTGTCCTTTTTCCATCCAGTGTCTTTATCATAGTTAATGATAACCTTATCTGTTGTGCAATCCATAATCTTGAATTCTTTCACCCCTTCATCATCAATCATCAAAGTGTATCTTTTAGACTACCAGAATGTATTTTGCCCATATCCACGTGTTTTCTTCTCCCTCTATTCTTGGATCTCAAGAAGACGTAATAGAATCACTGATACCCTTGAGCTGTGGCACACCGTCATTTTCCGTACACGAGTACACCTTATTTAGTTAGTCAGTCAGTCGTTTATTTCTAGGAATAATGAAATGTTGTTGAACCCACCACTACATCCAACATCCATACCACATGTCATTTATTACTGAGCATCATTAAAGCCTCCTATCTTGCATTATTACATCTACTTCTGCCCTTTTGCAAGCTCTTTTTATAATGTGGCCAGAGTAATTGTTGAAAATAGAAATTTGACCGTATTACTATCTTGTTGGCTACCACTCAGGATCTTCTTTATGCCCTTAAGAAAAAGTTCTTAACATGGCTTTGAGTATTCTGGGAGATCTGTCCCTGCCCTGCCTCTAAACTCATCAAATGCCAATCTCATCCTCAGTTTCTATGTTGCAGCCATACTGCATTTGTAACTCCTTCAATGAAACAGTCTATTTCTTACCTCATGAACTAGAAACATGCTTTCCCTTCTGCCTGGAGAACTTTCTGCTCTCTTACGGTAGCTATATAACTCATCCTTCAGAGCTCACCTTATAGGACACTTTCCCTAGGATGTCATACAAACCCTCTAGAATTTGTTGTAAGAGGGTAAGTCCACTTGCTATGTTCTTGCCCTCTGTATCACATAGAACAATTTATTTGCTTATGTTTATGTCTACCATCCCTCCTAGACTATATGCTCAATGAAATGAGATGCCTTGAATGAATGAATTCCTAATGTATCCCAAGAAACTAACAGTATTTAATACAAGTAGACATTTAAATATATTTGTTTATTAAATGCAAAAATATAAAATATGGAGTGGAAACCATATTGTATTGAGTTCAACTGGATGAAAGGAAAAGCAAATTGTGAACAAAAACTGCTTTCTCACAAAGAACTCTTAAAAAGGAAAAGCTGGACTTGCAAGTCTTTGCTGAAGAATTTGGGAAACTCAAATATCAAATGCTGAGGAATGTCAAGTATGAACATGAAATCTCAGCTACCAGGAATAGATCAGAGTCTAGAGTTAAAGCAAAGAGTTTATATTACAGGATGTGTGGTGGGAAAAGAGCAAGAAAAGATTGAGAACAAGAAGAAAGGTCAGTGTCAGATTATCCATAAAGTATTCAATAATTGCTGTGTACAAAAAGTGTAGTTGTGTTTGACTAGCTTAAAGAACAAATGCAAGGCTAAGAAATGATCATTTTCAAGGGGATAGTGAACATGGAGGGGCATCCATAACGTAACTTGGTAGAGAAAAACAATTTATACTCAACATGGGTGTAATCTAGGCCAGCTGTAAACCATAAAAGTGTGATATTAGGTAGGTTAGCCATAGCAATTGTTGGATGGAGTAGAAAGAAAGATATCCAGTCTGTGGCTGGTGATAAAATGGTACAAAGATAACATATTTCTTTTATCTCATAAATATCTGTTGGAAGGCAGGACCCCCAGTTTTGAAGCACTCATTGATTTGGAGAGGAAATCAAGATAGTAAGTGAAGCATAAGTGGATCATCTGGAACAAATGACTGGAATTGTTACATGACAAAAACTATCACAAAGCATGAACAATAGTAGAAGTCCATTTACTAGAATTGGGGGAAAAGAAAATCGGTGTATGATGGAATGAAAGCCAACTATTAGTCAATAAGCAGCCTGTAATGAACTATTTGTACACAACAAGCATCACATTATGCCACCATCCACACCTTATATGTTCAATGTATTTACAAGTGTGTTTACACTTGTGAGTTTACAAGTGTTTACACTTGTGAGTTTACAAGTGTGTTTACACTTGTGAGTTTACAAGTGTGAAGCTTAAATTTGTACTTAATGTGCTAGAATATTACGGAAAATAATCTGAGAAAAATGACGATATTGAGTTAATTAAGGTGAAGAGCACAAAGGAATCAGAACACATTGCACTCTGGGGTTTTGACGGGAAAAAAAAAATCAGATATGAGGGGCGAAGAACTTTCCAGAAAAGTTGAAAAATAATAGTTGAAGAATTTGAAACCAAGGGAGTCCTGGCACTCTATCACAAAGGATAGCTAGGTCTAGATGACCATTCTCCATGAACTGCAACAGAAGACTAGATAATTAATGGACTGTTTATTCAGTGATTGGTAGCGCCTAAAAAAAGAAAAATTGATCAGCATTACAAAGAGACTATAACTCAGGCAAATTAGAAAGAGAACACAGATATTCTCAACAATTGGGTGGTGGAAAGCTGAGTAAGGCATGGGTGTGTTCCATGATTTGTATAATAATTCTATAAATCTGCAATTTGTATGTAGAGATTTTTTAAAACAGCAATACAGAAGTTTATTTCATTATAAAAACACTAGGTGATCTAACAAAGCTAATTACTTCATTTAGAGAAGGAATAAATGGGAGAAAGGACACAAGGATTTTGCTAACAAGCCCAAAATCTGTTCCAAAATCCAAAATGAGTTCCAAAATCTGTTTCTCTATTCCTGTCCCTTCTTCCTTTTGCCATGCACAAGCCCATATAAAAATATACAAGTTTTTCTACCAAATTATCTTCTAACTTTCAGGTCCACTCAAAATTTTTCACATCTTCAGTTTTCCCCAAAATGGTTCTCATTGAAGGGTTTGCCTTGCACCATGTATTGCTGTAAACCTGAAAGATGGGGCCAATGGTGGAGTTTTCCCTTTTCTTTATCCTCCATCAAAAAGCATTCACTGCGACTTCTCTGTTGGTGCATTGGTTAAGAATCTGCCTGCCAATGGAGGGGACGCGGGTCCGAGCCCTGGTCCGGGAAGATCACACATGCCGCAAAGCAACTAATCCCGTGCGCCACAACTACTGAAGCCTACGTGCCTCTTGCAGAACAACTAAGCCTGTGTGCCGCAACTATTGAAGGCTGCGCGCCTAGAGCCCATGCTCCACAACACGAGAAGCCACCACAATGAGAAGCCCGCGCACCGCAACAAAGACCCAATGCAGCCAAAAATAAATAAATTTATTTATTTATTTATTTTTTAAAAAGCTCACTAAGATTTTTTTTTGAACATCTTTATTGGGGTATAATTGCTTTACAATGGTGTGTTAGTTTCTGCTTTACAACAAAGTGAATCAGCCATACATATACACATGTTCCCATATCTCCTCCCTCTTGCATCTCCCTCCCTCCCACCTTCCCCATCCCACCCCTCCAGGCGGTCACAAAGCACCCTGCGCATATTTAAAGTTTTTTTTTTTTGATAAACAGGTGTGTACCTGTGAAACTATCAACACAATCAAGACAATGAACATATCAATTACCCTCCGAAAGTTGTGTCGTTTTTATCCCTTGGTGTAATCCCTCCTTTTCACCCTTCCCAATCTATCCCTAAGCAACCACTCCTTCCAGTCACAATAGATTAGTTTGCATTTTGCAGAATTCTATATAAATAAGATCGCAAAGTATAAGATTCATGGCTGTTGTAACACATATCAACAGTTCATTCCTTTGTAATGCTGAGTAGTAGTCCCACTGTTCGTTTACCCATTTACCAGTTGAAGGACATTTGGTTTGTTTCTAGTTTTTGTCCATTACAAATAAAAGTGGTGCAAACATTCATGTACAAGTCACTAAATGGATATATGTTACCATTTTTCTTAAGTAAAACATTAGAAGTTTAGTGTTCAAAAAATAATTGCCAAATTATTTTTGAAAGTGCTTATGTCATTTAAATTCCATTAAGACTGTAGTATCTAGGAATCCTTTGTCTAGCCTAAGGTCACGAAGATTTTCTCCTCTGTTTTCTTTTTAAAGTTGTGTAGTTTTAGGTTTCATATTTATGTCTGTGATCCCTTTTAAGTTAATTTTTGTATATGGCTTAAGGATTGAAATTTACATTACTGCATTTGGATAGCCAATTGTTCAACACCATTTGTTGACAATATTATATACTTTGTCAAAAATCAGTCATCCATATATGTGTTGGTTATGCTAATACAACAGTGTCTTCATTATGGCAGCTCTATAAATAAGTCTCGAAATAGGCTAGTGTTAATCCTCCAACGTGTTCATCACTTTCAGATTTGTTATGGCTATTCTAGACCCTTTGCAGTTCCAAATAAAATTTAAAATCAATTTTCCAGTTTTTATGAAAAAATACCCACTGGGATATTGGTTCCGGTTACACTGAATTTAGAAATCAAATTGTGAAGCATTGAAATCTTAATAATATCTTCTAACCCAAGAACGCAGTATACCTCTCAAATTATTTAAGTCTTCTTTAATTTCTTTCAGGAATATTGTGTAGTTTAGAGTGTATAGGACTTTCACATTTTTGGTCGAATTTATTCCTAAATATTTTGTATAATTTTGATACTACTACAAATGGAATTTATTTTTTCAATTTCAATTTCTGATTTTTTTTGTTGCTTGATTTTTGTATATTGATCATGTATCCTGCAACCCTGCTAAACTCAATTACTAGTTCTAGTAGTCTTTTTGTAGATTCTATTATATTAGATTGTAATCGTCCTACACAGACGATTGTGTCATCTGCAAAACAAGACTGTTTTACTTCCTTTTCAATATGGATGCTTTTAGCTCTTTACCTTGACTGATTGTACTGGTTAGTATTTCCAGTACCATGTTGAATAGAAATGATTAAAATGAACGTTTTTGTCTTTTGATCTTAAGGAGAAAGCATTCAGTCTTTCAGCATTAAGTATGATTTTAACTGTAGGTTTTTCATAGGTGCCCTTTATGTACCTAGTTCACTAAGAGTTTTTATTGTGAATTGATATAACACTTTGTGAAAAGCTTTTTTACATCTATCAAGTTGATTGAATTATTTTTCTGTTTAAGTGTCTTAATTTAATGAGTTGTGTATAATGATTTTTGAATGTTAAATTAACCTTACATTTCTGGGATGAACCCTGCTTGGTCATGATATATTATCATCTTATATATTGTTAGATTTTATTTGCTAACGTTTTGTTTAGAGTTTTGCATATATGTTTTCGAGAGATATTCATATGTAATTTTCCTTCCTTATAACGTCTTTTCTGGTTTTGATATCAAGTCATGTTGGCCTCATAGAACATGTAGGAAAGTAGTCACTACTTTTTATTTTCTGGAAATGTTTGTTTAGAATTTTTTTTTTCCTTAAATATTTCTTAGAATTTACCAGTGAAGCCAATGGGAATTGGAATATTCATTGTGGGAAGATTTTTAGTAATTTTAATGCATATACATATATATGTATTAGATGTAAGTTTATATTTTTTCAGGTTGTTTCTTCTTCAGTGGTCTTTTGTAGTTTGTGCTTTTTAAGGAATTTGTCCATTTGATATAAACTGTCAATTTATTGGCAAAGAGTATTTATACTGATTTATACTATACACTTACTTTCATTTAATTCTGTAGAATTTCCAGTGATTCCCATTCTTAATATTGGCAATTTGTGCCTTTCTTTTTCCTAATCAGGCTAGTTTTAGTTTTAACCATTTTATGCGCATTCTCAGAGAACCAGGTTTGGGTTTCATTTATATTCTCTATTTTTCTGTTCTTTATGTCATTGATTTCAGCTTTGATTTTTAGTAATTTCTAACTTCTACTTACTGGGTTGAATTTTCTCTTCTTTTTCTAGTTTCTTAAATTGATGCCATTAATTGAGACCTTTCTTCTTTTTTAATGTAGGTGTTTAGTGTCATAAATTTCCCATTAAGTACTGTTTTAGTGACATCCCACAAATTTTGATGTGTTGTATTTTCATTTTTATTCATTCCTAAATATTTTTTAATTTCTGTTTTGATTTTTTTCTTTTTGAACCCAACAGCACATTAAAAGGATCATACACCATAATCATGTGGGGTTTATCCCAGGGATGCAAGGATTCTTCAATATATGCAAATCAAGCAATGTGATACACCATATTAACAAACTGAAGAATAAAAACCATAGGATCATCTCAATAGATGCAGAAAAAGCTTTTGACAAAGTTCAGCACCCATTTATGATTAAAAAAAAAACCCTCCAGAAAGTAGGCATAGAGGGAACTTACCTCAACATAATAAATGCCACATATGACAAACCCACAGCCAACATTGTTCTCAATGGTGAAAAACTGAAAACATTTCCACTAAAATCAGGAACAAGACAAGGTTGTCCACTCTCACCACTATTATTCAACATAGTTTTGGAAGTTTTAGCCACAGCAATCAGAGAAGAAAAAGAAATAAAAGGAATCCAAATCAGAAAAGAAGAAGTAAAGCAGTCACTGTTTGCAGATAACATGATACTATACATAGAGAATCCTAAAGATGCTACCAGAAAAGTACTAGAGCTAATCAATGAATTTGGTCAAGTAGCAGGATACAAAATTAATGCACAGAGGGCTTCCCTGGTGGCGTGGTGGTTGAGAGTCCACCTGCTGATGCAGGGGACACGGGTTCGTGCCCCGGTCCAGGAAGATCCCACATGCCGCGGAGCGGCTGGGCCCGTGAGCCATGTCCGCTGAGCCTGCGCGTCCGGAGCCTGTGCTCCACAACAGGAGAGGCCACAACAGTGAGAGGCCCGCGTACCACAAAAAAAATATTAATGCACAGAAATCTCTTGTATTCCTATACACTAATGATGAAAAATCTGAAAGAGAAATTAAGGAAACACTCCCATTTACCACTGCAACAAAAAGAACAAAATACCTAGGAATAAACCTACCTAAGGAGACAAAAGACCTGTTTGCAGAAAACTATAAGACACTCATGAAAGAAATCAGTGACGATACAAACAGATGGAGAGATATACCATGCTCTTGGATTGGAAGAATCAACACTGTGAAAATGACTATACTAGCCAAAGCAGTCTACAGATTCAATGCAATCCCTATCAAACTACCAATGGCATTTTTCACAGAACTAGAACAAAAAAATTCACAATTTGTATGGAAGAACAAAAGACGCCAAACAGCCAAAGCAATCTTGAGAAAGAAAAACAGAGCTGGAGGAATCATGCTTCCTGATTTCAGACTATACTAAAAAGCTACAGTAATCAAGAGAGTATGGTACTGCAACAAAAACAGAAATGTAGATCAATGGAACAGGATAGAAATCCCAGAGATAAACCCATGCACCTATGGTCACCTTATTTTTGGTAAAGGAGGCAAGAATATACAATGGATAAAAGAAAACCTCTTCAATAAGTGATGCTGGGAAAACTGGACAGCTACATGTAAAAGAATGAAATTAGAACACTTCCTAACACCATACACAAAAATAAACTCAAAATGGATTTCTTCTTTGACCACTGGATTATTAAAAGTGAGCTATTTTGGCTTCCAAATATTTGAGGTTTTCCAAAGATATTACTGTTATTGATTTCTACTCGCATGTGATCAGAGAAGATATTTTGTACGATTTGAATTACTTTAATTTGTTGAGAATTTATTTATGCCCCCAAACCTTATCTAAGGAAGTGTTCTGTAGGCACTTGAAAAGAATGTAAGTTCTGTTGTTATAGGAAGAAATATTCTATATATGTTGTTCAGGTTATGTTGATTGATAGTGTTGTTCAGTTCTATTCCTACTGATTTTCTTCCTACTTGTTTTACAAATTGTTGAGAGAGATTTTGAAACCTCCTACTATAATTCTGGATTTTCTATTTCTCCTTGCAGTTTTGTAAGTTTTTGCTTCATGGATTTTGAAGCTCTGACATTAATTTCACAAACATTTAGGATTGATATGTACTCTTGATAAATGCACCATTTATCATTATGAAATGATTTTCCTTATTTCTGGACATATTTATTCTCTGAAATCACTTTGTGCTAATTTTAACATAGTCACTCTGTCTTCCTCTAAATTGGTGTTAGCATGGCATGTCTTTTTCCAACCTTTTACTTTTATTCTACTTTTTCTTTATATTATTTAGACATTATATAGTTGAATTTTGATTTTTAATCCAGTCTGACAATTTCAGCCTTTTAATTGGGTGTGCTCTATTTACATTTAATGTGATTATAGATACAGTTGGGTACAAATCTACTATCTTGCTCTTTATTTTCTACTTCTCCAATCTATTCTTTGTTCATTTTACCTCTCTTTTATGCCTTCTTTTGGATTAATTAAATACTTTTTATGATCTCATATTATCTACTTTATCGGCTTATTAGCTGTAACGCTTTGTTTTATTATCTTAGTGGCTGCTTTAGGTTTATAGTATACGATTTTAGCTCACCATAGTCTGCCTTTGACTACTTTACATAGAGTAAATAAACTTTATAATAATATTCTTTCATTTGTGTTTTCACCCTTTGTGTTATTATTTTCATACATTTTCCTTTTACATTGTTATAAGCTCACCTTGTATAACTGTTATTCTTGCTTAAACAATCAATTATTTTAAAAATATGATAAAAACCACATATTTACCTATGTAGTTACCATTTCTGGTGCTCTACATTCCTTGTGTTGAACGGTATTTCTATCTAATACCATTTTTATTCTGCCTGAAAGACTTCCATTAACATTTCTTGTGGTGTGGGTCTACTGGTGATGAATTATTTCAGCTTTTTAAAGTGAAACCAAAAAATCTTAAAATTTGTATGGAAACACAAAAGACCCCGAATAGCCAAAGCAATCTTGAGAAAGAAAAATGCAGCTGGAGGAATCAGGCTCCCTGACTTCAGACTATACTATAAAGCTACTGTAATCAAAACAGTATGGTACTGGTACAAAAACAAGAAATGTAGATCAATGGAACAGGACAGAAAGCCCAGAAATAAGCCCACACACCTATGATCAAGTAATCTATGACAAAGGAGGCAAAATTATACAATGGAGAAAAGACAGTCTCTTTAATAAGTGGTGCTGGGAAAACTGGACAGCTTTGTAAAAGAATAAAATTGGAATGCAACTTCTTAACACATTGATTGAAAGTCTTACCTGAGCAGGTAACTTCTTGTAAAAGAATAAAATTAGAACACTCTCTAACACCATATATAAAAAATAAACTCAAAATTGATTAAAGACCTACATGTAAGACTGGATACTATAAAACTCTTAGAGAAAAACGTAGGCAGAACACTCTTTGATATAAATCGCAACAATATCTTCTTTGATCCATCTCCTAGAGTAATGGAAATAAAAACATAAACTAATGGGACCTAATTAAACTTAAAAGCTTTTGAACAGCCAAGGAAACCATCAACAAAACATAAAGGCAACCTACTGAATGGGAGAAAATATTTGCAAATAATATGACCAACAAGGGGTTAATATCCAAAATATATAAACAGCTCATGCAGCTCAACATAAAAAAAAAAACATAAAAAACCCTGATTTAAAAATGGGCAGAAGACCTAAGTAGACATTTCTCCAAAGAAGACATACAGATGGCCAACAGGCACATGAAAAGATGCTCAACTTTACTAATTATTAGAGAAATGCAAATTAAAATCACAATGAAATATCACCTCACACCAGTCAGAATGGTCATCATCAAAAAATCTACAGACAATAAATGAAGAAGGTGTGGAGAAAGGGAACCCTTCTACACTGTTGGTGGGAATGTAAATTGGTACAGCCACTATGGAGAACAGTATGGAGGTTCCTTAAAAAAATAGAGCCACCATGATCCAGCAATCCCACTCCTGGGCATATATCTGGAGAAAACCATGGTTCAAAAGGATACATGCACCCCAATATTCATTGCAATACTGTTTACAATAGCCAAGACATGGAAGCAACCTAAGTGTCCACCAACAGATGAATGGATAAAGAAGATGTGGTACTTATATACTATAGAATATTACTCAGCTATAAAAAAGAATGAAATAATGCCATTTGCAGCAACATGGATGGACCTGGAGATTATCATAGTAAGTGAAGTCAGAGAAAGACAAATGTCATATGATATGGTTTATATGTGGAATCTAAAAAGAATGGTACAAATGAACTTATTTACAAAACAGAAATAGGCTCACAGACATAGAAAACAAACTTATGGTTACCAAAGGGTTACAAGTTGGGGGAGGGAGGGATAAATTAGGAGGTTGGGATTAACATATAAACACTATTATATATAAAATAGATAATCAACAAGGACCTACTGTATAGCACATGGAACAATATTCAATACTTTGTAGTAACCTATATAGGAAAAGAATCTGAAAAAGAATAGATATATGTATATGTATAACTGAATCACTTTGCTGCACACCTGAAACTAACACAACGTTGTAAATCAACTATAAGCCAGTATAAAATAAAAATTAGAAAAAAAATACTATTCAACCTCCTTTATTCCTAATGCAGAAAAAAACCCAGTGAGAATTGTCTTTATTTCTATTTTTTTTGTTTCTTATACCTTAAATCCCTTTCTCTTTTTTCCTTTTAGCAAAGTGCTTCTCATACTTTAGGATACAATTTAAGCATCTTATCACAGAAAAGAGTTTTCTAACTGTTTGTTCCTGTCTTCTAGTTGGTATGACTAGTTCTTTATTTTTCACACTGTGCTTTGAAACTATGTTCATTATTGCTATTAGATGTATTTCTCTTACTTGAATTTGACTTATTTAGAGCTAAAATCAAGTCTTGTAAATTTTTATTTCACAATTTGTAGAATTTGTAACAGTCTTGGCTAATTTTATTGCTTCATCCCATTAGAAAAGAAAAAGGAATGAAATAATGCCATTTGCAGCAACATGGATGGACCTAGAAATTGTCATACTGAGTGAAGTAAGTCAGATAGAGGAAGACAAATATCATATGATATCGCTTATTTGTGGAATCTAAAAAAATGTTACAAATGAACTTATTTACAAAACAGAATAGAGTCACAGATGTAGAAAACAAACTTATGGTTACCAGGGGGGAAAGTTGCGGTGGGGGGAGGCGGAAGCACAAACTGGGAGATTGGGATTGACATATACACACTGCTATATAAAAAATAGATAACAAAGAAGGACCTACTGTAGAGCACAGGGAACTTTTCTCAATACTCCATAATGACCTATACAGGAAAAGACTCTAAAAAAGAGTGGACATATGCATATTTATAACTTATTCACTTTGCTGTACACCTGAAACTAACACAACATTGTAAGTCAACTATACTCCAATAAAAATTTTGAAAAAGGAAAGAAAAGAAATGCAAGTGCTGTCTATAGGTAATCTGCACAAAATTATTCATTAGACACATTTGATTATGCAAATAATATTAAAAGTTGTTATAACAATCAAGCTTTAGTGATTTAATTATATTTTGCCTATTTTACTTTAATTTTTTGACATAATTTAACTACAAAACAATAGCTATTTTATGCTTCTAATATATTAGTCCAAAACAAGGTGCAGAAATTTAAAATATTCAATTCAATAACAACAGTATATGAGTCAATATTTCCCCTTTAATTTTTATAAATCTGTAGTGAATGTTTCTCAGTTTTCTTTGGTTGTTTCATGTCCCAAATGGAAGAAAACATGAGCACGAAAGAGAACCTCGCTCTTTTAATTACTTCCCTTTTCTGGTTGACTCCACCTCCATTATGAAGTCTTCCTGTTTTTTTGTGGATGTGAAATGATTTTTAGAATTCTTAGTGGTCCTCTTCTTTAGGAGAACATTCCTAGGGAATAATACAAGAAGACTTAAGTATCATAAAACTTTGGAATGGACAAACTCAGAATGGTGCTACATGAAAACTCTGGATCTACTGGTAAAAGCTTCTCATTTGTTCTATTTACCCTTTAATGGAGTGTAGCAATATTCTGGAAGTCAGTGGATCTCATTTAATAGTGATGGGCATCAGGAGGGTAAGTTATAGGCAAAGGGCAATAAGCCTATAAGGCAGTACGTTTTATCTCCCATAGATTCGAAATTGAAGATGTGAGATAAGGATTAGATTTGGCATCAAGTCTGTACAACTGCTGAGGTGCAATTAAGTAAGGAACTAAAATTAACTGAATTGTATTGAGTTTGAAGCTAACGGTTGTTAGAAAAATAGAACAAGGAGGAATGCGTATTGATTGAAAGTTGATTCCCTAGAGGACATTTAGAATAACACGCCTGAGTGTTGAAATCTACTTCGTAACCTATGTGGATGCATTAAACTTATTTAGCATTCTTACTTTTTTTTTCAAGCTTTTAGACTGAGGTATAACATACCACATGAAAGCATAGGTCATACATGCACAGTTCAGTGAGTTATCGCAGAGAAGTGACTGTCATAGCATTTTTACTTTTAAATTACTGTTGGGTGAGAGTAAGAAGGAGAATTGAGTGATAGAGCATTTTATGCTATTCTTGGAGATAAGGCCCAATAGTGGGGTTTTCAAATATGATCTTTGTCACTTTTTCCTCCAATGTATTGTTCAACTACTATTTAGCAGCACTGTGCCAGGTACTGGTGAAACTGGTGAACATGATAGATATAATTCATTCCCTCATGGAACTTGCCATCTAATAATGTGGATCTGGTAGGCTTGGAGATAAGGGTATCCGTGGTTGAATATTGCTCTGTGCCTGAAGGGAGAACTGCCCGCTTCTAAGTTTCATCAATGCCTTTTCAGTTTTCCAGGTTTTAAGGCTCAATCTTGCAATGCTTTTTCCATCCCCAACTCTCTTCTAATTCCTCACCCCTAGATTGCCTATAAACATGAACGTTTTCAAAGCTACTTCACTGAGGCTGTATGATCCTGGGTACGAATTTTTCCTGCCTGCCTTTAGGGGGAAGGATATTCTGTCTTGGTTTGACCTTCTTTGTTAACCTCAAACCTCTGAAACTATCTGTCTCCTCCAAAGCCTCTTTTTGGGAAGACTCTACTTTTGCTCTCTTTCGTCTTTTCACAGAATTTAGGAGATGTTCTGCCCGCTTAAGTCCCTTTGCTATTGCTGTGGTCTCAGTTCTCAGTGCCTGTTTGGTCACCCGTTCTCTTGGTGAGTACACTGTCAAATTTACTCACAACCTTAGCCCACTGTGGCAAGAGTCACTAAAAAGCAAATAATTCTCCGGAAGGCTAAATAGCATCTAAAAACATGCTTCATGGTTTCAAAGTAGAAGATAATAGGAAAATATCTCCATTTCAATTTCCATTTGAGTCAATAAGTTTCAGTTAGATTTTAACTAGCATTTGAAAAATTCATGGTATTTTCCATATATGTGTGAAATAGGCACTACATTCCTTACAACTGGCCTTTTCATCCTCACCCTCAGCCTTCTTTCTACAGATCTTAGGATCCTGGAGAAACTTACATAGCTTATCCCTATAAAATTTTGTAATATCTTTTTTATAGTAAACTATCCATGAGAATATATAGATTGACGTTACAAAGAATATCAGCCATTAAATAAAGAGATCGTACAGTATTGGATTACCCAGATTTACTGGGTTTATGTCACTGCTTAACTTGAAGCCTGAGATACTGAATGAAATAACATTCTCCTGTTGTACCATGGATAGGTCCAGAAATATTTCTCGAATCTGGCTTTGAAAAATAAATAAGTAATCGAAAGAATAATAATTTTCTACTTGCTCTTTGGATCTTGACCGATTGCTGCCCTTACCTGTTGTTACAGGAGGAACAGAGAAGGAGCTGAGGCTAACAGCTGGTGAAAACAAGTGTTCTGGGAGAGTGGAGGTGAAAGTCCAGGAGGAGTGGGGAACTGTGTGTAATAATGGCTGGGACTTGGCCGCAGTCTCCGTTGTTTGTAGGCAGCTGGAATGTCCAACTGTTATCAAAGCCACTGGATGGGCTAATTCCAGTGCAGGCTCTGGACGCATTTGGATGGATCATGTTTCTTGTCGAGGGAATGAATCAGCTCTCTGGGACTGCAAACATGATGGGTGGGGAAAGCATAACTGTACTCACCAACAGGATGTTGGAATCACCTGCTCAGGTAAGACTTGCGTAAGTCAAGCCTTAACATGAAATGCTTTGTGAAAAAAAATCTATGGGTTAAATTAAAATCTATGGGTTAACAATTAACAATCTGTGGGTTAACAATTAACAATCTATGGGTTAACAATTAAAAAAAATCTATGGGAGCCAGTTTTCTGTAAGTAATCTAGTCCACGTATAAAATTACCCAATCCATTGCTAAAAGACCAGAAAACACATGACAAAGCCCATATTTTAAAAAAAATCAAAAGAGATTCTGAGTACTGCAATCAATGAGGAAGCGACTAGTTTCAATTTCATATTAAGTAATCCTACGATAACTTTCTACTTCTACATAAAAATATCATAATATCTAAGTTAATTCCTTGTCCCCTTTCCCCGTAAAATGCAGCTTTCATGCATTGACCCATAAATCATGACCCTTTTGCCCATTAATTGATAATCAACTTTATCAGGAAATAAATATTCTTAGCACTAATCCTTTTTTGTTGGAGGAAGGATGTTTTGCAAAGTAGAATTGCTTCTTCCACTGTACAATGCTATTCATTTACTATTACAAGGTAGTTTTAGTTTTAATTTATAAAACATTTTATAAGTTTCATCTCACTTGTCCTTACAATAGCCCAGACATTTCTGCTGACAAATCCCAAGGTCATGTTTCTGACCCAGTTCAGATTCCCGGGCTTCCAATTTCTCTTTGCTCATGTCGTTGACCTTTATGCAACTTTATCACCACCCAGCCTTTCTAGGAGAGATCATCTCCTCCGTAGGACTGATTTTAGAAAGGACTAATCTCTATTCAGGCATGGTGGTGTAATGGGAGCAACACAGGCTAGTATCTAGAAAATTGCTCAGCTGCTCATTAATGCTATTATTTTGAGCAAGTTGCTAAATCTTTCTAAACTTCAGTTTCTGAGCACCCAGTGATATAATACACGTAAAGCTGCTGGTACACTGGTAGGTAATAGGTGTTAAAAATTAACATGAGTTTCCTCGTGGCTCACTGCTTCTCATTACCTAGACAACTCATTTCTCTTTCTTCTTCCTTCTCTTCCTCCATTCTTCTCCTCTTCCCCCTTCTTCTCTTCTTGTCTTTTATTGTTAATCATTTTGCAGGGAAAGATAAGAAGTAACAACTGTAACATCTACGGCAAAGTTAAAAATGATGATAAATCTTGCCAGGCTCTTACTATAATTATTGCTGTCTATAGAGTTGACTGTTGAAGCTAAGACATCAGTGTAGTACTTTTAACTCGTGTTCTGGTTTTCATACCTTTACATAAGGATCCTTTATATAAGGATGACATTAATCAAACTTGGTTTTTGAAGTTTATACACCTAAACCTCCAACTGGCGTGTAATAATAGAAAGGGATGTGTAGCCACTCAGGGATTCATGAGTTTCATGAGGTTTCTGAATTCATATTTCTGAGGTTTCAGAGTCTGTATTTCTGAGATTCTCTACCCTGGTCAGTGCTCAATCCTCAGAGCATCTGCTTGGGAAATTCTATTATTGGGAAATTCTATTATTATCACATGCATAATAGTAAAGAGGATAGACTCTGGTGCTAGATTGCTTTTTGTTTGTTTGGGTTTTTTTACATTGTCTCTACTGTTTTCTGGGTGTTGGATCCTGTGTCAATTATTTAACCTCAGTTTGCTTATCTGTGAAGTAGAGATAGTGGTAATGACACATAATGCTTAATGTTGTTGTGAAGACTGAAGATAGCATATGTAATACGTTTGGAACAGCATATGCACATTTTGATTGTAAGCTATTATTACTATTCATGATACAAAATCTTGTTGAGTAGAGGTCCTTGTCTGGAGTTCAGTGCTTTTAAAATTGAATTACTGTTTCAGAAAAGAACTTCTAAGCATTTTATTCAACCACCAACAGTTTCTGGTTTTTAGGTGTCCCAAAATTTCATCCCAAGTCTCTTTTTCTCAGGTATTTTAGTCATCATAGAAAATCTAAGGATAGCTTATAGAGAGAATTTTCCTTATGAAAAAGCCATTCTTTGCTAAAAATGGTAGCAGGTGCTTCGGGGGAGGGAAAAGAAAGCTTTGATTCAGAAAAAAATTGGTAAGAAATAAATTATCTTGATTAACTTTTTTCCCCCAATTTTTAATGTTTTTTTAAAATTTTGTTTATTTATTTTTGGCTGCATTGGGTCTTCACTGCTGTGCATGGGCTTTTCGCTACTTGGGGCGAGCAGGGGCTACTCTTTGTTGCAGTGTGCGGGCTTCTTATTGCTGTGGCTTCTCTTGCTGTGGAGCACGGGGTCTAGGCACGCGGGCTTCAGTAGCTGTGGCACGCAGCTTCAGTAGTTGTGGCTCACGGGCTTAGTTGCTCCTCAGCATGTGGAATCTTCCAGGACCAGAGCTCAAACCTGTGTCCCCTGCATTGGCAGGCAGATTCTTAACCACTGTGCTACTAGAGAAGTCCTAATGTCTAATGTTTTGTATACCACTTTTGCAAACTATCGTGCATGCTTATGCATTTTTTTTGCTTTTTCCTGTTTTCTAATTTCAAATTCAACTTCAAGCAATCATTCATGCTCTAAACTGATGATCATAAAAAAAGATTAAAATAAAAATTTTAACTGTTCAACAAATGACTGGTTTTTCATTTTTGCTTCTTTGTAGTATGAACAAATTTTATTTTTTCAAGCTTTTTAAATAAATACTTTGAGGCAAACGTATCTATTTCTACATAGAAGTGTTTATTATGCCTCAGTAATGGAAGGAAACAAAACAAAGCACAAAGTAAAGTTTAATCTGTAAAAGATGTTTTTACAGATTAATCGTTGGTTGGTTTTCAAAAGATTAAAATTCTCCAAAATGTGAACAGGGGCAGCATCCAAAATGAAGCATCATTTTTAAGGATAGGATCAAATCTCAAGTGACTAGAGGAATATTATTTTCTAAAATCACTTCTGAATAAATATTACTTGTGAATTCTGGTCTTTTCTCCACTCTAGATGGATCTGATTTGGAGATGAGGCTGATGAATGGGGGAAACCGCTGCTCAGGAAGAATAGAGGTCAAATTCCAAGGACAGTGGGGCACTGTGTGTGACGATAACTTCAACATAAATCATGCCTCTGTGGTTTGTAAACAACTTGAATGTGGAAGTGCTGTCAGTTTCTCTGGTTCAGCTAATTTTGGAGAAGGTTCTGGACCAATCTGGTTTGATGACCTTGTATGCAATGGAACTGAGTCAGCTCTCTGGAACTGCAAACATGAAGGATGGGGAAAGCATAACTGCGATCACGCTGAGGATGCTGGAGTGATTTGCTTAGGTAAGGACTGGCCTGTGCTTTTTCTGTTCTCCATGAGAGGACAAAAAAAGGGGACAAAAGTCTCAAAAGGCTGAACTCCTAAAAACATAATGAAGTCTGCTTCTTTTATCGCCTTATTATTATTACCTCATTTCAGGATGCAGTTCTGATACCTGTGGAATTTTTACCTTAACTGTAATTAGGATAAGTAGGTTAGGGGGGAATGATGACAGTGAAATTGAGATCCAAGTCAAGAGCGTAGAAGGAAGTGTTTAGAGAATAGTCCACTCCCCCCATCCCTCCAAAAAAAACGAAAGAAAAAGAAGAGTTAATTGTTAAAAACAGGTTAAAATTTTGCTTTCTGTATGTTTCAGAGCACCCCCTTTATCACCCTCTACCTACAAAAGTCTCCTCTTTAGCCATTTTGACCCACCCTTTCTTAAACCCACCTTTTCTTAAATTCACAGAATCAAATGATTAAAAAAATTGGTTTCCTATTAAAACCTCATTTATACTAGTGCTATGTTATGAGCAGGCACTGTGTCTGTCTAGAAACTTTCATGTTTCACGCTTGATTACGGGACAGGGACATGGCTTTGCGTGTACAAGACTGTCACTCTCCTTTCTTCACTTGAGTGCCGAGTTTGAAGACCTAGTAAGTCTTGAACCCCAGGGAATATTTAGGAAAATGTAACTAGGGTAAAAATGTCCCTGTATTCACCAGGTATTTTTTTTTCAAATGAAGGAAATTCAATCCAAACTAACTTTAAAATGAGACAATACTGACTCAGAAAAGCGGGAAACCCAGGAGGTACAGTTGGCTCCATCCAAGCACTGCGCGGCTTGCGGGATCTTAGTTCCCCGACCAGGGATCGAAGCCCGGTCACAGCAGTGAAAGCACGGAGTCCTAACCACTGGACAGCCAGGGAATTCCCAAATTGGCTTTTTTCTTGTTGAATAATGTGACCATCTATAGTCTAAACCACAAAGAATGGGATTCCTACAGAAAAGATGGATTCTGTTAGTTGAAGAAAGTGAAAGGGATTTGGCATAGAAAAAACACAGTATGTACCTTCTGTTTCCCTTTACCCATCAAAATCTTTCTAGGTCCCCAGTCAGCACGTTTCTTCTCAGTGTGTTTTATACATCCTGAGTAATCACAATAAACAGCATTGTGACAACAAGAACCAAAACTGCCTGAGGAAAAAAGCAATTTATTTATTATAGGATATTACTTAGAATCAAGTTCTGTTCTTTGAGGAATATTGATTGGGGGAAGTTGAAAGTAGTAATGATGAGGTCCCTTTTCTCTTTGCTTTGCGTTTCAACTACAGAAGTGGTCAGAAAGGGGTCAGGCATGTAATACAAACCAGGTAGTCTGGGTAGACAATGAAGTCAGAGGCAAAAGTGAGTATTGAGTATTGAGGCAAACAGGAGTGTGTAGGTCCCACCTAGACACCTGCAAACATATATTTAAAAGGGAAAAAAACAATTCCAACAAAAAATCTGCGGTGATCAAACAAGCGAATCTCTAGATAAATTTCAGTCCCTGGGCCTCCTGTTAGGAACTCTTCCTATAATGCATGCTCTCCATAGTGAAAAGCCCCGTCTTCTTTTTTGTTTTTTTAATTTTTATTGATTGATTGATCTTTTCCATTATGGTTTAGTACAAGATATTGAATATAGTTCTCTGTGCTATACAATAGGACCTTGTTGTTTATCCGTTCTATATATAATAGTTTGCGTCTGCTAGTCCCAAACTTCCAATCCGTAGAAAGTCCTGTCTTCTTGCCTGATCCACTCCTCCTTCCATCTTTAACGATTTTCAGTGGTAATATATCACTGTTTTCTCTATCTCTCCTTATATCTCCCCCCTTAACTCATCTCAGGTACCGCTGTTTAGAGCACCTTCATTCTTGTTTCTTTATCACTGACTTGTTTTTTTTTCCCTCTTACAGAGGGAGCAGACCTGAGCCTGAGACTGGTAGATGGAGTCACTGAATGTTCAGGAAGATTAGAAGTGAAATTCCAAGGAGAATGGGGGACAGTGTGTGATGATGGCTGGGATAGTAACGATGCCGCTGTGGCATGTAAGCAACTGGGATGTCCAACTGCCGTCACTGCCATTGGTCGAGTCAACGCCAGTGAAGGAGTTGGACACATTTGGCTTGACAGTGTTTCCTGCCATGGACATGAGTCTGCTCTCTGGCAATGTAAACACCAAGAATGGGGAAAGCATTATTGCAATCATAATGAAGATGCTGGTGTGATATGTTCTGGTAAGTTAAAACAAAACAGAACAAAAAGAAAAACAGAGGAGGAAGGACCTGTGTTCTTTAGGAGTAGGAATAGGTGTGAGATGTGAGAGAGAGAAATATCTAATAATTTCCTTGTTGGGAATTCTTTTACAGTTGTGAGGAATCTTTAACACATTCTTTATATGACTAGTTTGGTGGGTTGTCTGACTCTATTTTCTATAATAATTTTTCCTACTGCTGTTAGGGACCACATTTCAAATTCTAAATCTACCTGGAGCTCCAAGAGACAAAATGATACAAGTCTTTTCTTTATATCTGATTTGCTCGTATTTTTTAGTCACTGACAATTTTTATTAAGTTTTGAAACTGTAATCCCATTTCTAACCAAATTCATGGTTTATACTGACTCTTCAAAAAGCCAGGAGATGGGTAAGCCAGAATTTTCAGTGTCTCAGTATCTGGGAAGGAAGAAGATTTTAAAAATACCCTTTGGGAGCTAACCTCCGTATGTATCTATGGCCTAAGTTTATGTTTCTTTTGCAGATGGATCAGATCTGGAACTGAGACTTAAAGGTGGAGGCAGCCACTGTGCTGGGACAGTGGAGGTGGAAATTCAGAAATTGATAGGGAAAGTGTGTGACAGAGGCTGGGGACTGAAAGAAGCTGATGTGGTTTGCACGCAGCTGGGATGTGGATCTGCACTCAAAACATCCTATCAAGTTTATTCCAAAATTAAGGCAACAAACACATGGCTGTTTTTAAGCAGCTGTAATGGAAATGAAACTTCTCTTTGGGACTGCAAGAATTGGCAATGGGGTGGACTTAGTTGTGATCACTATGATGAAGCCAGAGTTACCTGCTCAGGTAAGACTTTCAATCAACGTGTTAAGAAGTTGCATTCCAATGTTATTCTTTTACATGTAGCTGTCCAGTTTTCCCAGCACCACTTATTGAAGAGACTGTCTTTTCTCCATTGTATATTCTTGCCTCCTTAGTCATAGATTAGATGATCATAGGTGCATGGATTTATTTCTGGGCTGTCTATCCTGTTCTATTGATCTATGTGTCTGTTTTCGTGCCAGTACCATACTCTTTTGTTGATTGTAGCTTTGTAGTATAGTCTGAAGTCAAGGCTCCTGATTCCTCCAGCTCCGTGCTTCTTTCTCAAGATTTTCTTTGGCTATTTGGGGTCTTCTGTGTTTCCATACAAATTTTAAATTTATTGTTTAGTTGTGTGAAAAAAATGCCATTGGTAATTTGATAGGGATTGCGTTAAATTTGTAGATTGCTTTGGGTAGTATGGTCATTTTAACCATATTGATTCTTCCAGTCCAGAAACATAGTATATCTTTCCACCTGTTTGAGTCATCTTCAATTTCTTTCATTAGTGTCATAGTTTTCTGAGTACAGGTCTTTTGCTTCCTTAGGTAGCTTTATTCCTAGTTATTTTATTCTTTTTTATGTGATGGTAAATGGGATTGTTTCCTTAATTTCTCTTTCTGATAGTTCATTGTTAGTGCATAGAAATGCAACAGATTTCTGTATATTAATTTTGTATCCTGCAACTTTACTGAATTTGTTGATGAGTTCTAGTAGTTTTTTGGTGGCGTCTTTAGGAGTTTCTATATACAGTATCACGTCATCTGCAAACAGTGACAGTGTTACTTCTTCCTTTCCAGTTTAGATTCCTTCTATTTCTTTCTCTTGTCTGATTGCTGTTCCTAGAACTTTAGATACTATGTTGAATAAAAATGGCAAGAGTGGGCATCCTTGCCTTTGTTCCTGATCTTAGAGGAAATGCTTTCAGCTTTTCACCATTGTGTTTGATATCAGGTAGATTGCCTATCTGCACTTCACTTAGTTCTTATTCTGGGGTTTTATCTTGTTCCTTTGTTTGCAGTATGTTCCTCTGTTGCCTTATTTTGCCTAACTTGCTGTTTTCAGTTCTACATATCTGGTAGATTGGTTACATTTCCCAAACTTAGAGAAATGGCCTTTTGTGGGAAATGTCCTATGCTTTCAGCAGCACACTCCCCTCTGGTCACCAGAGCTATATGCTCTAGGGGTGCCCCCCATGTTGACTGCACAAGTCCTTCTGATGTGTTTGGCATGGGGTAGCTGGCTGCAGAGACCAGGGGTGTCCCAGGACTAGTGCTGTTTCACTGTGGGTTGAGCCAGGTTCTACAATGGGTGATTGCAGAGCTAGGGTTCTCAGATCTAGTGTCATACTGCTGGTGGGTAGAGCTTTTTCCTGACATGGCTGGCTGTGGGTTCCGGGGTGTCCCAAAGCTAGTGTTGGCCTGCTGGTGAGTGGAGCTGGTTCCTGGGGCAGATGGCTGAGGGGTCCAACATGTCTCAGAGTTGGTGTCCACCTGCTTGTCAGTGGGACCAATGTCCAAGGGATCCTGGGGCTGGTGCCCACCTACTGATGCATGAAGCCATGTCCTGGGGCTAATGCCAGCCACTGGAAGGCAGACAGGTCCTGGGGTCCCAGCTATAGGGCCCAGGAATCCCAGAGCTGGTGTTGGCCTGCTGATGGACAGGGCCAGGGTCCCAGAGGTGCTGGTACTGGCCTCCTGGTGGGTGGGCTGTGTCCTGACAAGGCAGGTTGTGGGGCTACGGTGGTCCTAGGGCTGGGGTCTGTCCACTGGGGGATAAGGCTTGTCCCAGGGCCAGCACCAGCCCTCTGGTGGGTGGAGCCGGGTCCCAGAGGCTCTGGCTGCAGGGTCCTAGTGGTCCCTGCGCTAGTGCCGGCCCACGGTCGTGTGGGGCTGGGTCCTGGGCCCTCTGGTGGGCAGGGCCATGTTCCAAGGTAGCTGTGGGCTCAGGATGTCTCAAGGAAGCCTGCCTGCTGGTAGGGGCAGTAGTGGGGGAGGGGTGTTGCTGCCTGATAAATTGGTTGGTCTCACAGTACTGGTGCTGACAGGCTGGTGAGTGGGTCTGAGTCCTGGTGCTAATAAGCTAAAGAGAGGATTCCAAAAATGACTTTTTCTAACACCAGTATCCTTGTGGTAGAATGAGCTCCCCAAAATGACTGCTGCCAGTGTCTATGTTCTCAGGGTGAACTCCAGTCACCTCCTGCCTCTCCGGGGGGCTCTCCAAGATCAGCAGGTGGATCTGACCCAGGCTCCTTTCAAATTACTGCTTCTGCCCTGTGTCCCGGAGAGGGTGAGATTTTGTGTGTGTCCTTTATGAGTGGAGTCTCTATTTCCCACAACCCTCGGCTCTCCCAAAAGTAAGCCCTGCTGGCCTTCAAAGCCAAACGTTCTGGGGATGCAGGACCCCTGCGCTTGTCTTCCTGGTGCAGGATCCCTGGGCTGGGGAGCCCGATATGAGACTTAACTTCTCAAGTTGGATGCTTAATTAATTTTGATTCTTTCCTGTTTATTAATATAACCATTTGAGGTTATAGGTTTTCCACTGAGTGTACCAGTAGCTATATCGTATAATTGATGAATTGATGCTCTGTGAATCTGGGACACAGAACTTCCTATGACTGTTATGTGGTCATTGTGAATTGCTCTTTTTAGTATTATAAGGTTTCCATCTTTTATGGTTGAACAATTTTTTTTTTCTGGCTATGCCACACAGCTTGTGGGATCTTAGTTCTCCGACCAGGGATTGAACCTGCGCCCTCGGCAGTGAAAGCGAGGAGTCCTAACTACTGGACCGCCAGGAAATTCCCCCCAAATTTTTGTTCTGAATCAAATTTGTCTGATGTTAATATCTCACCTGTTGCTTTATTTTCTATTCTCTTACTTTCAACCTTTACAAATAATTTTGTTCCAGGTGCATCACTTGTACTCATAATAGAATTGGGATTTATGTTGAAAAGGACTCTGATAGAGTTACTTTTTTGAAATGGGAGATGTATTTGACCTTAACTTAGTCATATTATGCGTTATTATGTTGTCATAATTATATATGACATAATATTTATTGTCGTGTAATATGCTACAACTGAAAACATATTTCACTCTATGACCTTTATGGGGCCTTTGCATGTGTTTGGGAATGTGTAAGCATGTTTGTATGTCTGATAATTTCCTTCTAAATTTAGAAAGGGTTGTCTATTTTCCTATTAATTTATTTTATTTAATTAGTATGAAGTTCAGCTGCAACTACAAGAAATACCACCTGAGTGGCTAAAGAAAAAAAAATTTTTTTTCTCATTTAAAATCAGTCAAATAGGTAAGAAGTTTAAGGCTGTTTGGGTGGTGCTGTGGTCACCAAGAAGCACCTAGAGTTGTTCTTCTGCAGTAATTTATCAAATGCTACTGGACAAGGATAATGAGTTGCCCTGCAAGTGACGAAATGTGTTGGTGAGCCAGTTAGATAGACCAGGTTCTGCCCTCTGAGAAGCTGCTCTCTGCGCGCTGTCCTTCATGAGCCCAGGTGCTCTTCTCAGGGCAGTACTTCCTAGTGCATCTTTCTCATAGTCAATTCTAAGTTCGGTTTGGAGAGTATACCTGTCCGGGGGCTGCACAGCTTTCACAACCCACTCTCTGCTGATACTGATTTAGGGACCCTTGGATTGCTTTTAGGGTTGAGTAATCATTAGCCGATGTCGGCTGCCCTCAAAGTCAGCAAAAAATTCTCTCCAAACTTAGTAGGCTTCTAGTCTGTTTGCTTTAACCCAATGCCATGTGAAAGTAACAACAAAGAATAAATTACGTACTTTGATCTGTCCTGTGACCAGGCCCTTCCTCTTAATTTATTGGCCACTCCCTCACGAAATTAGTATTTATCCTTCCATTTCTTCTTGCAGTCTAGCTTCTTCTAGACTGAGCTTACCTCTCTCTTAAGTGTTAAAAGTGGCAAGGAGGATTCATGCCATGTCAACATTCTGATATTTTTCTTTCTTTATACCTTTATAAAAGTATACTTTTCTTTTTTTACACTTTTCCCAGTATGTTCTCAAAGTTTTCAGCTTTAGTAAGCACGTGGTTTTCTTTTCAAGGTGACATTTGTCCAAATATCTTACCATGGATAACATGACTTATTAGCTTTCCGGCCTACAATATCTGAGTCATTAGTATATTCTGCCCATGAATTCCATTCAACCACATCCAAAATTTAGGTTTTATTACTAGAGTACCTCACTTACGATAACACATTCTGAATTATTTAGGATTCTATTAAGCCGCCTATAATAGAAATCGCACATAGCATAAATCTGCAACTTAAGGGGGGCCCCTCTCTTCACAAAATTATATTTTTGTTTGCTATCTGCCGTATGTGCACTTTGCTTCCTTTTGTAATCTCTCTTACTATATTTCTGTAGCTTTTTGGAAGCTCTTCTATTAATACTTATTTTGGGGCCTAGATTTTAGCTCTCTCCTTGTTTTTCTAGAAATAGAGTTTGTAATTTTATTTTTTGATTTACTTGACACTTTCAGAAGATTTCCAGGAAAAAAATTATGGAAATACCGTCTCTGTGCCTGTCAAGTTCAAACTACGAATTCCGTAATCTGTTCAAATTCTTAGACTTTTATAAAGCACAAGGTTTTATGGCTGATAGGGGCCAGAACTAAGTAAAGCTGGAAGACTAGAAAGA
Source organism: Grampus griseus (assembly GCF_964374135.1). Classification (NCBI taxonomy): domain Eukaryota; kingdom Metazoa; phylum Chordata; class Mammalia; order Artiodactyla; family Delphinidae; genus Grampus; species Grampus griseus. Next base: position 6,613,234 of record NC_139005.1, on the reverse strand, counting down.
CAAAGTAACAATTTATCCCTGACACGTAGTTTAGACAAGCCAGCTACAAAGAAGTCTAAGAATTTTGGCCACAAAATTGCTTTGAATCCCGGACATTTTGTTTGTGATGACTGTATATTTGCTGTAGAGGACATCTGAACCTAAGAAATAGTTCATTTGAGTTGTGTTTTATTTTACTAAAGTCTAAAAAATAATTTTGAGACTAGAATGATTTATACTTCTTCAGAGTCTGGAAAGGAATAAATGATGAAAATGTATCAATGCTTCTTTAAAGCATATTGTGTATTTTATCTATTACTAAACAAAAGGAAGTAACTCTAATTAATTTTTCTTATATTTGTTCTTCATTTCTCCATTTCTTCATTTCTTCATTTCTACAGAAAGAAATGGATACAGATTTAGTTACTGATGTCAGGGAGAGTTTAACTTATTGATTAAAGGAGCTAAATCCAGGCACAAAAATTCAATTAATGGCTTTTATGTTAAAATGCACTCATAGGTTTAACAGGAAAAAAAAATCCCTTAAAGGGGTAAATTACCAATATTCTAACCATGTACACAGAGTAAATGGTATAAGGAAGCCAATCTGTGGTACAGATTAATGTGTTACAAGCAGATTCATGAAATAAAGGCTGAGGATACAGTCTCCAAGACATTTCTGGGTAGAATAATTTCTCTTTTGCCCTGAACTCAAATATTTTATGACAAAGGAAATAAGAGGATACTTACAGAAGGGACTTGTTTTCAAGTGCTTCACAAGTTTTCACCATTAAAGAGAAAGTTATTTGTTTTTGCTTTTTTTTGGTTGGGGGGAGGTTGTTTTTTCACTGGTTGTGTTTTATTTTGTTCGAGATTGATCTAGATGAGAGAGCAAGAGGTTAAAAGAAAGCTGAATTTGGCTCAATCTAAGAAACTGTTTTTATTCCAAGGTTTAGGTCTGTCCAAAAGTGGAATAGGATTATATGAATATTAGCTAATGATATCTTGGAGGAATTTCATGCTCAAATAATGATTCAACAAGATTAAATCAAGGACTTGACTCAAGAATCTCATTATTTGTGTTGTAGAGGCATTATTTGCTTTAAAGTCTTAGCTGTGTTTAGAAAGCAACGTGTTCTTCAACTCAAATTTGGGTAGAACTTGCTTTGTACATATTTAATGGATAAGTGGTGAAATTTTTGCGTGCTGAGTTATTTTATGCTTCTATAACAGAGAATATAGTAAGATCTAGAACACTTTAGGAAATTGGCGAGGGCTGATAGTGTATCTGTGTCATGCTGATAGTAATGTTGAGGGATCGTAAAAATTAGTGATATTTAACAGCAGGCATCTCTAAAAGACTTATACCTTTTAGAAAGTCCAATTTCATATGCATTTCCTTTCTTTCCTCTCTTTTAAGATGAATTAAAGGAAATAGTTTGTATCTCGCACGTAACTTGAATTACCGCTGAGTATGTTAAAAGAAACTCACACTTATCTTGATGAGTGTGCTCTCAACCCGGCAAAGAATGTCCTTAAAACCTGAGCCCCATTTCTTCAGCTTTATTTCTGGTGTGTCTTTTCTTTACGTTTTAAATTCCAACCATGGTAAATTATCCATAATTTCTCAATTACATCATGCTATTTCATGACTGTATTCTTTAAATGCCATATCACACATTATTTGCTTGGCAAACTCCTCATCTTTTTATCAAACTCAGTTCAGATTTAATAGAGCTGGTGACTCCTTCATTTGTTAGTTTTGTATCTAAAATATGTATCTAGTTTTGGACTCAAATTATTATTTGAACATGTGTATCTTCTACTAAATTATGTGTTCTTGAAGGAGAGAGCAATTAATGAGAAACTGAGCAGCCTTGAAAAGAAGTAATTTTTTCCCAGGTACATAAGGTTGGGAAATACGTAATAAGTAGAGAGAAAAGTGTCTGCAGAAGTACAGAAGCTTGAGAAAGCACATTTAGGCTGAGGTATCCGGTATGATTGGTAGAGTAATAGATGTTAAGGCTTTTCAGGTGACATCATAGAGTATTTTCAAGTATGCTAAGAAAACAATGCTTATTATCCCCCCTTAATTTGAATAGATGGGTGATATTGGGGAAGCTGCCAAAGCTCTCTGTGCTGCAATTTCCTCAAAAGAAAAAAATGGTGATAATAATAATATCTACTCCCTCATGGGAATTACACAGCAAGTGATCAATACATGTTAGCTACTGTGGTTATGATTATTATTAGTAGTATTAGAATTATCTATCCTCACTGATAGACTGAACTCTGTGCCCATCCAATGCCTAAAATTTTGTAGGTTCTTAATAATATTTGTTAAAAAGATAAATTATTATATAAGTAGTAAAGAAACACCAACTTACCTTGAAGACAAAGAAATTACGTGAAAATATTTGAACTTTAATAATACACTCTTGGTCATGGTGTAGATTTATTGGAAAGAGGATTTAGAAGCTAGGAGACCACTTAGGAAGCTATTGCAAAAGTCTACATGACAGGGCTTCCCTGGTGGCATAGTGGTTAAGAATCCGCCTGCCAATGCAGGGGACACGGGTTCGATCCCTGGTTGGGGAACTAAGATCCCACATGCCGCGGGGCAACTATGCCCGTGCGCCACAACTACTGAGCCTGCGCCCTAGAGCCCATGAGCCACAACTACTGAAGACCATGTACCTAGAGCCTGTGCTCCGCAACAAGAGAAGCCACTGCAATGAGAAGCCCGTGCACCACAACGAAGAGTAGCCCCCGCTCGCCGCAACTAGAGAAAAGCCCGCGTGCAGCAACGAAGACCCAACACAGCCAAAAATAAATAAATTAAATAAATAAATTAAAAGTCTACATGACATATGATGACAAATTACATCAAAGTAACTATAAATATGGAGGAAAAGTATGCTGGAGGACTGACACATACTGGTGGCTTCTTCATGTGCGGTGTATTATAGGGGATCACGATTCTAGGCTCTCTAGTATACTGCCTGGCTTCAAATCCTGGCCCTTCACTAATTTGCTGTGCGACCTTAGCAAATTACTACAGTTCTCTATGTTTTAGTTTCCTTGTCTGTAAAACTGGAATGTTATTAATAGTTATACCCTAAGGCAATTGTAAGGATGAAATAATGTTTGTTAAATACTTACTAAAATGCCATATATATATATATATATATATATATATATACACAAGATAAGTGTTCACTTTAATATTCACTACTATCATTATTACCATGATTTATGGGGAGATAAAAAGGGGGTCCAATTTCAGGTGATTCTAATTTGGTCCTCGATACCATTAGTTGAGTAAGGAATACCATGGGCTTGTCAGTACATAATTCATTCCATTTTGAACACCTTAAGTTCCAGATGTCCAAGTAGATCTGCTTATACATATAAATTTAAAGAGAAATGTATAGATGAAAACATATTTATTGGCAGTTAAGAGAAGATGTCCATTGAGAAGATGAGAAAGGAGGATAGAACTTTGGTTGGGGAACACACGAAAGGTTCTGATAAAGCACTGTCAGGCAGGAAGGAGGAGAAAACAGGGAAAAGGAGCATCTCGGGTCAAGTGTGACAGGGAAGAAGAGGTCTGCTGTTCATTTTGGAAACAGGAAGTGTTGATATATTAAAAATCCTTACCTAGAACCATTTGAAATGGTTGGGGCAGACCGCTTGGGTGAAGGACTGCATATAGGGCTAAAAAGTAGAGAGAATGGACACGCATTATCTGTGGTCTCCAGTGTGATGCTTAATATAGGCAAAATACTGAAAGGAAAGAGTAATCATGCTCCAGGAATTACAGGTTCCAGGAGGCAAAGTTCCAGAACTGTCTCCGATGAAGTGGTCCAATGAAGGATGGGGAGGTCTGGAATTTGCTAAGCCGAACTCTAGGCAGAAAAGCCAAGAGGAGAGAATAGCTTCCCTTTCTCACTTTTCACTCCCTGCCTCACTCTCATCATGAAGGAAAATCTTGGAATCATGTTGTCTCTCACTGAAATATTATTTTTCAGCCCACAGGGAACCCAGACTAGTCGGAGGGGACATTCCCTGCTCTGGTCGTGTTGAAGTGAAACATGGCGACACCTGGGGCACCGTCTGTGATTCTGACTTCTCTCTGGAAGCGGCCAGCGTGCTATGCAGGGAATTACAATGCGGCACAGTCGTCTCTATCCTGGGGGGAGCTCACTTTGGAGAAGGAAACGGACAGATCTGGGCTGAAGAATTCCAGTGTGAGGGGCACGAGTCCCATCTTTCACTCTGCCCAGTAGCACCCCGCCCAGACGGGACTTGTAGACACAGCAGGGATGTTGGAGTAGTCTGCTCAAGTGAGACCCAGAGCACATGTTCAACGTGTTCCCATACTGTGAAGAGGGTAGGGTTAGGTAGTCACAGACATCTTTTTAAAGCCCTGTCTCCTTTCAGGATACACAGAAGTTCGCTTGGTTCATGGCAAGTCCCCATGTGAGGGAAGAGTGGAGCTCAAGATTCTTGGGACGTGGGGATCTCTCTGCAACTCTCACTGGGACATGGAAGATGCTCATGTTCTCTGCCAGCAGCTTAAATGTGGAGTTGCCCTTTCTACCCCAAGAGGAGCACCTTTTGGGAAAGGAAGTGGGCAGGTCTGGAGGCACATGTTTCACTGCACTGGGACTGAGCGGCACATGGGAGATTGTCCCATGACTGCTCTGGGTGCGTCGCTGTGTTCTTTGGGGCAAGTGGCCTCTGTAATCTGCTCAGGTAAGAGAAAAAGGGCAGCCAACGGTGAGCCTCTCCCACGGCGGTGTGCCTTAAGAGAGGGCGTAACTATAGCGAAGAACAGAAGTAAAAGGGAGTGATCCGTTTTGAGGGATCGTGAGAAGTGTGCCAGAATATTAACTTCATTTATCTTTTTAGAGGGAAAGTAAACTTAATTTTCATGGGCCTCATCATTATTTAGTGCTTAACCATGTGCCTTCTCAGAGTACCTGATTCATTCCCAGCCTGGTTGACCCATCCACCTTTCTCTAAAGCTATGTTTGTCCTAGCTCACCTATTTAACACTCCAGCTGACCTCCTTTCCTCACCCCAACTTTTTGTATCTCTTGTGACTGATGATGTTTGGTGTTTGCAGGAAACCAGAGTCAGACGCTACCCCCGTGCAATTTATCATCCTCGGACCCAACAAGCTCTCTTTTTTCAGAAGAAAGTGGTGTTCCCTGCATAGGTAAGAATCAGTGACCAGTCTATGAAAATGATCTCAGAATCCTTAGAAATGCATTTATATTTTATTTTCTCTTTGCAGGGAGTGGTCAACTTCGCCTGGTAAACGGAGGCGGGCGTTGTGCTGGGAGAATAGAGATCTATCATGAGGGCTCCTGGGGCACCATCTGTGATGACAGCTGGGACCTGAATGATGCCCACGTGGTGTGCAAACAGCTGGGCTGTGGAGGGGCCATTAATGCCATCGGTTCTGCTCATTTTGGGGAAGGAACAGGGCCCATCTGGCTGGATGAGGTGAACTGTAATGGAAAAGAATCTCGTATTTGGCAATGCCATTCCCATGGCTGGGGGCGGCATAACTGCAGGCATAAGGAGGATGCAGGAGTTATCTGCTCAGGTAAGTTCTGCATAATTACAATTGATTATAATTGTATAAGAAAGGACTGAGGTGGGGCAAAGGGTAGTGAAGGATATTAATCTGAGCAAATTCCCTAAAATACAGGCTCAGAGGGAACACTTGTGAGATTCAGGCTGCCAGAAGTGTGGATTTGATGAATTAGTGCTACCTCATGTGCAAGGTAGTATTATATCAGAAAGAGAAAACTTCAGAAGTGAGTTTGCATATCATGAAAATGACAGCAAAACTAATCATAAGTTCTTTTATAAACATACGTGGAGCTGGATGTTGGGTAAGGATTTAGTGCACCACTTGACGATAGCTGTATTAGTAAAGTAGATTAAAAAGGACAGCAGGGGCTTCCCTGGTGGCGCAGTGGTTGAGAGTCCGCCTGCCGATGCAGGGGACGCGGGTTCGTGCCCCGGTCCGGGAAGATCCCACATGCCGCGGAGCGGCTGGGCCCGTGAGCCATGGCCGCTGAGCCTGCGCGTCCGGAGCCTGTGCTCCGCAACGGGAGAGGCCACGGCAGTGAGAGGCCCGCATACCGCAAAAAAAAAAAAAAAAAAAAAAAAAAAAGGGCAGCAGAAGTACATTTGGTGCTACATTCTACAGAGAAGAAGATAATCACCATGCCCAAGTAATTTTTAATGACAGATAAATTACCGTAACAGGACACTGCTCTTGTTTTGTATACATGGTAAGATTTTAGAAAGCATTGTGAAGTACAGAAATGTACTCAGTTGTAGTGTATGGGAAAAAAAGAGTGCTCTGACTTAGGGAAGTGACAAATTCTGTACGCCAGAAGAGATTTTGCTATCGATCACATTCAGTGACGTAAATCTGGTAAGAGGACATACACAACAAAACTGTGAAGTGTCAGAGAGGGAAATACTTCATTTTAAGGAAATGTATATAAAACATTGGTTTTAGTGGCTGAGTATCTCAATAAATTTTAACTATCAAGGACAACTGCCCAAAAATGAACAGAATAGGGTTAGAAAGCTAAAAGTACAGTAATTTAGGGAGAAAAAAAATCCAAACTATGTAATTCATAAAAGGCTCTGAGCCTTTGATTAAGGTTTAGAAGTCAACTTAGAATCACTGTTGGCATTCTAAAGAGGTCTCTAATTACAAAATCCAAGACTAGAAAACCAGAAATATTTATAGAACAAATACTATATTTTAACAAAATCTACCAAATCATCCAGAAGTTTCTAAAGAATTACTAGTAATGAAATTACTAGTGTATCGTACCTATTTTTAAATCCATTTTCACATCAGAGTAAAGGGAGAGAGTCCTCTGAATCTTCAGAAAAGATTTAAAACTGCTAACTCTCTATCTCACCCCAGAGTTCATGTCTCTGAGACTCATCAGTGAAACCAGCAGAGAGACCTGTGCAGGACACCTGGAAGTTTTTTACAATGGAGTTTGGGGCAGCGTTGGCAAGAGTAACATGTCTGCAGCCACGGTGGGAGTGGTATGCAGGCAGCTGGGCTGTGCGGACAAAGGGAGCATCATCCCTGCATCTTCAGACAAGACGATGTCCGGACACATGTGGGTGGACAATGTTCAGTGTCCTAAAGGGCCTGACACCTTATGGCAGTGCCCATCATCTCCATGGAAGAAGAGACTGGCCAGCCCCTCAGAGGAGACCTGGATCTCGTGTGCCAGTGAGTATCCGTTGGACTGTATGAAACTTCCATTCTGTAGCTCCACTAGCATCTTCTGATCTAACTAAGCAAGAATGAGTAAACTTTGGTTAATCCTTATTCTACCTGGATAATGTAATGGGTTGTATTTAAGTTGGCCTGTAGGTACTCAGGATCAGTGATCATTTCCCCAAAAACTATCATACTCTGACGGTCTTCTCAAAATTTTATTCAGTTGCTATCTCTGTGAACAAATGAGGAGAAGAGAATATGTAATTCAGCATTTGACTATTGAATCGCCCCATTTTTCTTTCAAATAGTATCTCGTTACACTTAATATAAAGCAGTCAGAAAGATCAATCCTGAATTATTTTCCCATTCTACACCTTTTTAAGCTGGAAGAAGATTTCTATCTACCTGGCAGTTTGAGAGAATTTAACATTATATATTTACAATGTTAACTTTATCTATTTGACATTTCCTAAGTCACACTAACATTCTTTTTTAAAAAATTTTATTGGAGTATAGTTGACTTACAATGCTGTGTTAGTTTCACGTGTCACACTAATATTCTTATGTCCAGGACGAAATACACCCAGTTTGCTGGAGGGACATATACTTTCATAAAAGATGAATTTTGTAAAAATGTAAAATTTAGGGCTTCCCTGGTGGCGCAGTGGTTGAGAGTCCGCCTGCCGATGCAGGGGACACGGGTTCGTGCCCCGGTCCGGGAAGATCCCACATGCCGCGGAGTGGCTGGGCCCGTGAGCCATGGCCGCTGAGCCTGCACGTCCGGAGCCTGTGCTCCGCAACGGGAGAGGCCACAAAAGTGAGAGGCCCGCATACCGCAAAAAAGAAAAAGAAAAAAAAAAGTAAAATTTAAAATACACATTAAATAAGCAAAGTTTTAAAACAGATTTTTTTATATCATAATCCTTTTATTTTTAAACATCATTATTGGAGTATAATTGCTTTACAATGGTGTGTTAGTTTCTGCTTTATAACAAAGTGCATCAGCTATACATATACATATATCCCCATATCTCCTCCCTCTTGCGTCTCCCTCCCACCCTCCCTATCCCACCCCTCTAGGTGGACACAAAGCACCAAGCTGATCTCCCTGTGCTATGCAGCTGCTTCCCACTAGCTATCTATTTTACATTTGGTAGTGTATATATGTCCATGACACTCTCTCACTTCTTCCCAGCATACACTTCCCCCTCCCTGTGTCCTAAAGTCCATTCTCTACGTCTGTGTCTTTATTCCTGTCCTGCCCCTAGGTTCTTCAGAAGCATTTTATTTTTTTATTCCACTTATATGTGTTAGCATATGGTATTTGTTTTTCTCCTTCAGACTTACCTCACTCTGTAGGACAGACTCTAGGTCCAACCATCTCACTACAAATAGTTCAATTTCGTTTCTTTTTATGGCTGAGTAATATTCCATTGTATACATGTGCCGCATCTTCTTTATCCATTCATCTGTCAATGGACACTTAGGTTCCTTCCAAATCCTGGCTATTGTAAATATAACTGCAATGAACATTGTAGTACATGACTTTTTTTGAATTATGGTTTTCTCAGGGTATATGCCAAGTAGTGGGATTGCTGGGTCATATGGTAGTTCTATTTTTAGTTTTTAAGGAACCTCCATACTGTTCTCCATAGTGGCTGTATCAATTTACATTCCCACCAACAGTGCAAGAGGGTTCCCTTTTCTCCACACCTGCTCCAGCATTTATTGTTTCTAGATTTTTTGATGATGGCCATTCTAACTGGTGTGAGGTGATACCTCATTGTAGTTTTGATTTGCATTTCCCTAATGATTAGTGAAGTTGAGCATTCTTTCATGTGTTTGTTGGCCATCTGTATATCTTCTTTGGAGAAATGTCTATTTAGGTCTTCTGCCCATTTTTGGATTGGGTTGTTTGTTTTTTTGATATTGAGCTGCATGAGCTGCTTGTAAATTTTGGAGATTAATCCTTTGTCAGTTGCTTCATATGCAAATATTCTCTCCCATTCTGAGGGTTGTCTTTTCATCTTGTTTATGTTTCCCTTTGCTGTGCAAAAGCTTTTAAGTTTCATTAGGTCCCATTTTTTTTTTTTTTCCATTTCTCTAGGAGGTGGGTCAAAAAGGATCTTGCTCTGATTTATGTCATAGAGTGTTCTGCCTATGTTTTCCTCTAAGAGTTTGATAGTGTCTGGCCTTACATTTAGGTCTTTAATCCATTTCGAGTTTATTTTTGTGTATGGTGTTAGGGACTGTTCTAATTTCATTATTTTACATGTAGCTGTCCAGTTTTCCCAACACCACTTATTGAAGAGGTTGTCTTTTCTCCATTGTATATTCTTGCCTCCTTTATCAAAAATAAGGTGACCATATATGCGTGGGTTTATCTCTGGGCTTTCTGTCCTGTTCCATTGATCTATATTTCTGTTTTTGTGCCAGTACCATAGTGTCTTGATTACTGTAGCTTTGTAGTATAGTCTGAAGTCAGAGAGCCTGATTCCTCCAGCTCCATATTTCTTTCTCAAGATTGCTTTGGCTCTTCGGGGTCTTTTGTGTTTCCATACATATTGTGAAATTTTTTGTTCTACTTCTGTGAAAAATGCCATTGGTAGTTTGATAGGGATTGCATTGAATCTGTACACTGCTTTGGGTAGTATAGTCATTTTCACAATGTTGATTTTTCCAATCCAATAACATGGTATATCTCTCCACCTATATGTATCATCTTTAATTTCTTTCATCAGTGTCTTATAGTTTTCTGCATACAGGTCTTTTGTCTCCTTAGGTAGGTTTATTCCTAGGTATTTTATTCTTTTTCTTGCATTGGTAAATGGGAGTGTTTTCTTAATTTCACTTTCAGATTTTTCATCATTAGTGTATAGGAATACAAGAGATTTCTGTGCATTAATTTTGTATCCTGCTACTTTTCCAAATTCATTGATTAGCTCTAGTAGTTTTCTGGTAGCATGTTTAGGATTCTCTATGTATAGTATCATGTCATCTGCAAACAGTGACAGCTTTACTTATTCTTTTCTGATTCGGATTCCTTTTATTTCTTTTTCTTCTCTGATTGCTGTGGCTAAAATTTCCAAAACTATGTTGAATAATAGTGGTGAGAGTGGACAACCTTGTCTTGCTCCTGATCTTAGTGGAAATGGTTTCAGTTTTTCACCATTGAGAATGATGTTGGCTGTGGTTTTGTCATATATGACCTTTATTATGTTGAGGTAAGTTCCCTCTTTGCCTACTTTCTGAAGGGTTTTTATCATAAATGGGTGTTGAATTTTGTCAAAAGCTTTTTCTGCATCTATTGAGATTACCATATGGTTTTTATCCTTCAGTTTGTTAATATGGTGTATCACGTTGATTGTTTTGCGTATATTGAAGAATCCTTGCTTTCCTCGGATAAACCCCCTTGATCATCGTGTATGATCCTTTTAATGTGCTGTTGGATTCTGTTTGCTAGTATTTTGTTGAGGATTTTGTTTTGTTTTGTTTTTTTTGCGGTATGCAGGCCTCTCACTGTTGTGGCCTCTCCCGTTGCGGAACACAGGCTCCGGATGCACAGGCTCAGCAGCCATGGCTCATGGGCCCAGCCTCTCCGTGGCATGTGGGATCTTCCCAGATCGGGCCACGAACCTGTGTCCCCTGCATCGGCAGGCAGACTCTCAACCACTGCGCTACCAGGGAAGCCCTCTCATAGCGTTTTGGTCAGAAAAGATACTTGATACGATTTCAATTTTCTTAAATTTACCAGGGCTTGATTTGTGTCCCAAGATATGATCTATCCTGAAGAATGTTACATGAGCACTTGAGAGTGTATCCTGTTGTTTTTGGATGGAATGTCCTATAAATATCAATTAAGTCCATCTTGTTTAATGTATCATTTAAAGCTTGTGTTTCCTTATTTATTTTCATTTTGGATGATCTGTCCATTGGTGAAAGTGGCATGTTAAAGGCCCCTACTATTATTGTGTTACTGTCGATTTCCCCTTTTATAGCTGTTAGCATTTGCCTTATGTATTGAGGTACTCCTATGTTGGGTGCATAAATATTTACAATTGTTATATCTTCTTCTTGGATTGATCCCTTGATCATTATATAGTGTCCTTCTTTGTCTCTTGTAATAGTCTTTATTTCAAAGTCTATTTTGTCTGATATGAGAATTTACTCCAGCTTTCTTTTGATTTTCATTTGCATGGAATATCTTTTTCCATCCCCTCAATTTCAGTCTGTATGTGTCCCTAGGTCTGAAGTGGGCCTCTTGTAGACAGCATATGTATGGGTCTTGTTTTTGTATCCATTCCGCCAGTCTATGTCTTTTGGTTGCAGCATTTAATCCATTTACATTTAAGATAGTTATCAATATGTACATTTCTATTACCATTTTCTTAATCGATTTGGGTTTGGTATTATAGGTCTTTTCCTTCTCTTGTGTTTCCTGCCTAGAGAAGTTTCCTTAGCATTTGTTGTAAAGCTGGTTTGGTGGTGCTGAATTCTCTTAGCTTTTGCTTATCTGTAAGGGTTTTAATTTCTCTGTCAAATCTGAATGAGATCCTTGCTTGGTAGAGTAATGTTGGTTGTAGGTTTTTCCCTTTCATCACTTTAAATATGTCCTGCCACGCCCTTCTGGCTTGCAGAGTTTCTGCTGAAAGATCAGCTGTTAACCTTATGGGGATTCCCTTGTATGTTATTTGTTGTTTTTCCCTTGCTGCTTTTAATATTTTTTCTTTGTATTTAATTTTTGATAGTTTGATTAATATGAGTCTTGTCATGTTTCTCCTTGGATTTATCTTGCATGGGACTCTCTGTGCTTCCTGGACTTGATTGACTGTTTCCTTTCCCATATTAGGGAATTTTTCAACTATAGTCTCTACAAATATTTTATCTTCTTTCTCTGGGACGCCTATAATTCATATGTTGGTGCATTTAATGTTGTTCCCGAGGTCTCTGAGACTGTCCTCGATTCTTTTCATTCTTTTTTCCTTATTCTGCTCTGCAGTAGTTAATTTCCACTATTTTATCTTCCAGGTCACTTATCTGTCCTTCTGCCTCAGTTATTCTGCTATTGATTCCTTCTAGAGAATTTTTAGTTTCATTTATTGTGTTGTTCATCATTGTTTTTTTGCTCTTTTGTTGTTCTACGTCCTTGTTAAACGTTTCTTGTATTTTCTCCATTCTATTGCCAAGATTTTGGATCATCTTTACTATCATTATTCTGAATTCTTTTTCAGGTAGACCACCTATTTCCTCTTCATTTGTTTGGTCTGGTGGGTTTTTACCTTGCTCCTTCATCTACTGTGTATTTCTCTGTCTTCTCATTTTGCTTAACTTACTGTGTTTTAGGTCTCCTTTTTGCAGGCTGCAGGTTCATAGTTCCCGTTTTTTGTGGTGTCTGCCCCCAGTGGGTAAGGTTGTTTCAGTGGATTATGTAGGCTTCCTGGTGGAGGGAGCTGGTGCCTGTGTTCTGGTGGATGAGGCTGGATCTTGCCTTTCTGATGGGCAGGACCACATCCGGTGGTGTGTTTTAGGGTGTCTGCAATCTTATTCTGATTTTAGGCAGCCTCTCTGTGTTCCTGTCTTGCTAGTTCTTTGGCATAGGGTGTCCAACCTTGTAGCTTGCTGGTCGTTGAGCAGAGCTGGGTCTTAGTGTTGAGATGGGGATCTCTGGGAGAGCTTTCACCGTTTGCTATTACGTGGAGCTGGGAGATCTCTGGTGGACCATGTCCTCAACTCAGCTCTCCCACCTCATAGGCAGAGGCCTGACTCCTGGCTGGAGCACCAAGGGCCTGTCCTCCACACGGCTCAGATGAAAAGGGAGAAAAAGAAGAAAGAAAGAAAAAAATAATAAAATAAAGTTATTAAAATAAATAAAATATCATTAAAAATTATAATCATGGAAGAAAGAAAGAAGAGAGCAACCAAACCAATAAAGAAATCCGCCACTGATGACAAGTACTAAAAACTATACTAAAAACAAACAAAAAAGACAGAAAGCAGAACCCTAGGACAAATGGTAAAAGTAAAGCTATACAGATAAAATCACACAAAGAAGCATACACATACACACTCACAGAAAGAGAAAAAGGAAAAAGCAATGTATATCTATACACAAAGAAAAAGGAAGAGAGCAACCAAATCAATAAACAGATCTACCAATGATAATAAACTCTAAATACTAAACTAAGGTAAACATAAAACCAGAAACAAATTAGATGCAGAAAGCAAACCCCAGGTCTACAGTTGCTCCCAAAGTCCACTGCCTCTATTTTGGGATGATTCCTTGTCTATTCAAGTATTCCAGAGATGCAGGGTACATCAAGTTGATTGTGGAGTTTTAATCCACTGCTCCTGAGGCTTCTGGGAGAAAATTTCCCTTTCTCTTCTTTGTTTGCACAGCTCCTGGGGTTCAGCTTTGGATTAGGACCCACCTCTGCGTGTAGGTCACCTGAAGGCATCTGTTCTTTGCTCAGACAGGACGGAGTTAAAGTAGCAGCTGATTCAGGGGCTCTGGCTCACTCAGGCCGGGGGGAGGGAGGGGTACGGAGTGCGGGGCGGGCCTGCGGCGGCAGAGGCCAGTGTGATGTTGCACCAGCCTGAGGCGCGCCGTGCGTTCTCCCGGGGAAGTTGTCCCTGGATCCCGGGACCCTGGCAGTGGCGGGCTGCACAGGCTCCCCGGAAGGGGGGTGTGGATAGTGACCTGTGCTCGCACACAGGCTTCTTGGTGGCGGCAGCAGCAGCCTTAGCGTCTCATGCCCGTCTCTGGTGTCTGCGCCGATAGCTGCGTCTCACACCCATCTCTGGAGCTCGTTTAGGCGGTGCTCTGAATGCCCTCTCCTCACACACCCCGAAACAATGGTCTCTTGCCTTTTAGGAAGGTCCAGACTTCTTCCTGTACTCCCTCCCGGCTAGCCGTGGTGCACTAACCCCCTTCAGGCTGTGTTCACACAGCCAACCCCAGTCCTCTCCCTGGAATCTGACTTCCGAAGCCCGAGCCTCAGCTCCCAGCCCCGCCCGCCCCGGCGGGTGAGCAGACAAGCCTCTCGGGCTGGTGAGTGCCGGTCGGCACCGATCCTCTGTGCGGGAATCTCTCCGCTTTGCCCTCCGCACTCCTGTTGCTGCACTCTCCTCCACGGCTCCGAAGCTTCCCCTGCCCACCCCTCGTCTCCACCAGTGAAGGGGCTTCCTAGTGTGTGGAAACCTTTCCTCCTTCACAGCTCCCTCCCAGAGGTGCAGGTCCTGTCCCTATTCTTTTGTCTCTGTTTATTCTTTTTTCTTTTGCCCTACCCAGGTACATGGGGAGTTTCTTGCCTTTTGGGAAGTCTGAGGTCTTCTGCCTGCATTCGATAGGTGTTCTGTAGGAGTTGTTCCACATGTAGATATATTTCTGATGTATCTGTGGGGAGGAAGGTGATCTCCAAGTCTTACTCCTCCGCCATCTTGAAGTTCTCTCCTTTATTGGAGTATAATTGCTTTACAATGGTGTGTTAGTTGCTGCTGTATAACAAAGTGAATCAGTTATACATATACATATGTTCCCATATCTCCTCCCTCTTGCGTCTCCCTCCCACCCTCCCTATCCCACCCCTCTAGGTGGTCACAGAGCACCGAGCTGATCTCCCTGTGCTATGCAGCTGCTTCCCACTAGCTATCTATTTTACATTTGGTAGTGTATATATGTCCATGCCACTCTCTTACTTCATCCCAGCTTACTAAAACAGAGATTTTTAAAAGAGTTTCAAATCACTCTTTTCCCCTGTGACCTCCTGGGAGTTTTGTCTTCTCAGAAATGATCTAGGTGTCTCTCTCTGGCTTTTCAGACAAAATAAGACTTCAGGAAGGAACCACTAATTGTTCTGGACGTGTGGAGGTCTGGCACGGAGGTTCCTGGGGCACAGTATGTGATGACTCCTGGGACCTTGACGATGCTCAGGTGGTGTGTCAACAGCTGGGCTGTGGCTTAGCTTTGGAGGCAGGAAAAGAGGCGGCGTTTGGCCAGGGGACGGGGCCCATATGGCTCAATGAAGTGAAGTGCAAGGGGAATGAGTCCTCCCTGTGGGATTGTCCTGCCCTGTCCTGGGGCCACAGTGACTGTGGCCACAAGGAGGACGCTTCTGTGAAGTGCTCAGGTGAGTGCAGGGAGTCTGGACTGAGCTTGGAATCTCTGGCAACAAAGAGAGGGTGGGCCGTGAAGTGCATTATGGAAGGCCTGGAAGGACCAACCCAGGGATCTAGTGGGGAAAGAATCATGTATGTTTCAGTCTGAAGAATGATGAAAACATGTGTTGTTATACATTGGCCTTCACTGAGGACAAGCACATAACTTACATGTATCCGTGTGCAGAGAGACGAAAAACTAGGCACCTCTAGTTTTGGGTGGGAAGGAGTAATTTTCTTGGTTGAGGGGCTAAAGCCTCAGACAGGAAACAGACATAGTGGTTCCATATGTTACTCCCAGAACTGAGCCTCTGCTCTTTTCTCCTGCAGAAATCGCAAAGAATGAAGGATCACTAAATGCCACAGGTATCCAAGGGGATTGTGAGCATGGGGCTAATTGTCTGCACTGTTTAGAATCCCTCTTATTAAGATACTTTGGGTCAGAAGTTCTGAGGGTTTGAAATATACTTCAGCAATCCTGTATCTGACTTAAGAGAGGGATAGTAACTGGTGACCCAGGTCTTTTAGCTACGACGTCATTACCTCTTGTGATGTTTACCTGTGCCCAGGTCGCTCGTCCGTTGTTGCACTTGGGATCCTTGGGGCCATTCTGTTCGCCTCTCTCACCGTACTCCTCTTGTGGATTCAGAAGCGAAGACAGAGACAGCGGCTTACAGGTCTGAGCCACATTATGTTGTCTCTAACGTTTCTATGGGATAAGAAGTTTCTTGGGATAATCAAACCAAAAAAAATGAGATTCAGGTATCAAATGGCCAGAAAGAAGAAACCTAGTAGAGATCTAAGCAGTTTCCCAAAAGAGGGAACAAGAATTCAGAGAAGAAAAGGGGCACTGCTTGTACTGATGATTGCTATACATTATCCACATGTATAATTGGGACATTATAGAATTGATAGTTTAGAATGAGTATGCTTGTACGGTTCAGGATGACCCCTTTATTGCCCAAACATTTATTTGCTCCTACTATATACTCATTACTAATTTCACTGTCCCATCAAGAAATGTGCTAGGTTCTGAAGATGGTTCAGACTCAGATAATCAAGTGTTTTTGTCTTCGTGGAATTTCCAGTCTAGTGGAAGAGATATATATGTAAACAAATAAATTGCAATGTATTATTGTACAGTATTACGAATAAGGAGCAAAGGGGCACAGAGAATAATTTACTGAAAGGGGAAGGAGAGTATTGGAGGCTTCTAGGAGGTTTTGAGACAAATTTTGAAGATAGAGATCAAAGAACTGGGTAACGTGCATTCCAGGGAAAGAGAAAAAAATGTACAGGTGTAGAGAAGCTTAAAGGATGGAACGTTTATTGTTTTGGGAGGAAGTCAAAGTTGAGTTCAAGGAGAGAAGCTCCTGATAAGGCTGAAGAAGAGGGAGGAAACAAGTAATGAAGTTCTGTGTTGCCCAGTAAGGTTAATAGTCATTAAAGAGTATAGTGTAGGGGAGCGAAGTAGTCAGGCAGGCTCTTACAAAGTTCTGTTTGGCAATGGGATGTCTGAGGGGTTGAAAGAAAACCACGTTACTGACAAGGATAGGATTTTGAAATTGTTGAGACGAAAGATGAAAAGGACTTTATAGTGAGAGTGAAAGGGAAAGGATAACTGTTATAAAGATTCTAGATAAATCTCCAGTGAATTACAGAAGACTGCTGGCTGCCTTGGGGGAAGAAACTGGGTTGTTATAAGATGGCAACTGGAGACCCAGTTTAGCCTCACCCTATTACATTTGAGTTTGTGGCATCGTGAGGGTAAAGCTTGGTAGTAGAATGGAATGGAAACAAGACTAGGGCATGGGTCACGATTAGCTGTGTTTGCACTGCTGGGAAAAAGCACACATAGGGAAGCAAAGTTTTATTATGGCCCTCTGATCCCTAAACTACAACCTCTGTTGCCAGTTTCCTCAAGAGGAGAGAATTCTGTCCACCAAATTCAATACCGGGAGATGAATTCTTGCCTGAAGGCAGATGATCTGGACCTACAGTATTCCTCAGGTCTGTGAGTTCTTTGAGGGTCTGTAGCCCTGGGGTTCAGACCAGTAGCTGCAGCTGAAGCTGAGGCATTCTACTTTACATAGTAGTGGAAAGAAATCTCAGACATAATAGGAAGTCTGTGATGTACAAAAGGAAGAAAAGCAGGAATGAACTAAAAATTATTCTTAGAGAACATAAAAACTGTAGTCAAGAGGAGACCTCTGGCTAAGAGGTCCATGATTATTTCTGACAGAGGAACCATGTGGTAGAATATTATGACTTGGACCTCTTTTTATTAAAACAGAAATTAATCTTCTAAAAGTTAAACTTTTCATATCTATCTCATAGTTTCTTCCATTCCCACTCCCTGCTACTTTCCTTTCTCTAACATATTTATTATATTTTTCTAAAAGTTTAAACTTTCTATATCTTCATCCCATCAGAAGCCATCCCTATGCACAGGACTAGCCTTATTTCCCATTACATAATAAGTCTTTCTTTGTCCTCTGACTTCTATTTAGCACCAATTCTACCTCTAGGAAGCGTAACTCTCCTGGGTTGTAAGAAATATCGCAATAGCCACTTCCTCTATGAAGGCTCAGTGCCTTCTCAATAGTCCTTACCTTCTGAGAGGGACCTGCCTCACTTCTTCAATCCAAGGGATTTGGTATTTGCCAAAACTAACGCAGGGAAATATATATAAGGCGTAGGAAAGACTTTCTGTGCCTCTTAAATCACACTGTTTGTCTTCCTAATTGTGAACATTGTTTTGTTTTGTTTTTAACGTCTTTATTGGAGTACAGTTGCTTTACAATCGTGTGTTAGTTTCTGCTGTATAACAAAGTGAATCAGCTATACATATATATATATATATATATATATATATATCTCCCCATATCTCCTCCCTCTTGCGTCTCCCTCCCACCCTCCCTATCCCACCCCTCTAGGTGGTCACAAAGAGCTTCTAAGGCACTTGAGGGGAGGTCTGATTTATTTCCCAGTAATTATTTTCTTCTTTTCAGAAAATTCCAATGAGTAAGATGGTTTTAATGATGCTGGACTAATTTCTGTGTCTAAATCTCTTCCTATTTCTGGATGAAAGAAGGAGACCACTCTGAGGTACAATGAAAAGGAAAATGAGAATTATAACCCAGTGAGGTGGGTGAGAAGAATTTATTCATCATTGTTCAAAACAGATTCCTTTTGAGAATTGAGAACACCTCTGGTATTAAAAAGAAAGAAAGAACGTATATACACGTCTTTCCATATATATGTTTATGTTTGTATGTATGTCCATACTCAGAATATGCAACAACTTTTTATAAATATGACTCTTGTCCATCCCTTAGTTACATATATTTTAAGCAATAGCAATTGTACATCATGTTGCTAAGGAGAAGCTGGGTAAGTAAATATAAATAACTTTTCTAAAGATATAATGAGTCATTTCAAAAAAGAGATAAGACATATATCTACAGTTGCATAATGCCTGCTAGGGTAAAGATAGTATAAGATACTATAGGAGTATAGAAAGCTTGACAGTTTGGAGACAGTTTGGAGAGATTGTGAAGATGTGATGTTCAAGATAAACATCACATGACTGAAAGATAGACCATTCTAGGGAAAGGACATAGCATGTACAAAATGTGGCATAGAAGAGAATCACACCTTTGGGGAACAGTAAGTTTTTCATTCAAAAATATATTATGTTAAAAAAAATATTGAACATATTGGTGATGACGAGTGGTGGCCTGAGCACTGAAGATACAGATATAAAAGGTGCTATTGACAGTGACATGATTGTTTAATGAAAGATCTCACAGTCTTTGTGTGGGAGTGTGGAGAGGCTATGTGGAGGGAGGGGAGTGATGAGAAGCTAGGCGGGGAAGGCTGGGTAAAGCCCAATGACAAATGGTCTTATCTGTTGTATTTCATGTTCATACTTTATTTTAGGGACTGTTGGGGAGATGGTGGGCTTTGGAAGATAAAGCTGGGGCAAGATATGATCAGATTTGCATTTTATAATTTGCTTTCATGAGGAACGTGTAACAAAAAAAGTGAATAAGGCAAAAAATTTAAGGTATACATCAAAAATAAAAGATGGTGAAATGAGTTAGTAGGTACATCTTCTATTTTTTTTAATTAATTAATTTATTATTTATTTTTGGCTGCGTTGGGTCTTTGTTGCTGCGCGCGGGCTTTCTCTAGCTGCGGTGAGCGGGGGCTGCTCTTCATTGCGGTGAGCAGGCTTCTCACTGCGGTGTCTTCTCTCGTTGCCGAGCACGGGCTCTAGGTGCACGGGCTTCAGTAGTTGTGGCACACGGGCTCAGTAGTTGTGGCTCTCGGGCTCTAGAGCACAGGCTCAGTAGTTGTGGCACACGGGCTTTCTTGCTCCACAGCATGTGGGATCTTCCTGGACCAGGGCTCGAACCCGTGTCCCCTGCATTGGCAGGTGGGTTCTTAACCAACTGTGCCACCAGGGAAGCCCCACGTTTTCTATTTTTTAAAGCGATTTTGGGAGGACTACACATTTGGAAATGATATATGGCAAAAGCATGGGGTTTTTTTAGGGATATTTTACATGACATGAGAAATACAGATTGAGACAGAAAAAATTTGGAATTCTTAAAAGTATATAAATGTAAAGTGTAATACATTTATATACACATACACACAGAGCTGTTATAAATCGTATACAGGATAAAGTGTTAATATATGTATACAAAACATATATAGTATTATAATATATATATACATAAAACCAATTGTTAAGACAAAGACAACATCTAATAAATAATTGGGCAAAGTTATGAAAAACGGTTCACAAAAAATGAATTCTAAATGACTACTAAATATTTTTAAAATGCTCAGGTTCACAGTATGTCTGGGAAATTCAAATTATGATTAACAATGAGATATTGCTTTATATAAATCAGACAAAAATTTAAAACAGCACCAATATTTCTTGTTGGTGGGAATACAGAGAAAAATGTAATTTCAAACATTGCTGTTGGAAATGAGAAGTGTGGTAGCCTTTGGAGAAAGCAATTTGGAAACTTCTATTAATTTAAAAAAAAATACTTCACAGATCCTTTGATCCAATAATTCTACCCCTAAAAATTTCTTCCTTACAGATAAAGCTATTAGTATGTAAGAACAAATATACAAGGGTTCCTTTGTGCAGCCTTGTTAGTACTGCCCAAAAGCTGGAAACAAAATGAATGCCAATCAGTGGGGTCGTGGCTGGAAAAATTATAGTGCAGCCAACTAAGAAAGGAAAAAACATGCACAAAATTTAGTAATATGATTCCAATTTTGTGTTCATGTTATTGAATACAATTAAACATAATATTTACATCTATAAAATTATCCTGTGTATACATGTAAAGAAACATTAAAAAATTCTAACAGATTGTAAACTAAGGACTGTGAATGACTTTTTAAAAAAGTTTTATTGGAGTATAGTTGCTTTACAATGTTATGTTAGTTTCTACTGTACAGCAAAGTGAATCAGCTATACATATACATATATCCCCTCTTTTTTGGATTTCCTTCCCATTTAGGTCACCACAGAGCATTGAGTAGTTTTGATTGATAATCTCAACTATATGAATATTATTCTGATGTAATAAATGATGATTAAACTACCTTTTCCTTAAAGAGTAATCACTACTGAGCCACTGCTTCAGAATCACATGGGGGTGCTTTTAAACATGGCATTTCTCCACTGTAGTTCTCTGGAATAGAAAGACTTCTTACGCACACTGAAGTTTGAAAACCTTTGCATTTAAGTTTTCTGTTCAGGAAAGTAGTATGATTTTTAATATATGTGAGTGAGAGAGCATGTGTGTGTGTGTGTGTGTGTGTGTGTGTCTGTGAGAGCGAGAGAAAGAGAGAGAAAGAGACCGAGGGACAGATGTAATGTAATACATTATATTACATTATAATGTAATTCTTCTAGCATGTGCGTATGAAGAGAAAAGTAACACTTTTTCTATTTATGTCTTTAGTTCAGCATTTAAGATACCTTGATGAAGACCTGGACTATTGAATGAGCAAGAATCTACCTGTATACTGAAGATTACAGTACAGTCCTTTGTCTCCTAGTATTCCAAAGACCGCTGATGAATTTCTAAAAATTAAATTGGTGAATGTGACTACTAAAAATTGTATGCAAGACTTTCAAAGGTATTAAAAGGAATACCCTTTTAATAAATAAATAAAAAGGAATATTGCTGATTTGAATTTGTCTTTACTTCTTGTTCTTGATTTTATGAATTTCTGAATGGGCTTTCTGACTTTTTTAGGATTTTATAAATATGTATTTTTATTTGACAGTGTTTTCATTTGCATGTATCTTTTTCTAGTTTGGTTTAAATAATAATTTTCTTCTTATTACCAAATCAAACATTTTTCCTATACTTTTTTAATGAAGGGAAAGTTAATGATTTTTGAAGGTTTTATTAATAACGTACGGTTATCTCTACAACGCATAACGCTCTTGGGTTCTTTCATTTCTTTCTGTCACTGTAACTCTGATCACTGACAAAAAATGCACAGCAAAGCCTGCTAAGGGTACAAAGACTCAATGGCTCACTTCCTCGTTTCTTAGGGCAGCATAACTGCTGAAATGAATGCATAAATTATGTCTTTTCTATATAAATATATACTCTTACAGTAAAAGTTTATATTTTACTAAAAATCACTTATCCATGTAACATATTAATATAAAGAAAGGTTAACATTTAAAGAAAGATATATAGTAATTCAAAACTGTTTAGAGTTTATTGACTTGTTAAATATCCAAGTGTTAGATGCAACTCGATTTCTAATCCTTTCTCAGTATTTGAGTACTGCAGGCACCCTTTTCTAGCACTTAGGGCTTCAAAGCAACTATCATGTAGAAACATGACATTTGTCTCATTTCCCTTTTCTTTTGCACCTCTCGTCAATTTCAAAGACAGATCTTCCTCGACTTACAATGGGGTTACCTCCTGATAAACCCGTGGTAAATTGAAACTATCCTAAATCGAAATGCTTTTAATACTCTTAACCTCCCGAACAAGACAGCTTAGCCTAGCCTACCTTAAATAGGCTCAGAACGCTTACATTAGCCTACAGTTGGGCAAAATCATCTAATACAAAGCTTATTTTGTAATGTTGAATATCTCACGTAATTCATTGAATGCTGCGCTGAGAACGAAAAATGGAATTGTTGTCTGGGTGCAGAATGGTTGTTCGCCCTCGTGACGGTGCGACTGATGGGGAGCTGTGTCTCGCTGCCACCACTGCCCAGCATCACGAGAGTATCCAGCAGCACGTCACTAGCCTGGGAAGAGATCAAAATTCAAAACTAGAAGTACAGTTTCTACTAAATGTGTATTGCTGTCTCACCTCTACACGTGCTTGGGTCCTTTTATCCTTAATCCTATTTCAAAATCAAATTTATAACGACGGACTGGAAAAGATTCAGCGTCACCTTTCCTTTTACTGTTTAGCATGTAATGTGAGGATTTCATCCCTGAGTCAGTTGAAAGCAACTTCTAACAGAAAGAGGAACATCACAGAAATAGACAAAAAAGAGCAACATTTCCACCTACAGGAACTAACGAGCGCTCAGAATGAAACGTAAGTTTGATATATGTTCTCCCCAGAGAGAAAGCTTAGAGGCTTAGCTGAGAGGAAGGGGGGGGGGGTCCCATGCAGAACAGGAGGGGGCTGTCCCACTGGGACCACATTTGTGTATGATGTCTCAAACTATCTAGTGCATGGACTGTGGACCTGACTAGAGCTGTCAGCTTGTGGGCAGAAAAACCCAAAGGTGAAGGGTAGAGAATACTCACCTGGCCTTCCTAGATGGCCCATCTTTATAATACTGTCATCTTTATCCTTATATACAGCACAGAGAATATCTGTATCTGAGCAACTAAGATAAAGTTCTCTGGGTCAGAGACAAATATCTGGAAACTCTTTCACAGATCCTCAGATTCTATAGGGTTTCCCATATCCTTATACCTAGGCATTAACCTCAGCTCAGTTAGGGCCCCAAATACTTCCTCATGCTCACAGGTATACCAGGAATGGACTTCCTAACCCAGTCCTGACCTGTGTCCCCCAGGTATTTCTATCATACATGAAAGTGAGATTTTTAAGAACTCTTAGCCCAGGGTCATTGAAAAGTCTCTAAAGCCCAGAGAGGAGGAATTGTTTCCCCAGACCATGTAGTAAGGAACATATTTTTCAGTACCTCACAGTTAATGGAACCCCTCCCTTCCATATCTGTATATATATTTTTTCTAGGCTCCACATTGAGATAATGTGTTCATTAACCTCACTGAAAAGGGGGGGAAATGAGAAAAATACATTGAAAAGGATGGTCATTGCAGATAGGACATATAGCCAAAAGGCCACAATTAAGGGTACACTGGTGCCTGATTCAGACTCACACATGAAGATGCAAATAAGGATAAAGGAATTCTCTGCCCCAGTTCTGTCACCTTCTGAGTTATCAGGATGATGAAGCCACAGAAACAATGGGAATAATGAATGTCTCAGTTGAATTAGCCAGGCCTTACCCTATATATATCATAAAGGAAACGTTTAGTAAAGTCAGATAGCTTCATTTCTATGAAAGCCTCAACGGTCCCTTAACTCCAGCACATCTTCCTCCTCCAAAATAGCCCTTTCCTCCTTATGCAGAACTCTGTTCAAATATTTGTATCCTTTTTCATATAAAGTCTGTTTATTTCTCCTTGTATGAACATCAGGGGAAGATAGCATTTTAATAATCATGAGTGAGATATTTTTAAAGTATATAAATATTTGCCTTTCCATTTAAAAATGATGTTTGAAGCTTTAAGATTAATGACTCAAAATACTAATATAAGTAGCTAAAGGAGTAATATGTGGGTTTGTTGATTTTAAATGATATATGAAGATCACAGGGAAAGACATTAATAGTACAATGGAAACATCCATTTTTTATTTCTATATTGAGCATTATTTTATCAAGGGAGTGACAGTTGAGGGGTTTCTGGAAGTTTTAGTCCACAGCATCCTTAGCATAAGAAACAACTCCTTCTGACTTCGGAAATTTTTTATACAAATATAAGGGAAGTAACCAACCACTGTCCATGAAGAAAACGATCTATTCAAGGCTATCTTGCATTTCAGTTTAGGTCCCAGAGATTGGGTAGCAATGTGTATTTTTAAATAAATAGATTAGGCATATTCCTTGCCAGGGAGCATCTTTGAAGAGCAATGGTTTCCTGGGCAGGAAATTAAGGCTAGAATGTTGGTGCCTCACACATGAAGATATGTAAGTTGAAGTAAGCAAGATTTGGAGGAAATGAATGAAAAACTATTGTGATGGTAGTATACTTTTAGAAAGCTAAGAGGATGGTCTCCATTCTTGGAATTAATTTCTAAAACAATGAACTCTTAGAATAGTACGTGACCAATGTTTAACCCTCCTGACCCAGCACCCTGAAGAATCCCCGTGAAGAAAAGAAACAAGTAGCTAGAGGAGTCCTGTGGTGTGACCACTAGGTTTTCTGCTGAAGGTAAACAGAGTGCTCCCCTTTGCACTACCTAGGCAACAGAGCTGCATTTCCTATTATCAGCTCCTCACTGTTTCTGTCTCCTTTTATGCTCTAAATGGCGGGGGCTGGAAGACTTACAATTTCCCACAATCACTTGCAGGAAGAAGCTGAGGTAAATTCCACCAATGATAGGTTCTCCTATTTAGGGGAGGTTTAGTTTTGCAGGGGCCTTTGCACTTGCCTGAAAATTGCTAGCCTTGGTGTTGGTGCATCCTTCAGAAGTGGTTTCCTGGGGTATTTGAAACTTTCTGATGAGGATTTTGTAAGCAGTTGATTTCCTGTAGGAAACCACTTCCTGCTTTAAATACCTACAGGGCTTTTTGTTTGATGCCTGATTGATTTTAGAACCCCAGGTCTCCTTGAATTCACTTAACCCTTAGAAAAATTACATTTCAGGAGCAGGACAATCAGGCTTTAGAGTTGTATCCTCTCACCCCAGAGTAGTGAAAGATGAAGAATAAAACGACATTTACAAGGAATTTGTTGGGCAGGTAGACCAATGAGAGAGAGACAGACAGACACACAGACAGAGAGACAGAGACAGAGAGAGACAGAGTAAAAGGAATTATACTCGGGGGGGTTGGGGAAAAAAAAATTATACTCAATAAGAAATAATCAGAAACTTAAGAAACAAAACTACAAAAGAAATGCACAAGCCTAGAGATGAAGAAAACAAAAACTTTTGATACAATCAAGCTATTAAGAAAAATCAATAAAATTTAATAAATATCATATTAAAAAAAGAACAATAAAAATAAAATGGAAAATAAAAAAGAAGAAATGTGCCCCCAGAAACCGCAGGAGCACCTATGAAGAGAAAAAGAATATACAAACATAGAAAGTGACACACACCCCCAAAGAAACAGGTGCAGACAGAAAAGATCAACATCCCACAGACATTTTGAATATCACCTTAATAGACATCCACACAGTTTTACAAACACCAAAATGAATGGTGATTTCAACAGCTCTTTATCACAAATTATAATTATTAGACAATGAAGGGACTTTCCCAGACTATTTTAACTTCCCACTCAATGTGGAAATTCCTCACCTAACAGTTCTGAAAGGTTGCACCGGATTTTTCTTTAATATTTCTACTGACAGTTTGTTTCACCTCAGAACAATCTATTTCATGTCTCCAGTCCAGGTATCTCTCTCCTCTTCTCCCCTCCTCTCCTCTATCCTCCCCTCCTTCCCTTCCCCCTACTCCTTCTTTCTCTGTCTCCCTCCCCCTCCTCCTCTTTCTTCTCCTGTCCATCCTTCCCCCGCCCCCTTTGCTTCCTCCGTGTCTCTCTCTCTCTGTCTTTCTCTTTCCGCCTCCCTCTCTCCCCACCCTCCTCCAGTTCCTTATATGCTTCTCCAACTAGAGATTCCAAGTAGATGCCTTAAAGACCCATCTGGATGAACGTACTGCACGTGGTCAAGAGAGGTGAACAGAGGTAAACAGGTAAACATGATAGGTAAAGCTGAGGGAGAATTATGTCTAGGAACTTACATGAAAAGAAAACCTGATGTGGGAGAGGAGCGATAAAAATTAGTTTCACTTGATAATAAAGAAGAAATGTTTGGGGGCCATGAAGCTTTGGGTAGAAAAAGAAAATCTATAGAAATTCCTTCTCTGGGCATCTGTCTCTGTGAAACCATGTTCCATTCCAAGATGGGAGAGAAGCATGGTGCTGATATAAGAAAACAGCACAATGTGGACAGAACATTACAGAATGTTCAGATGAGTTTGCTACATGATCATGTTAGATGGAGAGAGAAAAGTCTCAGCTATGGTCCTGGATCAAGTGACCGCTTAGTCTTATAAGGACCATGAGTTTTTCTTCCCCTGCAAGAATGACTATATATGTTGCTTTAGGAGAATAAGATAATGTAAGTCACTCGCCTAGGACTTCACCTGGAAATAGGAAATTCTCTTGAGGTTTAAGTTGAGTAAAAACAGTTGAGTGTAAGAAGCTATCAGTTCAACAAAAAATTCCTGGTAGCACAGAACTTTTCTGAGAGTCTCAAAATATTTATTATCTTTTTTTCCAGTATAAACACAGATAATGAGGGTCTCAGAAGACCTCCCCCATCTGAGATAAGATGTCACAGGACTCCTTGCAGGCTTAGCCACTCTCAAACTGATGGCCCAGGGGCACAGATCTCAGCCTCAGAATCCCTGGGCTCTCTTGCTACCCTCACGAATAGTGGGGTATCTTCTCTCATCTCATCTTCCTGCCCTCCAAGAACTTCTGTCCTTGGTGACTCCAGGGGACAGCCTGAAACAAGAAGAAAAGTGTTGGATTCTACCTGTGACCCAGAAGAATGAGAACACTCATTTTAGAGAGCAGGAATAATGGAAGAGATGCAGACTGTAAAAATTTCTGTATGTCATCAGACACTCAGAACCATCCTGTCACGACAGGACTTTATGACTCTTGGCCCATAGTCTGGGGAAAACCTGTAACAAGAGATTACTATTTCTCAAGGTGAATATACAAGAAATGGGAAGGAGGAAATCACAGCTCCAAAACAGTCAGTCCTCAGTGACAGACCAACCTTTTCTTTGTGACTTGTCCTGACTTCTGAAATATCTATGCAGATAATCCCAAACTTTATAATGCTTGTTATATAAGGGAGTTGCTACATGAGCTATAAAAAAAAGTCAGTCTTCACCAGAAGGCTTACAACTTTTCACCTTACACAGAAAAAAGAAAACAACAGCTTTCTAATCTGCTAATTAAAAAATATTATGGCTGAAGCTCTCGTGCTTCTATCTCTAAGGTCCTATGAGTTTCTAAAGAAATCTGGATTAATGTTCTCCCCCATCTAACCCAAGAAACTCTATATCTGTAAGGAAGGTCAATCTAGTATATTAGGGGCAATGGCCCTCGTAATGTAAGAAATGTCACAAAATGTTCATATTCTGGCATTTCACCAGACACTCTATACTTTGGTTCACATGCAGAATTAGTGCAAAAATCGTTTGACCGTGCATGGAACTAATATTCAAGTTTGAGAAATATGGTCATAGAAACACCGCATCAGTGACTGAGAACAGGGGTGGAAGGGAGGTAACCACAGAAACCGAGATCTAGCCAGCCTCTGTGAGGACACAGAAATGCCTTGAAAAGGGCAAAGTTGACGTATGAGAGAGATAGGAACCCACTCAGATTTTCTACTCTCAGAAAGGATAGCTGTACTCTCCTTGGTCACTTAGAGAGGCCTAGGTGACAAACCTGTACCCCTCCACGAAGGAGATACCCACTTCACTCATTGCTGGAAAAGGAACAGTTTCAGACAAAGCCACTAATTTGACTTCTTTGAAATCATCACTTGGGGAATTGTGTTCTGACTTCGGACTCGAAGGCAGACAAGGGTCTCAAGGACAGTGGCAGAAGTGAAGTGCAACGTGAAATAGGGAAATGGAGACATTTATGCAGATGATTGTGAGTTACAGTGACTTCATGCGAAGTTTGGGGCAATTGACTTAAACTTTTCCAACTACAACAATAAAGTATATATTCTCATTTATATAATGGCAGTGTTGGGTTAGACGCTCTGTTGCTTACAATTAAAACCATGTTCTACTTTATTTTACCTCAGAGAAACCCTGTAAAATAACCTTTTACAGACCAGGCATTTTAATTTTGTGAGAGGGAAACCTGGTCAGACTATCTGTAGGACATCTGACGTTCATATTGAAGGAGTGATAGGGTTGATTCAGAGAACTGAAGGAGTCCTCTCCCAGTGATGTCACAAGGGAGCCATAGAACAGCACGAAGAAGAAAGGAACTGCCCTTACCTGGAGAGGCAAGTCACCTGACATACAAAATCTGCAGGAATTAGGGCCAACAGGTGGTCAGAATGTTCCCTAGAAAAATGGACTTTCAGCCTCCCCAGGGTGTTTGTATGATGATCTATCCCATCACTTATCCCTATCACAATGACAACTTTTAACAAGTGCCTGGAGAAGAGGCACTTTTTCACTGTCTAGCATGAAAAAAAAAAAAAAAAAGGTAGCTTAATCACTGAGTCACTCGAGAGGGAGAACCTTGATAAGAAGAGGAACATCACAAGTATAGATAGGTGAGAAAGAGAAACCTTTCCACATACAGGAGTCCCTACATCATAAACCTATGTTTATTATGAAGGTAATGAGGAGTTAATGAGAGCTCAGAAGCAGACATCTGCTTGAAAAGTGTTCTCGCTAGAGAGAAGACTCAGAAGTCTTAGGCTAAACAGAACACGAGGGGGATGTCTCACTGAGCCCAGATTTGAGTTTGGGATTCTCGGATATCTAGCACGTGAACTGTGGGAGTAACTATAGAGCTGTCAGCTTATGGCCATATGAACCCAAAGGCAAAGGGCAAAGAATACACACCTGGTCTTCCCAGATGATCCATCTTTATGCCATTGTTTTCTTTATCCTTATGGACAGCATTATGCAGAGAATACCTGCATCGGAGAAACACTAAGACAAAGCACACTGGGTCAGAGGTCATCTGGAAACTCCATATATCCCCAGGTTCCACAGGGTTCCTTAGATCCTTAAGCCTGGGCATTATGTAGGCTCAGACAGGGCCCCTGATACTTCCTCATACTCCACAGGTACACCAGGAATGGACTTCTTAGCCCAGTCCTGACCCGTGTTACCCAAGTACTTCTATCACATATAAGATTATAATTCTAAGACCTTTAGCCCTGGGTCATTGAGACCTTGGGGATCAGAGAAGAGTAGACATTTTTCCTCGTGTTCCCCGCATTATAACATATTATATATATAACATATATCATATAATATGCGTATATAATATAACATATATAACATTATATATAATATAACATATGTTATATATTATATAAAATATAACATGTAGTAATAACACCTTCTCCTCGCTCCATACACACGTTCCCTCATTATGGTTGGCCTGTGTCCTACAGCCCACCATGGTACTTACATTTCTTTACATATTGGTCTATCTCAAGTAAAAAGGAAGAAAACATGACAAAGAGAAAGAATACAAAGAGCATAGCAAACAAGGCATAGAGCCAAGGAACACCATTTGGGAATAAGCTGGCCCCTGGTACAACTTCTGCCATGGAGGTCTGAGGACGCGGAACTCTCGGCCCAGCTCTCACCTCCTAGGTGATGAGGCTGATGAAGTCACAGCTTCCGGCACAATAGGACTCATGAAGGTCTGGATGGGGATTGGCCAAGCCTCGTCCTGTAACTGCTAGATAGAAACAAGTAATCTCAGGGAGCTTCACTTCCACCACAGCTCCACTGAACCCAAAATATTAGACAATCAGATTAGCTTGGCCAAGGTCAAACAGCTTGTGAGCAGCTGGTGTGGCACTGAAAGCTGGCCTGCTGAGTCCCAGCTCCAGGCCCTTTCCGGTGCCCACAGTGCTGCCTGCCTTAATGCCTGCCCGGGCCTGTGTTCCAGCCTGGCACGGATCTCAACTCCTCATTCTCTCCCTCACCCATGCCCAGCTCATTTGTCACCCAGCCCTTCTGTTGCTAGTTTGCATTTTTTCATTCTTTCAAGGAGAACTGCTTCTCTCTCTCCTGGGTCTGGGGTCAGGGCTCTCCTAGGGCTGGTAGTGAGAGGCTGGCAGGCCTGCTAGCTGGCCGCTCAGTGGTTACTTCCACTGCTGGGGCCTGTACTTGGATACCTCAGCACTGACCCCCCCGTGCTGCCTTCACCCTGTGCCTCCCTAGCCTCAAGGCCACCCCTGAGTAGAGGACTCACTTTCCTCTGCTTAGCTGGGCAGTAGGGGCTGCTGGGATGGCAACAGTAGACCTAAGAGTTAGAGGAGCCTGGGTCTCCCGTCTCTGCACTCCCAGGAGAGCCCGTCTCTTTCCCTAAAGCTTCCTGATTTAGGGCTCTCTGTGAAGGCCCAAAACGTACTATGAGCTCCAGCCCCAGGGCCTCTGAGGGTCGATTTTACTACACATATTCAGAATGTCCCTCTCACTGCATCGGAACCATATCCATTCACAAAATGAAGAAACTATTTCCCTAGACTTCACAGCCCTAGAGCCAGTCTTACTCAGCAGAACAATGTCTAAATTGAAAAACCAAAAAAAGGACAGATTTTCCCTGCCACAGGGAACACTGTCTCACCACCACTCCCCCGTACACACAATGATCTCAATTCCTGGTCTGAACTCAACCTTCTCTAAGGTGACTGACCAGTGCAGACCCACTGACAAGATGCTAATGTGGTTCCACAGTCTTTGCCAGCTCCCAAGACTTCTTATGTACCATGTCCGGAGCCTTCATGCCTCATCTCCATCTGCATGAGTGTGTGTTTCCTCTCAAGGTCCACAAACCCCCTATTTCTCAACCAGAACAGCCAAGAGAAATCTCTGATACCAGGACACTGCCTAAGAACAAAAAATGTGCCCAGTGCACGACTGGATAAGAAATATGAGGTCTAAATACTGCTTCTCGTCCAACTGAGGAAATAAAATCCCAGGCGGAAAAGGCAAGGGTCATTATGGACTGGACCATCGGGAAATACTTTATGGAACATTAGAGAAGAAAAATAACCTTGAAGCAAATGCAACTGAAAGGAAATTATCTGTTGAGAATCAGAATGACTTCCTGATTCTAAGGGATGTAAACAGGAAGTGAAGATGCCTTTGTGCCTTTATTGGCTTTATTTTTGGCTGAGTCTCAGATATTAAAATTCTCTAAGTTTTTTTTTTAACTTATCAAGGTAAGAACTAATGTTTAAAAGCTGAAACAAAGAAAAAGTGTCCAGACTATTTTACTCTTATCTTTGCTAATAACTACACTGTAATAAAATCTACATGATTGTGTTGTTTTGTTTTGTGTTGACATCTTCACACAGAAAGGTTCACGTTTTTGGGTTAAAACAACACTCACTGGCTCCAGCACATCTTTCTCCTCCTAATAAAGCTCTTTCCTCCTTATGCAGAACTCTGTTCAATTTTCTATTCTTTTTCATATAAAGTCTGTTTATAACCCCTTGTGTAGGAAAAAAATCAGGAAAAATGCAATTTAAATAATCCTAAGTGAGGAGGATTTAAAAAAGCAATATAGCATTTGCCTTTATTCTTTTAACAAACCGGGGATTTTAAATCTGGAGTTTCATTTAATGATTCAAAATATAAATATAAGTAATTAAGGAGAACAAAGAACAAATAAGAACAAAGAACAAATACAGGAACAAAGAAGTTAAAGTAGTATAGGAAATGGTATAGGACATATATGCACTACCAAATGTAAAATCAATAGCTAGTGGGATGCAGCCACAGAGCACACGGAGATCAGCTCGGTGCTTTGTGACCACCTAGAAGGATGGGATAGGGAGGGTGGGAGGGAGGGAGACACAAGAGGGAAGAGATATAGGGATATATGTATATGTATAACTGATTCACTTTGTTATAAAGCAGAAACTAACACACCATTGTAAAGCAATTATACTCCAATAAAGATGTTAAAAAATAATAAAAGATATTGGGCTTCCCTGGTGGTGCAGTGGTTGAGACTCCACCTGCCGATGCAGGGGACACGGGTTCGTGCCCCCGTCCAGGAGGATCCCACATGCCGCGGAGCGGCTGGGCCTGTGAGCCATGGCCGCTGAGCCTGCGCGTCCAGAGCCTGTGCTCCGCAACAGGAGAGGCCACAACAGTGAGAGGCCCGCGTACCACAAAAAAATAATAATAATAATAATTAATAAATAAAAAGGTTTTAAAAAAATAGAAT
Source organism: Grampus griseus (assembly GCF_964374135.1). Taxonomy (NCBI): domain Eukaryota; kingdom Metazoa; phylum Chordata; class Mammalia; order Artiodactyla; family Delphinidae; genus Grampus; species Grampus griseus. The sequence goes on along the minus strand of NC_139005.1, from coordinate 6,580,502 downwards.
CTCTTTATATTTTATTTTCTTTAGAATTTTTTTCCAGATTTGTTGAGATATAATTAACATATAGCATTGTGTAAATGTAAGGTATACAACATAATGCTTTGATACATGTACATATTTTGAAATGATTACAGTAAGTTTAGTAAAGGCTTCCACCACCTCACATAGTTACCTTTTCTTTCTTCTTGTGTTGAGAACATTTAAGATCTAGTGTGTAAGGGCAACTTTCAAGTACATAATATAGTATTGTTAACTATAGACACCATGTTGACATTAAATTCCCAGAACTTATTCATCTTATAGCTGGGGGTTTGTACCCTTTCACCACCATTTCTCCATTCTTCCACTCCCCCAGCCCCTGGGAACCATCATTAACTCTATTTTTAAGAGTTTAACTTTTTTTAGATTCCACAAATAAGTGATATCATAAAGTAGTTGTCTTTCTCTGTCTGGCTTATTTCAATTACCATAATGCCCTCAAGGTCCTTTCATGTTGTCACAAATGGCGGGATTTCCACCTTTTTTATGCCTGAATTATATTCCATTATATACATGTACATTCCATTCTCTTATCCATTCACCTGTTGATGAACACTTTAATTGTAGTTTCCATATCTTGGTCATTGTGAATAATGCTGCAATGAACATAGGAGTGAAGACATCTCTTTGAGATACTGATTTCATTTCCTTTGGATATACACCCAGCAGCTGGATTGCTGAATCATATGGTGGTTCTATGTTTAATTTTTTGAGGAACCTCCATACTCTTTCCATAATGGCTGCATCAATGTGCATTCCGACTAACAGTGCACAAGGGCTCCCTTTTCTTCTCAGCCTCACTAAAACTTGTTGTCTCTTGTCTTTTTGATGATAGCCACTCTAACAGGTGTGAGGTGATGTCTCATTGTGGTTTTGATCTGAATCTCCCTGATGATTAGTGATAGTATCTTTTCATGTATTGGGTTGGCCAAAAAGTTCATTTGGGTTTTTGTAACGTCTTATGGAAAAACCCAGACGAACATTTTGCCAACCTAACACCTCTTGGCCAGTTGTATGTCTTCTTTGGAAAAATGACAATTCAACTCCTTTGCCCATTTTTTAATTGGATTTTTTTTTGGCTATTAAATTGTACGAGTTTTTAGTATAATTTAGATTCTAACCCCTTATCAGATAGATGATTTGCAAATATTTTCTCCCACTCCATAGGTTGCCTTTTCATTTTGTAGACTGTTGTGCAGAAACATTTTAGTGTTATATAGTTCACTTGTTTATTTTTGCTTTTTGTTGCTTGTGCATTTAGTGTCACAGCCAAAAATTGGTGTCAAGACCAGAGTCTATGAACATTTTCACTATGTTTTCCTCAAGGATTTTTACAGTTTCAGGTCTTATATGTAAGCCTTTAATCCATTTGTAGTTAATTTTAGTATAAGGATATAATATAGGGGTCCTGTTTTATTCATTTGCTTGTGAATATCAAGTTTTACCAACAGCATTTATTGAAGAGACAATTGCTTCCTAATTGAGTGTTCATGGCACCCTTGTCAAAAATTAGTTGGACACTTGTAAGAGAACAATTTCCAATAGAATGAACATAAATGACCCAACAATAGCATGCCAGTAGCTGTAGAAATTGGTAAGCCACTTAAAAAAAAAATCATTTGTTGAAATCTACAAAATATACACATATTATACCCTATAACCCAGAATATTCCAAAGAGTATACTCCTAAGAAAAACTTTCATCAATTTTGGGTAATAGTGGCTGATATGAATATCTTTTTATATGTATTTCGGTAGATAAACTCATTTTTTCTTTCCTATTATATAGCTCTGACACCAGTTCTACTTATAATAGCAAAAAACTAGAAATAATTCAATGTCCAAAATGCAAATAAATAGCGATAGAGACTTGCATTAGAATACTAGATAGCAATTTTTTAAAAAACTGCTACATGTAGTAACTTATTTGAATTTCACAGACATACTATTTTGTAAAAGAAGCCAGGCCAAAAGAAATTCTCACTGTTCAAACTGCTCAACCACAGGAAGAACTAATCTATGGTGATAAAAGGTCGGTACATATAGTGGTAGGCAGGGAAAGCAGGCATGAGAGTGCCTTCTCTGGCGTAGAAAATATTCTTTATCTAGCAAATACATATATGGGTATATAGTTATGTATCCGTTCTTTAGTTGTACACTTAACATTTGTGAAATTTACTCTATGCAAGTTTATAACTCCATAAAAAAGTAAAATTAATATTGTACTAGGCTTTTTAAATGAGCTGGGGATTTTTTCCCTCTATTTTCTGCTGCTTCTCTTTTTTAAATTTAGGGGGGAGTTGAGGAAGATGGAAGAGTAAGACGCGGAGATCACCTTCTTCCCCACAGATACATCAGAAATACATCTACACGTGGAACTGCTCCTATAGAACACCTACTGAACGCTGGCAGAAGACCTCAGCCCTCCAAAAGGCAAGAAACTCCCCACGTAACTGGGTAGGGCAAAAGAAAAAAGAATAAACAGAGACAAAAGAATAGGGACGGTACCTGCACCAGAGGGAGGGAGCTGTGAAGGAGGAAAGGTTTCCACACACTAGAAGCCCCTTCGCGGGCGGAGACTGCGGGTGACGGAGTCGGGGAGCTTCGGAGCCGCGGAGGACAGCACAGCAACAGGGGTGCGGAGGGCAGAGCAGAGAGTTTCCCGCACAGAGGATCGAGGCTGACCAGCACTCACCAGCCCGAGAGGCTTGTCTGCTCCCCCGCCGGGCTGGGCGGGGCTGGGAGCTGAGGCTCGGGCTTCGGTCGGAGCAGGGAGAGGACTGGGGTTGGCGGCGTGAACACAGCCTGCAGGGGGTTAGTGCGCCACGGCTGGCCGGGAGGGAGTCCGGGGAAAAGTCTGGACCTGCTTGGTGCGCGAGGAGAGGGGATTCAGGGCGCCTCTTAAAGGAGCTCCAGAGACGGGCGCGAGCCGTGGCTACAAGCGCGGACACCAGAGACGGGCATGAGAGGCTAGGGCTGCTGCCGCCACCACCAAGAAGCCTGTGTGCGAGCACAGGTCACTATCCACACCCCCCTTCCGGGGAGCCTGTGCAGCCCGCCACTGCCAGGGTCCCGGGATCCAGGGACAACTTACCCGGATGAACGCACGGCGCGCCTCAGGCTGGTGCAACGTCACGCCGGCGCAACGTCACGCCGGCCTCTGCCGCCGCAGGCTCGCCCCGCCCTCCATGCCCCTCCCGCCCCCCCAACCCCCAGCCTCAGTGAGCCAGAGCCCCCGAATCAGCAGCTCCTTTAACCCCGTCCTGTCTGAGCAAAGAACAGACACCCTCCGGCGATCTACACGCAGAGGCGGGTCCTGATCCAAAGCTAACCCCGGGAGCTGTGCTAACAAAGGAGAGAAAGGGAACTCTCTCCCAGCAGCCTCAGGAGCACAGGATTAAAGCTCCACAATCAACTTGATGTACCCTGCATCTGTGGAATACCTGAATAGACAAGGAATCATCCCAAATTGAGGAGGTGGGCTTTGAGAGCAAGATATTATTTTTTCCCCTTTTCCTCTTTTTGTGAGTGTGTATGTGTATTATTCTGTGTGAGATTTTCTCTGTATAGTTTTGCTTTCACCGTTTTTGTCCTAGGGTTCTGTCCGTCCGTTTTTGTTTGTTGTTTTTTTTTACTTTTTAAAAAAACTTTTTTCTTAATAATTATTTTTTATAATAACTTTATTCTACTTTATCTTACTTTATTTTATTTTATACTCTTTCTTTCTTTCTACTTTTTCTCCCTTTTATTCTGAGCGGTGTGGATGAAAGGCTCTTGGTGCTGCAGCCAGGCGTCAGTGCTGTGCCTCTGACGTGGGAGAGCCAACTTCAGGACATTGGTTCACCAGAGATCTCCCAGCTCCACCGTAATACCAAACGGCGAAAATTTCCCAGAGATCTCCATCTCAACACCAACACCCAGCTTCACTCACCGACCAGCAAGCTACAGTGCTGGACACCCTATGCCAAACAACTAGCAAGACAGGAACACAACCCCACCCATTAGCAGAGAGGCTGCCTAAAATCATAATAAGGCCACAGACACCCCAAAACAGACCACCAGACTTGGACCTGCCCACTAGAGAGACAAGATCCAGCCTCAACCACCAGAACACAGGCATTAGTCCCCTCCACCAGGAAGCCTACACAACTCACTGAACCAACTTTAGCCACTGGGGACAGACACCAAAAACAATGGGAACTACGAACCTGCAGCCTGCGAAAAAGAGACCCCAAACACAGTAAGATAAGCAAAATGAGAAGACAGAAAAACACACAGCAGATGAAGGAGCAAGGTAAAAACCCACCAGACCTAACAAATGAAGAGGAAAAGGAATTCAGAATAATGATAGTAAAGATGATCCAAAATCTTGGAAGTAGAATAGAGAAAATGCAAGAAACATTTAACAAGGACCTAGAAGAACTAAAGAGGAAACAAGCAACGATGAACAACACAATAAATGAAATTAAAAATTCTCTAGAAGGGATCAATAGCAGAATAACTGAGGCAGAAGAACGGATAAGTGACCTGGAAGATAAAATAGTGGAAATAACTACTGCAGAGCAGAATAAAGAAAAAAGAATGAAAAGAACTGAGGACAGTCTCAGAGACCACTGGGACAACATTAAATGCACCAACATTCGAATTATAGGGGTCCCAGAAGAAGAAGAGAGAAAAAAAGGGACTGAGAAAATATTTGAAGAGATTATAGTTGAAAACTTCCCTAATATGGGAAAGTAAATAGTTAATCAAGTCCAGGAAGCACAGAGTCCCATACAGGATAAATCTTTATGTATTTTGGATGTTAACCCTTATCAGAAAGATAGTTTGTAAATATTTTCTCCAATTCCATAGGCTGACTTTTCATTTTGTTGATGGTTTCCTTTACTGTGCAGAGGCTTTTTAGTTTTATGTAGCCCTACCTGCTTATTTTTGCTCTTGTTGCCTTTGCTTTTGGCATCAAATCCAAAAAATCATCATGAAGACTGATGTCAAGGCCTTTTTTTTTTTTCTATTTTTTCTTCTAGGATTTTTATGGCTTCAGAACTTATGATCAAGTCTTTTATCTATTTTGAGTTAATTTTTGTGAATAGTGTAAGATAGTAGTCCAGTTTCATTCTTTTGCATGTAACTGTCCAGTTTTCTCAACACCATTAATTGAAAAGACTGTCCTTTCCCCATTGTGTATTCTTGGCTCCTTTGTCAAAAACTAATTGACCATACAAATTTAGGTTTATTTTTGGGTTGTCTATTCTGTTCCATTGATCTCTGTGTCCATTTTTATATTAATACCATACTGTTTTTATTAATATGGCTCTGTAATATAGTTTGAAATCAGGAAGCATGACACCTCCAGCTTTGTTATTCTTCCTCAAGATTGCTTTGGTTATTCAGGGTCTTTTGTGGTTCCGTGCAAATTTTAGGATTGTTTGTTCTGTATCTGTGAAAATTTCCATTGGAGTTTTCATAAGGATTGCAGTGAATCTGCAACTGCTTTGGGTAGTATTGACATGTTAATAATATTAGATCTTCCAATCCATGAGCACCAAATATCTTTCCATTTATTTGTGTCTTCTTCAATATCTTAGAGTTTTCAATGTACAGGTCTTTCATCTCCTTGGTTAAATTTATTCCTAGATATTTTATTCTTTTGGTGCAATAGTAAATAGATTTGTTTTCTTAATTTCTCCTTATGGCAGTTTGTTGTCAGTGTATAGAAATGCAACTGATTTTTGTATATAGATTTTACGTCCTGCAACTTTACTGAGTTTATTATTCTAACAATTTTTTGGTAAAGTCTTTAGGGTTTTATGTAGTGTCAGTTTTGCCTCTTCCTTTCACATTTGGATGCCCTTATTTTCTTTCCCATCGCAAACCATCCTCACACGTTTACTGGAGTTGAATCAAAAGAGAGAGACAGCTGGGGAGACAGGGGCAGGTAAGCCAAACAATGCCATTCTCCTGCATAAAAAACATTACTGGTTCATAATTAGCTATAGTAAAATTTCCAAAATTCAGTTATTTGCATTACTGCATAATGAACATCTCCACACCTGTATTCTAACTGTATAATCATTTAACCAGTATTTTCTTTACATTTACTACCTTTTTAACTTATTTTGTTCAAAAATAAAACATACATTGCTACCAAAGATATCCATGAAAAAATGGAAAATTTTCTAAACAATCTGTACAGTTATTTTTTAAAACTGCCCATGCTCTACCTTAAATCAAAATTTGGGGAACAATAAGCTACATTAGGAAGCTCAAAGCCCTTAACTCAGTTTATGGAGCTCCATGTTTGGAATTTTAAATACTTTCTTTTTTTAGCCTCACTAACTATTTCCTTACAGTCATTTTAGGAACAAGCAATATTGACCTGACCAGCATTCCCTAAACACATCAGATTCTTTTGCAATTTTGTGCTTTATACATGGTTCTTATCTCTGTAATGGCCCTCCGTACTCCCCAGTTCTTACCTTTTTCTCCCTCACTTCTCTCAATTTTGAATAAGTTGTAGTATTTCCACTCACATCAATTATCAATTCAATAAGTTAAACTTGGTTGGTGTACTTATCAGATACTTAATGAGGTAGAATCCTACTAGAAAATATCTATGTATTATTGACTTTGCACTGCTTAAAATAATTAAATTTAAAAATGAATAAATTTCTTATTTGAAAGAGTATATTTGTTTTTACTACGTCTTTTAATAGGTGCATGTCTTGAATGAATGTTATCTGATCTTGCTATCACAATTACTTTTTCCAGAAATGGTAAAACTAGAGTTGATTCTGTCCTTGTGCACCACATATATCAAATACAAGAGAGAGACAGAAGCAACATTCTCTCCAGCTAACCAACACAAAGCTTTTGGAATCTCTAATGTCATTCAACCATCAAATGAGCATTAAGACAAATTCATTAATTGATGAGCCCAGTCTTTTTGCACATCAATTTTTTTTTTTTTTGTGGTACACGGGCCTCTCACTGTTGTGGCCTCTCCCGTTGCAGAGCACAGGCTCCGGACGCGCAGGCTCAGCGGCCACGGCTCACGGGCCCAGCCGCTCCGTGGTATGTGGGATCCTCCTGGACCGGGGCACGAACCCGTGTCCCCTGCATCGGCAGGCGGACTCTCAACCACTGCGCCACCAGGGAAGCCCTTGCACATCAATTTTTACCTTTTTGTGTATCCTGCCAGAAAAGTTTGCCTGGATCTCTCCAAGTGGTAATAATTCTCTGGACCAGATCTAAGTTTTATTCCCTTGGCAGTGGCCCTAATTACATTATATAGAAAAGTTACCCAGGTTAGAGAACACTCAGTTGCCAATGAAAGGCAATAAGATTAAATGAGAAGGAAGACCTATTTACTAAATGAGGATCAGACTCTCTGCAGCATAATAGCAGCATAAAGCAAAGAGAAACCATTTGATTGTGATCCAGAAGATCCTTTTGCTCTGAAGAGAGTTTGAAAGAATAACTTTGCATCACCTTCTGTGTGAGGACTCTTTTCCTGTCACTATCTCCTCCAACCTAAGTCTAAACCAACCCATTGATCCCATAGTCATCTCTGTGTCACAGTCAGGTAGATCAGTCTAGGACAATGGGAAACATAGAGAAAACCACATCCATTTTCTGTATTTAGATATAAGGTAAAAAATATAATTTACAAATCTAAATCAATATCCAAACTAAATCAAAGAAAATGAAGTGGAGATCTGTAGGATAAAATTCTTGCACCTCTACCCTCTATCAGTCAAGAAAAGAACAATGCAGGAATAAACGTCTAGCAGTTTTCACAAGAGGCTATGAAAATTATGTGATAGAACCAGGGTAAAAAGAGTAGAAAGACTAAAGAAATGTACCTTGTTAAACTGAGTGTTGATTTGGGTTTCTTATTGACTACAAATGGGTTAATTATTTGTGGGTGCCCAAAAGTTAGGATAAATAACTCATATCCATTGAGAAATGAGAACGATTGTGTAAATAGGGTAGAAAGTCTACTCACCACTATGGAATCAGTATGTGGTTGAAGAAACAAGCAAAGAAGAAAGAAATGTTTATGTACATTTCTAGATATAAACAATAGGGAAGTTTAATTTTATGTTTTACTACCAAGTCATCTCCTCTATTAATAAAAGCAAAGTACTGGGCTTCCCTGGTGGCGCAGTGGTTGAGAGTCCGCCTGCTGATGCAGGGGACACGGGTTCGTGCCCCGGTCCAGGAAGATCCCACATGCCGCGGAGCGGCTGGGCCTGTGAGCCATGGCCGCTGAGCCTGCGAGTCCGGAGCCTGTGCTCTGCAACGGGAGAGGCCACAACAGTGAGAGGCCCGCGTACCGCAAAAAAAAAAAAAAAAAAACCAAATTACTCTGCCTTTTCCAGATTTCCCAACAATGATTTAAAATTGATGATCCTGAAGATTAAATTGCTCTCTCAAAACTTCAACACCAAACGATTAAAAGTGTTAGCATTCAGTAAAGTCTGGAGGTTCCCACTTACTTATATCCTGAACATTTAAATAAAGGTGACAACAGTTGCGTCCTTCAGCTTCACAAAAACTGGATTCATCCTTCTAAAAAACTGAGAGGAAAAATTATGCAAAACTGAGATTCCCAATTCTGGACACACTAAAGAGATCAATCTGTTAAATCAAAACCCTCTACTTAATGACCATTAACATTGCTGCACAGAGAACACTAAGACCCACTGAGAATCACTGAACAGTTAAATGAAGACTATGGTTAACAGTAACTCATCAGCCACATACCAATGTCTATACTGAGAACATGACTCTTCTTCTAAAGACAAGTTTTAAACAAATTTTACACTTTCTGATAAAAGACTATGCTTATTAAACTCAATATATTCCATCCTTCATATAAGAAGGGGGTCTTATGTCCAGATAGACACGCTAGTTGAGCCAGACCACAAAGGTTACTCCAAATTTAAATATGACCCTCACTCTATTGCATTAAAAACTCAGAAACTAAGAGTATTAAGGGTATAGATCAGATCAAGGACATTGGATGAACAAGCATAAAAGAATCCCAGAATGACAGCTGTGCATGATATTATAGTAGGGTCTGGGAAAGATTTCTTAAAGATCAAATTGATAGAACATATAAGTGTCTGAATAGCTTGTAAAGTAACTTAAAGAATTAACACAGATTTGGGGGTAAAATCAGTGTTTAAGGTATCAAATCAAATAGAAAACAAAATAATATTTAAAAGGAAATTAAAACTGCAGGAGAAGAATTCATTATATACTACTTGAAAACTGGAAATAGAGTGTATAATCATAATAATGTAAATGATGAATATGAATCCACCAAAATTATAACTATTTTGGAGACTGGGAATATGGGAAGGGTTTAATGTGCAGGTAGAGAAGGTATTGGGAGTTAGAGAAGGTGAAAGTTGAAAGAAAGTGTGTTAAATCCTCATTTTCCGTAGTGGAAGGGCAAAAAATAAATGGACTAAAATAGAAAAAAAAAGATATCATATAAATACATTGAGGAACATAACAAAAAACCAACAAAATGTGTTTTAAAGTGTTTGACATTCTTGGTGAGTGTTCAGAGAAGGCAGAAGAGAATACTAGCGATTTTGGCAAGAAGCCGTATTCAGCTTTTGACTCCTTAATAAAATTAACATATAAATATGATAAAAATACAAAACAATAAATGAAAAACCACGATTGTGTGCTTCAGCTCCCTAGTATATCCGTTATTTCTTTAGGCATCATTGACCTAAATCCATATGCCTCTGGCAAGGAAAGAGTTAATGACAGGTCTGTAAATTGTCTGATTCCCTGTTCCAGGACATCAGGGCAGTGTTAACCTCAAATAGACCTCCTTAAAAATTTTCTGATGGGATTCGCTAGCTGGAAAATACACAAGGAAATTTTTATCTAAAAATATTTTAACAGCCTATAAACACTCAATTAAGATCAGTGATAAAAAATAAACCTGGATTGATTTATGGAATATGGCTGACCAGACAATGGAAGTTAATCACTCTAACTGCCTACTAATTAACAATGTGTAAAAACTAAGAAACCTCAAATCTAAATGAATTCTTTTGACCTAATTTGTACCACCCACATAAAGTTCATCTGAATCCCAACGTGAGAAAGGGTTATAAGGGAGCTATATCTACCTGTTTGACGTCCTCTAAAGACAGATTCTCCATTTGTGCCTGCCTTTTCAGTAAATCTTGGTGTTGTTAAGTTCTATGATTCATTTGATTCATTTGACCCTTGTTTAATAATTCAAGCTCTGTGGTACTACTGTCTTAGAAGTTCACATGAAGTCAGGAATGCACTAAGCCTGAAGACTCAACAACTGCAGATTTACCGCTTTGGGTCAAGAAATCATTCCCAGGAGACTCAGTGACCCAAGAAGTCTGGTCCTCCCTGATTTGTAACTTATAGCTGCTGTCCCAAAGTAGAAAGAAATTAGTCATTAAAAATGACATTAAATTGTCATCCACAAACATGTTACTACATTAGCTCAGGTAGTGTAGCAGGATGTAGCCTTAACTGTGAGAAAGGAAGAAATCAGAAGAAAGTATGAAAGAGGACCAAGAAACAGGGGCTTTTAGGCATCCATCCAAGTAAGACTGCAGAGACAAAGGCAACCTTATAGAAAAGTTAATAATTGATTTTCTCCATCCTCTGGATTTCACAGATGCTTATGATCAAATATAGGAAGTTTGGGTTCTTTTTGACAATGAATTTGCATGGCTTTCCAAATTTTAGAATGCAGAGCAGCTTTTAACTCTTTTCTATATAGACTTTTCCAAGATTGGTAAACTGTAATATATATATATAGTAACAAGAAACCAGCTTAGCCTAGCCAAAGCATTCAGTAAAAATTACCAAGAATATACCACCATGCTGTCCACACTGTTAGCAGAATGGTACTTGAGAGGGTTGGGGAGGGCAGTCAAAAAGATGCAGCACAAAAAATTACGGTGCTAAATATAACGTCTCAGAATGAAGGAATGCATGGAGGAAGAAAGGATTAAGATACTGAAACCCAGAGGAGAGTCGTTTGTAGAATCCAACTAGAAATACAGAACCATTCTTTATTATATGAATTTACCAGAATGATTCCTTCAAGAATTTTTCCCATAAGAGAGAGTGGAGGAGAAAGCCCGTGGAAATCCTCGCATCACAAAACATACATTTTTTTTTAAAGAAAGTGGTATTCTTCAAGTAGAAGGAAGGCAGATCCGTGAATGGGATGGTTAATATCGTGGACAGACTATAGCTAAAACTGAATCTCCTCCTTCCTACCATAGGCTGCAGCCTGGGTAAACAACACAACCAATGAAACACCTGTACCAAATGGCACCAATACCAAAAGCTCGAGATGTTTTAGAAGAGGGTAGAAAAAGTGTCAAGTGAGAAATAAGAAGAATATAAACTGTGTGTTACAGAAATGGGGTGTTTCCATCCCTGCAACACAAGTTAATTGTGAAGAATAGAGAGCTCTGCCCTAAGAGTACTTCACTGGATGAAAGTGAGGAAGTTTGGGGGAGGCTAGGGTGAGGAATCTAGGCTGTAGCTTTCTGAAACCGACATGGTTTTGGACCAAATCCATTTCCTGATGCCCCAAGGATTTCTGAATATTTTTCGGTGAGATTTCCAGGAAGCAGTCCACCCTGGTCCCCATGCTAAGAAGATTTACAATTTTAATACCTTTAAGGAGAAGGCCAACACCTCACTTTACAGTTCTTCAATGACTTTGTCTCACCCACGAAGAGAGAGTCTCTGACCCTACATGTCCCTTCAGCCACTGTCTCTATTCCCTGATTCTTTTATTTTAATTGAAATACAATTGGCATATAACATTATATGAGTTTCAGGTGTACAACATAATAATTCAGTATACAGTAGTCTCCTCTTATTTTCAGGAGATACATTCTAAGACCCCCAGAGAATACCTGACACCATGGATAGTACCAAATCCTAAATAAACTGTTTTTTCCTATACATACGTACCTATGATACAGTTTAATTTACAAACTAGGCACAGTAAGAGAATATCTGAATTGCAAGTATCATTACTCTTGTGTTTGGAGCCATTATTAAGTAACATAAGCATTACTTAAACACATGCACGGTAATGCCAGGACAGTCCATTTGATACCTGAGATGGCTACTAAGTGACTAATGGGTGGGTAGCACATACAGCTGGATACACTGCACACAGGGTTGATTCACATCCCAGGGTTGGATGAAGCAGGAAGGTGCAAGATTTCATCACCCTACTCAGGATGGCACACAATTTGGGAATTCCCTGGAGGTCCAGCGGTTGAGGCTCCACGCTTCCACTGCAGGGGGCGTAGGTTCCATCCTTGGTAGGGGTACTAAGATCCCGCAAGCCGTGTAGCATGGCCAAAAAAAAAAAAAAAGAATGGTACACAATTTAAAACTTAAGAATTATTTATTTATGGAATTTTCCATTTAGCATTTTCAGACCAAAGTTGACCATGGGTAACTGAAACTCGGGAAAGCAAGACTGCAGATAACAGGGGACTACTGAATGTATATGTTGCAAAAGGATCACCATGAGTCTACTTAACATCCATCACACTGTAGTTACAATTTTTTTTTCTTGTTTGTTTATTTAATTCGTTGGCCGAACTGCGAGGCATGTGGGATCTTATTTCCCCTACCAGGGATTGAGCCATTGTCCCCTGCATTGGAAGCACAGAGTCCTAAACACTGGACTGCCAGGGAAGTCCCCAGTTTTTTTTCTTGTGACGAGAACTTTTAAGATCTACTCTCTTAGCAACTGTCCAAATACACAATACAGTATCATTAACTATAGTCACCGAATCCATGGGGTCCTCAGCCCTCTTGAGCAGCCTGACTTAGCCCAGCGAAGCCTCAATACCCAGGCTCTCCATACCCAGAAGCTTCTGCTCCTCCCAATATAACATTTCCCCATCCTAAAAAAAACCAGGAACTCTTTTTTTCCAGCTTTTTAGACATATAATTGACATATTTGTAAGTTTAAGGTATAAAATATGATAACTTGAAACATGTAAATATTGCAAAACGATTAGTACAATAACTACCATTTTTCATTTTGTGGTTATAACTTTCAAGATCTACTCTATTAGAGCAGCTTTCAAGTGTATAATACAGTATTGTTACTATAGTCACCATACTGTCCGCTAGATTCCCAGAACTTATTCATCTTATAAAGGGAAGCTTCTATCCTTTTACCAACATCTCCACATTTCCCCCAACCCCAGTTCCTGTCAGCTAATATTCTCCTCTCTGTTTCTACAAGTTTGGCTTTTTTAGATTCCACATATAAGTGAGATCGTACAGTATTTGTCTTTCTCTATCTGACTTATTGCATTAGCACAACGCCCTCAAAGTCCCACCATGTTGTCTCAAATAGCAGGATTTCCTTTTTTATGGCTGAGTAATATTCCACTCTGTGTGTGTATACACATATACATATACATATATATATATATATATATATATATACACACACATATGTGTATATATAGTCCTTACAATCCTTCCAATGATGGACACTCAGGTTGTTTCCATGTCTTGGCTATTATGAATTATGCTGCAATGAACATGGAGTTGCAGATGTCGCTGCAAAATAATAATTTCGTTTCCTTTGAACATATACCCAGAAGTGAGATTACTGGATATGATCATTCTATTTTTATTTTTTTGAGGAACCGCCATACCGTTTTCCACAGTGACTGCAACAGATTACTTTCCCACCAAAAGTGCTTAAGGGTTCCCTGTCTCCAAATCCTCACCAACACTTATCTCTTACCTTTTTTTCCTGTGTTTTTGATGATAGCTATTCTAACAATGTGAGATGATATCTCATTGTGATTTAATGTACATTTCCCTGATGATTAGTGATGTTGAGCATCTTTTCATGTACCTGTTGGTTATTTGTATGTCTTTTTCTGGAAAAATGTCTATTCAGGTCCTCTGACTCAGTTTTTTTATTTTTTGGTGTTTTTTTTTTTGTTTGTTTTGTTTTTTTGACTATGTTGGGTCTTCGTTGCTGCGCACAGGCTTTCTCTAGTTGTGGTGAGCGGGGGCTACTCTTCGTTGCGGTGCGTGGGCTTCCCATTGTGGTGGCTTCTCTTGTTGCGGAGCACAGGCTCTAGGTGCACAGGCTTCAGTAGTTGTGGCTCGCAGGTTCTAGAGTGCAGGCTCAGTAGTTGTGGTGCACGGGCTTAGTTGCTCTGTGGCATGTGTGATCTTCCAGGACCAGGGCTCGAACCTGTGTCCCCTGTATTGGCAGGCGGATTCCCAACCACTGTGCCACCAGGGAGGCCCTTTGCCTGTTTTTTTTTTTTTTTTTCCTCCGGTACGCGGGCCTCTCACTGTTGTGGCCTCTCCCGTTGCGGAGCACAGGCTCCGGACGCTCAGGCTCAGCCGCCATGGCTCACGGGCCCAGCCGCTCCGCGGCATGTGGGATCCTCCCGGACCGGGGCACGAACCCGTGTCCCCTGCATCGGCAGGTGGACTCTCAACCACTGCGCCACCAGGGAAGCCCCCTTTGCCTGTTTTTTAATCAGGTTTTTTGTTTTTGCCATTCAGTTGTATTAGCTCCTTATATATTTTGGATATTTACCTGTTGTCAGATATATGGTCTGAAAATATACTCCTCCATCACAGAAGTTGCCTTTTCATTTTGTTAATAGCTCTTTTGCTGTGCAGAAGCTTTTTAGTTGGATGCAGTCCCACTTGATTTATGCTTTTGTGCTTCTGCTTTTGTATCACTTCCAGAAAATCATTGCCAAGACCAATGCTATAGCGTTTTCCCGTTTTCTTTTAGGATTTTACAGTTTCAGGTCTTACATTTAAGTCTTTAATAAATTTCAAGTCAATGTGTGTGGATTAAGATAGGGGTGCAATTTCATTCTTTTACATGTGATTATCCAGTTTTCCCAACGACATTTGTTGAAGAGACTATCCTTTCCCCATTGACAATTCTTGGCCTCCTGATTATAGTGTAATCTATTTCTCCCTTTAGAGGTGCGAGTACTTGCTTTTATATTTACGTGCTCTGATGTTGGGTGCATATATATTGATTATTGTTACATCCTCTTGATAAACTGAACCCTTTATCATTATACAATGACCATCTCTGTCTCTTTTTACAGCTTTTGAAATAAAGCCTATTTTGTCTGATATAAATATAAGACCCCTGCTCTCTTTTGGTTTCTATTTCCACGGAATATCATTTTCCATCTATTTAATGAGCCTATATGTATCCTTAAAGCTGAAATGAATCTCTTGTAGCCAATATATAGCTGGGTTTTATTTTTTTTATTCATTCAGCCGCTCTGCTTTTTTTGTTATAGAATTGAATCCATTCACATTTAAAATAATTATTGATAGGTAAGGAATTACTAATGCCGTCCTATTGGTTTCTTGCCTTTTTCTTTCTTTTTAGTTCCCTTGTTTCTTTCTTCCTCTCTTGTGATCTTCCTTTGTGAATTGATAATTTTGGATAATGGTGTGCTTTGATTTCCTCATTACCTTTTGTGTATCTACTGTAGGTTGTTACTTTTTGGTTATCATGAGGCTTACAAAAGACACTTATAACAGTCAATTTTATTCTGATAACAACTTAATTTCAATCCTATACAAAAGCTTAACCTTTTGCTCTCCCTCCTAAATATTATGCTTTTGATGTCACAGCAGTACTTCTTTTTATATTATGTATTCACTAACAAATAACACTCTGAAAGATTATTATGTACAAGAAACTATTGCCTGTGATTACATGTAAGAATTCATGTAATCTTCACAACAATCCTGTGAGATAGAGTCTTTATTAACATCCTTATTCTACAAAGAGGAAAACCAAGTTCAAAACTCATTCAAGGGGGCTTCCCTGGTGGCGCAGTGGTTGAGAGTCCGCCTGCCGGTGCAGGGGACACGGGTTCGTGTCCCGGTCTGGGAGGATCCCACATGCCACGGAGCGCCTGGGCCCGTGAGCCATGGCTGCTGAGCCTGCGCGTCCGGAGCCTGTGCTCCGCAGGGGGAGAGGCTGCAACAGTGAGAGGCCCGCATACCGCAAAAAAAAAAAAAAAACTCATTCAAGGTCACCCAGCGAGCAAATGCAGTATTGTGAAGACAGGCAGTCTGACTCTGGAGTCTGTGCTCTTAACCTCCACTCCTTAGCAATCCTGGGTGAATGGTGTGGGAAGCAGAAGGCAACCTTGGAGCTGGTAGCAGAGCTGTTACTAAGGTTCTTTGGCGCCATCTGCTGTTGATCCAGGGTTGGCAGTAGCAAATGGTCTGGATTCTCTCTAGCAGTTTTTTATTCCTCTTACTGGATTATCTGCATATGATGTTTTCTTCTTCTGTTGGATCATTTATTCAAACAAAGAGACTGAGATTAATTGGTTCTCACTTAAACTATCATCCCTTGAACTGGGTGATTAAACTGGGAAGAATAAAAAGGCAGAGGATGATGACTCCAAAATGAGTTCACCTTTCTTTGAGTTTTGGAGCTGGTCTGACATGTGCTTACCTTTAACCTGATCCAAAAAATTTGGAATTACTTTGGCTTTGACAACCATCAGCAAGTAAGAGAACTTCAAATATATAACAGTGGTGGTAGTCATAGTTTCTTCTGCACAGTGGCGGTTCCCAGATGTTGTCAGTGGCATCAGCACATATATTTTTTGAACCGATGAAGACTGTGTAGTCAAATTTAGAGGAAAAGTGATCTAAGCTCTGTCCTCCTCAAATTTTTCAAAATTATTTGAAGATGTTATCAAGTTAGATACACATTAATTCAACTTGAAACAAACAGTTTCTTTCTTTGTGACATTTGAGATTAAGCCAGCCAGCAGGCATCAGGCGTAGGTGTTCTCAAACTGCTAGGAAACTTTTACTAGAATAGAACTTAGAGGAGAACAAAAGATACAGCCCTAGGTGGCAGCCTTTCCTCAAGACAAGGGGCCCACTGCCTTAAGGTGTAGGATAAATGTGTGATTTGCTAGAAATCCTAGGACAAGCTGTTTAAGTGTTTTATCCTGAGATCGTGGGTGGGGATTTTCCCCCTGACTGAACTACTTCTTTTCTTTTCTTTGAAACACAAGGCTACCTGTAATGGCTAATGTGACCAAACTTTAATTATTTTCATCTATTGTTTGAACAACTGGGATTTTGTTTCCCTATATGAGGGCCCAAGAACATTGAAAGAAATGAGTGAGTAGAGAATCTATGATTTCAGGACCCCAAGGGAACTCCAGCCTTTGGATTCAGAAGCAGCATCTGCAGCGACTATATATTTCTGGAGAAAAGAAATGGGTAAATTGAAAATAGAAACTGAATCACAGGTATCAAAAACAAGATAAGGGTACCAGATTAAGAGATAAAACTACTAGGTATAAAATAGATAAGCAACAAGGATATATTGTACAACACAGGGAAATATAGCTATTATTTTGTAATAACTTTAAATGGAGTATAATCTATAAAAATATTGAAAAAAAAATATTGAATCACTATGTTGTACACCTGAAACTAATATTGTAAAGCAACTACACTTCAATTTAAATTTTGTTTCTAATTTTAAAAAAAGAAATGATAAATTGAACAAAACCCATTTGTGCATTTACCACTAGAGGAAACTTTGACCTAGATTAGTTTGCCTGTCTCTAGAATATTCTTAAATTTAAAGGCCAGAAACTGTCTCAATTGCTATGGATTCCTATTTAAGTTGATGTAAGAAAGACCATTAAGCAGTCTACATAAATCCTGGAAGAAATCTCAAAGGCTACTGTGGTAGATCACTGTAATATTGTCCTCAAAGAAATCATACTTCCTATATCCACATCTCTGTAATGTGTCACTTCTTCTCATCAAGAGACAGAGTCTATTTCTTCACACGCTTGAATGTGTATTTCACTTATAAGTTTGTAAAATAAATGATTTGCCTTGACCAATAAAATGTGGCAATAGTGAGATTGTGTGAGCCCCAGAGACTGGGTCATAAAAGGTCCTATAACTCCTGTTGGTTCTCTTTTGACACCCTGACACCACCAAGCTGTGAAGCCCAGTCTAGTCTACTGGAGAACACGAAACCACCTGGAGGAGAATTGAGGACGTGTAGCCAACAGCCAGACATGTTATGCAGACATCTGGGACACTGCAGTCCTAGATGGACCATCAGATGACAGCTGGCAGTCCCATGAGGGGGCCCAGGTAAGTACAGCAGAATCACTCAGACTGCCAACTCCCAGAATCATGAGAAATAATCAAGCATTGTTGTTGTTTTAAGCCACTGAGTTTTGGGGTGTTTTTTTGCAGCCAAAGAAAATTAATACATCTCCCAAGAAAATCCAACTATCCAACCAAACTCTGAATGCTTTAAGTACACTAGCTCTTTAAGAAAAACTTTCCTATTTGGAAAACGAAAGTATAATCTTCATTGTCACCACTCTAATTTGCCCAAATATATTAAATATATTAATATCGCCTATGAACTAATAGTTCATAGGACTAGATCTTAAAATGATGAGATTTTCTACTTGCAAAGGATTTTTCAAATGAAACACTGAATTGCTTTGAATTACAAATCCCTTGGTTAAAAGTAAATGCCACACTGACAAAAAGGAAAAAAAATTAAATACATATGGATGAGTGTGTATAAAATAATAAATTCTTAATAAAAAATTAAACATTCTTATTCTCTAAAAAAAATTTTATCTAAAGTGTTTTTGGATGAGAATAAAAGAAATATTCCTTTGGTTTAATAACCTCAGGGTCCCTGCACTGTTACCAGAAAAACTACAAAAGAAATGCAAATGGACAATAAGCTAATGATTAGGGATCATGAAAAGGCTGAAGAGAAACTAAAAATAAATACAAAAGATTCCAGGTCTAAATTCCTTTCAAATATATTGTTGCAAATTGAAAGATATTTTAAAACCTTCTTGTCCTAAAATTTAAAAACCAAAAAAATAGAAGTTATGATGGTAAAAATAAATATGAGAATTAAATTTTAATCCAAGTTCAGTCTAATCAAAGTAAATTGATATGTGAATTTTAGACATACAGGATTTCTACATAGGTCTTTTTTTTTTTTGCGGTACGCGGGCCTCTCCCGTTGTGGAGCACAGGCTCCGGACGCGCAGGCTCAGCCACCATGGCTCATGGGCCCAGCCGCTCCGTGGCACGTGGGATCTTCCCGGTCTGGGGCACGAACCCGTGTCCCCTGCATCGGCAGGCGGACTCTCAACCACTGCGCCACCAGGGAAGCCCTGTTTTTTATGTATTATTTGTGTGAAAACTATTAAAACCTATTACAGTACAGTACTATATAGCCGACTGTGTTAGTTGGGTACCTAGGCTAACTTTGTTGGACTTAACGAACAAATTGGACTTATGAACACACTCTCAGAATGGAACTCATTCATATGCAGGGGACTTACAGTATTTGGTTCATTCAACAGGCATTGATTGAACTTTCATCTATTGTGCAAACTGTGAGAAGTCAGAGGGAAGAGACAGCATGTCATGTCTAAGGAAGTGTATCAGTTTCATGATGAGGAGTTGGGGGTAAATGAAATGAGAAAAAAACAAGAAGCTATCACAGTAATTCACGAGAGGATAAACCCCTAAACAGAAGTAATAGCAAAAGTACAAAAACCAGAAGACACTTGTGGGCTTTACTGAGGGGGCAGACCCTGAAGAACGGGGTGACTAAGGAGTGTTACAGGAAAATGAGGAGGAGGAATCCAGACCCACTCACAGCTTTCTCCTAGTAAGTCTCCAGGAGCGCACAAAATGAGGAGCCATGTTGGGGATGAAGTTCCTGTTTTGAATTTGTTGAATTTAGGGTAGCAGGGAAACATCCAAGCAGAGGAGAAAGAAGATAAGTGTGCGATGTATCCAAAGCTGGGGCAGAGATCTAGGCTGGTCTGTTATCACCATTTAAATGGTAGTTACAGCCACAGGTGTGGCTCAGGTCTTCAAAGAACCATGCAAAGCAAGGAAAGGCCAAGAACAGAGCCTCAGGAACATCAGCACCTCAGGAGCAGGTAGACAGAGAGACACTTAAAGGAGACTGGGAAGCAGCTTAGGAGAGAAAATATCACAGAAGCAGAGGAGAGGATTTAAAGAAGAGAGTGGGAGACTTCTCTGGTGACGCAGTGGTTAAGAATCCAACTGCCAATTCAGGGGACATGGGTTCGAGCCCTGCTCCGGGAAGATGCCACCTGCTGCAGAGCAACTAAGCCCACGAGCCACAACTACCGAGCCTGCGCTCTAGAGCCCGCGAGCCACAACTACCGAGCCTGCGCTCTAGAGCCCGCGAGCCACAACTACTGAACCCACATGCCACAACCACTGACGCCCATGCGCCTAGAGCCCATGCTCTGCAACGAGAAGCCACCGCACCACAACGAAAAGTAGCCCCCGCTGGCCCCTCCCACTCTGACCAGCTCACGACAAAGGCCTTTCCTGACCACACTAACTGAAGGTGCTTATTTACTTATTTATTCCGTTGCTCCTTCAACTAGTACATCAGCCGTGAGAGTAGGGACCTTGTCTGCCTTCTGAACTGCATCCCTGGTACCCGACAGCACCTGGCACGTGATAGGGGCTCAGTAAATACTGGCTGAATTTGATGTGGATTCAAGAGGCGCTTGGACCTGACCATGCAAGGAAAGCATCCTCTTGGACACCTTGACGCCACCAAACACAGACAAAGCAGATCAACCTGGAGATTTTGCTTAAACCAGAAGTTAGCTCAACTCCTAAGCCATTTACCCAGCCAGACTTTTTTCCTTCTTGTATCTCCACTCCAGAAACTGCTGCATCAGCCTGCCCAGCCCACTCCCAGGCCCGCGGGCCCTGCACCACTGGCCTTCAGAGCCCCAGGTGGTGGCAACGGATGCCCTCCTCCCCGTGACGTTTTCTTTTCTCTTCTTTTCTATGAAAGTATTACACACAAAGAAAATTTGTAAATTACAGAGAAGTATGACAAAGAAGGGGGGACATAATCCTGATACATTTAACATACTGGGAATTTCCTTATTCTCTTTTCAAGGCACTTTCTTCTTGAGATAAAAACTGTAA
Organism: Grampus griseus; assembly: GCF_964374135.1. Lineage (NCBI taxonomy): Eukaryota > Metazoa > Chordata > Mammalia > Artiodactyla > Delphinidae > Grampus > Grampus griseus. Next base: position 6,559,359 of record NC_139005.1, on the reverse strand, counting down.
AAAGTTTGCTAAACTTTTCTTCTCATTATATTGTTAGCATTCATTGTCATTGGAAATTGTTCCATAAATATAATTAAATAGCTTAATAATATTTCACTGTCTGGGTAATTACTGAACCAGTTCTCCTTTAGACATTTTAAATTCTAACATGACCATGGACATTTATCTCCAAACATAAATATTCATATTTTAAAATTTTTCCCCAGGGTAGAGACCCATCTTGATATGTCTCTCGAGAGCTCCTGATAGAAACCAGGTAGAGCCAGCACTGAAATGCTGGCATCTCAATGCCCTAAGCATTGAAGAAACTACAAAAGTCCTCCCATGTAATAATTCGTAATAAAAAATAGCAAACAATTACATCACACCCCATAGTTTCCTGTATAGAAGTAACACAAATGTAAAAAATGCATGATTGTCAAACACCCGTCTCCTGCTAAACCATCAGTCCCATGAACACAGGGACCTTGACCACCTTATTCATGTACCTCGCATATAGTAGGTGCTGAGTAATTACTTGGGAGACAGATAGGTAATCAATGTACCAATGAGAATTTGAAAGATAAATCGAGAAAAACTGTTGAACACCAACCTCCAAACAGCAATTCCCCTCCCACCATCCCAACTGCACACCCAGTAGCAGGACTCAAAGCCATGTCTGTTCCATTTATTCCTCATACAAATATTTTACAATTTTTTAAATCATTTACACATATTCATACAAAGAAAAATAAATTTTAGGATGGAAACTTGGGACCACGGTAGTTTTAAAAAAAATCTGACCATTAGCTACCTAAGACAAGGCAAGAGGCTTCCCGGCCGCTTCAGTCGTTTCTGGGCTCGGGGCATCTCCCCGGCAGAACCCAAGCTGCTCACTCACTTCCTCTCAGCCTTCGCCTTGTGGAGGTGATATGGGGGAAGGGGATTTTCCGACCCTCCCCGCTACAAACATTTCAAGGACAGCAAAGGCTCAAGGTAACACTGAACCCTCTCTCTGCCAGGAATTTGGCAAGACTGCAATTTCTGAACCAACTTTCCAGAAGAGCTAGCTCAATTCCTACTCGCAGGTCTTTCTAAGAGGAGGGGGATGGCTGCACTCAGGACATTCCTCGTCCCACCTGCTCTGTCCTCCCTCCACAGGCCCCCAAGCCAGAGCCCTTGACCTGAGCCTACGTGGTCCCTTCGAGGCTCATTCCACAATGAGGTTTCCTCTCCCCACACCCAAACACTCTGTAGCAACTTAACCCCGGCAGCCCCTGAGGACCCCTATGGTAATGACGCCCATTACTGCGCACAGCATTATCCAGGGACTCTGAGCTATAGCCAGGAGAGGTCCAAGAATGACAGAACTATGAGCACCCCTAAAACCTCAGCTCTGCTGAGCCAAATCAACATTCAAATCACACAGGCCAACTCCTAACACGTCCCACCCTACAGTCATCACAGAGGCGCTTGACAGAACCTGCCACACACCACTGCGCGAGGAGGCTGGACTATCATCAAGTCCCAGTAAAAGGAGAAAGGAGGGGGAGGACAGACGCTACAAATGTGGTAGACCCAATCAGAAATGGCAGCAGATGACAACCTGTATCTTTGGGTCCTTCCCAAAAAGCAGCACCAAGAAAGGGCGTGATGAGCAGAGAGATCTGGAGCTGCACGGACAGCCCTTGAATTACCAAGGGACTCCGACAACACAGCTCATCTTCCTACAATTATGCAGGAACTAGAACCCAGACTACCCACCCCTACACTGAGGCAGCTCCTGAGAGGCAGTACCGCTTGTGGCCATCAGCCCACCCCCTTGGTAGGCCCGTTTGGGGAGAGGGGATCACATCCAGAGCAGGCACCCCTCCAGGAAAACACTCGCAGGGCAGCCCATCCCACTGTCATTGGGGCAGGCCGAACATTGCTAGGAGGGTGGACAGATCCCGGGCATCAGCCGCCCCGTAGGCGTTGCTCTGGCCTAACATAGACAAGGCTAAACGCAGGGTGCTCCAGATGTTCTCCGACATGGCACCCCCTTCGCCCCGAGGGCCCCGGCTTTTCCTCTGCATGTTCAGGGCCTCCAAAAAGTGTTCCACCGCCTCACTGCAAGGGAGAAGAATGAGAGCTGGTGAGCAGAACCAGTGGAAGGAGGTAGGTCAGCTGGCATGGGGAGAAAGAAAGCTGGAGCTCGAGGTCAAATAACAGGATAGAGAATGAGGAGCCAGGGCCAAAGGCAGGGAGTTCATTCATTCATTCATTCATTCATTCATTCACTCCTCAGTAGATACTCTCACCGGTGGGCCCCAAGGTTGATGCAGCTGATGCCCAGGTTGTAGCGGGACCGTATATAGCCAGGCTGGAGCTCGAGGGCCCGACGGTATGCAGCTACTGCTTCTTCACTCTGGTTTCCATTGGCCAGGGTGGCCCCTAGCTTATTCCACAGCAAATAGTCCTAAGATAGGGATGGACAAGGGTTAGAAACAGGGCCCAGGCTCAGATCAAATTCTGCCCGATCTCCCCCTGGCTCCCCACTCTGTTTCTCTAACGCATGTTACGATTCCACTCCTGTCTCCACAGGTCACTGTGTGGCCACGACGTTGTGACCACGACGCAACCACTCACCCCCCGCAGACTCCCCTAAGTCCAGACGACCCTAGACTCCCGCTCTTCTTTTCCCAATTCTCCCAAGGCAACCAGTACATGGAACACTGGAATGAAATATCCCATGACTCCGAAGGTCCCAACAAACGATTCCTCCATAAGGTATAGAGTCCTGTTCTATCTCCCTTCCTCCCCTGAGGCTCACATTGGGACGAACGCTGAGGGCGGCTGTGAAACAGTCCACCGCCTTGTCATACTCCCCACTCAGGTTGAAGAGGACTCCCAAGCCACACTGCACATCAGGGTCAATGGATGTCGGGTCCAGGCGCACAGCTGCCAGGAAGAGCTCTTTCACTTCGAGAAACAGGGAACTGGACACGGAAGAAAAAAAAAATGCAAAAAAGCAGGTGGATGGATACGTCTATATTCCTACCCCTCCCAAATAATCCTTTCACTAACCAATCGTACCCCCAAGATGCGTCTATCTATCCTCCTTCCAATCCTGAGTCTTCCATCCCACTCTTAGACCCTGAGCCTCAATCTATCCAAAATTCCACAAGCCAGGTCCTCCTTCTACTCGGGTTGCCACTCGTCATCCCAGGAGGTCCCCACACTCACTCGGACAACAGAGAGCCCAGGATGCGCTTGCTGGGGCCCAGTCCTGCCCCGCTGGCCCCTTCTTCCCCGGCTGCCACCAGGTGGGCATAGGCTGGTGTGTAGCGCAGCCAGTCTCGCAGGGTCTCGCAGGCCTGCCGCTGCAGGGACTCGTTGGTGAAGCTTACAGCCAGCGCCATCAGTGCCGTCCGGTTGTCTGGCTTTAGCTCTAGGCACCTGTTTGGACAGAGATGGACAGAGCTGGGCTCTGAGGCTGACACTGCACCTATCAGCACCCTGGGAGCCGAGCCAAGCTTCAGAACGCAGAGGTACCTGCCAACTCCCGCAGTTAAGGTACGGAGGAATCCTCTACGGGTGGCTTATTAATAAAGTTACAGTCCTGAGAAACGGAACATTTCAGCAGCCAAGGAACCAGCCAGGGTCCCACAAATAAAACCAAAAGCCGAGGAACAAATGGAGCCAGTTATCTCCAGACTCACCCCAAACCTTAGAGCTTCATCATGAGAAAACACTCGTGTTAGTAGCCAGAAAGAAGAGTAGGCTCTGTCATTCTAAAGGTTATTTGTAGAGCCCTGGGACCACCCTGCCCCCCACCCTTTCAGTGTACTCACCTCCGCAGGGCGCTGATGGCTAAGAGTTCTTGCTCATTCTCCGCCTGGGTGGTCCCCAGGTACTGCCAGGCCTAGAGGGAAGTTGCCAGATTTCATCACCCCGGTATTCACCTTCCCACCACTGCTTCCTCTGCTCGCCCCACCCACCACCTCACTCTCAGAACCCGACCAGGCTGTCGCCCGGGCCCTAATATCGGCACCACCCTCAGGGGCCTCCCTCAAAACTGGAGGGAGCGTCTCCCATCTGAAGTCAGAAGAACGAGCTGCTCACTTCCATGTGCTTGGGGTCCTGCTGCACAGCCGCCTCGAAGAGCAGGACAGCGTTCGGCAGGTCACCCTCCTCAAGTCGCCGCAGCCCTTCCTCAAAAGGCTGGGGGTGGTCACGCAGGGGGTTCTCCTCCTCAAAGTGGTACCCCTACGAGGAAGGGAAGCCAAGTGAGACCCCGTCCCGGAGGGGGCCATCACAGAGCAGCAGGAATGGGAGCTGACAACCAAGACTGACGTGGAAAAGAAGCTGAAGGCCTCCAAAAAGGTATCCGGATAAATGCTGGCAAGTTCTCCATGTCATAAAGGAGATCACCTACGACCACAGTGAAGAAATTCCGGGTCATGCCCACAGCAACTGGAAAGCCAGGCAAACTCTGATCCTAAAATGAGCTGGGATTAAGCTCATTTTAGGATCCTAAATGAGCTTAATGGGATTAAGCTCATTTTAGGAAGTTTTTATCAGCCGGTGTTTCCACATCCTGATCTCTCATTACTGGACAGAGCACGTTTCTTAACAGGATCTGCTTACAGTAATGAGATAAGTTCTCTTTAGCTATTCAAGGGGCATTTCTTGTTATCCTGCAATAGTGTGATAATCTATAAAGGAAATGCAATTTGGAGTCAGAGGCCCTGCTATTCAAATGCAACTCTTACCCAGCTCACGGAGTCCTGTGCACACTGACTGGACAGCATGTGTTCAAGCACTTTGAAAATTTTAATTTATTTCCCAATTTCATTCTTAAAAGTTATTAATATTAATCTGTATCTGATAGTAAATTAAAGCTGGATTCCAAAATCCTGAGGGCAGAAAACGCTTCAGAAAGACCAGTCCTCTTCTAGCTGAGGCTTTCTCATTTGAGGGAAGTTATGATGCTCTGTGCAGAGCTCTGTCCCCAGGGCTTCCACGTAGGCAGAGACGTGTTAAGATAAAATGGGTCCCTAGTAAGCGTGTGACTTGGGACAAGGGAATAAAATGCTCCTTTTTGGAGAGCAGTGGTTACCATCACAAAACAATACCCCAGAATGAACACAAGATGCAAAATACAGGGCAGGGCCCTTTCTAAACGCAGTTAAGGACAAATCAGAATGAAACTGTACGAAACAAAGACATGAGTGAGGCCCTTCTTCACTACCATTGTGAAACTGCTCAAGAACCAGAAACGCTCAAATCTTGCCAGCAAAGTTCTAAACCATTATAAGTAATCTGCAAATTATTTGTAACAAATAAAAATTAAATAATTACAATGGGGATTTAAGAAGTGAGACATACAGGAGATGGATTTGGGATAAACGTATAAAAAGTATATTCATGTTGAGAATAGGTAATGTTCCTGGGACACCTCCGTGCAACAGGAAAACTCAGAAGATAGGAAAGGACCCTAGAACAAGGATCAGCAAGGGGCAGAGGATAAATATTTTGTCACAACTACTCATCTCCACCAGAGCAGTGAGAAACTAGCCACAGATGATATGTAAACAAGCATGGCTGTGTTCCAATAAAACTCTATTTATGGACACTGAAGTTTGAATTTTATCAATATATAATTTTCACGTTTCACAAATTATTACTTTTCATTTTTTTAAAACCATTTAAAAATGTTAAAACCATTCTCAGCTCACGGGCCATAAAAAAAAAGAAAAAGGTGGAAGGATAGATTTCCCATGGGCCACAGTTTGCCAGCCCCACCTAGACTATTAGAGTTCCACAAGATAAAGCCTTCTGCATTCACCCTCCCATGTTTTAAGCCACCCCGTAGGAAACAGATCATTGTCACCGATAACACAATTTCCTAATGAAAGTAATTCCTGCCTCTCAGAGTTACTGAGAGCATCAGATGAGAATAACTGCCACAGCCTTACCAAAAAGGTTAAAATACGATGCGTGAATAGGTATTATCCTCAGCAGACAATGCAACAAGTCAATTCCATCATGTTGCAACCACAGGGTTCTCTAAGTATGCTCTTGTCTGTGTTATCTATCCTCCTTGAGATTTTATCAATTGCTGATCAGAGAGGAATTTTTCAAAAGTAGAATATTTGTATAGATGAAAAAAAAAAAAGAGTCCTCTGGAGGAACCTTTAACAACCCACAGGATGCAGGATAAGCTTGGGACCACTGTTGCATCTTAAAAAGTCTAATCCAAGCCATTCATCAGGTCTGATCCATCGTCTGGTCTGCTCAAAATTTCATAGGATCATACTGCAAAAATAGGATCACTACTAAGTAGAGTGTGTCCCATCACAGAAATTTCTCCTTCACGCTAACAGTATACAGTATCATATCTGCTCCAGCTGTAGGTGTAGCCTTGAAAATTTAAGGATCATGAATAAAAAATACGACATTCAGATACCCATGAATTTACCTGATAGAGTCAGATCAACATTTGAAAAATAAAAAACAAGTACTATTGACATATAATTTATTAACAGTTTAACAAAAGGCAGACAAAATCTGGAACCTTAATGCAAATGTTTCTAATCCTAATTTTGCAATATCCCAAGGTATCAATGATATCAAAATAGGGTTCAAAAATCTAAAAACATAATTATGTTTTTAGGTTTTGAATTAAAGAATTTATTCCAACTATCATGTCATTAATACAGAAGTAAAAAATGCTAAGAGGAGGTGCTGCTCATATGACGTTAGAGCTATGTCTATACTTATCAAAAACCAGGAAAAATTTTTTTTTAATTATTTTTATTTATTTTTTGGCTGTGTTGCATCTTCATTGCTGTGCACGGGCTTTCTCTATTTGTAGCGAGCGGGGCTACTCTTCATTGCAGTGCACGGGCTTCTCATTGCGGTGGCTTCTCTTTTCGCGGAGCACAGGCCCCAGGTGCATGGGCCTCAGTAGTTGTGGCACATAGGTCAGTAGTTATGGCTCACAGGCTCTAGAGCGCAGGCTCAGTAGTTGTGGTGCACAGGCATAGTTGCTCCGTGGCATGTAGGATCTTCCCGGACCAGGGATTGAACCCGTGTCCCCTGCATTGGCAGGCGGAGTCTTAACCACTGTGCCACCAGGGAAGTCCCAGGAAATTTTTATCTAAACTTTATACCTTGCCATTTGTAAGTCGACAGGGCCTGTGCAACTTATCAAGTGTCTATTATAAATTAATAAAAGTATTATCTCCAGGTATTTCCTTCAGTTCTTCCTCATCACAAGTCTATAGAAGAAACTCTTACTATGGAAAAACCAGAGGATGGGGTCCCAAAAGGTAAGCTCCCTTTTCTATTATATCACAGAACAACTCTCAGAAAGTCAGGCCGGGATAATAAACAAAATCATCTTTTTCCTAGTACTAAGATTTTCATTGGCTTTTAAATCCTAGCCTTTTCTAAGTTATCTTGAACTCTGTTCTTCTCTATCTTCGCAAGATCTACCTCCAGAATCCTGGCCCTCTAGTTCTAGCCCCAACTAGGTCTGAGCTGAGAAAAAGACACCACTGATCACCTCCCCAGTTCCTGTTTTGCCTTTTTCAAAGCCAAGCAATCTCTCCCTCCCCAGTCATGCTTCAACTCACAGCTCAATTATTACCCACATGTCCGAATGCCCCACAACCCGCAAGCAGATTTTTTTCACAGTGATACCCCGATATAACATATGCTTCTAAGGCAACAGTATATACTACATGCAAAATTCAATCATTCTTCACCACCGACTTCTGGGAAATTTTCTTAGCATTTGAATTATTTAATACAATTCTTCGAAAATACCCTAAACTGGGGGCAAGTGGTTAGTACCTACAGGAAGAGATCAGAATTTAAAATAAACTTGTGAGTTAAAAAAGTAAATAGATACTAAGGTGGAGGGCAGAGAGATGGCCTACCACCTACCACTCTCTACCAAAGGAGCTATGAATCTTCTTAAAATGTTTTCAACCAACCTCCAAAGCAAGGCCCCTTCCTCTGTGCTCTTACTGCATCGTGTGCAAACCTCTACTCTAGGTATTTTGTCGCTTACTGTTGTTATTTGACGAGGGTGGTCTATTATCATTAACTTCTACATCCCAAGGATAAAGCATACTCTCAATAACTGGAGGAGCGCAGGGGCAAGGGAATAATTCAGGCTGCCTTTCACGGAAAGGGGCTCAAGAAAATAATTACTTAAGAGTGGGTACCCTTCAGATTCAGGATTAAAGGAGAGATAATAAAACAAGGAAATCCTGCAGTCTGAAAAACTAGTTCTTACCTTATCGTAGGAAGCAGCCGTGAGGTCGTCATAGTCAGAAAGCCAGGGGTGGGCCTCAGCATCCCGTTTGGCCATCTCCTCCAACTCCGCCTGCAACTTGTCCCAGAAATCGACCTCAGACTGTAAGGAAGGCAAGGCAGAGAGAAACAGAAGATTCATCATGAGCACCCCGCCCCACCCTCAGTTCCACCAAGATGGAGTCCCTATGGCAGTAGTTGTTTAACGTCAATGTGTTTAAGATCACCTGAAGAGCTTCTTTTCATGCAGGTTCCTAGATCCTACCCCCAGATTCTGACTCAGTAGTCTGTGATGCCCAGGAATTTGCATTTCTGATGGGCAACCACCCCATCCCAAGCAATTCTGACAAAGAGACTCCAAGAACACTATGAAATACAATGTTCACCCGTCTCTGATGTTAAGACACCCACTCTCTCCAAAGAAGTGTTTTCTCTTGGACTGGTTACACCTGTACTAGCTGCTCTCACCTCTATAGCTGACTTGGCTCGTTCAAACTCCATATCAAGAGCAGATGTGTTTACTGGTCTTGTGAACTGGTCAACCCAGGCCTCTGAAGTACCCTGTGACAAAGAAGGATGGTCATACCACCACCACCAACTTTCCACCCACTAAATGTCAACTAAATACCCATTAGACACCACCAACCTGGGCACTTCTGAGAAGAACGTTCTCAGAATCTCTTTCCCACCCACTCAGGACCTGGATGCTACCAAACAAGCTGGCAATAAGATCCCTTCCCCATCTGGGACCACTGAACACTGAACCCACGGCCGGGGGCACCAGCCGGCTCTGAGGTAGGACTGGGAGGTGACAGTGTCCTACCTGCTGCTGAATAAACTCTGCTGCCCACTGCTCTGCCTGAGCTCGGCCCGACCCTGCGCCGGACTCCAGGGACACCTGCCCCTCGCCAATCTGCCGCACGAATTTCAGGAACTGGGGCACAGAGACACACACAGGCCACTTGGGAGAGGACTTCCGGGTGTGCCCTCTCAACCACGCCCAGAGAAGCCTGCACTTACCCCTCCCCCTGACCATCTCTAGCTACAGACAAGATAGGCTAAAGACGCTGGAAAAAGCAGAGAGCAAAAAGAAAGGGATTTCTGGCTCGAGAGATCTGAGAAGGCACAGAAAAGACAAAGGGTTAGTAGGCAAGGAAATGAGGGCAAGAATACTGGAAGAAGAGGCAGGGTCGTAAGTCTCTGTTCTCCACACAGGAAGGAGTGGACCTCGGATCTCATCTCTTTCGCCTTAAACTAAACTGGGGTCAGAGAAGCAGGACTCCTGAGTTCTCAGACCAGCTCTGCTGGGCAAAGTAGCAGCGGGACGTGGCTCACCTCAGAGTTAGCCAGCTTTGGGTCATCCACCTTGGCCACAAAGTCGCTGGCCGTGTGCTGCAGGTCCTCCTCAGGCTGGTATTCATCATACCTGGGACAGGTGAGGACTCGCTCATTTTACACGTTAGTCTGCCACATCCTTCCCCACTCCCAGCCCGTGGCAGTTACAGTTCTCATCGGGGAACAGAGAGGGTGACACTACTCCTCTCTCTGGTTGAGGACCTCCTAATTTCAATTTACATTAAAGAAGGACATTTGGGCAGGAGTGGCAAAGCACTAGCTACATGCTTTCACCTCTCTCTTTCCCAAACGCGTCTTTTCAGAGAGAAGGAATAGACAGTGGCAGGCTCCAAATTAAAGGGGGAACAGGGTGCATAAGATAAAGTTACAAACTTTTGGTAGGACAGTTAGGATTCTCGACTCGATTATATTTGAGACATAAATGAATCGGGGTAATGATACAAGTGGAAACCTTAGAGCAGAAAATGAAGGGATTGCAACTTGGTTTAAGAATGTGTGGATAGAGGAGCTTGGTGGAGGGGAGCAGGAAAACTGTCCCACTCCTTCCACAGGGAGCCGTCCCGAGCGAAGCGGCTGGACTCACCAGCGAGCAGTGGCGGCCGTCCCCTCTGGTTCTCCCAGCCACAGCTTCTCCTCTGACTGCTCCAGGTATTCCTCAGCCCAGCGGGCCGGAGACACAGACAAAGGGTCTGCAAGGAGCAGACAGGTGGGGAAATCAGTGAGGGATCAGGAAAGGGAGAATATTAACTTAACCAAGTCAAAGCAGAATCCCTCAGAGACCACTGGTCAAAAGAAAACACTACTAAACTTTCAACATCCAACCTGCTCCCAAGGGGCCTAGGGCAGGTGTTTACTGAACTGGGGACAGGAGACCAAATAAGGAGGCTCAGGGAGAGAAGTAGGGACCAAACCCTCTTGTTTGAAGTGCAAGAGTCCTCACTAAGAAATAGTGGGCACTGGGCCTCCACCTTCCTCAAAGGTACTGCAGGGACCCGGCAGGGAACCAGGGGAGAACACAGGAGCTCCCATTCTTTAACCAAACCTTGGTCTGTCCTCCATTTACAGAGTTCACACCCTCCCAACAAAAGGAGCCTCATAATTGGGAGACTGGGATCCACATATATACACTATTGATACTATGTGTAAAATAGGTAACTAATGAGAACCTACTGTATTGCACAGGGAACTCTACTCAATGCTCTGTGGTGACCTAAATGGGAAGGAAATCCAAAAAAGAGGGGGTATGTGTATATGTACTGCTGATTCACTTTGCAGTACAGTAGAAACCAACACAACATTGTAAAGCAACTATACTCCAATAAAAATTAAAAAAAAAAAAAAAGGAACCTCATATTTCATCCTAATATACCTACCAAGAGACTCTGAGAAGCAGAATGCTGGGCTAGAACTAAAGATACATGAGTCCACTCTTCCCACTGGATTTTTTTCATTATTCGAGATGTAACATACAAACATGAAGGTACGTAAAGTGGACCAAACTTAGGTGAGCTGCTTCATTAATTTCTACCCGTGAACACGCTCAAGCCACCACCACCCGGATCACGACATGGACCGCCTACAGTTCCCTCACAGGCTCCCGCAGGCCCGCACCCCCCGGATAAACATTATTCTGAATTCTGTCACTTTTGACTGCTTTTGAGGGCTACGTTTTTAAGTCTAATTCCAGAAATTATCTTAGCAGCTCTCATGAAAAAGGGCACTGCTGCAACATCAGAATAAACATATCAAATGAGGGTGCTGAACTTCTCTCAGCCTCCAGGACTTTGCTCTTTACTATTCTAGGGCCAGGAAAACAAAAAAGTAATGACACAGATTAGTTAAAGGATTTAAAGGGACCCTAAAGAGTGAGCGCACGCAGAGAAGGATGGGTCGGCGTGTTCTTTCCTTCTGCTCTGCACCCATATCCTCAAAAATGGTCATCCTGTCTCTGTCCCTAATTTAAAGATCTGTTACTGCTTTGAACACCAAGAAGGCAGGTTTACCTCCTCGGGATTCATATGCAACAGAACTTTCTATTCCATTTAACTGAGACTCTGCCTGAGTAATTTCAACAAACTCATCTCAACATCTGAGAAAATAATGTCAAAATCTGAAAAAGAAAGGAAAAAAAAGATCAAGACTCACAGATTTCACCTGATCATAAATAACAAGTGATTTATTACTAATAAAATAAAAGATACGGTTGACAATATTTTTGATCACAGACTTGGTCTCTTAATTTCGAGAACTCCTAACATTTATATCAAGATTTCCCTCACTAGCTTTTACAAGCAACATTTCTCTTTCCTTTGCCCCAGCTAGACTGTTAGCTCAAGTCTGGAGACCTAATAAGGAAATGCTTAATAACCCGTCCCATTCTGCTGAAAAATACCCAGCCCCCCTCCTCACTCTCCAGTCACTCCCTCTCAGCTAGAGTGTTTCACAAAAGCGTATTCTGGCCAAAGGTACTCCACAAACTGCAGAGAAAACCATTTCTGTGAATGCTCCTCTGAAGGACAAGCAGCAACAGAAAAAGTACAAAGCACCTGGCCTTTAAACAGACAAGAGGCAGTTTAGAAAACAGAATCGCAGAGATGAGTCATCCTCATATAGCTGTAATTTGGTATTTAGCCACATTGGCCACAAGACTCAGGATTTTCTGGCATTGGGAACCTACTCCAACAAAGAAGTCAAAATAAAATAACGAAAAGAATACTACCTGGCCTTCAAAACACTTTTTGAGAAATTCTTACAGAAAATCAGATTCATCTGGATCCCTGTGAGATGGAAGCAACTAAGTCCTGCTGAGTGGGAGGGACTGTCCTAGGGCACAGAGATCAGAGAGTGACAACCAACAACCTAGACACCAAACCTGATTCAGTGTTCACCTGGCCTAGGTTCTCACTGTGTGCTCACTTCATCTGGGCACATCTACCCCAAGCTCAACAGTCAAAAACTCAGAACTTCCCACCTTTACCCATGAAAGTTTCCACATCCACTAAGTAACACAGTGATCAAGAATGCAGGTTCTAGGGTCAGGCTACCTGCACTCACATCCCAACTCCACCACTTATTCACTGTGAGTCTCCAGACAAGTTATCAACCCTCTAAGTTTCCAATTCCTTATCTATGAAGTAGATATAATAGCTACCTCACAGGGATTCTTGTGAAGACCAGATGAGATAATGCCTATGCAAAGCACAGAGTAACAAATATTAGCTATTATTATCATTACTGTCTGCTCAAGGAAAATCCATACAAAAGTGGAAAACATCACAATGAGATTATTATTCCTTTTATTCCATAGCCTCTTCCTCTGCCATCCAGGGGAGAGCTACTGCCAATCATCATCTGCTACTGCTGGCCATTGCCCTTCCTATCAAAGTACAGGCTTATCTCTCATAATTGTCATATGAACCCCACACACCATTTTAGCTGAGGCTGTCTAAACTCAAAACCCCTTAAAGATGCGTTTCTTCCCTAGAGCTGAGCAATCACAAGATGGACAATTATTTGGCGCAGAAGATTGGGGTGAGAGGGAGAAGCGGAATTCCACCAAGAAATATTTCAGGCTAAAAAATGAGCTTTATGTGGTAATGGAATAATTCTATATCTTGATTGCAGTAATGGTTATGCAAATCTACATATGTGATAAAACTATAAACATACAAATAAAGGCATGTAAAACTGGTGAAATCTAATAAGATCTGTGGATTGTACCAGTGGCAATTTTCTGTTGATATTGTACATAACTAACAAATGCAAAATGTCACCACCGGCGAAAACAGAGGGAAAGACACACAGAACCTTTCTGTACATTTTTTTGCAACTTCCAGTGAAACTATATTTCCAAATACAACATTCAAACAAGAAAAAAACTAAGCTTCAAGGTTCCTTTTAAACTAGATTCTAGAATCCTAACAATGGGGAGTTAAAAATAATGAAGATTTAAAGAATATAACCTTCTCTCAACTTGCAGTCTACTTATCCACAAAGAAATAGGTAACCTATATCACTACTGTAATAATATCAGCCACAAATGCTATGAGGCTAGTATCCACGGGTTTCACATCCACAGATTCAACCAACTGTGGATGGAAAATATTCAGAGGGAGAGGAGCAGGGAAATTCTAGAAAGTTCCAAAAAGCAAAACTTTGAATTTGCCCCATGCTGGCGACTATTTACAAAGCATTTACATTGTATTAGATATTATAATAATCTAGAGATTTAAAGCATACGAGAGGGTAGGTTATATGCAAATATTATGCAATTTTATATAATTTTATATAAAGGACTTGAGCAATTTTATATATAAAATTGCAATTTTATATAAAGGACTTGAGCATCCAGGATTTTGGTAACCACAGGGGTCCTGGAACCAATCCCCTGCAGATACCAAGGGATAACTGTACTAGAAAATCAATCCCCGTTAGCTCTTTCTCCCAGATCTCAATTCTCTCATTCAGTAAATTCTGAAGGGCCGCTACATACAAAGCAATATACTACTGCAATAGGACATTTATATGAAGGCAGATCCCACATAGCTCAATATCCCTTTCCAGCTTTCCACATCCCTGCCTCTGTGAAGCAGGCACAGTTCCACAAAAACGTACAGAACAGAGGAAGCGAGAGATCTCCCAAAGACCATTTAACAGGTCAGACAGGTCCAACGTGTTTTTCTAAAGTAGTTTTTCATTTACAGGTTAAGGAAGATTTCAATGGCTCCAAGGATTCATCTAATTTTAACAAAAATCTCATCGATCTCAATGCTTAGAGTAGTGATGATTTTTTCCTGAATTATCAAAAATGACTGATGCCCATACATGATAACAGAAGTCTCCCTGCGATAAGAAACAGCACTTAAATCTAAGGTTTGTACGAAAAGCTGACTTTCAGTCTGGTGGCGGGTCTCTATTGCAGCTCAGATTTTCCAATTGGGGCAATTCCACACAGAAGATTCTCCATGATAGGGTAATGATTCTAAGTATGGAGCCTGGAGTCAGACAGACATGAGTTTGCATGGAATCTCTGTTACTGAATGATTTCAGACAAAGTATTAACCCTTCCAAATCTCAGTTTCCTTGTCTATAAAATGGGGGAGGAATACCTACCTTGTGTTTCTGTGAAGTTCAACTGGCTCTGAGAATATAAAGTGCATAGAAACCAAGAACACCCATTGTTCTTCCTTAAACTCCAACTTAAAGGAGGGAAAGGGAGTCATGATAAAAGAGACCAACAGCTTTTATTAAAGGTGAGTTTTAGTTGGTACGATTTGGGGGTTTTTCTCTTGTGTGTGGAGGAAGCCCTGTCTTTAGGAGAATAAAAATGATTGGGGGCAGGGGGTACCAATTAGGTCCCATCAATCATGTCATGAAAATTCAGGAACTATGATGATGTGAGCACTCTGAGAGGCCAGAATCTTTGCAACTTTCTCCCTTTATCTCTTTTGTGATTCTTGATTTCTTAAATTGGAAATAGGCTAACAGTGCTCTCTTTGAGAGCAATCAGGAAGAGCAAAGAGGAAGAGAATGCCCTTGCCCAGGCCTGTAATCAGAAAGGCCTGGGGGAGAAGAATCAGTCCCCCAGGATGCAGTGAGCACAGACAACTCAAAGAGGAAAAATTAGGCTGGGACCCTGAAGAGCTTAAGTTGCAGGCCTGGCAGTATAGCATAACGGGTAAGCCCACAGACTCTGGAATCATTCAAACCCAGAGTCAAATCCCATCTCCACCACTTACAAAGCTATGACTCCTTGGGCAAATTATTTAACCTCTCAGCCTCAGTTTTCTTATCTATATACTAGGAATAATAACTACCTCAAGGGTTCTCAGGGGGATTAAACGGACAATGCATTTAAAGCACTAAAACAAAGCCTAGAACATGGTTAAGTAAACATTAGCTCTTGTTATTAATTTTTATTATTATCATCAAGACCATATACTTCAGGCCTTTGAACTCCAGAATTCCACTTTCCAAGGCTCTAACCCTGTTCAAGATGACTTAATGCCAGAATCCCAAGGGATGTGTTAAACATTTCTCTCTTCCTGGGCAACACTGCCATCCACCCAATCTGTGGATCCTCCCCACCAAACTACAGTACTAAAGTTCCAGATAGCAAAGAAGAAACCCGAACTCCTCGTGTTCTCTCTCTCCTCAAAATCTCTTATCCAGTTCAAACGCACGCCTCTGTTTAATATAAGCTTCAATTCCCTGTTACCACCTAAGAGAAATCAGGCTCAGTGCCCTATAGAAAAGAGTCAAGAGTCCAGAAAGGTCCTAAGCAGTTGAAATCACTCTATATCCTAAAATGAATGAGGGTAACAGCGTAGAACTTTGCATCACAGGCGCCACTGTAGATCTTCCCATAAGAAGCCTCACCCGTAACTTCCGAGATGAACTCTTGGGACCAGTCAGTCTCATTGTAATCCTGAGTTACATCCACAGCGTCTCCTGCTGCAAGGAACTCCTGGGCCCAGTTCTCCGACAGGGCCAAGTCGGCCACACCAGGGGCTTAAGGGGGAGACAGAGAGAGAACTAAGGAAAATACCTATCATTCTATCATGCCTAAGGAACCCTGAGTGCACATGAAGACACTCTGTTCCTTTTGTCTCCTTCTGCATCTCAGTTCCTCAATACCAGCAGCATCTAAATACGGAATCCCCTTGTCCCTACCTGCACAGAAAATGGTGACCCCCCCGCCCCCCCAACCCAGAACCAGACTCTGGACCCACCTCTCTGGGGTGCCTGGCGGAAGTTTGACTGTTCAATCTCCTGCATCTCTGCCAGGAGGTCATCCATCTTGAAGGTCTGAGGGGCACGGGATACAAGTGGCGCATTCTGGTCCTGGAGGAATTCGGCCACCAACTGTCAGAAGAGAGGTGGTGAAAGGAACCCAGCAAGAGACAGGGGCCCATTGGATGAGGGATACTAACATCAAACACAAGGAAAGGGAAACACAGAAACTATAGATTTGGAAACACTCGAAGAATACTTAAACACAAGCAGGAGAGCTGAGGCAAATCTCATTTGATCAGGGAAGTCCACAGACTGAAGTACGGATGAGCCCAGTTTAAAGGAAAAATACAATGGGCGAACGAAAAATGCGACAGAAAAGACTGGCATATTTACCTCATCTTCAGAGGCTACCCCCAAAGGCTTAGAGACCTAAGACAAAAGAAAGGGAGACAATATGGTACAGTGGTGAAGACCACAGCCACACAACTCAGTTAACCCTGGGTTAAAATTTCAGTTCTTCCATTCATAAGGCAAGCCACAAAACTTCTCAAAGCCTCAGTTTCCTCATCTATAAAATGGTTGCCTTCGTCTATATAAAGACGTTCAATGTTTAATATAGTAAACACCCGTTGCGTGGCAACTATTATCATTTCCAACACAATAGAGACAGCAGTTATCCCAAAGTGTGCATCCGGACCCTCCATCCCAGGTCACAACTCGAGCTTTCTGCCTGAAGAACACTCACCGCCTCCGAGGCTGGGGCTCCTGGGGGCCAGGGGCCAGGCCTCAAACCCTCCTGCCGAAAGGCCTTGTCCTGAGTGAAGTGCCCGGCCAGCTTCATGAGCGGGTTGGCACCCCCGCATTCCGCCTCCACCAGCTCCCGCATCGCCATGGTGACCGCCGGCTCTCTGATGGGCAGAGGTTTGGAACTGAGGTCCCGGAGCCAAACCCTTCCCCAACCCACAACTCAGCCCGGACCTGGGGGAGGCGGTTTTTGGCCGCTGGCCACTCTCCACCCCTGCGCCTTCTGCTGCGGCCCCCACCTCTGCCAGGAGTCGGGGGGTCGCTGCCCTCCTGCCGCCCCCCTGGGCCTCTCCAGCGGCCTCCACGACTGCGGTCTCTGGCGGCGGGACAAGCGGCAGCCGCCCCCCACAAACGGGCCTGAACCCCAGGGGAGCGGGAGGACAATTCCGCAACTGAGCTGTACGGGAGCATTGGCCGGGCAAGGGAGAGGGGACACGCCGCGGGACCGTTAAGCCCAGTCCCCTACACCCGCAGTCACCAGGCGAGCACTGCTGGGGGCCATGCCCTCTCCGTAAATCACCTGAGCCCCTCCCCCTGCTCGGCCGGTCCCGGCCCACCCATTCCGCGCTCAGAGCACCCAGTCTCCCCCACCAGGGTCGCTGCTCAAGCTCCGCCCCCCACGACCCGCGAGGACACCGCAAGGGCTGCTGGAAGACCAGGAAGGTGTCCTCGCGCCCCCTCGGGGCCCGGCACTCACCACCGCGCGCGAAGCCGCACGACCCGCCGGGGTACCTGGTGCGGGCTGGAGGGGGAGCGGAGAGAAGGGGTTGGGGAGCCAGGGGCGGGGCTCGGGCTTAAAGGGGCCGTGACCGCCGCGCGACGGTCGCGGTCCTACGGAAGCTGTTTGGAGGGGCGGGGCCTTAAGTCTGCGACGCAGCGTGATGGGAGGAGCCGTGGGTCTTAAAGGAGAAGTCTTGGAGCCTCGACTCTGCGAGCACTCGAAAGGATCGCGGACGCTACGACTTGTTTGATGGAAAGCTCAAAGAAGAATGGAGCTAGCAGGGGCTTCCTGATCTTTGGGGGAAAGCCGAGCACGCAGATCCTGGGCTCAGATCATTCTGCCTCTTCCCGGGGGCGTATTGTGACCCAAGGGGATTCCCTCCCTTTCTGGGCCTCGGTTTTAGAGAAAGGCCCTAATGCGGGAGTGGTGGGGGTCAAATCCGGGGCCTTCCCCAGCCTTCTAGGCCTGCCCGCTTCCAAACTGCCCCTAGCAGGACAGCGTCACGGTCTCCATAGTGACAGAGGCCTGCCCCCAATCCCTCTGCCACATCTGCGTATTGGGGGAAATAGCACTGGATGACGACAAATTCCGGTTACTAAATTAGGGTCCAACGCATCCTGAGACCTCAAGCCGATAACCTACTGGGAAGGTGCACAGTGAGTCACTCCTCTCCCCTCCTTCCTCCCTCACCGCTGGTCAAGGTCACTGTGGTGGCCTTATTCCCACTGCCTCAGACAGGGAATGCACAAATATGATGCAAGAAGTGATCTCTAATCACGAAATAAGCCTCAGGCCCCACCATCTGCCACAGAATTGGCTCTGGTGTCAAACCTCAAGGACACTGGGAAACAAACCCTGAAATCTCACCTGCCTCCAAGTCCAAGGGTGTCCCGATGTCATGAAGAAGGAAGGGCAGGAGGTGCTCAGGGCTGCTGGTAGATGGGCAAGGACAGGTCTGTGCCAAAAGGACAGAAGTACCGTCCCAGCCTAGGATACAGGAGAGGAGGCAGGTAGTCAGCAGGTGGCACCCTGGGCCAGGCTGGCTTCCTGGCTGTCCTGCAGATTTCACAGGTGGAGGCCCCAGGGGACCAGAGGGGCATGGCTGTGTAAGCTCCTCCCTGAAATGGTAGAGAAGCTGTTCTGACACCTCAGGGGAACAGAACAGCAGGGAAAACCTGAGACTGTGCAAAATTTCTCTTTTTCCTTACCTTTTCACCATGGATCCCAGCCCTTGCCTGTTTTCTGGTCTCAGGCTGACATTGTAAAGCAAATACCTAGTACCTAGTAAACTAAACCAAGCCAGTGAGGAAAGGATGCGCTCTGGAAAGTGCATACTTTAAAAAAGAGGATCCCTGGAGAGAGCAATGTTTACCTGAAAGCATATGATACAGCAGAATGTCAGAAAATCAAGGCAACCAGATCCCAGTACCATTCAAACCATAACACACATAGAACCTTCAGCTCTGCTAGGCGTTTAGTAACTGATTAACAATAACTCACTATGTATGCCGCCTGTAGGAGAATCGTAACAATGATAATAACAGATGTTTATTGAATGCTTACTTAAATCCAGGCATTGTACTAAACATTTTATGTGCATTAACACTTTTAATCTTCATAATACCCCTGTGAAATAGGTATTGCTAATCCCAGTTCACAATTAAGACTTAGCCAAAAGTCACACAGCTAGGAAGTCAAAGTTCAATCCAGACATAACTCCAAATACCTATCCATTACAACACTGCCTCCCAGTCTTCCTTATAAGCCCTGGAGAGCTTTGGTCTCCTAGGCCATAGGTCTTCACAGAACCTGGCTCACACGTCCAAGAGGGACTCTGGCACTGGGAAAGGACCACTAGATTTACTTGGGTATTTAATATTTATTGAAGTTCCAGATTTAAAACCTTAGAGTTTGTTACTCCAGATTCAACTTTAAAGTCTTATTCTATTCATAACAAATATTTTTATTAAATGGATATAATTATTTTTTACCTTTTCTGTAATTAATATTTTATTTATTCTTTAATTAATATTTGATAAATTCAAGTTTAATAAGTTAAATTCCTCCAATTGTTAAACACTTATACTGTATTTACTATGTGCCAGGCATTGTTCTAAAGCATTTTTCAAATACTGATTTATTTAATTCTCACAGTAACTTAATAACAACTATTAGCATCCCCATTTTATAGATGGGGAAACTGACGCACAGAGAGATTAAGTGACTTGCCCAAGCTTATACTAGTAAGTTGCAAAGCTGTGACTTTAACCTACACCAGGGGCATCAAATTTTATCTGTAAATGGCCAAGCAGAAAATATTTTTGTCTTTGCAGGCATACGTCTCTGTCACAACTACTCAACTCTGCCGTTGTAGCATGAAAGCAGCCATGGGTGGTACGTAAAGGAATGACTATGTCTGTGATTCGATAAAAATTTTTATGGACACTGAAGTTTGAATTTTATATCTTTTTGTGTGTGTGTGTGTGTGGTACGCAGGCCTCTCACTGTTGTGGCCTCTCCCGTCGCGGAGCACAGGCTCCGGACGCGCAGGCTCAGTGGCCATGGCTCACGGGCCCAGCCGCTCCGCGGCATGTGGGATCTTCCCGGACCGGGGCACGAACCCGTGTCCCCTGCATCGGCAGGCGGACTCTCAACCACTGCGCCACCAGGGAAGCCCTATATCTTTTTTTATGTTATAAAATATTTTACTTCTTTTGATTTTTTTCAACCATTTAAAAATGTCAAAACCATTCTCTGCTACGGACTGTACAAAAACAGGCAGCTGGACATAGTTTGATGATCCCTAACCTATACAACCTGCTCCCAGAGTTCCTGCTCTTAAGCATTATGCTAGACTTACCTTTTTGAAAAATAAAATTTAAAGATCTCCTTAAATATTTTAAACTACATGGCATTTAATATACATATTTTAAAACACTTTAAATGGCTTACAGGGCACACCACCCCATCAGGCAAAATCTTTCTAAACCCTTATTCAACCCTATAGGTCTAATAAATTTATAAACATTTATGAAATTACCTTAGTCCTCTTCAAATCTCAAGTCTAAAACTTTACTTCCCAAATTGAAGGGTCATACATTAGATTCTCTTAAAGATCAAACGTTTTAATTCATAACGTCACTTACACACATCCGGATAGCAAATTTACTGGCTCAGGTAGGTCAAAATTACTGGGTTAAATTTTTAACCACAGTACAGGTACTTAAAGGGTCAGAGATTTGAGACCAAGACACAACAATTAGGACCTACATACTCCAAAGACGATGCTGTCTGAATCACAAGTGAACACTGTCGACCCATTTTTAGAGATGAGTTCTGTCTCCTGTGTCATGGATCCCCAAGGCCATCTCCTTCAACTGATAACGATACACAACTCACAAGTTACAATCTTATCTAGTTTTGTTTGTTTGTTTGTGTACGTGGGCCTCTCACTGTTGTGGCCTCTCCCATTGTGCGGAGCACAGGCTCCAGATGCGCAGGCTCAGCAGCCATGGCTCACGGGCCCAGCTGCTCCGCGGCACGTGGGATCTTCCCGGACCGGGGCACGAACCCGTGTCCCCTGCATCGGCAGGCAGACTCTCAACCACTGCGCCACCAGGGAAGCCCCTTATCTAGTTTTTTTTTTTTTTTTTGCGGTACACGGGCCTCTCACTGTTGTGGCCTCTCCCGTTGCGGAGCATAGGCTCCGGACGCGCAGGCTCAGCGGCCATGGCTCACGGGCCCAGCCGCTCCGCGGTATGTGGGATCTTCCCGGACCGGGGCACGAACCCGCGTCCCCTGCATCGGCAGGCGGACTCTCAACCACTGCGCCACCAAGGAAGCCCCTTATCTAGTTTTTATTATCTCATTTAGGTGCAGCTAATTTCTTTCACAGCTTCACTTGGGTAAATTAATGTCTTTACTTCCTAAGTGTTAAGTTACTTTGTAGCTTTTTGTTGGGAGAAAAGTTGGAAATGAGGAATCGCCTCATCTGATCTGATTCTTTAGGGTTTTTGATGATGTTAAGGTGCAGTGTAATGGAAATATCCATGCTCTGGAAATTGCAAATCAAGGTACAGTCTTCACACATGTACCCTTAGAGGGGCTTGTTGGTTATGATTGCCCATCCTCCTTTCACCCTCAGTTGACATCATTGGCAGAGACAGCTTGACAAGGGAGGAAAGCTGTACGTGAATTGAGACACAGCAAATCCCAAAGCTAGGCTCATCTAAATACACATGGACAAAACTCACTTTGCTTTAATAGTGTTCAGAGTAGTGAAATCTAGATTTACCCAGGTGTATCCAGAACTACCAGCGTAGGTTTGGGTAAAACCCAACATACGTTTGGGTACCTAACTCCATCCCCTGGACACATAGCAGGGAATTCCCCCCAGATAGCAACAAGGACCATCATGCATATTCCCTTTATCCCTGCTTGGAGCGGAACCTTACCACTTTTAGCAATACAGGGAAGATTCAGTCTATGTCACCCTTACCAAAATCCAACTGGGAAATCTTTGATCCTTTCTCCCCGCAAAGTATGGACGGAAGGAAGGAAAAAAGAAATCAAGTTTATTGACTTGGGAGTATTTTTCCCAATGAATGGTTTTGCTCCCTTTTCAGGATTTTTCACAAAACATCTATAGGATACACAGCTATACAATGTGTTTGTATGTTGATTTATTTGTTGGAGGAAGACTTCTGCTTTGGGAAAGATGGCGTAGACTTGATTTTCTCTATTGCTCCCATTAAATACAACTGAAAGCCCTGGACATTATAGGTAAAACAAACATAAGATTCTGAAAGGTGGAAAAAAGAAAGTGGACTGGCTAGGACCTTAGGACCCAGGACACAGCATGGTAGTGAGTTCTGTGGGTTTCTTTTTCCCTCATACATCCCAGACTGGATGCTAGAGAGGTCAGCAACCTGGAAATACCAGCATGCACAGACCAAAAAGAAAGCTCCAATAAAAGTCGGCTCTCTAGGGACTTCCCTGATGGTGCAGTGGTTAAGAATCCACCTGCCAATGCAGGGGACACGGGTTCGAGCCCTGGTCTGGGAAGATCCCACATGCCACAGAACAACTAAGCCCATGCGCCACAACTACTGAGCCTGTGCTCAAGAGCCCACGAGCCACAACTACTGAGCCTGCATGCCACAGCTACTGAAGCCCACACGCCTAGAGCCCGTGCTCCACAGCAAGAGAAGCCACCGCAATGAGAAGCTTGTGCACCGCAACGAAGAGTAGCCCCTGCGCGCCACACCTAGAGAAAGCCCGCACACAGCAACGAAGACCCAACACAACCAAAAATAAATAAAGAATAAATAAATTTATTTTTTAAAAAAGTCTGCTCTTTAGCCAAAAGACCAGGAAAGGGGTAGCCTACAAAAACAGAAACTTCCAGACAATAACCACTCTTCTCCAGCCAAACACCAACTAAAAAACTGTGGCCCCCCCACCAGCAAAGGCCAAGAAGGGAGCCTAGACTACCAACCTCAAGAAGCTATAATGAGACACCCCACCCTGAGGTGGTGTCGGAGAAGGCCAGGTAAGGAGCCCATCCCCACAGACCAGTAATGAGGCTCTCCCCCATTCCTGGCAGTGTTAGTGGAGATCACGTGGGATGCTGAAACTAACCCCCCTGCCCAGCCCAGCAGTAAGGAGAAGTTCCAGCCCCTCAAGTGTCAGTGGAGGCCAAATGGGGAACCTGGACTTCTTCCTCCACATGGTGGTAGTGAGGTAGTGCCCCTTCTTTCCCTGCAGGACTGGTGTACAAAATAAGCCATTCAAAACGGAAGGCTTAAATAAGAGCCAGAGTCTATAACAAAATGCAAAAATGTCCAGGTTTCAGTAGGAAATCACTCATCATACCCAGAACCAGGAAGATCTCAAACTGAATTAAAAAATGTCAACCAATAATCTCCAAAATTTACAAACAGTTCATGCAGCTCTATATCAAAAAAACAAACAACCCAATCAAAGAATGGGCAGAAGACCTAAATAGATATCTCTCCAAAGAAGACATACAAATGGCCAAGAGACACATGAAAAGATGCTCAACACTGCTAATTATTAGAGAAATGCAAATCAAAACTACAGTGAGGTATCACCTCACACAGTCAGAATGGCCATCATCAAAAAGTCCACAAACAATAAATGCCGGAGAGGGTGTGTAGAAAAGGGAACCCTCCTTCACTGTTGATGGGAATGTAAATTGGTACAGTCACTAGGGAGAAGAGTATGGAGGTTCCTTAAAAAAACTAAAAGTGGAGCTACCATATTATCCAGCAATCCCACTCCTGGGCATATATCAGGAGAAAATATTGGTTCAAAAGGATACATGTTCATTGCAGCGCTGTTTACAATAGCCAAGAAATGGAAGCAACCTAAATGTCCATCAACAGATGAATGGATAAAGAAGATGTACATATATACAATGGAACATTACTCAGCCATTAAAAAGAATGAAATAATGCCATTTGCAGCAACAGGGATGGACCTGGAGATTATCATACTAAGTGAAGTAAGTCAGACAGAGAAAGACAAATATCATATGATATTGCTTATATGTGGAATTTTTTTTTAAATGATACCTCTGAACTTATTTACAAAACAAACTCAAAGACTTAGAAAAAATCTTATGGTTACCAAAGGGAAAAGGTGGGGGGATAAACTAGGAGTCTGGGATCAACATGTACACATGGCTATATTTAAAATAGAAAATCCACAAGGACCTACTGTATAGCACAGGGAACTCTGCTCAATATTTTGTAATAACCTAAATGGGAAAAGAATTTTAAAAAGAATAGATACATGTATATGTATAACTGAATCACTTTGCTGTACACCTGAAACTAACACATTGTGAATCAACTCTACTCCAATATAAAATAAAAATATTTTTTAAATGTCAACCAATAGATGCCAACACCAAGATGACAGAGATATTAGAATTATTTCCAGGTAGCCATGATAAATATGCTTCAAGAAGCAATTACAAACCCACTGAAACAAATGGCATAGAGAACCTCAGCAAACAGATAGAAGCTATCAAGAAGAACCAAATGAAAACTCTAGAACTGAAAAATGCAATAACTAAATTAAAAGCCCAGTGATGAGCTCAAAGGAAGAATGGATAGGGCAGAGGAAAAAAAATCCATGAACTGGAAGATAGGACAATAGAAATTACCCAATCTGAACAATGGAGAAAAACTAGACCAAAAAAAAAAAAAAAAAAAAGGAAGAAGAAGAAGACAGAAGGAAAAACAAAAACAGGGCTTCCCCGATGGCGCAGTGGTTGAGAGTCCGCCTGCCGATGCAGGGGACACAGGTTCGGGCCCCGGTCCGGCAAGATCCCACATGCCGTGGAGCGGCTGGGCCCGTGAGCCATGGCCGCTGAGCCTGCGCGTCCGGAGCCTGTGCTCCGCAACGGGAGAGGCCACAACAGTGAGAGGCCCGCGTACCGCAAAAAAAAAAGTGATTGTCCCAAGCAAACTAGTGTTCCCAGAATCTGGAACAACGCATTATACAATCCAAACCCATATTTGCTCAGGTCCGTATTCCCTCATCTTAAACTTTTGGGACCAGTTGTGTTTCAGTATCCAGAACTCGGGGATTTTCCTGAGGTAAATGCAGTACATGCGTTACAGCAGCGTGTATGATCACACACCTTCCCCAGCCAGGCCTGGGGCAGCCCCCGAGAATCAAGCACATTAATACTTCTTCTGAAAAAATATGAATATTTACTTTGAGATAAAGTCTATAAACAGTTTCACCTGTTCAGGGCAGGATGAATTTTGGCATCAGACTCATTAAAAACACTTTTGGTTTTCAAAATTTTGTGGACTTCAGGATGGCTGGTGAGAGATTGTGTGACTATGCAGCCAAAGCCCATAGTAAAGACTTAGAAGTAACTAGAGAAAATGAATAATAGGAGAAATATTGGTTTCAGGGTCCGGCTCTGCGAGTGACTATGAAATTAAACTCTGTTGAAGGGATGCTCCAATCAGGAGGCTGATGTGGTGTAATGCTCACGTTCCATTGGCTCAGCCTTTCGGCCACCTTAATAGAGAAGGAACCTGAGAAATGTAGTTTAGACTAAGGCCCCGAATGGGCTGGACTAAGGTTTGGTGAGCAGCTGGCGATCTCTGCACCAGTCCACCCTTCTGGTCACCAGTGTCAGGCTATACCAGAGACTATGATATTAAACTCCATAGAAAGGATTTTCCAACACAGAAGTTGGTGTAGCTGTTTCAATCTTCCAGTTTTTAGTTGTTCCCTCATGGACTCTACTGCAGCTGACTCCAGGCTCCATAATTAGAATCTTTACACCATCATTGAGAAGCCTCTCTGTGGAACTGCCCCAGTTGGAAAAATCTGAGCTGTAATAAAGACCCGCCACCAGACTGAAACTCAGCTTTCTGTACAAACCTTCGATTTAAGTGCTAGCTCTTCTGCAGAGAGACTTCTGTTATAATGTATGGGTGTTGCCAAATCTGGCTCCCTATGCATCGATGCCGAACAAAAATACGGAGACAGAGAACTGGAAGATAAGAAATAGAGAGGCTTTTTATTTTCTTTGCCAGGCAAAGGGAAGACACAGTAGGCTAACGCCTCAAGAACTGTGCCACCCTCCTAGGGGGATCAGGGAAGAATTCATACGTGGGGCTCTCAGTCCGGGGTATGTGATAAGGATCAAAAGTGGTGAAGGTCTTGCATTTCTTTTCTTCTGCAAACTTATGGCCAAAGCTGGCATCAAGTGGCTCAGCAACCCGGTCTGGTGTCCCTGAAGTTATCGGCCCGTGACCTTCTTTCTGAAATGAAGAGTGCTACACGGGAGTGTAGGGGGAGAAGAAATGCCAGATGCAAAGGGTGATTTGTAT
Organism: Grampus griseus; assembly: GCF_964374135.1. Taxonomy (NCBI): domain Eukaryota; kingdom Metazoa; phylum Chordata; class Mammalia; order Artiodactyla; family Delphinidae; genus Grampus; species Grampus griseus. The sequence continues at coordinate 6,532,572 of NC_139005.1, read as the reverse complement.
GGAGTCAGAGAGTAATCAGCTTGGTGAAGGCCAAGTCTAGCCTCGAGTGTTTGTTAGTAGTAACAGCTAAAGAATAACCAAGATTAATGAACTCTTTCAGGCCTGTTTACATTGCTTCCCCAGACGATTCATTGTTTCCTTATTTTCCTTGTTTATCAGAAAAGTCTCATTTCTATTTTGGCTGCAACATGGGCATCAGTCATTTTTGATAATTCAGGGAAAAAATCATCACTACTCTAAGCATTGAGATTGATGAGATTTTTGTTAAAATTACTTGAATACTTGGAGCCATTGAAATCTTCCTTAACCTGTAAATGAAAAACTAATTTAGAAAAACATGTTGGACCTGTCTGACCTGTTAAATGGTCTTTGGGAGATCTCTCGCTTCCTCTCGGTGTGTCCTGGACAGGAGCTCCCTCTTGGCACCCCCTGTCTTGTCTGGGCCATGCCTTCTCCATCTCAGGTTTCTTTAGATCCCATCACTCTTTCTGATCCAAAAACTGATACCAGCTCCACAAACACCCCATCATTGTGAGTATTCGCGATGTCTAATGCGTGTAGAAAAGACTATTTCCAGTTACCTGGGGTTTAAATTAATATTTAATTTATTAAAATTGTAAGTATAAAACATGGTTTTGCTTAAACCTTGAAATTCAACTTAAAATCCTGAAATTCTATTTATAAATGTACTACATTTTAAAAAATTACTTCCACTTGTTCTTTGATTGATGTTTAACTCAACTCGAACAGATTTAAATTTCCTTAGCAATTAGTCTCATCTACAAAGTTGGTAAAATTTCCATGACTGTTTTACACCATATTCATACACTTAATATATCTGATTTGTTCCCCCTCATGTACTTCAGTTGCCCGACAAGGTAGTATTTAAAATACTCACAAAATCTTTCTTACAACGTAAGCAACTCTTGTAAGTCTAATTACTTAATTGACCATGTTCTGCTGTTTGATTTCTCTTGAATGTTCTAATACTGTTTATAAGCTTTCGACTAAAAATCATAACTCTAAAATCAACAGATATTTCAAGTTGGAAACAACAAAGTTTAACTTAAATTCATACAGATTTTTAAAAATAAATTTATTTATTTTACTTATTTATTTTTGGCTGTGCTGGGTCTTCGTTGCTTCGCATGGGCTTTCTCTAGTTGTGGCGAGCGGGGGCTACTCTTCGTTGCGGTGCGCAGGCTTCTCCTTGTGGTGGCTTCTCTTGTTGCGGAGCATGGGCTGTAGGCACACGGGCTCAGTAGTTGTGACACACAGGCTCAGTAGCTGTGGCTCACAGGCTCTACAGCACAGGCTCAGTAGTTGTGGCGCTGGGCTTAGTTGCTCTGCAGCATGTGGGATCTTCCCGGACCAGGGCTCGAACATGTGTCCCCTGCATTGGCAGGTGGATTCTCAACCGCTGCGCCACCAGGGAAGCCCCATACAGATTTCTAAACTTAAAGTTAACATCAAAATATTATGATTTACTTCACTGTCTCTATTCTAAATTCTACCCTTTCCCAGAAGAGTCAGTTTGACCATCGGGAAGGCTGAGGTTATTAGGTCAAAAAATTAGTGCCGTAGACCAGTTAGCTGTCAGATTGAAGAGCAGAGCGGGAGAGCTCAGGGCTTCAGGGCTGCATGCTGCAAAGTAATCCTCCTGTGAACTCCCTGAGCGCTCCCCAGGTGGAGTTACCTCTGCTGACCGCAGGGCGGGTTTTCAGCTGGACCGGCTCACAATTCACATGAGCAGGGCATCTTTTGCATTGTACCTTATCCCGCCTTGGGTAGATGATCTGCTGCTGTATCCCCACCTAGATGTCAGCAAATTTCCTTCACTTATTAAGTCCTTTTGTATTTTTCTTTCTTACCTGATCCTCTAGCCCTGTCGATGACCTCTCTTTTCTAAGCCTCTAATTAAGTGTCATCAGACCCACATAAACTTGCTTTTCCCTTTCATATCTGCCTGGCCTCCCAGACCTTGCACTCCTTCCACATGTATCTAGCCTGTCTTCAAAGACCATAGACCTTTCTTCCAGTGAAATCTACCTCTTCCTCCAGCTTAATCAGCCTTGTATTTTTCCTTCAATTTTCACCTCTTTTATTCCAGAAGAAAGACCAAACTTTATGTTGTTATTTTGTTGTTGTTGTTGTTTTTAAGCAGTTCTTTCTTGACGCCTTGAACAAACATGCTTGTTAGAATCAGAATGTTCCAGACACTGACCTTCTGGATTGCCCTGTTGAGCCCTTGGGTTTGCAGTAAGTTCAATTTTTTCTCTATCTTCACAGGAAAATGATACATCCCCTATTAAATAAGGGATCCTCACTCCTTTTGATCTCTTCACTGGAAAAAATATACCACCCTTGGTAGCTAAAACCACAGTCCAAAATTCAAATTCTTGGCCAAGGATTGTATAATTGACTAAAGGATTATAAAGGTGACAATTCCAGAGCCACCTTGAGATGGGTATTGGTAAGTCCTGGGAGCTTGTGGACTGACACAGTTCACAAGGACAGGTCACGCATGGCCTACTTGGGCCTACACAAAGTTCACGGACACATGCTCAGGAGTGAAACTCAGCTCCTTTTGAGGTTTGAGGGTCAGCCTAAAACTCTGGCTGAAAACATGGCAGAACAAAAAGTTATTCCATCCACCAGTGCCTTACCTGGAAAGCCTTTGTAGCTAATATTCTGCCCATTTTGAGGTAAGACCAAAAGACTATATATTTGGTGAACTAACCTCTATTTTTGCCTTACCTGTAGTGCCAGGTCACCTTTGCCCATGAAATCGGCACCCGAAAGCCTGTGAGCTCTTGTTACCAAGACCCTGTGGTGCTCCAAGGACAATGGTGCTTTAAGGACAAAGGATGACCCTGCCTGAAAATGTTTCAGCTGTTACACCCCCTACCGGACTCTCACTCGCCATCCCACCACGTTGCAATGGTTACAAGATTCCTGAGCCCACCTGGGCGACGCCCACCTGGGCAACCGGACCTGTCCCAAGTAAGGAAAAGCATCTGCCCTGTCCCACTCCCACCTATAGAAGGAAGGTATATGTGCCTCGACCAATCAGTAAATGACATTTTCACCTCGGACCATTCCTTTGTTTTCTGGCTGTAAAAACTGATCAATAGCACATGTTCAGGCCCGACTCTCCCAGACTATTAGGAAGTCAGCCCGCTGTTCTGGCAGCGACCCTTTCCTCTAATAAATTCTATCTTCTTTACATTCTGCCTTATATCTGGAAATTCTTTTCCAACCCACGTTCAGAGCACGACAGACCCTAGCAGCTCCTGTTGGTAAGGCCCCCACTTATTAAAAAAATAACCTGGGGCTTCCCTGGTGGAGCAGTGGTTGAGAGTCCGCCTGCCGATGCAGGGGACACGGGTTCGTGCCCCGGTCTGGGAAGATCCCACATGCCGCGGAGCGGCTGGGCCCGTGAGCCATGGCCACTGAGCCTGCGCGTCCGGAGCCTGTGCTCCGCAACGGGAGAGGCCACAACAGTGAGAGGCCCGCATACCGCGAAAAAAATTAAAAAAGCATGGTGCTTAAAAATAACCTGTGCTTGTCTAAATCAGCCTGGTAACTATAAAAATAGCCAATCTCCTATGGACATGAGCCACGGTAAGCTTCCGTAAGCTGCCAAAAGGTAAAGAAAAACCCAGGCATGTCTGGCTCCAAAGCGTGTGTTCAAAACCACAAGCCCGCGCTGCCTGGGCTTCAGGGGGAAGGAGCTTTAGGGATCCTGCCATCCCCGAGTCTCTATGCTTTTCAAGACCCCATTGTCACCAGGCTAGGGATGGCTCTGTCCATCTCCCAATAATTAATGATAATGATAGCTCACGAGTAGTAAGCCGATTCTGAGTTGCTTCAGAAAAAGTGATCTTATTGAAGCCTCACCCAAGCCTTGGAGTAAACAATTCCTTCTGATACCCGGCGAGCCAACACTTAGAGGAGCTAAAGACCAAGGCCGAACACTGAGTGCTGGGATTTGAACGCAGGCGGAACTGATAGCAAAGGCCTCCTGAACCCCTCCTCCCTCCTCCCCACCACCTCACAGTAGGAGGTGCCCTCTGTGCTTTGGGATTTCCTCTAAGCAGCAAGATGGTATAGGAAGAGTAGGGCCCTGAGGTGGCCTGGTGGCCTGTGGGGGGACAAGGCAGCAGAGCAGCTAAGTCACCTGGGCCTGGTACCCTGGGGCTTCGCTCTGTGGTCGTCTGCAAATTGTATCACCCTCTGTTCACCGTTCTGTGCCCTTTGGACTTATTCTCCCTCTCTGTGGCACCCGGAGCACAGAAAGACTCCTCTCCCTTCAGCAGCCTGACTGAAAATCAGGGCTTTTCTCAACTGCTGCTTTTTCCCTTTGACAGCCTCTCCGCAGCCAATGGAGAGAAAGGGCAGGATAATCCCAACTCACCTGTTTAAGGGAAAAGACCACATCTCATGGGGATAGGGGAGGGGCTGCAGAGTGGGGATGAGAACTTCAGCCATTTGGGTCAGGTCTTTGAGAATGGATATTCGGGGCGTCGAGGTGATAAATGGAATATTTATAAGTGGAACGGAATATGTACAAATGGAATATTTCCTGCCATATCAACAAACAAAGGATGTCACAGTCACCAATGATTGCAGCCCTCCAGCGTGAGCTGGTGAGCCCTGAGGAAACTCAGGTTGTGAAAATACGGGCCCCAGGGAGCTAAGGTGCCTATCAAAGGAATGATTTCAGTTAGCCCAGACTCCTGCATCTTCCCATCCACAGGAAAGTGCTAAATTCCTTAACTTGAGATGTCTGGTTTTCTTTATTTAACAATAATCTTTTGACGTTCCCAATTACCTGCTCTTTGTTGCAAAACTCCTATATATCCTGGTTCCCCCCTCGTCTACCCGGAGCAGTTTATCACAGTTACCTGAAACGCTGTCTCCCCAGCTGCAGTCATCATTTTGCCCCAAATAAAACTTAACTCGCAACTCTCACGTGTGCCTTTGTTTAAGTCAACTGAGGCATCATGGGGTTCCAATTCCGTTTCTGACAAATCCAGCTCCACCGCATCCCAAAGTCCCCATGCCCCACCCCCTCCCACCCACTGTTGCTAAATTTAAACCCTCATCTGTCCTTTTCCTGTAGGACCGGGGTATTTTAGGGAGCGACAGCGTGGTGCCGCAGTTGATGCCGTGACACCAGCGCTGTGAAAATAAGCGTGCCAGCTCCCCTCGTGGGTCAGAGGCGCCCGCCCGCCCCGGACTCGCAGATCTCCTTCTGCACCGTCTCCCTTCCTCCTGTTCCTCGTCTCTCCGAGAGGGGACGCCCTTTGAGAGAAGCCTCGGCAGGACGCTGGGTGAGAAGAGGACTCGCAGGGAGGCGAGGTCCAGGACCCCAGAACCCACAGCGCACCGAGGAACACTGTGGATGCAATCTCAGTTCATTCTACAGACACCCGGGAACATCCCAGGGTCTGGGGATTTCACCCATCAACGCAGTCCAGAGGAGCCCTGAGGGGGCCCAGGGGACATGCCTTGGGGGCCAAGGTGGAGGTTAAAATCTAAGGGGAATACGAGATCTTCCCTGCCCCCAGGGCAGGGGCTGGCGGCTGGGGAAATGCGAGTTTCAGGACTGTTGCTGATGGTACATCAGCCTGCAGGTTGCAGGGTGGTATACTCCTGAACTGGGCAGAGACCTGGTGTGTGAGCGCGTCTCTGTGTGTGTGTGTGCGTGTCCGCCCACCCGCCCGGAAGACACAAAAGTGAGCTTTCAGGTCTCCGGTCTGGTAACAGGAAGCAGAACGCATTTGGTTCTTGAGCGCTAGGTTACCGTCTCCGCCTCTACAGCCCGGCTTCTCCCAAGGCCTAGTTTCTCCATCGTGCACTTTTCAGGAAGCTCGTTAATTTTCACTGCAGAGAGTGGACTGCAGAGGAAAACAGCCTTTCAGTGCAAAAGAAAAGACTTGAGTGTGGCCAAAGGAGATGTTTGCTGTTTCAAATTAAACGGGACTAGGGAAATTGGAAACCCTGCCCAAGGCCTGGCATCCTGGGCCTTTGGCATCTTCTGTGAGGGACGTTGGGGAAGAACTTTCCAGGAGACCTTGAGCAACAAAATAAAAACCCATTTGGACTCCTGCCTGCTGCCCTTTCTCTGCACGATGGGGGATGGCATTCCTGTTGCCTATTTCCAGTGTGTGGTGTGCGTGTGTGTGTGTGTGTGTGTGTGTGTGTGTGTGTGTGTGTGTGAGACAGAGACAGTGAGAGAGGAAGGTGGGCCTACAAGCAAGAGCAGTAATTTGGGGCATGTGTGGCTGCGGGGGCACAAGGGCTTCAAAGTCTTCTCCAGGCACCCACACTCCTGCTGACACTGACCCCATCACGACACGACCCCCCAGCTGTCATGCAGGGAGGGGTTGGCAACCATGGGCTGGCCTCTGGAGTGTCAACACTGACGGTGAAAAGGACGGACAGGAGGGACTTCCCTGGTGGTCCAGTGGTAAAGCCTCTGTGCTTCCACTGCAGGAGGCATGGGATCGATCCCTGGTCAGGGAAGTTCTGCATGCCTCACGCTTCAACCAAAAACAAAAGGGGAGGGACAGGAAATGTTACACCTATAAGACACAGTCAGTGCTCGGTGGTTCTGACCCTGGAGAGTGTCTGGAAAATGAATACAGAACGGCGCATTTCAGAAGAAACCCCTGCGTGGTCCCAGAGACAGATGATCCAGGAAGGCTGGGAGCTGGGCAGATGCTAAGAGATGGACTCTGTGCTGCTGATACGTGTGTACTCAAGAGAGGGACAGAGGGCCCTGCAAGCTCGCCCTCTTCCCCACCCGAAAGCTGGGGCTTGAACTTGAATGGAGACCCCAGCTCCCGAGTCTCAGCTACAGTGTAGGGGCTCCAAGGGCAAACACTCGGCTTTAGCTCCCCTTCATGGGAAGCTGTGGTCCCTGAGGCCAGGGGTGCGTAAGGACTAGAGGGGACGGTAAGGTGGGAGGGTGGTGAGCACCCTGAAATTTAACACCGTAAATTAAAAGCTCTCTCTCACACCCCATCAGTGCTGAGGCTCCGGATGTCTGAAGGCTTTGCCCGTTGAGCCATCACTGAGCCTCTGAGCAACTCCGGGTAGAACAGGCAGGGCTGCCCCCCATGTGTTATTGCCACAGACATGGAAACGTGACCTTGGCATCTGCGGGGGCCCCTCCAGGAGAGGCTGCTGCAGGCACCTGCTGGGCCACCGCTGTCCTCTGTGCACTGGCCCCCGGGCCAGAGGGCCATCAGGGCATCGCCATTCTCCCCTCCTACCAATACGTCTTTTCTCTATTTTTTTTTTTTTTTTTTTTTGCGGTACGCGGGCCTCTTACTGTTGTGGCCTCTCCCGTTGCGGAGCACAGGCTCCGGACGCGCAGACTCAGCGGCCACGGCTCACGGGCCCAGCTGCTCCGCAGCATGTGGGATCCTCCCGGACTGGGGCACGAACCCGTGTCCCCTGCATCGGCAGGTGGACTCTCAACCACTGCGCCACCAGGGAAGCCCCCGTCTTTTCTATTATAATCAGTCTGAGAGCTACACACGTCACCTCATTCATCATTTATGGAGCCCCTACTGCACGCCAGGCCCTGTGTGAGTTCTGAGAATACAGCGAATCCGGTGGTGGAGACAGACGTGCACCACGACGTAGTAAGGAGGGCTGTGATGGAGGCGTGAACAAGAGGTGCCAGGGCACAGAAGACTTCCTGGAAGAGGCAACGCTGGAACGAGGTCTTCAGTGATAAGGAGAAGATTGCTAGGCACACGGGGGGAAGGGCCATGCTAGACAGAGGGAACGGGACATGCGAAGACAGAGGCGGGAAGGAGTAGGACAAGTTTGGTGAAGGACTAGTGGTTTGTGTGACTAACACCCAGGTGTGCAGGGGTGGTGGCAGAGAGGGGCAGGGAGGGGGTTTGAGGGGCCTCTCAAGGTGTCGGGACTTGACCCTGGCAATGATATGGAAGGTTCTAGAAGGAGAGCTACACTTTATAAAAGTCACTCGGACCCAGAGGCGGGTGGAGTGGAGCAAAACATGGGAGGCAAGGAGAAGAGGTAGCAGGCAGCAGGGAAGCTCCTGCAATAGACCAGGCAGGCATCGAAGACAGTATGATCAAGGCAGTGGCAGCAGTAGGGGAAGAGAAAGAAAAGACACATGTGAGAGATTTTAAGGGGTAAAAATGAGAAGGTTTAGTCATCATTTGGACATGAGGTTAAGGGAGAGGGAGAAATCCAGACTGGCTCCCAGGTTTCTGTTTAGGTAACTGGGAGAAAGGTGAAAGGGACAGGTAACAGAAGAGAGCAGAACCCGGGACAAGGTTGCGTTTAGGCACAGGATGTCCTAGGGGAACTGCCAATAGTAGTTGGGTGGGAGGTCTGGGTGGGAGATTAAGTATGGACATCAATACATGGCTAGTGGCTGAAGCCAGGGGGAAGAATGGGCGCCTGGCAGAAGTAAGACCAGGCACAGGTGTTGCACGCAGCGGGCCAGTAAGCTCCACTTCCACCCCACTGTGTCCATGAGAACCGCAGAGAAGTAGGGGAAACATTCCTGATACTCAAACACCCCATCCCACAGAAAGGAATTAAGATCTGGATCTCTAGTCTTTCCTGGGGCCGGGACAGCACAGGAAGGATGCTCCCCTACAGCACACTCTTCTGAAATAACCCCATCTGGTTCCCGCCCCTTACAGCCTGGGGGACATGTCTCAGAGCCCGTTCTCTCTTATTACAAACAGCAGGGTTGGGCTTCCCTGGTGGCGCAGTGGTTAAGAAACCACCTGCCAATGCAGGGGACACGGGTTCGAGCCCTGGTCCGGGAAGATCCCACATGCTGCGGAGCAACTAGGCCCATGCGCCACAACTACTGAAGCCCGCGCGCCTAGAGCCCGTGCTCCGCAACAAGAGAAGCCACCGCAATGAGAAGCCCGTGCACCGCAATGAAGAGTAGCCCCCGCTCGCCGCAACTAGCGAAAGCCCGCGCACAGCAACGAAGACCCAACGCAGCCATAAATAAATAAATAAATTTATAAAAAACAAATAGCAGGGCTGCCTGCACTCTCTCCCTAGACTCCGCGGGCAGGGCGCCCCAGCACCCCAGGCTGAAAATTCCAAGAGATGGGGAGCTGCCCCAGCCCCCCAGGCGGAAACTTCCAAGAGATGGGGAGGGGTTGACAATGTCCCCCACAAAGATCCAGAGTCTGCGGCATTCCCTCAGTTGTCTATACTCTTCCCACAGGTGCTGAGGGAAGGAGACAGTGGGAAACAACCAGCCCTGCCCCTTACTTCAGCTCAGAGGCCGAAGGGGCCCGAGACCCCAGAGCTGCCACCCGCACAGCGCCCACCAGGGATCAGCCAGGCCAGAGGCAGCTCACCGAGCTTTTTTCTGGTTGTTTTATTTGAAAACCCTAGGGTGTGTCCCCTTCCTCAGCACACCCATCCCTACCCTAACCCCAAGACGTGACGATGCCACACGCACACGAGGCTGTGAGCTGCACACGGAACACAGGGGCTGCGCTCACGACGACATGAAAAAATATACATTATATATAATACACCCGGGGCCCCTACAAGCCAGCCACAGCCGGGTCCTGTAGGAAGGGCAGGGGCCGTAGGACCTCAGGCAAGGAGAGGAGGGAAGGGGGCCAGGAGGAGAAGCAGGGATCCCCAGAAGGAAATGGAGAGAGGCGGGCTCATAAGAGAAGCAGGGAAGGCCCGGCTGGGGGTCTGGTGGGGGTCTCCGTGGACAGGAGAGTAGGCAAGGGCAGGGTACAGGGTTTCCTTCAGTCCGCCCTACAACCCATACAGCGCGTGGCCGGCATGGGGAGAGACAGACAGGGGTGAGCGAAGGGGCCGGCTGCCTGCCAGTCTCCCACCCCGGGGGTGGGGGGGGGCGGGGGGGGAGGAGCCCAGAGGCTCGTAGGGGGGTGGGCTAGGGGAGAGGGGGAGGGGGTGGGCTCCGGTAGGGCCACGGGGTTCTGAGATTAAAGGATGACTCTTCCAAGAGCTGCTCCCTCTGGGTCTCTCTTCTCTCAGCGTGTCCTCCTCTCTCTTCGGGGGGGTGTCTGTCTCACCAGGGCGGAATCCTCTCTCTGTCTGGGGAGGGGTGGAGGCCTTAGTAGCGGTGAGGGGGGGTCTCGATGATGCGTCTCTCGTCGCTGCTGGGCGAGTCGGCTGCCTCGGAGTCGCTGCTGTCCTCGTCCTCCTGCTGGCTGCCCGCAGCGCCCGCCATGGAGGTCTGCCGGCCCTGGTAGGACTGTGGACGGCAGGGAGAGGGGGAGCTCAGCGGGAGTCCGCATGCTGGCAGTGCGCCCCAGCTGCGCCCCGACGCTGCCGACACGCCCCGCCCCCCCGCCCCCGCGCACCTCCATGGGGTTCACGATAATGGTGAGAGCTGAGTCATCCCAGAAGAGGTCGGGATCCTTGGGGTCACTGGAGCCCCCCGGGGGCCCGCCGGCCCCCGAGACACGGCGGTGCAGCGAGTGGATGCGCACAAGGCCCAGGACGACCATGAGCACCAGGAAGCCCACGCACACCACGATGATGAGGGTCGCAGCACTCGGGACCACTGCGGGGAGAGCCAGGCGCACCTGAGCACACTCCGCTCAGGGGCGGAGTCGGGGGCCTGGGCAGAGGGAGTCCCCGAGCAGAAGGCAGGGTCCATGATGGCCCAGAAGAGGGGTCTGCCCTGCAGAAGCTGGAGGAAAAGTAGAGCTCCCCCCGGGGAAGGGCGGAGACGGGGAGGGACAGAGAGCCTGAGGGAGGGAGATCTGCAGAGGAGGCAAGGGCAGGGGGAAGAGAAGGGCTCCCAGCCCAACGCTGTCCTGAGCAGCCCTGTTCTCAGCGCACAGAGGGCAAGGCCTGGGCCCTGCCGGGTCCTTCTGCCTGTGCCTTCCCCAGGGACCACGTAGTCCAGGAGGGAGGTCCCCAGAGCCCAGCGGGGAAAGGAGAGAGGCGGCCACACAGGCTTGACAGTGCAAGAGGAGAGAATGTTCTTTCTCCTGCATCGTAATAGGAGGAGCAAGCTCCAAGCGTGGCCTGGCACCCAAGCTGGGCACAGGTCCAGGGCACAGAGAGCAGCCCCTTCACGCGCCCACCTGGACAGAGCTCACCCCTGCTCAGTAACACCTCCCATCTCCTTGCGGGCTCGAGCCTCCGGACACCTGGGGCCTCTGCTCCCCTTGGGGTACACCCACCTCCCCCTCGGCCCTGTCAAGCCTCTGGGCCCGCAGCCTCACTTTGAAGCCCGGGCTCAGGGGGCCGTGGACTCTGAAGGGCAGTGAGACGCAGAAGGGCGCGTGGACCCTCACTCGGACCTTAGAGCTGATGGCAGCAAAGCAGACATGCAGGCGCAGGTACGCGCCCAGGAAGAGCGTGTGGGCACCCAGCTGGACCGGGCTCACCGTGCCCCACACCTGCACCGGGCCTCTGCCGGCCTGCACGGCTGCCCACACCAGCCACCTGGAGACCTGCTCGCACGGCAGCATCAAAGGGACGCGCCTGAGGGTCTCCACCAAGGCACAGGAGAGCCACACGTGCAGTGCCACCCAGCTCCCCGCCAGCTGGGCAGACCAGGAGAACCCCTGCAGGAAGGTGTAAACGCCACAGACCTGGGCCCTGAGGGCCACAGAGCCAACAGCCGTGAGCACAGCCTTGCCCACCTCCTGTACACACACACACATGCACACACGCACACGAATTTACCCACAGCCTCTAAGACTCACATGCTGAAAGACAGAGCAGAGCGCAGGGAGCTCCCCACCCCTGCGGCACACCCATCCTCCGGCAGCACACACACGCTGCCACGCGCTCCAGAGCCACCCAGGTGTGGGAGCACCCCCACCTGAGTAGCCATACTACCCTCACCCCTCCCTGAGGCCGCCCTGACGGCGCTCTGCCAGGTCGGTCCCCAGCCTGACATGACCCATAGCCCACCTGGGGCCAACGAGAGCTGACTCTGCTGAGCAGGCCAGGTGGGCTCCCGGGCACTGGCTCCGGGGAGAGACAGGCCTGGCTGAATGAGAATTTCTCAACTGTCTGGGGCTGGGGAAAGAGACGGGGGAGGCAGAGTTGCCCTTTCTGCTCCTCTGTAGGCAACAGCCCCTCCCACGTCTTCGTGTCAGTGGGCAAGATCCGAGGCAGTGACCCCACCAGCAGAATGCCCCTGTGGCTAAGCCCGGGCTCTAGAAGGAGCAGAAACCCCTCCTCAGAGTGGAGGCCATAGCAGGTGAACTCGCTCTAGGGGCACAGTGATGACGAGCCAAAGCTTCTGTTTTGTGTCTTAATCAAATGCATTTGCTCCTCTGAGCCCCTGGCCTGGTGAAGGAAGTGACAAGTTGACTGCCTGGAATAAGAAATGACCACAAGAAAGACAAAAGGCAGACCCTCTATCTGCAGGCAGACAAGTATGGTTAGTTTCTAATCAGCCAGGAGGCCAGGGAGATGGGAGGATTTTTAAATTAGTTACAGACAAAAATCAAGAGTTTAGGAAGTACCGTCAACCTTTCTTTCTACATTAGACCCAAGCAGTTGATTCTGGCCTTGAATGACCTCCAAGGACAACACCAAGGGGTGTTTCAGTTTTAGCCAGTGGCCCGTGTGAAACTCCTGGTTCCGTGTGATTGTGAGACAGGGTTGAAGCCCTGTCCACAGCCCCACGTGGAGCCCCCTTTCTGAAGAGCCTAGAGAGAAACGTCCTTCTGCTCTGGGTCCCCGGGCTTCTCCTGAAGCACTGGTTGGTCCCATCCTAGGACTTTCCTGACTGCTCAGCTTCCCTTCTGCTTCAGCTACAAGGAAGCTCAGAGTCCAAATTCTGGCCATTCTAGCAACGTCACAGCATCTCACAGCAGGTATTTTATGAACTGACTTATCCCTTGGCTTCATCGTCTTCTTTCCTCATTGTCCTTTCCTCCTCGCTTCCAATTTCATTTTCTATTTGTATCCTATCGCACTGCAGGTCTTTCCGCAAAGTCTCGGATACATGTAGGTAACAAACCAGGAAATGGTTCCAAACTTGGCTGCACGTTGGAATCACCTGCGGCTCTTTAAACACCCCTGATACCTGGCCCCCGAACCCAGACCTTCTGATTGAACTGGTCTGGGTATGGCCTAGGCACCAAGCGTTTTCACTGTTCCCCAGGCGATTGTGATGTGCACCAACATTTGGGAAGACTGGATAAATGTTGTCTTCATCGCTCATCTTACCCTTCTCAGACAGCCTCGTTCTCCCTAAACACAGCTCCCCCACACCACCCACCCACCCTCAGTTCTCAAACTCTCATTCTCCCTCACGTCCATCTACGCTTCTACCCTTCAAGGTCCAAGCTCAAGGTCTGAATGCACCACCGGACCTTCCCCGGCTGACTGTCCTGGTTCACGCTGATCTCTCTTTCCTCATGCACTTGGGAGCTTCAGAGAAATGAAGCCCCTGTCTCGTTGGAGGGAATTCTATCTCTTGCTCTTTTGCATGGTCAGAGTAATTTGAAATTGCAAAACCACAATCCTGTAACTACACTCTTGGGGCTGGGAGGGAGGGGAAAGGGAGAGAACACCTTGAAGAGTCAGGAAGGGCATATAGAACAGGTTTGATGAAATGGATCTCCTGATAAGCTCAGGAGATGTCAATCACCAGGGCCCTCAGGTGAACTATGAACTCTGTGACCTACTCAGGCCAAAATCAGGGGAAAAGGCAAAAGCAGGCTGCCGCTCTCAGGTGGGATCTCAGAGCAAGCAGAGAAAATAAGGGTGAGAGTCTTACCGAGCCCAGCAGCAACGCCAACCTGGACGCGCCTTGAGCCTAATCTGAGTGGCAGAACCCAGTATCCAGCCCCGAAGAGGCTGAGTGGGATGAACTGGAGGAAGAGCTAGGGAGTTGTGGCCCCAAAAGTCTATTTAACAAAAACAGGTTTAGTTCACTCACACACCTCTAAAGCTTCCTAGAACCTTTGCAACTTGGTTACGCCTTATACTCCCTCCTCACACCTACTTCCATCTGCTTTGCTGTAGGAATCACAGGAAGAACACTTAAAAAGGCGTCTGCAGTTGTTTTCAGAAAGAGCAAGGATGAAGGGAGCCAGCCCCAGGGAAAGGGAAACACAAGAGACAGTGCAGTGGTGGCCACTGCCCAAGGAGAGGAAAACAGACTGAACTCCGGGGGTACCAGGGAGCTAGCCTCAGTCAAAGACATACTGGGAAGCCCTAAGGAGCTCCCCCAAATTAGGTGCAACTATAAAGTAACGAGACTTTTTTTTTTAAAGCATCAAACATAAATGGACAGGGTATAGAGGGTGATGGTTAGAGCACGGGCTCTGGAATCCTGCTGCCTGGATTCGAATCCTGGCTCCACCGTGTTTTAGCTGTGTGACCTTGGATAAGGTACTTAACCTCTCTGGGCCTCCATTTCTTTGCCTTTAGAGGGGATAATTCTAGTACCTATTCCATCTTTTGTCTGTAATGATTCACTGGGTTAATAGGTGTAAAGCCCACGGGCAGGGTGCCTGGCACACCAATGTGTTCATTATTCTTCCGATTACATGGTTGATGTGCGAGCTGTCCTTTCAGGGTAGGGTTCAGTGACCATGACCTCCCAAGAAAGCATTTTTGGAACTCTTTAGGGAATTGCCTTCAGAGCCTGAGATACGCCTTTTGACTTTTTAAAAAAGTGACAAATCTCTGAGAGTTGGTTTTATGTTTACAAACACAGAGCCAACTCTGACAAAAGTGGATGCTGAAGTCGGGTAATACTGAACTGGGCCAAAGGCAAGGTGTGTACCAAAAGGAACAAAAATAAATGCATCTCATAAATTGACTTTGAAAGCAATTCTCAAAAGGGATTCCAAAAATCACTTCCAGCAACATCAGAATCATTGCCGTTTTTAACAATGGGGGAGAAGATTCATTTTATAATATTAGGTGTAAATATTAGGTTACAAAATAGTTTGATCCCAAGTTTGTTAAAAGAAAAAAAAAAACAGGCACAGACAAAAGTTGGCACATAATAATAACACCATATTAACAATGGCCAATTGTGGTGGAATTATGGCTGACTTTTCTCCTTTATACTTACAGTTTCCAGTTTTTCTATAATTAAGTAACTCTTAAATTGTGAATTAAAAACTGCATCACTAGTAAACAATCATGGCCAGGGAATGAGATTGCTTTGAAGGGCAGCGCTCCAGCTGGATGTAATACTTGGCGTGTTTGCATATTTTGTTTTAGAAACAGTCTTATGACTTTATAGTTAGCACATAATTACACATGCAATAGCACCAACTTTCTCCTTGAGGATAGGAACTGTGTCTATCCTATAAATTTTGTATTCTTAATTGTATTGTGGACACTGCTAGTACACAGTAGGTGCTTAATACATACTCGGTAGCTTCCCTATTGAGGATCCCTAGGTCCAGGGCTAACTTGATACTGTTGGGAGAGGGCAGCAGGAACAACAAAGGCTAAACCCTCACTGACCATGATCCCAGGCATGAGTGCCCCTGTGATGACCCAAGGCTCGGACTCTCCACTAGGCAAAGTGAATCATCTGGGGGATAAAGGGATTGGATCACAGCCGTCAACTAAGTCAAGTTCCACAGGGAACAGAATCCATGGCTCCACCCCGTTCCTCCCCCCACCCCACCCCCACGGCCCAGTGGTGGAGGGGAGGACGCTCGTGCCCACCCACTCCCTCCACCCACCCGCCCGGCTGGACCCACGCAGCCTTACGTACTGGAGTTCCGGTGAGAGCTGGCCAGACTGTGTCCAGCCATCTCAGGTGGGGGCTGGTGACCTCGGTGCAGGAACTGCTGGGAGCTGAGCATGTGGCTGGGGTGAGTGACCCGGTTCACGCTGTGCAGGACGCTGACCTGGGGCGAGGGCAGGCTCAGTGGG
The DNA here is from genome assembly GCF_964374135.1 of Grampus griseus. Lineage (NCBI taxonomy): Eukaryota > Metazoa > Chordata > Mammalia > Artiodactyla > Delphinidae > Grampus > Grampus griseus. The sequence goes on along the minus strand of NC_139005.1, from coordinate 6,516,684 downwards.
CACGCTCGCTTCTCCCCGCCCCTCCTCCAGCCCCCGAGGGCCCAGCTCTCCCCCGCTGCCCCCCAGCTTCCCCACCGGGGCCAGGAGTCCCCTGGGCTGCAATTTCCATCCCCACGCACCAGCAGGTTCAGTCCACCCCACCCCGGCTCCTCGCCAGCGGGGTTGGCTGTGGAAGGAAGGGGACTCTGGGTACCTCCACGACGAATTCATTGCTGGAGTAACGCCCATTCATTTCTGAGCAGGAAAGCCGGAACTTCCTGGCATAGAGGGCAGCCCCGCGTCGCAGCCGGTAACGAGCCAGCCTCAGGATCTCTTCATACACAGTGATGCCCTCCACCCCTGGCGACCAGGAGGCAGCTCAGGGCAGGAGCCAGCGAAGAGGCCTGGAGTCTCTCTCCCAGACTCCCACCAGCTGCCACCCCTCAACAGGGGTGCGACCCGAGTTCTCAGATGGAGAGACGCTCCCCTGCATCCCCACCAGCTCCGACTGACTGGGATAGAGTAACCGAGGCTCCATTTCTGCCTCCGCCCTCCTCTGAGAGCTGGGAGGAGGGATGGAGAGAAGGAAATAGGAACACCCTGCAGGACAGAGGGAGGTGGCAGCAGGGGGGAAACGGAGAGAGGATAACACAGAAGTTCTCGGTGAGGCTCTGGAAGGGAACGGAAACAGGAAGGAACTGACCGCCTCATCTTCTATTCTCCCTGATGGAGCATCCTTCAGAGAGGATGAGGCTTCCCTGGGAAGCTACCAACAAATCATTACCACCAGACGGTAAGAGATGAGCACTTGACTTAAAGCTGTGCTGTGTCCATGAGATTAGTGAGACGCAAGACAGAGAAGAGGGCGAGTACCAAATGGCTAGAGGATTAGAAAGCTACTCAGAGGACTTCCCTGGTGGCACAGTGGTTAAGAATCCGCCTGCCAATGCCGGGGACACGCTTCGATCCCTGGTCCGGGAAGATGCCACATGCCACAGAGCAACTAAGCCTGTGCGCCACAACTACTGAGCCTGCGCTCTAGAGCCCGCGAGCCACAGCTACTGAGCCTGTGTGCCACAACTACCAAAGCCCACGTGCCTAGAGCCCATGCTCCACAACAAGAGAAGCCACCGCAGTGAGAAGCCTGCGCACCGCAACAAAGAGTAGCCCCCGCTCGCCACAACTAGAGAAAGCCCGTGCGCAGCAACGAAGACCCAATGCAGCCAAAAATAAATAAATAACTTTTTTAAAAAAAGAAAGCTATTCAGAGACTGAGCCAAAGAAGAGTGGAGACCAAAGTGGAGGTGAGCTGGGATGGAGAGAGAAGCTGGGAAAGAACCATCAGGAGCCCAAACCCCAGCCACCACCTCTAGGGACAATCCGAAAGCCAGAGGACATTCCAGGCAGGGAAGGTGCAAGGGGGCACTTGGCCACATCCCTGAGCCTGGAAGGAGGACCCTCTGAGTTTCCCAGAGACTTGACCATGGGGAGGGGCGCACCCAAGGAAAGAGGACAGGTTCTTGGGCCCCACTGACCGGCAATGGTGAGGTAGGCAGACGTGTTGGTGAGCTCCAAGCCTCGCTGCTGCAAAGACGCCACGTCCAAGAGCAGGCTTTCCCGCTCAGGATCCAGGTCATCCCCCACCAGAGAAATCTCACAGCCATCCAGGTTGTGCACGATCTCATCCGACATGCGTGTGTCTGTCACTGGACAGGAGGCAGTGAGGATGTGGGTCAGAGCTGAAGGGCCCACCTCATGGCCATGCTTCCTCCCCTTCCGGGGTCATCCCCTGAGAGCTGCCAGCATCATTGTCAACAACGTCACTACCCATCAACCTTCTGACACCCGGGGGTCTCCCGCTGGCTCTCGTTCCTAACAGTCAGTGGTTCTAGAAAAGTGAATGAGGGATGTTGTCGCTCTCATGGCCAGCCCCAGAGCTTCTCCTTCACTCTGGTTCCAGACACGGACCCCTTCTCTGGACACTATCACTCCTTGAGGTCACCCTTACCTGTGCCCTGCCAACTCTCGTCCTTTTTGGCCTCCACCTGGTGAGAAATGGAGCAAGTGATTTGAAGATCAGGGAACAAAGGGACCCCCTCGGGTCCCTCGAAGTCCACAGCTGGGAGGGCAAAATGAGCAGTGCCACTCAGCAGGATCTGAGGGGCATCAGGCTGGAGCACCACCACGTAGCCCTCCACGTCGGGGATGGAGACACAGGATTCTTCGCTGAAGCACCTATATGAGAAGAGGGAGAGAGGCAGCCTGTGACCCCATCATCCCCTCCCTTATAATCTATATTCTGACCACCACTCTGGGCCTCCACCTCTACAGAGAGCACCCCGTGTCAGGGAGGGAAAGGAGAAGAAAGGGGGATAGTGTCTCTGCACGACCATCACCCCCATAGCAAAGCTGGAGGGGGAGATACCCTTTCCAGGGAGGATACCACTGCAGGGAAGGGCCAGGGACAGAAGGTTAGGCAGCCCTGACCTATGGGGATGATGACATCACCAATGCCCTACCCCCAAGACCATGGAACATCTATCAAACAGTATTTTACAAACTGAACTTACAGAAATATATATACATACATAGTTCTTCACCCAAGATGTTAAAAAAAAAAAGTGTGTTTCAGTACAATATCTGGTAGATACGTGTCAAAAAATATTCAACAACAGGGCTTCCCTGGTGGCGCAGTGGTTGAGAGTCTGCCTGCCGATGCAGGGGACACGGGTTCGTGTCCTGGTCCGGGAAGATCCCACATGCCACGGAGCAGCTGGGCCCGTGAGCCATGGCCGCTGAGCCTGTGCATCCGGAGCCTGTGCTCCGCAATGAGAGAGGCCACAACAGTGAGAGGCCCGCGTACCGAAAAAAAAAGAAAAAAAAAAAGAAAAAATATTCAACAACAAAAGTGGGGTGGGGGTGGGGAGCATATCAAAGGATGCCCTCCAAACTATAATTCAAAAAGATACATACATCCCTGTGCTCATAGCAGCATTATTCACAATAGCCAAGACATGGAAGCAACCTAACTGTCCATTGACGAATGGATAAAGGAGATGTGGTACATATATACGATGGAATATTACTCAGCCAGAAAAAAAACAAAATAATGCCATTTGCAGCAACATGGATGCAACTAGAGATTATCCTACTAAGTGAAATAAGTCAGAAAGAGAAAGACAAATATCCTATGATATCACTTATATGTGGACTCTAAAATACGACACGAACCTCTCTATGAAACAGAAACAGAATCACGGACGTAGAGCACAGACTGGTGGTTCCCAAGGGGGAGGGGGTTGGGGGAGGGATGGAGTGGGAGGCTGGGGTGAGCAGATGTAGGTTTTTATACATAGAATGGATAAACAAGGTCCTACTGTATAGCACAGGGAACTATATTCAATGTCCTATGATAAGTCATAATGGAAAAGAATATTTAAAAAGCACATATATGTATGTATAACTGAATCATGCTGTACAGCAGAAATTACAACAACACTGTGAACCAACTATACGTGAATTAAAAAAAAAAAAAAAAAGGATGTCCTCCTGCTTGGAGTGTCTCCAATTCAGCCCCTCCAGTATCAGAGAAACACATTTCAGGACGTGAGCTAATCTGACCATCTTGGACCTGCATCCACCATCCCATGAAGCCTCGCTGATCCTGGTACCAGACAAACCCTCCCTAGAGGACTGAGCCGGCCCAAACCAACAACAGCACAGCTTCTCGGGGAACACGCTCCCAGGATTGCCTCCAGCCAATCAGTAATTCTCAGAGTGCTTTCTGCTTTGTGAAGCATTTTGTCCACATTCTTTCATTTAACCTTCCGTGGCTGCTGTTGCAATAGGGATAAGAAACCAAAGCTCTCGGGTCAAGTATCTTGGCCACATAAGAAATATGTGTCCCGGGCCAGGCTTGAACCCATTCTTCTCATTCCAAGTCCACGATTCTTCCACTAAACCACAGCCACCACGTGGGTTTGCATGAGTCGAATTTATTTGTAAACAAGTGCCCCCTTGGAAGTCCCTGGTGGTCCAGTGGTTAGGACGTGATGCTTTCACTGCCCCGGACCCAGGTTCAAACCTGGTCAAGGAACTAAGATCCTGCAAGGTGCACGGCGCGGCCGAAAAAAAAAAAGGAAGTGGCCCTTGAACAAGCAGTCTTCACAGGGGAGGTGGTAATTCCAGAGCAGGGCCTGTGGTCCACACACCCGGGCTAACAGAAATGATTTTGTTGAAAGGACTATCACACACACTACCGAGCAGGCCCACCTTGACTACTGTAGCCAGAGGGAGAAGGTGTAACCTCAGCGGATTCCATGAACGCAGAGCCCCTGAAAATACCAGACCCACAGTCTGCTGAGCTCCTGTGCCAGAAGGAGCAGGACCTGAGACAGTCTGCACAGTCGTCCAGCGAGACCCGGATCAAAGCCTCCTGGAAAACAACCCCAGCTAACTCTGGAAGCACAGACTCCAACAGACACTCCCACTGTGATGGGTGATCCAAAGGGGACCCAAAAGGTACTAGGGGGCTGGTCCAGACCCGAAGGACACTAATGAACTGGTCAAGAGATTAGAAATGGCACGCAAACCTTAAAACAAGAGCCAACATGGTCACCATCACACAAACCCACGAGAGTTCGGAGTGGGAGAGGTTGTTTCTGGCTAAGGATGGGAGTGGGGCATTTGGCAAGGGAGGGTAGGAATAATCAAGAGAAGTAGCAAGTGAGCTAGCCTTCGGAGGAGGGCAGAAAGTTGACCCTAGAGTGGAGGGTGAGGAATACACGAAGGGGAGTAGAGGAACGTGAGGCAGGAAACGCTGGGCCAGATGGTCATGGGCTTTGAGCGCAAGTTTTGTGCAGTGGGCAGGAGGGAACCATGGACGTCTTCTTCAGCAGGGAAGTGTGAGGGTGGACATTCTGATTTCAGATCACTAACCTAGCCTCTGGGTAGAAACTGAACTGAAGTTAGAATACTAGAGATAGTCCACTAGTTAGGAGGCTAGAGCAATAGGCCCGATGAGAGGTAATGAGAGCTGCTGGAGATGGAAAAAGAGGAGACAGATGCCAGACATGGGCGCAGAGTGGGATCTAGGTGACCTGGTAACCGATGGGGTGTGGAGGATAAAGACGGAGGAATCAAAGGCGATTCAGAAGCTGCAAGCCGGGGTAACTGCAAGGACAGAGACACCATTACAGAAGCAGAGAATTCAGGGGGAGGGGCTAGTTCAGGCATCGAAGTTCATTATTAAGCTTTAGCTCGTTTGTCTGAGGTGCTGGCAGAACTTCTAGATGGAACTTACAACAAGCAGGAAGAAATTCAAGAGCTACGGAAAGAGAACAAAGCTAGAGAAAAGGATGTGGTAGCCAGATGAGCTTTCCAAGAATCCAAGAGATTAAGAAACAACAACAACTTAGGGGAAACCTGCATTGACTGAATGGCTGCATAAATCTGGCTTTAAATGGACAGAGGTCCAAGCACTGAACACTGGAGGCTAGGGAAGCCACATGGACCAGGGCAACGATGTGCATCACAGGAAGGAAGGCGCCGCTGGGTATCGGTCTCTCCCTGTTTCTCACACACACACACACACACACACACACACACACACTCACACACACACACCTCTATATTTTCTCCTTCAACCTCAAGGAAGTGTTAGGGTAGCACTAACCACATGGTAGCCCTAAAATGGAGAAATGAGACTTCTCTCTTTCTTAACCTCATAAAGGAAAAAGGCCCCTTCCCTCTACTGAAGGAGCAACGTCAGGTTCCCAGTCCTTGGATAAGCCTCTTCCCTGGGCGGGAAAGAGGTTGGAGGAATTCAAATAAGACAGTCAACAGAGAGGGTGTCAACTCCCCCCTTGTGGGGTTGCCCCATGCAGAGCTCCACCATAAGCCAGAAGACAGAGCCCTCCCTCTGCCGTGACTCCTGAGCCTACGAAGGGGATGAAGCCATTCCTTGGTCCCTGAGGGATGAAGCCCTTCATATCTTCGTAGCTGGGTGAGAGCCCTCTAACAGCTAGAGTTCTGACTAGAACACGGTGGGGCGCATCCTCAGCACAGATCTGCACCCACGTGACCTCATCTGCCGTGGCCTTCAGCTCCCCACCAGGACCACACCGTGGACCAGCAGCCCAATTCCCCAAAGCCCTGCCCCTGCCTTCCAAAGCTCTGGGAGGCCTGACAGTCACGCCCAGTCACTGTCCAGGGCTCAGAGCCCTCTCCTCTCCAAACCCACCCATGCCAGGATAGGGACAAGTCAGAGATGTTTCTCTTCAGATAGCTTTTGGAGAAACTGAGGCATAGCAGGGGAGAAGGGAACACAGGAATCCTGACCCTTACATTATGTGATCCACCCACTGGATGGCAGTAGCTCCTAAAAACTGCCCCATCAACATAATACGGGGTGAAAATGCCTTCGTATAACAGTAGACAGTGTTGACAGAACAGGTACTTCTCTGGGCATTTGATCTGGATGCTATCATTTACCCTCACAACACTTCCATGAGTTAGATTCTATTGTTATCCCTGCTCTATGGCATTTTCTCAGTGCTAAAAAGCTAGTAAGGGGCTTCCCTGGTGGCGGAGTGGTTAAGAATCCGCCTGCCAATGCCCGGGACACGGGTTCGAGCCCCGGTCTGGGAAGATCCCACATGCCGCAGAACAACTAAGCCCGTGTACCACAACTACTGAGCCCACGAGCTACAGCTACTGAGCCCGCGTGCCACAACTACTGAAGCCCACGCACCACAACTACTGAAGCCTGCACGCCTAGAGCCCGTGCTCCACAACAAGAGAAGCCACTGCAATGAGAAGGCCGCGCACACCAACGAAGACCCAATGCGGCCAAAAATAAATAAATAAATTTATTTTTAAAAAGCTAGTAAGTAAAAGACTCTGTGTCCATAACTCTTAGGCTTTCATGACCTCTCAGTCTGTATTTTTAAATACCTAATATACTTAAACCTTGAAGTAGTGCACAGTTTTTCATTTAAAGAATTCAGAATCCTTCACTTAGAACTCAAAAGTCAGCAAACTTTTTCTAGGAAGGGCCAGACGGTAAATATTTTCGACTTTTTGTACCAGTCTCTGTCCCAGCTACTCAGCCCTGCCATCATAGGGTGAAAGCAGCTCATTTCCATAAACAATATGCAAATGAGCAGCAGGCCAGATTTGCTCCTGGGGCCATCGGCTGCCAATCCCCAGACTTAGATCATCCTGTTTGATCTTGCAAGAGGTTGATTAATCAAGCAACTAGAGGTCTTTGCCCAAGGTCATCCAGAGAATTAGTACTGAGTCAGAATTAGTGTCAGGTCTCCCGGCTCCCAATCCAGTACCCTCTTCTGTCCCACTTTACATATCAGCACAGAGACGCAGAGATTAAAACCCCCCAAATCCTGGAGGTGTGCTTCAGTGGGAAGAGTCATGAACCCTTTTTTGGAAAATCTGAGTCTGGTCCAGGCTCTTCTCCCAGCATTGCTGTGTCAATTGGGCAGGTCAGTTTTTCATCCCTGAAACGAGGGAGGTGTGCCTAGCCGTCGGTGGTGCCTAAGGCCAAGGAGTTCTGACACTGTCTGGCTCTGTTCCGTGACTTGCCCGCCCACCCAACACTCACTTGACGGCAGTAGTGAGGCGCAGGGGTCTGACGCCGGGCGTGGCAAAGCGCAGAGTGTTCATGTAAGCCACATGCTGCAGGGCATGGTTGAAGGTCTCCACATCGTCCCCCTCCAGGGTGAGCAGGGACTGCGAGGGGTTCACGTGGACCTGGGCCCCAGACACAGACAGGGCTGAGAGCACGACCAGAGGCGGGAGAGGAAGGGAGCAGAGGTGGGGGTGGGGAAGGGCGGGGTCAGGGGCCATGCCTGGAGGGAGGGGGCTAGAGGAAGGGGCGATACCTTCATGCCTTTGCCCAGGCTCTCGAAATCCCTATAGTCCAGCCCCTCCCGACATGCATAGAGGCACTCGATGACCTCACGGCTCTCCAGGCGACCTGAGCGCACGCTGAAACCAGCCAGGTAGCCGTGGAAGTAGTGGTGGATCGGCAAGGGGTCTCCTAGGGCAGGAACACAGGGGCGGACCAGAGGTGAGAGGAGGCGTAAGAAGAGGGGGCTGAGAGAAAGAGCAGCAGGCTGGAGAAGGGAGACGGGAAGGAGCCAGGTGGAAGCCAAAAGAAGAAAAGATTGATGAGCGGCAAGGGAGGCTAAGGGAAGATGGGACAAGGCAGAGCGAGAAGACAGAATAAAACCGGGGGTGGGCGGGGAGGGGCGGGGGGAGACGGAGGGCGAAAAATAGAAGCCACGGAAATGAGAAAAGCTTCCGGCAGAGGCAGAAAGAGAAGGAAAGCAGGACGAAAGGGAGGAAAGAGGAGACTCAAGGCAGAAAACGAGGAGAGTGCGCGAGGGGGTCTTCACGGTGCATGCGGGGAGCACCGGGAAGGATGCGCGTGAGCTTCAGGGATGCCCAGCTCTCCCGGCCGCGTGGCTGCCTCCTGCCCTCTGCGCTCTGCCACGCGGAAAGCCAGCACGAGAACCCTCGACTTCACTCCGTGGGCAGGAAAGGACACCGGCGCCCAGCCCGGCTCCATCTGGCCGCCCTCTCCCGGGCGAGCCCGCCTGGCTGCGATGCTTGGAGGCTCTGCCCCCTGGTGGTGGGCGAGGCGGTGAACGGTGAGGCCGGGTAGGGCCATGCGGACGCGGGAGCCGGAGCCGGACCCCTAAACTGAGATGCTAGCTCTCCGGCCTCCAGATCTCACACGCAAGTACCTGCTGTGGCGTCCGTACTGTTGTCGCCTCCCTTTTCCTTCTCTTTGTTCTTCTCCTCTGGGGGAGAAAAAGTGCCAGTGAGCTCAGGGATGTGTGGCCAGATTGACAGAGAGGACGGGGAGGTCTTCCAGGCGTTGCCCCTGCCCGTGTAGGACTTGAACCTCTCTGCTGAATCCCAACCCTCCTTTTGTCATGTCTGAGATTATCTCAGGCCTCTGTTATAGACAAACTCCAAATATGCTGCTGAGGAAACACAAGGGCTCTGGTACAACACACACACACACACACACACACACACACACACACACACACACACACATACAGAGATACACTATACACACAAACCAGATACACCACATACATACACCCACCACATATGCAAATACACCACACACACACACAAACACACCACATACACACCACACACACACACACACACACACACACCCTCCCAGAAGGAAAAAATGAAAGAAACAGCTTAAAAGTTAGAAGGTTGCTGACTCTCTGCAGGGTTACTGTCCTCCAGCAGGAGAATGGGCTGTGGAATCATCATCACTGGGATGGAACAAAGTGGGAAGTGACTGAAGTTACAGAAAGAAAGATGCTGGTGTTGCCTGAGCAGGAAACTCCTCCAAGTCAGAGGTGATGACCAGTCCAACAGGAAGGACACCTGAGGGGCTGTGGTCTCCTCCCCAAGAGATCTTTCCCGGCCTGCCTGCCCAACTGCAGGGCGATGAGCTCATGAGGTCAGGCTGCCCTTTTGCTCCTCCATCAGCCGCGGGAGGCCCCAACCATTAGCGCCTCCATGGAGAAGCTCGGCGGGACTTACCAGCCCAGCAGGCCCCAATCATGAGTGCGGGCTCCCGTCGGGGCGGGTGGATGAGACCGTTGTCGTGGATGAGGGCAGGGTCGAAAGAGATGCCATCGGCATAGAGTGTGACCGTGGGGAACTCGAGGTTCAAAGCATAGTGGTGCCACTCGTCATCGCAGACCTGGGGGTGGGGAAGGGCAGGAACCTGTCAGTCACACCATCCCCAGGGAACGAACGCAAGGCACCGCCCCACCTCCTGGGAGGCAGGGCACAGTCCCTCGTAGTGCCTGTCCTATCAACAGGTCCTACTGGTGAATTGCTAAAGGAGTAATATCCTTGCCCAGAATCTATCAGGCTCCAACCTCGTACCTAAAATTCCACTCTGCAGGTAAACCTTTAAAAGCATCAACATTCCTAAGAGGAGTCCGTCAGCAGGTGCTGTCCATCCCGAGTCCAAACAGAACTAAAAGCTGTGGGTTTCTGTGCCATTTTCTCCATCTCCATTGCCACCCAATCATTCAAGTCCCCAGTCTCTCTCTGTTACAACAGTCTTGTCTGAGCACTTACACTCTTAGGTGTCTCCGAGACCTTCCTCCCATAGCTGCCAAAGGGATCTTCTTTTTTTTTTTTTTTTAATCTTTAAATCACTACTGAATTTAATGTTGTCAAACTTAGTATTCATTAACAACTCATTACATTTGAAAAGATTGGATTCTCCTCACTTCACAAATGTTCCCAAATATAAATGACAATTGTTGAAAAATCATAGCTAATTGCAAATTAAATAAATTACTTGTAACCAAATCTTTTCTGAAGCAAAATTAGAAAAATCTTTCCTATTTTTGCAACAAAAAAAAAAATTTTTTTTTTTTTGGCTGCGTTGGGTCTTTGTTGCTGCATGCAGGCTTTCTCTAGTTGCGGCGAGCGGGGGCTACTTTTCGTTGCAGTGCGTGGGCTTATTGCGGTGGCTTCTCTTGTTGCGGAGCACCGGCTCTAGGCGCGTGAGCTTCACTCGTTGCAGCTCGCGGACTCAGTAGGTGTGGCTCGCGGGCTCTAGAGCACAGGCTCAGTAGTTGTGGCACACGGGCTTAATTGCTCTGCGGCATGTGGGATCTTCCCAGACCAGGGATCGAACCCTTAGTCCCCTGCATTGGCAGGCAGATTCTTAACCACCACGCCACCACGGAAATCCCAAAAATTATAGTTAATTTGAGAAATATATCCCAAATTTGGTGGAGGAGCACCTTCAAAATTTAAGATTTTTTTTTTAATTGGAGTGTAGTTGATTTACAATGTTGTGTTAGTTTCAGGTGTACAGCGAAGTGAATCAGTTATACATATACATATACAAAGGGATCTTCTTACAATGTAAATCTGATCAGGTCACGTCCCTGCTGTAAACCCTTCAAAAGACTTATAGGACAAAATCCAAATGACCCCAACTAACAAAGTCCACCATATACCTGATTACTGTCCAGCTCTCCAACCTCAAATCCAGTCTCTGCCCTTGTTCACTGTGCTCTAACTCCCTGGTCCTCTTTCCGTGCTTGCAACATGTTGATCCCTTTCCTGCCTCAGGGCCTTTGCATCTGCTCTTCCCTCTGCCTGGAACTCTCTCTCACAGCTCTGTCTCATCCTTCAGGATGAGCTTACATTTCACTTCTATCAGACCTTCCCTGAGCAACCAATCTAAAGTGAGTTCCCTTCTCCTTGCCTCCTATTCTCTACCTCAGTCCCTTGCTTCTTCTTTCACAGCATTTATCACAATTTATCATGTTTATATGTCTGCTTACTTTTTAAAAATCTATCTCCTCAACTAAAATGTAAGCTCCATGAAGGCAGAGATTTTGTTCCATCTTAGACCCCATTGTATCCCCAGAACCTAGTAGAATGGCAGGGAATTGGTATTTACTAAATCTTTGTTGAATAAATAAGGGTAAATAAAAGAAAACTAGAAAGAGGAATGTTACCAGTATTAGCAACGTGGGAGAAAGATCCAGAAGAAGCAAATGGCAGAATATCTCTTTAGAAGAGTGCCACAACAGGACAGGAATAAAGATGCAGCCATAGAGAAGAGACTTGAAGACACAGGGAGGGGGAAGTGTAAGCTCGGACAAAGTGAGAGAGGGACATGGACATATATACACTACCATATGTAAAATAGATAGCTAGCGGGCAGCAGTCACATAGCACAGGGAGATCAGCTCGGTGCTTTGTGACCACCTAGAGGGATGAGATAGGGAGGGTGGGAGGGAGGGAGACGCAAGAGGGAGGAGATATGGGGACATATGTATATGTATAACTGATTCACTTTGTTATAAAGCAGAAACTAACACACCATTGTAAAGCAATTATACTCCAATAAAGATGTTAAAAAAGAAATTAAAAAATAAAAAGAGTGCCACAAAAAGCAGCCTTTGGAGACAGCCCTCAATTATCCAGTTTGTGGGTTTTCGTTCCCCTTTTTCTCTCTCTTCCACTTCCTGCCTTTTTTCAGCCATTTGCTTACTCAGCCACTCCACCGGGGCTTACAAGAAAAACAAAGGAGATGGAAACACAGCTCATCCCCACGGTCCCTGTGGTCAGCTGGGAGAACGAATAAAGAAGAGGCTGCAACTCTCGGCTCAAGAGATTTTTCTTTTCTTTTTTCTTCTTTTTTGCCCATTTTTATTTATCCCTCATAACCATGAAATAGTGAGATTTATTTGCATGGATATATAAATATACAAACACACACACACACATATATATACTGCTTTTTAGTCTATAAAGGTCTATTACATCATTTAATCCTACAACAACCCTGGGATACAGAATTCTTATTATCCTCAACTCATAGGTAAAAAAAAAAACTGAGTTGTAAACATATTAACCAAGATTTCATGGCTAGGAAGTTCCCCTAGCGGGACTCAAACCTAATCTATGTACCTCAGATTACTTATTTCCTCAATTACAGCATGCTAACTGCTTGAGAGTCAGGCATCTGCACTGGTAAGGGTCTAGATAAGAAACAGATGAAAGAAAACAAGAGGGGAAAGATGGTTGGTCGGGTTTGGTGTTCGAAGTAATTTGTTCCCTACTTCCTTTTAATCCAGGAGTGCTTTCTGCAAGAGACAAGCCTTGGAAAAAGAGAACAAGAAAACGGAGCCAGGGCGGGGGGCAGGGAGGTGTAAAAATAGTCAGGAACTGAAAGTGGAGATTGAAAGAAGGGACACAGGGCAACCCAGAAAATGCCCACCCCTGCCCTAGGACCTCCTCGCCTGAAAGCAAGTTACATCCACCCAGCTTTCCCAGGAGCCTGGCTCCGGCCTCACCTGCTCCAGCTTCCAGAGGAACTTGACTGGCCGGGCACTCTCCAGCAGAGGCCAGTAGAGGAAGGCAATTCTGCAGCCGTGGACGGTCAGCGAGTAGTGAGAGAAGCCGTCCTCTGAGGGCAGAGGATGGGGACAGAGGTCAAACACAAAGCATGGGCAAAAACAGCTTCAAAGCACCAGGAGGGAGGGGATGCCGGATTCTCTTCATCCCTTCAGGTTCTCTCTCTCTCTCTCTCTCTCTCTCTCTCTCACACACACACACACACACACACACACACACACACACAGAGTCCAGTGTCGGGCTTCTCTTGGGCACTCTGACTGGCTGAGGGGGGACACTGGCCAGCCTGCCCCCACTCAGATCTTTACCGGTCCTTTGGTTAATACAAACTTCATGGGCAACACTGCTTTTCAGGTCAAGAGAGATGAGCTCCGAGAAGAGGCAGAAATGAAAGAGTATGTGAAGGCTGAGCCCCTCAAGAGGGCTGTGCTGCTGCCATAGAGGGCAGAGGGGTCCTGGGGGCTGGAGCCCACTAGCCCTTAAAGAAGGAGGATGGGGTGGTGGAAGAGGAAGAATGGGCACAGCATTACTCAGGCTGGGATGGGGGGCTTTAAGGGGAGCAGGTCTGGGGGGCAGTCTGCTATACGTGGATGCAGCGTGATGAGGCAGCTGCAGATGAGAAGGGCGATGAGGGTTCCATCACTCTGAGAGCAGTAGGATCCCAGCTTGTCATGCTGGGAGTAAATCACAGCAATACGAAACCTAGCACTGCTCTCTGACAGATGAAGAGAGAGGAGTGACGCGTCCACAGTCACAGACTGGACGGTGACAGAGGCAGGACAAGAAGCCAGTCTCTCCACACGCAGACGGGTGCCCTAGGGAAGGCTCACCGTTTGGGACAGTGTTACACACGATGGTTTCCTCTTCCTTCTTGCCCTTGCTGGGAGTTACACCATGCTTCATCCACAAGGACAGGGTAAAATGGTCACTGAGGCTGTCCTGGGGCCCGGAGCCCAGCCCAGCGGTGCCACCCAGTGGCACCTGCACAGCTTGGGTGCCGTTGAACCAGTAGATAAGGCTGCTGTCCTGGCTGTAGTGCACCGAGAGGCCCGCCGTCCAGTTGGCATTGGGGCCGGGCATGGGCAGCAGATCCACCTCCCCAGGGGCCGCGCCTGCCGGAGCCCCAAAAGGCACAGGTGTCAGAGCGGAGAGGCAGCAGATGGGGAACAGGATATGCAGGCAGGGAGAGAGGGACAAGGAAAGATTTCCCACAGCTACGCTCACCGCCTCTTCTGGCCTTTCAGAGATGAGAAAGGAATGGCTAGGAATAGCTCTCCAGTGACCTCAACTCCAACTCGTCATCTCTCCCTGCCATTGTCCCATAATGTATCTGGTGCCTCTCTTGGGCCACAATTATGCATCTTTGCCACCCACATATTTATGTGCTCTTTGGACCACAAGAGATAGCCACATGCCGGCAGATATACACATCTATGGATGGGCAAAGGAAGATGTAAGACAGATTCAGTATTTCTGTTTTTGGTTTTGGCCATAACGCACGGCTTGCAGGACCTTAGTTCCCCGATCAGGGATGGAACCTGCTCCCTCTGCAATGTGAGTGCAGAGTCCTACCCACTGGACCGCCAGGGAATTCCCAAGACAGATTATTGAAAGAGGCAGAGGAGTTTCAGGCAGAGGCTGGGGGTAGGGGGCACAGGGGACAGGCCCGGGGAGCCAAGGGGAGCACACCCACCACAGAGTTTCCTCAGTGCCCGCTCTGAGTAGTTGTCACGGTCACAGCCCTTGGCCACATGGTTGGTCTGCAGCTCTATGGTGGCCTGAATGTTCCAGAGAGGTTCATCACAGGTCTCCAGGCGGATACCAGGGAACAAAGCCAAGCTCCCGGCGCCTGGTGCATATTCAATCCTTTTGTTCCAGCCTGCAGGGGTGAGAGGGAGCTGGCAGTGGAGATGGAGATGGGCAAGGCAGTCCCTCCTATCCATTCTGCTCTGGCCACATCCACGGACGGACAGTCTCGGGCTCCTACAAAATAGCCAGCCAGGGTAGGCAGCTACAAGCCATCCCCAGATATCCCTCCCCTGACTCCTAGCCTAACCCCTGTGGTTGTCAGAAGGGATGCAAAGGGACACCAAGGTGAAAGATGGGTTACAAGACAGGTCCCAGAGCAGAACTCCTCACCTTGCCAGCTGGGTTTACAGGTGGGCTTCACCTGGATCTCCACCTCAGCGTCATCCACCGCCCGCTTCTTCCCGCAGTCATAAGCCGTCACCGTGAACTTGTAGAGCTTCTCGCCACTGTACTGCAGCTTCTCCGTGTTCTCAATGTTCCCTGGGGTGGGGGTGGGGGATGGAGAGGGTCAGGCGCACTAGAGAAAGTCTGGGGAGGACTTATGAGCCAATAGGGCAGCAGGTGAATTAGACAGCGGGAAGCTGGGAGGAAGGAATCTAGGGAAGGAGGCTCCACATCTGGGAAGGAGGGTGAGGAATGAGGATGTGAGGGACAGAAGTGGAGGGCACAGCCCCGAGATGTCCTGAGGGACGCGGGCGCCCGGGGCGGAGCAGCTGGGGTGGCGGGCGCTCACCGTCGTTGTCGATGAGGAAGGGGGTGTTGGGCGTGAGAATCTCGTAGTAGCAGATCTGGCTGTACTGGGGGGAGCAGTCGCCATCAATGGCCTCCACCCGCAGGATGCGGTCGTACAGCTTCCCCTCGGTCACGGCCGCGCGGTACAGCCGCTCCACAAACACTGGGGCAAACTCATTCACGTCATTGACCCGCACGTGCACGGTGGCCCTGCAGGTGCCAGAGCAGGAGGAGGACGAGGAAAAGTCAGCCACATCTAGGAGTCCAGACAGGGAAGCAGAGCAGGCAGGACCAGCAGGTCCTGGAGCCCGGGGCAGTGGGCACGCTCATCCCCCCAGCCAGGGCACCAGGCACAGCAAGGGACAGGCACCACCGGGGAAAGGGTGACTGATGTACGGGGTGAGGAACGACCCCAGGGGATACCAGCGGCCGATTTTGATGACTTCTATACAGAATGCTATAGGTTGGGGACAGCCACGCGAGACAGAGGATTCTGTGTCCAGCCGGTTGTTCCTTCATGAGAGTCAAATCCAATGGGATAATCAAGGAAGATGCAGGGGCTTCCCTGGTGGCGCAGTGGTTAAGAATCCGCCTGCCAATGCAGGGGACACGGGTTCGAGCCCTGGTCCGGGAAGATCCCACGTGCCGCGGAGCAACTAAGCCCGTGTGCCACAACTACTGAGCCTGCGCTCTAGAGCCCGGGCGCCACAACTACTGAAGCCCAGGTGCCTAGACCCCATGCTCCACAACGAGAAGTCACCGTGATGAGAAGCCAGCGCACCACAACGAAGAGTAGACCCCGCTCGCCGCAACTAGAGAAAGCCCGCGCGCAGCAAACAAGACCCAACGCAGCCAAAAAATAAATAAATAAATAAACCTTCTTAAAGAAAAAAAGGAAGATGCAGAATAAAAACCAAATTAAAAGCAAACACATTCAGGGAAGTGGCATTTGTACCAGAGTCACAAGTCATCTGACGTGTGCAGTGAGCAAGCCGGCCGTGCCCCCTCCCCCGCCCAGGCCCCCGCGGGGCAAGCAGAGGTTGGGGAGGGGCTAAGCCCTTCATGCGGAGCCCTGCCCCCAGCCCAGATCCTGGCACCCAGGGCCCAGAGGCAAGGGTTCTGTCTCTAAATGGGAAACTGAGTCATCAAAAGGAGTGGTTTATCTCTAGTGCCTCGTAGTGGCCCAGGAGTCCTGACTGCCCATCTTGCTCCCATTCTCGAAGGAGAAGTGAGCTGGGAACAGGTGTCGGAGCCCTGGGCCCCAGCCTTCTTCCCGCCGTAGCCATCTCCTGCCCACCCTCACCCACTGCTGTGTGTGCGCATGCTCTGTGTGTGAGTGTCGCACACGCTGCAGGCGGCTGGACGGTCGGAAGGAAGGTGGGTGTGCGCTGACTGTACCGTCCTCTTCCTCGTTCTCTCAGCATCCTGACTCCGGGTACTGAGCCCTTTCAGTGTCAGGCACTGCAGCGCCTGCTTTTTATACAAACCATCTCCTTTCATCTCCACAGTAACCTGAAGAAGTAGGCATCACCATCACCCCATTTTACAGACAAGGGAAAGCAAATCCAGAAAGGCTAAGACGTTGCCCAAGGTCACAAGAAGCAGAGCCAAGATTAGATCCCACTGAGTTCTACCACGTGCTTCTGTCCCCTTGGCTGAAGGCTCCTGGACGACAAGGCCCCGTCCCTAAACCCCAGGAGCAGAGAGGGGAGGGGGCAGATAGTCAGTGACGGCGAGGACAGAGGATGGTGAGGGGCCTGGGAGGAGGTGGGGGGCCTGCAGCAGAGGGCAGGGGACAGGAGCGTCCTCACTTGTGGGACTTCTTGGTGTTAGCCCCGTCGGGGCCCTCGCCGCAGTCATAGGCCTGGATGGTGAAGGTGTGTTCCTTCTGGGCCTCGCAGTCCACGGGTTCCTTAGCCCGGATCAGCCCTTCTCCTGTCGCCTTGTCCAGGATCACGGCCTCAAAGGGCACCCCAGACCCATGGAGCCGGAAGCCACAGATCTCGCCTGGCCAGAGGAGGAGGGAAGGACGCAGCTCCTGCACCACCTCCAGGGTCTCCTTCCCACACTCGCCAACCCCCCTCAGGCTCCCACTTCACCTCTCCTTCCAAACCCCTGTCCCTTCTCTTGCACATGGAAAAGCATTCATTATCAGACAATCAGCTCCAACACCAGCTTCCCTGAGTGGCAACCTCTCAGAGCCCCCAGGTCTGAGACCCGGCAAAGTCTGACTGCGTTGACCCCCACCTGCCCACGTCCTCCTCTCTGGCCCCCTTTATTTTACCACCGTTCCTCGCTGTGGCCCGTTTCCTCCTAGTCTATTTCTTCCTCTTCCCCCACGTCCTCACTGCTCTCCCTCCCAGGACCTCCCCTCTCCTCCCTTGCCCCTGCCCTCCCACCCACTTCTCTCTATCCTACCCGCCCTCCTCTGCCCCAACCCCACTTACCTGCATAGCGCAGGGGGGCATCCTTGTCCAAAGCAAAGAGTGGTGGGTTCAGCAGAACAGTGTTGTCGTTCTCCATGACGATGCCCTGGTATTCCGCCTCAATCCATGGCTTGTGCTTGTTGGCTGCCCCGCCCCCAGGGAGAGGAAAGGAAGCACCTGTGAGCTGGCCCTCCACCTCCAGACAACACACTCCAGCATCACCACCCTGTCCAGCCCCTGCAGAAGCACCTGCAGGAGAAAGGACTGAGGACAAGAAATCAGCCATGAAGGGAGTCAGAGGGTCTGCAGGAGGTCACAAGATAGACAGTTTCCATGGCCACAGCCTGCCCTGGGGGGAGGGGGACTGCCATGTCCCCTGGGAAACCTGGTCAGAAGGTGGAGACTTTCTTTAGGGATTTCAAGAGCTAGAGTGTGGACACCGGGTCTTCAGGGAGCAGTGGTGGGCCATCAGAAGGCCCTGGAAAAGGGAAGAGATAGATTAAGGGCAGAGTTGAGGTTAGGAAAAGCAGACTAGAAGCTTCCTGAGATCCTGATTGTTTATCATCTCCACCACCACCACCCCATTTCAATCTTGATCCCTTCTTCTCCCTGCCAAGCCCCATCCTAAGGCCATTCTCCCAGAGGAGAGGGAAGAGGAGAAAAGAGAGAAGGGAAAATATATAGGACAGAGGGAGGAGGACAGAGAGAGGCAGGGATGGAGCAGAGGAATCAATGCTGAACGGCTGGGCCCAGCAGAGCCGACATCCTCAGGGATTATCGAAATGGCCTAGAAACACGACAAATCCTCTCCCTGCTTCTCACCCTCACACCCAGAGAACACACTCATAACCAACACGGTCCTATGTCCCCCAGAAGGCCACCCAACCCCACACTCCCTGAGCCCCGCTCTTATACAGACTCATGGCTGAGTCCTAATTCTCGCCTACCCCACCCCTCTTCCCTTCAGCCACCAGCCGATCCACAATGGATGTGGGACTCACTCAGCCTCCAGATCTCCCCATCTGCTACCAGACTCAACTCAATCACGTCTCCTCCCCAGGACCAATCTCCCACCAGCCTGGTGAGGGGCTCCCTTCCCCTCACCAACGCCAACCTCCACGGCCTGCTCTATTGGATCCCATCAAGCCAACCCCTAAGCTCCCAGAGCACATCCACGATGGCCCATCAGCGAGACCTGGGCAGAGGAAGACATATCATCAGAGGGAAACTGAGTCTCCAAAAAGAAAGTCATCCCCAGTATGTCATGGTGAGCAAGCAATCCTGATTTCCATTCTTTCTTCCAGTGACATCCCCCAAAGCCTTCTGGTATCTGAATGCCGGCCCCTTCCTCGCGGAGGACCCACCATGACCCCCTTCTCTAGTGGCAGAGGAGAAAGCCACAAGATGGTGCCCAGAAGCCAACACAGGAAGTGGCAGTAGGCTCGGAAGCCGGCTGAGGTCAGAGACTGAGCCGAGGATGGAGGGGCTGCGCACAGCTCACGCCCCACCCCACCCTTCTGCTGCCTTCCTCTCGGCCCCCGACTCTCTCCTTGTGTCCATCTCCTCTCACTGACTCCTGGGCTCCCTGTCTTTTCCCTCCTGGACTCTCCCCTCCCCCTCTCCTCACCTGTTCTTCCTGATTTCCCTTTCATTCCTCTCTCTCTCTCTTTTTTTTTTTTTTGGCCTCCACCTTGACCCTGGTCCACCCCCTTCTCATCCCCTCCCACACCTCATCTCCCTTCTCCTTCTCCCTTCCCCTCTCACCACTCAATTAACACTCCCAGACACCCACCTCTGCCCTTCCCTGCCCGTCTCCACCTACTTGAGCCCTCGGCCCCCACCCCCTCCCTCCCTCCTGGTCCCTCGGACGGCCTCACCCAGCTGAATTTATCTGCTGTCTGCAGAGAGGGCAGCTCTGGTAACCCTCGGCCCAGCTGCATGCAGACGGAAGGTTACGGATGCAGAGGAACACGCCAAAACATACGTGCTCCGAATCGCTGAGCTGCAGGGAACAGTTTCTCCCCAGGATGGATGGAGAGGAACCAGATGGATGTGCTACACACCCTCAGCCCCGGCACACCCCGGTGAAAACGGAGACCCGCCCAGAGATGTGCATCGCCCCTCAGGGGCAAGTCCTTCTGAGACCTGACATAGCTCCAGGAGGGAGAAATTGGGGGAGGGGGAGAGAGAGAGCCCAGGATGGGAATGGGGACCAAATGGGAGCAAGAGAAGCACATGGGTAGAGATGGACCAGAGAGGAGGATGTGGGAAGGGGGATGCGAGGGAGAAGAGAAGGGGGCAGGTCTGAGAAAACGGATGGGAAGGGAGGTGGTCTGAAGAACCACCTGTCATGGGCCAGGGAGCCTTAAGGGCTCCTGCCCACCCCGACCGCCCCCCCACCCCGCCCTGCCTGAGACCCCTCCTTCAGTGCCCCCGCCCCCCGCCTCACTCACCTTTGTTGCAGGAGCTGGAGGGGAGCCGGGAGCCGAGCAAGAGGAACAACAGCAGGAGGGTCATGGTGTGGCGCGGGCAGCGCCGGGCCCCGATCGCTCTCCCCCGGGAGCCTCAAGCCCGCGTATTCCACCTTGGGGGAGGGATGCAGGGGCTCTCCAAGGAGGGGAGGGAAGAGAGCAGGCAGCAGGGCAGAGACAGAAAGGAGCCTGCCGCCCACCCTAGTCCATAGAGCAGACCTGAGCAGCCCCCCAATCTGGGCGGCTGAGGTGGGGGACTGGCAGTGGCTTCTTCTCCTTCGCTCTGGAGCCCCGCGTCCTGGCTCTTTCTCTCATGCCCACCCCATCCCCGCTACTGCAGGATGACGTCAGCACGGCCAGGCGAGGATTGATGGGGCCGCTGGCCAATCGGGTGACTGGTGGGGGGGCAGGTGCTGCGGGGGGGTGGGGGTGGGAACCAATGGGACCGGAGAGCAGGGTTGGGAGAAGGTGTTAGGGCTTTTTCCCCTGACTGCAATCTGGGGGGGCAAGGGAACTGCGGGGGCTGGGGAGGAAGCTGGAAAGCCGTAGAGGGGGTGGGAAAAAAGAAGGCCATGGGGAGAATGAAGAAGCGAGATGCCCGGGGGTGGGGAGAGGAGACGTCAACGGAGACCTGAGGGAGGCGAGGAGGGACAGCATCCACGTCACCCCACCACCACGATCACCAACTCTGCATTAACCTCTTTTCACAGCTCATTCCATCAGCAAGTCCCTGCTGGGTGCCTCCTGGGAACCTCGCAGTCAAACCCACCACCTGACCCCGACCTATGCCAGCATTTCGTTTCCCAGCCCCAGGTCTCTGAGGAAGCCACGGGGTGGGCAGCCGGGCCGTGGACCCGGCTCTGGGACCGGAGGAAGAGTGAGATATTTGCGCTCACCCTCCCTCACCCGCTCGCCCCAAATTTCCCACCTTAAACCCTGATGAACCAGCCCAGTTGGTTCTGAAGCCAGGGAGGCTGGTGGGTTCGAGAGGCAAAGAAGAGTGCGCGTCGGGGGGAGGGGGCAGGGAGTGCGGGGCGGGGCACACAGTAATTGAGGCGCACCGCCCCCCGCAATGGGAGTACATCTGGTAAGCGTGGGCTGGCCAACGGCTGGGGACGCGGGTGGCTGACGGTACCATCAGTGACTCCAAAAGGAGAGGGGAACCTCTGGGTCCCAAGCCAAAGCGCGTAGAATTCTCCCGAACAGCCAAGCGGCTCCTCCCTCACCTTCTGCTCCAGCCAGACTTTGTCAGGCCGCTGACGGCCCCCTCCGCAGTTTCTCTGCCCCCCTCTTAATGCTCCTATAGGACAGAGTCTGGAAAGCCAGTGTCGGGGGCCCCAGCTCAGCGACGCTGTCTGAGGGAGCTGTAGGGGCCAGCGCTAGAGGATTTTCCTCACTGGCGCTCCCGGCCAGCTGGCTGTCCCCCCTTCTTTCCCCACCTCCTCCCCCTCATACCTTTTGGGATCCCCGACTCACTCCAAGATCTCAGGATATTGTTAGAACTCACCCTTGGGTGAGTCTGAAAGGGCGCGCCCCTCCACCCAGCAAGACCAGCTCCCTCCCAGGAGAGGCTGACTCTGGAGTCTCAGGACGGTTCCCAAACCTGCCAGAAATGGGCTGAAAGCCAAAACTGACCTTCGGGAAGGCTCAAGTGTAGCCTGACCGACAGCCCCAGATCCTGTTCCAGGTTCCTTCCTCAGGAAAAGCCGAGGTCAGGCAAAAACTTGCCAAGTCCCTGCCCCTCTGTGGAGCTGCAGACACCAGCCTCACACTCATCACCGGGGGGGGGGGGGGCGGGCGGGGAGTCTGGCAGGAGCTCTTACTGCAACAGGGCCTCACCTCTATAAAAACCCTGGTAGCACAGACCTTACACAAGCTGCCTC
The DNA here is from genome assembly GCF_964374135.1 of Grampus griseus. Classification (NCBI taxonomy): domain Eukaryota; kingdom Metazoa; phylum Chordata; class Mammalia; order Artiodactyla; family Delphinidae; genus Grampus; species Grampus griseus. Next base: position 6,494,433 of record NC_139005.1, on the reverse strand, counting down.
TGTGTGTGCAGAGGCTGGCCAGGAGTCTCCCAGCCCCACCTGTCGGATGACACCCCCTCCCTCCTTGCCCTGCCCCCTCTATTCTCCTGAAATCTTGACCTCCACCTTGGCCAGCCTGGACCATGCCTCCCAACCTCACCGGCTACTACTGCTTTGTCTCGCAGAAGAACTTGGAGAGCTACCTGCAAGCTCTAAGTAACCGCCTCACCCCTCCCGAGCCCTTTCACTCCCGTTCTCCCCTCTCCCTTCCTGCCTCCAGTCCCATTGAGGAGGGGGGATGTGAGGGTCCGACATCGTGGAAAGGCTGGGGGTCAGGGGGCTGGGCTCCTCTTCTAGCCAGGGGCATTGCTAGGAAGGAGTAAATCCACAGTCCCAGACCCAGCCCAGGGGATGCTCCCAGCTCCAGGCTGCTGCTGCGGGTGGAGGAGGCCCTGGCCAGCTGGCTAAAAGGACCCTGGTCCTAAGAGGACAGCCTCCGTAGACATCAACATGGCTCTGCGGAAGATCGCGCCGCTGCTCAAGCCAGACGAGGAGACTGACCATCGGGGCAACCACGTGACAGTGAAGGCCCTCAGCACTTTCCGAAACTAAGCTCTGGAATTCGAGGTGGGAGTGGAGTTTGAGGAGGACTTGAGGATCACGGAGGGACGGAAGCTCCAGGTACCTTTTCTCAGGCTGGCGGGGAGGGGGTGTGGATGGGCAGGGGGCACTTAAAAGAGTGGGGCAAAATAAAGTGACCTTTCCCATCCAGAGCCGGGAAGTGATGACCACAGCAGGCTACGAAGTCCCTGGGATAGCAGGCTCCTGATGTCACCCACGCTGCCCCCTCTTAGCACCAGTCAACAGGGCAAAAGGGGCAGGTCACCCTCAGGCCAATGAGCAAACATGTGCTCACCCTCTAGCCTGTGACCCTGCGGACACCACAGTCTCTCTTCCCTCAGCCTCTTTAACTCCACTCTGGTGCAGTCCTTTCTGCTTCCTTTTGGCCTCCTTTGCAGACCCTAGTTCCCCTGTTAATCCCTTAAACTGGGAATTTCCCCCCAGTATTTTGTTCTTGACCTTCTCTCTCTTGTCTGTACACTATCCACGGGCTAAATCATCTACACCCATGTGTTCGGTTACCATCTATAAACTGCCTTGGACACAGATTCTCCCGCCAGAGGCACCACCTGAGCTCCAGGGCGGAGTTTCAACTGCCTGCAAAATGTTTCCATCTGCATGCCCCAAGGTCAAACCCAAAGTTCTGATCTTCCTACACAAACCTATTCCTGCTTTTATATTTACCGTCTCCATCAATGTCAACAACCAGCAGGACCAAGTCATTACCTTGTGTTGGTCCAGCCGGCTGTTGTCACAGTCATTACCTTGTGTTGGTCCTGCCGGCTGTTGTCACAGTCATTACCTTGTGTTCCCTTACCTCCATGCTCCCAACACGTGCACGTGTGTGCACACACACACGCATGCACACGTGCACCACATGTAATTGGTCAGGAAGCCTGTGTAACTTTTCTGTGCTGTCCAGTATGGTAGCTACTAGCCATATACAGATATTGAACATTTGAAATGTGCTATCAGTGTGAAATACATGCTGAATTTTAAAGACAATACCAAAAAAGAGTGCAAAACATCTCAGAAATTTTATATTGATTACATGCTGAAATTATAATATTTTGGATATTTTAGGCTGAATAAAATATATTATTAAAATTAATTTCACCTGTTTCTTTTTGCTTTTCTAATGTGGTTGCTAGAAATTTTTAAAATTATATATGTGGCTTGCATTTAAGACCTACTGTACTTCCATTGAGCATCACTTGTTTACATGGCTCTTATCTGTTCCTTCCTAACCCTTCTCTTTGTCACCACCTTATTTCAGGCCCTCATTTCTCATCTGGTGCCCAGTCTTGACCCTCCTCTAATCCACTCTGCCTACTGTAGCCTCAAGGATCTATCTAAAATATAAAAGTGGGGTTTCCCTGGTGGCGCAGTGGTTGAGAGTCCGCCTGCCGATGCAGGGGACACGGGTTCGTACCCTGGTCCGGGAAGATCCCACATGCCGCGGAGTGGCTAGACCCGTGAGCCATGGCCGCTGAGCCTGCGCATCCGGAGCCTGTGCTCCGCAACGGGAGAGGCCACAGCAGTGAGAGGCCCGCGTACCGCAAAACAAACAAACAAAAAATAAAATAAAATAAAATAAAATAAAATAAAATAAAATGTAAAAGTGACCAGGACACTCCCTGACTTAAACCCTTTCAGTGACATTTTGTTACATTCCAGGTAAGGGCCATACACTCCACATTGCATCCAAGGGCCTCCACACAAACATACGAGGTTAGAGCCCCTCACAGCTACCTACTCTTCTTTCTTACCTCTACACTGTTTCTATCCTTGCTAGAAAGTTCCCATCATCTCCAACCTAATTCACTGCCTTGAAGACGCACTGCCTCCCCACTCCCACCGTCAACAGTCTTGCCTGGTATCACAGATACCTACCAACTGTTCCTCTATCTGATCAAGATTCTGAGCTCCCTGGGAATTCCCTGGTGGCCCAGTGGTTAGGACTTGCACTTTCACTGCCAGGGCCCTGGGTTCGATCCCTGGTGGGGGAACTAAGATCCCATAAGCCGCGTGGCACGGCCACAAGAACAATCCGTAAGATTCTGAGCTCCTTGTTTAGGGGGGCCTGTCCTATTGGGGGGCCTAACAATGGTGATTGGAAGGTCCAGGCCCACCCAGCTCTGATTTAGGGGGTTGATCCTTCATTCTCAGGGACACTGCAGCTGCCCTCGAGACTGAGAAAAAGGAGAAAGGAGATTCCCTGGTTGGCTCCCAACCAATCTCCCTTCTTTCCCCAAATCTCCTCCAGGTCAGCCAGAAGTGACAGAGAACAAATTCTCCACGCTTCATCCCCTAACCCCCAATTTCACGCCCCCCCATGATCCTGCCTCATCCCTGCTCTGCCCAAATGGTCACTGTCACAAACAGTGACCTTTAGGAGTGGGGGACGGGAGTCCTGGAAGGAAGGGACTGGAGCAAGACAGTGTCTGCTGGAGGCAAAGCAGGCAGCCCAGCCAGAGTGAGCTGGATGCATTTGGGGTGTCCTGCCCCCCAAGTCTTCCTTTATTCCCGCCTTCCCCCATAGACCACTGTCACCTGGGAAGAGGAGCAGCTGGTATGTGTAGAGAAAGGGGAGGTCCCTGACTGGGGCTGGAGACACTGGCTGGAGGGAGACACGTCGTATCTGGTGAGCAGGGTGAGGGCTGGGAGAGGAGACGCAAGTGGGTGTGTCTGAGAGGGGGCCCTCCAGCTAGGATGCATGCCCTTACTCAAATCAAGTCCGTCTGCTACTCCAGCCTCGCCTCCCTTCAAGGAAGGCAACTAAGGAGGGAAAACAGAAGCCCTGGAAAGAGTGGAGAGAGGGAGAAGTGGAGTGGCCAAGGTGGGCCCTGGTTGTAAGTCAGACGCATGTCCGTAAATCATGACCAGAGACGTGGAGACTTAGCCACTTCAGTTCCCTGACCCAGCTACCTTCCTTCCTCTGGGGTGGAAAGCTGAGGGTTTGCAACACGATACAATTCCCCATACATCGAGTGCTCTAGCTGATGTATCCTGAAGGATTCAATGGAGGTCAAGGACCTTGAGAAAAAACCTTCTCTGTCCTCATCATTCCTACTCTATCCCCAGGAGATGACTGCAAGGGATGCAGTGCACGAGCAGGTCTTCAGGAAGGTCAAGTAGCTGGAGAGGAGCTGAGGACCCCCCTGGACCACGGCAGTCCCCAGTCTCCTCTTGTCTGTGTCCCCTTCAAGCCCAGATGGTCCCAGGTCAGCAGTCCCTTTCTCAGGCCACTGACCCTCCCTCTGCATCCCCCCTCCCTCCACCCCACGTTAATCTATAACTTGCAGCCCCCAGGCCAAAGCCCTTTCTTTCTCACACTCCACTGCACAATAGCGACCTCATATCCAGTTCAAGATCTGGCCTCCTGGATGAGAGAAACAGGCAAAGGGGAAAGGAGCCCAGAGAATAGCGGATCCCCACCCTCTTTCATTCATCTGGCCTCTTATTTTCCATCTAAGAACTCAGCTTTGAGCATTTGAGCATTAGTGGAAACCATACTGGTGGACCTTCTGGAAAAGTGTGACTGGATTCAAGAATTTAAACAGGAGCTACTGGGAGAGGTTTTTGGTCCATTTCCTTGTCCTTCTTCTCGAGAAACCTCATGGGCTCAACAGAACCAGGCCCAAGTCATGGCCCCAGCCACACAGAGTTCAACAGACCACGTTGACCGACATCTAACGAGCCCTGGCCATTGTATGCTTGCATCCTGCACGTTGGGGAAGAGGGACGGGTCAGGGCGAGACCTCTGTCCAGTGCTGGGGGAGGCTGGGAGCTTCTAAATAGTGACCTGGCCTCCACGTCTGCTTTGGGAAGGACAGGCGGCAAGAGCGCCAGAAGAGACTGAAAAGGGAAGCAGATGAAGGATACAAGGCTAAGGGCTAGAAAGATGAGGGCATGAGGGTGACAGTAGGTGTGAAGGCAACAGGCCTCTAGGACCCTCTGCCTACAGTCCAGCAAGGCTGCAGACAGAAGGTAAGGGGGACAACTGAAGACAGCACAGCCCCTCCTTTAGGGTCCCAGAATCGCTGCCCTGGAAAACAGCCCAGATGGGTAGGGCCTGTTCAGATTCAGGGCCAGCTCCAGCCTCTGGTCACCTCCCTACCTCCAAGGGCCTTGGCTCTTTCAGAATAAAAGTCCTTCCTGTAGGGCAAGAGCAGAGAGAAGAGGGCTCAACGTGGGGTGGGGACAGAGCCTGGCTGGGGGGGATGAGGGGAATGCTGGAATATCCCTGGCCTGTGCTCACTAGATGAACACCCCTGCTGCCTCTTCCTGCAATGGCCAGGCCCCTGCACATCCGAGATGGTCTCTGGGGCTCTGTCCAAGAACCAGGATTGCAGCACTCATCCCACCGCAAGCCTGGAATGAATTTGGAAAAGAATTTGGACAAGAATGCAGAGTGGGGCTTCCCTGGTGGCGCAGTGGTTAAGAATCCGCCTGCCAATGCAGGGGACATGGGTTTGAGCCCTGGTCTGGCAGGATCCCACATGCCGCAGAGCAACTAAGCCCGTGTACCACAACTACTGAGACTGTGCTCTAGAGCCCGAGAGCCATAACTACTGAGCTTGTGAGCCACAACTACTGAAGCTCGCGTGCCTAGAGCCCGTGCTCTGCAACAAGAGAAGCCAATGCAATGAAAAGCCCGCGCACTGCAACTAGAGAAAGCCCGCTTGCAGCAACGAAGACCCAGCACAGCCAAAAATAACTAAATAAAATTTTTTTAAAAAAAAGAAAAAGAAAGAATGCAGAGTGGACCTGAGCAACTTCATCCCTGCCCAACCTCTCCGCAGGGTCCCCAGCAGCGTCGGGAGGGCAGAGCAGCAGAAGCTCAGAGGAAGTGGGGGAATCCTACCTTTTCCATTCCCAGGTGCGGTAAAGGCACTGGAAGATGCTCCATGTGTATTCACCAGGTCCCGGCCACTCCGAGTTCACAGTGCATATCCAGGCCTCTCCCCATAGGACTGCTGTCTGTGCTCTGCATGTCGACCCCTCGCTGGGATCTTGCCGGGAGCACATAGGCCTCCATGGTGACTGTTGGACCCAAGTGGAAGCAGCCTCAGTCCCCCCAAGACTCCTGTGACATGAACACCCACACCCTCCCACCTGCGGGTCCACATCCTCCACTGGACCACTCCCCTCCAGGAGCCAAAATCCAACAAGAGGCCTGGAGACCCCAAAGGAGCACAAGCAACCAGAGGAGGACTGAGCTGCTCCTGGGCACCTCCAAGGGGGTGGGAGCGGGATCCACCCAGATGCAGGAAGCCAGGGCTGCCATTTCCCCCGTGGGCAGCAGGGGGCAGTGCTCGCTGCAGTGGGAGCCAGAGACCCACCAAGTTCAGTCCTCGCTCCTCCAACACCCTGTTGGATATTTCGTCCCTGCCCCCACTAGACAGACACACACACACACACACACACACACACACACACACACACACACACACACCAATCCCAGCCCACATGCTCACCCTGCGAAGACCCTACCCCTCATTCCAATCTGGCTGCACCACTGACTGTCAGATGGAAGAGATGGTCACCAAGGGCACCGACGTGTGGGTGATGAAAGGGCGGGGGTTGGGGGGGAGCTACGGCCACGGATGGGTGGTCCCACTCCAGCCCTTCTAGGGACACACAAAGCTATACCTCCCAGGACCGTCTTTGACCTCATTGACCAGAGTCTGAGACCCCAGGGAGATGATCAAGAATCAAATACGTTTATTTCCACGTGAGACAGAGTGACTGCACCCTTCTAACGCAGCTCCACGCCAGGCCCCTGCCCCCTCCCCGTCCGCCAGGCCCAGAGAGCACCAAATGGTCACAAACAACCTTCCAGCCTGAACTCCAAATGATCCTTTAGCCTTGATTCTTTAGGTCGGTCCAGAGCCCTCTGCTCAGAAGAAACTGACCAACATGGACCCGAGGTCAGGATCGGTGTGTGCCCTGAAGCGGAGGACCCCGTGCTGCCCGAGGACTCAGGCCCCACGTCCTGGTAGGGGCCCCAGAGGAGGCAGGAGTAACAAAGTCTAGCTGCGTATCCCCCTGCAACTGCCCCCTCACCTCAGCCGCCGTCTCCCGCACGCCCCCACCCCACGTGCCCAGACCTGCAGGATGAAAGGGGAGCAGGAAATTCCTCACCTGCAGAACACAAAGGCATCCCAGGCAGGAGCTGATCCTGTAACACTGTGGGACCCCTATTGCAGCAGGGGACCCTTAGAGGCCACTGCAAATCCTAGGACGCCAAGAGAGAGCAGAGTCCTGGCCCCCTCCCCACACCCAAATCTTATCCCCTAAGGAGAAGGAACCACATCTGGGCTATAGGCTTAATTACCCAACAATCAGTGCGAGGCCTGCAGCCCCCGATGTGGGTGAGGATCCGCTAGCTGTGTCTGGCCCTCCCTTCCCACTTCTCCCTGCCCTTCCTCAGCCTTTTCTTCCTCCTCTGGAGACCGATGCTTCTGCCCGGCCTGGGGACCACCTCCAGTACCCCCAGCCAGCTCTCTGGGATGTCTCTCCCAAACCCCCCCACCATAACACCCTCAATCATAACAGCACCTGTGCCATCAGGGTCCCCAGAGACTGACCTGGAGCTGTCCCAGAGCTGCGACCATGATCGTGGACAGGCCAGGATGGGGGAGACCTTGCAGGTCCAGCAGGAGGTGAAAGGTAGTGGGTGAGGAGACTTGATGGGAAAATCAAAGGGTTATGTGAAGGACTGTGACATAGCCAACCTGGGTCTGCGAGGAGGGCAGAAAGAAAGAAACAAAGATGGTAGCCCAGGCCTCTGAGGCCAGGGGCGTGAGCCGTGGCCTGACCTGACCAGGGGCCAGACCAGCACCCATCAGGCCGTCCTCATCCTCCCTGAGACCTCAGCCCACAGGACGGCTCTGGGTCAGCTCTGCAGACACCTGGGCTCCATGCTGAACACCCACCCTCACCAGAGGCCATTTAGGTTCCAGGGGCCTGAGACGGAGCTGACCTGTCACACTCACCCCTCCAGCAGCAACAGGGGGCCTCTGTCTTCTCGAGCACTTGCCAGCCCACTGTCTGTCTGTGGGTGAGCCTCCTGACTCCCCCGACCCAGTCAGGCCCGAGTCTCACTGCCCTCTGCCCTCACTCTTGTTCTGGCTACCAGGAGAGGGTGCAACCCTTAGGAGCCTCTGCTCTGTCCCCCGTGGGCAGTGCCCAAGCAGAGGGCTGCCGGCATAGCTAGGCCACCGTGTTCACGCATAAACCACTTGCCTCAGAGGTTCTCGATGAGCCTGAAATGGCATCCAAAATTGGGAGGGAATAATACACAGTGGACAGGTGAGCAGGCTCCGTGTCAAACAGCTACCTCTCGTTCACTGTGTGAACATATACAAGCCACTAACCCTCAGTAAATGAGCCCGTTTCCTGATCACCCAAGGCAATACCAAGAGTACGCGCTTCCTGCAAGGAATTTTGGGAAGTTTCTACGTAAAATCACTCAGCGTAGTACCTGGAATAGAGGAAGCACTAATGAACGTTAGCTGTCATTGCTTTTATCATCCCTACCTCTTCACTTGACTGAACTTCTCTTAACTGGACACAAAGCCTTGTTTTCTACAGTTAAGGATGAGAACTCACTGCCCATGCCCTGGGGTCACACAGTTCTGATGTTTTCTTAATTTTTAATTTCCCATCGTTTTTTTTTCATTTATTTATTTTATTCATTTATTTTTGACTGCATTGGGTCTTCGTTGCTGCGCGCAGGCCTTCCCTAGTTGCGGCGAGCGGGGGCTACTCTTCGTTGCGGTGCGCGGGCTTCTCATCGCAGTGGCTTCTCTTGCTGCGGAGCGCGGGCTTCTAGACACGTGGGCTCCAGTAGAGGCGCTCGCGCTTCAGTAGTTGTGGCTCATGGGCTCTAGAGCGCAGGCTCAGTAATTGTGGCGTGTGGGCTCAGTTGCTCCGCGGCATGTGGGATCTTCCTGGACCAGCGTGTCCCCTGCATTGGCAGGCGGATTCTTAACCACTGCGCCACCAGGGAAGCCCGGTTCTGATATTTATAACAAAGTGTAATGACTGACAACAGAGATTTAGAGACAGTAAAGGCAGGTAAACATCTGGGGGTGATGGATGTAGGAGAACTGTTGCCCGCACTGGGGCTCCACAACCAGAATCTCACTGCATCCCGTAGTGCCCCCATGCCCATGAGGACAAGAGTGCATCCCAGACAGGGCGCCCCTGCCGAGCCCTGCACCAGCATCTGGGCAAGACCTCTACTCCTGTCCAAGGGCTGCAAACCCCAGAGCAGCAGCCGCTGTTTACCACCACCCTCCCACCAGCCGAGAGGAGGCTTCAGCGCAGGAGAGAGGGAACTGATGGGTGGACAGGGGCCCGGCCCCGGTGCGCTGTGGTGGCAGCTGTTCACGGAGCCACGAGGCTCCACCCCTGAGTCCCTGGTGGGCCTCTGCCCTGGTCAAGGGGCTGGGCCGCCAAGGCAGGGGCTCTGTCCAGGCCCAGCTTCTCCAGTCCCCAGGTGCGCGTGCAGCCACCTTCCCTTGACCCCCTGCCTCCTCACCCTTCTTCCCCACGATGCCAACACCAACCAGCGCCCTCCCGGCCTGAGGGGCCTCCACCCTCCTCCCCCTGACCCCCTGCCGCACCCCCCCTCCAGCCCGTCATCCTTCTACACTAACGAGGCTCCAGCCATTCCTCCATTCGTGCCCCAGTTTGGGCCTCCCCTGCTCTCCCTGTCCCACAGATGAGCCGGGAGGCCGAAGGGCTGCTTCACCGTCACCTGCCCAGTTTTCCTTCCACCTGCGTATGTGTGTCACTCATTAGTCTGTCTTGCACATCTCTTCTACGTACTGCATTGTCCGTGTGGCCTTTCATCCACGCGCTAGACGATTGCTGAGAGCCGGCCCTCCTCTCTTTCCTCCCTGCATGGAACAGGAGTTGTTGTAGTGCATGGGTTGTCCCAGGCACGCAGGCAAGACAGAGCTAAAGTCACGGCTATCAGAGCCACTGTCACGCCTTGCTGTGTGATCTTGGGCAAATTATTTCACTTCTGTGCCTTTGTCTCCTCCCAGGACCGCTCTGCTCGGCCTCAATGCTCTATAACTGATATACCGTCCTGCCTTCGACACCCACCCTTCCCCCTGGCTTCCTCTCTCCTTCCCAACTGTTTGCAGAAAAACCTTGCTCCTGTCCTTGACCCAGCTGTAAGGAAACTGTTGTCATTCTTAAAGGGGGAGGTTCTCTGGAATGGAGACAGAACCCCAGCTCGGGAAGGGGCAGCTAGGTCACAAAGCACTCCCCCACTCCTCAGTGGGGCTCCCCTGTCCTCTGCTGCCACTCACCTCCCCTCCTTTCTTTGTGAGCAGCACAGATGGGACAAGGGGACACTGTTCAAATAAGGGTTTGTTAAAGTCTTGGAGGAAACAAAGGGAGCTAGAACAGAGTATTACAGAAGTCGATCAGCTGAGGTCCAAGTGCACCCTCACCCATAGACTCCTTACTGTAGTAGGAAGGAACGGTGCCGGCCACAGCAGAACCAACCGCCTCGCCATTAGCAAGCCAGGCACGTACCTGGTATGTTTAAAGGGTCCTTTACTAAAAGCCTTTATTTCAGGCATGAGGGTCCACACAAAGCCCCCGGGGTGTGGGAGCTTTGGAACTGAGATCTCCAGCCTCTGAACTTGTCCCTTTGGACAATCTGCTGGTGGGGGACCACAGTCCTGGATTCTCGGGACTCAAGCTATGGCTACCCTCCCAAGGTTGGAAAGGGCATCCCACCTGGGGCTTCTCCTTCCTGCCCATCCCTCTCCTTTTCAACAGCTTCTTGGTCCTTTTTAACCCTTTGCTGTCCTCCTAAATCCCCACCTTCTCTTGTGTTTGGTCCCCTGTAGGTCATACTTTGACCTGTGCCGTCTTGCTACTTGATGGGGTGGGTGAAGGAGTATTTCAGATGACAGGGATGAGGTGGAGAGGATCAGAGCCTGACTTCATGTTACTGCATCTGAAATACAACCATACTTAGCACAAATAACGTCGTGCTAGCTGATCTTCTGCAGTTATTGTACTAACATTATCTATCTACTACTTCTGTGATAGCCAGCCTTCAAGACAGCCCCCAAGGACCCCTGCTTCCCGGAATTCCCATCCTTGTGTCGTCTCTTCTCACATTGTATCGGGGTTGGTCTGTGTGACCAATAGAACATGGCACGGGGATGCTACGTTACCTCCAAAGCTAGATTATAAAAGACACTTGGGATTTTCAGTACGACATTGTGCCTGTAGGTGACACTGTACACTTACAATTTTATTAGGAGGGTAGATCTCATGTCAAGGGCTCTTACCACAATAAAATTTTTTTTTAATTTTAAGACATTTTGGCCTCCACTTTACTCTTTCTATCTTAGATCACTCTGGGGAAAGCCAGCTACCATGTCATGGGGACACTCAAGTGTCTTAGGAAGAGGGCCATGCAGCGAGGAACTGAGGCCCCCAGCCCTCGGCCGTGTCAGGGGACCATAGTGGAAGCAGGACCACCAGCCCCGTCAGACCTTCAGGTAACTGCAGTCCTGGCCAAGACCTTGACCGTGAGAGACCCTGAGCCAAAACCACACATCTAAGCTGCTTCTGGATTCCTGACCCTCAGAAACTATGTGAAATAATACATGTTTGTTGTTTTAAACTGCTAAGTATACAAGTGATCTATTATACAACAGATAACACATATTCTCAAACATGAGTTTCACCATAAATGACTCTCATCCTGTCACCGTAGCCTCAATAACTGGCAAAAGGGTTGGGGGCAAGTGACTTAGGGAGATAAAAACCTGTCCATCCACAAAAAGATACGGCTCTACACCCAGTGTGTCATAGGCCCTTCCATCCTAGCTCTAAGCTCAGACACCTTCTGAGCACCCAGCACTGGGGGCCCAAATCTCAGCGTCAGCCCCTCTAGAAGTCTAAAGAGAATGGAGTTCAGAAACAGACAGGTGTCGCCTGTCCCTCCTCTTTGAGGCCCACCTGCTGGACTACTGTCTGAGCACCCACCTCTTCCCAAGATAATTGTTAAAAGGAACATCCAGCATCTTCGGGTGACACCCCACCCCTTTCACCGGTGTGTGACCTTACTCTGTGGCTTCAATAGGACAGGTGCAGCAGAGTCCAACTCAATAAGCCTCATGTCGTTCGAGAGAGTGTCCTTCCGGAGGCAGGGAGGATCTCTTAGCTAGAGTCAGATCCTTGCTGGTGGGAAGCTGACAAATTCTGCAGAGGACAGAGCAGCAGGATCTGAAGACCAGCAGCAACGAGGGGAAGGTGGTGTCCCGACATCCAAGGCAGGGGAGAGCCACACCTGGGCGTGGCTTTACCTCGCAGAGTAAGGAATCTCTGGGGTCCTCCCCTACTCTCCAGGGCCAGCACAGTAATACCGGAGCCAGAGGTTTCTTTGCTGAAAAGAGGGGGATGAAATGGAGAAACATCGGTGGAAGAAAACTTGGTGCAGATGCCAGAAGGTGTAGCCAAATCTGATGACTAGAAAGGGGAAACCACCAAAGAAGTGTTTTAATGACTCTCTCTTCTCTCTCTTCTCTTCTCTCTCTCTCTGTGCTCTCCCCAACAGAGACTATGGGCATCCCCCCACCCCGCCACACTGTGACTTCTGCTGTCACCCAAGAGAAGCAGACTGCTCACCAGGCCACATACACTACCACTGCCAGAAGCCCTCTCTCCAAATGAAGACCAGAGGGGGTAGTAGCCAGGCCCCCAGGTAAGGACCAGCAAAGCTATCTCAAGGACACCGTCCATTTCTAAGGCTGCTCTCTCCGAAAAAAGGCAAGGTACCCAGCAGTGAGGGGCAGGGTCACATGACAACGGCCAGGACTCTCACTGGGGAACAGTAAAAGGGGCAGGGCTACGGTGGGAGTGAACTTCACTCCCGCCCCCCACTGGCTCAGGAGAACAGGAAGCAGGCTCAGGTACCCTCTCCTGGACCACATGGCTCCACGGCCAACCCCAGCTCCTGGACGCACCTGTCTACCATGGGCTGTCTTCCTCCCCGGGCACCGGCCTTGGAAACTCCAGTACCTGCCCGGTGCACACTCTCCCTCTCTGCCCCATAGCCTGAGCTCATGCACAGATACAGGTGGGTACCTCCGTGTGCCCCAGTAACGGATGAGCAATGTGCCCTGACAGTCAAGGAGCCTGGGCTTCCTCTTGAGGATCAGAGGGCAAAGTCATTGAAGGGCTTTAAGCTGGGGAGGGGCATGATTGGTGGATACTGTAGACAGATAGCTGACAGAGTAGGGAAGGTGGACAAGAGGGGCAAGGCTAGTGGCTGACCCGTCTTTGGGGTTGACTCAACCCCTCCCAACTATCCTTAACCTATGGAAGACAACCTGAAACCAGAGATGACTTGGGAAGAGGGGCGGGAGCAGGACAGACCTAACTCCAGCAGAGTCACTCTTACCCCTAAATCCCTGGTCTGCCCACATCTCTACTGGCCATTAAGCACAGAAGCCCAGCTGACTCAGGCCTCCTCTGCCCGCTCTGCTCTCCACCCGGCTCCTGTATCTCTCCTAACCTGGTCCACACGGGAAACTGCTCTGCCCCCTCAGCCCAGGGTCTTCTGAGGTTGTTTGGATTCCGAGAGAGAGCAATCTCCTCTCTAAATGCTGGGGTCTAATGAAGGCTGCCGAAAAACCTCCCTGATCAGGAAAACCCAGCCCCGCCCCTCCCCCACACCTCCACACACACACACACACACACACACACACACACACACACACACACACCCCTCCCCCGCCATCCCTGCCCGGTTGGGTCCTTCCCCATGTGGGACAGCAGGTGGCAGCACCAATATTTTTTTATTTTAAAAATAAAAGCAAAAATAAAAATCCAAACTCTGAAAATGAGTCTGTGTACTAGGTGCGCTCACGGCCATGTTCTCCCCCTGCTTTGTCTCCATTCCCCCATCACAGCTTTGAAGACTGTCCCCGTCCCTGCCTCTGCCCTTTGCCCTCTTCAGTTAATGAAAAACACAACTCAATGAACCCAGAAGCAACCTCAGAAAGTGTAAGTGAGAATTGGAGATGAGGGGCCGAGTAAAGACAGCGGGATACAGATTGGTCCTGAGACATAAGCTCCCAGGGTTGAAAGGATCCGTGTGTGGCCTGAGCTCGTATCCAAGGACCAAGAGTTCTTCTCCATTGATCACATGGATTAAAGATGCCCCCAGGGCTTTCCTGGTGGCGCAGTGGTTGAGAGTCCGCCTGCCGATGCAGGGGACACGGGTTCGTGTCCCGGTCCGGGAAGATCCCACATGCCACGGAGCGGCTGGGCCCGTGGGCCACGGCCTCTGGGCCTGCGCGTCCTGAGCCTGTGCTCCGCAACGGGAGAGGCCACAGCAGTGAAAGGCCCGCGTACCAGGGATAAAAAAAAAAAAAAGATGCTCCCAGAGCCAAGGTCTAGCATCATCTTCAGCATCCACGGCCTCAACCTTCTAATCTCGTCTGGCTTAGAAAGGGCTGTCTGATCACAATGATCATTTTAAATACATTTATTTTGTAATTATCAAAAGGATTTAATAACATGACAAAAATTTCACTAAACAGAGAAACATTTTTGAAACCATCCGTAGTGATATACTCTAATAGACAGTTATCTTAGGCTGGTCCCGTGTTTTCTGTTTTTGTGGACATAGTGTGCTTAGCATTTTGCCTCCTTTATTTCCTTTGTTCAGTCCTCTTACCTATCTTGGGGGCCTGCACGCAGGTCAGAGGTGCTTTTGCTCTTTAGGGGCTCTCATTTGGCTAAGGGAAGGGGGACAAAATAGATGACTGAAAGGCTATAAATTACCAACTGACCCAGTTTGCCTGGGACTGAACCAGTTTTAAGATGGAAAGCTCCATGTCCCAGACAAACCAGGACAATTTCTAATAGGTCACCCTACTAGAAGCAAGTCTCCCCAAATTAAACCGGTTTAGAGTTCAGAATTCCATTTTCACGCATATAGTGGCCTTTTAGCTCTACCTCTTTGCCTTTCTTTTCTTATTATGTTAATTTATTTTTAGTGGTTGCTCTAGGCAACTGTTCTCAAACTTTATACCCTTAAAAAGTATTGAGGGGTTTCCCTGGTGGCGCAGTGGTTGAGACTCCGCCTGCCAATGCAGGGGACGTGGGTTCGTGCCCTGGTCCGGGAGGATCCCACATGCGGCCGAGCGGCTGGGCCCGTGAGCCATGGCCGCTGAGCCTGCGCGTCCGGAGCCTGTGCTCCGCAGCGGGAGAGGCCACGACAGTGAGAGGCCCGCGTACCGCAAAAAAAAAAAAAAGTATTGAGATCACTTATTCTTTCTTCTGCATTATTCATTCTGCTATTCAGTACCTTTAGCTCAGCTTTCGTCTCTGCAAACGAATTTTCTAATTTTTCTTGCCTCCTTCTTAGAGTTTCTTGCTTCTTTTTACAGTAATCTGCTCTTCTGTCCATAGCCTTTCTTAACACCTCAGAGAGTGGCACAACATTGTAAATCAACTATACTTCAATAAAATAAATTTTTTTTAAGTATTGTGGACCCCAAAGAGCTTTTGCGTATGTAGGTTATATCTAGTCATATTCACTGTATTAGAAATGAAAACCAAGAAGAATTTAAAACACCAGGATACACAGCACACGTCCCGTTAGTTGTCTGGGGTGATGTCGTCACAGCTCATGTAGCCTCTGGTAACCAAGCCCAGGGTGCCCTCATGAGAAGAAAGAGAGAGAAAAAAGATGTCAAGGACACCCCCGGGGCTTCCCAGACCAGGCAGAAAACCACAGTTCTAGAGAGAAGAGCATCTAGCAATTGGAGTTAATACTGTATGAAGAAACCAGCCCCCAGGGTTTATGCTATAGTTTTCATGTATGTCACATCCACATATGTTATAAACCCCACGTTACGTTATGTCTTGCTTTAAACAGCTATATGTATTTTAAAGACGTTAAAAAGAAAAACTATGTCTTATATTTACCTACAAATGTACCATTTCCCATGATCCATTCTCCAGCTCTGCTCATCCACCTGGATTCCTGCCCCTCAGGCTAAGAACTGAAGCATTTTTTCCCAGAGCAGGTCTGCTCACGACAAAGTCTTGACGTTTTCTTTTACCTGAAAATGCTTTCACTTCATCTTCAGACTTGAAGAATATTTCCACTGGAAAAGTAATTCTGAGTTGACAACTTTTTTTTTCTTTCAGGGTTCTAAAGACGTAGTGCCCCTGCCTCCTGGTCTATATGGTTTTGGATGGGAAAGCAGTGACGCTGAGAGTGTTGTTCTCTGCTTGCGGTGTGTCCTTTATCTCTGGCCTCTTTCAAGATTTCCTTTTTATCTTTGGTTTTTAGCAGTTTGACTCTGATGTGCCTGGATGTGCTTTTTTGTTTACTTTCAGTTCTGCTTGGAGTGTGTGGAGTCTCTTGAACCTAAAGCTATAGGCCTTTCACAAAAGCTGGAAAGTTCCAGCCATTATTTCTTGGAACGTTTTTTCTGCCTCACTCTCTCTCTTCTCTCCTTCTGGGACAAGCAAAATGGGGCACAGTATTGTTCCACTATGCTGGCTTTCTCACTCCAGAACATTGCAAATCTCTTCCACAACCCTCTTTCTGCTCTGAGGCTTCCTCCCTACCCTTCCTTCCAGCCACCCTGGCAGGGAAGAGGCAGGAGGGTTCTTTTGGGGGAGGTTCCCCAGCCTCTTTCTCACACTAAGCTCTCAGTGGCTGGTGGACAAACGTCAGAGCCTTGGGAAAAACTCATTCCCCGCCATGAGTACGTTGAGATGACATTTTTTTAGTGCTGAAGAAGAAGCGAGTCTCTGATTTCAGTGGAGAGAAGGGGGTGGATTTCAGTGGCGATTCTAGGGGAGTATCTCTGTGCAGCTCATGGGAGCTTGGTGACTGAGGCACTGAGCTCAGGGCTGCTGGAAAGTGTTCCAGGTAATCAGGCCTCAGACTGGGTCATGGCCACAGAGACTGGGAGAGCGAGTGGGGCTAATGAGGAGGAAGGTCTCTTGCAGCACAGCCGCCATATTGAAATAGCTACCAGGCACCATCCACTAAGATGACCGTGTAACATTGTCCAGAGGGGAAACTATTCATAATTACACTGGAACAACCGGTGTAAACTAGGACTGTTCCAAGCAAACTGAGACATAGGCTCTCCCAAAAGACGATCCTAAAGAGTGTTCTGGAAGATTGAGTAAAGTTAGTCCACCAAAGCTACAAAGAGGGGAGAGTCTATACCCTGGTGGGTGAGGCACTAACAATCTTGCGAGACCTATCAGAGTCCCCCAGGGAGATGAGACAGTGATGCAGAGGAGGAGCCCTCCTTCCTCCAGGAATTTCTTCAAATAAAGTGAATCAGGGTGGGCAAAAATAAATGCACAAGTCACCAGTATCGTGAGCGTAGATAGTGGTTAGATAGGTATAGGATGGAATAGCTATAGTGAAGCTACAGTCAGAGAGACAAAGAACACAGCACGTGGCCCCCTGAGCCTTATGATGCCCCTCCTCCCGGGGCCGACTGCTGGGGGCTCACGCCACGGCCCCTCTTGTTCATTGGCAGGTCCTGGCTTTATACCCGCAGGTGTCAGTGGGAGGCTTCCTCTTCTGGGGCTCCATTTGCCTCATCCTTCTGCTGCAATTGCCCTGACCTAGACTTGTAAGGCCGTGAGGCCTCCCTCCCATGGGCCAAGCCATCCGCAGTTGGCCACCTTATGTGTTCTGACACCCAGGGAGAAAGCAGGACCTCAGACACAACTGTATCTCCAGATCTCCAACTCAAGGGAAGATGGAGCAGCGAAGACCGGGCACTGCGAAGGGGTCCACAGAGGTGAATTCCACTCCCCGTCACGGGACTGTTTCTCCCTCCACCACCTCATTTCGATGGGGTCGGGCCCTGGTGTCCCTCCCATGACCATCGTTCCTCTCCCCAGAGCACCCAGCCTGGAAAGGAAGGGCAGAGACAGAGAAAACCATGGACTAGGGGACAACTGATAGAGAGCCAGGACCATAAAGAAATGGAAATTGAGTCTCTAAAATGGAGAACTTTAAGGCTTTCCTGGTGGCGCAGTGGTTGAGAGTCCGCCTGCCGATGCAGGGAATACGGGTTCGTGCCCCAGTCCGGGAAGATCCCACATGCCGCGAAGTGACTGCGCCCGTGAGCCATGGCCGCTGAGCCTGCGCGTCCGGAGCCTGTGCTCTGCAACGGGAGAGGCCACAACAGTGAGAGGCCCGCGTACCGCAAAAAAAAAAAAAAAAAAAGTGCTTAGCAAAGTGACGGTGGGGCTGGAAGAAGGGGGGTTGGAAGGTTAGCACAGGGGAGGAAGGGAGGAAGCTGGCTAAGAGGCTTTCTACCCAGGTATTCAAGATTCAGCTACACGCACATCACCATCTCGTATCCAGGCAAGGCAGCATACCAGCCATCAGTGATGGAGAACCCAGCAGCCACAGTCCTGCCTTCATGGAGCCTGCTAGCTGGCCTGGGGGACGGTTTGGAAGGTCCCCTAGGGGTTCCCAGAGAGAATCGTTTTTTTTCACTCTATACCTTAATTTATTCTTTTTTACTTTCATTGGAGTATAGTTGATTTACAATGTTGTGTTAATTTCTGCTGTACAGCAAACTGACTCTGTTATGAATATACATATATCCACTCCTTTTTAGATTCTTTTCCCATATAGGCCATTACAAGGTATCGAGTAGAGTTCCCTGTGCTGTAGAGTAGGTCCTTATTAGTTATCTATTTTATATATAGTAGTGTGTATGGGTCAATCCCAATCTTCCAATTTTTCCCTCCCACACTTTACCCCCCCATAACCATAAGTTTATTTTCTACATCTGTAATTATTTCTGTTTTGTAGATAAGTTCATTTGTAGCCTTTTTTTAGATTCCACAAATAAGCGATAGCATATGACATTGCTCCTTCTCTGTCTGACTTACTTCACTCAGTATGGCAATTCTAGGTCCGTCCATGTTGCTGCAGATGGCCTTATTTCATCCTTTTTTATGGCTGAGTAATATTCCATTGTATACATGTACCACATCTTCTTTATCCACTCCTCTGTTGACGGACTGAGAGCACTGGCGTGGGTGAGGAGCCTTTCTCAGCAAACGGCAGCCTTTGTGGGTGGAGAATAGGGAGGGAAAGGGTACACAGGACTCTGCGATGAAGCCACCACGAGCTAAGACCCTGAGCCCCAGAGGTGCGCAGAACTTCTAGACCAGGCTGGAGTCCACCACAGGACATGACCCTGTGACCTCCAGGGGTGCAGGGGCCGCCCACACCTGCCTGCACGTCCTCCCCTCCCCTCTCCGATCACAGTGGGTGTGCGGACTGTTGTGAGCCAGCTCTGTGGGCAGCAGGGTTCCCCAGTGGGCACTCCCCACCCCCTCGCTCATTGGTCAGAGGGAGTCTGCGTCCACAGGGAACAGTTTGCGGGTGACCTCTTAGGACAGGACTCCCAACCTCCACAAGGGCTTCCTGGTCCCCTACCAAGCTGTGGGTGAGAGTCCCCCCTGGGGGTTCAGGGAGGGCAGCCCCTGCCCACAGACATGGCCCCGGGTATCTGCCTAAAGAAGCTTCGGCCTGGGCCTGCCCCCGACCCTGCGCCGGCCTGACCTTGCCGGACCAGCAGCGTCCAGGGGTTGTGGACAGGATTCAAAGACGACCTAAGTGAGCGCCGCCAGCCATGCTTGGTGAGGAGGGAGGGGGAAGGAGGGCCTCCAGTCCAGGCTCACAAACTTCAGTGTCTACAAGAGGCGGGCTGGTCACAGAATGAGCCGCTGAGAGGTCAGGGAGGGAGAGGTACGGCCCATTAAAGGGGACAGCCTAACTCACAAGGAGCCATCCTACCGTGTGTGATACATGCACATGGTAAAAATTAAACAGTTTTAAATGGTGCAAAAGAGTCAAGAGTCAGTGCCCTCCCACCCCTGGTCTCTCCTGAGGGCCAGCGTGGTTTTCGAGATGTTTTTCCCGAGTTGCGGTGGGTGAGCTATTCCTGAATCAGACAGCAGGTGGCGCTCAAGCCAGAGAATTAGAAAAAGGGAATTGCCGAGAGTTACTCAACGCGTTTCCAGTAACTGCTCCCTCCTCCCCCGCAGGGCCTCCTCCAGCCCCACTTCCTGTTCCCTGGCCCGGGCCAGGTCCCCTCAGGGCTCAGATGTCGGCTTCCAGATGCCCGGACTCAGAGCAGGGGAACTGTCTCTGGGGAAGCCCCATTCCACTCGCTGCCCAGGCAACACGTGAGTGTGCCTGGAGAGGCTGGAGAGGCTGGGGAGGCTGCGGAGGAGGAGGGTGGGCATGCGGGAGGGGACCCAGGGGCGGATGAATACACACACGGCCTCCAGCAGCCCTCCCCGGGGTGCTCAGGCTCAACGCTCCAGACAAGACCCCCGTCACCTTTAAATGTTCCTGGGGCTTCCCTGGCGGTCCAGCGGTTAACACTCGGTGCTCCCACTGCAGGGGGTGCCTTTGATGCCTAGTCAGGGAACTAAGACCCCACATGCCATGTGGCCAGAAAAATAAAATTAAAAAATAAATGGCCCTCACTTGTACTCCTGTCGCTCCCTCAGACCCCAGGGGAGTCTGGCTGAAGCAGAAGGCAGCCCCTGCGGGGATGAGACTCTCCCGGGAGGTGGGCAATGGTGGAAAACTCACCTTCCTAGCGCGGGCTGACCAGGAGGCTGAAGGAATTGGGGTGACGGGGGGGGGGCAATAAGCGAGTGGCCAGAGGTGCCCAGGCGTCAAGGGCTGAGGCCGCCGCTGCTGAGCCTTTCCCAGGCCTCTCAGCCCTCAGCACTGCCTGCTGCGTTCGTATCTCCGCAGGCTCCAGGCCGCAGCCATGTGGTCCCATCTGCCCTCGCCCACTCCCAGGTGGTGGCTGCTCCTCTGGGGAGTCCTCCAGGCTTGCCCCACGCAGGGCTCCGTGCTCTTGGCCCAGCCGCTGCCCCAGAAGCTGATGTCCCCCGGGTACCCGGAACCGTATGTCAAAGGCCAAGAGAGCTCCACGGACATCGAGGCTCCAGAGGGCTTTGCCGTGAGGCTCGTCTTCCAGGACTTCGACCTGGAGCCGTCCCCGGACTGTGACCGGGACTACGTCTCGGTGAGCTGGGAGGGCCTCTGTGGAGGGAGCCTCTCGGCCTGGAGCCCAGGGGCAGCCGGCCCCGAAGTGCGAGGCTTACCTGGGAGGTCAGGTGTACCCAGCGCACAGCCTCCCACCGGAGGCCCGGTGCCGACCTGTGCCCCCTGCCGTCTGGGCCCCATAGAAGAGGACAGGACAGCAGGTCTGGCCCTGCCTTTGGAAGTCTCATAAAGGGACACACAAATACTGCGAATCCCTGGAGTCAAAAGCAGGAACTCACACATCAGTCATTAAAAATCCATCATCAAGTATGTTGAGTGCCTGCTCTGTCAGGCTAGGAAGCTGGACGTAACTATAATAAAAGATTAGGTGACTATGAGTTTCCCTTAGAGGCGCTATGGCAAAACCTCACATATGACAAGGGCATTATTCAGAATAAGGACACTTTAAAAACAGTACTTTACGTTATCTTTTTTTTTTTTAAATTTATTTTTGGTGGTGTTGGGTCTTCGTTTCCACGCGAGGGCTTTCTCTAGTTGCAGCGAGCGGGGGCTACTCTTCGTTGTGGTGCGCGGGCTTCTCGTTGCAGTGGCTTCTCTTGTTGTGGAGCACGGGCTGTAGGCGCGTGGGCTCTAGAGCACAGGCTCAGTAGTTGTGGCGCACGGGCCTAGTTGCTCCACAGCGTGTGGAATCTTCCCGGACCAGGGCTCGAACCCGTGTCCCCTGCATTGACAGGCGGATTCTTAACCACTGTGCCACCAGGGAAGTCCCTACATTATCTTTTGGCTTAAATTTTATTTCTATCCAAATAATACATGTGCATAATTTTTTTAAAAAAAATCAGAGTACGCCAAGGCTTATCATCTCCAGCCTCCTCCCCCTGCCCCCATTGCTGCTCCCCAGGGCAGTCATTTATGATTCATGTAGCTGTTTCATCTGGTGTTTATGTTCAGAAGTATAAATAATTTCTCTATTAACTTCCAGCTCTAAGAGATGAGGACTTAGCTTTATCTCTCTTCGACCTTCACCACCCACGTTTCCCCTCCCCCATCCTCTCAGTTTACCTCTATTATCGTTTTTAGTTAAAACTATACTCATTTTTTACATCATTATGACTTTGAAGTACTCACATCTGTGCACTTGGTGTACAATTTCCTTTCTCCAGCTTTTGGATTTCCCAGCAGTCGATAACTGCATAGTGTTTTGGGGGTTTGGGGTTTTTTGGTTTGATTTTTAGTTTGCTGAGTTCTCTCTGTAACCAATCTCCCCCAAACTCTCGGCCAGGAGAGTAAATCTCTCGACATCTTCGAGTACGAATCTCAGTCTCTCGGTCCTCCTTTGCGTTGGTGACATTCCACCCCATCCCACCTGGGGTGACGTCCCCATGACTTATTTCTTCAGTCTCTTTGCTTTCTAAGCCTTCACTTGTCAAGGAGTTCCCTTTTCCCACCTTCCGGAGATTTCCTTTACTTGTCCTGTGTTGGAAGTGACTCTCATCTCCTTCTCTTTCTTGGTTTACTCTCTCCTTTTGGAGGAGCACATTCTCCTCCAGAAAGGGAATGAGGGAACACATTTTAGAGGAACTTAGATAGCCCTGAATGTCTTCGTTCTCCCCTCACACTTGGTGGATAGTTTATCTGGGTTACATTCTAGGTTAGAAGTCATTTTCTCTCAGAATTTTAAGGACACGGTCTTCTAGCCCTAGTGTTGTTAGAACTCCTGAGCCTTAGTGTTTTCTCTCTAGAACTTTCAGCATATTTTCCTTATTACCAGCATCTGAACTTCCATCAGGATGTGCCTTGATGCAGGTCAGGTCATTCTGTACTCATTGTACAGGGTTCTTTTTTTTTTTTTTTTTTTGCGGTACGCGGGCCTCTCACTGCTGTGGCCTCTCCCGTTGCGGAGCACAGGCTCCTGATGCACGGGCTCAGCAGCCATGGCTCACGGGCCCAGCCGCTCCGCGGCATGTGGGATCCTCCCGGATCGGGGCACAAACCCGTGTCCCCTGCATCGGCAGGCGGACTCTCAACCACTGCGCCACCAGGGAAGCCCCTGTACAGGGTACTTTTAATCCAGAGACTCTCTTAATCAAGACCCTTCAATTTGAGAAAGTTCTTGTATTAATTTTTAAATCATTTCCAGACATCTACTTTATTTTCTCCTTCTGGAACTTCTATAATTTCACTGTTGTTAGGTTCTGGACAGATTATCCAGTTTTGTTATCCATTCTGTTCTGTTTTCCATCTCTTTGTCTTTTTGTTCCACTTTGTGGGAGATCTCATTGTAAATCCCAACTTTTTAATGATTTTTTTTTCTGCTAACATTTTTTCATGTCTAAAGGTGCATTCTAATTATCTAAACGTGCCTTTTTGTAGAATCTTGTTCTTGTTTCGTAGAGGCAATATCTACTCTTTTCCCTCTATTGGAATTATTTTAAAACATTTCTCGGGCTTCCCTGGTGGCGCAGTGGTGGAGAGTCCGCCTGCCGATGCAGGGGACACGGGCTCGTGCCCCGGTCGGGGAAGATCCCACATGCCGCGGAGCGGCTGGGCTCGTGAGCCATGGCCACTGAGCCTGCGCGTCCGGAACCTGTGCTCCGCAACGGGAGAGGCCACGACAGTGAGAGGCCCGCGTACCACACACAAAAAAAAGAAATTAAAAAAAAAACATTTCTCTGCTCCCTGTATTCTGTCTTCTTCACCAAGTTCCTTTGTACCGTTCATTTGTTCTGGCCTGTGCTTTTCATGTTGGAGACTTTCCTGCAATGTGTGATAATCCTTGGCTGTCCATTCATATTTAAGAGTGACGTGCAGAACGCTCTTGAAGGCTCTGTGTGGACAGCTGAAATCTGTCAGACGACAGGTTTGAAAATCGGGTTATCCACGAGGTGACCCAGATGTACTGCTGGGGGCCTCCTGCACATCCACAGCAGAAGGGTGTTCTCTGGTGACAGCCGGTTTCTTCAGAGGAATCCTCCCGTCTCCTGCTTACGCCGGTTCTGACACCTCCCAGAGATCTGTGATCGGAACCTGCTGCTTTCTGTTGCCCCAGCCCAAGACTCAGGTTACATGTGTCCATCTCCACTCCACCTTGCAAACGTTGTGGGCATCTCTCAGCAGCTATCACCTCCCCTCACCTTTTTGTCCTTGATAACATATCCATTTTTATCCCTCTGCTGTCCTATTAGTGGGATTTGAGGTGGGAGAGGAGATAAATGCATGTATTTATTTCTTCAGATTTAGCTGACGTCGGGACTACACTTTATTCAACTCAGCCTATGTCTGTCGAACACCTACAGTGCCCTGTTCTCCTTAGCCTTGAATCATTTTAATCCCAGCCTGACTCTTCCCTCGTCACTGACGGAGTTCGAGCTCAGGGATAGGATTGTTCCCTCCTTCCTGCTTCCAGAGTAAATCACACACACACACACACGCACGCACGCACACACATCTCGAATGCAGAATTCAACACACTGTAACCTAGTTCATGTTTTGCCCGTCAGAACCCTCAGCCAGATTCTGGTCTCCTTGGTAGCAGAACTGTGTCTTAATTCACACAGTTGTATACACAGGTGTATCCCCAGCACCTAGCACAGCATCTCCCACACAGAACATAATAAACAGCTGTTTGTCAAAGGAATAAAGGAAAGAATGAGTGAAACCCAAGCTTGTCGTGCGTGTAGGACACACAACACAGTGGTTTCTGAATGAGCAGGTATTTGGTGTCACTTTCCCCACTGCTTTTCTGCAGACACTGGAGAGCTGCCCTGGGACACAGGGGTGTCCTGGCTGGAAGGGGCCTCCACAGACCATTTTATAGGAGAGGAGACTAAGATCTGGGGAGAATGAAGGAACGGAGAGCCAGCAAGAACCCAGGATATGTGGATCAATATGAAAGTCAGCAATGAAATGAGCTGAGCAGTGAGCCGTATGCCCGGGAGAGAGATTAAACATGAAGCGGTGGCCAGGGGAACTCCTTCCAAGGTGCCCTTCCTTGGGTTGGGGACCCCATAGAAAGGCATTTGAGCAGGGTTTTGATTTAAGTTAGGCAACAGTAGACAGTGTAACCACACCGTGTACATTTTGTGTTCTTAGATCCCATACCTTGCAAGGGCTTCATTTATAGTTTGTGGGGTAAGAGGAGAGACACTCCAAAAGAAGGACAACAGGGAAGGCCAGGAACCCCAGGGGCTCAGTCTGTGCAGAGGGTCTTCTCGCTTCTCAGATGTTGGCCACAGGAAGTTACTCAGAGAAGTGAAATGTGATGGAGATGGAAGAAGCTGGACGGGAGGGACTTACGTCTGCATATTCATTGATTCAAAGCTGTGATGCTGTAGGTACCAGGTTGAGCATCAGGGACTCAGTGGGGAGCAAAATAGATGTAGTTTCTGCCTTCTGAGAACTTATAATCCAGTTATTATAAGTTTCTATTTCAATTCTTGAAATATTGTGGGCTGTATGAGATAAGCATGGCAGGCTAAAGGAATCTGCTGGGTATCTGGTCATGGACGGAAGAAACCTGGGAGCCAGTAATGGAGCAGGAAGCAACTTGAGGAAGGCTCCGTGGGGTGGTGCGGTTTCTGAGCCGCAGCGGTACATAGACCTTCAAGGCGGGGCTGGGGGTCCAGGCTGCGGCATGACCCTGTGACCACCTGTGGTGCAGATTCACCCCACGCCTGCCTGCCCCCCCTCCCCTTTCAGATCACAGCCAGTGGAATGGATCCCAGTCGGTTCTGTGGGCAGCAGGGCTCCCTGCTGGGCAGCCCCCCTGGTCAGAGGGAATTTGTGTCCTCAGGGAACAGTTTGCGGCTGACCTTCCGTTCACCCGCCTCTGAGGACAGAACCCCGGGCCTCCACAAGGGCTTCCTGGCCCTCTACCAAGCCGTGGGTGAGTGAACCCCTTGGGGTGCAGGGAGGGAAGCCCCTGCCCATAGCCCTGGCCCCTGGTATCTTGAAGTGACAAGCGGAAGCTGAGGCTGGGGGCTCGGGACACCTGGGCTCAGCCCCCTGCTGCCCGGCCCGCCCTGCTGGTGAGCAGCCCAGTCGCAGGGCACCCAGCTCAGCTCCAGCTCTTGTCTCCCTACATATTTACAGGCCCAGCACTTGCAGATCATCTCGTTTTTCAAGAGGAGCCAAAAATTCAGATTTTTAAGTGAAATTCCAGATTTTCAAATGGTAACCCCAGGTTTTTTGAAAGATAATACATGCCCACAGTAAAATTTTCAAAAAAATAATCTTCCTCTAACCTCTGGCCCCTAATCCCTGGCTATTCTGTCCAGAAATGACTCTGTTCTCTATTTCCTGGGTATTCTTCCAAAGACATTCCAGGCCACTCAAATATAAATATTGTGGGCGTGTGTGTTGCTAATAGTCACAATGTTTTAAATTTGCCATTTTTCATTCAATGATTTTTTTTTTTTTTTTTTTTTTTTTGGCCATGCTGTGCAGCTTCTGGGGTCTTAGTTCCCCAATCAGGGATCAAACCCAGGCCCCGGTGGTGAAAGCGCTGAGTCCCAACCACTGGACTGACAGGGAACTGCTTCAATGATATATCTTAAAGATCATCCCATATACATGTGGTTAGCATTGCCTAATTCTTTTTTTTTTTTTTTTTTGCAGTACACGGGCCTCTCACTGTTGTGGCCTCTCCCGTCGCGGAGCACAGGCTCCGGACGCGCAGGCTCAGCGGCCATGGCTCACGGGCCCAGCCGCTCCGCAGCATGTGGGATCTTCCCGGACCAGGGCACGAACCCGCGTCCCCTGCATCGGCAGGCAGACTCTCAACCACTGCGCCACCAGGGAAACCCATATATACATCTTTGATCACATATATGAGGATAAATTCTTAGAAATAAAAAAGTGAAAAACATTCGCAATTTTAATTTTGATATTGCTAAATTTCCCTACAAAAGTTTTGCTAATTTACAGTCCCACTAACCATATATGAAAATGCCTGTTTCCCATACCCTACTTTCACAGTTACTTTCAGACTTTTATAGCATTAACAATCTGCAGTGAAAAATAATTCAAATAATAAAAAAAAAAAAGAAGAAGAAAACTGTGCTGGGAACTCCCTGATGGTCCAGTGGTTAGGACTCAGCGCGTTCCATGCCGAGGGCCCAGGTTCAGTCCCTAGTTGGAGAACTAAGGTCCTGCAAGCCATGCGGCCAAAAAAAAGTTTTTTTTAATTTAAAAAATAAAATTAAAAAAAGACTGTGCAGGTCAAACTAAATATGGCCACAGACCAGAATCAGTCCCTGGGTTGCCAGTTTGCAGTTCTGTTCTCTGTCCTATTGACCTCTGTTTCCCTTTAGGTATGAATCATAGTCAGCCCATCAGCCAGGCCAGTGGGGACCCTGAGGCCATCAACACACCTGGAGACAACTCCACTGAGATCCAGAGCCACTGCCAAGAGCCCTATTATCAGGCTATGCCCGCAGGTAAGTCCCCACCTGCTGAAGAACCAGCTCCTACCTGCCTCACTCCCCCCAAGAGGTCTGAAGCCTCTTTCAGCCCCTCCTCCCAATTCTGAGCCTGTTCTGTGCCTCCCTCATTTCACTCCCAGGGACACTCACCTGCACTGCCCAGGTGCCCTGGAAGCAGACACAGGAAAGGGAGGAGGTTCCTCGCTGTGTGCCTGGTAAGTGGGGACCTGTGGCACCATGACGTTGGCTACTTCCCAGACAAGCCTCAGCTGTTGCACAGGGCCTGTCTAAGGGCACAGGACAGCCATAGAATAGGAAGGGGGAGGTGAAGACAGAAAATGAGGCAGAAAAGGGGAACCAAGAAGGCCCAGAAAAGAAGGAAGGAGCTCATCCCTTCTCCTTCGAGGATCAAGGGATAACTGGGAAACGAAAAGCCAGAAGGAAGCTAATCAGAGGGACAGATGAGTTGAAATAAGAGAAAACCCTCTTTTGACATGGTCTGCTTTAACGATACACAGAGAGGCTCTCTGTCCCCAAAATATTTCCCTACCTTAATGCCACAGCGCCAGAAGGCCCAGCATTTTTTAAAAAAAAATTTTGGAGATAAAATTCATATAACATAAAAATCACTCTTGCAAAGTGTACAATTCAGTAACTTTTAGTGTATTCACCATGTTGTGCAACCATTACTACTTATTCTAGAGCATTTTCATCACCCCAAAAAGAAACTCCAACTTTCCCTTCCCCCATCTCCTGGCAACCACTAACTACTTTCTATCTCTGTGGATTTCATTCTGGACATTTTATGTCAATGGAATCATATAATAGCCTTTTGCGTCTGGCTTCTTTCGTTTAGCATAATGTTTTCAAGGTTCATCCACGTTGTAGCATGTATCAGTTCTCCATTCCTTTTCTTTTCTTTTCATTTTTTGGCCGAGCTGTCCAGCATGTTGCATCTTAGTTCCCCAAGCACGAATCAAACCTGCACCCCTTGCAGTGGAAGCAGGGAGTCTTAACCACTGTACCGCCAGGGAAGTCCCAGTACTCTATTCCTTTTCATGGCTGAATAGAATTCCACTGTACAGATAGACCACATTTTGTTTATCCATTCACAGATTGATAGACATTTAGGTTGTTTTCACTTTTTGCCTTTTATGAATATTGCCGCGGTGAGCATTCATGTACAAGTTTCTGTTTGAACACGTCTTCAGGTCTCTTGAGTATAGACCTAGGAGTGGAATTGTTGGTTCACATCCTAACTCTGTGTTTAACTTTTTGAGGAACTGCCACACTGTTTTCCACAGTGACTGCACCATTTTACATGCCCACCAGCAATAGAGGAGGGTTCAGGTCCACCATTTTGGGGTTCTTTGGGGGGAGGGTTGGTTTTCTTAACATTTTGGCCCAGCCTAGCGGCCTGTGGGACTGTAGTTCCCCCACCAGGGATGGAACCAGCACTCTCGGCAGTGAAAGCACAGAGTCCTAACCACTGGACCGCCAGGGAATTCCCTCAGGTCCACCATTTTTGAAACCCAGTTTTTTGAGTCAAACATGCCTTTCTAACCCAATCTGAGTACATTTCTCAGGTTTTACTCCTGAGTCACAGAAAGCTCTAGGGGCGGAGCCTGACGTAGTGCTTTGGGAGGGGGAGATGTTAAAAATGGAGAAATGGGACTTCCCTGGTGGCGCAGTGGTTGGGAGTCTGCCTGCCAATGCAGGGGACACGAGTTTTGAGCCCTGGTCCGGGAGGATCCCACGTGCTGTGGAGCAGCTAGGCCCATGTGCCACAACTACTGAGCCTGCGCTCTAGAGCCCACAAGCCACAACTACTGAGCCTGTGTGCCACAACTACTGAAGCCCGCGCGCCTAGAGCCTGTGCTCCACGACAAGAGAAGCCACCGCAATGAGAAGCCTGTGCACCTCAAGGGTAGCCCCAGCTCGCCACAACTAGAGAAAAGCCTGTGCACAGCAACAAAGACCCAGTGCATCCAAAAATAAATAAATAAATAAATAAACAAATTTTATTTGTTTATAAACAAGGACAGGAGACACTGAAGACAAACTGCCTGCTGCACGGTTTTGCTCAAAGAAGGTCCCACCAAGAGTCTAAAAAAGTGGCTTAGGACTTCCCTGGCGGTCCTGTGGTTAAGACTCTGCATTTCCACTGTAGGGGGCACCGGTTCCATCCCTGGTTGGGGAACTAAGATCCTGCATGCCGCGCGGTGCGGCAAAAAAAATAAATAAAAATTAAATTTAAAAAGTGGCTTTAAAATGGCTGAGGAGGCAGGAGAAAGCACTTCACAGAAGTAGGTTTCCAGATGCAGCAGCTGGTTTTTCACTTTACCCCTCCTGTCTCCCAGTCTGCGGACGGCCGGTCATCCCCATCGCCCAGAACAGGGAGCCCGTTGGTGCCTCCAGAGCTGAGCTGGGCAACTTCCCCTGGCAGGCCTTGACCAGCATCTACGGCCGAGGCGGCGGGGCCCTGCTGGGCGACAGGTGGATCCTCACCGCCGCCCACACCATCTACCCCAAGGACGGTATCTTCCTCGGGAAGAGCCGGCGCGCGGAGGTGTTCCTGGGCCACACGAACATCGACGAGCTGCTGGAGCTGGGCGGCCACCCGGTGCGCCGCGTGGTCGTGCACCCAGACTACCGCCCGGACCAGACCCACAACTTCCACGGGGACATCGCCCTCCTGGAGCTGCGGCACAGTGTCCCGCTGGGCCCCCACCTCCTCCCGGTCTGCCTGCCCGACCGCAAGGCCCTGTACCGCCCGGGCCTGGCGGGCTACGTCAGTGGCTTTGGCGTGGAGAACGGCTGGTTGACCACGGAGCTGAAATACTCCCAGGTGCCCGTGGCCCCGAGGGCGGCCTGCGAGGCCTGGCTCCGAGAGAAGCGGAGGACCGAGGTGTTCTCCGGCGGCATGTTCTGCGCCGGGGACAGCACGCGGCCGCAGAGTGTCTGCCAGGGGGACAGTGGTGGTGCCTACGTGGTGTGGGACGATCGTGCCCATCGCTGGGTGGCCACGGGCATCGTATCCTGGGGCATTGGGTGTGGTGAGGGGTACGGCTTCTACACCAAAGTGCTCAACTACGTGGACTGGATCAGAGGAGTGATGGGCGGGAAGGATGACCCCGAGGTGCTGAGCAGGGGCACCCACCGTGGAGCCCAGACGGGAGAGGGTTGGGTTGAGGACTGAACCCTGGGCGTGGGGCGGTGGGAACAGAGATTCCTATTCAGGTCACAGCTGCAGCAAACCACTGAGCCAGAGAAATCCTCCGCGTCCCTCAGCCCCCTTCTCACCCTCCACCTTCCTGCGGGTTTGCGCGCTACACCCACACGTCTCCTCGCTACACCCACACGTCTCCTCGAGTTTCCGCTTTGAACTTCATCCCCCGGGACGCGGCGTCTCTCTCCCGAGAGACAGTCACCTCATCCTCCTGCTCAAGTGCAGTGTGGGAAAGTAGTCTCAGTTCATTTCTGAAACTCTTCAAAGCCCCTGTGATCGACTTTCAAAGAGTCACATAGTCTTGGCTTCACCTCGCACAACTCCTTGGCTGCAATTATAGTCACAGCTCTACGTTGTTCTGTATCTTCTTCTATCAGGTGCTTCCCGTGTGTTACTTCACCAACTCCTCACACCAGCTTTGCAAAGGATGAGTTATTATCCACGTTTTACCAAGGAGGAAACTGAAACTCAGGGAGATAAAGGGACTCTTCCAAACCCCACAGCTGATACAGGACGGCGAAGGCATGTCCTTTCCAGTACACCTCGACGGCTCTCAGGTGTCCTCAAGACCTACTGTATCGCCCACTCCCCGATCCCCGCATCCTTTTAGATTCTCCCTCCTGGGAATTCCTGCCTCGGTGAAGCTGACAGCAGCTGGCTCACACTTTCCTGCTGGCCGCACTCCTGCAGACACCTCGGTGAGCCCAGCCCTGGGCTGGACGGTCCTGCAGGCACCCCCAGAGCTGCTGGACACCCTGGGCCATGTCCCCAACATCAAGCACACTGCTCTCCCGGAAAAGACCAACTCTTTAATTTTTAGTAAGGACTTGATGTCACAGTAGAAGACACAAGTAAAATACAGTTGTTCAAATGGAAAACATAAAAAGACACAAATAAAAAACAATTGTTCAACTGGAAATAGAAGACAGATACATAAAACAGAAGAGAACAAATTTGCTAGACTTCAAGGTCGAGTTAGCTATATGGTTAAAGGTTACATTTATCTTTGAGAAAATAGCAGGATTCAAAGTTATACATACATGTGGTTTCTTCAATTTTTTAAACCTATACATAGTACAGAATACTCAAAATATTAATCTGAGGGTTTTTTAGTGGTATAATTTTGGCTGTGTTGTTTTCCCCTACGTTCCACTAAATTTTATTTAATGAGTATATATTAGTTTTATTTGTCTTATTTCTTTAATTTTTTAAAATTTATTTATTTATTTTTGGCTGCGTTGGGTCTTCGTTGTTGCACGCGGGCTTTCTCTAGTTGTGGCGAGTGGGGGCTACTCTTTATTGCAGTGCACGGGCTTCTCATTGAGGTGGCTTCTCTTTTTGCTAAGCACGGGCTCTAGGCGCTCGGGCTTCAGTAGTTGTGGCTCACGGGCTCAACTGCTCTGCGGCATGTGGGGTCTTCCCGGACCAGGGCTCAAACCCGTGTCTCCTGCATTGGCAGGCGGATTCTTTACCACTGCACCACCAGGGAAGCCCCTGTCTTCTTTATTTTTATTATTGAGAACATGATGAGTTTCTCCCTGCCAAGGCAAAAAATATATACCTATACATATCTATATGTCTGTATCTATCTATCTAGATCTAGACAGGTCTAGATATA
This sequence comes from Grampus griseus, assembly GCF_964374135.1. NCBI lineage: Eukaryota > Metazoa > Chordata > Mammalia > Artiodactyla > Delphinidae > Grampus > Grampus griseus. Next base: position 6,462,469 of record NC_139005.1, on the reverse strand, counting down.
GATAGATACAGGTAGATATAGTTATAGGTACAGGTATATAGATATATAGATGTAAATATATCCACAGAGGGAAACATACCATTATGTTAAGAGAGAAAACTTTTTTCTCCCCAGAATCACATCTTAAAAGGAATGATCAATATAACAGTGTCTTCAATACTGGTTTGAAAACAAATGCTTGAGCAATCTTCACTTGGCTGTTTCTTCTTGCTGTCCTTGGTATACATCAAGGATATAACAGAACATGTAAGTCAAGGTTATTTTGTATGGTTGGGCAGAGTGGGAATCCAACTGGGACTGAGCTAATGAGGTCCAAGCTTGTCAGTTTCCAGTCATGCCACATGGTACCAGGACAGAACTCAGAATCCCTAGGAGGAATGGGAGAGTTTCTGCCAAGACTTACCTTCTTGGATCACCTCCTCTACCTGCATATCTGCCATCCTGCCCCGTGGTAAGCGCACAGCACACACATACTGCTGTCCAGATACTAATGTGCAGTTTGCTAGACAAGATTCCCCTCCTTTCTTGCCTCCTGACCTCCTCCTTATCCTTCTTCCCTACCTTTTGTCCTTCCTCACCTGACAAGGCCACGGATCATCATGGATCAGCCCTGCCGGCAGACTCAGTCCTCGGCTCTGATGTATAAACCTGCTGGAGATCCTCCAACCCTCCAACCTGGCCTGATCTTGCCTCTCCCATGTGCCTGCTCTCAAACTACATTCAGTGAGGACCTGGCCACTGCCTAACGGGAAGCTGCCACATCTTGGCGAGCCCAGTGCCTGGGAAAGTGCCTGGCACTTTAAATAGGTAGCTTCCAAATGGATAAGTGAGGAGGTGGGTGGGTAGAGAGACAGAGGGATTCATCTAATAGGGCAAACAAGCAGGATGGACTACAGAGGCCTGAGAACTCAGAGGCCTGTTCTGGATCTGCGTCTCCCTGTGGAGCACACCGCTATAGGGTCGCTGAGCCCTGGAGAGTTGAAGAAAGTCTTCCCCAAAGAGCAAAGGTTTCAAACAGGACACGATGGCCTGGAGGACAAGAGAGACGAGAGCCCTTTCTCCCTCCCGGGGGCCTGGCCTTCTCTCAGAAAAGACCAAGTCACTAGTGGTCGGTCTTACAGCCACACTGTTTGCCCAGCCCTAGGCAGCTGGGACACTCAGGGGCTCAAACTCTTGACCAGTTTCTGAGGATAAGAGGATGTGTCTATCCTGTCCTCAGCTGCCCCTGCTTCTCGAAGAGACAAGTTCATTGGCAGGCCTGAGTTCACTGAGGTGGGGAACAAGGGTCTTAAAACTGAGCCTGGCGCTGCTTTGGGGTCACAGCAATCCTTGCTCTTCGTGTCATTGATGAGTGAAGTAGCCCAGGGCCCCAGGGCAACCGAACTCCATTCTCCTCTGTGCCCTCCTGCACTACCCTTCTCCAGCCCTTGTTCCTGTCACATCATCCTGGGCATTGAAACCCTGGCTGCTCCCAGACCAGGTGCCAGGCGACTAAGGACAGGAAGGGTCCAGGAAAGAGAGTCACCCTCAACTGCAATCTCCACTGCCCTTTTGGTAGGAACCTTGTACAACAACATCAGACCCCAGGAAGGTCCCGGAAGAAAGAGGGAATTCCCATCAGATTTAGAAACGAAAGTCTGGGCCTCCGACCAAAGGCTTTTTTCTGTCCCTAAAAATGCAGACCCATCTCTAGACCTTCCCCATGTGGCCAGCAGGTGGCACCACCATCGGGGATTTCAAAACCAAAACTAAATTACACTGGAAACAGATTTTTTTTTTTTTTGGTTTTTGTTTATGCAAATAGTTCATTCCCTACAACATTCCTCCCGTAATGGTCCCCCCCGTTTCCTCCTCATTCCCTCCCCTTTCCCTCCTCTGCGTGACTCTGCTCTCCCTGGACACAGAGTGGATGAAGACGCTGTCAGGAGAGTCAGAGACCCAAAAACAGGCCTTGAGAAATGTGAGTAAGGCTAATGGGGACCAAGGAGGGAGGGAGAAGCCAGAGCAGAGAATCCTGGGCACGGGAGGCAACTCTGCCCCCAGATCTACTCAGGGAGGCGGGAACACACTTCCCCTCCGTATATACCTTACCCCTTCCAACGTGCACATGCGTGCACACGTGCAAACACGTGCCCCCCGTCCCTCCTCCTGAGGGCAAGAGGAGATCTCAGACCCAGGAGGTGATGCCACCTTGCCTTCCTCCTCCAGCTCCTAGGGAGCAGCGAGATGGGGGACCCACTCAGCCCCGGAGAGGCGGCGTTTTGTGCCCGAAACCATCTTCCATAGGTGGTTTCTCCCAGAGGCCTTTGCTGAGCCTTTGGGAGCCCTTTCGGAGAGCCGTGACTGGAAACCCTCACCCCCAATTAACGGGTCCCAAGCCAGCCCTATTCCGGGAAGGGGAGGGGAGTGATGGGACAGGGCAGAGGAGGCTGGGGAGAGAGGTGGAGGGAGCGTGATGACCTCCGGACTGGACACCGCCCCGGGGAGTGTGCACCAATGCCGCAGCTGCAGAGACCAACCTCCACACTCCGCCCGCCCCCGCCCCCCAGAACATCTCTGTGAGGTCTAGAATGGGCCGAGAGGAAAACGCCCGGCGGTATGACCATCCCCACCCCCTCCACAGCCACTGCCCAAACTGCAAGGCTGCTGCACCCCTCCAGCCCTACCGATGCCTTTTTTCTTTTTGGCAGGTGGCTCTTATACGTCCTGGTGCCAGTCCTGTTCTACAGGGTGGGAGGCTCCGTCTTCACCCCTCGGAAGCTCTATGGGGAAGTGACTTCCCCTCTGTACCCCAAGCCTTACCCCGACAACTTTGAGACCACCACTGTGATCACGGTCCCCACGGGATACAGGGTGAAGCTCGTCTTCCGGCAGTTTGACCTGGAGGCTTCGGAAGGCTGTTTCTATGATTATGTCAAGGTAGGGGCTCAGGTTGGGTGGGCAGAGGGAGAGCTGGGTGTCTCTGGAACCTGGGAACCCTGTATAGGACCCCACCTGTGGACAAAACCCCAAGCCTGTGAAAGCTGATGGCCAGGTGGGGTTTCTGAGAGTCAAGTGATGTCGTGGATGAGTGTCCACTGGTTTGAGAGCCCCTAGGGGAGCACTGAGGGGAGAGACACAGAGGGAAGGTACGGGCCCCACTCTCAGGAAATGTACTGCCTACAGGAATCAGAAAAACCTTCCCCATCTTCTTACTTGCTAGGAGCCTTTGGGAAATCGCTGTGCCTCAGTTTCCCTGTTTCCATGGAGAGTATCTCCTTGGCTGCCACCTCACCAGGAACGCAGGGACGTGGGGAGGGGAGACGTTCATGGTGGTGGCTCAAGCATAGGCTTCAGCAAGTACAGGGAGCTGTTTCCTCACCTCTGTCATGACCAAGGGCACCGTCCCAGTCCCATCTTTCTACATCCAATAAAAATGAGATTCTTGACTCAGGATTCGGGTAGGGCATGCACACAGCCCATAAATACTATTCCAAGGAGACCTCCTGGAGGTTATAAGAGAATAACATGAAAATGAAACATCTTCCTAGCCCAGAGGACTTGAGATGGCAGTGTTGGAGGCGAGGGGTCTTGGTGGCAAGGGATGGTGAAGAATGAGGTGGGGGGAGGGATGCCTTCTGCTCTGGAGGGGTTAAGGAATCTGTGAAGAAAGAGGTAAGGGAAGTTCGGCCATGCTTGCTAAGGCTACCAGGCCCCGGGGGCTCACGTTCAGCTGAGTCCATCACGAGGCATGGCTGGACGTGAGTGGTTTGACTGAGGCGAGGTGGAAGGACAGGGCAGAAGGTGAAGCAGACCATCCAGGCTCTAGGGATGAAGGAATGATAGAGGCCAGGTAGAGGCCACCAGGATTCCAGTGGGAGGCGGGCACAGGAGGAGATGGGAGTGAAGAAAGGTCTGAAACATGCTGGGGGTCATAAAAGGGGAAGGACGATGTTTGCGGGACAGGATAACGTGCAGAGTTAGCGGATGGAGATGCAGGGGACAGAGGAAAGGCACCTGGGGAAGCTTGCAACAGCCAGAATGCAGCAGGCAGAGAGCAGCTGGCGGCCGTCCAGCAAGGAGGCATGATCCTCTCGCTGGGACAAGAGGAGGATGACCTTCACTGACCCTCCACGTGGGACGTGTCCCCTCAACAACTGTCTCCCTACCCCACTATCCTTCTTCCACCAGATCTCTGCCGATAAGAAAACCCTGGGGAGGTTCTGTGGGCAGCTGGGCTCTCCACTGGGCAACCCTCCAGGAAGGAAGGAATTTATGTCCCAAGGGAACAAGATGCTGCTGACCTTCCACACGGACTTCTCCAACGAGGAGAACGGCACCATCATGTTCTACAAGGGCTTCCTGGCCTACTACCAAGCTGTGGGTGAGTGGTCCCTGTGCCCGTGTTCCAGCCCTCATGTTGCACGGGGGCCGGAAAAGGAGAACCTTGACTCCAAAGAAGCAGGAAGCCTGGCCTGCCTTGCTTTTCCCAAGAGAGCTTTTTCCAGGAGGGGGCTGTCCACCTGAGCCCTGTCCCCACTGGGCAGTTCCCAGAAGGCGTTAGAGGGGCTGGGAGGCCCAGGCGGCCAGGAGCTGGCTTTGTCTGTTTAGGCCTCTGGTGAGTGACCTCGCTGAGAACAGCGCCACCACAGAAGTCCCCCGGCAGGAACTGAATCCTTCCTTCCGGAATCTCTTCCAGACCTGGACGAATGTGCCTCCCAGCTCAACTTGGTGGAGGAGAGTCCCCAGCCCCTGTGCCAGCACCTGTGTCACAACTACGTTGGTGGTTATTTCTGTTCCTGCCGTCCAGGCTACGAGCTTCAGAAGGACAGGCATTCCTGCCAGGGTGAGGTCAGGGTTGGGAGGAAGAGACCGAGCAAGGGCTCACCGGGCCAGCCCGAGTCTCCGGGTGACCCCCCTCCCGGCTTTGCTCTCACAGCCGAGTGCAGCAGCGAGCTGTTCACAGAGCCATCGGGCTACATCTCCAGCCTGGAGTACCCCCGGCCCTACCCGCCCGACCTACGCTGCAACTACAGCATCCGGGTAGAGCGGGGCCTCACCCTCCAACTCAAGTTCCTGGAGCCTTTCGAAATCGATGACCACGAGCAAGTACACTGTCCCTACGACCAGCTACAGGTGCAGCAGACCTCCCCACCCCCAGACGCCCTGTCCTCTCCTCCCATCGCCACGTGGCTCTCTTACCCCTCCTTCCTGCTGGACCCTCTGGCCAATTGGTACAGCAATGGCCAACATCACACATGAGTTGGGCAAGTTCCTACACAGCGGGCAGCTGGGTACTGGGGATCCCTTTTACCCTCCAGCTGAAAACATACAGAAAGCAGGATCCCCACCACCAGCACCACCGCTCCAGCCCTGGGGAAAAGTCTGAACTGGAGAGGTGACCCTCCCTCCTCCCCCATCAGATCTATGCCAACAAGAGGAACATCGGTGAGTTCTGTGGGAAGCACAGGCCAGAGCCCATTGACACCAGCAGCAACTCCGTGGACCTGCTGTTCTTCACGGACGAGTCAGGGGACAGCCAGGGCTGGAAGCTGCACTACACCAGCAAAAGTAAGGCTGCCCGGGGCCCCTCGCTGGCCAGCAAGGGGGCAGGATGTAGTGGGTAGAAAGAAGGCCAGTGGCTCTGCAATAAACGCGCCCTCTGCTTTCCCTGACAGTCATCAAGTGTCCCCAGCCCAAGGCCCTAGACTCGTTCACCATCATCCAGGACCTGCAGCCTCAGTACGAGTTCCGGGACTACTTCATCGCCACCTGCAAACAAGGCTACCAGCTCATGGAGGTAAGAGCCACAGCTGAGGGGAAGGAACTGGCCCAGCATCAGGAATAATTCGCACAGCCAGGCCCACAGCAGACTGAGGCTCAGCCCCAAGTGGAATCATACGTGTTTGAGCTGGAAGGGCCACCTGGCCTGTTCCAACTTGACTGCTCTTTGGAAACACTTAGGATTTTAAAATACTGATGTCCAGGTCCCCCGCTAGAGCCTAGTCTATGGGTCTGGAGTACAGCCTGGGCATCAGGATTACTAAAAGCTACTCAGGTGATACTACTGCCCAGCCAAGTTTAAGAGCTACTGGCCTTGCCCAATAACTCATTGTAGAGTTAGGAACGAAAGAGGCGGGGGCGGAGGTGAAGTGCAAGGAGCAACTCAACAGTACCGGGATTGTGTGCAGCAAGGATTACCACCAAACCCCCTGCCTCTTGCTCCAGGGCTCTGGGTTTTGGGATTTTGGTGTTTTTTTTTAAGACCTAACTGACTTTATTCAATGATTCATGAATCGGGCAGCATCCCACCTAACAACAAGAAGGGGCTTCTTTTCTGTACATTGGTGGTCTTACCCCAGGTCCACCACCCTGTCCTTAGCTTTGCAGACTCAGGAAAATATGTGGTTTTCTCCACTGCTCAATCTCACAAAAGCTGGTAAATTAAAATGCTATTTTTAAAAAGCATGCAGTTGGAATTACCCCTGGCCAGGGACCTGGGACTGGACATCCCGTCTTTGTTCAATAGAGCCACTTGGAAGACCTACTGTGAAACAGAGAAGAGACCTTTGGTTTGTCCTTCAGTTGTAGCAAAGTCACCGAACAAACATTCTGGGTGTTACTGAGTGTCAGGCAGTGTTCCGGATGTGGGAAGTACAGTGAAAAGAAACACATATTCATGCAGGCTTCGTGGAGCTTACCTTTGAATGTTGCATCAAGCTGAGTTAGCCAGGTAACTGCTCCTCGCTCCAGGAAGGATTCAGTGTCCTAGACCCCTCCTCTCTGCTCAGGTTACAACTCACCACGTCCTACGTCCCCCGCACCCTTACCTTGGCATTTGTCATTCACATCATAGAGTTTTAAACAAGTCACATGGTTTCTCTCACATTATTTACATTTCACTGGGACATCCTAATCCTCGTACACATTCTCTTGCAATCAGTTCCAGGGCGAATTATCTGGGATGACTGTTGATCTTAATAAAACTCATTCATTTTGTCCAATTACTTTTCATTTCAGAGGGGGCCATCTCCTGCCCTGGTCCCTGCCATCTGCTCACCTACAACAGCACTTAGCATACGTCAGCATCCTCAAGCACCCTTGAAAGTGGCTGGGCTGCGCTAGTATTTTAGGAAAGGCCCTTGCCCTTAAGAAGACTACAGTCTAGGGGCGATGAGGTGACGACAGGTGTTCCAGAGGAAGAGAAACATGGTTCTACTTCAGGGCAGAAACTTTTGTTTTTCAATGCAGAGAACACACAACTGGGCTTGTTGTTTTTTTAATTTAAAATTGTGGGGTTCAATTGGACCTCAGTGGAAACAGGCAAGAATCTAGAGAGAGGATTATTGGGTCTAACAACTAGCCCTAGGTCTGACTTCCTGCTGTGTGGCTCACGTGCGCCCATGTGTAAGTCTGGTCTGAAAGGACCGGCTAGGAAGAAGGACCAAGGAGCCATGTCCATGGGTGCTAAGGTCTGAGGGCTTGAGAGATGACTTTGCATCCCTACTGCTCCCGTGTGGGCGAGGACAGGAAGGGAGCTGCGGCACCTCCTTGTACTAACAGCACCTCTATCTCTGATCAAACAGGGCAAACAGGCGCTCCTGTCCTTCACAGCTGTCTGCCAGGATGATGGTACATGGCATCGCGCCATGCCCAGGTGCAAGAGTAAGTTGCAACTCAGGGACGTGTCTCCCCCGAGGAGAAGGGAAGAGGGGTCTGGCCTAAGCATCTCCCCAAAAAGACCCTCCCCTGACTTATCCTTTGAAGCCTCTGGCCCATCCAGGAACCAGTCAGCCCTCATCTCAGCAGGACTGACAGGCTGTACCCAGGGCTGAATTTCGTTGTATCCAGTTCCCGTACATCACGAGAGCCCCCCACTCACCATAGCCCCCCACTCACCATAGCTTCTGCGGGTCCACTCCTGCTCTGTGGGCAGACTGCTCACCTTTCTCCCACTGAAGTTCCAGTACAATCCTTACCAGCTCTCAGACGGCCCTGTGTTCTCTCCAAGTCAAGGACTGCGGGCAGCCCCGAAGCTTGCCTAATGGAGCCTTCAATTATACCACCACGACGGGGGTGAACACCTACCAGGCCCGTATCCAGTACTACTGCCACGAGCCGTATTACAAAATGCAAACCAGAGATGGCAGAAGCAAGTCTGAGCGAGGTAGGAACCCATGCAAATGGCAGTCTGCTCCCTCTTGTTGGGACATCTTCTGCAATTTCTTCCAATAGAATTCCTACAGAGTGAATATTAAGATATTTATCCAGGGCACTGGCTTCAGAGGTACCAAGAGGCATCTAATAAAGCTGAAGAAGGAAACACCTGAACTGATACAAAGAAAGACTTGAATCTCATAAGCAGCTTCTTCTCACCACCATCACCACCACCACCATCACCACCACCGCCACCACCACAACCACCACCACCACCATCACCACTACCACCACCACGACCATCACCACCATCATCACCACTACCATCACCACCACCACCATCACTACCACCATCACCACCGCCACCATCACCACTACCACCACCACCACCACCACCACCACCACCACCATCACCATCACCACCACCATCACCACTACCATCACCACCACCACCATCACTACCACCACCATCACCAACACCATCACCACCACCACCACCATAACCACTACTACCACCACCATAACCACCACTACTGCCACCACCACCACCACCACCACCACCATCACCATCACCACCACCACTACTGCCACCACCATCACCACCACCACCACCACCAACACCATCACCATCACCACAACCATAACCACTACTACCACCACCATAACCACCACTACTGCCACCACCACCACCACCACCACCACCATCACCACCACCACCACCACCACTACTGCCACCACCATCACCACCACCACCATCACCAACACCATCACCATCACCACAACCATAACCACTACTACCACCACCACCACCACCACTACTGCCACCCCCACCACCATCATCACCACCACCATCACCACCACCACCACCACCACTACTGCCACCACCATCACCACCACTACTGCCACCACCACCACCATCATCACCACCACCACCACCACCACTACTGCCACCACCATCACCACCATCACCACCACCACCATCATCACCACCACCATCACCACTACTGCCACCACCACCATCACCACCACTACCACCACCACCACCATCACCACTACCGCCACCACCATCACCACTACTACCACCACCACCACCATCACCACCACCACCACCATCACCACTACCGCCACCATCACCACCACTACCGCCACCACCACCACTACCATCACCACCACCACCATCACTACCACCATCACCAACACCACCATCACCACCACCATCACCACCACCATCACCACCGCCACCATCACCACTACCACCACCATCACCACCATCACCATCACCACTACCGCCACCAGCATCACCACCACTACTGCCACCACCACCACCACCATCACCACCACCATCACTACCACCATCACCACTACCATCACCACCACCATCACCACCACCACCCACCATCACCACTACCACCATCACCACCACCATCACCACCACCATCACCATCACTACCACCATCACCACCACCATCACCACCGCCACCATCACCACCACCATCACCACCACCACCACTACAGCTTTATCAGCGAGACTTCCTCAGCCTTCTCCCCACATACCCTCTCAGGCTGCTATGTTGTGAATTTCTGCATTGAGGTTTACTAAATTACTCTCAAGTTCATCTGTGGGTATCTTTAAAACTTTTTTTTTTTTTTTTTTTTGCGGTACGTGGGCCTCTCACTGCTGTGACCTCTCCCGTTGCGGAGCACAGGCTCCGGACGCTCAGGCTCAGCGGCCATGGCTCACGGGCCCCGCCGCTCCGCGGCATGTGGGATCTTCCCGGACCGGGGCATGAACCCGTGTCCCCTGCATCGGCAGGCGGACTCTCAACCACTGCGCCACCAGGGAAGCCCGACCTTGTGCAAATTATTTAAACTCAGTTTCCTCGTCTATAAGGTGGGGATAATGGTGCATATCTGAAAGCCTCACGGTGGTGCTTAAATGAGATAATGCAGATAAAGTTCTGAGCAATGAGCACCGGCACACTGTCTGTGATCAGAAAACATAGCTACCAGGAATTCCCTGGAGGTCCAGTGGTTAGGACTCCACTCTTTCACTGCCAAGGGTGTGAGTTCAATCCCTGGTTGGGGAACTAAGATCCACCCAGCACCGCCAAAAAAAAAAAAAAAAAACCATAGCTACCGTTAACATCTACTACCCAGCACCAAGATGCAATCACTGATGGAAGTTTGATAAGTTCCTTGCAGGTTTTGTGTCTACTTTCACAAATGGGGATCATGTCGAATATAATAGTTAAGCATTCTGATTTTTCCACTTAGCATTACAACAAAAATATACGTATGGAGCCTCTTAACACTTTCAATAGCCCATCCACATATATTTGAACCTTTCCCTTTGATCCTTGACCTCTCCCTCCCGCACTTTGGTGCTCACTGGCCCCTGCCCACGACCTCCCAGCCTGAGCGCAGCCCCTCTCCCCTCAGGGCAGTACATCTGCACAGCTCAGGGCACGTGGAAGAATGAGCTGGCAGGAGAGAAGATGCCTCGGTGTTTGCCAGGTGAGTGGAAACCCTCCACCGTCCTCTGTGGCCCTGGCAGCCCTGGCAGCCCTGCAGGGCCTCAGAGGAGGCATGGCACAGAGAAGGGAGAGACGCTCCAGCTTGAAGCTGAAGGTAGACAGGGGGTGAGGGAGGAATCAGGAAAAAGGCGAGGATACGCCCCAGCAGAAGGGCAGAGGGACCCAGAGAGCTGGACCTGCCCCGACATTCCTGGACTTTTCACTGAGCAGGTGGGAGATGAGGAATAAAAATAAAAAGAGCAAAAGGGACTTCCCTGGCGGTCCAGTGGTTAAGACGCCACGTCCCACTGCAGGGGGCACGGGTCCGCGGCGCGGCCAAAAAAAGAAAAAGGAAAAATGAGCGAGAAAAGCCCCAGGAAGAATAAACAAGAACGAGGAGAAGAGGCTGACCGTACACCAAACACGGAAGGGAGGGAGGAGAGAGAAGAAAGGGCCCTGAGCTAAAAGGAGGGGGCGAAGGGGAGGGAACAGACCGCGGTGCCGGGCGCTGAATTCTTCCCCCTCCCCCCGCCCCCTTCTCCCCCCCATCCGCCTACTTCTCCCCCCCATCCGCCTACTTCTCCCCACACCCACCCCCTTTTCCCCACACCCGCCCCCTTCTCCCCCACCACGCCCCCTTCTCTCCCCGCCCCCTCACCCCGGCCCCCTTCTCCTCCCCAGTGTGCGGGAAACCCGTCAACCCTGTGGAGCAGAAGCAGCGCATCGTTGGAGGCCAGAAGGCAAAGCTGGGCAACTTCCCCTGGCAGGCCTTCACCAACATCCACGGCCGAGGGGGCGGCGCGCTGCTGGGCGACCGCTGGATCCTCACGGCCGCGCACACGCTCTACCCCAAGGAGTACGAAGCGCAGGGCAACGCCACCGTGGACGTGTTCCTGGGCCACGTCAACGTGGAAGAGATCACCAAGCTGGCCAACCACCCCGTGCGCAGGGTCAGCATCCACCCCGACTACCGCCAGGAAGAGTCCCACAACTTCGAGGGGGACATCGCCCTCCTGGAGCTGGAAAACAGTGTCACACTGGGCCCCAACCTCCTCCCCATCTGCCTCCCCGACAACGAGACCTTCTATGACCAGGGTCTCATGGGCTATGTCAGTGGCTTTGGGATCACGGAGGAGAGACTTTCTCACAACCTCAGGTTTGTCCGTCTGCCCGTAGCTAAGCGAGAGGATTGTGAGAGATGGCTCCGGAAAAAAAATAGGAAAGATGTGTTTTCTGAAAACATGTTCTGCTCTGGGGACCCGACTCTAAAGCAAGATGCCTGTCAGGGGGATAGCGGAGGGGTCTTTGCAGTGAGGGATGAGAAAAATGATCGCTGGGTGGCGACAGGCATCATATCCTGGGGCATCGGCTGCAGCAGAGGGTACGGGTTCTACACGAAACTGCTCAACTACGTTGACTGGATCAAGAAAGAGATGGAGGAGGAGGACTGAGCCCGGAATTCATTAGGTCAGAATCCAAAGAGCAAGGTGTAAAAAAAAAAAAAAGATTATCTAACCGGCTGTTGACAACCACTAAGAATCCATATTAAAATCACTGATGCAGAAAGACACTGTGTGAAATAAATTCTCTTTTCTATAATCCCATCCACACTCTTCACCTAAAATAACCCAAAGGTCACCTTTATTCCCCACACCCCCGCCCCAGGGTTGCAGAAGATATATTCCACAATCTCTAGTTATCATTGTTCTCTTCCATTTTTTTTGTTTTGTTTTGTTTTTCTTTTTGTTTTTGCGATACACGGGCCTCTCACTGTCAGTGGCCTCTCCCGTTGCGGAGCACAGGCTCCAGACGCACAGGCTCAGCGGCCATGGCTCACGGGCCCAGCTGCTCCGCGGCATGTGGAATCTTCCCAGACCGGCACACGAACCCGTGTCCCCTGAATCGGCAGGTGGACTCTCAACCACTGCGCCACCAGGGAAGCCCCTCTTCCATTTTTATAACCATTGGGTAATTGAATAGAACTCCTTCCAAATAAAATTTTATGAGAAAGCCCATTGTGTAAAATGAATTAAAAGGAATAAATGAATAAATAATAAATGAATGAATAAAACATCAGGATAATTGTAGTTTGCCAAGTTTATTTCAGTTCATATCATAAGGTGTTTCAAATAAATTCTTGATTATGTTGCATGGAAAATTGAAAAACAAGAAGAACAGCTATGCAGAAAGTAAAAAGTCACATTTTCATAGAATATTTTTCTGATTATAGAAATCATGGTAAAAGCAACTTTTGAGAATCCCAAAATCCCTCAAGCCCCTTCTGGGCTAGTGCTGTTTCAACTAGGGTCCTTCCCATAAAGTCCTCTTGGCTGCATTTTTTTCCCCCAGCATGAGGAGCTGATCCACCAGTCTATTTTCTTCTGACCAAAGAAATGTGACAATTCACTTGCTTTTTTAAAAGTTAAGTCTTTTCCTGAGTTTCAGGTGAAGCACACATGTTATTCCCAAGCGACTTGCAACGCCGTACGATTGATGTCTTTTAAGCCACAATGAATGATTTTCTAGCCCTTCTAGGCCTTGGTGATGAGCCTTTCCAGCTCCAAAGTCTCTGATGATGATTCACTTAAAACCCCTCCCTGCCCCTCACCCAGGGAAATGATCTGGTACTACAGCTAATGATGCAAAAAAACAGCCCCATCCTACTGTCCAAGGCAGCAGCAACAAGCGAATCCTTTCACCAATACCTCGGCCCATCCGCGAGGGCAGAACCCAAATAGAGTAAAGATTCTCTCTGGCAGGGATGGACTTCCTTTTGCTGTTATTTGTCAGATTCCAGGTTGATTTTTTTTCTACTCCTCCAATTATTAAAAAGAAGGAAAATTTCCACATCACAAGCATGTTTCTTAATATTTTTCCAATTTTTTTTTTTCTCTAGAGGAATCCCCCTTCTCCTGCCCAAAACTCTGTAGTCCAGGGTACACTGTCAACTCCATGGCACATGTAACGACAGGCAGGTAGGGGAAGGTAGTTGGCAGGTGTCGAGTTAAGGAATAAAGTAAATGGCTTTATGCTGCTGGGTTGATTTGACACGATACTTCCAGTAGTTTCCTATTGTTGGGTTTTTGGGGTTTTTTTTGGCTGCGTTGGGTCTTCATTGCTACACACGGGCTTTCTCTAGTTGTGGCGAGCGGGGGCTACTCTTCGTTGCTGTGCGCGGGCTTCTCATTGCGGTGGCTCCTCTTGTTGCAGAGCACGGGCTCTAGGCATGCGGGTTCAGTAGTTGAGGCACGCGGGCTCAGTAGTTGTGGCTTGCGGGCTCTAGAGCACAGGCTCAGTAGTTGTGGCGCACGGGTTTAGTTGCTCCGCGGCATGTGGGATCTTCCTGGATCAGGGCTCGAACCCGTGTCCCCTGCCTTGGCAGGCAGATTCTTAACCACTGCGCCACCAGGGAAGTCCCATTTGGTTCTTCAGACCTTTTGATTAGAGTTCTGGTTACTTCATCATGTGTTAACCACCAGCCTAATGTCAGCTGTTGAATTTTGCCCTTTTGGTCCATGGAAAATCAAAGTCCTTTCTTCATGGGCCACAAATATACCCCTTTTGGCTTCTGATAAAAACTGTTTTCCTGAAAGCCACGTGTCACATCAAACAGACCAGAGTGTCCCTGAACTCTTAATCTCAGGCCATGGCTTTCGTAAGACACCTTGTTAGGGCAATGGCCACCCTAAGGTAGCTCTTCTGTCCTCAGTTTAAAAAATACTAATCTCTGCATAGAAAACAAACTTATGGTTACCAAAGGGGAAAGCAGGGGGAGGGATAAATTATGAGTTTGGGATTAGCAGATTCCAAACTACTCTATATAACATAGATGAAAAACAAGGTGCCACTATACAGCACAGGGAATTATATTCAATATCCTGTAATAAACCCTAATGGAAAAGAATATGAAAAAGAATATATATATATTCACAAAATTGTAAGTCAACTATACGTCAATTAAAAAAAAAATACTAGTCTCGGGCTTCCCTGGTGGCGCAGCGGTTGAGAGTCCGCCTGCCGATGCGGGGGACGCGGGTTCGTGCCCCGGTCCGAGAAGATCCCACGTGCCGCGGAGCGGCTGGGCCCGTGAGCCATGGCCGCTGAGCCTGCGCGTCCAGAGCCTGTGCTCCGCAACGGGAGAGGCCACGACAGTGAGAGGCCCGCGTACCGCAAAAAAAAAAAAAAAAAAAAAAAATACTAGTCTCTATTGTCTGGTCCTTTTTCACCACTAATCATTTTGTGGGGATGAGGAGTTGTTTGTTTGCTCACTTGTTTGTTTTTCTGTTCCCTTGGGAAAAAGTAGAAGGGAGTCTTTGGGTCCCTCCTCACCAAGACGAGCTATAACATCTCGGTGCACAGTTCAATCCAGAGAAGACGTTGTTGCCTGACTGACAAATTAATCAAAACCACCAGGAAAGCAGATGAGCACATGCTGAATTTCTTTTGTTTTTCTTTCTCATTGAGTCATAATACTGTATTATACAAATGCACACGAAAGGAAAAGTCATCTTCAGGAGACATATTGAAACAATTTATACCACAAAATTTTAGACTGAAAGATCTTAAACAGCCAATTCTAACTGTTGTATGTGGATGTCTGAGTGAGGTTCGAGTACATTTGATGAATTTCAAAAACAGAACACGGTACCTTGTGTTGACGTTACGCTAATCCACGATACTCAGTAAATGTCAATTGGAAGAGAGGAGAGAAACTGAGTTCCTGTTTTCATGACAATTAAATATTAGCCGCTAGGGGCCCGAATCTCCAGGACACAGCAGCCCATCGCACTCCCTTTCTATGGTGCTGAAGTCTTGATGTGGAATAACCAAGTCAGCGAGAACTGGGTTATAAACATGCTTTATTACCGGTAGATAGTAGACACTGATAATGATAAACTGCAAACAGGTAAAGGGGAAACAAAAATCAAGGGTGTGCCCCACAATGAATTGCAGAGTCAGAACTGGAACAGGAGGCAATCATCAGGAAAGAGGGCTCCCGGTGGAACAGGACAAGATAAGCGTCCCTTCCCACACTGTTGTCCACCGGACAGATTCAGGGGAGAGGACCCAGGGACTCCAACTACACTGAATGACCGACACAACGACATGATCAAACCCCACCTCCAACCAGGTATCCCAACAATCAAGTTCTAGTTAAATCATACTCCCATGTCTTCTCTCAGTCATGGTGAAATAATGGGATTATCGTGAGGAACAGAAAGCAACAGATGGGTCACAGCCTGTAGAGAGGCTGGTGGGGTCTGTGCGGTTAGCCTCCACCGGGGGCACTATTTTCCTGCATCGTCTTCATGATCCAGTCAACATAGTTCTTGACGCGAGTGTAGATCCCATAGGTACCGCACTGGGGGCCCCAGGACACCAAGCCAGCGACATAGAATTTGGTATTCTCTTCATTAGGGACCTGTAGAGCAAAGGCCCCACCGCTGTCCCCTTCACAGCTATCAACACCCTTCTCACCTCCAGCACAGATCATGTTCTCAGTGAAAACAAAGGAATTTATATCTATTCCGGAATTTAGCCCCTTCAGCTCCCGGCACTTTGCTAAGGGAGCAATAGGTAATTTTGCCCCTCTGAGCTTAATAACATGATCTTTGGTATTTGTTCGGCCCCAGCCTGAGATCAGCCCCAGATCTCCCACTGAGGGGTTGTATTCTGAGGAGGTGCCTGGCAGGCAGATAGGGGAGACAGTGGGTCCCATTTTCACTGGGTCTTGCAGCCGCACCAGCGCAATGTCATTGTCAAAATTCTTCCGTACTTCCGAGGCATCCAGGACCTTCCAACCGGGATGAATAAACACTTTCTCAGCAGTGAGCATCTGGGCCTTTGCCAATTGCGAAGTGACCACTGAGGTAGAGCCAACGTACATCACTGGGTCACGGTTTCCCTCCACGGTGTGGGCAGCTGTCAGCACCCAGTACTCGTCAATGAGAGCCCCGCCGGCCCGGGGGTTCGAGAAGAAGACTTGCCAGGGGAAATTTTCAATCTTTGCCATGGAGCCTCCAAATATCCTCTGTTTTTCTGTAAAAGGTTCACCAGGGACGCCACAGACTAGGGAGGAACAAAAACAAGATGGGAAGGGAGCAGGGCAGATTGCTGGCCCCCTGCAAATCCTACAGCCACTCAAACACCTGCTGGGCCTCAGTGTTCTCAGCACAACATAGCCAAATATTTGGTCAACGATCTCAGCGCCTGACTCATCCTGAACTGACCTAAGGACCAAACATCCCACTTTGCCAGTGCCAAAAGCCGGCTTGTGGGAAAGACTGGTTTAAACGGAGGCCGTGTGCGAATTACTGAACCCAAACGAGCCTCACACCATGGACAGCTTAACTCACAGTGTGGGGAGGACACTTCACCCCAGGCTTGGCACATGGGGCCGGGGGCCCAGCTGGGAGCCAGAGCTGGGCAACCCTGTCCTCATACAGGTGTTAGGGGAGGCAAGCATTCTACCCTCCTCTGATGCCCAGATCAAACACTTATCACCTTCTTCTCTCAAGTCCTAATTGCAGCAAGTCCCTCCTAGTGACCTGTGGACGGTTCTCTTTTTCCATCTTTCATCTCATCCCCCACTGACTGGATCCAGGTTTGATTGCTTTGCCATTACTGAATATAACTAAAACGGAATTTTATTTCAGATAAAGTTGCCTTTCCTAAATCCCTCACTAGTCAGCCTGAATGGACTCTGAGTTGAACATAACAGACAGACCTGGGTTCAAAGCCTAACCATGCCCCTTCCTACCTCTGAACTTGCACTGAATTCCCTCAACTATAAAACGGGATCAATAACACCTACCCCAGAGCGTTGTTGCAAAGACTTAATTGAATGAGATAATAAATGCAATTGTTTGATTGCATTTGATTATTTGATTGAGAGCCAGCTCGGCCCCTAGCTCTCAATCACACTGTTGCTACTAAGAGGACGATTATTATTATTATGGCTTTGCCTGGGAGCCTTCTTCTACTCAACTCTGATTTCTACGCAACCCCTTATTCCTTTTATTCCTCTATATCTTGTTGTCAGATAGTCTTTTAATATAATAACTAGGCTCTTCGAGTAGTCTTGTTTCTGAATGTTGAATCCTCACTCTCTTATTTCAGGCCCTGTTTTTAGCAATCCTAGATGCCCTTACTACACCTACATTACCAAACCTAACTGGCCCAGACTCTGACACCAACTGTCACCGGCTGACTTTTCTCTTTCCCGTCCATCGGCCTGACAGTGTGGTTGATGAATTCCCCAAGGCCCTGGCAGGTGCACGGCCCAGCTTTGTCTCCACCTCACTGAGCTAGACTCTGGCAGCCCAGACGGTCAAGTTCCTTCCCAAGAGGATTACAGCTTCTTTTAGAAGGTGGGACCCATGCAACCACACCTGTGGCCGTGCTCCCTACACAAGCCTGAGCCCGGATTACCTGGGACACATTTGGGCAGCTCTGCGCCCAGCAGCTCGTTCACCCAGCTCCCGTTGCCAGCGCAGCGATACTCCTCTGGAACAGCACAAGGGACAGGGGACACACTCACCATCACATCTTCTGGAGTCTTCCCCCCCACCCTTTTCGTTCAGAGCCTTAGCACCTCTGGGATTTGAGGAGGCAAAATCAGATCAAACCAACTAGAAAAGAATCCTGAGAACATCCTCCAAACAATCTCTCTGGCCCCTATCCTGCCAAGGGAGGGGAAGGAACAGTCTCCAAAGCAGAGGGAAGAGGGTTACCGCAGAGGCTGGGAAAGTGCTTCAAGTGGGAAAAGAAATTAAATTAAATTAAAAGCAATGAAGTGGGACATAGTGTGAGCCAACCAGACCTTCATCCAGCACCACCAAGGCCTCCCCATCGAGAAAGTCAGGCATCGTAGAATAATGACTTGAAGCTGGAAGCATCACTCCTGTTCTACATTAAATAGTCGGTCGGGGGACTTCCCTGGTGGCTCAGTGGTTAGGACTCCATGCTTCCACCACAGGGAGCACCCAACCCAGGAAGACTGTGCTAGTCACCCTCCAACACTCTCATTCTTTCTTTCTCTTTTCTTTAGTCAAAGAAACCTACCGCTTCGTTCATTTTCCATGTAGTAATATGGCTGCTCACAAGTGTAGCGAGTGACGGAACCAAACAGAGTGTTTTCTGGATCTTCGACTCTACCATGCCGAATGGGTTCGGGAGCGCCACAGTCCACGGCTACGAGAGGAAGGCAGGAGAGAGATGGTCAGGACGGCCACTTCCTCCCAGGAAGAGTCACTGGGCCAGTCCACCCTCCCAGCCGTGTTCCTCACTCTTTCCCCACTCCCCACATCCATAAGCACACCTGGGATGAATCCCCCACGTCAGCCTCTCTGTGGCCATGGTCTCCGACTGGCATCCCTCAACACTCTAGCCCACTGAGTCCCGCCAGGTCTGATAGCTCCTTGAGAGCTACAAGGATGAACCTGGTTCTCAGTGGTTGGTGAGGCCTCTGAAGGAATGGACCAAGTAATGCTATTAACTCTACCAATCTCATAGCCTCTTTCTTTGGAAGAAACCCGCTAGTCTGGCTGGGATCAGATCAGGGCTGGGGCTCCATGACAGCCTTCCCTTCAAAAACTCAATCTACTCTCTCACAAGCCTAAGAGGAAACCATGCATTTGTATCTTAATGCACTCATCTTTCCATTCCCTTTGGGAGGAAACAAAAAAAAAAGAGTCCCATTTTAAAGAGGTACATACGTTGACACCGCAGTTTGGAATTACTCCACTTTCCGTTGCTTTGGCAAGTAGAATAGAAAGATGTCAAGCCAACACTTCCCTGGACAATAATAAACATCGCCATTAATTTATAAGGAGAGATATAGGGAATCAAAATCCAGAAAGGGAATCGATCTCTGGCCTTGGATCAATGAGGAGTCCTCACCACAAGAAGCTTGGGGACATCGTAGCAGAATGAACCAAGGCACCCAGCAGTTGCGGCTAAAAGACAACTTTGTCCCAGCATGTCAGCACCCCCCTGCCCCAGGAAGACCAAAGTCAAAAAGGGAATGTCAAGCTGTCCAAGGATCTTCATGACTGACAAGGAAAGACTAAAGATCCTGAACGGTTCTCTTTATGGAGAAGGTGTTAGACGTTTGCTGGAGCGAGAACGCTCGGTAAATGATTAGACAATTCCAGTACGCTCATCCCAACCTAGGGACAAGAGAGAAGCCTCTAACGGTGCTTTACCTGTACAACTTCAAACCCATCCACGCAGGTTATCTTCACCACATCTTTGAACACATATTTTGCTCTATCAGGCTCCCAAAAAGAATTGGCAGTGACTTCTTTAGGACAAGGGATTGCTTGGAAAGGATAGGAAAAAACTTTTTACCAAATAGGAGAATCTCTATGATATTTACATCATTCTCACACTTTCTACAGTTGTTCAGTCATCCTCAATCCTGACGCCCAGCATTCCAATACGGAGGTGTCTAAAATAATACGAGAGGGAATGCCCTGGCGGTCCAGTGGTTAGGGCTTGGCGCTTTCACTGCCGAGGGCACCTGTTCGACCCCTGGTTGGGGAACTAAGATCCCACATGCCACATGGTGTGGTGAAAAAAATTATTAATTGATTAATATGGCATTACTAATGAACCACCCCCAAGCTGTCTGCATTCACAGGTCCAGTTGAAAGATTCCTGGAAGTTGAGGCATTTCTAGCAACTACTGACAAGTTTAGATCCTGCTGAGGAAGTGAAGTATTCTCAGGATACCTGTCCATACAACAATCTACCTGTTTGGATTTTACATTGTGCAAGGACTTTGGTACCACCAACCAAAGAGCAACTTCTAAGTTACTCACGATCTCCATGGTAACGAAATTTCCATCCCTTTTTTTGCTCTGTTTCATCAGTTTGGAAGATGACATTGAGAGCATTACTCTTGGTTTCAATAGTTAGTGGCCCAGGGAATCCATTACCGCAGTAAGGACCAAATTGCTGGTTTCCTGCAACAAACTGAAGAGAAACAAAATGATGAAATCAGAAGAGAGAAAGAACTGAAATAAAAAGGCAAAATGGAAGGGACAAAAGTAAAATTAGGGCTTCCCTGGTGGCACAGTGGTTGAGAGTCCGCCTGCTGATGCAGGGGACACGGGTTCGTGCCCCAGTCTGGGAAGATCCCACATGCCGCGGAGCGGCTGGGCCCGTGAGCCATGGCCACTGAGCCTGCACGTCTGGAGCCTGTGCTCCGCAACGGGAGAGGCCACAGCAGTGGGAGGCCCGCGTACCGCAAAAAAAAAAAAAAAAAAGTAAAATAAAATAAGAAGGAGGGGAAAAAAAGAAAAGAAGGGGCAGAAAGCTATGTAATTTGTCTTCAAGGAGAAATCTCTCTGTGTGAGTTGGGAGAGAAGTTCATCGTCCATCACGCACAAGTAAACTGTCAGCGCAGCGGCCCTCAGAGTCAGCTGGTTCCACATCAAAATCTTCTCTCTGCATAGTCACCACCACTTGGAACCCCTCCTCCAACAGGATCTGATAGTCACACCTCGAGTTCTCTGGGTATAGACTGGGATAATTGGGACTTGTGAGCTCCCCAATCGGTGTGGTGAATACATCCCCACTGCAGTTGACTAAGGGAGAAAAAGAGAAAAGGAGAATCAAATATAGAGTCAAGCAAAGGAGTCCCTGCCTTTTGCTATGATGCTTCTCATGAACTGACAGTCCACAGTGATTGACTGTCACATTGACTGATTGAAGGCCACATGTCACAATTTCATACCCAACACATATCAGCAGAGATACCCAATACCTACTGGGTTTCCATCACTTTGCTGATGATAGAGCCTTTCACGGTTATGGAGAGCCCCGGGTTGACACAGGCACCTATCTCTCTTCTCCAATTAATTAACTTGACCCTGTAGGTTTGTCTTCCTCCACCCTTGTAGCTCCCCTTCAGTTTACGGGTAACTAAAAATAGATGCCAGACTTCCCTGGTGGCGCAGTGGTTAAGAATCCACCTGCCAATGCAGGGGACACAGGTTCGAGCCCTGGTCCGGGAAGATCCCACATGCCGCGGAGCAACTAAGCCCGTGCGCCACAGCTACTGAGCCTGCGCACCTAGAGCCCGTGCTCCACAACAGGAGAAGCCACCACAATGAGAAGGCCGCGCAGTGCAACGAAGAAGAGTAGTCCCCGCTCGCCGCAACTAGAGAAAGCCTGCGTGGAGCAGCAAAGACCCAATGCAGCCAAAAATAAATAAATAAATTTTAAAAAAGAAAGAAAGAAATCAGCTTGTAAACTATGAAAAAATGAAAATCGATGCCAAGTCAAGGCTGAGGTTAATCAAGATCGAAGGGTAGACAAGCCCCCTACCGAAGCCTCAAGCCATTCCAAATCCCAGGGAACGCGCACCCTTCCTGATGCCAAGCTCACCTCCGCAATTCCTCATATCATCATGGAGGAAGTATTCTGGCGGGCAGGAGCAGAAGTAACCACCAATGAAGTTGTTGCAGAAGTGGCTGCAAGGGGCATCTGCAAAGTCTGTGCACTCATTTACATCTACAAAGAGTAGAGAAAGATTGAGGTCAAGGACAGAGACCTAGAAGGAAGAATGAGGTTAAGCGCCACACTGCAAGGATAAGAAAAGTAGGAAGGGCCTGTTGCTTAAAGACATTCAATGAATCACATTTCAGGATGGTATTATTCTATACTACTCTTGTGAACTATGATTCCGGAGTTGCGCTCTCCCATTGCACAGCTGTAGGGGAGCTCTCAGTGCCAGAGACCCTTGATCTTTCTCACAAACAGAGCGTTTCAGCTCCAGAGACAACACTCTGCAAGCTGAACTTGATAATGTCTTCTGCAGGAAGGAACAATTAGTACATGTATTACTTTATATGCTGTTGGTACTTCTGTCAAGTCTAAACAATACTGTGGCTTTATGAGGTGTCCTGATTTCATTTTACCCTGGAGATAGCTGGAGACGCACACAGAATTTGAAAGTTTGTTTGCCATATGTTAAATGGGTTTGAATACCATACATTCCTTGTGTGAGTCTTAACAACTTATTTAACTTCCTGTCCTTACTTCCCCTGTCTTTAAGTAGATCTAATAACACCTAGTTAAAGAATTGAGGTGAAGATTAAATTAATATAGGTAAAGTTCTTAACACAGTGCCCAGTTCATAGTGGTTCTCAATAAATTACTGCTTATTAACTCTTTTTTATCATTACTATCATCATCACCAGGATATGATTATGCATTTGAATTTCACAAAAGCAATTCATGGAGGGATCCAAGCCAAGTCAACACTTCATAAGAGTTATAAACAGAACCCTCCCTCCCTGCATTGCTCAATGTTTGTCCGGCTTCTAATCATGTGGTTGGATCAATGAGGCACACAGAGGAGTGAGCCTTACCTACAGCAACGTAGTATGCAGCAAACCCAGTGAAACGCTCTTCGTTGGAGAAGTCTGACTTGAAGATCACCTGGAGTTTGTTGTATGGGACTTGGAACTCTTCCACCACTGGGGAGTTGGGATTCTTGCTGGTCCTCTGTCCACAGAGTTTCCCTTCTTCAAGACCTCCTGACATTATCTAAGAGAAGAGTCAAAAGAAACTAGGAAAGGGTAATATTTTGGTATGGAGGTCAGAGAAAAAGGGACAGAGAGACTGGACCATTTCCCATCTTAGGACTATGTGAGCACAGCTCACTGTATGCCGGTGGCACCCCCTCCTGCATCCTCTCAGCCCACCAGCCCAGCCCCATC
This sequence comes from Grampus griseus, assembly GCF_964374135.1. Taxonomy (NCBI): domain Eukaryota; kingdom Metazoa; phylum Chordata; class Mammalia; order Artiodactyla; family Delphinidae; genus Grampus; species Grampus griseus. The sequence goes on along the minus strand of NC_139005.1, from coordinate 6,439,089 downwards.
CTTCACGTGCTTATTACAGTATACCTGCACTGAGTCATATGCGCAGTTCTCGGACAGCTCTATGTCCAGATGGGTAAAGTAAAGGTGGATCCCGTACCCCTCAGGAACTTCTATATCCCAAGACTTCTTTACTTCATTGGGGTATGCCTGAGGATAGTTGGGGGACAGGATCTCCCCATACATAGCAGGCTCAGCATAAACCCATGCCAAAAGGGAAAACAGGACAATACACCTGAAAAAATAAAAAAGGCATATGGAGAGGTGGGTGACCCAGGTGCCAGCAGACAAGGGCAGGGAGAAGGGATGGGAAAGGCGAACGGCACCAGCACATGGAGGAGAATCTTGGGTTGGAACGAAGCAAAAAGGCCTAGGTCAAAGCAAAACCCAGGCTTCAGATCTGAGGCATTTTCTTGAGAAGATGAAGGGAATGGGGTCCACATACATCTCCGTAGACCCGTGATCACTCACCACATCTCTGGCAATTGGTCCATCCCTGGTGAGCAGCTCGTCTCTTGGTCCTGGCTCTCTGCACCTCTGGACTTTGGACCTAAAGCGGTGGCAGACCTGGCTGTATTTGTCTAACAAGCACACACGCACCTGCTTGGGTGGTAAGGGGCCAATGTCACCTTGGTAAGAATAACACAGAGGTTCAACAGAGCCATATCATTAATCATCACTGGACGACACCCATCCTCTCACACTCGCCCTGGTTCTGGATTGAAACTACATCTTATCCTTCTCCCCTGGCTTCTCAGGACCTTCTCCCAGTTTTTCTCCAAAATAATGAGTAATTTCTCCCAGTTTTCTGCTTCCTCTGTTCTCCTCCCTCACCCTCAACACCCACCCCAGCCCCGACTCGTTCAGTCTCCCTCCTGCCCTAACAGAACAATATATATCCCCTTTTCCGCTCAGGATTTCAGGAGTCTTTCCCCATCATGACCATCCACCTATGACATGTCTCCCTCTTCTTTTGACAAGGATCCCCCTTATCACCTCGAACCAGCTCTCCTGACTGTGTATTATTGCATGTATTTCTCCCAATGACCACTGATGGAGGAATGAGCTCCTTTTCCTAGGGGAAGGCAGTGACCTTGGGAGAAGTGGTCTGAGACAGGGTTGGATGTGGAAGGAGAAAAGGGACAGCTGAATGACAAGAAACATGAAAGGAAAGGAAAGGTATTCCCTCAATTTCCTACCTTAATTTTCCAGTTTTTTTTTTCTTAACCTTTACTAAAAAGACAAGCCATCTCCCCACAGTTCTTAGCAACGTGTTGCCAAATATGTTTCTAACCCTGAAAACAGTGGTAGGTGGTGGGGTGACATGGGGGTGGATGGGGTCAACCTAAGAGAAATAAGTGGCCTATATTCTCCCTCTGGGTTCTGCTCTTTCCGGCCCTCCATCTTTGCCCAAAACCTTCCTATGTAAAGTTTTCTGCCTTCCTTTTTCCTCCATCAAAGCTCTGCTCTTTGATTTTAAGGTTTTTACCTTCAGAAGCTGATGGGAACAAGTGGGTCAGTCCTGTCTCTCTTGCCAGTGGGCGTGCCGGGCAACCCTGCCGGCTCCCAGGAAGAGCAGCATAGGGCCTGGGTGCAGGAACCTCCGCCTCCCTGTCCTGGTTCCGTTCCTGTGATTCTCTACCCCAGTGTGCATGTCTGAAATTCCCTGATCCCAGCAAAGAGGGGGCTGGGAGACCATGACTTAGGGAAAGGGGAACTCAGCCTTGATCTTGGAGCTCCCTCTGCTTTTGAAACAAGAACTGCATACTGAGGCCTGAGATTCCTCTTTCCCAGGCCACAGGGGGAGAAAGGAGGGATTGGGGAATTTCACCAGTTGCCTAATGCTCTTTTTTAGCCAAAGGGTGTGTTACAGAGTTTTCGGGGAAGTCAGGTGATTTGTGGGAAAAGGAGGGCATTAATACTGTAGAGAAAAGCCAAACCCAGAAAGTCCAGCCCTCCAACTGCGTATGAATCATGAATTATCAGAAATGCAGGTCATCTCTGCCTTTAAAGCAAACGTAATGGTTGGATAACGACTTATACCTAGATCCCAGATGCTGGGGGGTGGTGCTTTTTCCTCTTCCTGAAATCCCCTCCACATCTTCACACATCTAAATGATATCCACCCATAAACCTGCAGTTCAGATACAATCCAGAGTCCTTTATCCATTACCCTTGGGTCAAGATATGCTTCAAAATTCAGAATTTTATGGCCTTTTAAAAGACAGTGCAGGGAATTCCCTGGCGGTGCGGTGGTTAGGGCTCTGCGCTTTCACTGCCCGGGGCCTGGGTTCGACGGATCCCTGGTTGGGGATCTAAGATCCTACAAGCCGCGCAACAAGGCCAAAACAAAAAAATAAGAGAAAAAAAAAAGAGAAAAAAATAATAATAATAAGAAGAAGAATACAGTGCCAATGCGGCATACAGACCCAATACCCCAATATTAGGTAACATCTCCTCCTGTCCCTCCCCCCGCAAGGGGCTGAGATAACACTCCATCATCAAACATTAATATTTCTGCAGCTAAACAGGGCTCATCTTCACAGTGAGTAGAATAACTAAAGTTATCATTTAGTTATCATTCTATATTATATTTATAAATGACTTCACATTAGTTCAAATTAGGTTTTTCTGCCAGATGAGTTTTGGTACCAAAAAAACCCCACTTTGTTTCCAGAGCCTTTTGGAATGTAGAGCTTCAGATAAGGGACCAAGGGGTGGTGGGCGTGTACAACTCCTCCACAGAGACTTCCCTGACCTCCCAGCTCTCCTTCTGTCCCTTGTCACTTTCTACCCCTGTCTTAGTGACTGAATTCCAACAGATCTACAGCTTCATCAAGTGAAGACGCTCCCTTATCTTACATACACACCACTAGACACTTTTAAAGCTGCCAATTAAACTATGATGTATGATTGATTATAAGACGCACCCGATTTCAGAAGTGTTGAAATGTGGGCAACTGTTCTAAACAAACAATACTGGCTGCGTGGAGCCTGGCCTTCTCCAGAACAATTTATCACATCTAACTTCTATTCCAAAGCTATTGATATGAGAGCAAGTTTTTAAGCACAAATATAAGCACTTGATGGCGCTGTTCAGGCGATTAACAACGATTGCACAGGGGCTTCCCTGGTGGCGCAGTGGTTAAGAATCCGCCTGCCAACGCAGGGGAAAAAGGGTTCGAGCCCTGGTCCAGGAAGATCCCACATGCCGCGGAGCAACTAAGCCCGTGCACCACAACTACTGAGCTTGCACTCTAGAGCCCGTGAGCCACAACTACTGAGCGCGCATGCTACAGCTACTGAAGCCTGTGCGCCTAGAGCCTGTGCTCTGCAACAAGGGAAGCCACCGCAATGAGAAGCCCGCGCACCACAACAAAGAGGAGCCCCCACTCGCCGCAACTAGAGAAAGTCCACGCACAGCAACGAAGACCCAATGCAGCCAAACATAAATTAAATAAAAAATTGATTAATTAATTTTTTAAAAATTGGGCTTCCCTGGTGGCGCAGTGGTTAAGAATCCGCCTGCCAACGCAGGGGAAAAAGGGTTCGAGCCCTGGTCCAGGAAGATCCCACATGCCACGGAGCGACTAAGCCCATGTGCCGCAACTACTGAGCCCGTGTGCCAAAACTACTGAAACCCACGCGCCTAGAGCCCACGCTCCACAACAAGAGAAGGCAGCGCAATGAGAAGCCCACACACCGCAACGAAGAGTAGCCCCCGCTCGCCGCAACTAGAGAAAGACTGTGCACAACGAAGACCCAACGCAGCCAAAAAATTTTTTTTAAAAAGTAAACATGCAAATAAATAAATAAAAGGAGACTTTGTTGATACTTTTGTTGTGCTGCTTCAAATTTACATAAAGTGGCGCCTTACTCTGTCTAGTGTCTTGATGAGGGGATAAAAGAGAAACAGACATGTGCAGTGTGTAATCACTAAGTTCAAAAGTCCTGTTTTTTAAGGAAGCCTATTTGCTCTAAAATACTGGGGGCAGAGGTGGGAATGAGGGGGGATTATAGATGAAACAGAACTGCCCATAATTTGTAATTATTGAAGTGTTGGGTAACGGGAGTTTATTATATTATTTTCTTTAGTGTACATTTGAAATTTTCTGGGATGAAGAGTTAAACATAAATAAAGAAGGCTTGTTTTGTTAGCATACAAATAAAAATGTGGGGACTTCCCTGATGGCGCAGTGGTTAAGAATCCGCCTGCCGATGCAGGGGACACGGGTTCGTGTCCCGGTCCGGGAAGATCCCACGTGCTGCGGAGCGGCTGGGCCCATGGGCCATGGCCGCTGGGCCTGCTCTTCCGGAGCCTTTGCTCTACAACGGGAGAGGCCGCGGCAGTGAGAGGCCCGCGTACCGCAAAAAGAACAAACAAACAAACAAAAACCAACTTGAGTGACAGGCACTGGGCAGTAATAAGAATGCAGTCAGTCAGCCAGTCCTTCAATCAGCATTTACTGAGTATCTACTATGTGCCAGGCTCCGCTAAGCTCCGGATGCACAGTGTACCCAAAATGACACAGTCCTTGCCCATATAGGAGTCACAGTCCAGTGTGGAGAGTCTCACGTCAACCCCGATCCAGAGATTTTGTTATGAGTTGAGCATATCAGACCAAGTTCCTCCTTGCCTTTGGTTGCGTTCTCTCCCAGGAAGCTCCTTGTGCAAGTAGATTACTGATACACTCACCGTGCCCAGTCCCCAGAGAGAGCCCCATAAGAATGAATCCCAAGTTAGGCTGGGACCACCATCCTCTGCCTCTCACTACACAGGTGAACTGATCCGAAAATATGAGGCCACTGAGAGAAAATATGCCAAAACTACCCAGCAAATGTGTTTGATTTGCCTTATATAGTACTGGCCTACACAGAATTTTTAGAATTTTTTAATTAGTCACCAAGATTAAAAAACAGAAGGTTTGGGACTTCCCTGGTAGCTCAGTGGTTAAGAATCCCCCTGCCAATGCAGGCAACACGGGTTCGAGCCCTGGTCCGGGAAGATCCCACATGTTGCGGAGCAGCTAAGCCCGTGCGCCACAACGACTGAGCCTGCTCTCTAGAGCCCGCGAGCCACAACTACTGAAGCCTGCGCACCTAGAGCCCGTGCTCCACAACAAGGGAAGCCACCGCAATGAGACTCCCGTGCACTGCAACAAAGAGTAGCCCCGCTCGCCACAACTAGAGAAAGCCCGCGCGCAGCAACGAAGACCCAATGCAGCCAAAAATAAATAATAAATTTTTTTAATTATAAAAAAAAAGACAGAAGGTTATACACACATGCTTCCAGCTTCTTTGAAGGAAACAGAATATCTAGCCTGCAGGGACTGACTACGTAACAACCATACCCGCCTGTGCTTTGCTTGATATCCTCCCTTAACTGGCTGCCCCTCCACCAACATCTTCTGTCTTTAGTGGAAGATGGTATTTAAGGTGATGGCCTGGGCCATTTCTGGGAGTTACTCAGTTTTCCTAGGCATCTCCCATATATACAGAAGGTATACATGTTTTTAAACTTCTGTTTTGCTTTCCTCTTATTAACCTGTCTTTAATCACAGGGGTGTCTCCTCCAAGGACCTAGAGGGGAAATTACTTTTCCTCATCCATAGAAGTATTATATACACACTCATCCAGCTCCTTCTTTTTTTTTTTTTGCGGTACGCAGGTCTCTCACTGTCGTGACCTCTCCCGTTGCGGAGCACAGGCTCCGGATGCGCAGGCTCAGCGGCCATGGCTCACGGGCCCAGCCGCTCCGCGGCATGTGGGATCCTCCCGGACCGGGGCACGAACCCGTGTCCCCTGCATCGGCAGGCGGACTCTCAACCACTGCGCCACCAGGGAAGCCCCAGCTCCTTCTTATTACAAGTGGTTGATTAGGAGTATCCAAAGGAGATATTTTGAGTATCTCTAACGCCGGATCACACTGTGGGCTATCAGTGCTCTCTTTACTACTGGAAATGGTCATTTCTCACAGTTTTTATTCATAAGTGTCACTTTGGATTTGTGTGCTTATTTCTCATCTTGGCTCTCGAACCATGTTGGAAAGCGTAGGGGATGTTTTTCAAGAGAGTTAGCGGCTTCAGTTCAGTCATACCGCATCAGGACCCTTTCTAACCAATCTGACGCATCCTTTGCTCTATCACAGCGCTTTGTTTTTCCAGGTGCACGGCATAGTGATCAGATATTTCTATACTTTACAAAATGATCACCATGATAAGTTCAGTTACCATCTGTCACCATACAAAGTTATTACAACATTCTTGACTACATTCTCCATGTTGTAAATTTCATCCCTGTGACTCACTTATTTTGTAACTGGAAGTTTGTCCCTCTTAATGTCCCTCACGTATTTCACTCGTTCCCCTCAACCCCCTCCCCTCTGGCAACCACCTATTTGTCCTCTGTATCTATGAGTCTGTTCCTGCGTGTAGTTATATTTGTTCAATCGTTTTGTTTTTTTAATTCCACATATAAGTGAAATCATATGGTATTTGCCTTTCTCTGTCTGACTTATTTCGGTTAGCATAATACCCTCTAGGTCCATCCATATTGTCACAAGTGGCAAGATTTTGTTCTTTTTAATGGCTGAGTAATATTCCATTATATATGTATATCATGTCTTCTTTATCCATCCATCTACAGATGGACACTTAGGTTGCTTCCATATCTTGGCTATTATAAATAATGCTGCAGGGCTTCCCTGGTGGCGCAGTGATTGAGAGTCCACCTGCCGATGCAGGGGACACGGGTTCGTGCCCCGGTCCGGGAAGATCCCACATGCCGCGGAGCGGCTGGGCCCGTGAGCCGTGGCCACTGAGCCTATGCATCCGGAGCCTGTGCTCCGCAACGGGAGAGGTCACAACAGTGAGAGAGGCCCACGTACCGCAAAAAAAAAAAAAAAAAAAAATACTCTAGACTTACTGATAAAACATTTGCATGCAGAGGGTGGGAAAAAAATCCAACAAAATTCAGGAGACTTCACCTCAGTGAAATTCTAGGAGTCCAATGATGTGGGGCATCTTGAGATCTTTACCCTTCTAAGGTAAAGGATAAGTTGTTGCATCTGGCTCCTCCTACAATCAAAAAAGAGGCACAATGCTTGTTGAGCCCCTTTGGATTTGGGAGGCAACATAGTCCTCATTTGGGTTTGTTACAAGCAACCCAAATCCACTAGTTTTGAGTGGAGGTTAAATGTGGGGATACCCTATCACAGGTCCAGACTGCTAGGCAAGCTGCTCAGCTACTGGGCGCATGTGGTCCAGCAGATCCAATGATGTTTGAAGTGGCAGCGGCAGATAGGGATGCTGTTTGTGAAACCGAGTCCTACGGTTCATTTATAATTAAAACTAATGCCTGGGTTTCTGTTCTTGTCTTTCTCATTCCTCTTTTGTTCCCTTTTGTCTTAGCCCATCCCTATTTGACCACAGGCTAATCAATAAGGAGGATGAAGATCAGGTGACTTGAGCCACACTTTCCGATAAGCATCACTGTTTATGTGCTGTTTAAGTTATCTTCCAGGGCAAGATGACCTTTACAGATCGTTTTGACAGGGTCCTCTCCCCACCCAGGTCAGCAGACCAAAGAGCGTAGACTGCAGATGACTAAGATGATGAACCCCAGCTCCTCTGTTCTTCCCTTTTAAAAACCCCTAATTTAGAGACCAAGTTGGAGTGGATCTGAGACTTGCTTGGCGCCCTGCAATAAAATCCTTACTCTGCTACAGACACCCACTGTTGGGAATTCCCTGGCGGTCCAGTGGTTAGGACGCAGAGGTCTCACGCCGAGTTCCCTGATCTGGGAGCTAAGATCCCGCATGCCACACAGCACAGCCAAAAAAATTAAATTAAATTAAATTAAATTAAGTTTTTAAAATACCCACTCTCAGACTTTGGCTTTTTGTGCTGTGGGCACATGAGCCCTTTGTTCGGTTTCATCTGGAGCCTTCAGCAGTCCCCTATAGGTGAATCGCAGGGCAGGCTCTTAGGATTTTGAAGCAAAGCCCTGCCATCCTCTGCAGATAACTACTCTCCTTTTGAGAAACAGCTCTTGGCCTGCTACTGAGCCTTAGTAGAGACTGAACACTTAACCGTGGGCCACCCAATTACCATGCAACCTGAGCTGCCCATCATGAACTAGGTGTCACATGACCCACCGATAAAGTTGGGTGTGCACAGCAGCATTCCATCACCAAACGGAAGTGGTCCAAGCAGGCTCTGAATGCACAAAAAAAGTTACATGAAGAAGTGGCTCAAATGTCCATGGTCCACACTCCTGCTACACCGCCTCCTCTCTCCAAGCCTGTACCTATGGTCTCATGGGGAGTCCCTACAATCAGTTGACAGAGGAAGAGAAAGCGAAGGACTGGTTTACAGATGGCGTTGCAGGATACACAGGTAGCATTTGAATGTGGACAGATGTCCCTTTCTGGGACATCTCTGAAGAAAAGCGGTGAAGGGAAACCCCAGTGGGCAAAACACAGATTAGTGCAACTTGCTGTTCAGTTTGCTTGGAGGAGAAATGGTCAGATGTGCAACTACATATCAATTCATGGGCTGTAGCCAGTGGTTTAGTTGGATAGTCGAACACTTGGGAGGAACACAGTTGGAAAATAGATGACAAGGAAATTTGGGGGAAAGGTATACAGTAGGCCTCTCTGAATGGGCAAAAAGCATGAATATATTTTTGTCCCATGTGAATGTTCACCAAAGGGTGACCCCAGCAGAGGAGGATTTTAAGAATCACATGGAAAAATGACCCATTCTGTGGATACCAGTCAGCCTCTTCCCAGCCACCTATCATTGCTTAATGAACTTATGAACAAAGTGGTCACGGTGGCTGGGATGGAGATTATACATGGCCTCAGCAACATGAACTTCCATTCACCAAGGCCAACTTGGCTATGGTCACTGCTCAATGCCCAATCTGCCGACAGCGGAAACAAACACCAAGTCTCCAATGTGGCAAGTTGATCACCCCAGGGGTGATCAACATGGTAGCAAGTTGATTACACTGAATTACTTCTGAAACCACACAACTCAGATTGGGACTTGAACCCACGGGCCAGGACTTGAACCCAGACAAAACCCAAACTGGGACGTGAGCCCACTGTCTTTTAATTGAGATCACACCACACATGTGGTCTCAGGACTTGATGAAATTCAGATTCTTTATGTCTCATTGCAGAAAGAATTCAGTGAGAAACAAAGTGATAGGTAAGAAGTAGATTTATTGAAAGAGATACATACTCCATAGACCGAGTGTGGGCTATCTCAGAAGGTGAGAGGCCTTAAAATATGGGGTATTTTGTATTTTGGGGTTGGGTAATTTCAAAGGCTAATGAGCGGGAGGATTATTCCAACTATTTTGGAGAAGGGGTGGAGATTTCCAGGAATTGGGCCACTGCCCACTTTTCCGGCCTTTTATTGTTAGCTTTGGAACAGTCATGGAGCTGGTGGGTGTGTCATTTAGCATATGCTAATGCATTACAATAAGCGTATAATGAGGCTCAAGGTCTACTGGAAGTTGAGTCTTCTGCCATCTTGGACCTAGTTGGTTCTAACCAGTTTTTGTCCTGTCCTCAATGGCTGTGTCATTCTTTTAAAGGTTATGCTCTGCCCCCTTCCCTCCTGTTTCACTTCCATCATGGAAGGTCAGCATTTTGTTCTTACTGCAATTAGACACTTCGGATATGACTTTGCCTTCCCGCTTGCAATGCTTCTGCCAAACCTACCATCTGTGGACGTACAGAAAGACTTATCCACCATCATGGATGGACAGCATTGCTTCATATCAAAGAACTCACTTCACAGCAAAAGAAGGGCAGCAACAGGTCCATGTTCATGGAATTCGCTGGTTTTATAGTGTTCCTCACCATCCTGAAGCAGCTGGCTTGATAGCTTTTGTAGACTTTTGAAGACTGAGTTACAGTGCCAGCTAGGGGGTGATGGGGCTCAGGACAGGTCACCCCAAGATGTGTCAGGCTGACACGCAGATTATTTCGAGCTGAAAGCAGAAAGACCTAAAAGACTCGGGAAGAACCTTTGAACAACTCCCCACTCTTATTGCCCCAAAGAATTTAAGATAGGAGGGCTGTCCCAGGAAGGAATTATAAATAACTACAGTAAAGTATAAATTAGATGTGGTAGACAGGGAGAAACCTAGCAAGGCCCATTTGATCAAAGTCCTCTCTGTGTGCCACTGTCTTTGGATCTGTTTGCCAAATATTAACTCTTTTTATCTTCCTGTGAATTACCTTACTTCCCTTTGAAGTGTCAGACTCCCTGTCCTTAGTCTAGAATAATATATATTCTTCATCTTGCCTTGCTGTCTTGGGAATTCTTCACGCTTATGTGGATTCGTCATGCGCATGTAATCAATTTGACTTTCTCCTGTTAATCTGCCTTATGTCATTTTGATTGACAGCCAAAAAGAACTAAGAGGGGAAAGAGGAGGAAATTCCCCTCCCCCGCAGTGGTTTTGGGGAAGAAGAAATTGTCCTCTACCCTTCTAGGTTCTTCTGACTGGTCTAAGAATCAAACTGACGTGAGACAGAGTTACAGGAGAAAATCAAACAAAAGTTTAATAACGTGTTTACATGGGAGAGACCCAGGAAAACTGAGCAACACAATGGCCAAAATCCTCACCTTAAATAGTCTCTTCAGCTAAAGACAAAAGAAAATGGTGGGGACAATGGATGGATCTCAGGCCCTGCCGAGTTTCCCCACCACACTCAGCCCATATTCTTTGCAAATATCTCTGGTGATAGGTCTATTCTAGGAACAAACCCTCTATCTGAATTGTTTTAGGCAGTTAGGGAGAAGGTCAAATGTTCTTCCTGAGTCTTTTAGGCCTTGATTATTTTCAGCTCAAAATAAGCCACATGCCAAAGAGACATTTTGGGATGACAAATTTTCCTCCCCTACAGTGGTCATACCTGGCAAGGCTGGGGCAAGGTCCTCCAGAAGGCTGTATATGCTCTGAATCAGCACCTAAAATATTTCACCCACAGCCAAGATTCATGGGTCCAGGAATCAAGGGGTGGAAATGGGAGTGGCAGTGATCGCTACTAATCCTAGGAACCCACTAGCAAAATTTTTGCTTCCGGTCCCTGTGTCCTTATGCTCTGCTGGCCTGGAGGTCTTGGTTCAGAGGAAGGAATGCTTCCACTAGGAGACACAACAATGATTCCATTGAACTGGAAGGTAAGACTGCTGCCCGGCCACTTTGCCTGTTGATTCAGAGGCATGAGGAACTCAAAGAAGGGAGTTACTGTGCTGGCTGGGCTGACTGACCCTGACTTCCAAGGGGAAACTGGACTGCTTCTCCACAATGGGCATAAGGGAGAATAAGTCTGCCATACAAGAGATCCCTTAGGGCTTCTCTTCCCATTACCATGCCCTGTGATGAAGGTCAATGGAAAACTGACAATCCAATCCAGGCGGGACTATCTATGACCCAGACCTCTTGGGAATGAAGGTGCGAGTCACTCCACCAAGTAAAGAACCACAACAAACTGAGGTGCTTGCTGAAGGCAAAGGAATTATAGAATGGGTAGTAAAAGAAGGTAGTTATAAATACCAGCTATGGCCATGTGACCAGTTACATAAAGACTGTAATTATCAAAAGTATTCCTCCTTGGAACTAGTGATGTAAGCCTCATATCTACTCGAAGAAGGCGGTCTTTTCCCCTCCCCCTTTCCTTTGACTATAAAACTGTAGCGCACTTAATCCACAGGGCAGAGCTCCCTCGCATGCCCGCTTGCATCTCTTACAAGCATCCTATATTAATAAATCTACTTCTTAGAAAAAGTAGATTATCAAAAAAAAAAGTATTCCTCCTTTTGTTATGAATTTATATATATATATATACATATTGTGGGTTTTCCCCTCTTATTCCCTTATCATGTACCATAATATATATTGACTTTCTTTCATAGAATTGTGGGTTTTTTTAACTTAGGCTCAGTGATTTCCCCTCATTAGAATGAATCCCCTGCTCCTCACTAGCCTCATGACATCCATACATCATGTTATTTATACTGCCCCTTGCATTCTTTCTTTCTTTCTTTCTTTCTTTCTTTGGCCGCGTCAGGTCTTAGTTGCAGCATGTGGGAATTTTTGTTGCTGCATGCGGGCTCAGTAGTTGTGGCACACGGGCTCTAGAGCACGCGGACTTAGTTGCACTGCAGCATGTGAGATCTTAGTTCCCCGACCAGGGATCGAACCCACATCCTCTGCATTGGAAGGCAGATTCTTAACCATTGGACCACCGGGGAAGTCCCGAATTTAAGTGTTTTTAATTTTACATCATAGTATTGAAGTTATGAGAGATGGAGGAGAAGAGTGAGCATCACTCAGGGACTTTACCTCATCTTCTGGGGAAGGGGTTGGTGCATTTTCAGTTGCACACAGGATGGTTGTATCACGTTAGGTGGAATGATGACCTTGTTGTCTTTATTTGGAGAATAAGTATGGCTTAAGGACACACATATGAGTGTCAAATTGACAGGGGGTAGACTCGTGATGATTAATTTTATGTGTCAATTGACTGGGCCATGAGGTGCCCAGATATCTGGTTAAACATTATTCTGAGTGTGTCTGTAAGAGTGTTCCTGGATGAGATAAACATTTGAATATGCAGACTGAGTAAAGCTATCTGCTTTACTGAGTGGGCCTAATCCAGTTCTTTGAAGGCCTGATAGAATAAAAGGCTGAGTAAAGGAGAATTGGCTCTCTCTGCCTGCCTTTGAGCTAGAATATTGGATAATATAATAGAATAATTTCTCCTGCTTTCAGACACAGACTTGGCCTGAAAATAACACCTTTGGCTCTCCTGGTTGTCAGGCCTTCAGAATTGGACTGGAACTGGACCATTGTCTCTCCTGCATTTCCAATTTGCTGACTGTGAATCTGGGGACTTCTCAGCCTCCATATTCACATGGGCCAATTCCTTATTTTATATATATATATACCTATATATATGTAGTTGACCCTTGAACAACATGGGGGTTAGGGATGCCAACCCCTTACGCAGTTGAAAATCTGCGTATAATTATACAGTCGACCCTCTGTATCAGTGATTCTGCATCTGCTGATTCAACCAACTGTGGATCGTGTGGCACTACTGTATGCATATAGTAAAACAAAATCTGCATATAAGTGGACCCACACCGTTCAAGCCTCTGTTGTTCAAGGGTCAACTATATACATTTATCCTACTGGCTCTGTTTCTCTGCAGAACCCAGACTAATACAGAAGCTTAAGCATGTTCTTTAAAGACATAAAACTATTCAAAATACAGATTATCTAAGAGTTTTTTGGGTTTTTTTTCTTGGCGGTGTCACGTGGCTTGTGAGATGTGGGATCTTAGTTCCCCAACCAGGGACTGAATCCGGGCCCTCGGCAGTGAGAGCACAGAGTCCTAACCACTGGACCGCCTGGGTATTCCCTAAAAGTACTTTTTTTTTTTTTTTTTTTGCGGTACGCGGGCCTCTCACTGCTGTGGCCTCTCCCGTTGCGGAGCACAGGCTCCAGACGCGCAGGCTCAGCGGCCATGGCCCACGGGCCCAGCCGCTCCACGTCATGTGGGATCTTCCCGGACCAGGGCACGAACCCGTGTCCCCTGCGTCGGCAGGCGGACCCTCAACCACTGCGCCACCAGGGAAGCCGTAAAAGTACTTTTTTAAGCAGACTATTAGAAAAATACTTGTAGGGACTTCCCTGGCGGTCCAGTGGTTAAGACTTTGCGCTTCCACTGCACAGGGCACAGGGTTGGGGAACTAAGATCCCACATGCCGGACTTCCCTGGTGGCACAATGGTTGAGAATCTGCCTGCCAATGCAGGGGACACGGGTTCAATCCCTGGTCAGGGAAGATCCCACATGCCGTGGAGCAACTAAGCCCGTGTGCCACAATGACTGAGCCTGCGCTCTAGAGCCCACGAGCCACAACTACTGAGCCCGAGTGCCACAACTACTGAAGCGCACGCGCCTAGAGCCCGTGCCCCCAACAAGAGAAGCCACCGCAATGAGAAGTCCGCACAGTGCAATGAAGAGTAGCCCCCACTGGCCGCAACTAGAGAAAGCCCGGTAGCAACGAAGACCCAACACAGCCAAAAATAAATAAATAAATAAAATTTAAAAAAAGATCCCACATGCCACATGGTGTGGCCAAAATAAATAAATAAACAAATAAATAATTTTAAAAAGAAAAGAAATATACTTTAAAACAAAGAGGAAAACTTCTCATAAAGATGGCAAATTAACTTGCCTCTTGTGCCTAAAATCCCACTAAAATCTAGTAAAGGGTGGGGTGGAGAAGGTATAAATCTATAGGAACAAAGTGAATGGAAGAAGAGCAGATGAAACATTTAAACACAGTTTTGAAAAATGGAAAGAAGGTGTGGTATAGTGATGATACAGTCCAGGGGAAGTAGCTGATAAGGAGTCAAAACCGGAGGAATGGCCTGAAAGCCTAGACTCCAGAAAGGTGGACCCTCAAGACCCCTCCCTACCTAGCACAACCAGGGAAGTACCCAACCCCACCACCACCAGGCAGAGAATTGATGCTATATTCTCTGCGAAAATGGATAGGAAAGACTCTGGACCCAAAGACATCAAGCATTGCATGGAACAAGAGAGAGATGTGCACCTATAAAACAGACGTACATCTTCCAAGCAGGAGACTGGGAGACTCCTCTCTGAAGAGACTGAATAATCCTAAAGAATAAAGCCTCCAGGGACTTCCCTGGTGGTGCAGTGGTTAAGAATCTGCCTGCCAAGGCAGGGGACACAGATTCGATCCCTGGTTCAGGAAGATCCCACATGTCGCGGAGCAAATAAGCCCGTGCGCCACAACTACCGAGCCTGCGCTCTAGAGCCCGCGAGCCACAACTGCTGAAGCCCGTGCACTCCAGGGCCTGGGTGCCGCAACTACTGAGCCTGCCCACTGCAACGAAGAGTGCAGCAACGAAGACCCGATGCAGCCCTAAAATAGAATTTAAAAATTTTTAATAAATAAAAAATAAATAAACCCTCCACATACAGACATTTGGAAGTTTCTAGGTCAAAAGGGGAGCTCCCAGCCCAATCCCCTTCAGGGAAATTCACCAGTCAACAAGCCCTACTCAGGGTCCATATATCCAATCAACTTTGTAATGTCGGCATCTTAAAAGAGATAAAAGAAACAAAAGGAAAGCAGAAATCCTGAGAGAAAAGGAAAAATGCAGGGAATAAAAGAAGAAATATAAGTAAACAAATAAAAAATCCCCCCAAATCCCTAATTAATCTTCTCAGAAGGCTAGTATAGCAAAGTTCATCCATAAAACAAGAATGCTGTGGGGGGAAAAAAGATGCTATCTCAGCATAAAGAGTTCTTGAAAATTAAGAATATGAGATGGAGGGATTTAATTCCCTGGAGGTCCGTGGTTAGGACTCTGCACTTCCACTGCAGGGGTGCGGATTCGATCCCTAGTGGGGGAACTAAGATTCTGCAAGCTGGGCAGCGCAGGCAAAAAAAAAACAAGGTTATTAAAAATGAGATGGAGGGCTTCCCTGGTGGTGCAGTGGTTGAGAGTCCGCCTGCCGATGCAGGGGACGCGGGTTCGTGCCCCGGTCCGGGAAGATCCCACATGCCACGGAGCGGCTGGGCCCGTGAGTCATGGCCGCTGAGCCTGCGCGTCCGGAGCCTGTGTTCCGCAGCGGGAGAGGCCACAGCAGTGAGAGGCCCGCGTACCGCAAAAAAAAAAAAAAAAAAAAAATGAGATGGAGAAGGGAGAGTACATGTAACTATTAAGGAATAGTTGGTCGCCTTTGTGTGAATAGTTTCATAAGTGGTGAAAATGAGTACCAAGTTCTAATGGGTATAAAGACTGGTGGGTAAGTGTCTTAGTCAGGGTAAGTTAAAGCAGTAACCTTAAATCTTGGGGTTTAATACCACAAATGTTTACTTTTCGCTTAAGCTAAGTGTTGAGCAAGATGCCAGTTGGGCGGCTTCCTCCATCTCATACTATACCAGACAGGACGCATGGCCTCTGTATGTGCTACTATCTAGGGAAGAGAGAGATTTGGGAGTCACACTAGCTGTGCACTTCCTGGGCCAGGAAATGACGCTTCGTTTCTGCTTACAGTCCATGGGCCATAACTAATCATGTGGTCTCAAGCTTACTGCAAGGGGGTTGAGAAGTTGTAAACCCATACCTGGATATTGAGTGAACTCCGACCAGACTGTTTCTCCACAAGTACGGTCAGGAGGGAAAAGAGGCCAGTAACCTCAGAGAAAGGGAAGGTGTTTTAAGGTGGGAAGCCCTGCAGATAGTAATAGATAGTAGAGGTCAATGAGCCAGAGGAAAGGGAGTAGAAGGAAATACTGAACTTGCTAAAGAAGGAAGGACAGGGCGGGGAAAAGCAGTAATGAGGGAGGAGGGATTTCACTAATACCTGATGCTTATTTCTATACAGACACAACCACTTTGGTTTATAATTATCTTTTCATGTCTCTCTTCCCCCATACACAGAGCTTCCTGTGGGCAGGGACTGTCTCTTATGGATCTTTGCATCGAGGGACCAGCACAGAACCTGACTTACTAAGCCCTCCATGAATGTGCTGCATTATAAAGTAAGAGGCCATATAATCTTAATCTTCTCCCACTCACCAGCTCAGCAGCTAGTATAACTGGAGAAACAGGTGCTGCGTTGGAACAGTAGGAAGAATGAAGGGAATGTAGCCGATCAAACACCTGAGGGGAAAGGCAAACAGGAATCTGTTGTGTCAACGGAGACACAGCCTCTTGCCACACAGACTCTTGTCTTGGAAAACCAGAGGTGTAAGAAGGGGCAGACATATTACCTAATTGCACAAAACGAAAAGAAACCGACTTCGTCTATTTTTAAATAGGGTCTAACTAACTAGATGCTTTAATAAATATATCTTACTTATTCAGCAAATCAAAGATTTTAAGGGTCTTAAGTAACATTTAGCCAAACACTTCAATTAGGCAAAATCTAGTAAAATTGAAGGTGTGCAAACCTTACAACTCATGATTCCCCTCCTGGTTATAAACCCTAGAGGGGTGTTTTCTACACTGAGCAAGTAGTGATATCAAGTTAGTGGATCCTGATGAGCAATTTTTTTAATGAATTAAAATAGAATAGAAAATATAAGAGAACACATCACATACACACGCTGCACACATGCGTGTACATATTAGTTGCGTAGTGTATGAGCATGTGTGTATACTGGATAGCAATGTGCTTCCTACAATAGACCCCAGTTAATTTAAAAAAAAAAAAAAATCCATTTGGAGTTACAGCCCTAGAGAAACTTTCACTGTTGCTTAAAGGAGAATGTCCACAGCAGCCATGTTTGTAATAAAAGAAATACATGAATAGTAAGTGATCCAAGTATTCCTCAACATAATCATGAAAAATAATTGTGGTATAATCAAACAGTGCAATGTTACTTCACAGTTAAAACGACTGTATTACAGCTACATGTAGAAACATGAATGTCTCAATAAAGATGTTAAGCATAAAAACAAGTTGCAAAATGATACATTCACTGTAACCATAAATATAAACTTTAAAAGCATGCAAAACTATATTATAATTGTTTCTGGATATATACAGAGTGTAAAGTATAAAAATAGGCATGGGGTTGATAAGTACCAAAGTCAGAAAGGAGGTGACCTCTGAGAAGGAAAGGAGGGAAATGCCCCGTGGGAGGGATACACCAGGCTCTTCAGCTGTACATGTGCTGTTTGTTTCTTAATCTGGGGGATGTTATATTATTCTTGACTTCTCTGATTTTTTTTAAAATTTTGTCCCCCAAAAAAGAGGAGGGAGGTGAAATTTAAGGTTTCAATTCTGTCGCTGCCCCTTACTAGGGAAGGAACTTAGCGAGTTCCTTAATTTCTCCAAGCCTCTGTGTCTGTAAGAGGACATCGTAATAATAAATATCCTGTTTCATAATCAATTAAGCGAAATAATATGGGTATCAGAGCTGCATAAAGCGCGAAGTGCTATAGAAGTATTAGCTGTAATTGTACAAGAATGCTCCACGAATTCCAGTGGTTACTGGAAACTCTTAGTGTTCCTTTGTTAAGTATTCTCACGGAACCTTGTTCCTTTCTCTTGCAATTACACGCTTTATATGACCGTGCGCCATCCCCACTCCACAGCTCTGGGCTCAGAGCCCAGCACAGGCCCTGGTACATTTTCGTTAGCCTAATCTGAACAGTGGAAGTAAGAATGGGAAGCAAGGTGGGAAGAAAGGACTTTTATTTTGTCTTCAGTCTCTATCCTCTTTGCACTTTGATCTTGAACCTGTATTACCTGAATAGTGACAAACTAGTTTAATTTTTAATTAAAATCATAAGGACTAAATCAGCATATCTTAACTGCATCGCCTCTCGGGGGTAGGTAGTTTTAATACAGGAAGTTACATGAAATCAAAGGAGCAGGCAAAGAGTGCTGGGGGCGCCGGGCTCTCCCCACCCTCGGGGAGGGAAGGCGGCGTGCCTAACGGTTCAAAAACGGCCGAGGCGCCGTTAGAGGGCGCTCGCGAGCCCGCGGCAGGAATTCCCGCCCTCCCGTTACATGCCCCAGTAACCCCGGCGCGCCGGCGACCGAGAGTAACCTCGCGATCGGGTGACGGCCCCCCCGCCCTGACTCTCGCCTGCTCCGTCTCAGCCAATGGGGAGGCAGCGCTCGAGCCGGCCGGACTCTCGCCCGCCCCGACTCCTCCCCCGAGCTGTTAGAACTGAGTTGTACAGTCGCCGCGCCGTCGGCTTCTGACTTTTCCAATCAAGGGTCTAGTTCCCGATTCCGAGCCCCGCCTCCTGCCGGCCCCGCGTTCATTCTCGGCCCGAGTCACCTTTGCCTTACAAACGTTCGTCCCCGCCCCCTGCCTACCTTGCGGCGTGAGGCCCCGCCCCCTGCCCGGGCCGACCAATGATCGGCTGATCCCGGAGCCGCTGGGCGGTCCTGCAGCCAATGCGCACGCCGTGGGCGGGCTCCGGGCCGGAATTGGGGGTGAAGCTCCAGCGTTGTGCCCACATTTGGGGCGCGCGGAGCTGAGGGGTCCCCGGGGGGCGCCCGGAGCTAAGATGGCGTCCGCAGCCGAGGGGGACGTGGGAGCGGCGGCGGAGCTGGCGACGGTGCTGCGGGGCGGTTTCCAGAACCTGAGCCTTAACAAGTTGGCGACGTCCCTGGGCGCGTCAGAACAGGCGCTGCGGCTCATCATCTCCATCTTCCTAGGTAAGGACCCCTCGCGGAGTCCCCAAGGAACGGGGAAGTGACCGCCCCCTCTTCCCGGAGCCACCTGGAGGGCTTTGTGGGGTGCAGATGTGAATCCTAGAACACACCAACCAGCTGTGGAGAGGAAGACGAGTCTAGTCCCGAGTCTGGGGGCGCCGTGCCCTCTGAACCTCTTCACCTTTCCCTTCGACCCCTGCTGTACCCTTCTGGCCCCTCATTAGGCGCCACCACCCTCTCATCCTGCCATGCTCTACCCTGTGTCCCGGCGACCCGTCCTTATTTGTCTCTCTCTGGAGTTCTCTCTGTCCATGTGTACTGCTGTTATTAATATCAACCGTCACACACGTGCGCTTCTTATTGGCAGTTATAGGCCCCCTAACTTAGATATTTTAGTCCTATGGGCCCCCTCAGCCCCATACTCCATACTTGCATATTCTGAGTGTCTCTTGTGCATTTCCAGCTTGTATTACACCTTCATCTTTTTGTCCCGCTTCTAATATTTTCCTCTTATACCATATTGCTTTTTCTTTTCCTCAGCCATACACCTGTCATTTACCCTGGAATATCGCTTTAATACTGGGCTTGGGAAACAAGAGTGGCAACTTCTTAAAAACTACCCATGCTACCCCAAGCGTTTATTGCACACGTGGTTCAAAGGATGTTTTGTATCTGCATTTTTGTCACAACAGACTGTATTATAACTGGTTTATAGGCTTTTTTACTGCATCCTTTCTCCGTGGTTTTTTAATACACGGAAGCAGCATGGCACTATGAGAGAAAAAAAAAAGTGTGTGGACTTGGAAAACAAATCAGACCCAGCCCTGCTGCTGCTTACAAACTGTGGGACCCTGGGCAAACCACTTAACCTCTCTGAGCCTCAGTTTTCTTATTTATGAAATGAGGACGATAATGCCTATCTGATAGGACTGCTGTAAAGTCTTGTAGGAATTCAAAGGTGGAGAGCTGATACATAAATATTTGAGTAGCTGGAAGGTTTTAGGAAGGTTATGGGACATTAGCTAGGAGAGTAGGGGTGGGGAAGAACTAAGCACACAAGACTGGGGGCAAGAGTGGGTCTGAACCACAAGAAATTTGAGATAACTTGGGCAGATGTGGAAAGCCTTAAATGCCGGGAAAGAAATTTGGAAGTTATCCAGTAGTCATTAGAGACATTCACATATATCACCTAACCCGATCTAGATAATGGGAGAGGCATTAATTCATATTTAAACAACCTTGGGTAATGTCATTGTCACTTGCCTATTACACACCAAACCAATATAATCTTCCTTTCTTCCAGATGAAGGTCACCTTTTCCCTCCCTTGTAGAACTGTAAAATTTTAGAGGCGGACAGAACGTTTGGTTGTGTGACTTGCTTCATGTCACGTCACCCAGATCTAACCCAAATTTATCAGTACCTCAATCTAAGTTTCTCTGCACCATACCAACTTTGAACTTCCTACTTCTTCATCCTTGTCTCTGGCCCAGTTATTTGTTGGTATTCTAATTGGCAATTAAGAGTGTTTACATTTCATTCCTTAGGAAGCTCACTGTTGATGTCTCAACTATAAATTGAGAATGTAACACAAGAAGCAACAAATTATAAGGGGCAACCTGTTAAATGGAGCTGGGGCTGGAATTAGGACTTGGAATCTGTCCTTTTAGTGCTGACATAATCAAATACAGCCTGTACACTCCTGGTGGACTACTGTATACTATCATGGTGCATACAGCTGTCTAGAAAATTGTTTTCTCCGTATCCCACCCCTCTAACCTCATCCTCTCATTACCACCAAGCATCAAAGTAATAAACACTTGGCATAATACATCTACCACAATCCTGAGCCCCCTTGTCCATTGTACCATTTCCCACATCCCCCCTTCCTATCCCACATGCGCTATTGCCTTCAGTACCTCACAGTATATCTCACATTTAGATCAACTTGGGGTTCACGTTACCTCAGATCAGGCATAGGTCTTGCACGTGGATGTATAGGACTGTATTTTCTAGGTTTATGTTAAATAAATACATAGAAACATAAATTGATAAGCTTTTTGACAAGTGTGTGGAAGAAAGGGTGCATTCTGGTTGTAAATATGTTTCTCTTACAAAGGTATTATCACTTCTGTGTATTGTAACCTAGAAACCAGTAGCTTTTCAGCAATGGAGTTCCTGAACCAGCTCTCTTGGGGAGCTGGGATACTGGAGGAAATCCTTGCTTGAGGTACCAAGAAGGCCTGTAGTCCGAAATGATTTCTGACTCACTTTCTTCACTTTCTACTAATGAGATTAATGTGGGTTAAAAGCACCTAAATGCAGGTACCCAGAGGGAACGGTTAGGTATTATATATTGATATCAGACATTTACATTTTAAAGGGATAGTCTCATTACTTTTTTTTAAATTGTACTCGACATTTTTTAAGGGAGCTTTATTTTTTTAATTTTTATTTATTTTTGGCTGTGTTGAGTCTTCATTGCTGCGCCCAGTCTTTCTCTAGTTGCGGCGAGCGGGGGGCTACTCTTTGTTGCAGTATTCAGGCTTCTTGCGGTGGCTTCTCTTGATGCGGAGCACGGGCTCTAGGCGCTCAGGCTTCAGTAGTTGCAGCACACGGGCCCAGTCGTTGTGGCTTGCGGGCTCTGGAGCGCAGGCTGAGTAGTTGTGGTGCACAGGCTTAGTTGCTCCGCGGCATGTGGGATCTTCCCGGACCAGGGCTCGAACCCATGTCCCCTGCGTTGGCAGGCGGATCCTTAACCACTGCGCCACCAGGGAAGTCCCAATACCTAAACTTTTTGAAACATCATTGTATCCTATGATCTTTGGAATAAACAAAATGCTCTCAGTTTCTTTATGGCTTAGTTTTCCCCATTTGCTAACATCTCTTGTTATTCTCCAAATATTATTATCGTTACTGAATCATATGATTACCCCCTCATTACTATTTTAATTAGATAGTCTCATTACTTTTTCCTTAACATCTTACTCTCCCTACTTGAGTTCTGTGTGCCAATCTTGAGGTGGGCCACCCAGCCTTTAAACCTTTTTAACTGAGACCCATGATAAGAAATATGTCTTACGTCATGACCCATTATACACATAGGTGAATGCTTGCATTGGAAGCAAAAGTTTCAGGAAACATTACTCATCCTGTGTATAGGCAGTGTGTTTGGCTATTTTCTATTTTATTTTTTAGTATTGTTGATGACCTGCTAAATTGATTTCATGACCCATTAATGGGTTACAACAAGCAGTTTGAAATATCCTGAGTTAGAGGCTGTGATTTTTAATATTCCGTACTTCGCGGAAAGGGTAAGCTTACGAGCACTGCTGCACTGGAGTATTTTGAGCAGGCAGAGGACTGTTGTGGGAGGCATGGTTTGTGTTGCATATGATTTGCCAGGAGTTTTGGTGGAAGATAAATTCTGCTGTGAGCTCTGGTGCTGCCAGATGCTACTGGAAAACATCTCGGCCTCAAAAACTTGGGTCTCAGCGTTCCTTAGCATAATTAATAACATGAATTGTCCCAAACGAATTCAGTAAAATGTACCTACTGTGGGTGAAGCCCTGTACTTGAGCCTTGTGAGGGCAAGGGCGGTGGTGCAGAATGAGTAATAGGGCCGGGCACCCAAAGGTATGACATACGGTCTGTTGGGGGCAGGGAATGGGCACAAGATAAGTACTGTCATAACCACAGTAACAGGCAGGAGTCTAAGTGCCATCAGAGAGTTACAGAGCTTTGTGAGATTTAAACACTGGCCCTTTAATGAACCTTGAAAGTCGTTGAATAAGGTTTCAGCAGACGGAGATGGTGAGACGGAGGAATAGGGTGAGCCGGGGGCACCGAGGCAGGGATGTGTGGTTACACATTCAGGGAACAGGAAGTGGTCCAGCTGGACCGAAGCAGAACCTAAGGAGAGAAGTGGTGGGAAATAAGACTGGAAACGTGGGTCGTGGAGCCTTGAAAGCCAAGGCAAGGAGTGTGTGCTTAAGCAGGTGATAGGGAGCCTTCCCAGATACCTGAAAGGGGAGCGATGTGGCTGGCACTGTACTGGGAGCTGATACAGCGGTAGAGGCTCTTTTGGAAGGTAGGTTCCGTGGCCACTTTCATCTACACAGCTGCTCGAGCCAGAAGCCTAAGAAGGGGCCTTGCCACCTCCCTTTCTCCCTCTCCCCTCACCACCATCACCAAGTCCTATCAACGCCACCTCCAAATTGTGTGCCAGATACACCACTTTCCTCCATCACCACGGCCACTGACCATCTGTCACCAGAACCACCTGAGCAGCCCCCAGATGGGTCTCTGATTTCTTCCTGCCCACCCAGTCCGTTCTCTGAGAGCAACCAGGGTGGTCCGACCCTGCGCCTCTCCTACTCAGACCCCTTCAGGGGCTCCCATACACCCCTGGGAATCTCCTGCTCCCGCCTTGACTCAAGCAGGTTCACAGCCTTGTAGCCACGTGGCCTTCCCCCAGTTCCTCAGAAAATGCATCAGGTCCTTTCCACCCTCGAGCCTTTGTACCTGCTGATCCCATTGCCAGCAACGCGCTGCACTCATTACCTACCTGACAGAGCCTTTCCGTCTTTCAGGCCTCAGTTCAAATGTTCACTTCCTCCAAGAGTTCTTTCCTGCCTCTCATTTTAAATTAAGTCCCCTGCTGTACTTTCTCCTACTGACTAAAATCTCTTTCTAAGTATATATGCCAATGTGTAATTATATATTTGCAGATGAGGGCAGAAATCATGTAAGTTGTGTTCGTCACTGTGTACCCAGAGTTTAATACAGTACCTAGCTTATGGAAAAGGCCCAATAAATAATTGTTGAATAAGTGAACGTGTGAATGAATGACTGGGCAACTGATTCCATGGAGGATAAAGAAGTAGTTGAAAAAAAAAACGAACTGAGTCTTTCTGCCAGCGTAGCTAGAAAGGTGACAGTGTCTTTCACAAATGAGAGGTCAAGAGGAGATGGTGCTCAGTGCCAGGGAATGATCTAGTTTTGGACTTGCTTTAGGTTCCAAGGGCACCTCCAGGTTGTATTGTGAAGCCTAGTGTTCAGTTCAGGAAAAAAGTTGGACTAAAGTTGTAGTTTTAGGGACTTCCCTGTGGCGCAGTGGTTAAGAATCTGCCTGCCGGTGCAGGGGACACGGGTTCGAGCCCTGGTCCGGGAAGATCCCACATGCCGTGGAGCAGCTAAGCCTGTGCGCCACAACTACTGAGTCTGTGCTCTAGAGCCCTCAAGCCACAACTACTGAGCCTGCGAGCCACAACTACTGAAGCCCACGTGCCACAACTACTGAAGCCCACACGCCTGGAGCCCGTGCTCCGCAACAAGAGAAGCCACCGCAATGCCCCCCTCTCGCCGCAACTAGAGAAAGCCTGCATGCAGCAACAAAGACCCAATACAGCCAAAAATAAATAAATAAATAAATAAAGATATAGTTTTAGGAGTCAATCGTGATATCATAATTGAGTCAGGGAGGGACTGAAGCTTACACAGAAGAGAATCTAGAGTGTGTTGATGTTGCTGCCCTTTGCTGATAATGACAGTGGCTGACATTTATAAAGTGCTCAACAATACCCCACCTAAGCTTGCCAATTACCCCTAAGATATTTACAGTACTCTTATCATCTCCTTTGTGTAGATAGGGAACTGGGACCTCCAAAGGTTGAATAGCTTTCCTAAGGTCACACCTGTTTCTGCCCACCTCTAAAATCCCTGCTCCACCACCTCGGGATTGGGGGGAGCATGCAGAGGTGGGAAAGGCAAAGGCCCTTGGCGTCCTTCACTGTTTTCATTCTACGCGATTGAGCCAAGATGTCAGCAGCATGTGAGATACCTCTCTGAGGCCAAAGCTGGCGCCGGCCAAATGAAGCGGATGGCCACCCCGCCCAGCGCAAGCTTCCTCCCCAAGCTTGGCCGCAGCTGTGGCTTGGCTGGTGGACTCACCAATGGCACTTGGGGGTAAGGGCTCATTCCTCGGAGGTTCCAAATTAGCACCACTACGGTTAGCAGCCTTTAAAATCAAAGGAGGTCCTGCAGTTAAGCTCCCTTTGGACCAAAGTCAGGTCTGGCCCTTCAGAACTAAATCATCATTCAGGGCAAAAAGCTTTCTTCGGGTAGCAATATGAAGAAAACCAAAGGTAAGCAAGATGAAAATTCACTGCATTAACTAAACAAATGGGCCTTCGACCATAGTACAAAGCAGTTTCCAAAAATTCTATGATTGTGAAATAAGGGAGTTGTCCTAAATGACTTTCAAAGCCTCTTCTGATATCCTAAAAGGCTAGGTACATTCTACATTTTAGACTTTATTCTAATTCATAGCCACAAATTTCATCATAACCTAAAGCTTCCTGTTGGGGATTTCTTTTAAATATATTTTTCCAACTACTTTTTTTTTTTTTTTTTTGAAAATAAATGCTCCAACAAACCAGTTTGACACATTCATGACTTTAAAGCAATTAATTAGAATTTTACTCATTTTCTTTTTTTTTAACATCTTTATTGGAGTATAATTGCTTTACAATGGTGTGTTAGTTTCTGCTTTATAACAAAGTGAATCAGTTATACATATACATATGTCCCCATAGCCCTTCCCTCTTTCCAACTACTTTTTATCTACACTCCAATATCTTACATTGCATGAAACTTCATGTTTGAATGCCAGTATAACTTTAATGTCAAACAGAACCATTTCTTTGCAGAGGCGTGTGTAAATCAGGGCCCATGAGATTATACACACAGAGGAATTTAACAAAAGCAATTACATGCCCACTGACATTAAATCTGTCCAGGCAGCCATGGGAACTCACTGAAGGAGTCCCGTCCAGCAGCCTTTTAAAAATGGGGTTTGGTCTTCAAAAAGGAAATGGCATTTCAGCTGGCTCTTAAAAGGTGTGGAAGATTCTAGTCAGGTGGAAATAAAAAGGGAGCTTTCCAGCGGCAAAGAATAATGAGCATGTATGTGGAGAGCAGGAAAAGTGAGAAAATTCTGAGGAACAGCAAGTAATCCAGTTTGGCCAGAACAACAGAGGCTCCATAAAGGAGGAGCAGAGAAGAGCCTGGTGGAGTGTTCAGGTGTGTGGGAGGTGCAGGTGGCCGAGTAGGTTGAGTAAGCTGGCAGGACGCGCATCATCTTCAGAGACCTGCGGGCCTACGTGCGCGTCTCTAAAACTAATTAAGATTAAATATGTACTGGGACTTCCCTGGCAGTCCAGTGCTTAAGACTCCGTGCCTGCCCTGCAGGGGGCACGGGTTTGATTCCTGGTCAGGGAGCTAGGATCCCGCATGCTGCGCGGCACAGCCAAAAAAAAAAAAAAAAAGATTAAACATGTACTACTAGCTGTTTCACCATCGACCAATTACTAAACTTCAGCCATCCTCTTCCTCATGTTCCCAAAGGCCAACTTTACTAAAGAAATTGAGGTTAAGAGTTAAGCAGTGTATCTGATCAATAATTCTTTAATTATGTTTAATTCATAACAAGCAGCAATATTTTGAAACAGAATACAAAATGTACCTGCACTTTAAAAGATAACATAGTCATCAAAGAGCTGTTTTATTTCTGGAGAACTGCCTAAGCGGATCCTTCGCATGTGTGCGTTCACTCTCGTTCTGCTCTGCAAAGCGTGAGAAGCATTGCTCCTTGGGAAGCTCTGAGGACTAAACGAGATGAACTGTATAAACACCTGAGCAAGCCTGACCCAGGGTAGTTCTAAGTAACCGTTCTCTCCCTTCCCTCAATAGATCTTCATCTCCTTCCTTTCCCAGGAGACTCCAAGTGTGGTCTTGGGGCCAGCAGCATCAGCTCTCCTAGGAACTCATTAGACACGTAGATTCTCAGGTCCACCCCCAACCGACTGAATGAGGAACTGAGGACGGGGCCCAGTGGTCTGTGGTTTAACAAGCCCTCCAGGTTTTACCGGTTCCCCTGACGTTGGAGGATCAAGGGTTTAGCGTGTGGCTTCAAGTATCTGTTTTGTAATACTTGATGTCCTGATAGTACCTTAAACTTTTTGAAATGTCATTGTATTCTATGATCTTTGAAATAAACAAAATGCTCTCAGGTTCTTTATGGCTTAGTTTTCCCCGTTTGCTAACATCTCTTGTTATTCTCCAAATCTTATGATCATTCTTGAATCATATGATTAATGTCATTATAACAATGACGTTATTATATCATTATCATCTTTATTATCAGAACTATCATCATTACCCACACCGTCTGTTGTGACTTGGAGCTTTAACAAAAATTAGGTGCCCTCATTGCAGCTGCAGGGGAGAGATGTTCTAAGTGAACTGTCCTTCTCAAGCAGAGAGTTGTGGGTTTTTTTGTTTTTTTTTTTTTGCGGTACGCGGGCCTCTCACTGTTGTGGCCTCTCCCGTTGCGGAGCACAGGCTCCGGACGCGCAGGCTCAGCGGCCATGGCTCACGGGCCCAGCCGCTCCGCAGCATGTGGGATCCTCCCGGACCGGGGCACGAACCCGTGTCCCCTGCATCGGCAGGCAGACTCTCAACCACTGCGCCACCAGGGAAGCCCAAGCAGAGAGTTTTTAAGGTAGGGGTGTGTGTGTTGACATTTTCCCAGCAGTTGCTGAAGTCAAGGGTAAGGAGATTTAGGGCCCACTTGGAGTTCTCTTGATGAAGCAATAATAGCTTCCTAGAGACCTTAAAGCCTAAGATTTGTGTAGCCCAAGAGATGTTGCATGCATCTTTATTTACCTCTATTTTCAAGACAAGAAGGGGAAGCGGGGGGCGAGTAAGACACTAAAAATAAGGATAAGTAATTTCTGGATAAGAATTTCCTTTGGGTTTAAAATGGACTGCTTTTGAAATCTAAGTTCCTCCCTATTCAAGCAGTGGCTTTGAAGATAAGTGAGATTCATGAAACTCTGGACACCCTGAATGAAGGATTCTGTCTGAAAACCATGTGTACTATAATTGTTAGTAATAGAGGCGTCTGATGGAAGTGTCATTGCGTTCGAATTATAGAGACAGTTGGCCAGAAAGCGGGTAGAAGGTCAGGCCAGAAATGATCAGATTCAGGTTTTGTTCTTGATTCACGTGAAGTCAAGTAGATGGTTTAAATGCCTCACGCTAACCATAGGCTAAGTTTAAATTAAAAAGCTTTGTCAATTAAAGATACTTTTCAGTATCAAGTAGCTATCATGTTGCTACGGCATTTTGATAAGAAACGTATACATAGTCAGACATGAATAAAGACACAGATGTAGAGAATGGACTTGAGGACACGGGGAGAGGGAAGGGTAAGCTGGGACGAAGTGAGAGAGTAACACTGACGTATATACACTACCAAATATAAAATAGATAGCTAGTGGGAAGCAGCCGCATAGCACAGGGAGATCAGCTCGGTGCTTTGTGACCACCTGGAGGGGTGGGATAGGGAGGGTGGGAGGGAGACGCAAGAGGGAGGGGATATGGGGATATATGTATACGTATAGCTGATTCACCTTGTTATACAGCAGAAACTAACACAACATTGTAAAGCAATTATACTCCAATAAAGATGTTAAAAAAAAAAAGTATACATAGTCATACCTGCTACATGAAATTATAAGTGGTGAGATAGTAATTTTGCAGGCAATTAAGAATTCACTATAAACAAAAAATAGAGGACTCGTGTGCATATGTTGTATGCACATCTGAGGAGGATATGAGAGCCCAGGAGGCTAAGTTCTGGTCACTGTATATTTGTATTTGCTCTGATGAGAAGTGGCTTCCATGTAGACGTGCTGAATGGCTTATAGCTCTTGAGGTTTCCAGTTTCTGCTGTGATAGCAATTCTAAACTCAGATGGACACCACTCTGGATTACTGTCCATAAATATAAAACCTCTGTTTGCAAGCCAGCAAGCAGAGGCCAACTGGAACGGTACCCTTTAAGGCTCCTATGGCTTATACCTCAGACAAAAGTAGAACAGACTGATTACAGTTGGAGGACAGCATACAGGGCCCTGGTTAAAAATATTGACCCATAAGAGCTACTAGAAATCCTCTTTTTTTTTTTTTTTTTTTTGCGGTACACGGGCCTCTCACTGTTGTGGCCTCTCCCTTTGCGGAGCACAGGCTCCGGACGCGCAGGCTCAGCGGCCACGGCTCACAGGCCCAGCCGCTCCGCGGCATGTGGGATCTTCCCGGACCGGGGCACGAACCTGTGTCCCCTGCATCGGCAGGTGGACTCTCAACCACTGCGCCACCAGGGAAGCCCCGTAAATATCTTTTAAGTGGCCTCAAGGAAGTACATGTATAATGCTTTTACAGATATTTTCTCTTTTAATCTACACACCAGCCTGCAAGATGGCTAATATTTTCCCTGTCAGCTGAAAGAAAAACGCACAACCTAAAAGTTGCAAGTTAAGTTTCATTCGGGGACCTTACTGAGGACTATAGTCCTGGAAACAGCCTCTCAGATAGCTCTGAGGAACTGCCCCGAAGAGACAAGGGAGGAGCCAGGATATATAGGAATTTTTTGCTGGGAAAAAACATGTAGTTGAGCATCAAAAGATTACTGCTAATCACAAAGAGCAGACATCTCAAATTAATGATTTTAGTGCTTTTCTCTGTATGGGAAGATGCAAGAATCTGGGCTGATTGAAACTATTCCTTAGATATACATCTTAACTATCCAGGGCCCGTATCCGAAGCCCAGAATCCTTCCAGTTTTTCTCCATCCTGAATTCCCCTCTGGGTGCATTGTCGGTGGGTGACTGCAGTGCCTGATGGCTTGGTCCCTGTAGAACTGGAATGGGGGGGCAACATTCTTTTCTTTACATCCCTATTTCAGAGATGAAGCAATTAAGGTACAAAGAATCTAAGTGATTCGCCCAAGTGGCAGAGCTGAATTTCTAAACCAGTTTACTCTGATTCCTGAGTCCGGGGATATTCTAGCTAGAATCAGATAATCTGGCTAGAAGTTGCCACCATGTGGTTCGCTAACTTGCAAAGAATTAAAATGTGATAAAATGCACTGAATATAAGCAACAGGAGTGCCCTTTATCTTTGCTAGAAAAGGCATTTCGGTGTCTTAAAGTGCGTCAAAGTCAGTCAACATCCGTTGTCCCCGTTCCACTAAAGGGAAGAACTGCTAGTCAACAGCCTTAGCATTCTTTTCGGTCTATAAATTTTTGTCATAACAAAATAACTACGTGACCGTTTGAACAATCTGTAGTAGTACAGAAAAGACTGTAATCCAGATGTTCACAGATGAGGACGGTGTTCCGAGCATCCCTTTTGCCATCTGATCAGGCTTGAGATACCCCTGAGGGCTGGCCACTGCCAGGTGACTGACTTTTCCTGGGCTCAGAAGCCAGTGAGCGCCTGTGAGTGTCTGCTCCCCATAGGGTCACACAGAGGGGATTGGCGGCTTCAGGGCTGGTCTGTTGTAGTGTTACAACTTCTCAGCTTTGGCAGCAGGTTCCACCAGCCCGCCGGCATGTGTGTCATTGACACTAAGCTTAAGAAGTCCTTGCTTATTAACTACCAAGAGCACGTGGTTTGAGTGAAGCAGTTAAAGACTGACTTTTGGTGGGACTTCGGGGCACTTCAGGTTTAGGTGGTTTATTTGGGCCAAGTGACTAAAAAAACTAATATTTCTTAATCTTCATAAGAACACTTTTCCTTTCTTTCTCACAAGTAACAGCCGTTTACTAGTTTACCCTTAAAATGTCCCCTCTGTTCTTCATTTTTTCCCAGGACATTTTGATCATTTCTCCCAGTTTCCCTGAATCCTGTACTACAGTTGTCAAAACGTTTGAGATACTCAGCTGGAGGTCACTTTCAGAAATGAACTGCACAGGGAATTCCCTGGTGGTCCAGGGGTTAGGACCTGGCGCCTGCACCACTGTGGGCCTGGGTTCGATCCCTGGTCGGGGAACTAAGATTCTGCAAGCCACGTGGCATGGCCAAAAAATTGGAGGAAAAAAAAAGAAACCAGGGCTTCTCTGGTGGCGCAGTGGTTGGGGGTCCGCTTGCCAATGCAGGGGACACGGGTTCGTGCCCCAATCCGGGAAGATCCCACATGCCACAGAGCAGCTGGGCCCGTGGGCCATGGCCGCTGAGCCTGCGCGTCCAGAGCCTGTGCTCCGCAGTGGGAGGGGCCACAGCAGTGGGAGGCCCGCATGCCGCCAAAAAAAAAAAAACAAGGAATGAACTGCACAGTACGAGGGTAGGGACAGGGAGTCCCCAAGAATTGATGAAGAAAGAAAGTAGGGAAGAGCACCTAAATTTAGCACTGAAATGAAGTTTTTGAATCGTTTTAGATAGGAAGATAAGTAGACGTAAACATGGGCCTGTATGCGTCGGTGAACAGAGAATCAGAGAATAATACAGCTGTAGCTTTAAACGCACACAGCTGGTTGTTAGAGACGCACTCGCAGGCCACTGCCAGGTGTCAAGGCATGCGGCAAAGTCTCAACTTGGAAATCAAGGGATGTGGGTTCTAATTGCAGCTCTGCTCTGTTAACCCGAGGCGTGCCAGTTATCCCCTT
Source organism: Grampus griseus (assembly GCF_964374135.1). Taxonomy (NCBI): domain Eukaryota; kingdom Metazoa; phylum Chordata; class Mammalia; order Artiodactyla; family Delphinidae; genus Grampus; species Grampus griseus. The sequence goes on along the minus strand of NC_139005.1, from coordinate 6,407,329 downwards.
TGGGCCTTAATTTCTTTTTTTTTTTTTTTTTTTTTTTTTGCGGTACGCGGGCCTCTCACTGTTGTGGCCTCTCCTGTTGTGGAGCACAGGCTCCGGACGCACAGGTCCAGCAGCCATGGCCTATGGGCCCAGCCACTCCGCGGCATGCGGGATCTTCCCGGACCGGGGCACGAACCCACGTCCCCTGCATCGGCAGGCGGACTCTCAACCACTGCGCCACCAGGGAAGCCCCTTTGGGCCTTAATTTCTTATCTAATGAAGGGTTTGGAGTCAGTGATTCCTAAGGTTTCTTGGGTTCGAAGAATCTGGATCTTACGAATCACCATTCAGCATATGATTCAGCCCGAGCCGTACAGACTGTCGGAGTGGGGAAGGTGTGTTGGCACCTAATCTGCAGAAGAGAAACAGGGCCATCGTGAACAGCTTCCAAAGGCGAGCTTCATCCCCACCTCGGTGTCCATAACCTCCCCGTGTTCTTCCGGCTGGCAGAGTGATCAGGAACTCAGCTCGAAGCGTTCAGTGCCTCATCAGTTACCTGTCCCCGAGAAGAGATGGTGTCACGCAGGGCCTCACTGTCTTCCCTGTTTCTACTTGTCTTCCTTTTCTCTGTATAGTTCTTCAGCGCAAGGAATTTCCACTTTGGTGAAAGAAAAGAAAAGAAATTTGAGTGGCAGATCTTCACAGTAGAAATAAGAATGATAAAATTATCATGTGAAAATATTTGGTTAAAATAATCTACCAATAAGCCATATTCAGAAGCAGTCCTGTTTTATGTTCTAGTCTGTGATGCTTGGGGAAATTGAACTGAAATTCGATCCTGAAAGTGGCTTTCCAGTTGCCCAAAGCAAAATGCCCATTATCTACGGGAACATTACATAGTCTAGGAAACTGCCAACGTCCAGATGACGCAAGGCTGAAACAGGTTTTTCCAACCACCTCCTTTAACCAGAAACTGCAGAGTCACCATAACCGTGTCAGTAAACAAGCCCTAAGAGCAGTGATGGGCAGACATAGCCTTCTTTTGAGATCCTCTGTCCCCCATCCCTTTATCTCTGACCATAAGCATGAATTTTGAGTTTGAGATGACTTTTCGTCACTTCACTCCAAGGAGCCCATTGACACTCTGAACCAGATCTTCTCACAGGAGGTGAGGGCAAGTGGCCCTGGGCTGGGGGTATGTTACCACGTTCCTGCAGGCCGAGGAAGAAATGGGTAGACAGGAAACAGAGGCGATGAGCTAGACCACAACTCTAGGAGGTTGACTGCAAAAGGGCAGTAGCTGGAAGGAGCAGCACGGGGCCAAGGAGCGGGGGCTAGAGGGGTGGGGCTGTGCCTTTGGAAGGGGGCGGAGGGAATGTGCGGAGCGACCGAGTCATGTGTGGATCCAGCTTCATCAGTCACGAGCAGTCAGTACAGGTTAGATAACTGCTTTGATGTGTTTGATGTCCCTGTATTCGTAAAATGCAGACCATAAATGATTACTTACCTCATATAGTTGTTGTGAGGACTCACTGGGGTAATGTGCCTAACTTTCGTGTAAAACTCAATACATGCCACATGGTAAGCCCTTGATAGAGGTTAGTTGCCAGTATTGATGGTAATACTTGTTATTATCGGGAAGAAAAGACTGAGGAAGCTGGCAAGAAAGATCACAGACGAAGTTCCCACCTAAGAGTGGTTGGGGTAGATAGAATTCAGAGGATTGGAACCAAAGGGAAGGAGGGGAGGGTGTTTAAGGAGAAGGGAGGGACATCTTCCTCTGAGTCTGGAGAGAAGGAGAAAAGCTTGGATTTCAAGCAGAGCTTCTTCAGTTTATCCGCGGACAGCTCCCTGAAGGCCAGGGTGGAAAACTAAACAAAGGTATCCTCTCCGGGGCTCAGGGACTCAGCCTAACGCAGCTGTTGAAAGACAGAAGTGTCATTGAAGGCTCGTGTTGTATCTTTAAAATACAGGACAACTTGGCATTCCATTTTGTATAATGGATTTGTTTTTACCAGTTAAATTACTTGAGAATTTTTCCTGCAGAACTTCTAGGAAAGTGGGCATGCCACACCTGTCTCCCAGCTCCTATCAGTTGCTTACGTTTAGACAGTGAGACACGGACATTGGCGGCGATGTTCTCAATCAGAACTTGGGAGCTCTCTGCCATGCTCCTACGCAGTCCCAGCTTCTGAAGAAAGAAGCGTGTTCCACAGCTGAGGAATTGCCCACTCCTGTTTTCGATAACCTTTCCAAAGAGAATCAGTCGGGTTGACTGATTCCCTGGGCGTGGGCTGGGGTCCCTGCAGCCCTCTGTCTCATCCAGCTCCTCCTACACGGCCGTTCTTCCCGAGGGACAGCCCTCACCACCCATCTCACTGAGGAGAGGAAGGTTCTTTTCCTGAACTTGCTCACCCGCCTCCCAGGTTTCTCTGCCAGTCTCCTTACCTCGCCCTCCAGTCTCAGGGGAAGGGCCAGGGCTTCTTCCCTCTTTCTGTGGTAAACGCTTGTTGCTCTCCCACAGATACTGTCCTGGCCCACTATACTGCTTGTCTTCTTCCATAAAATACATATGGGAATGTCCCTGGTGGCACAGTGGTTAAGAATCTGCCTGCCAATGTAGGGGACACGGGTTCGAGCCCTGGTCCGGGAAGATCCCACATGCCGCAGAGCAACTAAGCCCGTGCGCCACAACTACTGAGCCTGCACTCTAGAGCCCGTGAGCCACAATTACTGAGCCCGCGTGCCACAACTACTGCAGCCCGTGCGCCTAGAGCCCGTGCTCCACAGCGAGAGAAGCCACCGCATTGAGAAGCCCGCACACCACACGAAGAGCAGCCCCCGCTCGCCGCAACTAGAGAAAGCCCGCGCACAGCAACGAAGACCCAATGCAGCCAAAAATAAATAAATAAATTTATTTAAAAAAAAAAAAACAAAGCAGCATGCCATCTCCCAAGCATATACAAACAGAAAGAATCCAGAGACATCCCTCCCCAACAAAAAAAAAAACACATATGGATAGAACATCTCTGTCTTAGAAATGCGTCCCTTCACTCAGTGGCCACGCTCTCTGGCCAGTCTTTTACTGCCTACTGCCTCGCCTCCACATCCAGCCTGCATTTCCTCTTGGTCCAGCCCCCGCTTCTTAGCTGGCCCCCAGGTCCCAGCCCCCGTGTCCCTCGTGCTGCTCTGTTTCACGGTGACTAACGACCTCATTGTGAACGTCTTCCTCACGCTCCTTAGACTTCCGGCACATTCGATGTTTTTAAACTCCTTTCCTACCGCAGAAGTCATCTTCCTTTCTCACATGGGTACTGTCCTCATTTACCTCTTGTTCTCTGTTTTATCTCCGTTTCTTTTGCTTGGCTCCCTTCAGTACAGGCATTTTCCAGGACTCAGCCCTGCCTTTGCGGCCTCTCCCTGTGAGAGTTTTATCTGGCTTCAGTTGTTGCCAGCAGAGCCAGCTGTCTCCTCTGATCTGTGTGTCTCTGTCAGTGGCACCACCTTCTGACATGGAACCTTGAGGCCAGTGGTCTTCCCATTGCGGTCCATGTACCCTAGGGGTACATGAAGACTTTCCAGGGGATACATGGGCACAGATGAGGGAATCCACTTTCAGATTTTAAGCTTCCGTATGTATTCTTTTCTAAAATTGATGTGCTTGAGACAGTGTCTGCTCTGAAAGTTCTCTTACAGTCACTCTTCACCAGCCTTTAGAAAGGAGACTTGCCCAGTGGTCCAGTGGTTTAGACTCTGTGCTTCCACTGCAGGGGATGCAGGTTCGATCCCCGGTCGGGGAAGTTCTGCATGCCGCACAGCGTGGCAAAAAAAAAAAAAGGAGAAAGGCCCGGGGGTAAGGGGTGCCCCAGGGAAACATTTCACAGGAGCCACGAAAGTGAAGCAAAGAGGAGCAGCCCCTTATTTTATCCAGGAGACAAACTCACGACAACCCTCTGCCTTATCGTTCCATCTTAGAAGTAGAATTCAGAGACAAGGTGGTTGTCATGAGGGAGAAGTATTAACTTGTTTATTTGAATTAAAAAATGAGGTTAGACCTCTTTTGACAGAAAGTGATCAAGCTGATTGGTTTGCCATTTAGATCACAAGGCAGACGTTTTCCATGTGTACTTAAAGCACACCTTCAATATACATGTTTAAAAACACATCATTTGCTGTTGTTTAAACTTACAGACACAGATGCAGAGAACGAACGTACAGATACCAAAGGGGAAGGTTGGGGGTGGGAGGAATTGGGAGATTGGGATTGACACGTATACGCTATTGAGACCACGTATAAAGTAGACAACTAATGAGAACCTGCAGTACAGCACCGGGAACTCTACTCAGTGCTCTGTGGTGACCTAAATGGGAAGGAAATCCAAATAAGAGGGGGTATGTGTATATGTAGCTGATTCACTTTGCTGTGCAATAGAAACTAACACAACATTGTAAAGCAACTGTACTCCAATACAAATTAATTAAAAGCAAAACTTATAAACGTTAGATGGCAACTTACAAATGTGAGAAGGCATCTATATTTTTTCAGAATTCTTTCAGGGGCTATTCCATCAAAAAAGTTTGAAGGGGCTTCCCTGGTGGCACAGTGGTTGAGAGTCCGCCTGCCGATGCAGGGGACGCGGATTCGTGCCCCAGTCCGGGAAGATCCCACATGCCGCGGAGCGGCTGGGCCCGTGAGTCATGGCCGCTGAGCATGCGCGTCCGGAGCCTGTGCTCCGCGGCGGGAGAGGCCACAACAGTGAGAGGCCCGCGTACCGCAAAAAAAAAAAAAAAAAGCTTGAAGACCACTGCAGGGGCTTAGCCACCTTTAATTTATCCCTTTCCATCATACCCCCCGTTCCAGTCATTCCTCTTGATTTTTTTCCCTATTATATCAATTTCAGACTCTGCCTGGTTTTCCAAACCTTCCTGTCCCTTCTTGTGGTCAAGCTGGTCTTGTGAAGTGACTGTTCCATGCTGTTTCCTACCACCGTGTCTTTAGTACATAATTCTCCTGCCCATTCCTTATTTCTTCTCTTTTCATCCTAACTGCTGTGTTCATTATTGACCTCTCCTCTAACCTCTACAACATTGGCTATTCCATGCAATTAGCATTTATAGAACATTGTTGCTTGATTTTCTTTTCTCTCTAAAAAGCTCCTTAAGAGTCTAAAAGCATCTCTTACACTCGACCATATTCTTCTTTTGCCTAATGCATTGCTGACCACTTAATGGATGCTCTATAAATATTTTATTGACTGCCTAGAATACAGTATTTGTTCATTCATTCTTTTATTCTTTCTTCCATTCAACAAATATTTTTGAGACCTTTTTTGTACCAGGAAAAGACCGTTTCTGTACCAGGAAAAGACCTTTTTTGTACAAGGTACTTGTGGTACAGCAGGGGAAAAAAAGAGACAAAAATCCTTGCCTTCAAAGACTGATACATAAGTAGAATACATTGTATGTGAAAGAGTAATAAGTGTTGAGGGGAAATAGAAAAATGAAGTAAGAAAGAAGAACAGGAAGCGTGTGTTGGTGGCATAGAGGGTGGGGTGAGTGTGTGCAATTTTAGATACTATGAAGGCCTCACTGATAAGGTGACATTTTAGTAAAAATCAGAAGGGCTGGAGGGACTTGAGCTTATCTGTGAAAGAGCATCCCAGGCAAGGAACCTATTAATGTGAAGGCTCTAAGGTTGCACCTGGCTGGCATTCCAGGAAGGGCAGCCGAGAGTAAGAGATGAGTCAGACAAAGGTGGGGGAGTGGTGAACAGATCAGTCTGGTAGGTTCTGGTTGGACTTTGGCTTTTGCTGAGTGAGACTGAAGGCCTGTGGGGCGATTAGTCAGGAGGTGACTGTAATAGTACAGGCCAGAGGGACTTCCCTGGTGGCACAGTGGTTAAGAATCCATCTGCCAATGCAGGGTTCGAGCCCTGGTCCAGGAAGATCCCACATGCCGCAGAGCAACTAAGCCGTGCACCACAACTACTGCAGCCCGAGCGCCTAGAGCCCGTGCTCCGCAACAAGAGAAACCACTGCAAGGAGAAGCCCGCGCAACACAATGAAGAGTAGCTCCCCACTCACCGCAACTAGAGAAAGCCTGCGTGCAGCAACAAAGACCCAACGCAGCCAAAAATAAATAAAAATTTCAGAAAATACTATAAAAAAATTTTTAAATGGTACAGGCCAGAGATGGCGTTGACCTGGACCAGGGGAAGAAGTGGTCAAATTCCGGGTTCACTTTGAAGGTAGAACAGAGTTTGCTGACAGACTGGTTGCAGGGGGAGGGTGGGGTTCAGGAAGGATGAGAAGGTCGCAGAGCTACAGCCTCGAGTGAGCAGAAAGGTGAGTTGGCGTTTGCTGAAATGAGGAAGCCAAGGGAGGAGCAGGCTTTGTGAGGGAGATGTGTCAGCAGTTCACTTTGACACCTGTTAAATTTGAGATATCCGTTAGGCGTCCATGTTGTACACGAGTGTGAAGAACAAATTTGGGAGCCATCAGAAGACAGATGGTATTTAAAGCCATGTGGCTGGATGAGATTGCCGGGCACTTCTCTGTTAAAGCAGAGGTTGAAGCAGTCTCACAGTTATTGAGTATCTAATATGTACCAGGCTTAATATATGAACCCAAACCTAGATACCCATTTTACTGATGAAACTGAGGACCAAAAAAAATTAACTCATCAACCAGCCTGAGGGAGCAGCTAGTAAGTAGCAGAACCGGGATTCAAACTGAGATCTGTCTCAACTCCAGAGTTCGTGTTCTTCTAACCATACAGTGCCTTAATTTAATAGTATGTTGCATTTTAGAAAAAATGCCCTTGGCAAACCATAATCAGTATCTTTATAAAATAAATATGCTGTGACTCTTCTTTTGAAATGAAGATGGGAAGGAAATCCCTTAGTCATTTGTCACATGGAATGGAGATTAGATTCAGAAGCCCTGATACCCACTTTCACCAGAATTTCTCAGTTAAGGCCTGCTTTACAAACTCCCTGTAACTTTATGTGAATGTGTGTGTGTGTGTAATTTTTGTGACCACTTACAATATTTTAGGCTGTGCTAACTACTTTATATGCATTATCTCCTTTAGTCCTTACAACAACTCATTGAGGCAGGTACTGTCCCCATTTTACAGATGAGGAAACTGATGCTCAACATCAAATGGCTATTAAGTGTCAATTACTGTTGGTCAACCAATCAAAAAATGAAGTACACAGGATAGTGTGCTGTGGGAGATCCAAAGGTAGAGGAGGACTTTAGGAAAAGAGATTGTGAACATGTGTTAATTTTAAGATAAAACGAGAATGTAAGGAATGGGAATTTGTTGTATACAATGATTTGCCAAATGAGAGTCTTCAGCCCTAAGTGACACTTGAACTGGGTTTCCGAGAATGGGTAGGACTCTACTGGGTAGAGGAGTGGTTGGAGAAGGTGTCCCACCCAAAGGCATTGGCACAAGCGAAGGTCTAGAGATGAAAGACACGAGATATATTTGAGCAAAAACTAGCATATCAGTCACCTGGAGCAGGGAGATAGAGGCTTTAACCGGAAATGTAGTTTAGAAGATAGACCTTGAATCTTCGGCTTGGGAACTGGTACTGTGTTGAGTAGTCAGCTGGAGTCGTTGATGTTTTCTGAGCAGGGGTTACAGGAAGAGCCCTCTGGTGGAGGATTGTTGGAGGATGAGGCTGCAGGCAGAGGTGAGGTCACGGCAAGAGTTGAAGGGGGAGTGTTTGAGGGCCTTCACTGCAGATGTAGCACAGGAAAGGAGGGGGGTGTGACGGTGGCGAGAAACACTGGAAAGGAGGAATCAACAGGATTTGGTGGCTATAGGTATAGGGAACCAAGGAGAGGGAAGAGGCAAAGACAACTTCAAGCCTTTGAATGTAGTTGTGTGGCCTAGAGAACGGTAACACCATTAACAAACAAAAGAAGCCAAGAGAAGACTGATTCCGGGGAAAGTCCATGTTGTAGTCACACAGAGTTTGAGATGGTATGTGATATCAAACGGAAAATGCCCAGCCAGGAAGTAGGAAATGGGGAACTGAAACTTGAGAAGTCAGGATTAAAGATGTGGACCTGTCTTTGGCATAAAGATCATATTAAGTTACATGAGAGTGGATGGAGTTTCCAGAGGACAGTATAGCAAGAATAGCAGGGCTTCCCTGGTGGCGCAGTGGTTGAGAGTCCGCCTGCCGATGCAGGGGACGCGGGATCTTGCCCCGGTCCGGGAAGATCCCACATGCCGCGGAGCGGCTGGGCCCGTGAGCCACGGCCGCAGAACCTGCGCGTCCGGAGCCTGTGCTCCGCAACGAGAGAGGCCACGGCAGTGAGAGGCCCACATGCTGCAAAAAAAAAAAAAAGAATAGCAGAGGACCAGGGCTGACTCCTGGAGGTCAGCTGTATTCAGAAGCCAGAGAAAAGCCTTGGGTGAAAGAGACAAAGAAAGAGAGGTTGGCGCGATCTACTTGAATTGCGTCACCACCCTTGGCCAAGGCAAAGCTCAAAGCAAGCACAATGAATGAAAAGTAAACATTTAGGAACTTTTGTAGCCACTCCATAGTGCCACATCATCCAAGCCCACGACTTTGTATTTTACAAAAGTATTGGTCCACAACGCATGGGAAATTTTGAAAACTGGTCTATACCACTGACCAAGAAGGGCTAGCCAGAGGATAAAAGAGCCAAGAGGTCCACTCCTAAGTATATACCCGAGAGAACTGAAAACATACACCACACCAAAAGTTGTACAGGAATGTCCATAGCAGCCTTATTCTTAATACCCCAAAAGTGGAAACAACCCAGATGTCCATCAACTGATGATTGGGTAAATGAAGTATGGTCTGTCCAAACAAAAGAATATTATTCAGCCATAAAAAATAACGACATACTAGGGCTTCCCTGGTGGCGCAGTGGTTAAGAATCCGCCTACCAATGCAGGGAATGCGGGTTCAAGCCCTGGTCCGGGAAGATCCCACATGCCACGGAGCAACTAAGCCCGCGAGCCACAACTACTGAGCCCACGCACCACAACTACTGAAGCCCGCATGCCCCAACTACTGAAGCCCACGCACCTAGAGCCCGTGCTCTGCAACAAGAGAAGCCACCGCAATGAGAAGCCCGCGCACCGCAACAAAGAGTAGCCCCCGCTCGCCACAACTAGAGAAAGCCCGCGCACGGCAATGAAGACCCAACACAGCCAAAAATAAATTTAAAAAAAATGAAATTTAAAAAAAAAGAACACCAGCAAATCCTGGCACCAAGAAGATAAATGGTGATACACTGTTGTGTGAAAAAACTAGGATACATGAGTACACAGGTTGTGATCATAAGTTTAAAAAAAAAGTTATGGAAAGAAAGACTAAAAGGACATAAGCTAATATATAACATGATTATCCATTTACTTATTCACTTAAATAATTGAGCACTTTATGTATGACACTCATCTAAGCCTTGCAGAGTTAACCAAACTCACAACTATATCGCCAGTGATAAACTAACTGCAACTTATGATTGAAAAGTAAGGGGAATTCCCAGGGGGTCCAGTGGTTAGGACTCCAGGCTTTCACTGCCGAGGGCACAGTTTCGATCCCTGGTCAGGGAATTAAGATTCCCGCAAGCCACGTGGCCAAAAAAAGAGAAAAAAAGTAAGAATTGCAGCAGCTGTAAACCATGACCAACTCAGAACACTGATTATGCAATGATAGACTGGGTAAAGTGTCCTTCCAAAAAACAGTAGGGATCCCAACTCCTCGCACACACGCTACTGCAGTAGGAAGGTCGCCAAGCACATCAGCCAGACTTCTTGATGGGACACTGAATGTGGGTCTGTAGTAAAACCAGGGAACATGCTAATTTTGGTTTAGGAATAACGAACGTTGTTGGCCCTTTTTAATTCAGTAAGCAACCCTTGGCCGTGTGTCATCAGTTCATGGCCCATCAGGAGATCCCCTGTAGTTCAGTCAAGCCCCGGGACCATACTCTAAATCACGGCTTGAGAAGACATTTTCCCAGTACACCTAGCTGGATTTATAACTTGGTCGATGCCCATTATGTAAGGAGTATCTATCTACATGTGTCCTGTAACTGCTATGCAACTGTATAGGCCGTCAGCAACCCCAGTTTGTAGCCGGGAATAATTTATATTTATCCTCTTAACAATCTGACTGAGGGACTTCCCCAGTGGTCCAGTGGTTAGGACTCCACGCTTCCACTGCAGGGGGCGTGGGTTCGATCCCTGGTCAGGGAACTAAGATCCCACATGCCGGGCAGCCAAAAACAAAAAAAAGAAAGAAAGAAAAAATAATCCGACTGATAATACTCTGCTAGTGATGAAATTATTATAGGTCATAAAGGTGTAAAATGGTGTTTCTGGGCACCCTGAATCCCTTGTATCATTTAAGGAAAATGCAAGAGAAAATTCCTAGCAATATTTAATAAGCCAAAAATGAAACCTAGTCTTCAGACCCAGTTTGTATTGCCTCAATATAAAATACCTTCAGTTTTAAATTTGTATTTACAAAGAGACTTTTTTTGATAATTGGGGATACTGTTACTGTCTTTGTAGACATCCACATAATGCATGTGTTTTCCTCTCTGGGCTGAGTTTCATGCCAGATCGACTTCCAAAACAAACCTGGGAGGACGCCAGGCACGAGTAACCCTCTCCTGCTCCTCTCCCCCTCCAGGTTACCCTTTGGCTTTGTTTTACCGGCATTACCTTTTCTACAAGGACAGCTACCTCATCCACCTCTTCCACGCCTTTACAGGCCTCTCGATTGCTTATTATAACTTCGGTGAGTGAACGGAGCACTGCGATTACAGGGAGCCTCGGAAGGAACAGACCTGAACAAAACTTCCTGGAGAGAATTGGATGGGGAGGGAAGTTGTGATGCTCTGGCAGCAGAGGGTTTGTGTGGGCGGGGACACAAGCTTAACTTCTCCCTTCACATACATTCCCCTCCCCGGTAAAAGCATGTTGAGAATGGGTGCCCTTACCAGACACCGTCAACAGAGAAGCACCAACAACAGAGAAGCACCAGTTTGTCTCTGCTGTGGCTGGAACTGGCCGACAGACCCAAGCAGTCCCCTCAGGAGCGTCCCGTAGGCCCGAAGTTCAGCAAACAGCAACTCCCTGGCGGTCCTTTCTATTTATACAGTTCATTTCCTTCCCTTCCTCCAGAACATGAGGCTATTAAAAAAGAAGAAAAGTCCTAATACCAATATGTATACCCTTTGTGTTTAGAAGTCTCAGGAAGGGTGGGAATGCAGAAAAAAAAAACAGGCAAAACTTTGCTCTCTCCTCCGCATCCAGGAATCCAGCTCTACCACTCCCTGCTATGCGTCGTGCTTCAGTTCCTCATCCTCCGGCTGATGGGCCGCACCATCACTGCCGTCCTCACTACCTTTTGCTTCCAGATGGTAAACGTCTTTCCCTGGGCAGCTCAGGTCACAGCTGACAGCAGTTGGGGGCGGGGAGGATGGGGACTGTGGTGTAGAGGAAGCCGTGGACTGGGAGAGCCAGTTTCTAATCCTTTCTCCCCACGACACTTGGCAGTGTGGCTCTGGGTCACTTGCCAGAAGCCCCAGGTGTTTCATCTGCAGGCTGCAGTGACGATGCTTCACCCACCTCAAGGACGGGGTGCCGGCCGTCCTTTGTGCATAGGACTGTGCCACTGGGGTTCTTTGAGTCTGACCAGATTAGCCCAGCTGTCCATGAGGGGAGTCACTTAAAGGCAAGGCAGAAAATCCACGTAGAATGAGCCACAGAGTGTAAGCGTTGAGGACGTCTCTTCCCCTTTACAGGTTCAGTTTCTAGACCAGGAGAAAGGAAAAGTGAAAAGAATACATTGGATTTCAGAGCAGGGAGAAAATAAATCAGAGCAATGGTAGAATAAATATTTGCCGCTCTCCTAGGCCTACCTTCTTGCCGGATACTATTACACAGCCACTGGCAACTACGATATCAAGTGGACAATGCCACATTGTGTCCTGACCTTGAAGCTGATCGGTGAGTGGTGGGGCCCTGCCTTCCCCGTTGACACCCAGGCTCCTCTCTTCAGACCTTAGGCTTACCCCGGGCCCTGCCCCGTGTGCTCCTGGCCATGTCCCGTGTCCCCTCCCTCCTCTCCACCCACACCTTCTCTCTCTGCTCAGGTCTCGTCATCGACTACTATGACGGAGGGAAAGATCAAGTAAGTACCCCTCCCTCCACAGAGACGTGAAGGAGTTTAACCAGAGGGAAGGAGGACGGCTGTTGTTATCCCCATGCCCTCATGCCCGCCCGTGTGGTCGCCGTTTCCGGCCGCACTGATCAAGGACCGACAAGTCTAATTGCCCGGGTCCAGCTCTAGCTCAGAGTCCAGAGATCAGGGCCAGCAAGGCATTGGGAAGAGCAGCAGCCGGCCTAGGCCGAGCTGCGCCTGCGCGTGCCCATTACCCCCGAAGCACTGACTCTTCTCCGTGTTGTCATCCCCTCAGAGAGGCTCTATTTGAAGAACCTGGATCACTGGGGACGAGGGTGGGGAGCCCTCAGACTGGCTCTTGGGTCCTGAACCATTCGTTCTCTTCTCGGCATAGAAATCCCTGTCCTCTGAGCAACAGAAATACGCCATACGGGGTGTCCCTTCCCTGCTGGAGGTTGCTGGCTTCTCCTACTTCTATGGGGCCTTCTTGGTGGGGCCCCAGTTCTCAATGAACCACTACATGAAGCTGGTGCAGGGACAGCTGACTGACCTACCAGGCAAGATACCAAACAGGTAACAGCCCCCTTCGGTCAGGGCGTCTGCGTAGGCGTCTCACCCGACAAAAAGCCACTTCTGAAGTGACTTCCTGCAGGCGGGCCGGCTGCATTCTCTGGCCTGGGCCTGGCTCACGGCCTGTGACGGGCGCTCCGTGCCTGCTCGCTGCAGGAAGGGGGCCCTTTTCAGCTTGGGTCACTTCCCGCCATCCCTCCCGACCCTGTAGTACAAACAATAAAAATTCACTTTTATGCCATAGATTTTGCCTGAACCAGTCACGTCCCTGCCTTTAACACTCACTTTCCCAGTTTAAAAATACTGTTAAAAAAATAATAATAATACTGTTAAATATATCAAAATCTATATATATAAATATATCTCACAGTAGAAGATTGATAAGTTACCAGGAAAATCCCTTTGTGGAGAACTTGTCCAGCCTGCGTTTGAGCATTGATCCAGCCAGGACAGGAGGGAGCAGATCCAAAACCGGTCCTTCCCCGTCTCTGCATCGGGCTTTCAGTCCCGATGTAGCCCAAGCACATGGGAGAGCCTTCGAGGTCCACGGGACCCCCGAGGGCGAGCACCCCAGATTCCCCAGCCCGCCCCCTCGTTGCCCCACCCCCACCCCAGAACTCGCAGGGTCTGCACACTCCATCCTCATGTCCGGCCCTAAGGCTGCGCTCACTCTGGGAAGCTGCTCCCTCGTGAAGGTCGGAGGGCGAAGGGAGGGGCCTCCGCCCGTGGTGACCCTGCGTGTTCCTCTCCAGCACCGTACCTGCTCTCAGGCGCCTGAGTCTGGGCCTTGTCTACCTAGTGGGCTACACCCTGCTCAGCCAGCACATCACAGAAGACTATCTCCTCACTGACGACTACGAAGTGAGTGCTTCCTGAACAGCAGCAGTGCGACTGCGCCAGAGATAGACAGTGGCCAGGCCAGGAGCCCGTAGATAGCCGAGAAGTGGGTAACACCACCTACAAACGCGTGTTGGTTTTGCTCTAGATCTGAGAGTTGGTGTCAATGCCAGCCGGGCCGGGACCCGTTCATCAGCCAGCACTGAACGACCTTCGCGGGCACAGGGCTGTGCCAGGTGCACTTCAGCACCCCTGACCTTCCCCCAGCGGCTCGAGCTCGCCCTCTTACAGCCAGGCGGCTCGAGCCCTCCTCCGGCCCAGGCAGACCAGGGCTCTAGGAGCTCAGGACCCAGGGAGGGGGAGTGCTGGCTCAGGCTCCGTCCCGGCTCTGGGGAGGTTGGTCTCCTTCAGCTGACGTCGAACGTGGATGTGAAAGTCCCCCAGCACTAGTGTCCCAGGTGCCCGGCTCTGTAGGAGAGGAGTTGAGGACAGCACTGTCTGAGGGCGTCTCCGAGGGGGCTCCCTGCTGGGTCCCCTTGGCCTCTTGCAAAGCAGTTAGGCAGACTGTCGGGGGGACACGGGGTAGTAGTCAGCCACACGTGTGAGGACGGGGAGCACGGGGGCCCCTCCTGGCCTGGCGGTGTCCCTAATGCTCATGCCTTCTCTCCTGTCAAGAACCGCAGCTTCTGGTTCCGCTGCCTGTACATGCTGGTCTGGGGCAAGGTTGTGCTGTACAAATACGTCGCCTGTTGGCTGGTCACGGTAAGGAGAGAGGGCCCAGGGCCGCAGCGAGACGAGCTGCAGGCTGGGTGCGGCGCAGAGCGGCGGGGTCGCTTACGCCGTGGCTCCTTCAGGAAGGCGTGTGCATCCTGACGGGGCTGGGCTTCCACGGCCTTGACGAGCTCGGGAGGGCCAAGTGGGACACCTGCGCCAACATGAAGGTGTGGCTCTTTGAGACAGACCCCCGCTTCACGGGCACCATCGCCTCTTTCAACATCAACACCAACGCCTGGGTGGCCCGGTAAGCGCCCAGCCGGGGAGGTCGCACGTCACTTCCTCCAGCTTTCCCCACTTCGGGGGGCCCCCCCATCAGTCACTCTCACACCCCCAGCCACACCCACTTTTGTCCCCAACCCAACCCCCCCAAACCGTCCCTGTCTTTTTTTTTTTGGCCGCATTGGGTCTTCGTTGCTGCGCGGGCTTTCTCCAGTTGCGGCGAGCGGGGGCTACTCTTCGTTGTGGTGCGCGGGCTTCTCACTGCGGTGGCTTCTCCTGTTGCGGAGCACGGGCACTAGGCGCGCAGGTTTTGGTAGCTGTGACACCTGGGCTCAATAGTTGTGGCTCACGGGCTCTAGAGCTCAGGCTCAGTAGTTGTGGCGCATGGGCCTAGTTGCTCCGCAGCATGTGGGATCTTCCCGGACCAGGGCTGGAACCCGTGTCCCCTGCATTGGCAGGCGGATTCTTAACCACTGTACCACAGGGAAGTCCCATCCCTGTCATTTTTGAAAGACAGAAACAAGGCATACATGGCCTCAAGTGCTGGGTTTTCACCCCACTTCTGCCGCCAGCCTTATGTTCACAAACACTTCCTCAGTCCCACGCGTGGGGGCACTGTCAGCAGTGTGGGTGCAGGGCCTGCCCCGCTCACCGCTGCAGCCTCGGCACCAGGCGCCTGGCAGGCCCTCCGTCACTACCCGTCGTACCAGGTGGGGCCCCAGCTGAGCCTTACGTCTATTTTCTGTCTAAACCGTGACTCGTCAGCTTCACTGCCTTTCATTCTAAAGTGATCGGAAGGGCTTCCCTGGTGGCGCAGTGGTTAAGAATCCGCCTGCCAATGCAGGGGACACGGGTTCCAGCCCTGGTCCGGGAAGATCCCACATGCCTCAGAGCAACTAAGCCCATGCACCACAACTACTGAGCCTGCGCTCTAGAGCCCGCGAGCCACAACTACGGAAGCCCGCGCGCCTAGAGCCCATGCTCCGCAACAAGCCACTGCAGTGAGAAGCCCGCGCACCGCAAGTAAGAGTAGCCCCCGCTCGCCGCAACTAGAGAAAGCCCGTGCGGAGCAACGAAGACCCAGTGCAGCCATAAATAAATAAAGTGATCGGAGGGCACTGCCTCCCCTCCCCCAGGGGGCCCTGTGGGAGCAGCCACCACCCCTGCACCCCTAAGGGCTCCAAGAACCCAGAGGCAGGATGGATCTGAGTCTCATCCTTTCTCACCCTTCTCTCTAGTTACTTCTTCAAACGACTCAAGTTCCTTGGAAATAAACAACTGTCCCAGGGCCTCTCACTGCTGTTCTTGTCCCTCTGGCACGGCCTCCACTCAGGGTACCTGGTCTGCTTTCAGATGGAATTCCTCATCGTTATTGTGGAAAGACAGGTAAACCTTAAGGGTGGTGGATGAAAGGGGCCTGAGAAGGGGTAAGGCGCTGAGCCCTCTCCCCTTCCTCCACAGGCTGCCAGCCTGATTCAAGACAGCCCAGCCCTGAGCAGCCTGGCCTCCGTCAGGGTCCTGCAGCCCCTCTACTATCTGGTGCAGCAGACCATCCACTGGCTCTTCATGGGTTACTCGATGACTGCCTTCTGCCTCTTCACGTGGGACAAATGGCTGAAGGTACACGAGGGCCTGCCTGCCAGGAGGGGAGGGAGCCACTGAAACCTCAGGCAGTGGGGCTGAATCCAGGCCCTCTGTCTACCGCGGTGGCCTGTATCCCTCCACAGGTGTATAAATCCGTCTATTTCCTTGGCCACGTCTTCTTCTTGAGTCTACTATTCACATTGCCTTATGTGCGCAAAGCACTGGTGCCGAGGAAAGAGAAGTTAAAGAAAATGGAATAATCTATTTCCCCGGTAAGATCCCTCCAGCTGAGCTGAAACTACCGGGTTACAGAAGAGAGCAACAGACTGGGGCAGGGGTAGTACTGGAGATGCGGGGGTAACCTCACGGGGCCTGCCTTCCAGGAAGCACAGCATGGGGCACTGACTGCCCTGAGGCGCGACCGGAGGGAGCTGGAAGGGCTGCAGACCGGGGACTAGGAGGCGAGACCAACCTGCCCGCCCGCCTTCTCCCCTTGCAGGTGGCCCAGAGCAGGACTGGTGCAGAAACGACTCGCCTCCCTTTCCACAGCACTCCTTCGTCCCAGAGCACAGAGAACCAGAAGCCAGGGTGCGGGAAGACGGGGCTCCCCCAGCTGTGCCTCTGCTGCCGGCCACGTCTCCATCTGGGGCCAAAGGGGAGACTCTCGTGGGAGGAGTAGAGGGGCCCGTTGTCTCCCCTCTGGGCTCCCCCATGCACGTTGCCTTATCTCTCCCCCTCTAGCCAGGAATCTGTTGTGGTTTTCTTCTGCCAATTTATTATGATGATTGTATATGTGCCGCTACCTCCGCCCCCCCCATGGGGGGAGGGGAGGGGCACAGCCCCACCTGCTCCACTTTTCTACCTAGGATTGTACCAGATAAAGTCACCTCAGTGTGTTGTTTTTCACTCCTAGCGCTCCTGACTGCCTTCTTTCAGACACAGCCCTCCACATCTGCCATGGCTGAAATGAGGGCTCCCTCCTTTAGGGCACAAAGCCCACCTGCGAAGCCCAGGGCCAAACTGCAGACACTGTAACCTCATATGTCTTCCTGAGTCTGAGGGGTTACGCCAGGTCACACCATCAGAGGCTGCTGAGCTTAGGAATCCCCAAAGCACAACTAGGTTTGCAAGAACAATGTTTATAAGATAAACAAATAGCAGGTGTACAGCCCGGACCCACGCAAACCCCGGTCTCGGTGCAGGAAGGGGGTCTTGCGGCAGTCAGCTGGGCACCGGGGCGGGGAAGCAATGTCCACAGTCTCTGTGTCAGGTTAGGGTGCTTCTGTCAGATGACGCCCCACGCTTCTTCAAAGGCTGTGGTGAGCTTTGCACAGGTGAGGGCAGCAGAGAGTGGGTAGTTGCTGATGGACACCATCTTCTCTGTGTACTCCACATCCAGCTGGGGAGAGAGCAGTCAGTCAGCTGGCTCTGTCACTCCGTCACAGGTTCAGCCCTTGTCTAGGGCAGGAAAACTACCATTTCCCAGTGCTGTTTAATACCAGTGTGAGCAAAGGACGGAGACGGCCCTGGCTTTGACCATGCCACATATGCCAGCATTCCTCAAAGGATGCGCCCTGGGGGCAGGAAATGGAAGCTTCATCTGTCCCCAACTTATAAGGACAAGCATCATCAAAACACTAAGTGCTCCTGGGATTCTGTCCTGAGCTTCAGCTCCGGGAAGAATCTAAGAGCTGAGCCCAGGCCTTACCCTGCCGTGGGCAAAGGCCCCCACCACAAAGACAACAGGGTCGCCGCTGGGCACCAGCTCCCGCACATCGCCGACGACCGGGGCGGAAAAAGAAGTGCCGATTTTCATGCACCCAACCGGGAAGTGATGTGACACTGGATTCTTAATCACCTAAAGAAAGACAGAAAAATCAGCCCCAGACACACTCCCAGAGCACTACCTCCAACTAGTAGCTGTCAACACCTCACCTTCAAGAGCTTCTGGGGGCCGTCAGCTGCTCGAACGCTGAGTTTGTGTAAAAGCTGAACTAGGGCAGAAAAAAGAGTTCAGAGCTGGCCAGAGAGCCTGCCTCGACGCCCAGTCACTTACCAGGAAGAGCCCCAGGTGAGGCGAGCTCCACACGCCCTGCGTGTCTACACGACTGAAACGTCGTGGCCAAGCAGCTGTCGAGCACATCACTGGTTGTGTGGCGACAGGCCCCCTCCCTGCTCCTCAGCCAGGAACCCACGCGGGCTGTACCCACTGTGCGTGGGGAGAAAGCGCAGACCCCCTGTTCTGGAATCAGCCACATGTGCCCCTCCCCCACTTAAAAATGCCACACTTAATTTATCCCTTTGCCTCTCGCTTCATCACTACTGCCAAGTTTAAGTCCTAAGGCTTCTATCTCACCCATGAGGCCACAGAAGCGGTCAAAGGTTCTGGGAATTCGAGTCTGGGGGTTCACTTCAATCAGCACATTCTTCTGCGTGTGGATATAAACCTGTAGCAAGCCAGCCCGGTTCAGGGGACTGTCCATCAGCATCAGTAAACTCTGAGGGAGGCGGAGACCAAGGCACGGTTAAGACTGAAGAGAAGTCACACGCAGCTGCCTTACCTTCCATACAGAGGCACGGGGGCCTGAGCCCTGTCCCTGGAGTTACCTGGTGAGCTATGTCTGGTCTCACTTCCCCAGGGTCCCGTCCGTTCTTCAACAACATGGACTTGTGCTTGTCACAGTTGAGCAGCTCATACGTCTTCCCCACCTGACGAACAGGGAACAAGGTCAAGAGCAACATAAGCTTTTACCTGGAACAGCGGTTCTCAGGTGGTCCCCAACCACCAACATCTGGAAACCTGTTAGACAGTCACATTCTCATGTCCACTCCAGACCTACTAAATCAGACACACGGTGTGCGGCCCTGAAAACCGTCCAGGGGATTACTGTGTGGCCACATCCTCCCCCCACACCCCATCCCATAACTGGTCTTGGAGGGAAAAGGGAGGAAGAGTGCAGCCTGTGATTCCACAGGATCTAAACTGCATTGAATTTTTTAAAATTTATTTATTTTTGGCTGCGCTGGGTCTTTGTTGCTGCGCACAGGTGTTCTCTAGTTGCAGCGAGCGGGGGCTGCTCTTCATTGCGGTGTGCCGGCTTCTCACTGCGGCGGCTTCTCTTGTTGCGGAGCATAGGCTCTAGGCGCGTGGGCTTCAGTAGTTGTGGCTCGCGGGCTCTGGAGCGCAGGCTCAGTAGTTGTGGTGCACGGGCTTAGTTGCTCCGTGGCACATGGGATCTTCCCGGACCAGGACTCGAACCCGTGTCCCCTGCATTGGCAGGCAGATTCTTAACCACTGTGCCACCAGGGAAGTCCCTAAACTAGATTTAATTTTAAAACCTATGGGTATTAGGCAAAGCCAGTGAGGGATTCTGGAACCAGGCAGAAGTGAGGTTAATGAGCAAGACTGAATGCCTGTTTATCACAAAAGCATTATGTAGACACTGGGCAAAACATACGCGGTCACTACCCTCAGGTTGCTTAAAACAAACATGCACAAAGAGCTGCAAGTCTGAGCAGGAAGAAATGTGAAAATTCTAATGAGGCAAGAGGTAGTTTAACCAAGGAACGTTCTCATAAGTAAAACAAAGAGGGGTGGTTCCAATTTTAAGGCATGTGAGCAACCGCTAAAAGAAACAACTGCAAATCAGAGCCCTGAGGAGCATTATAGGGTGGTCAATAAGAAGTTTAAAATCATACCAGTAGGGCTTCCCTGGTGGCGCAGTGGTTGAGAATCCTGCTAATGCAGGCGACACAGGTTCGAGCCCTGGTCTGGGAGGATCCCACATGCCGCGGACCAACTGGGCCCGTGAGCCACAACTACTGAGCCTGCGGGTCTGGAGCCTGTGCTCTGCAACAAGAGGCCGCAACAGTGAGAGGCTCGTGCACCGCGATGAAGAGTGGCCCCCGCTCGCTGCAACTGGAGAAAGCCCTTGCACAGAAACGAAGACACAACACAGCCAAAGATAAATAAATAAATTTATTAAAAAAAAATACGTAGCTTTCCAAGTACTCTATTAAAAGACTTAAAAAAAATAAATTAAAAAAAATAAAAACATACCAGTAAGTACAAACACAGGTTTCGAAAAGGCCAAGTTTTTATGTATCAACACAACATTTGTATGTCCGGCAACATCTTGAGATATGACTCCAAAAAGTTTGGGGGAAGAGGCATATAGATTTTGAAATTAACTGAGTAACTGAAATAACAAGAATGTCACAGAGAGTAAAACAAAGGACCAAGAACTAAGTCCATGGGACACTCTTAGTTATAGAAGAAAAAGAACCTCTTGAATAGAAGAATCTAGTTTTGACCCATTAGTAAGTTATAACCAGGGTTTTCGTTCTCTTAATGGAACAGAATAGAAAACATCAGAGTACTTCAAGTATAGTCATGGTAAGTAAAGCCTTATGGAACTTTCGGCTTCGTATAATTAAGTGCGCATACTGGCTCACGATGTAATTTTTTTTATTGTGGGCTGTGGTTAATAAGCTTGAAAACCACTAACTAGAATAATCAGAGAATGAATACCATGTGTAATTCTGTAATAGGCACTGGAGATACATGAATTTTTAAAACCTTATTCTCTGTCCTCATTATAGCCTTCTAGTGGAAGAGACAAACTAAACAAGCACATGAGTACTTAATGCGAATTGTGATAAACATTACGAAGGAAAACTAAACGGTTCACTAAAGAATTATGAGGACCTGATTTATACCAGGAAGGGAGTCATTTCTATGGGAAAGTAACATTTAACCTAATAACTGAAGAATGAGTAGCCTAATAGGCTCAATAATTGTTAAATGAATCAACATTAAGTAGGAATTAATAAAGCAAAGAGTCGAGTAAAGGGTGCTTGCAGTTAAACAACATTATCTGCAATGACCTTAAGGTATAAGAGAACGTAGTGCTTTCAAAGAGCTCAAAGAAGGCCAGTGAGGTTGGAGTACAAAGAATAAATGGAGTGACTTCCCTGGTGGTGCAGTGGATAAGAACCTGTGCTCCCAACACAGGGTTCGATCCCTGGTCAGGGAACTAGATCCCACATGCATGCTGCAACTAAGAGTTCGCATGCCACAACTAAGGAGCCCTGGAGCCGCAACTAAGGAGCCCGCCTGCCCCAACTAAGACCCAGCACAACCAAATTAATTAATTTTTTAAAGGGGGGGATATACGTATACATATAGCTGATTCACTTCATTGTACGGCAGAAACTAACACAACATTGTAAAGCAATTACACTCTAATAAAAAATAAACAATTTTTAAAAATTGAAAAAGAATAAATGGAGAGTGCAGGCCCAGATGAGGCTTGCAGAAGCAAGAGGTATCAGCACAAGGAAGACAAAAGCTAACAGTATGGAAGATTTCAACCAGCTGTGGAGTCCATCACCCTTGGAGTACCATTAATGACAACTGGCCTAATTTATTCCGGAGCATGCTCTA
The DNA here is from genome assembly GCF_964374135.1 of Grampus griseus. Taxonomy (NCBI): domain Eukaryota; kingdom Metazoa; phylum Chordata; class Mammalia; order Artiodactyla; family Delphinidae; genus Grampus; species Grampus griseus. The sequence goes on along the minus strand of NC_139005.1, from coordinate 6,385,730 downwards.
GGAACTTTAATTTGCCCACAACCTTTTCAACTTCCTAATAAGTAACCTGAATCAAGAATAATAATAACAACTATTTCCAAGTGACAGAAATTATTCTAAACCCTTTCCACATCTTAACTCCTTTAATCCTTCCAACAGCCCAGTAAAATAGGTACTACTGTCATCCCCACAGATATGAAGAAATGAAGTGGTTAAGTGATGCTCAGAATTAATAGCCTGGGGAGACAGCGGCAATGAAGTGAGAGATGAATATATGAACCTATAATTAGGTTAGAAATATCAATTATAGAAGAAAATGAAAGGAAACCTGATGAGCTGCTCGTTTGAAAAAAGAAAACAGTTTTCTAAACTGCAAGCTTTATAAAGTGCCATAGTGGTTGAGGAAGAAAAGCTGGAACTGAATTGCACTCGGATTACTATGGCAAGGTACTATTAACGCACTTTCATTACAGTCCCCCTGCAAAGTATTAACCCCCGCTTTACAAACTAAGGACAAACTTGTTTTCTCAAAATCACACACTTGAAATTAGTGTAAGAACCAAGATTAAAATCCGGGTCTGGCTTCTAAATCAGTGCTATTTCTTCTGGCCCTACTCACTGAACAAGTTTAGTTCTAAACAGTATGAGAAACAATATCATAAAGAATGAGAACACTGCACAAATTTTTAAGACGGGGAACTGCCGGATTTTTTCGGGAGAAGAGTCCAATGATAAGTAAAAATAAAGATGTGAAAGTATTAATGATAATCTGGTCCAGGCAGTGTTTTGAAATGTACAGATTATAAATCTATTATAATTATAATAATATAATTATATTTATAATATAAATTTATATAATTTATAATTATAATTATATAATTATATTTATAATATAAATTTATATAATATATAATATAAATTTATAATATAAATATAATATAAATTATAATTATAATATAAAGGAGAGTGACAGACACCTTTCAACGTATTAAGACATTAAGTCCTTACAAATAAAAGGGTGGGAAGACTGAGCTGCAGTAACTACCTTTCCCCTCTACCTAGTAAGCTTGTCTTGGGATAAAGCGGGACGACGCGATGGACGAAACCCCTTCCCCTTAGACGACTCGGGGGTTGGGGATGGGGTTAGGGTTACCATAGAATCCTAGTAAATCAATCGGAAGCAAGCATGTGACGGCTGCAATGGGATTCAAGGGCAAAGAAAACGAGCACTGCCGACCCGTGTTAAAGGAAGAGACAGTCGATTAGGCCACTCTTTCTCCAAAGCATGTTTCACCTGTCTCCGCTTTCTCCATCCACTTTGAGCCCATCACCCTCACCCAACCTGTTCCCATCCTATCGATCTACTACTAGCTCTTCACCCCCTAGTCCGAAACTACCTTGACTGTCTCCAGACTGGCCCCTTCCAGCACCACAATGAGCCTACGGCCTCCGATCTTGCTTCCCACCCCGAGTCGGGGCCGCTTGGGCGTCACAGCATCCCAGTCCTCTTCCTGCTCCGCGGCGCGCCGCTCACGAGGTTGGAATCCACCACCGGGCGCTGCCATCTTGCAACCGGACCGGAAATTGTGTAACGTCCTTAAACTAGGGCCTCGCTCTCGCCCCAAATGCAAGCTTCCTTCCGTCTGCCATTTTGAAAGTGGGCGCTCGGAAATGGCGACGGCTGGCTGCAGATGCTCCCGAAGCCGCTCTGGGAGGGCAGGGTTCCAGAAAGGGGAGGGAACTTCCAGAGGCGTGCTTCCTGTGCCGCAAGCTCGGGTCCGCCGTAGGCTGGGGGGAGAGTTTAGAAGGGAACGCACTTCCGGTGCCCTTTCTCCCGCGAGCACCTGGAGCCGGACCCTCGTGTGGAGAGTGCGATCCGTAAACTGGAGAGCTGTAGAGGCGGGCCGGCACCCCCTTCGGACCACTGGTGCCGCCGGCCTCAGGACCGAACATGGCCCAGAACTTGAAGGACTTAGCGGGACGGCTGCCCTCCGGGCCCCGGGGCATGGGCACGGCGCTGAAGCTGCTGCTGGGGGCCGGCGCCGTGGCCTACGGCGTCCGCGAGTCGGTGTTCACCGGTGAGCAACCTCAGCCTGCCCTCCGGACTCCGCCCGACCTTCCCGGACCCCTGCCCAGCCCCGCCAGGTCCCCGCGCTCACCCAGCCCCTCACCCCGCCCCACCAGAGGCTGGCACGTACTCTGAGCCCGGCCTGGGCTGACCCCTACCCCTCTCCCTGCAGTGGAAGGAGGGCACAGAGCCATTTTCTTTAATCGGATCGGAGGTGTGCAGCAGGACACCATTCTGGCCGAGGGCCTTCACTTCAGGTAATGGCGGGCAGAGCGGACTGACCCTGACCCTTCACCCTTGAACGCCGACCCACCTATGGCTGTGGGAGGACTTTCAGCGGGATTCCGCGCCGCTCTTTACTCTCCTCACCCCATCTCCCAGAACAGTGCGTGCTGGCCACATCTTCAGGAGCACATACTGTTGTTCTCCGGAGGAAAAAGAGAATTTCTTTTTGACCGTGGTCATTAAGAGGAGGAGCAGGCCAAGAAACACGTGGTGAAGGAAAACCGGACAAAACTAGGGAAACGGTAGTATCCTAATCCCTGTCCCTGTTCCCTCCCCTCCAGGATCCCCTGGTTCCAGTACCCCATCATCTATGACATTCGCGCCAGACCCCGAAAAATTTCCTCCCCCACAGGCTCCAAAGGTAGGTCTGGGCACTGGGGTGCCACTGGCAGTAAACAAGGGAGCCTAGCCAGAGACTAGGCAAGATGGGAGTGTCAGATCTCTTGGGCCTTCATTTCCACCTTTGCAAACAAGCTAAAATAAAGGTACCTGCTTCTGGAGTTCAAGGAGTACATTCTGGACACGCTGTGTGTTTGTACATTTTTCAACTGTTCCTCCCCCTTAACGTGAACTCGGTGAGAGCATTGTTTGTCCTTTGTCTTAGTCACTGCCTAGAACAAAGCTTTGTTTTAAAACCTTTCTTTTAATTCTTTGACTCATTAATCTACTGGTACGCTCTGTCCTGGGGAAACTTGGCTGCACTTTTCACTGGTGCACCTGTTCCCTCCTAGACCATTCACAGAAGCTGTGCCTTTGAGATTCCCCAGACCAACCCTTACACACACACACACACACACACACACGTTCACAATGAGGCAAGTAGCTCACCTGTAACGTACTGTTTTGCACGATTTTTAGTGCAGGTTGCTTAATATTCCCGAAACCCTAGGCCCTAAGAAATCAAGGATTCACAAAACACCATCTCTGTTCTCAAGTCCTTACAGTCTAGTTCAGGATTATGGTACAGTGTAACAGAGCCTAAAGTAGAGTAGCGAAAAGAAAGGTCAGCTTTACTGGAGGAGGGTTGTAGGTAGAGAAGACTTGACAGTGGACAAGGACGCATTTGGTCTGTGCCGAATCACTCTTCTCCCCGCGGGGCAGTTCCGGACCACAGGGCATTGCCCTGGGTAAAGAGAGAAGCCAGAGGAGAAAATGCTTGGGGAGGGAGGCTTTGCTAGGAAGCCAGGTGAGGCCCCCGTGGCCTTGCCCAGCCACTGCTAACCTCACGCTTAGACCTGCAGATGGTGAACATCTCCCTGCGGGTGCTGTCCAGACCCAACGCCGCGGAGCTTCCCAGCATGTACCAGCGCCTGGGGCTGGATTACGAGGAGCGCGTGTTGCCATCCATCGTCAACGAGGTGCTCAAGAGCGTGGTGGCCAAGTTCAACGCCTCCCAGCTGATCACCCAGCGGGCCCAGGTCTGGCTCTGGCTCCCATCACCATCTGCGTAGCATCAGCATTTCCCTCCTAGGCCCAGCACACTGGGTGTTAGGAAAGGGTAGTGACCCGAGGTCCGTTGCCCCCAAAAAGCTGTGCAGATGGCCACCGTGGGAAACAAGGAGAGCCAAGATTGGAGCTCGATAGCAGTTAGTGTCGGGCTGCATGGGAGAAAAGTGGTCCAGGCGTGTGTGTGGGGTTGGTACAGCGTGGAGGAGTCAGCGTGACCCAAGTCCTTCCCAGCTCAACTGGCCTAACGAGGAACTAAGAAGGGGTTAGCGCACTTTCTGCGGTTCTCCGGAGATCTGGGATTCTGACGATCACAGAAGCACGCCTTCCTTTCAGTTCTCCAGTCCCCTCAACGCCCCTCTCTCCTCCCCCCGGCCACCAGGTGTCCTTGTTGATCCGACGGGAGCTGACAGAGAGGGCCAAGGACTTCAGCCTCATACTGGATGACGTAGCCATCACTGAGCTGAGCTTTAGCCGAGAATACACAGCTGCTGTAGAAGCTAAACAAGTGGGTGAGTCGCAAGGGGAGTCAGGCAGGGGTTTCTGAGGAAGCAGGAGGAGGGACGGAGTTCCTGACACCTTACCTCTGTGACCCCGGTTCTCTCCCGCTACAGCCCAGCAGGAGGCCCAGCGGGCCCAGTTCCTGGTGGAAAAAGCGAAGCAGGAACAGCGGCAGAAGATCGTGCAGGCCGAGGGTGAGGCTGAGGCCGCCAAGATGATATCCTTCTGCTGCAGAGCTCTCAGCCCAGCCCCTGGAACACTCTGCTTCCCACCCGGCCCCGTGGGCTGGCTGATGAGACTAAGGCGAATGCGAACCGTGCTCTCTGACCCCTGGGGGGTTGGGGTGCCGGGTGGGATCTGAAGTCTCAGTGGGGCACCTGAGGCCTGGCTCCTCGCTGTAAGGCAGATCAATAGCACTGCTGGCCTTGACTCCATCTGTGCTGCTGCCTCCTGTTCCCGGCAGCTGCCTGCGGGGAGGCCTACAGGTAGGGGCAAAGTAGGGCTGGGCACGAGCCACCTGAGCGCAACCTTGGATCTGACAGCCCAGAGGACGGCTGAGTGAGCCGAGTCATAGGGTGCAGCCCCAGCTGAGATCTGGCCTTGTGTGAACCCTTAACCCCACCCTGCTCACCTGGGAGAAGCTCTGGGCAAGAACCCAGGCTACATCAAGCTGCGCAAGATTCGAGCAGCCCAGAACATCTCCAAGACGGTGAGTGTGAACTCAAGGCCGCCTTGAGGGGGGAAGGTGTTTCTACACATTGAAATGAGGGAATTAGGGTCTTGCGTGTTCGGATTTCTATTCAAACTGGCTTCTCTGACACTCCTCCTCCCATCGAAAATGGTGTCCCCTGGGCGCCCCTGACCTTTTGTTCATGCCTCTTGTGGACCTAATGCATCACAGTTGCTCGCTGCTCTGGATCCTTGTGTGAGCGCAGAAACCGTGGCTGTCACATCACCACTTCGCTGTTCGTAACCCACACGTGTTCCACCAGTGGTTACTGAATTGCAAGGGCAGGAATCAAGGTCTTTTTTGCTTGGTACAAACATCCATCTTACTTTCTGCCCTGTAGATCGCCACATCACAGAATCGTGTCTTTCTCACTGCTGACAACCTTGTGCTGAACCTACAGGATGAAAGTTTCACCCGGTGAGAGGCATGGCCTTCAGGTGGGGTGTTGACACAGAACAAGGGCCGGAGTCTGGCCACCTGGGCTCTGGCGCCCGTTACCAGCTTACTCGTGTGACCCTTGAAAACACCATGTCTCTGAACCACTTAGAAAAGTGGGTGGTTGACAATTCCTAACTTGAATCTCACAGGATTGATTTTATGCGATCCAGTGGGATTATTCACGTAAAAAGCACTTTAATTGTGAAGTTTTTAAGTGAAAAGTGGTAAAAGATGATACTGGCTGTTCTTCCTCGGGAGCTGCTCTGGGGCACGGAAGGATGCTGGGAAAGCAGGGGTGAGAAATGGCAGTGGCCAGGGAGCAAGTCTTCTTCCCAGAGCCTGAGATTCCGGGCTTCCAGCGTGCTTGTCTTTTTCCCTTGGGAGCGGAGGAGGGTTTAGAGTTGGGTGGGGCATGAAACTGTCAAGTCACATGTACCTTTCTCTTGTCGTTCTGTGTTTCCTGTTCATCTGGTGACCTGGCGTCCACAGGGGAAGGTAAGTTGATGGTGCATCCTTGTTTCTGTGGGGTCCTGCCTTTTCCCCACCACATCACCTTTCTCACCTCCCCACCCACACATTCAGGGAGGAGGGTAGTTGAGGAGGGAGTGGCCCGAGGTGCTCTGCCTCTCACAGGTACGTCCCCCCCCAATAATGTCACCGTCTGTCTCATTTCCACAGTGACAGCCTCATCAAGGGTAAGAAATGAACTGCTGAACAAGAACTCCACCCTCAGGGAGGAAGTGGATCTTTTTCTTCCCCGGTTTTTGAGGAGCCAGCTTGGGGCCCTACCCCGCCCCCACCGTCAAGTGATGGTCCCTCTGCATCTGTCCTCCCAGCCCTTCTCGGGTGAACAAAGACTGACCATTTTCAGGGGAGTGACTTTCCTCCCTGTGTCGGCCAGAGGTGTTGGGACTGTGTGATTTCCTGCAGGGTTGGTTCCTCCCTCGTGGTCAGAAGCAACAACCACCACCCCAGAGATTCTCAATAAATGTTTATTACTTAATCCGAAGTCAAAGCCTCTGGTGTCTGAACTGGGCTGGGGAGGCACGCATGCGCACGCTCACACCGAGCACTCCTGGGTCCTTCTTCGTCTCTTCCAGCAGGGGGCGCGAGGACACCGGCCGGGGCAGGTAGGGAGAGCCGGGGCCTGCCGCTCTCACCCTGGAAGCCCTCAGAGCCGGATCCAGAACAGGACCCAGGGTGGGAACTGCGAGTCCTGGAGTCCGAGGCCAGCTGCACTCCCCACCCCACCCTCCTAAACCGCATCAGCCCTTTGCTTACCAACATCTCCTTTTTTAAAGGCTGGAGCAGCTGTGGCTTTGCTGAGCTAGACCAAAAATCTGATGACCCCAACAGGAGCTGCTTCCTTGGTACCAGGGCTCCATGCAGCTGTGGGGAGACCACTTGTGCTCATCAGGGGGTTTACGTGTTCAGACGGCTGGCGGACCGTGTCGCCTGCTGCAGGCTACCCACACTTCAGTCTCTTAGTCAGGGCTCGACCTCTGGAGGTGGGCTCTTCACTCCCACAGCCCTGGGCCCCCAACGGGACAGGCGCCTCGTCCCTTCCCGGCGCCGCCCTCACTGAGGGTCGTCGGGCGGTAGAGAAACGAGGCCGCTGGCTGTGCCCACGTGCCACCCCAGCCGTGCCGGGGCGAAAGTGTAGGTAGGAATCCTGGAATTCTTAGTGGTGGGGTTAGAGGGCAGAGGGCCTGGGTTCGCCTTCAGCTGCTTCGGTTTTTGAAGAAAGTAGATTAACTGTCCCCTGCTCTGCAGGTTGTCATGAAAGGGACGGGGAGACCAAGCAGATGTGGCCGCCCCAGCCCTGAGGAACTGGAAGCCCAAGGTGAGAGGTGAATGCGCAGAACGAGTCCGCCCGAGTCCCATCCGCATTTTATTTCCTTCGCATTCCCGAGGCAGGAGGAGGATGGAGGTACCCAGAGAACCAACGTGTTCCCAAGTCCCGCTGCGTCTCCGAGGCAGCCATTTTGTCTCCTCCCATTGTTTACCTTTCCTAGAGACTGAACCCCCCCTCCCCAAGGGTAAAGGTCAGAGGTTGCTGGTCTGGAGGCCTCCGTGGTCTTCAGGGCTCCGTGAAGGTCATTGCCGAGGGCGCCGGCCGGGGGCCATCTTTACCAGACAGTGTTAGGAGCTTCAGCATTAGACCATCCAACACTGTGCTGGAAGATGGACCCAGAGCCGGCCACAGGCGTCAGGGCTGAAGCCGGCCGTCGCTCCAAGGACCCTGGCCGCAGGCCAGCTGAGGTCTATTGAAAGTCTGCGAGCCAATCCCCAGCGCAGGGTCAAGCTGTGGGTTCTGGGTCCTCCAGATGACAAATCACACTGGGTTGGGGGAGGGGCTGGGGCCATTGTGTCCCTTCCGTGGGCAACCAGCCAACAGCCAACCGAGGGCCACCTCTTTCTCAGCACCCTCTGCTCAAGAGGAAGGGGCCTCCAGGGCTGGGGGAGGCTCGGGAGTGGGCGGCACGGCCAGCTGGGTGCTGGGGGCCCGGGGCGGTGGGCGTCGCTGGCACGGGGCAGGGGCCTCCATCATTACCCGGCAGTATTAGAGACTCTCAACCAGCACCCAAACACTGCTGGGTAAGACGGGGGCCCCCACCCCACCGCCCGGACGGGCCGGCAGTCCTCGCCCAGGCGCCCGGTGGAGCTGCGGAGCCCTGGCTCCCCTCCCCCACCGCCCGTGTCCCCGGGGACACTTCCGGGTGAGCCCGGCAGCCGTCACCAGGCCCATCCCGGGTTGCTGATCCACTGAGGCCGGGTCAAGGCTTCGGAAGCCCCCCGCCCATCTCTTCCCCGCCCTGAGCCCCCTCCCCGCCCCGCCAGCCTCTCCCTGCCCCCCAGGCACCAGCTCACCACCCTCAGCACCCCCCCCACCCCAGCAGTCCCTCACTCAGCCCCAGGATCCCTCTCCCGCCCGCCTTTACCTGCCACCAGGCCGCCTGCCCCCCAGGGGGCGAGGGCCGTGGAGAGGAGGAGGAATCGAGGCTCGGGAGTCAAGGCCTAGAAGCCGCCCTGGCCTCCACTCTTCCTCCTTCCTTCTCGCCTGCCGGGCAGCGCAGGCTCCTACCTGGGCCCCGCCCGCCGCCCCTGCGCACAGGTGTGTCCTCCAGCCATAGGCTGCACCCCCCGCTGCCTTAACCCCTTCCCTCCCAGCGCCAGCCGCAGGCGCCTCCTCTGAGGCCTGGTCACCCCGGCAAGCCCCGACCCTCGGGCCCTCGGCCGTGGTCTCTCCTCTCCTACCTGCCTCCTCTGCCCCGGGGCCCAGACCAGGGAGCCTGGTGTCGGAGGGACAGAGGGACGGGTTGTCTTCGCCCCCTTCGCCTTCCTCCTTGGCCTCGCCCCACGGCCACTCCCACCCCCGGCTAGCCCCTTCCCCCAGGCCCCTGCCCGAGAGCCTGAGGGCAGAGAGGGCTCAGTTCAGCAGGGACTGGGTTGTGCCCCTGCCTGGTGCCCACCTGTGTGGAGGGCAGGCGGGTCCCCCAGGGGCGCCTCTCTGTCCTCACCTTTAGTATTGGGGTGCCCCCCCTCCTGCCAAGAGTCCCAAGCTGGCCAGGAGCGTCGGCACTGACCCGGCCGATTCAGGTTCTGAGCTGCTCTCCTGCAGCCCTGGCTCTGCTCTCCAGAGGGGCCGGGCACCCCGCCGGGCAGAGCTGCCCCTAGACCCACCTCACAGCCCTGGAGAGTCCAAGTCCCAGCCGCCGGGCAGTCAGCCCGAGGGCGGGTGAGAGGGGATGGGACCCGCCTTTCTTTTGTGTGGCTCAAGCTGGGATAGAAAGGGCGTTGCTGGGAGAGGGGCCCTGAGGCCCACAGGTGATGCTCCACCCACGCACCCCCTGGAGGGCGATAGCTCCTGGGAGCTGAGCTGTGTCGCCCAATCCCAGCTCTGCCTTCTCGCTCCCTAACACCCCCACACCTTTGTTTGCGTCCTTCTCAACTCTTGTCTGTACTTATTCTATGTTTGTGGACTGTTTCTGGGTCTGCCTTCCCACCAGGACAGGAACTGTCGGGTTCACCATCATGCCCCAGCACTGCTCCAGTGCCTGGGACACAGGGACGCTCAATAAACAAAGTGTATGCTGAGTGAATGACCACCCAGCCTCAGCTGGCCCAGCAGCAGGGAGCCGGGCCTTCCCCAGTCAGACTCTCTCAGGCTCAGCTCCCCAGGAGACTAGCATTATAATCAACATGAAGCCTTAACGCAAAGAAGGAATCATCGCTGTTGTCCACTGTGGACCCAGGGGAAGGAAGAGCGGACAAAAATAAAACTGAAACTCTGACCAAGGGCCTAAGGGCTCTTAGTAGCCCCAGAAAGGGAGCAGCGTGGCGCTCCTTTGCACACCAGGTGCCCGGGGGAGGGAGGTTGGCCCTGGGCCTGTGTTAACTGGCCGTTGTTATCCATCTTCTTAGCTTCTGGATGTAGAAGTCCGGGCCAGAGAATGTAGTTATGTCCCCCTCGGGGTGACCCTGGCTGCGTCTCCAGGAATGCAGGCTCTGAGGCCAGAAGGCCTGAGTTAAAATAAAATCTTAGGTTCACTGCTCAATAGTCCTGTGGCCTTGAGCAAGTTATTTAATCTCTCTGTGTCAGTTTCTCCCACTGTAAACTAGGAATGCTACAGGTGCCTCGGTTCAATAACCACTTTTAGTCTTTTCAACAGCGCCCGACACACAGCAAGAGTGTAACGAATTTCATCATCCCTGATCTCAGTGATCTTCACGACCACCCTTGCAGGATCGTCCTCCACTTTAAAGGGACGAGACGGCGGAAGCTGACCCACACCCACACTCGTGTGTCAGACTGGGAAGGCCCAGCCTTCTGTGTCCACATGTTGCACTCCCTGCCCGCCTCCCCCTCCCGCCCAGGCACACAGAGTTAGAGACCCACACACAGTGACCTAGAGGCTTTATTTACAAGAGAAGGGCCCGGCCCTGCCAGGGGCCTTGCTGGGCTATATACAGGGGCTGGGAGAGGGAGGCGGGGACATGGCCATTTAAATTACAATGGAATGGGGGCCAGGCTCCGAGGTTCAGGCTCTGGGTCTTCCACTGGAGGCCTCTGCAGGGACGGGGCTGAGGCTGCAGAGACAGGGAAGGAAGGGATAAGACGCGGTTGGACCTGGAGGGGGGACAAGACACAGGTCTGGTTGGGTTGGGAAGACAGGGTGAGGCCGCAGCCGCCCCGTCCGTCCCAGGGAGAGCACCGAGCCTGGGGGCCCCTGAGGGCAGGCCAGGGAGGGGCCGTACCATGGCCGCCCCAGGACGGGCCCAGCTCACTTCCTCTTCAGGGAACCCTTGCTCTTCTCCTTGTCCGCCGACCGCTGCTTCTTCACCTTCTCGTCCTTCTTGTTCTTACTGTGCACGTTCTCATACACGTCCTCCTTGTGTCTGCAGGCGGGGCAGGTGGGTGCGGGCAGTCAGGACACAGGGCAGGGGTCTCCAGCACCAGCAGCCCCTCGGGGCCACCCCCATCTCACAGGTGAGCAGACTGAGGCCAGGAGAGCAAGGAGACCAGTCCTGACGGTGTCCTTACACTAGACTAGAAGCTGCTTTGGGGGCAGAGGCTCCATCTCACACATCAGTGCCTAGCACCGGCCCCACGTGGAGGGCACTCAGGAGACACTTGTGAACACAGCTTGTAAGAACCAAGCTTGAACTTTAACCCGAACCTCCCTGGAAAGGACGGGTCGGGCTGGGGAAGAGAAAGGGGCAGACACTGGGAGGTGGGAGGTGGGGCCACTCACTTGGAGGAGGTGCGGGCGGCCTTGGCATGGGCATTCTTCATGGCTGGGGGGTAGGTAATGTTCCCGTACTCCGACTCCCAGCCCTTCTGGGACTGTGGGAAGAAATGTGGTGGGAGGCCAGTGGTCCCAGCAGCACCGGGCAATGCCCACTGCCCCCCTCGGCCCCTCCAGGCCATGCTCTGCCGCACCTGCATGACCTCCAGCTTCTTCTTGGTGGTCTCGATGAACTGGGCGATGGCCACATAGATGAACTTGTACTGCGCCTCCGTCTGCACCATGCCCGAGCGCTGGGCCCGCACCATCTGGATCGTCTTCTGGATGTCGATGTCACAGTCCAGGCCTGGCAGGGAGGGCGGCTGGGCGTCAGGCCCTGGGCAGAGGTGGTGGACACGGGGGCCGCTCCCCCACCTGCCCCGCATCTCCCACAGGTCACCCTCACCCTTGGTGGAGATGCTCTCCATAAGCATGTCGATGACAATGATGGTGCCGGTGCGGCCAATGCCGGCGCTGCGGAGAGGAGGGGCACCATCAGAGGCCCAGCCTGCACTAGCCGGGAAGCGGCGCAGGGCAGGGGGGGCCGGGGGCGGGGTGTCAGCACAGCACCGGCAGGGGCGGGGCTTAGGGAACCAGGCAGGGTCACTGGGAAGGTAGGCAGGGTGGAAGTCTGCCCAACTCTGCACCCGTGCTCATCACTCCAGCCAAGGGATCTGGGGGCAGAAGCTGGCTCTCAAGTGCTAAGACGCCGCTCCCCAGACACCCATCACTTTCCTTCCCAGCACCACACTCCACCGCCTGCTTCCACTCCTCACTCTGCCCCCCACCCCAGGAGGTCTGGGACCCCATTCCCCGACCACATCCTGCCTGCTCCCCTGGTACTCTGGGCCTCCCCGGCCCTCTCCCACAGCCTTGGCCCCAGCGAGGCTGCCCTCCTCGCCTCGGGAGCATCTTTCGGCAAGGCTCCATTTCCCTTTTTCTTCAGATCCTGACGGCAGGGCAAGGGCAGCGTCCAAGACAGCAGGCCTCGGGAGCCACCGGGCTCAGGCAACTTGGGGTAGCATCGCAGCAGGAAGTCTGCCTTCTCCCCACCCTCTGCTGCAACAGACCCCAGGAGCCTCAGGACCGCACACAGACCCCAGTGCCACCCCCTCGGCTAGGCCAGTCAGGCCAATGCCCTGAGTTGCACTGTCTAATTTCAAACCCAGATTGTCAAAAATAACACCCCCTCACCCACTTCCTTCCTGTAACGTCTAAATTAAGGCCATGGGGATTTCAAGAAGGGGGGGGGGAAACGGCCTGGAGGCAGAGTCCCTGAGGCAGCACGTGGGGGGCACCTCCAGACGCAGCCCCCCGGCCCTGCCCCAGGACGCACAATTGCTGGTGGGGCAGAAGGAGGAAGCCCCAGCCCTCACGGCCCCGGGGTCACGTGGAGGGAGCTGGAAGGGCAGAGGACAGAGCAGATTCCCATTTCCCCATTCCCTGCCTGACGTGAGTTATTAAAGCATTAACAATTCCCATTCTTGGGCATTTACTGTATTCCAGACACAGTGAGAGGGTCTCACACTCACAACAACCCTATAAGACCCTGATTTTACGGACAAGAATCCAGGGGTCAGAGAAGGGAAGTCCTTTGCCCAAGATCGCACAGCTGGTGAGTGGAGGAGCTGGAATTTTGAGCAGCAAGTCTGTCCGGGACCCTGTGCCTGCTGCCTCCCATCCCCCTCAGGCCTGATGGGACACCTGCTCCTCCTTGCTGACCCCTCAGCTTCCCCCCTTAGTAGGAATGGGGTCTCCTGATCATGAACATGAGGGTCTCCAGTGGAGCCAGTGGTGCATAAGCCCAAGGGCTGAGTTGGGGGCACTGGCGGGAAGGGAGAGATAGGTCGCAGCAATGAAGAAGCCTCAGCCTGCCGCCAGGGCTGCAGATGGAAAAGAGAAGGGATGGGGAGCTACACCAACCCCAAGGAGAAATACCAGAAACACCGGCTGGGTAGGCGCGTCTGAGAAAACAGGAGTGACCAGGACCTGGGTCTACCGTGAGCCCTGCTCCAGGCTCCCCCACTGACCAGCGGTGACCTGGCAAGAGGCTGGGCCTGTTTCCTCATCTGTATGTGGCAGGGTTGGACTAGATGCTACATCCAGGGAAGTCTCTGAGGAAGCCCACCCGCCAGGCACAGGATCAAACAATGGGCTTGGTTCAAGCTTAAGCTCCACCCATGGGTGTGGAGTCATCAGGGAACCCAGGGACTTCCCTGGTGGTCCAGAGGTTAAGACTCCTCACTCCCAATGCAGGAGGCGCGGGTTCCATCCCTGGTGCGGGAACTGAGATCCCACACGCCACACGGCATGGCCAAAACAAAACAAAAAACAGCATCAGGGAACCCAGAAGAGGTGGAGGCCGGGGGGGGGGCGTTAGATGAGTTAATATGTAAACTGCTTACAAGTGCACGTGGCACTCGGCAGTACTCACTTGCCAGCTACTACTTTGATGATTATTATTAATAATAACATCATCATCATTCTTATTCTCACCTGCAGTGCACGATGATGGGCCCTGCGTGAGGCAGACTTTCCTGCCGCTGGTTGATCTGGTCCAGGAAGCTGAGGACACCCCCAGGCTCGCTGGGGACCCCGTGGTCAGGCCAGCTCAGGTACTGGTAGTGCCAGATCTCCCGAACCAGGTCCCCCTGGGTCAAGGACATAGTCAGTGCCCCCTGCTCCCACGCATGGCCTCATTCGACCCAACCAAAGAGAACAGGTGTGAGGAGGGCCCCGGGCATGGGGCAGGGGCCACTCACATTGTCCAGCGGGGAGACCTGTAAGGTGCGGAGTTTGTACTCAGCTGCGTCGTGTTCCCTGCAGTTGGTTACAGCGTAGAGTCCATAAACGTGCTGAGTGCCCACCTCTGGCCAGTATGGGACACATTTGTTCTGAAAAGGGAGGGTAAAGGTGGGGACTCAGGCCTGTGCCCACCTCGAGCAGGGCCTGAGTCCCTGGCGCTGGCCCCGTCAGCATCCAATGGATGAACAAATTAAATGGCCAAGAGTCAGAGACATAGGGCCTGGCTCGGCCTCTTACAGGTGGTGAGACCTCGCCAGCCACTTAACAAGTCATTCAGTGCACGTTGGCTGGCACACGCACTGAACCTGAAGCTGTGCAAACCGGGCTGGAGTTAGACACAAGTAAAACGCAGCCTGTGCCCCTGTGCCTACAGGACCTCACAGAGAGATAGGTGAGCGGGGGACCAGAGCCGCTGAGGAGCTGGGGGGGAGGGAGAGACTAATCCTCCCTCTTGGGAACGGAGGAAATCAGGGACAGCTTCACAGAGGAGGGAGCATTTGAGCTGGGTCTTCACAAAACGAGGAGTCGGGCTCCCCTGGTGGCACAGTGGTTAAGAATCCACCTGCCAATGCAGGGAACACGGGTTCGAGCCCTGGTCCGGGAAGATCCCACATGCCGCGGAGCAACTAAGCCCGTGCGCCACAACTACTGAGCCTGCGCTCTAGAGCCCGTGAGCCACAACTACTGAGTCCACATGCCACAACTACTACAGCCCGCGTGCCTAGAGCCCGTGCTCCACAACAAAGAGAAGCCACTGCAATGAGAAGCCCGCACACTGCAACGAACGAAGAGTAGCCCCCGCTCGCTGCAACTAGAGAAAGCCCACACGCAGCAACGAAGAACCAATGCAACCGAAAAGAAAGAAAGAAAGGAAAAAAGAAAAAGCGAGGAGTCTGTGAGGCAGAGAGAGTGCAGAGCCAGGAAGTCAGTCCCTAGCGGAAATGAGCTCGTGCAGAGGCATGGAAACCTTAGGGACCCTGGCCGGTCAGAGGCAGCGAGGGCTGGAGGGCAGCCACCAGGCCTAAGCGCCAGGTCCAGCAGTGTGACTGCTCTGAAGGCAGCTGGGAGCCATGGCAGGGTTCTCAGAGGGAGCAGCCTGGTGCAGTGTGTGCTCTGCACAGGTCATGGCCACTCCACTGCAGAGGGTGCCGTGGGAAGGGGGCAGCCTGCAGGCAGGGAGGTAGCTTGCCTGTGGCGTGAGGGTTTGGGGTTGACTCCAGACAGTATTATGAGGCCAAGAGAACAGGAAGGGCTGCTGCCCAGAGCGGAACAGAGGGACACTTTAAGGAAAGAGGCCACTGGAAATCTGGGTCTGGTGGTCAGGGGAGCCCAGGGTGGGAAGCGGGGATCCGGGAGTCAGCGTGTACCCAGACCTCGTGCCTCAGTTTCCCAACAAGGTAGGACCCTTGCCCTCCGAGGTGCCCCAAGTCTCTTTGGCTTAATGGTGGCGGGCGACCACTGGGGGGCTCATGGCACGTGGCTTGGCTTACCCGGCCCTTCTCCACCTCCCGGGTGGTCATGACGACGACACGGGTGTTCTCCTGCCACACCATCTGCCAGAAGTCGTTGACTGTGGCCTCCAGGCAGCCCTGGCTGGCGATGTAGGTCTTAGCATTCTCATCAGGGCCTAGCAGCTGGTTCTGGACGCGGGTGCAGAGACACGCAGGACTGTGAGCCCCTCGCACCCCTGCCACACTCAGCCACCCAAGGCAACAGCTCTGGCTTTGCCCGTGCATGTTTGGACCCAGCCCCCCCACGAACGGGGGTCTCCAGGGCCCAGCCCCCCCTCCCCCATGACCGGCGGGCACACCCACCTTGACGTAGTTGGCGTTAATGTAGTCGGACCCAGGGATGTTACTGTCGCGTCCCTGCAGGACAACTCGGCTGTGGTCGACTGGGAGCGAGCAGAGAGGAAGCAAGAAAGGCGTGGGTCAGACCCTTCCTGAGTTTCCAGGCCTTTCTTGCCCAGAAGCCATGAGCTCTCAGAGCCCTGCGGGCAGGCAGGGATGGGGGATCTGTATGGGGGGAGGGATCTGTGTGGGGTGGGGCTGGAGGTTTCAGAGGAAGAAGGGGGTGGGGGTGGGGTGCCGGAGGCCCCTCTGGGAGGAGCAGAGGCTTTTTGGAGGAGGGGAGGCTATTGCGGGTGGAGAGGGGTCCCCCCTTGAGCTGGGGGAAGAGGCCCTCTGAGATGGGGCGAGGCCAGCTGGCGGAAGGGGAGTCTCCTGGGTGAATGGATGTGGGAGGGCTGGAGGCTGCCCAGGGATAGGGCACTCACACGGAAGGATGTTCTTGTAACGGTTCTTGCTCTTGTTTTCTGGCCGCTGCCCTTCCAGCCGCTGGTGCAAGTTCTTCACCTCCTGCTTCTGCAGACTCTGTGGGGCAAGAGGGAGAAATGGAGCCCCAGGCCCTGGAGAAGGCCATCCACGGCTGGCGAGGACGTGGGGCAGATCAGTGGAAGGGGTGGGGAGAGAGGGGACGGGGTCTGCCTGGGACCCCAGGCCCTTTGCCCTGCTGGCCCCCTCACACACCTCAAACTCCTCCCAGAAGCCAGCCTTGGCTGTGTTCTCCGACTCCTGCTTCTTGTTCAGTTCCAAGACCCGGTTCTCAATGTCAGCTGCGTTCACCCTCGTGGCGTAGTACGGCTGGGGCGAGGGAGGGCGAGAAGTCAGCCGCTTCTAGAGCTCAGAAGCTCAGGGGAAGGAAGGAGGCAGCCTGGCCCACCCCTCACCTGCCGCAGGTAGACGAAGGCGCCCGAGGCCTCCTCGATCCCCGTCCTCTTGAAATGCTCCACCAGGTCCGTGAGGCTGTCGAAGGTCTCCGAACCGCCCACTGTGTAGCGTCCACCCTGAGGGGGGCCGAGTCAGGCCACCTCTCAGGACCCGAGTCTCCCTCCCTGGACCCCCAGCCTCAGACCGAAGCCCGGGCTGACCCTCCCCACAGGCAACGCTGGCGCACAGATGGACCCCCAGCAGGATGCCGCCCCACTACCCAGATGCCTTACCTCACACATGACCTTGATGTGGGTGACTCTGAGAGGGGAGTCCGGCCCAGCCTTGGGCTGGTCGCTGAGCACGGACAGCACAAAATCTCCAGGCTGGCTGAGACTTTCACGCACGAGAAAAGTCCAGGGCTCACCCTTGGCCTGCAGCAGTGTCTCTGCCTGCCCTCCAGACATGTGGCCATGGTACCACCTAGAGAAGACAGCACCCGGGGAGGTGAGACCGAGGCCAGGGGCAGGTGCTGGGTAGACATTCACGGAGGGGGCAGGGAAACCGGGCACCTGCCACGTGCAGGCACTCTGCTATATGCTTTCAAACCCACCACCATCACAAAAATGCTGAGAGGTAGATACTACCCATTCTGCAGATGAAGAAACTGAGGCTGGGTGATTGCACACTGGCCCAAGGCCCTTGCTGATAAGAGGCGAGCCTCAGGACTTCTAAGCAGGCCCACCTCTGAAAGTTTAAGACAAAGGCAGACAGGCAGGCCATATGCAGAATACTTGGAGGGGAGAAATCCAGGAAGGGTCTCCATGAAAGACAGGGCTGGGCTAGGGGAACAAATGCAGAGGCCAAACCCCACAGGGCTGGGGATGGAGAGACGGAAGTCACAAGGGAGGCATAATGGGGAGAAGTCCCCCAGGGGGGCCGGGAAGGCAGACAACCCCGCTGGGTAAGAGTGGTTTGGGGGCTCTGGGGTGCCTGGGATGATGTCACTGAACGAGCTGTTAGAGGGGCTCAGAGGGGCAGAAAGCAGAACTAGGACCTTTCCCCAAAGCACACCCCCTTCCCAGGAGGAAACTGTAGCCCCGCAATGCCCAGCCCCACAGGAAACCACGTGATGGAAAAAACACAAAACTCCTTCTGGGGAGAGAGTGAGAAGTGAGGTTGTGAGGTTTCCTCAGCCCAGGGACCAGGGGAGGGGGGGCATTTTCCAACCGCAGGAACGGGGAGAAGGAGGGAGGGGGCCAGTCTGTCCCGCCCCATCTCACTCCTGCCCCAAGGAGACTGCAGCTCAGAGACTTCCAGAGTCTCCTGCCCTGTCCAGGACCCCCTGGGCCACCCCATCCCATCACTCGGGGATAGGCCAGGTCCCCAAGGCTATGGAGAGGGGGCTAACCCGCTTCCCCCAGGCCCCAGGATGAGGAAGTTTCCATGCAAATGTCAGGCTGACCACAGGGGAGAGCTAGCCAGTGAGGGGACAAATGCAAATTCCCACAGAGGGGGTGGGGCAGCTGCGAGAACACAAGTGGAGGTTTGGAGAAAGAGCCTCCTCCACACACTCCCAGGGTCAAGGGTGAGCCCAGGCCTCCTGGCACGGGTAACCAAAAGGGCTTCTTGGAGTCAGCTGCCCTAGTCTTGATTCCCTCGATCCTGGTCCTCCACTTCTCCCAGCCCCAGTTGGAACCCAGGCCTCAGGCCCCTCCCAGGGGGTCTGCTCAGCTCCATCCCTCTTCCAGCTCCACCCTCTTCCTGCAGCAGCCAGCAGGGCAGATCCTGGCCAGGACGAGGAGGAAGCCAGGACATGAAGAGCTCAAGAGAGTCTGGGTGGAAAATCCCCATGAATGTTGCAGGTGGGGTGCAGGACAAGGGCAAGAAAGGGCAGCCACCAGCAAGGTCATCAATGTGGCTTCCCTCCTAGAAGAGGTAGCTTCACAGGAAGGGGATCAGTGGCTTCATGTTCACGGGAAAGAGGTCTGGGGCGGGGGGGGCCCAGGGCCTTTATCTCAGCCTCATCCAGGGCTAAGTTTCAATCACTGACTTGAAAAGAATATGAATGCGCGCTGGGAGGCATGCATGTCAGAGAGACTGAAAGCGGACAGAATCCAAGTTCAGAATCATTTCAACCGTCGATACACAAATACAGGACAAGGGCAAGTTGACTTGGCCCTAGGAGTGTGAAAAAAAAAAACCCCCAGAGTTGTTCAGCTGCCCTTCCCCTCAATGGGAGCTGTCATGGAGATGAAGCTATAACATGAGCCACCATGTCCTGCCGAGTGTTAGGGTCCCACCACCCTCCACCCGTGCACTGGGGAGATTGCATGGGAAGTAGCCAACCCAGTTTTGGGGACCACATCTTTGGAGCCAAAAAGATGCCTGGAGTATTACCCTGTGCCCAGGTACTAGGCCCCTTACACACCCATCACACAGTTTTCAATGATCTGGGTTCTGGTCAAGGGACTCGTCCAGCTCCACCCAGCCCAAGAGGGCAGACCCGTCCTCACGGGTTGCTGAGATGAGGCACTAAGTGTCCTCATAAACGCTGGCCCCTACGCTGTTCCTCAACATCAGCCTGTCCCTGTATTAACCCCTGCTGGGGAGGGAACAGTTACAGGAGGGCAGATTCTGTTCCAGGTAAGAAGAAGCTCTTTCTAACAACAGAGCCAGACTGCTGGGAACACAGCCACGAGAAGTGGCCTCTCGGGCACTAGTAGAGCCTGCGCTGCTGGCAGACAGGGACCCTGGAGAAGGGCGAGGTGACCTTCTCTTGCTTCCTCAGTGGTTGATGGAAAGGGGCCCCAGGATCACATGGAGGGAAGAGGCCCCACAGAGCCCTGAGAAGGAGCGGGGGCGGGGCGGGGGGGGGGAGGGGCACTTGGGGTGGAGGCCAGCCCTCCTCTCCGTGGGCTGGGCCAGGGCGCGAAGCCCCTCACCTCTCACTGGTGGGGTCTGAGCAGTTCAGCGGGTACTTGAGGTGGATGACGGTACCATCGCGGTCCTGCAGGACGCCCTGCTGCTGCGTGTAGTACTCCACCAGCTCTGCCAGCGTCGCGAACTTCTCCCCTCCATACAGGTCGTAGAAATCCCCCGAGTTCTGGATCCGAATGTGGGTCACCTGATCCCCCACCCTGCAGGGCACCGGGCGGAGGTGACGCCAGTGGATGCGAGAGCGGAGGTGGGGACGGCGTGGGGGATGGGCGGGGGTCCTGGGCAGGGAGCGCACACGGGGGCGGGTTGGACACACACAGGGCCCGGGCGTGCTGGGGCCTGGGCAACCAGAGTGAGAGGCCAAGTCCTGGCCCCGGCTAGAGCCTCGGGCCACCCACCTGACGGAGAGGGAGAAGTCGCCCTGGTTCTTGCGACTGGGCCGAGCCAGGAAGCTCCCGTTGACCCCTCGGCCCTTGAGCAGGGTCTCGGCATCCAGCCCACTGAGGTCTCGGTGAAACCACCTGGGAGGCCAGGAGGGCAGTGAGGAGAGGGCCCTGGGGCACCCCACCTCCTGCCTACCCAGGGTCCCCGGCCCTTACCTCACCATCCTGGGGGTGCCCGGGGGGAAGGGGGTGCAGGCAACAGGGTGGAGCTGCTGAGTCCGGGCAGGTGGAGAACGCTGGGGCTAAGCCTCCCGAGGCTCTCAGCGCCCAGGTCACCTCACCACTGCCGTCCTGGTTCTGGGGCTGCCACTCCACTGGCCTGGGGCAGCCGGCAGGGCGGGGACAGGAAGGGGCGCGGCCGACCCCTTGGGGGAACTCACTGTACTTCTCGTTTTAGAGCAGAGTGGGGAGAAGCTGCGCGGGGTGGCAGTGGGCGCGGGGGGGCCCACTTCCCACACGCCTGTCATCAAAGGCCTCGGGAGCGAGGCCCTCCACACATGGGGGGACACCCGAGTAAGGACACACGTGCGCCTGGCGCACTCCGGGCACAGATCATGCTCGGCACGTGGGAAGCCGCCCAGTCACGCGCCGTCTACTCCTGCTCCGCCAGCCACTTCCACGCAGCCTTCCCTGGTCCATGCCACCGATGATGGTGACGGTGGCAACTGTCACTAATGGAGTCTGTATGCCAGGCACTGTCCTGTATGATATTTACATGCCTTATCTGATGTGTCATCACCATAGCCCCATGAAGCATGTACCTTCGTTATCCCCATTTTCCAGACAAGGAACCTGGGGCTCAGGGCGTGTAGGGAGCTCGCCCAGGGTCACACAGTCAGTAAGTGGCGGTGCCAGGATGCAAACCAGACGGCCTGGTTCCAAAGCCAGTGATTTTAGCTACTGTATGCCAGGACTCAGGGCTTCAAAGAACAGAGGTTGGAACTGTACTCCAATAAAAAAATAAAGAGCTGGGGCTTCCCTGGTGGCGCAGTGGTTAAGAATCCGCCTGCCAATGCAGGGGACACGGGTCCGAGCCCTGGTCTGGGAAGATCCCGCATGCTGCAGAGCAACTAAGCCCGTGCGCCACAACTACTGAGCCTGCTTTCTAGAGCCTGCGAGCCACAACTGCTGAGCCCACGCGCCTAGAGCCCATGCTCTGCAACAAGAGAAGACACCGCAGTGAGAAGCCCGCACACCGCAACAAAGAGTAGCCCCATTCGCCGCAACTAGAGAAAGCCCGCGTGCAGCAACGAAGACCCAATGCAGCCAAAAACAAATAAATAAAATAAAATAATTAAAAATACATTTTTTAAAAAATGACTCCATCTTGCAATGCAGGGGATGCCAGTTCGATCCCTGATTGGGGAACTAAGATCCCACATGCCACGCGTGCCACAACTAGAGAGAAGCCCGCACACGCACCGCAACTTAAGCGAAGAGCCCGCATGCCCCAACTAAATCCTGACGCAGCCAAAAAATAAATAAATAAATATTTTAAAAAGTAAAATAAAAATAAAAAGCTGAAAAATAAAGAACAGAGGTTGGGAGACTCTTCCATTAGGGTCGCAGTGGGAGGGGGAGACTCCGTAATTGCCAAGGCCAGGAAGATGCCTACAGAGGGATGCCCTCCCCTCCCTTGACACACATAGCTGAAGAGGTGCCCTGGGGCAGAGGGATAGACAGAATGACCCCTATGCCCTGTCCAACTTGCACCTTCTCTGCTTCTTGTCCTCAGGCTTTGGCCCATCCATCTGGTCCCAACCCTGCAGTCAGGTAAGGAGCAGACCTAGGGAAGCAGGTGTGGGCGGAGCCACCAGCCCCCATGGGTGCGTCCACCCTATGCCTGAGCTGTAGGTTCTTGCCAAGGGGGTCTGGTCTGAATCCACTGGAGTTCAGGACTCTGACCAGAGGCCTGTCTCCTGGGACTGGGGCTGGGGGCGCAGGGCCTTCCAGGGCTTATTCTCAGGGCCGGTTGACCTGGAGAGGCCCTAAACACTAAAAGCTTGCCATGCTCCCTGTAATTCCAAATACAAACCAAAGCAAGAGGAAAGAAGCCCAACGAAACAGATGCAAGAAACTCCTGTTGGTGGCTTCCCTAGGGAGGGGGACCAGGTGGCTGGAGGAGAGGGCTGGGAGGGACCTTTCCTTCTCCCTTCCACCTTTTTGAAGGTTATATCATGGGCACGTATTACCTTTATAAAAATAAGTAAACTGACTGGGAGATGGCAACTCCTGGGACACTTCTGCGGTACTGGGCATGCTCTACATCGCGATCTGGGTGGTTTATACACGGACGGAATAAATGTGATGGTCAATATTCATGCACGTGACGTATGCTGTGCCTCAAAAAGTAAGGAAAATAAATAACAAAGTGCTCCAGCCCAACCAAAGTCTATTTTCTTATGTTGGCTACTTTATCATTTTTTGAACATCAATTTCCCCCCCACCCCAAGAAGGGCTTCTTTTTTCCACCTCTTTCTGGGGCCCTGGGAGCCTTGCTTGGTCTGTTTATTGCATGGTCTAACACTGACTACCTCCAGTCTTGGACAGCCGCCCTGAAAGACCATGAACTCACCCCCACAGCAGGGGGCAAGAAGGAGGTGGACATCGCCTTCTCCACCACAGGGGGTCCGCTGCCAGTCTGGCTCACCTCCAAGGGGTCAAAACTTAGCACCATGCCTCGCACAGAGTATGTGTCCAATCACCAAGCTCATCCGGACCCAGGCACATACTTGGTCCCAAGCCCAGGTCCGGTCCTACACACGCACACCCTACTCGTCATATACAGACGAGTATACACACACACGCACACACACAGCACACAAGCATCCACTTATGCACACACAGCCCCACTACGTACACCTCACCATATCCACGTCCATCTACGCACGTACCTGGTTGGGTGCAAACACCCACACGTGGACACCACATCCTGACCACACACGAAGCTGCAGGTCCATGCTCGACACTGAACACTCCCTGCACCCTGGCCACAGGCCACTCTCCTTCTGGAGCTTTTACACCACTTGGTGGAGAGAAACTAACTAAGAACCCAGAAACTCCTGACCACGGAAGCAGCAGGCATTTCTCTGAAGGGGGTCAAGCCAGAAGACAGGCAGACACCAGGATGAGATGTACTGTCTCTGCTGTCCTCTGGCACGAAAATAAATAAGAAGCACCTCCCTTCCCTTGACATAAGTGCTCTGGAGTTCACAGAGCACTTGCACACACACACACACAATCCCATTTGGGCCTCAGACATCCCTGTGATGTAGGAGTTATTTTTCTGAATTTTTTTTTAAGGGAGGAAAACAGGCTCGAGGAAGCTGAGAGTTACAAAAGAGAGGGTCTACTAATTCCGAAGAGAAAATTATTCACTTGGAAAGCAAGGAAATAAAGGTAGAGATGAAGATCAAGGGGGATGCAGAAAGACAGGCAGTCTGGAAGAGCAAAGAAGGTGAAATAATATCTAGAAAGTTCTTGAAGTTCCCTGAGCCTCAGTATCCCTACCTGATAAATGAGCTTAACAATATTTCCCAAATACGGATACAAAAGACCAACATGAAGTAAGTTTTTGGCACGAACACCTTCTATGTGGCATTATTAATCCACAGGCCAACATTATTAGTAGGTCTCCTTAGCCCAATTTTAGAAACAAAAACTAAGCCTCAGAGAAGTAACTTGCCCAAGGTCACAAGCTAGTAAGGGGAAGGCAACAAACCAACCAAGGCTGTCTGATGTGAGGCCACGGCCCTTCCCACCACACCAGCCACTGCTGGAGGAGGCAGGGCACTGGCACAGCCCATGAGGAGGCCACAGGGGCCGGCGCTCCTGCAGAGGCAGGATCTGCAGAGGCACCCGGGTGGCAGGCACAGGACCCACTGTGGCAGCACTGGGTGTGAGCAGGGCACTGTGGCTGAGCTGAGCTGCTCTCAGAGGCTGGGACCCACGGCAGAGGGTCTCACAGGGGCAGGCTGGGGACCCAAGGAAGGACTCTGTCCCAGGAGAGGCCTTGCCAACCACGTGGTAGGAAAACGACCGAGGCGGGAGTGCGGAAGGGATCAGGGACCAGGCAACTCAATCAAAACCTTGACATCAGGGCTGAAGGAGACAAGGTGTGCACTGGGGGAGGCAGGGCCCACCCCAGGGCAGATGTCAGTGTGAGAAGCAAGAACCTGCAGGACTCGGGGGTGACCAACCCATCAACTCACCAACACGCCAAGCAGGTCCTCACTGGAGCATCCAAACTCCAGCAAGGCCTGGTCTGTCCCAGCCCTCCCCACTGGCCTGCTCTGCTGCAGGCACTGTCCTTTAGTTTGTTCTCACAGCAGGGCCTTTGCACTGGCCGTTCCCTCCGCCCAGGGGCACTGGAGCCTGGCTCCCCCTCCTGTGTCACCTCCTCAGGAAAGCCCTCCCTGCCCCCTCCAGCCAGTGACGCCACTGGCACCGCAGTCACTTACTAGCACGTGAAGCTGTTTCATTTTCTGGGTAACATTTCTGAGAACCTGCAATTATCCTACTTAGTGGGTTCCTTGGGCAGTCTGTCACCTTCCACTGGAGTGAGTGAAGCTCTGTGAGAGCAGGGACCATGTCTCTCTTGTTTGCTACAGTATTGGCAGCACCTTAAAAAGCACCTGGCATATAACAGATGCTCAACAGGTATCTGTTGAATGAATTGAGGCAGAGGAGTGCAGGGAAACTGAAGGAAATCTGAATGAAGGATACTGGGAAGTTTAGTGGGAACAGGGGAGCCTTCTCAGATTTGCCTTTCAGACGTGTAATGTTTCATTCAGGTGACGTGGGCTCCCCAGGGGGACAGATCCTAAGCAGATGGCAGAAGCAGGGGACCAGAGGGTGAAGGGAGAAGTGCAATGGTGAGAAGAAATATTCATCTGTCAGGGAGAAAGTGCTAGAGAAGGGGGCTGGTGGTGCAGAGGGCTACGAATGAGCCCGGAGTTCCTGACATCTTTCGGGGAAGCAGACCCAGGGCAGGGGGCAGAGGCAGGTCGCACTCGTGGTCACACACTTGTCAGGAGTGAGCAGGAATACTGCCCCTCCCTCCCAAATGAACAGAGGACCATGATATGCAAGCAGAGCAGGGGACTTACCCATGGGACAGCATTTCCCGAGAGGGGTAGCGAGTCACAGGCAGATGGCCACAGGGGGCGGGGCTGAGCCCGAGCCGCAGCCGTGCAGTGGCCCAAGGTGAGGAAGAACACTCAGAACTCAGCCACTTTCCTCTCGATGCTGCCCGCCAGGCCAAGATGCCACAGGGACAAGCCCCTGGACTTAATAAACCCGGAAAAGGGACAGGTGGGGAGGGGCTGGCCTTAGACCGCCCACAGCAGCTGGCTTCTCTCTCCAGCCCCACGCCGCGGTCCAGCGCCGCCTGCCTGTGCCCCGCCTCCTTCCCTGGGGAAGGGAGGAGCCACCTGGAGCTCCACCTGGCGCTCCGGCCGACGGAGCTGAGGGAGGATGGGTGCTGCGGGCAGAGACCAGGAAGTAACCCTGGCCAAGGGAGCACCAACCAATGGGGGAGCCTCCCAGCACACAGAAGCCAAGGGGCCTCAGGAAAAGCCCAGGAAGCCCCACTCCTCAGAGGCGGGGCTGCCTGTGCAGGGCCCCCCAACCCAGGGCGTTGAGGGGCCGGCCCCTCCCACTCTGCCCCGGAGCTGGTTGGGCCCAGCAGGAGCACAGGGAGGACCTGGACAGGAAGATGGAGCAGCCCGAAAGGCAGAGCGCATCAGGCCAGGACGCAGAGGTTGTCAGGGTCACAAAAGACAGACGGCAAGGCTAAGTCACAGGCACATTTATATCCTCCGGAACACCAAGGTCTTCCCTTCCCCAGCAGTGCCACGGGAGGGCCAACCCTCAGGAGGCGGCCACACTGCCACCCGAAGCAGGCCCGTGGGGCGGCAGGGTCATAGGCGGCAGGAACAGCGCCTTCAGCTTGCCCGACAGGCTGGCAATCTCGGGATCCTGGGCTTCGTAAGACTTGACCAAGCGGGCAAACTTAAGGACACCTGCGAAGGGAAACAGGAGCGTCAGTCCACACCCCCAGCGGACGGATGTGCCCAAGATGGCAGGAGGGGGCAGCTTGAGCCGGAGTCGCTGGCTACTCTGGCTCTGGCCCCAGGTAGCTGTCTGCAAAACAAGACATATGCAGGCCTCTGCCCTGTGTGGTTTGGATCAACTACTTCCTGGTCTACACTGGGGCACAACTGGCTGTGATGCAGTGAATGAAAATATCCCGAAGCAGGGTGCTGCCCACCATCAGGTGAACCATTTTAGCACTTTAGTCAAAAGACCCCAAAGGATACACACCCACAAGATCGCCAGTCCAGAACCAGGAACAGGAGGGCCATGGGCCAGTTGGGCCGAATCAGTAAACACCCTTGGGGAAGACCCTGATCTCCCCAAAGAAATTGAACTGCCAACCCTCAAACAGAAAAGAGTTGAAACACCTTGGAGCGGCTGCAGAACTGTACTGTCATGCAGACACCTCACTACAAGCCGTCAGAACGGGTTTCAGGTCCAACTCGGCTGTGACCTCTGGCACTTTCTAGAGTCTGTTTCCTCATCTTAAAATGGTGTAACAGTATAATTAATGGTAACTAGAAAGCTCACTTCAGACTTCGCTTGGCTCAAGTTCATGAACAGACCCTGGTCTCAGAGTACCAATACTATTAGAGTGTGGCTGCCGCCGTGTGGCGAGAAAAGGGATTACGGCTCGGAGACCCAAGGGATCCATCGCTCTCTCCTCCATCCCCGTCCGACCCACCTTCCCCGTCGCAGCTGAAGCCATAAGCTTTGATAACCTCCTGCTGAATCTGCGTGGCCACGGGCAGCACGAATTGCAGCATCTTGCCCATGTCGTTACACGCGTTGTCCCGAGCCTCGTCCATGCGCACGGCGTTCTCCGGCGCCGAGAACGCCTGGATCACCTCGGCCAGGACCACTGTGCAACAGACGCATCCCGGAAGAAGTCCCGGGTACGCATCGGCGCACGGCCGGCGGGCCCAGCCGAAAACACAAGAAAGAGGGCAGGGAATTATTTAACAGACTGAAACCATAGTAACCCAAGGAACTCGGCCTCCGAATCTCTCGCTCCAGGAGCAAGGACCCTTGTTAATTGACAGAGTATGGTACCGAGTACCCGCATTTCCCAGCGAACGCAGCCATTTCTCTCGCCCCAGATCTTTTCCCCGCACTCTACTTTAGCAAGAATCCCACCCGACAACTAAAAGGTTTCTCACCCTTGGCCTGTTCGGCGCTCAACGCTGCAGCTTGAGCAGAGGCGGTCGCCATAGAACAAAAGATACACGTGCAACCGCGCTCGAGAAACAGCCAGGAGAAACAAGCAATATCCTAGAGCGGCTCTCCCAGCGGGTGGGGCGATAGGGAAATTGCATCAGCTTATGCCGGAAACCTCACGGTACCGCTTACATTTCTCCATTTTTAACAACCAATAACGAGCTCGTCGTGAGAACACTGAGCTAACCTACAATCTGAAATTCTTACAGCTTACTTAAAATTATTCTATTGTTGAAGACAAACTGTATGGTAGGGGGTTTTCCGGCAAAAACCAGAAAACCTACTAGACAAATTCTAAAAGAGCTGTAACACTACCGGAACACGCCCTGGAGAGAAGGTGGCATGTCCACCAACTCCACTATTGGTGAGGGTGAGCGCCCATGGCATTTCCTAATCTTTACTGCTATACAAGCAACAGGGCACACTGCAGCTTTCGGAAGGGAAAACAGTATTGAAAAGAACTCTCTTAAATCATCCGTTTCTAGAGTTTGTGAACGTTTGGTACAGGCCTATGCAAATAACTCTATGCCGATTGGCTCAGGAAGAAGCCAGTCACACCCCTTTAGTTTTTAAGAACGTAGACAAGGATTCGCAGCAGTAAAAGCTTGGCGTTAAAGCAGCTCCCGCGCTTTCCGAAAATGGCCTTGTGTCGGGGTGGGGTGGGGTGGGGTGGGGGGGAAGCTAACGCCCTCTAATTTCCTTTCCCTTCCGGGCGTTTGAAATTGTCACCCACTCCCTCCTCGAACTATAGGGTGGTTAAAACTCCTGCGTTCTGAACGCTTAAACTTATAGCAGGCACGCCCCCTGCACCTCCGCTTCAACACCATTTCCAACTGTCCTACGGAAAAGATGCAAGTCTCCGGTGGCCCCTAACTGTGGGGCCAGTGGCAGAAGTGCCTCCCAAGTCTGCGTAGTTGTCTAGAGCTGTCCCAGGCCGCCAGCGTCCTGACTCGCCGGCCTTGGGAGGAAGGCCAAGACTCTGCGCCATAACGGACCCCGTTAGGGCAGAGCCAGAGCTCCAGGACCCCGGGGTCTTCGAGGTCCCCTCTCCAACTCTCCAGGGGCCCCACCCACCTCCGGGCTAGTCTCCGGTGATCCCACAGCTTTCTCTCGAGGCGTCGCCGCGCAGAGACCCACGCCCCCAACCCACGCCCAGTAGCCCACAAAGAAACAGCCACAGACATCTTCCTGGGGAGTCGTGAGGGTGTTTTTGTTTGGTTGGTTTTGTTTGGGATGTTTTTTAAAGAGCGTCATATAGATATTTATATATATAAATTATTAATGTGGGGGAAGGGCAAGGGGCATACATCGCAGTGGGGGGCGCGCACACGGGGGCTGGGGAGGGGCAGGGGCAGCACACGATGCTACGCAAAACAGCCACATCTAACAGATGAAATAATCACACCAAGGGGTGGGGGAGAGGCGGTGGCCACGGGGGTGGGGCGTGGGGGAGGGAGAAAGGCGGGGGCCAAGGGAGAGGGACCTGGTCCAAGATGCTGTGCGCTTTCCGCCCTCACCCCCGCCCCCTCCCCACCTCCGCACACCACAGGAGCCTTGGCCTTCCATCTGTCCCTTCCTCCTTCCTTCTGCCCAGAGGCCCAGGCCCTGGGACTGAGCGGCACCCCCCTCCGCTCTGAGTGGCAGGTGGGGAGGGAGGCCTCCTGGGTCCAGATGCAGGGGCCACGGGTGCTCTCTTGATCGCAGGTTCTACAGCGGCTTGTCGCTTTCCTTCTTCAGGTGACTGGGGGAAGAGGGGGGCAGAGCAGGGACTGAGAGACTGAGGTCCATCCTGACCTGGCCTCTCTCACAGAGGATGGTGGGGAAGGGGTTCCCCTCCCACGGGAGCCACAGCCCATCCCAGGCGGGCTGAGCTGCGTCCCCTCGGGCTGGCCTAGGGCGCCCTGCGGTACCTGTAGTAGTCCTCCTGGGCAGGGAGCGGCACACTGTGCAGCGGGTGATGGGCGTGCAGCCACTGCTGCTGCTCCAGCGCCAAGCGCTGCAGCTCCGCGGACTGCGCGTGCATGGCCTGCAGCTGGTGAGCTGCTGACATCGGGGCAGAGAGGGAGGCTGGCAGGTCCCGGTAAGGAGCAGCTGTGGGCAGGAAGGGCAGGGGCCACGTGACTGATGGCGTACTGAGGTAGCCAGCCGCTTTACATACAGAGGAGCTGCCACTAATCAACTTAGGTGACAGCCAGCCCAGCAAGTTGCCAGGGGTGGTTAGGATTCAGGCCTCTTAGCCTGGCCCTAAACCCTGTGCCTCTCTTGGGCAGGGCCTCAGCCCTCCTACTCCCGTTCCCAGCTCCTCTGGGCACCTCCTCATCTCTCCCCAAGCCCAACCAGGCCAATCCCACCACCTAACTTCCTCCTTTCTGCCCTTCCCTCGTGAGACCTTCCCCAACCCCGAGACCTCCATCCTTACCAAAGAGCTGGTGACGAAGAACTTCGTTCTCGTGCAGAGGGTGAGGAAGAAGGGGGTTGGGGAGGGTCCCAGCTGGGTAGGGGATCCGGGTAAGGTGAGACCCTGAGGCCAGGGGGTCAATGAGAGGGTGCACCGAGGCAGAGGCTGGAGGGTAGAGAAGAGGAAGGTGTCACCAGAGGGAGGTTTGGGGAAAGCCATGCATTTGGGTGAAGGCATCCATGCCTGGGACGAGAGGTGGGCAATCACACACTGGGAGATCCAGTGGATCAAGGAGGCACAGTGGAGGAACTAGGGGCCTGGGAGATGGACAGGGCAAGACCCTACTGCAGTAGGGATGTACAGATGGCAGAGGACAGGAGATTACAGTTGGCAGAGGGACCTGAGGAATAGGGAGGGAGGAGTGGACTGTTGAGAGGAGACGGAAGAGGATTGGAAGTTTAGGAAATGAGACGGGGAGGAGCTTCAAAGAGAGAAAGCACAAGGAGCCTGCAATGAACGTGACTGTGAGGCTACACGGGGCAGTGTTCTGACAGTAAGAAATGCGGTGAAAAGACAGTGAGTAAAGCTCGTTGTCAACTGTGATCCCACAACCAGAGCCACAAGGCTCTCTTTCCAGAAGGTCACAGATCCAGAGGCAGAGAGGAACATGAAACACCTCCGCCAGGGAGGGGAGAAGATGGCAAGAAACAAGAGTTGAATCCAGAGGAAGAAGAAAATAGTTACGTGAAGGCTCAGAGGCAGGGGCTGTGAGGGGAGGAAGACCGTGCTCCTTCAAAGGTTCCCACCTTGGGCCTCTGTCGTGGGTGGGCACCAGACCTGAAGAGGGCTGGGGTGTGGGGAAGGGTCTCCGTGGCAAGGCTGGGGCAGGAGGAGACGGGCTGCGAAGGCAAAGGCCAGGGCAGCAATCTCAGGAGAGAGGCTCAGGCCAGACGTGGGGAGGGAAGTCCTGGCCCGAGGGACAGAAGCACCGATCACTTGCCAGGGCGGCAAGGTGGCCTCAAAGGGCCTGGGCAAGGAAGCAGGAGTCTCACCTGCATGGATGGCATCCTGCTGGTGGAGGTGCAGGTGAGAGTGGATGTGGGAGTGCTGGTGGTGATGGGGGGTCACGTTGAGCATCTGCAGCCGGGCCAGCGGGTCGTTGCCCAGGGCAGCCACCCTTTCTGCATGCTGCCTCTCAGCTGCCAGACGCTCCGCGTAGGACATGTCAGGCCGCAGGGCTGGCCCAGCTGCCAGCGCTAGACGTTCTCTCTCCAGGGGCCCCAGGCTCGGATGAAAGGGGAAAGGGTGCAAGCCAGGTGGGCCAGGCTGCAGAGCCAGGCCCCCGTGTCGGGGGAAGGGATCCAGGCCTGGCCCAGGGACCCCGTGCAGGGGTTCCAGCTCACTAGGCTTCACCTCGAAGCCAGGCTTGAGGCGGTCACGCAGGTCTCGTTCACGGGCTTCCCGCTCCCTCTCCCGGGCTGCTGGGTCACTGCTGTACAGGGCCGGGACATTGTAACCCAGGAGCCCCGGGTCCACTGCCCCCAGGGGCACGTAGAATGGATGGTTGCGATTTCCAGGAGACATGACGTGGGGCCGGGCGTATTCACTGAGGGTGCGCAGGGCTGGAGTGTCGGGACCCAGGTAGGGGGGCACTGTAGCCACAGCACTGCCCGGCTCAAATGGAGGGCGATGAGGCACTGGGCCGAGCGGTGGGCACTCCACTGGAGCACGGCCCTCCTGAGCCAACTTCTGTGGGATACACGGAGAAGCGGGTTCAAAAAGGCAGGTTGGAAAGAGGTGGCTGGCCCTGGTCCTCAGCTGCTCATGTCTCAGCATTGAACACCTAAAGCTTCAACTCATTGGAACTCAGCCCGCCAGGGACTTCCCTGCCCCTTCTCTTCCTATGTAGGTTAGTGGCTCTTCCTGGGATCCACAGGTACTCTGACCTGAGCTTGCCTTCCTCCAGCCCAGAGATGCAATTCCTCCCGCTGGAATCCTTTGGTCTCCATTTCCTGGGCTGCAGTGGCTCCTCCCCTCCGACAGGTGGCGCATGACCCCCCCCCCCACCATCCCCACCCCTCGAGCCTCCCCGAGTCGCGTAGAGGGCGGGCCAGAGGCGGGAGGCGGCGCGCGGTGAACTCACCACGCTGCGTTCCAGCTCGCGCTCCTTTTCGCGCTCGCGCTCCTTCTCGCGTTCCCGCTCGCGTTCGCGCTCCTTTTCTTCGCGCGCGCGCTGCTCGGCCTCGCGCCGCACCTTCTCCACCAGGTCGGCTCGCTTCTTGGCCAGCTTGGAGCCCTCCAGCGGCACGAAGTACAGATCGCTGCGCGCGCACGAGTTAAAGCCGCGGTCCAGGTGTTTGTTGAACCTGCCGGGCGGGAGGCAGCGCGCGCTCAGCCTCTGCGAGCGGCCCCGCACCAGCGGCCGAGACCAGGGCCTGGAGTACTTTGAAAAGCACCACACGAACGAATGCAAGGCCCGTCCCGCGCCCGCCACCCCACCCCCACCCCGCCTCTCACCTGGCCGACTGGCTGGCGTGGCTGGGCACGTCTACCACCTTGGGAGGGGGCGAGGGGCTGCGGGCCGGGGGCGCCGGGCTCTCGGGGGTCTCATATTCCTCAGCCGGCTCCTGTTTGATCTGCGTGGCGCTCAGGGGCGGCCCTGAGGCGGGGGCCGCAGGCGGTGGTGGCAGGGATGACAGGCCCGAGGGCCCTGCAGGCGGCAGCGGCCCGGTCCCCACCGTGGGC
The DNA here is from genome assembly GCF_964374135.1 of Grampus griseus. Taxonomy (NCBI): domain Eukaryota; kingdom Metazoa; phylum Chordata; class Mammalia; order Artiodactyla; family Delphinidae; genus Grampus; species Grampus griseus. The sequence goes on along the minus strand of NC_139005.1, from coordinate 6,353,141 downwards.
GAGCCCGGCTTGAAGGTCCCTGGGCCTGAGGGTGGCGAGGCGCCTCGGTAGCCCGGTGGGGTCCCCGTTCGGAAGGAGGGAGGGGACCCCGGCTTGTATCCGGGCGGGGTGGCTGTCTTGTAGGCCCCTGGGGACGGGGCTCGCTTGCCATACGGTGGGGGCCCAGGTGGGGAGGCTGTCTTGTAGCCTGCTGGCGAGGAAGCCACCGTGGCAATGACCGTGGAAAGCGTAGACGAGGAGGTGGTGACCGGAGGCACCGGTGGGAAGGGGTAGGGCGCCCCTTGGGGGCCCTGGGAAGGAGAGGGGTGTGAACACGGGTAGGACCCTTGAGAGGAGGAAGAGGCATTGGAAGAGGAAGAGGCTGGGGGGCCGCTGGGACCTGCTTGGCTGTAGGCCACCTGGCTGTGAGGTGGAGGCAGGTGTGCGGGCCCTGGTGGGTAGGGCCTCAGAGACCCCAGTGAGGGAGACATGGCATAGGGGTGTGCGTGGTGGGAGCTACCGCTCTCCAGGGAGTGAGGATATGCCCCAGGTGGAGGGGGCCCAGAGCCCCCATGGTGCTGCTGCTGCTGCTGCTGCTGTTGCTGGTGGTGGTGGTGATGTGTCGGGACTGGCGGGTGGGCAGCGGATTGGCCTCCAGCCGAAGGAGGGAGGGGGCCTGGGTGGGCATTGCTGTTGGCCAAGAGGCGGCCATAGGGAGGAGGTGGGGGGGGACCCTGGCTCCACACAGCTTGGGATGGGAGAGAAGGCTGAGTATACTTGGGTGGCTGATTGGAGACAGAGAGGCTGGTGGGGGGAGGGAAGGAGTGGGGATAACTGGGCAGTGCCTGGGAAGCTGGGTACTGGGAGGCCGAGGCCGAGGCAGAAGAATTGGAAGAGGAGGCTGCTGCAGAGCTGCTGCTAGAGGACGAATAAGGATACCTCATTGGCGGGGCGGGAGCAGAAGAGGTGGACGCAGCGGGCAAAGGGTGGGGTGACGGAGCAAGAGTGGGGCCCTTCTCTGGGCCGGGAGGAAGTCCACCCATACCCTGCCCCATGGCATGGGGGGAGGGCAGATGCCCAGCTAGCGGCTGGGCCCCCAGGCCAGGAGGAGAGGCGGAGGCATTGTTAAGGGGTCTCAGGGCAGGCGGGGGAGGCAGGTTTGGTGTCACATGGGGGAAGGTGGCTGGCGGTGGAGCAGACGGTAGGTTTCCACCACAAGCTGGAGTGTTGGGTGGCTTTGTTGGGGGAGCACCACCAGCCCCAGAGCCTGATATTGAAATGGGGGTGGGGGGCTGGGGGTGCTGCTTACCCCCACTAGGGGCCCCCACTGAAGCGGCAGCCCCTCCTCCCTTGGGGCCCACTGGGGGTCCAGACAGAACTCCTCCACCAGCGCCCCCAGGATAGAGCTGTGGATGAGGGGGAGGGGCCCCTGGAGGAGCCTGGAACATTCGAGATGTGGGAGGCTCCATGGGAGCATGATAGCCAGTGGGTGTCCCAGAAGGATGGGATTCAAAGCCAGGCTCTGGCTGTCGGGGGGTGCTCTCTGGAGGGGGAGGGGAGGGAGGAAAGAGTGGAGGTGGATGGTAGGGGCGGGCTGGGCCCTGGGACAGGCCAGAAGACGAGTCGGAGTCATTCTCCACGCTTCCAGGGCTGTAGATGCTGGGGGACGTGCTTCGGTTATCCTGGTCGATATCCCTAGGGTCGCTGCTGCCATCATCATTGAGGCTCCGCCCATCCAAGCTATCCAGATCCGAGGGAGACTGTGGCCGAGGGAGCTCCTGCGGTAGAAGAGGGACGGCCATTTCTCCCTTGCCTTTTCCTTCCTTGCTTCTGGACTGGGGGCCTCCCTCGCACAAAATAACCTCCCGCTCACAGCACACCACTGTGCCACGATGCGCTGAGTACTCCTGCTGGAGCCCACCTCCCTGCCATCCGGGGGTTCCCCCACTCTCCCCGTGGTCTCTGCTGCTCCCCAGCAGCCGCCTGAGTTCCCTCCTCGAGTGTCCATCTCTAGCACCTTCTCCCAGTCCACAGCTGAACCCAAATCCCTGTCTTCCACCCACCAGCCCATCTGCCATCCTCTCGTCTCATCCACCCCTTTAACTACACATCCCAGAAACCACTGGTTCTTAAAAAGACCACTTCTGCATGCTCCTTATGATTTATTTGTTCCTTCCACTGAGACTCCTCAGCCTGGATCTCCTCCCCAGCCCCTGCATGAAAGCCAGCACCTAGAAAAGGAGAGGCTAGAATCCCCACACTCTTCCCGTCCCCTTCCGGCCCTGCCTGATCATCTGACAGTCTGGCCAAGGCTCTGAAGATCTGACGGACACACAGACAGGCTACTTTAATAAGCGCTAGGATAAGACTCTTCTCGCACGTTCCAGGCAAAACTAAAATAAGAACTGTGAGCAAAAGGAAGTTTGGGTGAAAGAATGGTCAGAACATGGGTCAGGATGGCTGCAAGGGTCTCCCACCTCAGTTTTGGTCTTTTTTGGCGCGTTGGTCTCCTCACTTTCACTCTCCGAGATCTCCTCACTCCGGCCCTGCTTGCTCACCTTTGGGGTGGAGGCTTCCTCTACTCGGGCCTTCTGTTAGAGAGAAAGAAAATGCCTGTCCTATACCTCGCGAGCTCCACCAGGACCCTCAGCCAGACAGGAAGTTCCCCCCAACACACATACACACCATCAGCCCTGGTGCCTGGGCAGCCTGTTGCAGGACATGGGGACAGAATACCTTGGCCGTCTGCCTAGACTTCTCGGCTTTGCCATCGCTGCTGGACGTGCTGACCCCTCCAGGGGAGGCCCGGCCCCTCGATCTCAGTTCTTCCCGGGGCCCAGGGGCCTCTTTCTTCCGTCCACTCCTCATTGACATCTGAGGGAGAAGGAGGCAAGCAGGTCATGTCGTTTTCTACCTTGTGCCTCACTTCATCATGTGCCTTATTTCTACTCTCCCCCGCCAGCGGGTGTCCCAGAAGGATGGGGTTCAAAGCCAGGCTCGTCTGCTGGGGGGTGGAGGTGCTGCCTGGCGGTGGAAGAGAGGAAAGAGTGGAGCTGGGTGGCAGGGGCGGGCTGGGCCCTGGGACAGGCCAGAAGCTTCCCTGCCCTTGATCTTTCGTGTTTCTCATTTTAGCTCCTACTCACTGAGTCTTTATTCTGTCGTGTCTTCATTCTTCAGGCTGTGGAGACCCCATTCTCCTCCGCCTGGGCAGCTGAATATAGAAACTTATCTGCTTCACCCTAAGCTCCCCACAGCTGTGGCCTGGGAAGCAGGATCTCCAAGTTTCCAGTACAGGCACCTGGAACTCACACGGTCTGTTTTCAGTGAAGCCTGTTGGAAAAAGACCATCAGAGTCTCCAAACTGGGGAACACTAGTCTGAAGGGGACACTACCGTGCCTGTCAAGGGGCTGAGTAAGCAGCCCAGCCATGAGACACTGCTGGCGTGCCCATGGGTCGTCCCAGCCGCCTGTGAGGGCAACTCTGCCGGCAACAGCATCCCTTTCATCTCGTGGGAAGGCAGAAAACGCCGAGGTGCCTGTGCACCCCAGTTCAGGAGATCACACCGTGTCACCCTTCGTGATCCCTAGGAAATAGATGCACACACACGAATTCCACAGAGCCTTTAAAAGGAGCATAAGGAAACGTAGCTGAAGTATTAGCTGATTTACGGAGTAGCGTCTTTCCGTCAAGCCCTTACGTGTACAATTTCATCTAATATTTACAACCAACCCTGAAAAGGAGGTGTTCTTATTATCCCCATTATACAGGTGAAGAAACCGAGGCTCAAAGATTGTGACTGTGACTTGCCCAACTTCGTGTGATAAATACACAGTGAGGAACCAGTGACAGCACCAGAACCAAGCCCCATCTCCCTGACTTCAAAGCCCATGCTCGCTCTTCAGTACTTAGCTGTACTCTCATCAGAAGTTGGTGGGGAGAATTCTCAGAGGCCTAGATCAGTCCCAGAGATATGAAAAGAATCTTTTTTTCACATCAGAGTAGGTGGGAGAACAATGTCCCATTCTACAGTGCAAAGGCACACAGCCTGACCAAGGCCAAGACCAAACCTAGGTATCCCCAAAGTGCAGAACTTCAATTCTGAGAGTCTCGTAAGACCCCTGCTCTAGTGCTTGCGTTCCCTACGGCTAGAGGAAAAGTCCAGGCTCTCACTCTACCAACCAAATCAGTGAATAACAGTGGGTAAACGAGACAAATGTACACATTTGTAAGCCTGTCTTCCCACCTGGCTTAGACAGGGACTCATCCCTCCTCACGGCCTAGCTACATAGCCAGTAATTTTCATTTGCACGTGTTTGTATTTCTTGCGAAGTGTCACATCTCTCCATATTACTAACCGTAAGATCTTTTGAGAACAAAAATGATATCTTCTTACAGTTTTCTTCCTTTCTCTATTCCCCACAGATGTCATGTATATATGGATGTTCTGGTCTGTTCTTGCTACTGACCTGTAAACCCACTAACTTCAGTAGGTCTTCTCGAATGAAGTGCTGCTGGCCTCAGTGCAAATGGAGTAGGCTTAGCCACCTATTCTGAGTTAGTTAGGAGGCCTGGCTAGGGAAATAGCCTTTCTACATTCTGTAGCACTATTTTTCCCAAGGAATACAGAGTAAATACCTCTCACTCACCTCCACTGAACCCTACTGAGGCATGCAGTGAGGGGTGAGCCTAACCTTTCCAGGAAACTTAATAACAATTTACTTACTTAGAGTCCCGAAATAGCTGGGACGGAGCCCCCCGTCTTCTGAACTTACAGCTGGTGCTCTGCCCAGTACACCAGCCATTTCTCTTCCATTACAACTATTACTACACTTTTGAGTTGTTGTGTGAATTGGTTTTCAAATACTGTCAACGCCCCCCCCCCACAAAGAACAAAACCCAACATAACAAAAGGGGAAAACAATCCTAACAAAAGCACGAGAGATGACTGTGACTGGGGTGTCTTTGCCAGCCCCTTAAAGGAGGGTGCTCATCTCTCCTTCCTATCACAGAACCTGTTCATGGTTGGTGAGAGTCAGGGGATCCAATAGGTCAGAGAAAGGCAGGGATGTACCTGAAGAACAGAGCAAGCCTCGCGTGGCCCTCCCCAACCTCAACTTCTTTAATCAGTTAAAATCTGATAAAATTAGCAATGAGTAGCTCTGAAGGAGAAAAGCAGTCATAAAAGGGTAGGTGACCCTGGGGAGAAGGAGTGGCAGGAGAGAGAAGGAGGTAGGGCTGGGTTATATATACATTCCTGAACCTGGAGCACGTTTTAGCACCAACAAGCTGAGCTACCCTCCTTCCTGTCCTAGTAGCCAGTCACTGTAACTCCGATCTATCTACAAGCACCTACTATGTGTCTGCAAGACACTAAGCACATTCAACTTCGGCACCTTACCGCAAAAGCAAAAGGATAAAGGCCGGATTGCGGAGGTGAAAACGTGAAAAATAGGGAAAGAGTCTCTAAGTAAGAACAAGAAAAGAAATTAAGGGAGAAATCTGAGGAGGCTGTCTGAAGGAATACACTCGAGGCACAAGGCTTTCTAGGATGGGCTTGCAGGGTGAATTCCAGATCTTTGGCCCAGCCTCCACCATCATTCCAGACCTGCCAGACTCACAAACCAGTCCTAGATAACAGTGCAGCCCAGACCAGCAGATAACAAGGCACTGGCCTAAGCCTGAGAATCTACAGTTGTCAGAGGGGCCTCAGATATCATCTTATCTATAATCCCTTCATCTGATAATGAAGCTGAGGCTCAAAGAAATAAGAAGTGACTTGACCAAGGTCACAGTTAGTTAGAGGTACAGCCAGGACTAGACCCAGGTCTCCCGACTCCTGTTCTGGAGTATTTCCACTACACCAGGCTGTTCCACGGCCCTCTCCCCCGGGCCACCCTCACCTGGGATGGGCATGGAGAGCCCAGCCATTCCTACAAGGTCAGAGAAACAGAAGGTCCAAGGTTAGCTGAGGGAAGGGGTCGCTGTGGGGGATAGTCTGGGAAAGACGAAAAGGGATACTTGGGAAGGAAGACTCAAGTTTAAGAAAATGGAAGAATACCTGTGCAAAGAAGCAAAAAGACTATACAAAAAGTCCCTAATAATGAACTGCCAAAGGATGGTATAACTTGGAACAGGAGCACTTCTATCCCCCCACCATGCCTAAAGGGAGGGTCTTAGAGAAACAACTATGACCTGCAAGTAATATGTCTACCTTTTTCCCAAAGACAGCTGGATGGAAGGGGGTGGACCCCTTGGGGAACCTCCTCTCCATGAGCAGCTCCAGAAACATCCTCCAGAACCCAGCCAAGAGTTCCAAGGGCATAGCCAAAGGCCCCATCAAGATTCTGAACCCCCATCTATTAGACATCCCGCTGGATCATTGCCATGGCAACAAAATGGCAGAACCTGCCCCTCTACAGTCCATCCCGGGGGTCCAGCTGCCAGCAACTCCCCCTGCAGTTGCCAAAGCAGCTCCTGTCCTCCTATAACACCCTCAGGGAAGGAAGCTTAAGAGTACCTACCCCAGTAGAAATAAGTCCACGCACAAAGGGAAATCTCTGAGCACAAAACAGTAATGAAGGTCCACCCCCTCTTAAGGAAACCGCAGCTAGAGGGGCAGTGGGTGCTCTGCAGATTTGAGGATGGGGGTCACAACTTGTCTGGAGTGCCTATAAGACTGCCCAATTCTCTCCTGTGTTTCCACCCTCCCAGAAACCCTTGCTCCCTAACTCTCCCTTCAGGGTTCCAGTCTTCCTCATCAGTTGCAGGAGGACCCACACTACTGGGCCCCAGTGTGCCCCTCTCCAAGAAGTACCTGTGTCTGAGATTGGAAAAACAAGGTCAGAGGTGACGCGGGGTAGGGGAAAGAAAACTGAGTCACAAAGGCATCACTTTCCCACTTCCACCCGGGAACACGCCGGGTTCTTCTTCTCAAAGGTGGCCCTCTCAGAGCCCCCGTTTCCCCAGGTTCCATTCTCCTCCCTCATCAGCTACAATCCCTCTCTTCCCACCTACCACACCCCTTCCCCATTTCCCAACTCCCTTCTACACCTAGCACCCCGAACCCCGGGCTCTGAAACCCGGGTTCTGGGCCTTTGGGGCTTTTCCTGGAGTCCTCATGCCCCACCTCGCTGCCATCTCTCCATTCCTTTTTGCCTTCGCCCCGAAGCCCCCTCACGGGCATCCCATTTTTCCTCCGCCGACCCTCCACCTCGGGGTTCCTCTTTGGGTCCCAGGGTCCTGGCTACCCTCCTGCCCCATCAGCCCTCCTCCTGAGATCCTCCCACCTCCCCCCACCTTCCCGATCCTCCGGGTGCCCCGGCCCCCATCCCTCCTCGGGGGCTGGCCCCACCCCCTGAGCCCCCAACCTCAGGCCAGGCAGTGCCCGCAGTGGGGGACCGGATCGGGAAAATAACAAATGGAGGCGGCGGCGGCGGGAGGGGGAACTACGAGGGGTGGGGGTGGGGAGCCGCGGGCCAGAACCCGGGCGGGCCCGAGGCCCGGGCCGCGGCAGATCTTACCTGGTTGTAGCTCGGGACGGCTGGCTGGCTCCGAGCGGGATTCGGGGCTCCGGCGCCTCCGGGGGGCGGCGGCGGCCGCTCCCCCGCCCCCCTCTCCTCTTCCCGGCTTCAGTCGCCGCCGCGACGGCGGCGGCGGCGGCCCCGACCCCCCCGGAGGGCGGCCCCCATCCCCCCTTCTACCCCACCTGGCCCCGATCGCCCGCCCGCCTCCGGAGCAAATCCCGATCCCCGCTCTCGCTCGGCCCCTCCCCAGGCCTGCCGCCTCCCCAGGCCACCCGGAACGCCCGGGCCGCGCAGCCCGCCCCCGCCGCGCCGCCGCCCGCCCCCGCGGCCCGGCTGGCGCTCCGCTCGGCTCCGACCCGCCGCCCGCCGCCCGCGCCCGCCCCGCGCAGCCTGCAGTCGCGCGATCCCCGGCCCCCTAGGCGGCCTCCGCCCGCGGCCCCCGCCCCTTCCCGGGCGGTCGTCTCCCTCGCCCCCTCCTGGCCCCTCCCGGAGGCCGGCGGTCCCCCCGAAACGGGTCCCGGCCCCAGGCCCCGGCCCGACGCGGGGCTGCGGGCGGGCGGGCTGGGCTGCGCGTCCGGCGACTCGCACAGGAAAGCGGACGGCGAAGGGAGGGCGCTTGGGAGAGGGGGATGGGAGAAGGGAGGAAGAGGGAGAAGGAGGGAGCGCGGAGGAACGGAGGAGAGAGGGGCCGGGAGGGAGCCGCTAGGGAGGGAGGGAGCGCGAGGCGAGCGGCGAGGCGAGGGGGGGAGGGGGATCCGGAGAAGGGGAGGCGCCGGGCGAGTTGTCAGAGACAGAGGCCGAGGGGGCCTGGGCGCGGGGAGGGGTTCGCTCAGGCGGAATGCGGGGAGCCCGCGGGCCTGGCGCGGGAGAGGGCTAGGTAGGAGGGGCCGTGGGTTGTGTGGGCAGTTATGAGGGGGGCTGGAGAAGTTTGGGGGCCAAGGGGTGTGCGGTAGAGGTGAGGGGGAGGCCTGTGGGTTTGTGGCAGAGATGGGGTAATGGAGTTAGGTTGGAGAGATGGAGTTTCTTGGGGGCCACGGGGGCAGTGAGGTGTGTGACAAGGGGAGGGGAAAGAAGCTTGGGGTGACAGCGTCTTTGGCAAACGTGTAGCAGAAGAGCTTTGGGAGGGCATTTGTGAGAGAGAATGGGATGGAAGTTTGGGGTCATAAGGAGGGGAAGAAATTGAAAAGATGGAGACATACACAGGAGGATGGGGTTTCTGGACGAGAGTGAAGAGTTTGGGGGTGATTGGTGTTGGGAAAAGAACTGCAAATATAAGAATTGGGAGTAATGACAAGTCTAGAGATGTCATGTGGAGAGAGAAGGGAAAGCAAGAGGAACCTTAAGAAAGGATGGAGACGGTAGGACCAGATGCAGATTCTAGGGGACTGGGTTCTGGGTGGGAGAGGAAAGTGGGAGATGGGGCGGGGGTGGGGGGGATGGCTGGATTCCAGGGGGGGCGGGGGAGTGGTTTCCAAAAGAGCTGAGGAGGGTTTCGTTTGGCAAGACAAGGTAGATAGAATGGGGTGCGGGTGGAAGGGAGTGGTAATGAAGATGAGAAAGAAATGTAAGATAGACAAGGCCTTTGGTGGCCATGCGGAGGAGGAGGGAAATTCAGTGATAGGGAGGACAAGCCAGGGGAGATGGAAAGGGAAAGCAGTAGAAGAAAATGGTAGGAATGGGGGCGCATGAGCGTTCATTTATGGGAGTGGGACACCATCCTCAGGCCCTCTGGCTGGTAGCAGCTCCATTTTCCTTCTCAAATCTGTACAGAGTCATCACTCACAGTACTTTGGGCTACAGGGAAGGGGTCGGGTGGGGATTAGGCTCCACGTGGAGACAACCCCTGGTGCCCAGGTTCCCCCATCGAGATCATTCTAATGTGGAGACAGCTCCACCGCAGACCCCTCTCCAGGCAGCCTCTGCCCCTGACAGTCCCCAGCCACTCCCAGTCTTCAGCCAGGAGGCCAGCACCCCCAGTCCCCACCCCCCAGAGTCTCCTGGGCTCTCTCCCTGCCCCACACCGAGCAGCAACATCTCTCAGGACAAAGGACACCAAGACGCTGGGTGATTTTTGGCAGCTGAGATCGGGAAGGCCAGAGAATGGGAGGGAGGCAGGCTGGGAAACGGGAAGAGCTGGAGCCGGAGTCTGGACTGGGAGCCCTCAGTAGCGCTCCAGGTCGGGGCTGGGGGTGGTGTTTGTGTGTGAGCCCGCCAGCTAGAGGCCCAGGGTGGGCCCTGAGGGTAGGATCCCACCAGCCTTCTGAGAGGGAAGGAGCTTGGCTCTGCAGCAACTGGTAGATTTTGCCTCCTATTTCCCTGGGCCGGGCTCAGCCTAGTTCTAGGAGTACCAGAAGCTCTGAATGGATCCTGTGGCACTGGGGAACCCGAGCAGGAAGGCTTCCCTGGCCTAGGAATGAATCACCACTCTTCAGACTCTTGAACTGGTTGGCACTCACTTTATTACCCCAGTCCCACCTTCCTTATCCCTCAGGGCTTTCCAGACAGCTCCACCCCACCCACCCACCCCCGCTGCCCACTCCCTTCATCTGTGTCCTAGGAGAACCCCAGCTCCTTCTCCCCACCCCCCAACTTTGTTCCAAGGCTCCTCCTCTCCCCATGGTTCCCCCTCCATTGCATTTCCTCCCTGTCTGCACTGTTCAGTTCAGTCCCCCACTGGGCCCTGGCCCAGGCTCTTCCCAGCTCCTTTCCAGGCCGAGCTCTTCTCCCTCCTTTTTTAACCACTAAGGGATGGGCTAGGATGGTGACATAGCGGAGCCTAAAAGAAAAACGTAGGCAGTGGTGGAAACGGGATAAGGAGAGTGAGAAGAGAAGCCAGGGCCTACCCCCTCCAATTCCTCCCCTACCTGAGGGCCGGGCTCACAACTCAGCTTCAGGGAGCATCACACACACCCCACCACCATCCCTCACCCCAGCTCCCTCTCTGGCCCCAGTCCCCCACGACCCACCCGTCTCCAGGCAACGGCACAAAAGGAAAGTGGAGAGAGGGGCCTGGGAGGCCCAGGCAGAGCTAGCTGTAACCCAATCCAAGCCAGTACCTGAGGGGTTGGGGTGGGGGGGGCATGAGAAGGCGACCTAGCAAGGAGGAAAGGGCAGAGGTTAGGAAATGTGGCTCCGACCAGGAGTTACTGAAGAAAGATGGATATAATGGACCCTAGAGAAAAGTACGGTGTGCCCCCAAGGGAAACAGAAAAGGACACCAGGAGACAGCAGAGAAGGGAAAGCTGAGATGCCCGCGCTGTAATGAAGAGCACAGAGGATGGGGCGAGAAACTCTTCGACTGAAAAGGGCTGAGTTGTCAGCCACACAGGAGGAGAAAAGCAGAGAAGCGGGTCCTGCCCATACAGAACGGGAATCCTCTTCCAGTCCTGGAGCTGGGCAGGATGGCAGAGGGGGTCCAGGACCAGAACTCAGAGAAGAAACAGAGTGGGAGGCCCACAGAGGGAGCAGCCTTGCAATTCCCCCCACCCTCGCCCCGTAGCCAGTGCAGTCAACAGCCTACAGAAGCTTGATATGCTCCAGTGGCCACAGCTCCACCCGGGTATCCGAGCCCTGGAGGGGGCTCCCCCGCCCCCCTCCTCCGGCCCCTCCCCCCCGCCCCCCTCCTCCCCCCTCCTCCCCGGTGGTTCCTGGGTTCCCATCTCAATGCTGGGGCTCCGCTGGAGCTGAAGGGTGATAGTGCGTCTCCCCAGCCACACACTGGCACCCTTCTCGCAGGCTGACCCAGGGAGGGGCCCGTTGAGCACCCCAGGTCCTGAATCCCCAGTTTACTGGAAGGCTGTTTCCTCCGGCTTCTGTACCCCCAGTACCATTCTTCCCAAGCACCATCCTTTCCTCCCCGGGTCCCCACCTTACAGGGGGTGCTACCCAGGCAGTGCTGGTCGATCCCAGAAGCAGCCAGGACTTGGTCTGGGGGAGGCCCAGTACCGGAGCTGCTCCAGCCCACAGCTTTATCCCTCCTCTGGTCAAGGCCCTTGGTGAATCTGCAAACCCTTTGGATCCCTTTCTCCAAAAATGCATATACACACATAATTTTTGATACTTTTAGGAATTCTGGGGCCCCAGGTTAAGGACCCCCAATTCCCCTGGGTCCTGGGGCCAGGCTTGCTGCTGACACGGCAATGTGCTCCCTGCCTGGCCATGGTGAGGTGGGCAATGCCATCCTCCTGGCCTATTTGTTGGGCTTCTTCCTCTTTCTGTGCCCTCCCCAGCTCTGCTATCCAGTTTCACCGACTTGCAGGAGCTCCATCTTCTCTCCCCTCCCTCGTGTGCACGAGAGTAAGACTCCTCAGACACAGTAATGCACGGTGACTCACACTTTAATGGTGGTGCTCATTTCAACGCCACAGAGGTGCTGGCAGCTGTGGAACACGGCACGGGGGAGTGAGACGGTGCTCAGGTGCAGCTGCAGGAAGAACGAACGAGGGGGAGACGGGCTGGGGAGAGAGGGACAGGGGAGGAGCCCCGGGGCACACAGCCCCACCTCTGGACCGAGCCAGGCTGAGGTTAAGGCTTGGCACGCACACAGGAACCCTCATCGAGGCCCCTTTCTGTGACCCTTCCCGTTCCAGCAAGACCCCCACCCCAGGTCATCTCAGAATCTACAGTCACATGAAATACAGACACATGGTCCCGTCCAGTCAGGCCAGTTTCTGGCCCTGGAGTTATGAGGAAGTGAATCATTAACAGGATGAATGAAAAATAAATAAATGAATAAATAATACATCAGTGCCTTAGGCCAGGCCTGAGCACGCAGCCAGCACTCCCCTCCACTCAGCACTGTGCAGTTCCTGTCTCATATGCAACCTGGAAACGAACAGACCCAGCGCAAAGCACACATGACACACGGCCCCTCTACACACCGCAACAACCAGCCCTGACGCTCCGGCACGGACCCTGATCGGTCTTCCATGGATGCCCTTACATCCTCAGTCCATGGCCAGTTTTTGAGGAGGGAGAAGAGAAAGGAAGGAGTGGAGAGTGTGGAACCCAGAGTGGGCGAGAGCGGAGACAGCAGGGGCTGGACCAGTCAAGGAGCAGCGCAGCAGGTCAGCCGGGGTGTTGTCTGGGGTGAAATTTCGAGCAGGACTGGAAAGAAGAGGTTCCAGGAGGACGGGCGAGGGGTTCCAAGTCTCCAGGCAGGTAGAGGGATCACAGCACGCTGGGATTGCGGAAATTATGTCCGGCGAAGCGAGCTTCGTCCCCCAGCTCTTCTTCGATTCTGAGAGAGGTGAGTCAGAAAGGAAAGAGTCAGGGAAGCAGGAGGACCGCCCCCGCTTCCCATGGGGCCGCCATCCTCCAAGCCCCTCGCACCACCTGCTCCCGGGTCCTGGCCTGAGCGAGGTCATTCCCTGGCTTTCCGTGGGCTGTCAATCAGGCCATCTGTAAACCCATCCATCAAAAACAAGTATTCTCTGGATGCCTACTGTTTGTTCTCCAGGCCCCGGGCACTGGAGATGAAATGGTGGAGAAACACAGCTTATAACCCCCTGGGCCCTGGGCTTCCATTCCCCGGGTCCCCTCACCTCATGAGCTGGTTGTACTTAGCCAGACGCTCGGAACGGCATGGGGCACCAGTCTTGATCTGAAACACCACAAAAGAGAAGCAGTTCCGTGGCCGCCCTTTGCCCCGTGAAAGAAAACTTATACTCCCTTGAAGTTCCCCCAACACCTGCAAACACCTGGAAGGAGAGAGCCACCCGAGCCTAGAACCCACCAATTGCACAAAGGGCTCCCTGGCGCTCACCTGGCCTGTGCACAGCCCTACCACCAGGTCCGCAATGAACGTGTCCTCAGTCTCTCCCGAGCGGTGACTCACCATGACCCCCCAGCCATTCTCCTGGGCCAGCTTGCACCTGCATCCGTACAGCAGCACTGAGCCCCAACGCCTCACGCCCGCACCCTCTTCTCATCCCCTATGTTGGTCAAGAAACGTCTGGGCAGAGGGAGCAGAACCAGGAGAGCTGTGAAAGTGACTCCAGGTTCCCTGCCCCCTTCAGCACTTGTGGGCAAGACTGGGCTGGGAGAAACGGGCTGAGTCAGGGACGGCAGGCACTCACGCTTGGATGGCTTCGGTGACCGAACCGATCTGGTTGACCTTCAGCAGCAGACAGTTGCAGGCCTTCTCCTCCACGGCCCGCTCGATTCGCTTTGGGTTGGTCACTGTCAGGTCGTCACCCACAATCTGGATCCCCACGTTGGCTGTGAACTTCGACCAGGCAGCCCAGTCGTCCTGGTCAAAGGGGTCCTCAATAGAGACCACTGATGGGAGAGCGATGCGGAGGCTCTGAGTCAGGCAGGAACACCCCGCTGAGATTCCCTGAATGGACGGGTCAGACCCCCTGGCCAATTCAGCTTCCTCACCCCTGCTTCCCCCGAAACAAGCCTGCCCTAACTGCTTCTTGATTCTTCCATAAAACCTTTCAAAAAACAAGAGTTTAGAAACTTTCTCACAACCTATCTTGGTATTTTCCCATCTTCTACCAGGAAGCCCTTCCTCGTTGCTATTCTAAAAACTTCATTCTGCAAAATCTAAGTCTATTTTCTCTCGCTCTGTCTCAGGAACTGGAAGTCAAGTACCTCCATCCCGGGGTAAAAACCACTGGGGGACCTAGAGAGGGCGATTCAGCACCTCCGCACCCACATGACGTCCAGCTCCACTCAGTATCCAGCATCCAGCCACCACACTGCTGGCTTATGGGATCTTAGTTCCCTGACCAGGGATTGAACCCGTGCCCTCGGCAATGAAAGTGCAGAGTCCTAAGCACTGGACCGCCAGGAATTCCCCAGCATCCAGTTTTCTCAACCAAAGATCCTGAACTGTGCTAGTTCCAGTCACCCTCTCACCAGGCCTGGTTCCTCCCAAACCCGCCCCCTGATCCCAGCAGCTTCAGAGATCATGACTTTAATCAGGATCCAAAGCAGATGGAACAGATTCACCACAGGTACCTGCACAATTACACGACATCCAAAGCCCAACCTCTGCAGGAGGCTCCTTCACCCCATCCCTGGTTCTCAGGTTCCTCTCAGGACATCTCTCCCTGACACCCGGGTCAGCACCCCCGTAAGGTCCAGAGTTGTCCCCAGCACATCCCTGCCTGCCCCCTGCCCTCCCCCTGCCACAGCCCTTGCTCTCACCAGGATAGTTCCTGACAAAGTCCTGGTAGAGGGCCCCCAGCTGGTCCCCAGTGATGTATCGGGAAGGATTAGCGGGAGACTTGAAGTCCAAGTCGTATTTGCCATCACGATGAAACTCCGAGGCGGCGACATCCATGCCAATGACGATCTTTTCTGTGTAGCCAGCCTTGTCAATGGCTTCCTTCACCAGCTCCAAGGCTGGGGATGGAATACGATGGGCGAGGAGGAATGAGGGAAAGAAATTCAGAACAGAAGTGGAGGGCTGTTGCTAGGGAGAGGTCTGGTTAAGGTTGTTTTGGGGTTATTCTCAGGTCTGCGACGAGCAGGCCACCTTTTAGGAAGGCAGAAGAATGGAATTGTGTTAATAATAGTCTTTTTGTTTTTGTTTTGGCCGTGCCACGCGGTGTGTGGGATCTTGGTTCCCTGACCAGGGATCGAACCGCAGCCCCTGCATTGGAAGCACGGACTCTTAACCACTGGACCACCAGGGAAGTTCCATAGTTTTGTCTTGTTTTGTTTTGTTGCGGTACGCGGGCCTCTCACTGCTGTGGCCTCTCCCGTTGCGGAGCACAGGCTCCGGACGCGCAGGCCCAGCGGCCATGGCTCATGGGCCCAGCCGCTCCGCGACATGTGGGATCTTCCCGGACCGGGGCACGAACCCGTGTCCCCTGCATCGGCAGGCGACTCTCAACCACTGCGCCATCAGGGAAGCCCAGTTTTGTTTGTTTGTTTGTTTGTTTGTTTGTTTTGTTTTAAATAGCTATAATTTATTGAGGGTTTAACTATGTCACCTAAGCACTTACACATACGATCTCATTTAATCCTCACAGTATGCTAAGAGGTAGAGACTGTTGTTCCCACTTTACAGATGAGAAAGACAAGCACAGAGAAGTTAAGTGAGCAAGATCCCCAGCCAGAAACTCTTCAAGGCAAGGTTCAAATCCAGGCAATTTGGCCCCAGAAAGTTAACTCTTAGCCACTACCTGCCTGTATAGTTTCTCTTCACTATAAGGCTTCTCCCAGGACAGAGAAAGGCTAGAAATCCTAGAAGTCTAAGAGGTTGGGGTGGGAATGGGATAGATTTGGAGTGGATTCCCTGCAGTATGGTGTATCTCATCAAACTGAGGATCCATCGGAGTTAAAGGTGGGGACGGATCCCACAGGTCACCTAGACCATCTCCCAGCATCCCCAGGGGCTCCAGTGGGAACTTGCAGATGCTTACAGATCTGGCTGGGTGGATAAAGAATGTCCTCTCAGGCCTGCATGTGAATTTGTTAGGCCCTCTGGCACCCACTCCAAGGAATGGAACCTCTTGGAATTGGCTCAGGGGCCCTCACGCAGCCTCCTCAGGACTTGGTGAAAGGTGTGACCCTTCCTGATGTCCCGGGATGGAGTGAGACTTAGAGCTAGGAGTGGGGTTCCTGGCCTCACCTTCACTGTTCTCCAGGATATTGGGGGCAAAGCCACCTTCATCTCCCACGTTGGTGGCATCCTTGCCATACTTGTCCTTGATGACGCCCTTGAGTGTGTGATAGACCTCCGCCCCGAGTCGCATGGCATCCCGAAAGCTCTCAGCGCCCACTGGGAGGATCATAAACTCCTGCATGGCCAGCTTGTTCCCAGCATGGGAGCCCCCATTGATCACATTGAAGGCCTGGGAGCCACAGGAGGACAGAAAAGTCACAGAGCACTTCCCTCTCCGCCCCTGGGAGTGTCAACCCCAAATCCCAAACTTCCTCCAGCTTCCTGGACTCAGAGTCCCCTGTCCCCATCCTTTCTCTTTAGCTGCGCCCCATCAGTCCTCACAAGGCTTCATACTCCCTCCCCACCCACCCCTGGGAGGGGCAGGTCATAGTCTCACCGGCACAGGCAGGATGAGGTCTGAGTTCCCGGCCAGCTGAGCAATGTGGCGGTAGAGGGGCAATTCCTGCTCGGCCGCCCCTGCCTTACACACGGCCAGGGACACACCCAGGATGGCATTGGCCCCAAACTTGGCTGGGAGATTACAGAGGAAGGCACTGAGCAAACACGTCCCCTTCCCCTTCCAGGCCTCGCCTCCACCTACACTCCCCAAAAGGAGCCAGTAAAGGAGACCCCCCTCCTCCCTCTCCACTCCTGCAACACCTCATCCATCCTCTCCTGAAAATAGTGGGGGGCGGCGAGGGGAGGTGAGTGGAAAGGGCAGAGAGTGGCACTATTGCTAAACACCCCTGAGACCACAGACTATCTGCCACCAACTCCCCCCTCCTTATGCTGCAAAGTCCTCCCTTCTGTCTAATGTCATTCCCCTCCCACTGGCGTTAAACTCATGCTTTCTTGAAGGGCTAGTCCTCCTCGGGTCATCCTTCTCTCTTTTTTTTTTTTTTTTTGGCCACACCTCACAGCCTGCAGGATCCGACCAGGGATCGTACCCGTGCCCCCTGCAGCGGAAGCTCATGCGTGGAGTCCTAACCACTGGACCTCCAGGGAAGTCCCAGGTCATCCTTCCTAAGAAGCCCCCCACAGCGCTGGCCCCTCAGTTCTCCATCTGCTCCGTGAGTTCCCTCCCCACCCCGACTCTCTCCCAGCCCCTGCTTACACTTGTTCTCAGTCCCATCCAAGTCCAACATGAGGTTGTCCAGCTTCTCTTGTTCCAACACAGAGAGACCCTGTGAGCAGAACCTCTATCACCCAAAGCCAGGATGAAGGCTGGACCCTAAGCCAGAGGGCCCCCTACATCCACACACAGGCTCACATCTAGCCAGGGTTCAACCAGCTTCCTGCAACAGCGGCCTGTCTGGATTAGGGGACCTGAAGCTCCATGGGAGCAGGGGGCATCCTTCCCCGGTAACCATGATTCCCAAGAGGTGGGCCTTTCTCCCTCTCCTTCATCGTCCCCTAATCCAGGGTTCCTTCCAGGACCCTGGTCCCCACCCCCAGCAAAGAGCGGGCCTCACTGAGCTGATGAGGGCCGGGGCGATGGCGGTGTTGATGTGGTCCACTGCCTTCAAGACACCTAGGGAGAGGTGGAGAGGTCAGGCCGGCTCAGGCCAGGCGGGGCCCGAAGAGGAAAGGTTGGGGGAAGGCATGCAGGAAGAGGGCTGGGGACTGGTGTGAGGTCCCCAGTAGAGGGACGGGAGAGCCGGGAAAAGACAAAGGGCCTCACCTTTGCCTAAGTAACGCTGTTTGTCCCCATCCCTTAGCTCCAGGGCCTCATAGATACCAGTGGAGGCTCCACTGGGCACGGCAGCCCGGAAAAGCCCTGGGAGGGGAACGTGGAATGAGGATGGAGGGAGAGGACACCACAGGGACCAGAGATTCTTCAGCCTTCCAGCTCTACGCCCCTGCAGCTGCATCCAGCCTTCTTCCACCAGTGCTCCTTAACGACCCCCCCGCCCCGCCCCACCCGGACACACGCACGGAGGCGGATGCACAAGCACTGGCCTCCTCATCCACCCAACTAAGGTCCCACGTGCGCAAGTGGGAACCCACAGAAATGAAGCTACGCAGGCAGCACACACGGTGCACGCACACACGGTACACACACGCACACACGGTGAACACAGAGGGCAGAGGCAGGCTGTGTATCACACATTAAACTAGCACACAGAGACCGGCCTATCCTGGCTCCCCTGGAAAAGGAGGATCCACCCCGCCCCGCTGCAGGCTCGTGAGCCTGGCCCAGCGCCCCATCCCCACTGGGAATCCCCGGGGAGCCTCCCATGCCAGGCGAGGGCAAAGCCAGCATGGTGGCTGTGGGAAGGCCCTGCCCATTACCTTTGGCAGTGTAGAGATCCACCTCCACCGTGGGATTCCCACGGGAGTCCAGGATCTCCCGGGCCCAGATCTTCTCAATGGACATGATGGCTGGGATCTCCTTGGGTGGAAGGGAAGGAAGGAGAAAGGTAAGAGGCTTAGAGGGGTGGAGCCTGAGACCAGTGGGAGGGGCCAAAGGCTGGGAGGCTGGGAGGGATGGGAAAGAGGTTACTGCACTGGGCGGGGTGTGGGGGGGGGTGACGAGGAGCTGGCTGCAGTCGTCGGCTGTAGAAGGCATCCCCCCGCCCGTGGGGAGAGGAGAAGGTCAATGCAGTGAGGAAGGGGAGGTCACTGCAGTGGGGGGCGGGATAGGATCAAAAACGAGATGAGACTTATTCACTTTGTTATAAAGCAGAAACTAACACACCATTGTAAAGCAATTATACCCCAATAAAGATGTTAAAAAAAAAAAAAACGAGATGAGAGGACTCCGCAGTGAGGAGGGGAGGGGAGGGGAACGGCAGTGGTTCCCTCGCCCCCTCAGCAGCCGGCTGGTGGGGTTCCCCCAGATCTCCTCAGGGCGGTCCGGCTGCTAGGTTTGCATTTCTCCTTGGAGCCCAGAAGAGCATGGGTCGTATGGGCAGCGGGAGGCCTCTCCTCCTGAGCCCCCATCCCCCACAATCTAATGCTCCAACCCCCACCCCAAGGTCCCAATCTCCCTCCAAATGTATGTCCCTCCTCTTCCCGAGGGATGTACAGTAGAGAAGTCTGCGAGAGGGTCCTCAGTCTCTGAGGGTTGCCGTGGGGAGGGAGGAGGACGAAGAGAGACCCGTGGGGAGAGGCACGGCTGGGCCAGTCCTCCCCCGGCCCCTAGACAAATTGTCCCTTCTTCCCATCCCTCCCCGGTGCAGTGGAAACACTGTAACCGGAGTGGGCGATGCGGGAGAGGAGTGGGAGAGGGGCGTCTAGAGGAAGTCTGCGGACGCCGAGGAAGGGTGAGCAAGACATTTCCCCGATGCAAAGCCAAAGGACGTGCCAGGGTAAAAATGCACAGCCCGGGGAGACCGCGAAACCTTATCATCGACAGAACCGGAGGCGAAAAGGGGCATGGGGAGGGGGCAGACAAGGGTGGAGAAAGGCGCAGTTAGACACAGGTGCGCAGAGGCCTGGCGCACGAATGAGGAGGGGGCGACAGCCTGAAACCGAGACGAGCGGTCCGGGAAGGCTGGGGAAGGAGGTGCCTGCGGGGCGCGGGTGGCGAAGCAGGTGCGCAGCGCCGCGGGGCGAGGGATGCGCGAGGCCCGGGGAGAGGGGCGGGGGCGCGGCGGCGAGGGGAGGGGGCCGGAGGGGCGCGGGGCTCGTCTGGGGCTTCACCTCGGGGCTGCAGACCCAGCCTGTGGCGGTGGCGCTGTCGGTGGCGCTGGCAGTGGTGGTGGTGGCAGCGCAGAGAGAGCGGGAGTGGCGGTGGCGGCGGCTGCGGCGCCCGGGCGGCGGGCGGGGGAGGCGCGGATAGGGCCGGGCGGGCGCATGTGACCCGGAGCCCCCGATGATTCAGGAGCCGCCAGCGGAGGCGCACGTAGGAGCGCGGAGGAGGGGGGGTACCGATGGGATGGGGCGGGGAGGGCAGGAGGAGAGCGATGTGGGAGGGGCCGGGGGCCACCCACGACCTATACCCCCGCCGCCCACGCGCGCTCATACCCACGCCCCGACCCCGTGGAAAGTAACAATCTCAGTTGACGCCAGTGAAGCAAGCCCGTGACAGCCTCAGTGTCTCACAAACCCGGTCAGACACGAGAGTATCAAAATGTCTCTTTATTGGAAAAACGAACAACTGTTCCTAACACTCCAGGCCGCCGCCTCCGCAGCCAGTTCCTCAAGCCTCCCCTGGCCCATCCAGGCCTGGTTCCCACCAGGCCTACCCGAGGGGCTGCTCCCGCGCAGTCACCGTTGCCCAGGTGCCCGTCACAGAGTCTGGGAGGCGGGCTGTGATGAATTCCTAGGCCTGGGGCAAGAGAAGGCGTCCTCTGTCTCCGGAAGAGGGGGTGTGGGCCCCCCCAACTGGGAGTCTCCTCGGTCTTGGAGCCAGCATCTTTGGTCTCCTGGAGGAAGAGGACAGAAGCCAATCCTCTGGGCCCCCTGCACTACCACTGCTGCCTCTGCCCCACCTGAAGTGCTAGCTGCCACGCTTCCCTGGTCTCATAGCCTCAGTCTCTTCCTGCCTCCTTCTGCCCTCCTTTCTTCCTTCTGTCCTGTTATTCTTAGCTTTGCTCTTTAGTGCAGGATCTTCCTCTTCTGCCTTCTGTAGGCCCAGCTGCCATCCTCATACACCACGGCCCCCAACCCCGCCCCCCCCATGCCCCAGACCCAGCATTTCCCATCAGGTGTGGCTGCCCAGCCCACAGCCACCTCTCTGCCTGCCACCCCATTCATACTGCTTACTCCTCAGGCCTCCTGATGTATCTCCTAAGCCTCCCTCAGCTCCTCCCAGGCTCTTCTGGTTCTTTCTCCTCACCTGTGACTCCTAACCCAGGTCTCCCCAGGGGTTCTCCTTGCCTCTGCCTCCCTCACCCACCTCCTCCTACAGCAACTTCCCTTCCCGTCCGCCAGGCCCTTGGCCTCCTCTTCTGGCCTCCCTGCCCCCTTCCTTACTGTCCTTGGAGGCTAGGGGAACTGCGAGATCGATGACTGGTCCAGTTCCAATTCGGGCTCGGGCTCGGCCTCCTCCTTCACCCTCTGCCGGATCTCATCAGCCTCAGCCCTCTCCTCCTCCTCGTAGAAGTCCTTGTCCAGGCGCTCGAGATGCGCCACCTGCACCAGGGCCTCCCGGCGGTAGTCGTTCTCGTCCGTACACGGGTTGTCCAGCAGCACCAAGGCTCGCAGCTTGGGCAGGTTCCGCAGCTTGGCGAGCTCCCCCAGGTCAGCCACCATGTTGCCCCTGCCGGTGTGGGGGGAGGTGTTCACGAGAGAACGATGGGCTTCGGAGGCCAGCTACCAGGTATGGGCACTCGGGGGAGTCTCCCACTGGGCTCCGGTTTCTCTAGAAACATGGCCTCTGTGGACTGGCCTGCCACGCACTGCCAGATTTGCTGCAGAGACGCTGGGTAACCCTACTCCTGTCCTGTTCCGCCCTTCAGGGAATCCCTAGGCGCCACTGTCTATTCTGTAATGTGTCATATTTATCTTTTTGGAGCAGCAGAGCTAGGTATCAGCCCTGTCTTGTAGTTGGGGAGTAGGGGGGAATCTCCTTTGTAGGGACAGATTTCTGTGTCATCACACCTAACCAAAGGTTAGAAGGCAGGACCGAGCCAGTGGAGAAGGAAATGGGCTCTAGGGTCATGGAGATGGTGCTGTCTTGGTGCTCCCACAGGAAGGAGCCTGGCGCTGGGGATGGGTCGGGGCCTCCGAGCCTGAAGGATAAGCTTCCTCCCCTCAAGTACCTCATTGTAGGATACTGTGTATTGTTTTCATGCTCTTGCCTCACGCCTCAGAGGCTGGACTGTCCTTGCTTGCAGGTCTTTGGCCCCAGGGGCACCTCCCAGTCACTGAGACAACCCCTCTGCCCAACACTTAGTTCTAAACATCCCTGGTAAATAGCCACTGAGGAAGGTCCATTATCCCTGTCTAGACCATTAACAGGAAAACCATACCCCCTGCACCCTACCAGACCAAGGGGGCAGAGCTAATTAGCAAGAGATCGCTCCAGCAGTCAAAGCAGGACTTTGGGCTTCAAGGTACAACCACCACTCCCTACATGGAGACGCTTTTTCCACTGCCAGAATCGAGGATTTGTCTTTGCTGACGAAAGAGGCAATTTCCTTACGTCTTTGCTTAAAGATACACACATAAAATCCTCCATCCGACAAGAGTTGCTGCAAGAGAATCGCCCCTGATCCTCAGTGCCTTTCCATCTAGAGATTTTCTTTTAAATACTCTTCTCACCTCAGATCTGAGCACGGGGACTTACCTGGTGGCGCAGTGGTTAAGAATCCGTCTGCCAATTCAGGGGACACGGGTTCGAGCCCTGGTCCGGGAAGATCCCACATGCCGCGGAGCAACTAAGCCCGTGCGCCACAACTACTGAGCCTGCGTCCTAGAGCCCGCGAGCCACAACTACTGAGCCCGCGTGCCACAACTACTGAAGCCAGCGTGCCTAGAGCCTGTGCTCCGCAACAAGAGAAGCCACCGCAATGAGAAACCCGTGCACCGCAATGAAGAGTAGCCCCTGCTCACCGCAACTAGAGAAAGCCTGTGCAGCAACGAAGACCCAACGCAGCCAAAAATAAATAAATCAATAAATTTATGGAAAACAAAACAAATCTGAGCATGTCTTGTGTTTTATAGCAGTATGGGGCCCATTACAGGTGGGGCTCAGGAGAAGAGAGGCAGGAAACTGGAAGGGGAATTGGGGCTCAGGAGATGGAGAAGGGCAGTGGAAACTTATATGGGATGGAGCCAGACTGTGAGTCCCTGAGAACAGGGACCATCTCTGATTCCTTCAGATGGTTCCCGGAACACAGCACAAGGCCTGGCACGTAGTACGTTCTCAATATGTGGGTTGAATGAATAGGGTTCAGGGGTCTCAGGCTACAAAGGTCTCAGTGCTGTAATTAGGACTGATGCAGAAGAAAGTAAGGACAGGACGGGGGAGGATCAGGACGGAGGATGAGGTGAGAATCTGGGGGTGGTCTAGAACCGGGGGATTGGGACCAGGGAGAAACATAGGGGCAAAGGTGGCTCCTGGTCAAGGGTAGAGGCACGGGGGGCCTGGAGGGGGCTCCTACCTTAGGTTGAGGTACTGCAGTGATTCCATTTCCTTGGAGAAGCCACTCAGAGTTTCAATCTGGTTGTCTCGAAGATGCAAGGTAGTGAGATTGCTTAGGCTTTCCAAGCCTTCCACCTTCTTCAACAGGTTCTGGGCCTAGACCCCAGGATACAGTAGATCGATTGGGAGAGGGGAGCAAGGAGAGGGAAGGAAATCAGAAAGGGATGCAGCAAAAGGGCAAATCTAAGAGGTAGAGAGGGTACAGGAGGGGAGTGGAGGTGGGTAGAGACCCGCGTAGAGAGTGAAGAATCCAGAAGAAGCTGCCAACCCAGAGACAGCTCAGCAGTGACTCCTACTGCCCATCCCAGCACGGCCACCTCTGATTAAGGAGGAGATGCTTCAGCCCACCGCCCGCGCCAAGAGCCTCACTGCTCCACTGAGGAGAAATGGCTTCAGCTCCATCCTGGAATGAGGCGACTCAAGAGTCTAAAAGCCTAGACACATAAGTGGCCTCCTTAGCCTGATCTGAACCTCAGTTATGCACAAGGTGCTGCTACCTGTATCAAAGCAAACTGTCTCTGTATTATCCACACATCGTGTATTATCAGCCCTGCGAGGTGCTGAGCACCTTGTCTGTTTTGACTCTGAATCCACACAGCATCTGGCACCGAGTAAGCACTCAGGAAATGATACCAATTATGATGATGATGAAGTAAGTAGGCGAGTCTACTAGAACCGGGCATCCTGGCCCCCAGGACAGCGCCCCCTTCCCGGCACCAACCACCCTCTGACCCAGTGAGCTACCAGGAAGAGGTTCTTCAGCTTAGGAAGGTTGATTCCCACGGTGCTGTTCAGCTGGTTCCCCCGAAGCTCCAGTGTGTGCAGGCTCATCAGCTTCTGGGGGTCCAGACCTGTCACCATGTGGATGTGGTTCCCTGAGAAGGAGGGTGTCAAGAGTTCAAAGGGCCACTTCAAATGTTCAGCAGTAGAGCCTGAATTTGGGGAGCCTCTGCATCATCTTCTCTAATGCCAGGTGATACGAAGAGGGACAGCTCCAGACTTAAGGGCTGCGGAGCCCTGGACAGTGGTCTGGCAAGTCCAAGGGCCCGACGGATGTGCCCACCTAAGTCTTTGAGGAGTGAATGAAGGGTGCCCAGCAATCTATATGGCTAACTCCCTCTCCTCCTTCAAGTCTTTGCTCCAATGTCAACTTCCCAATGACATTTGTCCTAACCAACCTGTTTGAAATCGCCACCCCTGCTCCCCCCTTTTCCTTTACCCTGATTTTTTCCATAGCACTTATCTCCTTTTAACATGCTTTATAAATTTACTTATTTTTTTAAATTTTTATTTATTTATTTTTGGCCGTGTTGGGTCTTTTGTTACTGCGCACAGGCTTTCTCTAGTTGCAGTGAGCGGGCTTCTCACTGCGGTGGCTTCTCTTGTTGCGGATCACAGGCTCTAGGTGCGCGGGCATCAGTAGTTGCGGCGCACGGGCTCAGGAGTTGTGGCTCGCGGGCTTAGTTGCTCCGCAGCATGTGGGATCTTCCTGGACCAGGGCTCGAACCTGTGTCCCCTGCATTGGCAGGCGGATTCTTAACCACTGCGCGGGTCTTGGCCCCCAGGGAAGTCCCTAAATTTACTTATTTATTGTGATCATTGGGACTTCCCTGGTGGTCCAGTGGCTAAGACTCCATCCTTCCACTGCAGGGGATACGGGTTTGATCCCTGCTTGGGGAACTAAGATCCCACATCCCATTTTTTGGCAGTGCAGCCAAAAATTAAAAATAAAATACTGATCACTGATAATTGCCTGCCTCCCTTGACTACAATGTAAGCTACAGGAGAAGAGGGATTTTCTTTGTTTTGTTCACTGCTACATCTCCAGCACACAGAACTGTCATCGTGAACCATCGTGAATGAGTGAATGAATGAATGCAGATTGCTGTGTGGCACAGCCAAGGACCACACTGCCCACTTATGTCGGCCCCAGGCGAGGAAGGAATCTTGTGAGGCCCATCCCAAGGCCCCACCTTTGAGATCCAGGCTGGCCAGACGAGGATGAGAGATGCCCTCAGTGTCGGTGATCTGGTTATAGGCAAAGCTGGCGATCTGCAGGTAGGGCAGTTCGCTCAACCGGGCACTCCGCAGCCTGTTGCCGTCAGCCTTGAGCCAGAGCAGGTGGGTGAGGCAATTGAGTGGGGACAAGTCTGTCAAGTGGTTTCTGGAAACATCCACAAAGCGCAGATGGATGTAGGAACGCAGCAAGTGGATGTCTGTCAGATCCCTAGGAGATGGTAGAGGCCAGGGTCAGGGTTAAGAATCCAGCAAGGACTATCAGAGGTACTAAAGCAGAGGGCAGTGTGAAGATGGCTTAGAGTGGAAAGGAGAGGGGCTGACAGAAGGGAGGGCTGGGGAGGGGGAAGAGAAGGTAGGTGGGTTCTCAACGGTGGGCAGGGACCTTGTGTCTGTGAAGGGCCGAGAAGCGACACTCTGAAAGACTAGTGAGGTAGTCCAACAGGAATCTCCACCCCCATCCCATACCCTCACAGCCTCCAATTGCCCAGGCCAGCTCTGACACAGGGAGTCACAGCGTCCTGAAAAGTAGACTCTATCCTTCCCTCCTCGCTGGTCCAGGATGCCAGATATCCAACCTCAGCCGAAACACCCAGGATGGAGGCTGAGAAAGGACACTGGGTCCCACATCCTCAGACCTCTCCTGGTCCCCCATGAACACACCTGTCTTTAACCACCAGCTTGACGTAAGCATGGGCCAGTCCATTACCCGTCTTGCAGAGCGCAGAAAGCCCTTCCTTCATCATGTCCTCTGTGAGGGGCGTGGACATCCACTGCAGGAGGAAGCGGACTCAGGCATCCCTTTCTCCCCAGCCCTTAATCCCGGCCCCTCTGTTTCCAAGCTCTCACTTCCTCAGAGTCTTCTCCCTCTTTCCTGTGGTCCTCCCACTCCTCTGTCTCCTTCTCGTCGTCTTCCCTTTCCAGACCATCCAGGTTTGACTCAAAGTCTTCCAGATCATCTTCATCTGACATTTTTCTTCCCTGCTGAAGGCTCTGGAGTCAAATCCAGCTAGGTCCCGGCCCTGAGAAAGAAGGTCTCCTCAGCGTCTGCCAACGCTCCCTCCCTCACCTCCATGAATGGGTACCCCTCTCATCACCCTATCACCCCAGACCTCCTGCCAGCGATGCTTCTTTCCTCATCCCTGTGAACATCTCATTTTGACTCCCAACCTCCACTTCATACTTCCCACCAAGGACCCCTCTCACTTGGATGCCTTCCCAGACCCCCAAGACATTTCCTGCCCTTCTCAGGGGCTCCAACTCCTCCAGCAGCTCGGTGTCCAGCTTCCTAGACTTCCCTCTCTTTAGTTCTCCCCACTTCTGCCTTAAGCCACGTTCTCCTCCAAACCTCCCTACTGCCCCTTCCCATCCCCTTCCATCTCTATAACCCCTGCTCTACTCCTCTCTTCTAACTCTCCCACGCCGCGTAGACCCATTTCCCTGTCCCCTCTGGGACACCAGCCTGACACGCAGCCTCCAACCCTCCCACTCAATCAATCCTCCTTTGCAAAGGGGCGCAGACCCTGGTTCTGCTCAACTAGAAGCTCTACTGGAGAGGTCTTGGCCCCAGAGGGAAGGACTGTTTGGTAGAGGGCAAGGGAGAAGGAGTTGTGTACTGCTGTTATGGCAACGGGGGGGGCCGGGCACTCGCCTTCCGCAGCTGGCAGCCGTTGAGAGAAGAGCTGCGAATAACCGAACTGAAAATCCGCCGCGAAGCAAGTAGACCGGTAGTTGCCTGGTTACGAGCCCAATTTCCCAGTCCTAGGAACCCGAATGAAGGGCGGTAATTGGCCCGCTGAAAAAGCCAGTGGGCGTGGCTTAGTAGAGCTGAGGGGCGGGACAGGGGCGGGCTAGCCATTGCATCATGCGAGACCTTAAAGGAACCGGACAACCTCAATGCAGAAGTACTGTGAATTCAAAAGAAACTCATTCCCTGAAGCAAAAGGTGGGGAAGAAGGGCAAGAAATACCAAGTGGTGGGTGGCGCAGTGGTTAAGAATCCACCTGACAATGCAGGGGGCACGGGTTTGAGCCCTGGTCCAGGGAAATCCTACGTTCCGTGCACCACAGCTACTGAGCCTGCCCTCTAGACCCCGCGAGCCATAACTACTGAAACCTAAGTACCACAACTACTGAAGCCTGCGCGCCTAGAGTCGGTGCTCCCAACAAAAGAAGCCACCGCAATGAGAAGCCCGCACACCCAACAAGAGTAGCCCCCTCTCACCACAACTAGAGAAAGCCCATGCGCAGCAACGAAGACCCACTGCAGCCAAAATAAGTAAATAAATAAACTCATAAAAAAAAAAAAAAGAGGGGGCTTCCCTGGTGGCGCAGTGGTGGGGAATCTGCCTGCTAATGCAGGGGACACGGGTTCGAGCCCTGGTCTGGGAAGATCCCACATGCCGCGGAGTAACTGGGCCCGTGAGCCACAACTACTGAGCCTGCACATCTGGAGCTCCGCAACAAGAGAGGCCGCGATAGTGAGAGGCCCGCACACCGTGATGAAGAGTGGCCCCCACTTGCCACAACTAGACAAAGTCCTGGCACAGAAACAAAGACCCAACACAGCAAAAGTAAATAAAATAAATTAAGACCTCATGATGGGACAAGGAGAGGCTCAGGGACTATAAAGAGAAAAAAAAAATAGAAAGGAAAGAAATACGTACCAAGTGGTATTTGGTCTGGTTCCCCCACCAATAATTATTGGTCCCACCCAATAATTATTTTTAGGTAGACCTCTGGCAGGTGGCTTCCTGGAGTGGAAGGAGCCCAGGCCCGATGTATCTTAAGACCTGGATTGTTGGGAATTCCCTGGCCGTCCAGTGGTTAGGACTCAGCACTTTCACTGCTGTGGCCTGGGTTCGAACCCTGGTCAGGGAACTAAGATCCCACAAGTTACGCAGCGAAGCCAAAAAAAAAAAAAAAAGCCTGTTTTGGAGTCTTGACAGATCTGTAATTCGCTAGCAAGTTACCTAAGACCCCACTTTCTCATCTATAAAATAAGTTTAACTATACCAGCTGACAGGGATGGAGTAAGAGTGTGATGTATGCTGAAGCACTGTATCGATTGCTAAACCCAGCTTGGGACCATTTCCATCCTCATCTTTTGATGCAAACCTTCTGTGGGATATAAAGGGAGAAAATCCAGCAGGAGCCCACTAAAATAATCCTCATCCGGCACTGTCATATAAATAATCAACAAGAATTGGTACAGCCACACCCAGGCACTCAAGCCTGTGTGACTTGTTGAAGGAGATGGAAAAGAGAGGTTGAGATGCAACAAATATTTCTGGAGGGACATTGTGCCAGATATTTCTGCCAGACATTGTGTGAGATGCCTTTGCGAGTGCTATTGAATCTCCACATCAGTCCTGTGGGATAGATATTTGGGAGAAGAGGAAATTAAGGCTTAGCAAAGCTAATATTCCTGCATGGGGGAAGGGGGATATTACCAATCCTGTAGAATCTAATGTAAATAAAACAATTAGGTCACAAGGTAACATGTCATGTGATTAATTGTTAACGTTTGCGTTACAGACTATACAACAGGAAAAGTGGTCTGATGACAGATGTGTTGAGTTGAAAATCGGGAAATACTACCTCCTGCCTTGTCTGGCTTGGCTAATATCGTTCACAGACAAATCTGTTCACTTGGTATCATGGAACTAGCTGGGGTTTTAAAGTCAGAGAGAGCAGGTTCCAAACGCACTCCACCACTTAATAGCTGCGTGTTCCTCAGCAGGTTATATCATTTTACTGAGGTTTCATTCTCACATTTTTGAAATGGGGATAAACATGTCCACCTCAAAAGACTGCTGGACACTTAAAAGAGTGTGAGTTACCGCCTTCACTTAGTTAACCCTCGTAAACATCTCCCACCCACCCCTTGCCTGTTTCCTCGGTCCTGGGGTTGTTGTGAGGAATAAAAAAGAGTAAATAGGGGACTTCCCTGGTGGCGCAGTGGTTAAGAATACGCCTGCCAATGCAGGGACACGGGTTCGAGCCCTGGTTCAGGAAGATCCCACATGCCATGGAGCAACTAAGCCCATGCACCACAACTACTGAGCCTGCGAGCTACAACTACTGAATTCCACGTGCCTAGAGCCCATACTCTGCAACAAGAGAAGTCACTGCAATGAGAAACCCGCTTACCGCAACAAAGAGTAGCCCCCGCTCACAGCAACTAGAGAAAGCCTGTGCGCAGCAACGACGACCCAATGTAGCCAAAAATAAATAAATTAATTAATTAATGGGGAAAAAAAAGAGTAGATAGGAAAGCTTTCTGAAGGGCTAGAAGTGCTTTGCAAAGGAGTTATCACATTGCTGGAGTGTGGAGAAGGGGAACATCCAGGTGGTTTGAGGTAGTCAGAGAGAAAGGATGTGATTTTCTTCCTTGGCGCAGAGGAAAGGGAGGGATCATTTAGCATGCTTTTGTTAAGCACTTACTCTCTGCCCAGATGCACTGGCTGGGCACTCAAGGACAGTAAAACACAGGCCTTGTCTTCAGGGGGCTTACAGTCGAGGGATAGGGTTAGTGGACAAGTAATTCAATATAATGAGAAATATGTTATAATAATGAAACCCAGCACTTACAGGGCTTTTACGAAGTGCCAGGGGATAATCTTGTTGAAATTTTTTTTTTTTTTTCTTTTTGGTACGTGGGAGCCAGGGGATAATCTTATAATACACATGTGCACATAATATCACATGTTCAGGGCAGAGACTCTAGACAGAAGAGGCGCCGGTGTTAAGTCTTGGAGGAGAAAGAGCTCAGTGTCAGTGGAAGGAAGGCAGGGGTTCTGCTGGAGGGAGCGGAGGTGCACTCAGGGGCATGAGGGAGGAGCAACAGACGGTTGGACTTTATCCCAAAAGCTGTAAGGAGACGCTGGAGATTTTATTTTGTTTTGTTGACAAGGACTGAATCGATGCCGTGTAATGAGAGCTAGAAACTCCACGTCCTTCTCAGTGACATCCTTCCCCCAGTGCCTGGTCTAGAGAACATCTCCTTCGATTACAAAAGTACTATTTAATTAAAATAAAAATGCAAATAGGGCTTCCTTGGTGGCGCAGTGGTTGAGAGTCCGCCTGCCGATGCAGGGGACACGGGTTCGTGCGCCGGTCCGGGAAGATCCCACATGCTGCGGAGCAGCTGGGCCCGTGAGCCATGGCCACTGAGCCTGCGCGTCTGGAGCCTGTGCTCCGCAACGGGAGAGGCCACAACAGTGAGAGGCCCGCGTACCGCAAAAAAAAAAAAAAAACGCAATAGTAGAGATGTGTGTATAGAGGAACATAAAAGTCCATGATCCCCCTCAGCACCACTCTCATTAATATATAGATTTTTAAAAGACAAAAATGGTATCCATCATACATACATCTGGATTATTTTCATTTAACAATATGTCTTAGACATCTTTCATATTACTAAACATTTATCTACCTCTTTGTTTATAGTTTTCTAAGTCTTCCATTATATAGCTATATGGTAATTTTTTAACTGTTTTCTGTTGAGGAGTATTAACCTTTTTTTTTTTTTAATTTTATTTATTTGTGGCTGTGTTGGGTCTTTGTTTCTGTGCGTGGGCTTTCTCTAGTTGCGGCGAGCGGGGGTCACTCTTCATCGTGGTGCGCGGGCCTCTCACTGTCGCGGCCTCTCTTGTTGTGGAGCACAAGCTCCAGACGCGCAGGCTCATTACTTGTGGCTCACGGGCCTAGTTGCTCCGCGGCATGTGGGATCTTCCCAGACCAGGGCTCGAAACTGTGTCCCCTGAATTGGCAGGCAGATTCTCAACCACTGCGCCAGCAGGGAAGCCCGAGGTGTATTAACTTTAAAGAAAATTATCAACATTATAAACAATCCTGCAATAGAAATCCTCATAGATATATCTTTGCTCTTCGGTGTGAGTACTCTGTAGCAGTACTTCTAAAATTTTACTGTGCATAGGAATTGCCTGAGGAGCTCATTAAAATGTAGATTCCGACCCCTTAAAGTGATACCAATTCTGCTGGTCCGTGGACCGCATTTTGAGTAACATGGCTCTGTGGAATACATTCTTAGGAGGTGCAGTTTCTGGTTCAAAGTGTATGTACTTATCTTTACCAGTCTTAATAGACTGAAAAATAGATATGTCGATATTATTTTTTTCAGGGAGGTTAGTTTATTATGGCATTTTTAAAGTTATAATTAACATGCAATATTATATTCGTTTCAGGTATGCAACATAGTGATTTGATGTTTTTATGCATTATGAAATGACCACCCCAATAAGACGAGTTACCATCTGTCAGCATACAAAGTTGTACAATATTGACTATATTCCCTATGTGTACATTATATCCTCATGATTTATTTTATAGCTGGAAGTTTGTACCTCTCAATCCCCTTCATCTGTTTTACCCATCCCTCCATCCCCTGCCCCTCTGGCAACTACCAGTTTTTTCTCTGTATCTATGAGTCAGCTTCTGTTTTGGTTCTTCATTTGTTTTGGTTTTTAGATTCCACATAAAATTGAAATCATGTGGTATTGTTTTTCTCTGTCTGACTTAGCGTAATATCCCCTAAGTCCATCCATGTTGCCACAAATGGAAGATTTCATTCTTTTTTATGGCCAAGTAATATTCCACTACACACAGACACACACACACACACACACACAGACACACACACACATCTTCTTTATCCATTCATCTATGGATGGACACTTACGTTACTTCCATATCTACCTATTGTAAATAGTGCTGCAATGAACACAGGGGTGCACATATCATTTGAATTGGTACTTTTGTTTTCTTCAGATAAATACCTAGAAGTGGAATTGCTGAATCATATGGTAGTTCTATTTTTAATTTTTTTGAGGAATCTCCATACTGTTCTCCATAGTGGCTGCACCAATTTACATTCCCACCAACAGTGTGTGAGGATTCCCTTTTCTCCACATCCTCACCAACATTTGTTTTTCTTGTCTTTTTAATAATAGCTATTATCAAATAACCAGAAAATTATTTTAATTTGCATTTTTGATTGTTGGTGAGGGTTTTTTTTATGTGTCTATGTATTTGTATTTATTTTACAAAATGCCTTTTCATGTCCTTCTTCATGTTCCTGCTAAGTCATTAGTTTTTAAAATTGATTCATAGGAGCTTTATATGATCTGAATATTAACTGTGGTGGAAACAGCCAGTTTCTTACCTGATATTCATTCTTCCCGTCTTTCTCACCAACAGAACTGTTTTTAAACAGTTTATATAAATGAAGTTATACAACATGTGGTCCTTTGCGTCTGGCTTCTTTCACTTAGCATTATGTTTTCAAAGTTCATCTGTGTTGTAGCATGTATCAGTAGTTCATCCCTCTTAATTGCTGAACAATATTCCATTGTATGGTTTATACCACATTTTTTTTATTTCTTCATTCGTCAGTTGAGAGACATTTTGTTCTTTCCATTTTTTGGCTATTACGAATAATGCTACTATGAACGTTCATGTACAAATTTTTGTGTGGCCGAATATTTCCATTTCCATTTCCAAATAGTATCAATAAAAATATAATACTTTTAGTATCAAGATATTGAATTCTATACAGTAATGAATGGATTCCAAAGGAGGACATGATTCTTTGCCGTGTGGAGATTTCATTCTAAAATACTCACAGTTTCAACATATTCATTTATTCAACTATGAATATTGAGTGCTTACTAGGTACCAGGCACTTTGCTAGGAGCCTGAAATAAAATGTTACAAATAGAACCAGACCTCATATATTTCAACTAGTTTATTGGCAATTTTTTCCTTACAAGTGGAATTGTAAGTGGATCATATGGTAACTCTATATTTATCTTTTGAGAAACTGCCAGACTGTCTTCCAAAGGGCTGCCCCACATTACATTTCCACCAGCAGTGTTTGAGGATTCTAATTTCTCCGTATCCTGCCCAACATTTGATATTACCTGTTTTTGATTATAGCTGTCCTCGTGGATATGAAGTGGTATTTCATTGTGGTTTTGATTTGCATTTCCCTGATGGCTAAAGATGGTAAGCATCTTTTTTTGTTTTCATTGGCCATTTGTATATCTTCTTTGAGGAACTGTCTGTTTAAACTCTTAGCTTATTTTTTAATTGAATTTTTTTGTCTTCTCATTCTTGAGCTAACAGAACTTTTATATTATTGGGGCAACACTGTGCCCAGCTTTAAAATATATATATATTTCTCAACCTCCATTCACTGCTGATACGTCAGTTAGTGAAACTTCTAGAATGTCCCTTTTTCCTCCTCCCCTTTGTCTTACTTCCTCTGTAAAGTAGAAATGTGATGGCAGGAGTTCCAGCAACCACATGGGGCTGTGAGATGACCCAGAGAATATGAGCCACATGCTAAGATGCCAGAACGTAAGTAGAAAGCAGCCTATGATACAGAAAATATCATGAAGCTATCATATCACCACTGAACTGCCTGTCTCCAGACTTATTTTATATAAAGGGAAAAACTGGTTAAGCCTTTGGGTTTGGGGGATCTATGTTGTAGCCAAATGCAATTCTTAGTTGATTATAACAAATTATCTCAAAACTTAGTAGCTTAAAACATTTATTATCTCAGTTTCTGTGAATCAGGAATCTAAAAGTATCTTAGCTTGGGCTACAGTTATCTGATGGATTGACTGGGCCTGGAGATGGTTCAGTGACATGGCTGTTAGCAGGACTGTTCCCTGCCATATGGGCTTCTCCACAGGACTGCTTGAGTGTGCTCACAATTAGGCAGCTGGCTTCCTCCAGGAGAGAAGGAGACCATGGTGGAAGCCACTGTGCCTTTTAGTCACACAGATCACTTCCACTTTATTCTATTTTTAGCAGCTAGTCACTAAGTGCAGCCCACACTTAAGTAGAGGGAAAATAGGCTCCACCTCTTGAAGAGAAGAGTATCAAAGAATTCGTGGGTGTGGGTTTTTTCGTTGTTTGTTTTGTTTTGTTTGTTTTTTTGGCCGCACCAAGCGCAGCCTGCGGAAACTTCGTTGCCCGACCAGGGATCAAACCCAGGCCTCTGGCAGTGGAAACATGGAGTACTAACCACTGGACTGCCAGGGAATTCCTCATGGGCATGTATTAAAACGACCACACATATACATTAACTTTTTTGTTTGTATTTTAAAATGTTTATTTTTTATTTTTTTACATTGAACACTTCAGGAAATAAAATAATTACAATGATTCAAATGCATGAATGATTCAAATTCAAAATGCAATCCCTGGATTCAATAATTATCCTTTATAATTATGCCCAATAAATATTAGAAATGTATGTAGGCACTAAGTCAGCTAACAAAATAATTATATAAAGTATATATCTCAGGACTGGGGAACATGCATGATCAGTTAAGTCACTTGGCCACTGTAGATGGTTTTTTAAAAAACATGATTCACATCTGCTTCAATCACATACACATTCATTGCAAGTGTTTTTTGTTTTTTGTTTTTTTTCCTGGCCGCACTGTATGGTATGTGGGATCTTAGTTCCCTGACGAGGGATCGAACCCACACCCCCTGCATGGGAGCACAGAGTCTTAACCACAGGACCACCGGGGAAATCCTGCAAGTGTTAAACTAGACCACTGATGCTAACAACTTAAAACTATGATCTTAAAAGAAAATTCAGTTTAATACAAAGAAACTCAAGAAGAAAATTTCAGGACCCTTGATCAGAAGCTTTTGATGCCTGTCACACTACTCTAGTGTACACAAAGGTTCAAGTAAGGCTGGTAAAGAAGAGTTGTTTCCTTTTCCCTTTGAAGACATGATCCAAGAAATAGGGGAACTGCACATTCTATAGCAACTAGCCATCCGTCCATACACTGCTAATAAAGGACTCCTTACGTTAGTAACTAACCACATTTTAAAAGCCTTGGTCAATGTTACAAAAACAAAACATTTAGAGTAATATTTACGAATACAAGCATAATTGTGTTTTTTGCCTTCTATAAATAATAATCTCTGAAATGCTAAAAGTGAGTTCCAGCTGTGGTTCTCTTCTGGTGTGGGAAGCTGCAGGTGCACATGGGATGGTCTACTGATTTACCTTCTCAAAATATTCTTTGGAAGCAGTCGGATGGGGCTTGATTGTAGGAGAATCTGGTGTCCAGTTGGCTGGGCAGACTTCTCCATAGGTTTCTACAAACTGGAATGCCTTCACCAAGCGGAGGGTCTCTTCCACGCTTCGGCCCACTGAGAGATCATTGACGCTCAAATGCTTGATGACTCCGTTGGGGTCAATTATGAAGAGACCTCGTAGTGCAAGGCCGGGACCTTCTAACAGCACACCGTAGTCTCGGGAAATCTGTTTAGTCAAATCTGACAAGAGTGTGATGTGCATGTGGCCCAAACCGCCATTCTTCCTTGGTGTGTTTATCCAGGCCAGGTGGGTGAAGTGGGAATCCACTGACACTGCAACGACTTCACAGTTCACATCGTGAAATTCATTGACTTTGTCACTGAAAGCAATAATTTCTGTAGGACACACAAAGGTGAAATCCAAAGGATAGGAGAAGAGCCCTAAATATTTCCCCTTAAAGTCATCTAGGCTTATTTCTTTGAACTCTCCATTGACAACAGCTGTACCCTTAAAATAGGGCGCATGCTGGGTGACGGCAGGGGCATGGCATGAGGAACTGGTGCTAAAGGCGAATTTTGCTTGAGCAGAGCCAGACCACCGTGCATTTGTCAAGCACGTTCTTCGAGAAGCAGCAGGCCTAAGGGCTGCAGAGGCAGAAATGCCCCAAGGAATGGCACTCACTTGTCGCACAAGCGAAGTCCAGAACAACCTTCCCACCACGGCCACCATCTTCAGGGTCTACATTAACTTTTTGTCTTTTATAAATACTGAAAATGTTTTCCTAGTTTGTCTTTTCACTTTGTTTATACAGTGTCGCCTTAAAGAAATGATTAATCCCATCCTTACCTACTGATTTGAAATGCCATTTTACATATATATATATATATATATATATATATAAAACCCTGGACTATTATTTTCCATTGACCTATATATAGCTCTTTCTGCTCTAGTACCACACTGTCATAACTATTGATTTTTCTATGTATATAATTTATCCTGCTATCTTTTTATTCTATTCTAGTAATAGAATAGTCTGCCTATTGGATAGAGAAGTAGAGGAATTCAATACATTTTAAGATGCTAAATTCTTAAAATAGAAAATTCAGAGTAACTACATATATATGAATACATATATATATATATATATATATATATATGGATGTATAATGATTCATTGAAGGTGGAAGAATCTGGGGTAAGGAGGGGGGGTGGAGAGGAAAGTTCAACAGGACTCAGCAACTGGATGGACACAGCGTATGGAGAAGAGGAATATACCCAAGGTTTGCCTGAATCTAGTGTTCCTGGGGAAATAATACTGGCAAGGAAATGAACAGAAAGGTTTGGTCTTGAAGCTTTGGCAGATGATCGATTTCTTTGGGACTTACTGAGGTTGAAATGGTAGTGGGACATCCACTACCATGGACATGGAGATGTCCATTAGACCACTGGAAACAGGGAGCTAGAGC
Source organism: Grampus griseus (assembly GCF_964374135.1). Lineage (NCBI taxonomy): Eukaryota > Metazoa > Chordata > Mammalia > Artiodactyla > Delphinidae > Grampus > Grampus griseus. The sequence continues at coordinate 6,316,345 of NC_139005.1, read as the reverse complement.
TGAGCTTCAAGGTTGGCTGGTCCTTCCGCTCCGCCATGTCCTCCAGGACTGCAGTCCGCCGTACTGTACTGCCTTCCCCTATGGCTGAGTCTTCCCGTTGTCATGTGATGCATGCAGAGAGCAATCTGAGACCTAGGTGAAACCATGCACATTCAGCCAGAGAGAGTTTCTTCCTGCTGCTTTCTCATAATGATCTCGGAGGTCAGTGAGATCCGAGGTCATAATAATCTCGCTGACAACGGGCAGCGATCCTGAAGAGAGATCTTAGTTCCCAGCCCAGGAATGGAACCTGAGTAGCCTGGATGAAAACCAGGAATCCCAACCACTAGACCACTAGGGGCTAGAGGCTAGAAGCAAAGTGGCCCCTGCTCTTTCCCCCGTTGAAAGCACGAATGTTTCAAGGAGACAAAAACTGTAAAAACAGGTACAAAGTTTATTATTAGAGACATAGCACAATGTATGGGAGGAGTTTGTTTATTTAAGTCAGAAGCTAGGCAGAAATACACACCAAGAGAGGAGTGTGGGAGTCCTGAATGAGGAGCACCGTAAAGAAGTGATTTAAATCACTTATATAGGACAGTCCTTCCGGGTCTTTGTTTACATTGGGCCAATTATCTCGTTTCTTTTTTCGCACCTGACTGGTCCCAGAACCCTCCCCAACATACATGCGCGCCCAACATGCGTGTGCAACTTTTTGCTAAGATGGATGCCACGGCAGAGGCCTGTGGGTGCATGTCCACACTTATTACGGAGTGGGGGCCCCCTCCCTTTTTGACCCCCAAGGAGCCTTCCTGCGCATGTGCAGACAGGGAAGTCTTCCTTGACCTCAGGAGTGAGCGCCTTTATCTCTTTACTTTAGCAGAGCTGAGCTTCTGCCACTAGCTTTGTCCTTGGAGTGTCTGGGTGAGAACAAAGCTTCAGTTTTACTCCACTTGACAAGCCCCAGCTGTCCAGCCCAGGGGCCCATCTATCTCCTATCTCAGGCAGAGCAAGGAACCTTCTTTTCCAGCATACTCCACTACGCTTGGATTCAGTTTAATGTGAGATGATAAATGAGATGATCCTTAGGAGATGTCCTTTAATACCATTTGGTCAGAGTTTCTGTGACTCAGTGGAAAGCATCTCGATATGCCTGTCCTTGCAAAATCAGTGATAGATAGAAGACTTTTTTTTTCTTTTGGCTCTCGCCGTGCAGCTTGTGGGATCTTAGTTCCCAGACCAGGGATCGAACCTGGGCCCTTGGCAGTAAAACCACTGAGACCTAACCACTGGATCGCCAGGGAATTCCCTAGGAAGGCTTTCTTTGTATCTCTATCAGCCATAATTTGCAGCACGTCAACAAAAGGAGTGTGTGTGCGTGTGTGTGTGCGTGCATTTGTCACATTCAAATTATACTCTAAAAACTAAATAACATTGATAGCAGTGATATGCAGGTAAATGTTTAACAGCAGGCTCTCCAGAGAGAACAAAAGGCCCTCCTTTTTAGCGTATACTGATTTTTCTGGTGTAAATTCCCACCACGGCTGATTGCAGGCTGGCAACTCACAATGTTATGTTTCCACCATACAGATACAATAGAGATAAATATTGGGTTGGCCAGAAAAACCCGAATGAATTTTTGGCCAACCCAATAATTTCAGTTTTGTTAAGGGCTGAATTGTGTACCCCCCAAGTTCATAAGTTGAAGCCCTAACTCCCAGTACCTCAGAATGTACCTGTATTGGGGATAGGGCCTTAAAAGAAATAATTAAGTTAAAATGAGGCCACTAGTGTGGGCCCAAATCCAAGCTGACTGGTGTCAGTATAAGAAGAGGAAATTTAGGAATGCCCTGGAGGTCCAGTGGTTGGAACTCCATGCTTTCACTGCTAAGGACCCGGGTTCAGTCCCTGGTTGAGGAGCTAAGATCCTGTGGGCTGAGAGGCGTGGTCTAAAAAAAAAAAAAGAGGAAATTCGGACACAGAGGTGCAGGCACACAGATAAAAATCTGGTGTGAGGGCACAGAAGAAGGCAGCCACCTTCAAGCGAAAGACAGAGGCCGCTGTCAAAACCCAACCTGTTGACACCTTGCTCTTGGATTGCCTCCAGAACAGAATAAATTTCTGTTGCTTAAACTATTTTAGCATTTTTGTTATGGCAGTCCTAGCAAACTAATACAAAAAGGTAGTAAAATAATTAGAAAGTGATGAGTTTTGAGTACTTTTTAACTTTTGTTTTTAATATAATTTATTTAAATTATATTTGTACAATTTTATTTTTTTAATTTTTTTATTATTTTTTTAAAAATGTATTTATTTATTTTTGGCTGCGTTGGGTCTTCTTTGCTGTGTACGGGCTTTCTCTAGTTGCAGCGAGCCGGGGCTACTCTTCGTTGCGGTGCGCAGGCTTCTCATTGCGGTGGCTTCTCTTGTTGCAGAGCACAGGATCTAGGCGCAGGGGCTTCAGTAATTGTGGCACGAGGGCTCAGTCATTGTGAGGCATGGGCTTAGATGCTCCGCGGCATGTGGGATCTTCCCAGACCAGGGATGGAACCTGTGTCCCCTGCATTAGCAGGCGGATTCTTAACCACTGTGCTACCAGGGAAGTCCCCGATTTTATTTTTTTTTAATGGCTGCATTTAATAACCGGCTCACAGAATTCATGAAAAATTAACAAACAGCTCTCACAAGCCTGTTCAAGCCAGCTCCAGTTCATTGCATATTTCAACGAGTCTCAAATTTCTATTTCTAACCAAGAACACTTCTCAGTCCAAGGCTTATATAGTTCACCTCCTCCTTCTCAATTTATATAACTGAGCTCTCAAAATTAAAATATACAAATTCCATACCTTTTCCTCTAACTCTGCTTTTCTTCACTGCTCCCCATATCACCATTCAGATGTTCAAACCAGAAACCTCGCATCATCTAGCCGTTTTTTTCTCCCTCAATGACATTTTCCCCCAATTGCTCCCATGGAATCTATCACCAACGTGATCCATCCCACTCCAAATATATCTTGGCGACTAAGAAACATATTCACAACCTAAAAGTTGAGAGTTATGTTTTATTCAGGGGACATGCTAAGGACTTCAATTCCGGGAGGCAGCATCTCAAGTAACCCTGAGAAAACTGGTCTGAGGAGGCAGGGTGGGAACTAGGACCTACTGGAGTTTTGCAACAAAGGGCAAGTAGTAGTGACAGGGATAGAATAGGACAGTTATACAGGTAGCTGTAGAAGTCCCAGTAGGGGACTATAGATAGGGAAACCTAGGAAACTTTGCAAGACCACTGTAAGTTAATGATCCCTCAAGAAAGCTATTGGAACATCGTGGAAGGAAACAGCCTTGCTTAACTATAAAGCCATAAACAAAAGCACGAGATATGCCCCAGGCCATTAGGTGGAAGAAAAAGTTCCCCGCCCTTCTAGTGATTTGATAAACGCTATGATAATTCTAGTTTGACCTCATAGGGTCAGACACTCTCTTGCCTGATACGAAGGAGGAACTAGTGATGTAAGCCTCCTGTCTACTCGAAGAAGGTGGTATTTTCCCCTCCCTCTTTCCTTTGACTATAAAATTGTACCCCACTTAATCCTCAGGGCAGAGCTCCCTCGCCTGCCTGCTTGCATCTCTTACAAGCGTCCTATATTAATAAACCTACTTCTTGCCTATCACTTTGTCTCTCGCTGAATTCCTTCTGCGCTGAGACACAAAGAACCTGAGCCTCAGTAAGTCCAGACACCAGGTGAATGATTCTAATTAAAAGACCGGGGGTTCAAGTCCCAATCAGGGTTCTGGCTGGTTTTGAGCCCCGGCCACGTGGGTTCAAGTCCCAGTCTGGGTTTAGACTGGGTTCGAGACCCGGTATGGGGGTTCAAGTCCAAATCTGAGGTGCACCGTTTCAGCAGGAAAAAAAAAAAAGATTACTGTTAATAAAAGAAAACTATACATCTCAAGTTAAGGAATTTAGCGCTTTTCTGTGTCTGGGAAGATGCAAGAGTCTGAGCTCACTGAGACCATTCCTTTGGTATGCACCTCAGCTATCTGGGGCCAGTATCCTGCGTTTTCTCATCCTGAGTTTCCTCAGGTTCACCGTGGGGAGTGGCTGCAGTCTGAGGGCTGCTAGATGGCAGGCATGCTTTGTTTCCTTCCTGAGTTCCCTCAGGGCTCACCAGCTCACCACTGGAGGGCTGCAATTGCTGATGACTGTGACATCCTTTGTTTACTGATATGTCAGGCCATGTTTTATTTCTCAGTCTTGATTCCATCTACTTCTTTCCATCTTCTGTGACACCTCTCTGGCCCAAACTATTATCATCACTCTCTGCAACTAGTACAGTAGCCTCGTAAATCGTCTTCCTGATTCCACACTCTCTCATCCAGCCATCTTTCAAGAGCAGTCAGAGTAAGCCTTTTCAAATGTAAAGAGAAGCCTCTGGCTTTTCCTATTGCCCTTAGGATAAAATGGTTACTCATCACCCTAGCCTAGAAGCAAAGCCTGAAACCGAGCAGGACCCTGTGGGGCCCTCCCTGGTACAAATCCTTTCTGTGTCCCCAGTTTCTTATTTGTAGAAAACAGGCTTCATTCACAAACTTCCCTAAGTTCCAAAAGGCAGGTTCAAACAGTTGCTAATCAGGGAAGGGAGGGAATGCAGAAAAAAGGGAGAGCAGTGAAGAAACAATAGTGCAACCTTGGAGCAGGGTCCTTGTTCCTCCCCAAGGAATATACATAATAATACCTTCGAGGCTTCCCTGATGGCGCAGTGGTTAAGAATCCGCCTGCCGATGCAGGGGACACGGACACGGGTTCGATCCCTGGTCCGGGAAGATCCCACGTGCCATGGAGCAGCTAAGCCCGTGCGCCACAACTACTGAGCCTGTGCTCTAGAGCCCACAAGCCACAACTACTGAAGCCCGCAGTCCTAGAGCCCGTGCTCCGCAAAAAGAGAAGCCACCGCAATGAGAAGCCTGCGCACCGCAACGAAGAGTAGCCCCCGCTCGCTACAACTAGAGAAAGCCCGTGCACGGAAACGAAGACCCAAATGCAGCAAAAAATTAATTAATTAATTTAAAAAATAATAATACCTTTGAGCTCTTCTGCAGGAACTAAGGCCCTCACCCAGGTGGAGGATGGCACCGCCCTGTTACCTCACCACCAACCAATCAGAAGAAAGTCACACCCTGTAGCCTCACCCCAAATTTTGCCTATAAAAATTTCTCCCCCAAACCATCTGGCCACCTGTTCTCCTTGCTTGGCCCTGCAATAAACCTTTCTTTGCTCCAAACTCCAACATTTTGGTGTGTTTGGCCTCACCATGCATTGGGTACGTGAACTTGTGTTCTGTAGCAAGCCCAGCAAGGTCTGTCATGACCTTTGCTATTGAGCTCCAGCCACACTTAGGTCACAGGGCCAGCTCTGAAACCGTGCAACCCAGATTGGGACTTGAACCCACGGGTTTTTGAGATCACACACCTGGTCTCAGGACTTAATGAAGCTCAGGTTCTTGATGTCTCATGGCAGAAAGAATTCAGTGAGAGACAAAGTAATAGGTAAGAAGTGGACTTATCTAGAGAGAAACACACTCCAGAGACAGAGTGTGGAAGGCGAGAGGCCCTGAAATATGGGGGTGGTTAGTTTTTATGGACTGGGTAATTTCATAGGCTAATGAGTGGGAGGATTATTCCAACTATTTCGGGGAAGGGGTGGGGATTTCCAGGAATTGGGCCACTGCCCACTTTTTGGCCTTTTATGGTTAGCCTCAGAACTGTCATGGCGCTGTTGGGTGTGTCATTTAGCATATGCTAATATATTACGATGAGTGTATAATGGGGCTCAAGGTCCACTGGAAGTCGAAACTTCTGCCATCTTGGACCTGGTTGGTTCTAACCAGTTTTTGTCATGTCCTATGGCTACATCATTCTTTTAAAGGTTGTGCCCTGCCCCCTTCCCTCCTGTTTCAGTTCCTTCTCCCACCTAACTCCCTCCTTCTTGTGGCTTTCACTTATATTCTTTGCTTTTGTGTGGAACTCTTAACTAACACCTTGATACTGAACCAAACTTGGATCTGCTTGCCCATGCACAGTAAAGCCAATCTAATGACACCGGGTTGTGGTGAAGGAAAATGCAGTGTTTATCGCAGGGCTGCAAGAGAGTAGCCCAGGGCAGCTGGTGCTTAAAACACTCAAACTTCCCATTGGTTTCAGCAAAGCAATTTTAAAGGCCAGGTGAGGGAGGGGGAGTCCCAGTGTATATGATCAGCTCGTGCACAATTTTCTGAATGGTGAGGTAACAGGCCGGTGTCACAGGGGTTAACATTATCAGTCCTTAGGCACCCGTAGGCTATGTGCTCATGGCCATCAAGCGGTTAATTTCTTCCACTTGGTGGTGGTTCTAGCATCTATGAAACAACTCAGGAAATGCGCATCAGATACTATCATCTAGGTACTTTGGAGAGGAGCTATAAAACAGAGGCTATGTGGGCGGGGTCTGTCCCAGGAAGGCCCATAGGGTCCTGCTCGGTTACATCCTGAGGTCTTCTAGGCCTTCTCAGAAAGGCCATTCTTCTTTTCTTTTTCTTTAATTAACTTACTTATTTTATTTATTTACTTTTGGCTGCGTTGGGTCTTCGTTGCTGTGTGCGGGCTTTCTCTAGTTGCGGCGAGAGGGCGCTACTCTTTGTTGCGGTGCACGGGCTTCTCATTGCGATGGCTTCTCTTGTTGCAGAACACGGGCTCTAGGCGCGCAGGCTCCAGTAGTTGTGGCTCGCGGACTCAACAGTTGTGGCTCGACGGCTCTAGAGTGCAGGCTCAGTAGTTGTGGCACACAGGCTTAGTTGCTCCACGGCATGTGGGATCTTCCTGGACCAGGGCTCGAACCTGTGTCCCCTGCATTGGCAGGTGGATTCTTAACCACTGCGCCACCAGAGAAGTCCAGAAATGCCATTCTTAAGCATAATCTAAATTTGGATTCCCTCTTACCGGGCCCTGTTTTTCCTTGATGGCAGCAAACACAATTTGTCTTTATACCTGAATTTGTGGATCGAGTTTGTTCCTTTCCAAATGTCATCAAGTACTTCTATGTCAGATTCTTCTAACTCCAACAGACTTTCAGTTTTGCTCTGCATCCCTACCGCCCAGGCCCAGTGCATGCCACATAGTAAGTGCTCAATAAATACTTGCAGAATCAGTATTAAATGTGATTTTTAAAAGTAATTAAGAACTTCCTGCCCTCAATTTGGATTTGCTGTACAGATGAAATGCCTTTAGCTCCTCCCTCCACTTTGTGAATCACTAATGAGTGAACAAAGGACAAGCCAGGGAGCTAGCCCCACTTAGGATTCACTAGAAGGAAATGAAGGCCCTGAAGGATATAAAGGTGGAGAAAAACTAGAAAAAGTTAAGTCAGTCTTTTAAAAACTGGCAATGATAAACAAAGGGGCATTCGATTTGGCAAGTAAGACTTTTGATGACTGATGGATCTAGGCTGGCAGAGTTTAAGAGGGAGTGGGTTTTGTAGGCCTGCTCCTTTCCCCTGAAGTTTCTAGAATAACCTGGGTGTCTCCTACTTCCGGCCTCGCTCTCCTCCCAGGTGAACACAAATACTGTCTCCTGTGGAGGGTCCCTAGACAGAACTACACTGACCGTGGGAAAAGGAGAGAGATGGGGAGGTAAGGACGGTTTTTTGAGTGATGGAGGAAGGAAGCCCTTTAAACGTAGATAAACTCCATCAGCCTCTATTAGCAGATCTGCTGAAGCACTAGTTCCTTCTACTCTCCCGTGGAACCCGAAGCTACAGCCGCCCCTCAGCAGCCCTCACTTCCGCCCTGGGACCTTTGTTCCGGCGCAGAATGTTCTAGACGCAAACGCCAGCGCCGGAAGGAGTGGGCGGGGGCGGGAGCTTGCAGGCCCCAGGCGGCCCTCTGCGGCGGGCGGGGCTGGCGGGGCGGGGCGGAGATCGCGTCACCGCTGCGGCCGCTGGGAGGCGCGCGAGCCACTCGGGCGGCCCGCCTGCCGCGCCTGCGCACGTAACCGCGCACGTGACCGCCCCCGCGGGGAGTCAGCATGTCCCGCCTCCCGCTGCGCCGCGGTTACGTAGCCGGCGCCCGGGCGGTAACGCCGGTGTCACGTCTGCTTTAGGGCGCGTTTACTGCAGTCGCCATTTCGTCCCCGCCTGGGGATTTGGCGCAGTGGCGTCTCAATTTTTGAGCCCCGTTGCTGCCGTTTGCCAGCTCTAGTCACAGGGAAGTCGTTTAACCCTTCGGAGCCTCGCTTTGTGAATCTGTAAACATTGGGCCGTCTTCGTTGTGGGGATTAAATGAGATGTGGTGGGGTTTCATCATAGGCACCCTTAACGTGAGCGCAACCATTCTCAGATTAAATAGGGCGGAAGGTCTCCAGCCACCATTCCACGCGAGCGGGAGGAGGCGGGAGACTGGATTCTGTGCTCTCAGCCGGTTCTCAGCCTCTCGTGTGTTTCTTGGGAGGCTGACTGGGTTCTAGTGTTTTGCTTTTTAAGCTAGATTCCAGTGTTTTAAGATGCCTCTTTTCCGCATAACACGACCCACCTGAAGGCAGTCTAACCATTTCATCTGGCGCCCAGCCAAAGAAACAGATATCCCTTCCCATGCTGGAAGAAAAATGAGCTTACTTAAGGAGGGGCAGTGTGTCCATCTCCAACGTGGCACATGAGTATGATCTCAAGAAATTACATGTGGGTCTTCCCTGGTGGCTCACTGGTTAAGAATCCACCTGCCAATGCTGGGGACACGGTTTCAAGCCCTGGTCCAGGTAGATCCCACATCTTCCTGGGCGGAGAAACTAAGCCTGTGCGCCACAACTGCTGAGCCTGCCCTTTAGAGCCGGCGAGCCACAACTACTGAAGCCTGCGTACCTAGAGCCCGTGCTACGCAACAAGAGAAGCCACCGCAGTCAGATAACCGCGCACCACAGCGAAGAGTAGCCCCCTCCCCGCTTCCAGAGAAAGCCGGCGTGCAGCAGCCATAAATAAATAAATTTTATTTTTAAAAAAATCACATGTGCAGTCAAGATTCAACAGATTTCGTGAAGCCAGGTCATCAAGTTCTGTAACTGTTAAAGTGACAGCAAAGTACACGTGATGAATCTTTAAAAGCACTAAACTTATTCCTGGAAGAAATGAAGCAGAAGTATGTGCCTCACAATGGCCATACATGGCAGAAAAAGAAAAAGAAAAGCTCTTGGTCTCAAGTCACAGTTCACACCTCCTGCCAGAGAAGACAGCCTTGGGATGGAAGGATTTCAAAACTAGCCAAGGATGGCGTAACAGTTTTAAAAACCAAAAACGTTCAAACTGTTGAGGCTGTATCAGTGGAGGAACAGGAAGCAAAAGCCACCCAGAGCTACTAAACAGAAGTATTAGGCAAAGGGCTAGCTTCCAGAATATAATGAGGCTGGTATCTTCTGATGGGGAAATGCCCAATTGCCATTAAAGTTCCAAACTAGAAACACAAGGCCCTGGTTTGATAGCAACTAATGACCTTGTGACCACCTCTCTCTTCTCTCCTGGTGGCAGGGTAGCACTCTGTTTAATAAAGCCAGAGAGTTCTACAGAGGTACAAATCCCAGTGCCCCCACCGCCCCCATTTGTTTTTTTTTGTTTCTTTGTTTTTTGCTGTACTCTAGCAATCAAATGCAAAGTCCTGGGTGGCTGCAGCACTTTGCCTGATTCTGTTTTGCAGTTTACATTCTAGAAGCCAAGTAGGATCTCAGAGAGAAAAGCCTTGGCTTTATTGCTGCTCACGGGCGGCAGTACCACTCTGAGGTACCACACACTTTATGAGTGTGCTCATAAAGGCTTTGAAGTCGTCTTCTCTCTAACGTCACCCCTATCCTTCATTCTGCTGATTAAGCATGAGTTGCTGTTTCAAAGGCACATGCATGAGGCTGAGATTCCTCCTTGACTCCCAGAGCCAATTGAATGCTAACCCTGATCTTAACGTGGTCATGAGTTGGAAGAGTTGAAAGTGCTCCAGTATTGCCAGTTGCATCTTTATATTAAGCAGGCATGGAAACAACCAAGCCTCAAACAGTCCTTGCTTCTTGGGAAGAATGTGTTTAGTATTTTAAGGGTTTTCTTTAATTTTTTAAAATACATTTATTTATTTATTTTTGGCTGCATTGGGTCTTCGTTGCTGCGTGCAGGCTTTCTCTAGTTGCGGTGAGAGGGGGCTACTGTTTGTTGTGGTGCACGGGCTTCTCATTGCTGTGCCTTCTCGTTGCGGAGTACGGGCTCTCGGCGCGCGGGCTTCAGTAGTTGTGGCGCACAGGCTTAGTTGCTCCGCGGCATGTGGAGTCTTCCCGGTCCAGGGCTCGAACCCGTGTTCCCTGCATTAGCAGGCGGATTCCTAACCACTGTGCCACAAGGGAAGTCCTGTAAGGGTTTTCTATTGACAAAGAAGTGAAACTCACTGTTTGGCCTAACAAGTGGATCATTATGGCTTTGTGGAAGAAATGAAAGAACTTGAGAGCCACAGAGAAACACTAATAAAAAGCTGAGGAACTGATAAAATCATCCCCAGAAGATAAAGATAGGAAGAACAGGAAGAGAAGAACAGTTCAAATCTTCATAAACTTGTTGAAGTGTTCCATGCTGTAAATACCTGAATGATTTAATTTCTGAATAAAATCCCTCCATGGAGAGAAACCTGAAAATTACATTTGGTTAAATCTATGCATTGTAATTCCTTGTAACCCGGCAATTCTGCACAGTAAGTACGCACCCAACAAAAATGAGTGCCTAGGTCCATCAAAAGAATCTGCAATACTGTACATAGTAGCTTTCTCTATAATAGCTGAAAATGGAAACAACTCACATGTCCATCAACAGTAGAATAGGTAAACTGTGGTATATCCATACAACGGAATACTGTAAAATGATGGAAGTAATGAGCTACCTTTTCATGCAACAACATGGATGTAAAAGTTAAAATTACTCGTAGCATTGTGGAACATCTGAGCTATTACCAACAAATGTTTGAGCAGTCCAAGATTCGGTGGCAACAATTGGTGAAGAAACGTTTTAAACCACCAGCAGCTGAGCAGCTGCAACTTCTCAAGCTGAACTGGAGCTGGCCGTGGATTAAGCTTGGTATCTGACCCCCAAGACATGATGTCTTTATTTTTGTTGTCACACTGGCAGGAATATCCAGGTTGGGTGGATGACAAGTGTTCAGGTTCTTTTTTTTTTTTTTTTTTTTTTTTTTTTTTTTTTTTGCCACACCTTGCAGCACGTGGAACCTTAGTTCCTGGATCAGGGATTGAACTCATGCCCCCTGCAGTGGAAGCGTGGCGTCTTAACCGCTGGACTGCCAGGGAAGTCCCCACATCCTTCTTGTTAATATGCTTTCTTCTTTCCCTTTAATTAAAACAATGTAAAATGTTATTCTGTACATCATTATATGTGTACTGCCATGTATTGTATTTGACCTGAAACTAACGTATGCTGTACCTAATAGATGGGGTAAGTAAGGTATTTTCAAGGGTAATTTTAACTCTGAGACAAATCTGTCACCTTACCTCTGCCGACTCTCTATCCCCTCAAAATGTGAAGCGTGTAGCACAGTGCCTGACACACAGGAGGTACCTGTTCAGCACCTTCAGCCTGGACACCCACTTTCCACAGTCCACACGCACTCTCTCAGTAAAATTGCCGATGACCCCAAAAATCATGTAGGTAATCCAACCTGAATTGTCTGCTGTGCTGTGTCCTCCTTGACCCTCTCCTCACTCTACACATTCTCTCCAGGGCTCCTCTTGTTCTCATAGTTCAGCTCCTGGCTAAAGGCTGATACACCTCCCAAATTTATATCTCCAGTCCAGGCCTCTCACTGCCCGTCCAGTCCCGCCATTTTCTTTTTCTTTTCCAGACCTGCCACTGTCAAGCGTGTTCTGGATGGTTCCATTGGGTTGTTGCTCAGGCACCTCAAGAACACGTCCTAAAGTGAACTCACCATCTCTCTCTCCCACCCTCCTGCCCCTGCCCCCATCGGCTCCTCTTTCTGTCATCTCCGTCTTCTCGTGGCACCACCTTCCAAAATAGTCTTCCAGTCCAGAAAACGTCCTTTTCTCCTTTCCCTGGCCTCAGCATCTAATCAGTCACCAGGTCTTGCAGTTTCATCAGTGTTTCTTGAATTCTTTTCATCCTTATTTTGACTGCCCTATTTTAGGCTCTCACCACTTGTCACCTGGGCCGCTCCACTGCTGCCGGGATGCTTTTTCTAAAAGAAGTTTCTAACCATGTTCCTCTCCCGCCTCTCTCCTACGTGGCTCCCCCATTACCCATCTGTCCTACAGGGTAACATTTGCATTCTTAACTTGGCCTGCAAGCCCTCCTGATCTCACACCGACTTCCCTAGGCTTGCGTCTCATGCTGCAGCAACCCTGAAATCGTCCAACTTCCCCAAACCCAGCTATCGCTTCTGTTTTATTTTCATGTTGACCTCTCAGTCTGAATGTCTTATTCATGCAGCAACTCTAATCCAACCTCCAGTCCTGCAGAACCACCTCTCAGGCAAATTCCTTGTCATTCTTAAAGATTCAGCCCAGGGACTTTCCTGGTGGTCCAGTGGGTAAGACTTCGTGCTTCCAATACAGGGGGCCTAGGTTCGATCCCTGGTGGGGGAACTAGATCCTGCATGCATGCCGCAACTAAGAAGTCCACATGCCGCAACTAAGATCCAGTGTGCCACAACTAAGACCCCAGGCAGCCTAAATAAATAAAAAATAAATACTAAAGAAAAAAAAAGATTCAGCCTAGTGTCATCTCCTCCAGGACACTTTCCTTTCTGAACTGCTTGATCTCTGGTTAGGAGTCCCATCCTTTTTACTCCTATAGTACTTTCTGGATATCCAGAATTTTATCTGCCGCACGATAAACTGTTTCATAAATGTCCTTGTAACTTCCTTGAAGATTCCCTGCTTAATCCTCAGTGCTCAGCACAAATGATTACATTTGAACCAGAAACTAAGTGCTTTACATGTATATAACCTCACTGAATCCTCACTAGAGCCTATGCAGTAGATACCAATAGTATCTCCATTTTACAGAGGGAGAAACAGGCATGAGGAGGTTAAGAAATTTACCCAAGGTCCCCCGCATACGGGCCTTCAGGTGTTCACACCCAGTCAGCCTGGCTCCACAGCTGGCATCATTTACCACTAATAGTAGATTGCCTCTCCATGAAGTGGGCACTAAGTAAATGTTAAGGAAACAGGAACAGCTATGCTTAGTGAGTACAAACTATCCAGCAGACTCTGTGCTAAGTGCTTCGCCTGGATTACCTCAACTCCATAACAACCCTGTGAGGTAAGTACCATCGTTATTCCCATTTTACGTAAGAGAAAACAGGTTTAGAGAAGGCTGGCAACCTCTCCAATGTCAGAGAACTAATTAGTGGTATAGCTGCACTCACAACCAAGGTCTTATCCACACACTCTACCAGATGAGGCTGACAGCTCAGGAATGGATTGTCGGGTAGGATGAAGGCTAGAACAGCACGCAGACCCATGACGCCTACCGTTCAGAGCCAGAAACTCAAGAGTTCAGAACCTCAGGCACAGAGCAGGCTGACTCACAACCCGGGTCAGAAAAAGATCAGCCCAGTGACAGTGACCCAGAATCACCAGGACTCGGAAATAGATGTCAACACAATGGAAGCCCTTCCTTGACCTCCTGTCCCATATCCCTAGGGGCTCAGGAGCTGCTGGCCCAGGAAGCTCAAAGTTCTTGACGGTGGAGAACAGACCTCCAAAGCGATGATAACATGAAAGGGTTAACTCCGAGCTTGGGCGGCCAGGGGCGGACTCCACCGCAGCCGGGTAAGATTTAAGCGCCCGGCCCGCCTCCTCGCGGGGGCGGGGCCTCGGGGCGAGGAGCGGCCTGGGACTGTGACCAGACGTTTACCGCCCGGGAATGGGCTCTACGCGCTACGTGCCCCCAGCGGCCTAGGCCGGAGCCGAGTGTTAACCGCCCCGCGAGGGGCCCCGCGGGGGCGCGGTCTCGGGGCGGGGCGCGACCTGAGATGGTGACAAGAGAGTTAACCGCCCGGAGGGGCCGTGGGGGCGGGGCCGTGGGGCGGGACGAGGCCTGGGGGAGGTGCTGGCGGCGGAAGAGGCCGGCGGGCTGCGCCCGGCGCGCTTCGGCCACTTTAGGCTGCGCTGCTCCGGAGGGCCGGCGACCTCCCGGCACGGGAAGCCCTGCGAGGTTCGAGGGCGGTGACAGGGGTGCGGGGCGCGCGAGGGGGAAGGTCCCTCGACAGGCCGAAAGGCGGCGAACTCGCGAGTCTCGAGAGCCCGGGACAGGTGGGTGAGGGCAAGGTAATGATGGGCCTGGGAGCTTTGGGGGAGCAAAGAGGGAGGAGCGGGGCGGTGAGCAAACCTGGGGAAAGGATGGGGCGCCTGGGTGAGGGGTCCCCTGCAGGATCCCTCGCTTCACACACTCTTCTCTCCCAACTCCTCTCTAGGTCGATCCCGACCGAGAGCTCGACTTTCAGAAGAGAGACGCCCCAGCAAGCCTCTTTAGGGGAGTTCTCCAGCTCCTCACCTCCATGGGCCAGACAGCCTCGGCAGGGGGCGGCGGCAGCAACACCCACACCCCGCAGGCCCTGTACCCTGACCTGTCTTGTCCCGAGGGCTTGGAGGAGCTGCTCTCGGCTCCCCCTCCTGACCTGGGGGCCCAACGGCGCCACGGCTGGAACCCCAAGGACTGCTCAGAGAACATCGAGGTCACGGAAGGGGGGTTGTGCTTTGAACGGCGGCCCGTGGCCCAGAGCACTGATGGGGCCCGGGGTAAGAGGGGCTACTCGAGGGCTTGCACGCCTGGGAGATCAGCTGGCCCCGGGAGCGGAGGGGCACCCACGCTGTGGTGGGCGTGGCCACGGCCCTCGCGCCGCTGCAGGCTGACCACTATGCGGCGCTGCTGGGCAGCAACAGCGAGTCGTGGGGCTGGGACCTTGGGCGTGGGAAGCTGTACCATCAGAGCAAGGGGCCCGAGGTCCCCCGGTATCCAGCCGGACGTCAGGGTGAGCAGCTGGAGGTGCCGGAGAGGCTGCTGGTGGTTCTGGATATGGAGGAGGGAACTCTGGGCTACGCTATTGGGGGCACCTACTTGGGGCCGGCCTTCCGCGGACTGAAGGGCAGGACCCTTTATCCAGCAGTAAGCGCTGTCTGGGGCCAGTGCCAGGTCCGCATCAGCTACCTGGGCGAAAGGAGAGGTGAGGCCTGGGGCACGTGTGGGGAGAGTAAGTTCTGTCACTGGGGTCTGTGGTTTTGGGATGGAAGCTCAACGCCTTACAAGAGCAGAGGGAACTGGCCTTCATCTGACCCGTCTCCTACCTCTATTCAGTGCCAGGAATGGCTAAGAGTCTTCACAGCTGTTACCTAACTCAATCTTCCTAACAGCCATAGAGGTAAAAGTAAGCCTTGGGAAAGCAACTTGCTAGTGAGAGGTGAACCCTCAGAATGAAGTGAAGCACTGTGGGGATTAGGGCTTCACAGGAGAGATCAGCCCCTGGAGCCAGAGGTGCAAAGGGTTAGATTTGTCCTGGGCTAGGTGTACAAGTCCCAGAGGAAGAGGACTGGTGGTGCCAGGCGCCCGGAGTGTGTACCCGGCTCACTGGGCTCTGACTCTGACACATAGCTACTTCCTTCCTCAGTCAAACCCCAGGAAGGAGCCGTTGAGGTCCAGGCACCTGGAAGAGCAGTGAAGGAGGCAGGGCCTTGGGGCTGAGTGGACTTAACTGTTCTGCAGTTGCCGAGTCTGCAGCAGAGGGTGGCCGCCTCTCCCCTGTAGCCCATGGGAGCTGTTGTAGAGTGGAGGAGGGCCACCCTTCCTTTCACCTCCTCAGCCCCAGCTCTGGGGCCTCTCTGGATTCAAAGCCTGGGCCAGCTCCACGGTCACAGCCGCCTCGGCCTGTTGCTTAGAGGGCCTTATTTAGAGCTTCACCCCAACTCCGACCGGGGACGTGTGAGATCCATGATGCGTCCACCACAAGAGCAGATGCAGAACTTCAGAGCACCTTAGACCTCCCCTGAACCGAGGTGGGAGCAGACTTGCAGCAGGAAAACGGAAGGGACTCTGGGCAGGACCCCGTGGTTTGATGATGTCTGGCTGGTGCCTGCACCTGTACTTACTTTCCCTCATTCTCTCTCTCAGCTGAGCCACACTCCCTTCTGCACCTGAGCCGCCTGTGTGTGCGCCACGCCCTGGGGGATACGCGGCTAGGCCACGTTTCTGCTCTGCCCTTGCCCCCCCGCCGTGAAGCGCTACCTGCTCTACCGGTGACCCCTGTGATACCACAGATTGCGCTGGGGCCTTGACCCACCCCTCTGGGGGAGGCAGCACTGCTGGCCTAGACCAGCTGCCTGAAGCCGGTGAGGCTGGGTCCCACCCCACCCCAAGCTCTGGGGAGCACCACAGCCCCAGGGCCACCCAGAGGGTGGAAGGGAGGGAGCTGTTACTCAAGGCTGGGGCAGCCTGGTACACAAGACATTTCTGCAAGTAAAAGTTGGAAGAGATGTGCTGCTGTAGAAACCTGTTTGTGGGTTTTTTTCTTTTTCTTTTTTTTTTTTTTGCACAAGGGTGCCGTGGCTGCCTCAAAAGGGAAAAAGATGATCTGGACAAGTTCAGTGAAGAAGGACACACCCCAAGGCTTAGTGCCAGGTGTTTATTTCCCGCACACGCGGCACTGCTCACAGACACAACACACACAGGCATCGGCACGGCACCGTGGGAGGGGGCAGCAGCCCGGCCTCAGCAGAGGACAGGACTTTCTCTCAGCCCCTGACCTCATGGTGTGAGATGGGACAGGATGGGTTCTTGCTCCTGCCTTCACTGGGGACTGAGGGGACCCATAAGCAAACACCCCTCCCACCTCTCAGCCAAGCTAAAGCCACCTTGGTGACAGGTTGAGTTCCAACTGATACTGTAAGTGGAAGCGGGAGTGGCCTGGTCCCAACCATTACAGGGTAGGGTGTAAACGGCAAAGGAAGAGGTACATTTTGGATTAGGCCACAAGAGGCAGCAGGTGACACCATCAGAAGCATGTGTGAAGGTTGGGGGGGGGGTGGGCAGTACAGTTACTGGGCTTCTGAGCTACCTAGTCCCTGTCTCAGCGGGAAGGGTAGCAGAGACGGGCAGGGCTTATTATTTGGCATTGATGATATCCACGAATTCAGGCTTGAGGGAAGCGCCCCCCACAAGGAAGCCATCCACGTCAGGCTGGCTTGCCAGCTCCTTGCAGGTTGCCCCAGTCACAGAACCTGGGAAGGGAGAAGAGAGGGGGAGAGGTCAGGGATGGGAGGGGGTACTCCAGCCCTACCTCCACGTCGAAGAAGGACTCAGTCGGGTTCTCAGCCCACTCCACCTCCGGCTGGAACCAAACCCACTTACCCCCATAAATTATGCGGGTGCTCTGAGCCACTGCATCAGAGATGTTGGACTTAAGCCATCCCCGGAGCTTTTCGTGTACTTCCTGGGCCTAGAACAAGAAGCTAGACTAAGACTTTCACTCAAAGGGGCAAAAAACGTGGGCACCACTGGAGACAGGCAGTGTGGTTTTGGGACAAGAACCCCGGGATCTGAGATAGAACACCGGGGCTTCGATCCCACCCAGGTCCTGGAATGGATGTCCTTTGACATGTCACTCTCTTTTCTCCTGTCTTTTATTTTTATTTATTTTTTATTAATACCTTTATTGGAGTATAATTGCTTTACAACGGTGTGTTGGTTTCTGCTTTATAACAAAGTGAATCAGCTATACGTATACATATATCCCCATATCTCTTCCCTCTTGCGTCTCCCTCCCTATCCCACCCCTCTTGGTGGTCACAAAGCATGGAGCTGATCTCCTTGTGCTGTGCAGCTGCTTCCCACTAGCTATCGATTTTACATTTGGTAGTATATATAAGTCCATGCCACTCTCTCACTTCGTCCCAGCTTACCCTTCCCCCTCCCCTCTCCTGTCTTTTAAATGAGGGGTTGGCCCAGGTGGTCTCTGTGACTGTCCAGTTCTACCAAGGCAGGGGAGATGAGGGTAGGGCTCCTGGGCTTGGTTACCTGTTGAGGTGTCGCAGTCTTGCCAGTACCAATGGCCCACACAGGCTCATAGGCCAGGACAACCTTGCCCCAGTCCTTCACATTATCTGTGGGACAGAGATCACAGGTGGAAGGGTGAACAGGAAGGAGATAGCCAGCTGTTTCCCCAGGGAATGAGTGACGGTGGCCTACTGACCCCTGGCGGCCGTTAAAGGAACTCCAAGTGGCATCTATACCATCGGGGCAGGAGCAGAAGCGATAAGGATACAAGGGTTCTCACCCTCCCATTTCCTGCATCAGCGTGGGGATTAAGTCAGGCTGCAGGGCATATGACCCCACCCTCTGAGCCTCCGTAGCCCTGGCTAGGCTCAAAGGTCCCTTTCTCCAGATACCTGCGATGACCTTGGTTTGCTCGAAAACGACCTTCTCAGTGATGCCAGCTTCCCTCTCATCTAGCTTCTCCCCAATGCAGGCGATTACTCCAAGTCCCTCTGCCAGGGCGTGAGCCACCTTCTGCCCAATCAGCTGTTGAGGAACAGACTTGGTGAGACACCTGTCTTGGGATAAGCCATCTCTTATCTCCTCTCCTGGTTACTAACCTCATCTGACTCCCCAAAGACGTGCCTTCTCTCCGAGTGCCCCAGGACCACCCACGTGGCTCCACAGTCTTTGATCATGCCAGGGCTAAAGGAAGAGAACAAGCCACGGTTCAGCAGGGAGCCCACCCTGTCGCTTTCCCCTTCATGAGAATAATGAGGGCTGCGTCCACCACCCACCCACATGTCACCTGATCTCCCCCGTAAAGGCCCCGTTAGCCACTTTGTAGCAGTTCTGCGCAGCCACTGCAATCTTGTGATCTAGCTTCTGCCGGGCGAAGTCAATGTAGGCGGTGGGGGGTGCGCAAACCACCTCTGAGGATAAGATGGTGACAGAGGGGATGAGGTCACAGGAAGCCTTCATTCCCCAGACCCCATCCAGTGCTCGGGAGCCCCCTAGCCTTCACCACTTTCTTAGTTCTGCTTTTGCCCTTTTTCACACCAGCACGATAATCTCTGTCCACTCTGCAGCTCAGGCTGGGCCTGGACCCAATTCTTTGAGCCTTCCAGGTACCCCTGAGAGGCGATGGCCCTTGCCCTGCCCTCTGCTCTTTTAACAGCTGTGGCTCCGATTTCCCCAGGCTATTCTGGGCCTGGGCACCTCCTAGACTCAGCATTCTCTGAGGGCCGACCCCGCCTCCCTTCTAAAATAGCCCATCCCCACCTTCGGAACCGGGCCAGGCAAGGGTTTTTAGCAAAAGCAGAAGGGGCCAACTCCTGGGGTTTGTACTGGCGTCTTTGGGGGTAATAAACCAGAAGGGGATGCCTCTTGATAAGACCCGGGGTTCTGTGCCTTAGGTGCGTGGGAGGGGCAGGGCTGAGGACTGCACTCTGCCGAGGGTGGCAGCGAGTCGACTGGCTCATAGAGGCCTTGCGCTTTCCCGTTTCCAGGCTGGAGAAAGCGGTAGGATCGCTCTTCACTCCCAAATGGCTCAGCCCCTTCCGCGGAAGGCAGGAGTCATGCCGGCCGCCGAGGGGAAAGGGTCAGAGCGGTAGCTCAGGAGGCCAAAGCCACTCGGCCGCCCAGGCAAGGCGCGGGGAGGAGTCTCGGGCTACGTGCGGCGGCGCACGAAGCCCGCGCCTAGGGGGCAGCTTAAGCCCGTACTCAGTCTCCTACCGGGCTGCCGCCGGCCTCTCCCGATCGCCCGCAGGGGCTGGGCTCCGCTTCCATCCCCCGCTCTCGGCGGGTGCAGCCCCCGTCCGCGCCCCGGGGCAACCATCCTCCCGACGACCCACAGTCGGAGGGCACCGTGAGATGCGGCCCCGCCTTTCCGCGTCGACACACCCCGGGTCCTGCGGCCGCGGGGCCAAGGCCCGGACCCCGACAGCCCTGGTCCCCAGCCGTGCACGACCACGCGGACGCCGGCTAAGAGAACTCTGGAGAGGGCGCCGCCACGCCGGCCCTCCCACCCCGGCCCTCCCTGGCCAAGGCTCACCGGTGTCGGCCGGCACCTTGGCCGCGTTCAGAGTGTTGATGAGCTCCCCCAGATTGTTCTTCCGCCCGTTCATCTTCCAGTTCCCCCCCACGAAGAACTTCCTGGAGGGCGCCATTGGGCTGAATCCGGCACCCTGAAGGTCACGAGCAGCGCGCAGCCGCTTCCACTGGCCGCTTATATAGAGCGCGGAGAGGCAGAACTCCGCCCCACCGCGTCCTCTGCCATGACTGGCCCGGCCCGAGGAAGCCCTGCCCCAGGCCCCGCCCCCAGCCCGCGGAGGCCCTGCCCCCGGCCCCGCCCGCCGCCCACGTTGCGAGGTTCTGACGTTATCACCGTTTTTGTAGCAACGTTCCTGGGCTGTCGGGGGCTCACAGTCGCTTCAGCCGCAATTGCCAGACTTTGGGGAGAAGGCGAGAACTGTGCGCCCGGCAGGCACTCCGGGGAGCCCCCGCTTCACGACTGCAGCCCCCCAGAGGGCCAGAGGGATCCCGAGGGGGGCGCTGGCTGCAGGCCCGGCCACTCCACTCCCAGGCTTGGCCTCAGAGCCCTGAGGGGCATCTCTCCCAACTCTGGGAAAATGAACCCCCTTCCCCCATCGGAGCGGCCACATCCCTGACTGCTGAGCAGGCACGTTTGACCTACCAGGGCGAGCCCAGCCCAACAGAAACTGGGCAAGTAACAGGGTTCAGAAGTGGAGGGACGGCCCACGTTGGGTGGAGACGGTGCAGCTAAGAAAGAGGCAGTTCAGAAGTCTGCTCTGACGCCAGGAGTACCCCACTTTTTAAAAAAACTTTATTTTATTATATATTTATTTATTTATGGCTGCGTTGGGTCTTCACTGCTCCACGTGGGCTTTCTCTAGCTGCGATGAGCGGGGGCTACTCTTCGTTGCGGTGCGTGGGCTTCTCGTTGCAGTGGCTTCTCTTGTTGCGGAGCACGGGGTTCAGTAGTTGTGGCTTGCGGACTCTAGAGCGCAGGCTCAGTAGTAGTTGTGGCACACGGGCTTAGTTGCTCCGCGGCATGTGGGATCTTCCCGGACCAGGGCTCGAACCCGTGTCTCCTGCATTGGCAGATTCTTAGCCACTGCACCACCAGGGAAGTCCATGGAGTACCCCACTTTTTACTCCAGCGGGCCAAGGCCTGACAAGGGACTGCAGGGCCTGGGGCCCAGGGCTCCCTAGCCACTGGGGACATTTGGGAGGTACCCATTTGGGCCCCCTCTCCTGTGATGGCTGGAAGGAAGGACTCTTCACCCCATCCGTGCTCTGTGTCGCCCCACTCCACTTTTCTTCATCTGACAGCTCGCACCCCTCAGCTTTCCTCTACTCCCCCAGTGCTCACCTCACTCACCCCCCAATCTCCCAAGAGCGCTAGAATGGTAAAAAGCACAGAACTGCCTACGAGGGGGCATGAGGGTCAAAGGGCTGGGGCCGGGAGTTTTCAGAAACTGGCCCTCCTGCTAACCCCAGGGGGTTAACAGTTTCCCCCCAGTTATCAAACAGGACACGATTGAACCATTGTACTTTTATTCACATCCTGTATTTTGGCATTTTCCAGAGAAGGACAGGGGAGAGACAGGGTGGGGAAAAGACTGAGGCAGGAGGGTGAGGGGGGTCCCCATTTCCCTTATGTCCCTCCTTGCCCGACCACACGGGGAGCAAACACGAAGTGGGGAGGGGAGGCACAGAAGCCCCCTCCCGTGGAAGAGGCTGCACAAAGCTACACCCACACCACACACACAAACAAGCCCGCTCCACGCCACGCCGGCAGGATCACAGAGAAGCAGAGCACTATGGGGTCAAGGGCAGGAAAGCTACAGTCTCCTCACAGACAGGCAGCCGGCCCCTCCTGTCCCCTTCCTGCTCTGTCCCCAAAGTCTCCCGAGCGCCCCCCGCTTTGCTTGGCCATTCTCCCATGGCCACTAGCTTCTTCCCTGCTGCCGGGGACGAAAAGAAAAAGGGTAACAGAGCAGGGGGGCGCCCGACCCTCATGCTGGGTGGTCTGTCCCCCGCCCTCAGTGGTAAGGGCTCAGGGCAGGCTCTTAGCTGGCCACTCTCTGGTAGAAGTAGATGTAGCCCAGGTCCTTGGGCGGCTTCTCAGAGGCACACACTTTCTGGTCATTGTAGATCACCCATCTGGGGAAGGGGGTGGGGGGAAAGGATGAACAACCCGGGCATTCGCAACTCAGTCTCTCTGACGTGGCCCCTGGAGTTGACCCTGGTGACTCGGGGGCAAAGGCTCCCAACATTCTCTGCCTCGGTCCCCAAACCCACAGTCCAGCTGCCACCTGTCTCAAGGGAACGTCCTAATCTCACAGGGTCATTCCTACTCTACTCGGTGTCTTCAGACCCTGTGGTATCTTTACAGCCACCTGCACCCATTCCTTTTAGGTAGGCATCAGCAAGCTTTGTCTGTCAAGGGCCAGACAGGAAATGTTTCAGGTTTTGCAGGCCATCCGGTCTGACACAACTACTCAGCCTGCCTGTTGCAGCGTGAAAAGAGCCACAGGCAATACATAAACGAGTAAGTGTGGCCATGCTTGTAAAAACGTTATTTATAAAAGCAAGTGGCGGGATTCAGCCCTTGGGCCCTAGGTTTGCCCATCTCTGCCGTCAGGCTTTCTGCCAATTTCTGGTGAATTTGCGCCACCACCAGGCAATGCCTTATTGTCCCTCACAAATATTCTAGGACTTCCAGGATGCCCCTCCCCACCCCCAGAAACACTGTCCCATTCAAAAGGCACGTGCTGTCCCCTCACCTGCCTTCCTTCTTGACGTGGCATACGTAGTGACCACACATGGTTGAGGTGCCCATGTGACTAATGAAGGCGAAGAGCTGATACTCTAGGGAGGGAGGGGCAGGGGAGGAGACAGTGAGGGCGGATGCACCCAGCAGCTCACACCCAGGACGGGATTTCAGGGAGTGTGGATCAGCCCCCGCCCGTCCTGGTTCCCCGGGACACTCACTTCCAGGACCGTCCCGGACCTTAGGTCCCACCGGTATGGACTCGGAGATGGAGTCAGCAGCTGAGCGGCCCTCGGAGATGTCCATGGCAGCTTCCGCGTCCAGGTCGTCTATGTGACTGAAGATCCAGTCCACAGCCCGTTCTAAACTATTATTCTGGGAGAGGAGGGAAGCGTTACTTTTTATTTTTTAGCAAAGTCAGGGTCAAGAAAGCCCCCAGTGAAGGCCTCTGCTCCCTTATCACAGCCGCTAAAGGGCAGAGCCCCAGACTGGCCGTACCACACAGGTCATCCTCGGTCTTGCTCACGAGGGATGGAACCTCGCTCCCACCCGCTTCTTCCCACAGGTCCCGCCCTCATCTGGGGACGCCCATACCGTGGCCCGCAGGGCTTTCAGGGCCTGGTCCCGGGAGAAGCCCATGGAGACGATGGTGGTCACACAGTCCTCTGGCGGGGGGTCAGCTGCTGCGCTTGTGGAGCCGGGCCCACTGGAGCCAGGCAGGATGAGGGGGTTTGCAAAATCTGCGGATGTGAAGGGTTTGAAGTGTTTGCGGGAGGGTGCTGGCCCTGCCTGCTCACCACCCCCCAGCTCCCCAGCTCTGCTTACCCGGGTCATCCATGTGCGACATGACCCAGTTCATGGCGGCCTCGGCCCCGCTGTTGCCCGTGTAGTAGACTGCTTTGCGGCAGGCGTCCATCGGGAAGCCCATCTCCACCAGCTGGATGATGACCGATTCATCCAACATGGGCGCTGTTGGCGGAGAAGCGCAGGCACAGGGGCCTGACTCCTTGGGCCACTCCCTGCCCCTCCTCGCTCCCACAGTCCACCCCCAGCCCTCTTCCAGCCACCCGTTCCATGTGTTTTTCCTCCATGGCCTGGCACCTTATTCCAGAACTAAAATGACAAAACGACATCACGTGTGGCCAGCAGTATCCTCAAGGTACAGAACTGAGGCTAGAGGTCCCCCGGGGAGCCCCTTCCTTGCCCATTCTCTCAGAACAGGCCGTTTCTGGAGTATGATAACCTGCCCCCGCCCCCTACCCAACTCGAGGTGAACGAGGGCAGAGGCCATTAGCCAGCCACACAGAGGATGTGGCTGGGGGTGCTCTATTGGTCCTCACGTCCATCAAGAGGGCAGAGGAAATTTGAAAGGGAGGACAGGAGAAACACAATGGACAGGGACAAGGGGAGGCAGGCAGAGAAGACCCCCATCAGCAAGGGAAAGAGACAGGCAGGAAGAAGAGTCACTAACATGTCGGAGAGGAGAAGTGAGGGGAGCAGAAGGAGTCTTCGTCTTCGTTGCCATAGAAACCAAGGCTACCTTTGGGCTCATCCGGAGTGACCAGGGGTGGGGCAATGTCGGGCAGCTCCTCCTCTCCAGGCTGCAGCCCTGTGCCCCTCAGCTGGGAGATGTCTAGCTCCTCTGGCATCTCGATGGATACATCTGCAAGTGGAACAGCAGGACAGAGGTCACCTCAGCAGCTCCCCGAGGCCCTCTGGGTATAAGCACTCCAGGAATCTCAAGCCCCTGCCCCCATCCTGCTCTGTAGTAAGATGCTGCTCAGAGCAGGACCCATTGCAGGGTTCTCAGTGTAATAAAAAGCATCAGGGGCCGGGGTTCAGGAGACCAGGATTCCAGTCCTGGATCTACCACCAATGAGCCACGAGCCAGGAAGGCGCCTCCGAACGCGCCGCAGAATGATTCTATACTTCCGCGGGGCTCGACTTATCTAGGAAATGAAGTTAATTCTGCAGTTGGCGAAGTCATCAGGGGCCTGTAAGGCCCGTGAAAAACTGTTTCAAGGTTATCAAAATGAGAGCATCTTGCCAATTATATAAAACTATGAAGGTAACTTTCGGTTTTAGGTCATAACTATGAAATCGAAGAAGTGCTCAACAACAAGATCCTACTGTACAGCACAGCAAACTGTATTCAAGATCTTATGATAAACCACACTGGAAAAGAACGCGAAAGAAAAGGAATGTGTATATATAACTGCATCACCTTGCTGTACAGCAGTAATTAACTCAACGTTGTAAATCAACTACACTTCAATTAAAAAATGTAGTGAAAAAAGTAAAAAGTCAAAGAAGTCTTAATATTTTTAGTCAGCGCTTTTCAAACTAGACACATTTTGAAACATCTAAGGTAATGTTTCCCCTTTCGGAGGGAAGCTGGAGAAGCATTAGTTTATGTGTTAAGGCCCCTTCTTTTTCTAGCGCTTTCTGCTTAGCCTCCCTTGCTCGTCCCAGCCACCATACCCAGTTTCTTGGGCACCCAGTCTAAGCCGAAGGTGAACTTCTTGATCTGGATGACCAGGTAGTCAGGGAATGAGGCAAATCGCGTGGTCCTAGGGAAGAGAGAACGTCCTGGTACCCAGAGAACCTCTCCTGAAAGCCCCACCCCGGGTTCAGCCTGTCATGGATAGAAGCCCTAACAGCCCAGAAGACACTCCATATTCTTTTCTTGCCCTGGTCAGGCATGAAGAGCATCTGTAGCCACGGAGAAGCAGAAGCCGGGGAAGTGAGGGGGCGTGGGGGGGGCGGCGGGCATGGATTTCATGGCTGAAATCCCGGCAACCAGAGACTCTCACATCTCAAGCTCATGCCCAATGATGGGTTAGCAAAGAGTAAGATCATATACTGGAAGTTTCAATTCTGTCCACGACTGTCACTGAGTGCCTGTGCTTTGCCGGGATCGGGGAAGTGAGCGGAGAGAGGCTGCCCTGGAAACTGATTCCATCCCAAGAGAGACGAGGGACTGGTAGGGGCAGGTCAAGGTAGCGTGTCGCAATTATCCGAGTCCCCTCCTGGTGGGGCCGCCTGGACCGGGGCACCAGCCTCAACTGACACAAGTCTGAGATTACGACCACAAAGGGACTCGAGAATGCAAAAGAAGGGCTGACAGCATCTTTGGGTTTACACTGACTCGGGCCCAGACCCACAGGACTTACTTTACGGCTACTGATTTGGCCTGGAGGGCCGTGCTCCAGAAGTCATCTACCTGCTCGGGGGCCCCATAGGCCTCCAGGCAGGAGCTGAAGGGCACCTGGGCCCGAACAAGTCCTGGCAGTGGCAGCTTCTCCTCTTCGGCTTGCCGCTTCTTCTCCTCATACTCCAGGAGCTCCTCTGGTGACAGAATCAGTGGGTGGGTCCTTCAGAGGGGGCTGCCTCTTTCCCCCCTGAGCCTCTCCCTACTGGCGCTGCGTCCACGACAACCTCAGCTCCTCCACCTCTCCAAACCTACCGGACACACGTCCGTCTGTGATCTTGCCTCTTTCTCAACACAGCTCTGCTGACCAGCTGCAGGCAAGGTTAATCCCACCTGCCCCCAACAGCCCCGCCTCGGCCCTCTGGCCGCGGAGCAGGGCGGACCACGGGCTCTGCTTCTGTAAGGCACCCAAGCACTGCTCCCAGGCCTCAGCCTCCGCCTCCAGGCCCCGCTGGGAGAGCAGAGTGCCCACCTTTGTTCAGGGCCGCGTCCATGGGCACAGGCAGCTGCATGATGTAGTCCACTCGCTGGGTGTACTTCACCTTCTCCGTTGCCAGGCACTTGATCTTTTCTTCCACCAGGAAGCGGAACACTTCATTAGGATTTTCAGAGCTCCGGCAATTCCTCTATGGGGAAGAGGCAGGGTGGGGAGGTCTGGGCAGCCAGGCACTGGGATGGGAGCCTAAAAGAGTCACTGGCGGGTCAGGGAGAGAGGGGAGTGGAAGAGAGACAACCACGAAGAGGGGCAGGGATGCCAGAGCAGAGCAGAAGCCTTCCCTAATCAACCCCGCCAGTTCTGGCCCATCCGGACACGGTGGGACTACGTGGCGAAGTGTCTGTACTTTCTAAGTGCTAAGCAACCGCCTATCGTTTTCTTTGGGTGCATCCTTCATTAGGCTGCAAGCCCAGCGACTGTGAGGGTCGCTCCTTTGCTGCGCTTCTCAGGTGCAGCCGCTCCTCGCAGGGAAAGCTCAGGGCGTGTAGGCTGTGGGGTCCCGGGGCTGGGAGTGGGTTAGGGCTGATAGGAAAGAATGGGCAGCAAGGAGAAGGGAGGGACCTGAATCGCAGGCAGACAGCAGGTGTGTGAAGAGCGCCCTCACCTCCACCATGTTGATAAGGTGAAGGAAGAATTCTTGGGCATCCTGCTGCCGGTTGGTGGAGAACTCAGGGTGACCCTTGCCAATGAGGGCCTTGAACATCCGAGGGGCGATGCCATCTTGGACGTCCTAGGCAGAGCCAGGGCGGCGATTCAGCTGGGGCCCGAGAGGCCACCAAGTGGCCTTCTTTAGACACCTCCCGGATCTCAGTTTGCCCACAATTCCAGAGCCTGAAAGGGATGGAGGCCCAGACTCACCTTCTGTTCCGGCACCTGCTCCCCGTCGCCCGACTCTGCTGCTGGCTTGGAATACTCTCCCGAGAGAAGGCCATGGCCCAGCTTGGCCCTGCGTTGACATCCAAGAGAACCACTCAGCTTCCATCTGACACCCATCTACACCTCATCCTCCCCAACTCAACCCCTGCTCAAAGCCCCCTTAGACAACTCCCTTAAATGTGAAAAACCTTAGATTCCATGGGAACCCAACTCAAGGCAGACAGCGTGCCCAGCAGGCAGTCATCTGAGAGCCTCTAGCCGGCCGGGGGCTGAACTGCCTCTAGCCGGCCAGGGGCTGAACTGCCTCTAGCCGGCCGGGGGCTGAACTGCCTCTAGCCGGCCGGGGGCTGAACTGCCTCTAGCTGGCCGGGGGCTGAACTGCTGTCCACTCCAGGGGGTCATGGAGGAGCGAGAAGGCGCACAGGACTGGCTACATACACCTGGGTGCTGAAGTCCTGGGTCGGGTCCGTCGGGGCGTTCTGGAAGATCTTCTCCAGCTTATCCACATATCTGAGAGCAAAGGGAAGGGTCATTGGAGGGGCTTTGGTCCAGCCCCAGAGGAAAAGGGAAGGGAGTAATTATCTACCAGCTCAGGGAACAGGTTCCCTCCAGAGCGGGGAGGCACGCAGTTGACCCTTGGGGTCCACTTCTTTCCAGCAACCTGCCCTCCCTCCCATTTCCAACTTGGTCGGCATGCAGGGCACTCCAGCCCCGTCCCTGACAGAGAGTCGGGGGAAGGGAGAAGACAGCCCAGGAGAAGGATAAATACGGTTCATATTCTTTGAACAGAATGTGTCAATGTGTTCTAAGTTTTCACGTGTGTACCAGGCCTTCCCAATTAGACACTCACTTATGCTGAGAACCTGCCTTTCTTCTATCGTCAAGTCCCTAGCCCTCCCCTATCCCCAAATGCTCCATGTACCTGTTAGGTGCTCACCTGATGTCACTGGCCTAAAATAAAGACCACCTGCTCGCCCTTGAGTCAGTCAGGAGGCCTCGGGGGGCCCTGGGGTTGGGTGTCTGGCCCCACCAGTGGGTTTGTGTGTGGCCGGGTTGACAGTGATGCAGCCCTAGAACCTGCTCCCCTCGCAGTGTACCAGGAGCTAAGACTGAGCTAGAACAGAGGGTCTGAGGGCAGCCAAAGGAGGGTGCCTGGAGGCTGGGGGCCAGGGGAGGAGCGGGCGTCATGGGCGCAGAGCCCGGGGGCTGGCCTGGGGGAGAGGGCAGCACTCACTTCCTCTGGAAGTCGGGGATGCTGAAGAGCACCTGGACCACCGAGTTGAGGTAGCAGCTGTTGCCCAAGTTGCGGATGCCTGTGTAGCCGGGCCCGAACAGGGGCTTGAGCGGCACCCCCGACTCCTGGATCAGCTCCCACTCGCCGATGCGCTGGTTCATGTCTATCTCCAACTCCGTCATCGTCTTGTCCGTCTGCACAGGAAGGGGCACCTCAGACAGGCTAAGGAACGCAGCCCTGCGTCTTTTCCGTTCTCTCACTTGGTCTAGGACGAGAGCCAGCTGGAGCCTGGAATGTGCTGAATTACGGGCTCTGACACGGGAGGCCCATTGGGTATCCTCCAGTGCAAGTTCCGGAAGGCCACAGGCAACTGTCCCAGGGGCCCGTTAGGCAGCAGGCCTCTGCCCAAATGAGCGGATGAAACGAACTCAACTCCCCCGAGCTAAAGCGTTCATCCATGCTGAAGTCACCCCTTCTCACCCTCAGATCACCCAAGCATCACTTCCTCAGGGCCATTTCCTCCATTCCCTGGACTAGGCGGCCCCCTGGAAACTCCTGCACACCCTCCACAGTCTGCAGTAACTCCCGTATCTGCGTGAGCATCTGATCAATGCCTGCCTCTTATCTGGAATAGAAGCCTATGAGAGCGAGGACCACCCCGTCTCATTTGCAGTGACCAGCACATAGCAGGGGCTCAGGAGTAGTCAGTGAATGATGAAACGATTCTAGAAGCTGAAGGGGTCTCACCTTCTGCATCTTCAGCATGTCGATACC
Source organism: Grampus griseus (assembly GCF_964374135.1). NCBI lineage: Eukaryota > Metazoa > Chordata > Mammalia > Artiodactyla > Delphinidae > Grampus > Grampus griseus. Next base: position 6,286,931 of record NC_139005.1, on the reverse strand, counting down.
AAAGTGGGACAGGTGCTCGGCCAGGTTGGGGTCCAGGACCATGTCATCCTCGTCGTATGAGTACACATCTAGCATTGGAAGCAGCAGCAGCGTCAGAGGGGGCGGCTCAGGCCCAGCCTGACCACCGACCCCACCCCCTGCCCTGAGGGGCCTCGGTGGGACAGAAGGACGAGCCGTGAGGGTAACGCTCTTGGCACCCTCGAGCATCAGTGAGGCCGTAAGCCCTTCTGGGACTGGCTGTCCGGGAAGATGGGGTGAAACAGGACAAGGGTTGGAATTCCTTGTGCCTCCACCCTACAAGTAAGGTTCTAGAGTGAGATGGGTTTGAAAGAATACTCACTAAGAGACAACGATGGTGACCCCTAGGAAGGGGACTGAGATTTGGGGGTTAACTGAAAATTCAGTTTTACTGCAATATTTTCATCGTTTATCAAGAGAACAAACTGGCGTCTTGTTCGTGTCACGTGAGATGAGTTAAGGGTTAAGACCCAGCGATTTCCGCGTGGAGGTGGTCGGCGGGGGGGGGGGGGGGGGGGGGGGGTAGTACCAGCTCCGTCAGGTGTGATGGTGCCCAGCTTGACGGCTAGCGGGTAGCCCGTCTCCCTGTAGTGCTCCACGGCGTGGTTGTTGCCCCCGCTGCCGTCGAAGTAGCGCCGGCCACAGAGGATGGAGCCATCGGTCAGGTTGAGCCACAGGTTCTCCCTCATGTCGCACTTGGAGCACTTCCAGCCACTAACCCCGGGAGAAGAAAATTAGCCGAAATATGGGTCAGGGGGTTATGGGAGAGGTGGGTCCCCCGCTGGTCCAAGACCTCTCTCTTCTGCTCTCCTCTGGAGATGCCCTCACTTAGCTCAGCTCCCCCAGGTCTCCCTCCTTAGCCTGCTCCCGACCCTCTCTCCCAGCAGACCCCCAGGAGGGTGGCCTCTTGGCCCCAGCTCTGGGGGCTGCACCCCGAGGTGGAGGGGCCAGGCCTCACCAGGGAGGGATTCGAGCAGGGCTGTCCAGCTGCTTGACGTTGAAGGCATGCTTAGACACCTGCCGTACTTCCCCATCCCAGGCCTGCACCTCCTGCTTGCGGGAGGCTGAGTCGGCCGACAGTAGGGCCTCCACCGCACTGGTCACCTGGGGGAAGCAGAGGGTGAGAGACAGGACCCAGCCCATAGCCCCACGTGCCCCTCTAGCCCCGTGGTCTTCAGCTTTCTCGGGCCTTGCCCACGACATCACTGCTCTGGCCCCGCCTGCCCTAGAATCTTCGGTAGGGCAGGAAGGTATTCATACCCGATCTCTGACAATGTCAGGCAGTCCCCCCAACCCATCCCGGGCTATCTCCAGGTAATCCGGCAAAATGACGATTTTTACATCCTCATCGTATTCATACTTCTCCTCGTTGAGCTCAAACCCGCCTTCGACACCTGGTAAGACAGGGAAGAAGAGAGGGGGTAGGACCACCACCACAGGTCAACACCCCTCCTCTGAGACAGCACTTCACCTTGTCCCCTCCAGGGCTTCAGGGCCACAGATCAGGCCATCCTTCTGGGGCTTTCCTAGTACCTCTGAGAGCAGGAATGGCCAGCTCAGGGAGGAGAACAGGACGGCCGTGATGCTCACCGATAGCCAGACGGGTGGGCTTCTTGCGGGGAGGGTCTCCAGTGCCTGCAGTTGTGTCTTCCTCTTTCTGCAACGAGGCAGGAAGGGCAGCGTCAGCCATGAGCACCAAGGAAGGTACAAATGAGGAGGATGGACGGGATGGAGTGGGCTAATCTCGGAAGACAAAGGAGCTAAAAAACACACATGCTGGGTTTTAATGACACCAACAGAAATAGGTGAGGGGGAAACTGAGGCCTGCGGGAGGTCAGGATGGAACAGACAGATTCAATACGGGGGCCCAGTGGGATGTGCCCGAATGTCCTCAGGCCTCGCCTACCGGGCGCCGGGTCCGCCGGAGGTGCAGGTACACTCGCTGGCCGGTCTTGTTGAAATGTCTCTCCACATACTGTTTCCCAAAACCCAGGAATGTGTTCATGCAGATGTAGAGGCCACCCTCAGACTCCTGCAGGACAAGAGGCAGGGGAGGGAACACAGGCAGGATGAAGCCTGGCCAGGGGAGACCAAGACCTGGAGTCAGAAACTGCTGGTTTCCGGAAGCAAGATCTGTCCTCAAGCACCGTGTGGCTTGTGGCGAGTCACTTAGCCTTCTAGGACCTGGCACCTGGCTAAGGGTCTCCCCATCCTCCTGTGACTTTGATAACAACCCACAAGGACACCGGGGCTGAGCAACACCTATCAGTCACCATTCCTCTTCCTTCTTGCTTCTTCTTGGGAGCCCTCTGGTATACTGCAGAGAACTCCCTTTACCTCTTTCCTGGAGCCCAGAGATCCGGAGAGTGAACGGGGATCAACTACCATAGACTTGGAAAGACCTCCATGTCAGACACTGAACCTAATCTAGGGACACCATGACCAACCCCACCCGACCTCTAAGATTCAGCAAACCTTCCAGAGCGGAGGAGCACAGATGCCAGCACCTGAACAAGACACCTAAGCCCGAGCTCGCCAGCAAGGCCAGACCTTTCCCTTCCCTCACTCTACTAGGCAGTCGATCCCTGGTCCACACTGGTCTCCTCCTTCCTTGCCTGCTGAGGTCTGGCTCCAGGAGAACAATGCCTTGCTTGGGGCTCACAGCTGAACTGGGACCCAGTCTGGCAAGGACATGAAGTCCAGCATCCTCCAGTCACCGCCCTGATGCTTCGCCCCTCCCGCCCCCGACCAATAACCAAATCCCCACTGAAGTCCCATCAACCTCCAACCTCAAAGCCATCCTCTTTCTAGAACCATCTATCAACACCTTCTGAGACAAGAACACACATGACCCAGGAAGAAAACAGGGAAAGACAAGTGTCCACTGTAAATCACAGCTGAGGAGGGAAGACGGGCTTTCCCCAAACTGAGCAAGTCCACCCGCGCCCTTGTGAAGAGAGTGATGGAGAAGGAGGAAATTGGACAAGAGTCTTCCCTCAGATCCAAGCAACAACAGGCATCTTCTTCCTGGAATTAAAGCCTCAGTGGCCTTGAAAAATTCTCTGCTGTGAGTTAAAAATAGGGCACCAGGGGCTTCCCTGGTGGCGCAGTGGTTGAGAGTCCTCCTGCCGATGCAGGGGACACGGGTTCGTGCCCCGGTCTGGGAAGATCCCACATGCCGCGGAGCGGTTGGGCCCGTGAGCCATGGCCGCTGAGCCTGCACGTCCGGAGCCTGTGCTCCGCAACGGGAGAGGCCACAACAGTGAGAGGCCTGCGTACCGCAAAAAAAAAAAAAAAAAAAAAAAAAAAAATAGGGCACCGCACCGCAGTTCTCAGTCCCATAGATTGCTCTGTACCACTCCCTAGAACAGTGTGGGTTATAACGTTCATGAACAAATACAGCATTTCTCATCACGGAGGTCATATAAGCTTTTTCTACCATGAACCCAATTTGAAGATAATCAAATATGCCAGAAGTTGGTTAGCAAAGCCAACCAATGGAGATCTCCTGACTTGGAGTGAGAGAAGGAAAGTGTAATGAGATTACAAAAGCCCCTTTTGGATTGTTCAAACCATTACTAAGGAGAGGGACAGGCGTGTAGAGAAGGAGCCACTGTAGGTAATTGAAAGAAGGGAGACTTCTACCATCTGTTGATAATTGAGGAAAAAACCTTTCCCTCCTGAGAAAGACAGTGCTTCACCAATGTATGCACTTGATAAGACTGGGAGGCCTCTGGGAGCTCTGCAGTGATTAAACTCCTATGTTGCAAAGAGAAGACGCTGACTCCACCAAAGATTGGGAACCCTGGAGCTCTGCTCTGAGCAGCCGTCCTCTTTTAGCTCTGCCAAAGCCAGACTTCAGAGAAGCAGCACATTGTCTGGGGCCCAGATCAAAGCCTAGCAAACCAAGTAACCTACAAATCACAGTGATGATCCTGAACTGGGCCTCAGATCACGCTGCTATCCCCAGCACTGGCGATGCATTAATGAAGCCTTTCCACTCTGACTTGCAGTTTTCCCGGCCATGAGCTGGTCTGGCTGAACACCCTGGGCAGGGCCCAGCAGCGGCTTGAGGGAGGGGTGGTGAGGGGGGCGGATCCCAGCCAGGCTGCTGCCCTCTCAGTTCAGGCTCTGGCCTAGCTGGAGGCTTGTGTCTGCCTCAGGGTGTCACAGGAAGGCAGAACTGCAGGAAGGGAGGGAGGTACCGGGTGGAGCCTGCAAAACGTGAAGCACGGTGTGGGCGGCGGCTTTGCCTAACTAGTCAGGAGTGGGAGCGGGATGGGAAAAGGGCCTTAGTACCCAACACGAAAGAAACCACCTCTCTGGGAATACTTTCAAAAGGGTTCCCTCTGCTCTCTGTGATGGGCGGGAGAAAGAGAGAGGTTTGCGGCCATAATTCACCTCAAAGGAGAAACAACTAGGGCTTTCCTCTCCTCTTTCCTCCTCTCCCTACCACCAATGACCCACCTCCCCGGCCCCTGTCCATATTAACCATGGGTGGAGGCTCTCTAACTCTGCCTTTTTCAGAACCGGGTTTCTTCAAGGCCACTTCCAGACTACTAGTCGCCTGGGAACTGCAGTCCCCACCCTCCTACCCCAACCCGGGCCCAGAACTGTGTGTGGGGGTTGCACCATCCCTCCCACACGAGACTACAAAACCCGGAGAGCCATGCGCGATAGGCAAGGCCAACTCCCAGGCTTTCGCAGGGGCCCACATGGGAGATGTAGTCTGGCAACTGGGTTGCGCCTCTGGCTTAGAACGGTAACGAAGGGAGTGAGCGACTACAATCCCCACAGTGCTCCACGAGACCGGGTGCGGGTGAGGCGGGCGCGGTGGCTTCCGGGGGCGGTAGTCACACGACAGCTCCCGCGAATTCGAAGCAACGGCAGGGGTAGCGTGGGAGACTACAAGTCCCATGGTGCACCGCAGGGAGGCGGTGGCCCAAGACTTGCAGGCCCCGGCGGAATGACCAGGGCGATGGAAGGAAGTCGTGCTCGCTGCGGCCGTGGGGAATGGGCTTACCGGTGTGTCGAAGGAGAAGGCGCACTCGTCTTTGTGGACCCGGTCTCCAGCCTTGGGGACCCGGATAGTCGGTAATACTGACAGCAGCGCCTCCTCACTCAGCTCCGCCATGACACCGGCAGCAGCTCCTCGACACACAGCGGCTCCCACCGCTTCTAGTCCCCCACCCCCTACCCTTTAGTCCAATGAGCGCCACTCGTTAGGCGCATGCGCTGAAGGAAAGACAGGCGAGAATGGCAGTTGGACGGAGCCTGCCCGCTAGTGCTCCGCCCTCTGCCCGTCTCTTGACTATCGCCAATGAAAAGCGCTTCTAATGCAATCGATGCTCGGAAGAGCCAATCCCACTCCTCCAGGTTAGAGCGCACGTAGAGCAGTGAGATGGGTCCCGGAGTTTTGGCTGCTGGGACTCCGGTACCCTACAATCCATTAGTGTGCTGTCTATTGAAGAGCAGAAACTGACGGTGGTTTAAACCAGTCAATCCCAGAAACTTTCCTGGGGACCTGTCCAATGGGAAAATAGAAGGGCAGTTGTAGTATTGATATTTGAAAAGGGGCTGTCCAATGAGGCGGGGTTTGAGAGTTAGTGTCGAGTGATTGCTAACTCCGTCGACCAATAAAGATTACGATCTCTTTGGCCTCAGAAAAATCTTCATAACTCTGTCTCCAGCTGGATATGTACATAATAATTCATGATTCTATTTTTTAATAAAATCATTTGATTTCGAAACTGAAGGTCTCAAAAGCGAAAACTGGCATTCTGCAAAGTCTTACGACAGACAGCTCGCAGCCCGAACAAAAGTCCCTCTATCGAGGAGGCGTCACCCCTGGCAAGTCAAGCCGTCGTCCATTGGCCCCACCGTCCCCATGATAGACGTCCTCCCAGCCCAATGGCTTCCTGCACTGGAGGCGGGTCTCACATAGCGGACCTATAGGAACCAGGGTCGACTCAGCCAATAGGGTCAAGGCAGGGGCGTGGCGGGAAGTTTGAAACTTAGCTTCGGGAGTTGAGGATCGAGCTGTTTTGCATCCAAAGCTGGAACTGGGGCCCGGTAAGTGATGTGAATAAATTAGTGAATAAGTTAGCGGGCCCCGGAGGCCCAGAAGGAGCTGCCTTGTTGTCTGTATCGGTCATCATCCCCTCTGAGACCTCTGGCCCGGCGGCCAGGCGCTTCCTCAGCGGGGAACTGGGGAAGTTCGGGTGGTCTGGAGTCAGAGGGCGAACGTGGTCGCGGTAGGGACTGAGACCTGAGTCACTTCTCACAGGCATCCCTTCCTCGCCCGGGCCGGGCCCTGCCCCCTCCTATTTCTCCTGCTTGAGATGGGCTCAGCCAAGAGCGTCCCAGTCACTCCAGCGCGGCCTCCGCCTCACAACAAGCTGCTGGCTCGCGTGGCGGACCCCCGTTCACCCAGCGCCGGCATCCTGCGCACTCCCATCCAGGTACTCAGGATCGGGGTGGGGGAGGCAGCGAAACTGTCTGAATTTGGGGGCCTCTGCCTAACCTGATTCTGAGAGCGCTCACTCCCCGCCACCACCCCCCGCCTTATTTTCCACATTCTCAATCCCGGTGAAGTAGGCTGGGTGTCTGAGGGCCTTGGCAATTCTCGTCTGGAGTGTGGACCTGAGGCTAGAGACCTGGCGGGGAAGAGTGAGGGCCCAGACTTGTTCTAGCCTTTGGTCCTGACAGGTAGAGAGCTCTCCTCAGCCAAACCTGCCAGCAGGGGAGCAGCTGGAGGGCCCTAAGCAGTCCCAGGACTCAGATCCCCGCTCTCCTACCCTTGGCATTGCACGGACACCTATGAAGACCAGCGGAGGTAAGTGTTGGGCCCAGGGAATCCTGGTAACGCTGTCACCTGGCATCCTTGGGTGACAGCATTATCAGAAGGGGCCTCCATCCTCCTGCTTTGAACCCATGTCACTCTTTTTTTTTTTTTTCTCGGTACGCGGGCCTCTCACTGCTGTGGCCTCTCCTGTTGCGGAGCAACAGGCTCCGGGCGCGCAGGCTCAGCGGCCACGGCTCACGGGCCCAGCCGCTCCGCGGCATGTGGGATCCTCCCGGACCGGGGCACGAACCTGTGTCCCCTGCATCGGCAGGCGGACTCTCAACCACTGCGCCACCACGGAAGCCCCCATGTCACTCTTTTCTCAACACTTTGCTCCCTCTCACCAACTTCTCTCTTCCCAGTCCCTCACCCACCAGGGCGTGACTCCTAAGGCTCATGTATCTTGTCCTCCTTGCTGAATGCTTTGTAACAGAGGGTCACTATCTCACCTCACTTCTCCCCCCCATAGAGCCCCCAAGCCCACTGGTGAAACAGCTGAGTGACGTATTTGAGACCGAAGACCCCAAATTAAATCTTCCCCCAGAGCCTGTTCTGCCCCTAGAGACACCTTCATCTTCTCCACTGGACTTGCCTCTGGGCACCCAGTTTTCCCTTGAGGATCAGATGTCACCTTGGAGCCAGACTGAACTCCCCTCCAGGCAGGTGTTTTCCAAGGAGGAAATAGGACATGCCTCAGAAACCGCTATGGCCAGCCAGGACTCAGACAAGCCCTCGAGAGACCCCGAGACTCCTTGGTCTTCAGGTACAGAATCTAAGGGCAAGGTATGGGGTAGAGAAATTGGGAGAACACTCTGGGATAATGTCCATGAATGGATGGAGGAGAAATAAACTGTAAACCCCTAATCTTGGCTCCTTGTTTTAACTCCTTACCAACTCTAGGTTCTAAGTGCAGCAGATGGAAAGCAAACAGCAAGGTGCTAGGGAGATCTCCTCTCACCATCCTGCAGGATGACAACTCCCCTGGGACTCTGACACCACGACAGGTAAAGGGGGAGAGGGTGAAAGCTATTACTAGGAAATCCAACGTAAAGATGGGAGCCCTATTCCCCTATCTTCTCTCCCCTGAACAACCTCCCGCCCTCCCTCATCTTGCCCACTGCCTTTTGCAGGGAAAGCGGCCTTCTCCCCTGAGTGAAAATGTTAGGGAACTAAAGGAAGGGGCCGTTCTGGGAACTGGACGACTTCTGAAAACTGGAGGACGAGCATGGGAGCAAGGCCAGGGCCACGACAAGGAAAATCAGCACTTTCCTTTGGTAGAGAACTAGGGCACGCACGGCCCCAGCACTGGGACTCACCAGGGGCCTAGTGATATTCTGTGTACTCTCACCCCTTCTTTCCCTGGGAGACTGGAAAGGCTCGTTTTCTTCAACTCCCCCTACACTACCAACTCTGGGACTGAGAGCTTCCTTGGCTTCCTTTGTGTTTTATGTGTTTCTGTATATTAAAGCAAGTGATTTTAAATGATTTTTTTTTTATCGGAGTATAGTTGCTTTACAATGTTGTGTTAGTTTCTGCTGTACAGCAAAGTGAATCAGCTATACGTATACATATATCCCCTCTTTTTTGGATTTCCTTCCCATTTAAGTCACCACAGAGCACTGAGTAGAGTTCCCTGTGCTGTACAGTAGGTTCTCAGTTGTCTATTTTATGCATAGTAGTGTATATATGTCCATCCCAATCTCCCAATTCATCCCAGCCCCCGTTTGTGTCCATACATTTGTTCTCTATGTCTGTGTCTCTGTTTCTGCTTTGCAAATAGGTTCATCTGTACCATTTTTCTAGATTCCACATATATGTGTTAATATACGATTTTTGTTTTTCTCTTTCTGACTTACTTCACTCTGTATGACAGTCTCTAGGTCCATCCACATCTCTACAAATGACCCAGTTTCGTTCCTTTTTATGTCTGAGTAATATTCCACTGTGTATATGTACCACATCTTCTTTATCCAGTCCTCTGTCGATGGGCATTTAGGTTGCTTCCATGACCTGGCTATTGTAAATAGTGCTGCAGTGAACATTGGGGTGCATGTGTCTGTTTGAATTATGGTTTTCTCAGGGTATATGCCCAGTAGTGGGATGGCTGGGTCATATGGTAGTTCTATTTGTAGTTTTTTAAGGAACCTCCATACTGTTCTCCATAGTGGCTGTATCAATTTACATTCCCACTTAAATGATGTTTTTAAGTGTTATACCTAAACCTTGCACTGGGTCTTTTGTATGCAGAAAGGCAGCCTGGGGCGGGGTGGGGGGAGGGGGCTTGTGTTCCACGGCCTGAGTGTCCCGCACTGACACCTCCAAGCCTCATTTACGCACCTCCCTTAAATCCTGGTGTTCCCCAGGGCACTGTCCTCGGCCCTTTCCTCTTGCTGTCCCTGGGTGTTCACTTCTAGGGCTTCATCTGTTACCCATCTGTATTCTGGTGACATCCAGGTCTCTCTACCTAACCCTGATCTTCATCCAGCTGCCCCAGAGGAACTTCAGAGCTTGTCTAAAGTTGAATTTGTGATCTTTCCCCCAGAGTTACTCGTCCTGCCCCATCCTCTCTCCGAGTGAACGGCAGCACCATCCGCCCAGTTGCCAAACCCTGACCTCGGCCATTACCTTGAATCCTTCCCTTTGAATAGCCCATAGCCTAGGCGCTGGTCACTTCCTCCTGGAGAGTCTGCATCTTTAATCCCTTCCCCACCCCTTCCCATCCCCCTCTGTCCTATCGCTCTTGCATTTCTTGCCACCTACCTCCTACCTTGTTTCCCTCCATTTCCTCCAGGCTCCCCTTCCTCCATTTCATCAACCGACATTGCCGCCAGGGCCATCTTCCCGAGGAGCATCGCTGATCACGTTACTACTCCACTCAAAACTCTTCAATCGTCCCGCATTGCCTGTAGGGTAAAGTCTAGACTTTTTAGCTTTTTTAGGCCTCTTACAATCTGATTCCTTCTCAGCACAGCCCTCCTGTACAAACACACACATATGCACCAAAGGCAGGCGGTGGGGAACCGTTGTGCACAGCCCCCCTCCCAGCCTCCTCCTCCTGCCCCAGCTCAGGCCCTGCCCATGAGGCTTGGGCTCCTGCCTCAACCTTCCTTTCTGCCCACAGCTCTCTGGTACCCAGCCTTTATCATCGCACATGTAATACGTTATTACTTAAGTGGGACCTGCATCTGTTTGGAACAGAAGTGGGGTGGGAGGCAAACATCACAGACATACCAGGGCACTACTTTATTGCCAGTGCTTTAGGAGAGGCAAGAAGGTAGACAAAGGAGGAAGTACGAAGGAGAAGGGGGCCAGGACCCTAGTAGTGCCAGAGCTGAGGGCCCTGCGCCACTCGGGTCTAGACAAAGGTGGTGGCTCTGGGGGTGGGGGAATCCTAGGGCCTGTGGCCTCAGTGGGAAGCCTGCTAGGCCTGCCAAGGGTGGAGAAGCTGTCAGGACCATGGAGAAGGGGAGGCCATGGGAGGAGATGGGGCAGTTCCCCACTCATGTCCCTGGTGTTGCCTCCCAAAGGCACTCTCCCCATACTCCCCACGCCCTCAAAGGGGAAAGCTGGGCAGGAAGGGCGGCTGCAGGGTAGAAGAGAAAATCTTAAAGAAATCGGGCAGGGGAGAGGGCAGCCGAGTGTCTTCGTGGCCTTTTACCCCCTGTCCTCCAGCCTCCTCAGTTCCAGATTTTGAGGAAGCTGTCCCAGGAACCAGTGGCCACAGCCATCCCATCAGCTGTGACCCCCAGGCAGCTGACCCTGTTGTCGTGGCCAGAGAGGATGCCTGAAGAAAAGGGAGAGGAGTTAGCCTGGCAGGGAGTGTGTGCACACAGGGCCCCTAGGTTAGCCAGGCGACACAGCTGACTAGAAGAGGAAAGAGGATTAGCCCTAAGGGGCGGGCCTTCTATTGAGGCCAATCTCTCTGTGCAGAACCTGGGGTGGGGGAGGGGAGGGGAGGGACCTGGGAGGGCTGGACATGTCAACGTGCCGGGAGAAAAGCAAGGGCACTAGAAAATGGGGAGGGCTTCCAAATGGAGATTTAGGCCCCGAGAGAAGTGACTTGCCCAAGGCCACTCAGAAAGTAAGCAGTGGAATTAAGACTTGGATCCTGACTCTCTGGCCCAGTGTTATCTTCACTGGGCACCTGGCCTCTCCCAAGAGAAGAAGCCACACTATCTGATTCAGCTTCAGACCAGACCAGTCCTAGAGAAGCACCCAGGTTGGGGTCAGGGCCACCAGGTCACTCTCCATCCCCTGAATTCTGTCACTGCATAGTCCCTGAGATGGCCCTTCCCTTTGGTGGATGCCCCTGAAACCCAGCACTGACTGGACATTCAAGGCCCAAGATCTGGGGGTGGCCAGGAGGAGCTCTTCCGGTGGGAAGCAGCCATGGCAGGCGCAGTGGAGAAGAGCCCATTAGAGCAACTTCGCTTTGAGAGAAGGTGGTCCTAGATTGGGAAGCAAGGGGGGCTGGCTTCTAGGGGTAGAGCTCAGTTACCGAATAATTAGGGAGCAGTGGTAAGAGGGTCCCCACAAGGGGAGCGAGGTGGCTGTGGTGGGCAGGCTCTTACCCACTCGCTCGCACTTCATGGAGTCCCAGACATTGCAATTGAAGTCGTCGTAGCCCGCAAAGAGCAGGCGGCCGCTGAGGGAGAAGGCCACGGATGTGATGCCACAGACGATGCTCTCGTGGGAGTAGGTGGTCAGCTCCTGGTCCGCCCGCAGGTCAAACAGGCGGCAGGAGGCGTCGTCCGAGCCCGTGCAGATGGCCTCTCCATTGGGGAAGAACTGCGGGTACAGGTGGCCAGGGGTCAGGACTCAGACCTGGGTAGCCCGCTGCCTTTCCTGCCCTCTCCCTGCTCCTGCCCTGGTGACTCCAGGCCCAGCTGTTTCCCTCAGCCTCCCCGGCCCCCGCCCCCGTCCCTTCCACCGCCAGCACGGTCGCTCTTCACCGCTGACGTTTGTCACATGCCAGCTGCAGCCGGGCTCCCTACCCCCTTCCCTGCTCCACAGTATTTCCACGTTGCAGGGGAGAGCATGGAGCTGAGGGAGGGTGGGCAGCGTGCCCAGGGTCACATGGTCGGAAGGGCGGAGGCTGTCCCAGACGCCAGCGACCACAGTCGGCTGGATCAGTGTGTAAGCACAGGGCCAAGTACAAATGCATATCCTGAATCTCATCATGAGGAAACGTCACATAACCCGATGGAGGGAAAGTCTACAGAAAACTGGCTTGTACTCTTCAAAAACGTCAATGTCACGAAAGACAGAGAAAGGGCGCAAACGGTTCCAGTTTAAAAGAAACATATGTATATGTATAACTGATTCACTTTGTTATAAAGCAGAAACTAACACACCATTGTAAAGCAATTATACCCCAATAAAGATGTTAAAAAAAAAAAAAGAAACTGAAAATCCAAGGCAAGGGAATGCGATACCTGTTCCTGGACAGAAAAAAAACATGGCTATTTTTCAGACAATTGGTGAGATTTGAATATAGACTATAGTACTGCGTCAATGTAAATTTCCTGATTTTAAGAATTAGACTGTGACTACGAAAGAGAACGGCCTTGATTTTAGGAAGTACACACTGAAGTATTTAATGGGTAAAGAGGCATGAGGTCTGCAACTTACTTTCAAAGAACCCAGGGAAAAAGCTAATGACAAAGCGTGTCTATACCTACATCTAGGTGTGTGTGTGTCTGTGTCCGTCTGTCCATCTATCCCTCCCTCACTCTACAGAGAGGGAATGATGAAGCAAATGTGGCAGAAAGATAACAGTGAATATGGGTGAAGGGTAGATGGGAGCTCTTCTTGTTACTCTTGCAACTTTTCTGTGAGGGAAAATTATTTCAAAGTGGAAAGTTGAAATGGGCAGGGGCTTCCCTGGCGGCGCAGTAGATCAGAATCCGCCTGCCAATGCGGGGGACACGGGTTCGAGCCCTGGTCCGGGAGGATCCCACACGCCGCGGAGCAACTAAGCCCGTGCGCCACAGCTACTGCGCCTGCGCTCTACAGCCCGCGAGCCACAACTAGAGGAAAGCCTGCACGCAGCAATGAAGACCCAACGCAGCCAAAAATTAATAAATTAAAAAAAAAAGGAAAGGGTCGGGGGGCTGCAGGAGGGGATGAAGGCTGTGTGTGTTGGAAGTGGAGAGGTGTTCCCGGGAGTCAGAGAACAGAGGGGGCGGGGGTGAGGGGACTGCTCACGCAGATAGCATTGATGTCCGACTCGTGGCCCGTGAACGTCTGCCGGCAGGTCCCCTCCCGCACGTCCCAGAGCTTGGCGCTGGCATCACAGGCCCCCGAAATGAAGAGTTTGAAGTCAGGGGACACGGCCAGGCTCATGCAGTCCCCCGTGTGTCCCACAAACACAGTCTTCTGCTGCCCGGTCTCGATGTCCCACAGAGCACTGCGGGGTGGGGGGAGGGGAGGGGAGGGGGTCACAGAGAAAGGCCAGCACAGAGGTGCCTCCCAAGCCCCAGCACCCACAGCGCTCGGTCCTCACCACGTGGTGTCCCCGGAGCTGGTCACAATGTTGTTGTCGTCCAGGAAGCGGCAGCAGGAGAGATAACCTGGGGGTAGTTAGGACAGTGCCCTGGCTGCCGGCCGCCCCCCGCAGGGCCGGGGCTTCCTGGGACCCTCAGTCTCTCACTCACTCACCTGTGTGAGCAGAGAGCTCCCGGCTGACCTTGACATTGCCCTCCCGGGATTTGAGGCTGTAGATGGAGCACATGTTGTCCAGCCCCCCACATGCCACGAAGTTCCCCGACGGGGCGTAGGCACAGGTCATGACCCAGGAGGAGCGCAGCGGGATGGCGTGCACCTGCGGGGGGCGGGGCAGCGGGGGCCTGCGCTGAGCTCCCAGGTGGAGAGCAGAGAAGGGGAGCAGGAGGCCCCCAGGAAGGAGGGCGGCAGAGGGGCCGGGAGACAGGGCTGATACCTTGTTGGTGGTGTAGGTGTCCCACACAATCAGCTTCCCGTCTTGCGAGGCACTTACCAGCAGCCTGGGGAGAGAACGCTCGTGCCACCCAACTCTCCTTCCTGTGTCCCCCTAACACCCACCCCCGGCCGCCCACGCCTCTTAAGCCTCACTTGGAGTCAGTGGCCCAGTGCATGGCGTAGATCTTGGCCAGGTGTCCCCTTAGCGTCCGCCGCGTCCGCATCTGCACTCGTCCCACGACCTCTAGGCCAGACACCAGCTGCAGGAAAGGGAGCATTAAAAATCAGGGTGAGGACTTCCCTGGCAGTCCAGTGGTTAAGACTCCATTCTCCCAATACAGGGGGTACGAGTTCGATCCGTGGTGGTTGGGGAACTGAGATCCCGCAAAAAAAAAAAAAAAAAGAAATCAGGGGGTGAGCAGGGCGCATGCCCACGTGTCAGTGTCACAGCCACTGATCTGTACAAGTTTCTGTTACGTGCCAGGCTCAGGGTCAGGGCCCCAGTCTCAGAGTTATCAGGCCCTGCCCGGCAGCGGCTTAGACTGATGCGGGAGACAGACACAGGCATGTTGCTAAGGGTTTAACCACCACCTCTCCTGCGTGGGCTGGGGGAGGAGGGGGAGGGGGAGGGGGATTTCCATCGTACAAATAATACCACCTTGACCAGTCCAAGCTGCCGATGTGAGACCACCACACACAGACTTGGGAAGAGATGCACACATCTGGCTGAACCCAGCTGCTAGGAGCCTGCCCTCGCCCACCACTGCTGCACGGCCAGCTCTCACTGGGTACCCAGAGCAGCTGCACGGCCCTGAAACTCCTTTGACCTTCTAGACTTAGGCTGGGGCTCCAGGGTCAAAAGACTTGACTTGCCATTTACTTGCTTTGTTATCTCAGGCCAGTTACTTAACCTCTCTGAGCCTGTTTTCCTCTGAGCCTGTAGAATGAGGTTTATAGCACCTACCTTATGGGGTTGTCATGAAAATGAAATGAAATTATGTATTTAAGCAACTTAGCCCAGTGCCTGGCTCATGTTCAGTAAACGTTTACTCTTATTATTAACATTTAATCCAATCTAACATGCCACCAACTCTACAAAGGAAAAAATCTGCGAATTATAATTGTAAGGCATCGATTGTTGGATGCATCTCAATTTCCGAGACGTCAAAATGTGAAAAAATGCATCTTAGAACTGACGACTTCAGTATTAGACAGCTAGTACCTAGAGTCACGAAGGGCTTCTGATTGACGAAGCCCTACCCCTCTTCATCCTTGCCACCCCGCGAGGCGGGGTAATCACGTTTTATGGACGAGGACAGGACAGAGTCTGCCTCCTTAGTCTCCGTCTCGGTGCCTGGCCCAGAGCAGACCGACCTCGCAAAATGTTTGTTGAATGAATGAATTCATGTCATTCCTCACTCCAAGGACACGCTGTACTAGAGCTTGGGCACCAGGCTGTGGCTGGCCAGGGGCTCCCCTCCCCACTCCTCCCCTCCGGCCCTGTCAGGCGGACAGGAGCTCTCACCTCTGCCAGAGTAGTGTCAGCACAGGCCTTCCTGGCATCCTGGGGGGAAGCAGACATCAGGGGATGGTAAGGGCAGGGTGTCGGGGGGGGGGGTGCGTGGGCGTCTGATGCGGGTGGGTTTGGGGCTCTAGGGTTTGAGGGCGCCTCTCAAATATGAGATCCAAATTCAGGAGGTCTCTGGCGACTTCCAGGTCAGGGGTCTCTCGGGCGTCACTCAAGGGTGAATCCAGCCCTCTTCCCCCGCAGGCCCCACTCCCGCACGGCCCGGTTCCTTGTTTTCTGGGGTTCCCTGGTGGGAGGGTTCTGGGGTTACTGCAATCTGCTTCTTGAGCTGCTCTGCTTCCTGCCGCAGCTGCTCCATCTCCCCCATGGCGGGCAGCGGGAGGGGTGGCTCGGGCTCCTGCCAGGAACACAGGGTGGGTGTAGGTGGATCCCCATGTCTCTGTCCCTCACACCTCACACCGGACTCCTCACGAAGGCTGGAGCCCAGTCCCCAGACAGGGAACTGACTGGGTGGTCTGCACCACTTTCCCCGCCCGCCCCTCCCAGTGTGGAGTCCTGTGCAGCCAGCCCGGCGCTGGCCCAGCCCTGCCTGCAGCCCCCAGCCCCAGAGGGCACAGCCAGCCCAGCTCCCTCTTACTTGGGCTCTGACTGGACCTCTTTAGGCTTCCAGCTCCGGTTCCCAGGCGTCTCCTCGCTCCCTCAGCTGCGACGCCCGCCCGTCACCTGCCCCGGCTCTGCTGCCAGGGGAGCTGGCCTGGCCTGGCCCCGACTGGGGGCGGGGGGCGGGGGGGCACTGACAGGGAAGGGTAGGGCCAACGACGTCAGGCAAATGAAGTCAGCTGGCCGGGGTGGGGGGAGAGGACAGGGCGGGAGGCGTGTGGCTTCCGAGAGGCTTGGGCCCAGCCCAGGTTGGGGGGTGGGTGGGTGGCAGCAGGAGCGCGGGACTCCACGGAGAAGCAGCCCCCGTGACGAGCCCCGGAGGGAGGACGGGGTGCGGGTGCTTCCCCGGCCAGTCTCCAGGCAGAGAGCAGAGCATCAGGCCCCATGGGATTAGAGCAAAGCTGTGAGGATTAAGGGCTGGGTTTGGGAGGGGTGCAAAGGAGCAGCACGACCACAGCTCCGGGGGGCCCCCAGGCCCTGGCCCCCACCAGTGGCGATGATCTTGGCAGTCAGGGCCTGGCTAGGAACCAGTCCAGGAGCCAGAGAATGAGGGTGAGAGACGGCCCACTGTCAATACCCAAAACTGTGCGCCTTAGCTCCGGTGGGGCGCGGAGAGGGCTCCGGCGAGCACGGGGAGGGTGCGGGCCGGGGCTGAGATTACAAGGGACTGATCTGGATAATCCTTCTTCTGGACAAGCCCCAGCCAGCTGCCCCCAGGGTCTGATCCTGGGGTAGAGGGGGAAGGTCCGGGGGCTCCAGAGAGGAGGATGGACAGGCCTGGCCCAGCTCTGGGTGGAGAAAAGAATGGCAAGTGGAGGGCAGCCCCGTCCCCTGCTCCCATCCGGGGCTGGGCCCACTGCTGGCCTCCAGGACTCACAGGGTCCTGCTGGGGCTGAGAAGGCAAGAACCAGAGGGATGAGGCTGCCCGGAGTCCCAGGCAAAATGCTCAGAGAGGGAAGACAGGGCTTAGAGTAGGAGGCCCAAGGAGCAGCTGTCAGGGTTAGGGTTCATCTGCACGAGGGGAGCAGGTGGCCGAGATTTCCCTGACAAATCACAGGCTGGAGAGGCCCTGCCTCTGGGAGGCCCACGATACCTGGCCTCCCTGGCTGGTCACAGCCTCTCCACCCTCCAGCGCCAGGGAAGCTGCCGCGACACACTTGACTGGGCCCCGGCTCAGGGATCCTCAGGCTCTTTATTGACGGGCGGGGAGCGGGCAGTGGGGTGACCCTCCCTCTCGTTCTCCTCATTTAAAGCAGTCGGGCCCTACCCCCTGCCGTTTCTCTCCACGGCGGCAGCATCGCGTCTTCTGTCTGTCCTAGGGCTGCAGGTCCGTCAGCTGGGCCCAGGCTAGTCTGTGCAGTGTCCTCTGAGTCCAGGGCTGCATGGCCCTTGTGATCCCCAGGCTGGCGGGCGCGCAGGGATGGAGAGCTCGCTGTTCTGCTCCTGTCACATGGGGACTTCTCGGGGGTCTTGGCATCAAGGCAGACCCCCCACAAGTCAAGAGGCCACATCCCCAAGGAGCTGGCTCAGCCCCTCACAGCTCCTCTCGGACGCGAGGCGGCTTCCCAGCCTTGTCCTGGACCCGCTGAAGCCTGTGGCTGGGGGGTTCTGGGGCGGGGTCTCTGCTGGGCATTCCTTCTCCCTCCTCCTTCTCTGGCTCCTGCAGTAGCTCTTTGGCTTCTGTCCACTCCTGGGAGGCGTGGAGAGGAGGGTCTGGCCTGATCTCCTGCATCCACCCTGCCCCAAGGCCCCTCCCTGGCTCAGCTCAGCCCCTGCGCCTTACCCGTCAGCCTGCCCGCCCCTCACACGGCTACTCCCGCTCGCTCCTCACCTGCTCCCCGTGCTCAGGGGCCCACGTGTGCCACAGCGCCAGGCTGCAGCGCCGCCCTCGCGTCACGGCCCACACGCCGTGGGGATTCTCCACGCCGGAGCTGAAGGCCACGAGGCGTCCGCAGCGAGGACGGACCTGCGCCTGGCGGGCCATGGCGGATGCAGCTCCAGGGAGGGGCCCTCGGAAAACCTGGCCCTGAGTCCCTGGAGTAGGACGGGGGTAGGGGGCCCAGAGAAGGCAGCTCTCTTGCCCACCACTTCCCCTCCATAATTCAGGGGCTGTCTGGGGGCAAGTGGGAAATGAGCCTCCACTTGGGGAGCCCAAGTGCCAGATTGAGGCTAGAGGAGTTGGAGCCAAAGGGAGAAGGGACCTCCATCCGCCCCAGTGCCCTCACTTTTCCTGGCCAACTCTTTGTACCAGGTGCGAAGCCACCTGAAGGCACGAGCGCAGCACCAGACTCCGGGTTCTGGGCATAAGGATCTTGAGGACACTTTTCCACCCCAAAGAGAGCTTGGGTTACCGGTGGTGAGCAGAGAAGGAAGTAATTGGACAAGGCAGAGCAATACACAATGAAGAAGCACTGCTCCGCTCTTCCACCGATCCTAGCCCCCAACTTGTACCTGGAATAGGGGCTTGGGGTCCTGTGCTTCACCCGCCCTCCTTTAGGAGGGCCTGGAGGGGCCCCTTGGAGGTCTCCTGGGAGGGGCTCGGAGAGCCCCTGAACACACAAGTGGTGGGAGGCGCTGGGGAGGCCAGGGAAGGAGAGGGCTAAGGCGGCCCCAGCCACTTCCCTGCATTTGCCTCTGGGAACCTTCTGTTTTGAGTCCTGAGCCCACAGCTGGGCTCCCTGTCCCCCGCCCCAGCCCCCATTTACCGTGACGGTGAGGGCGTTGGGCTCTGTGAAGAACAGGTGCCCACCCTGGAAGTCATCATTGAGGTAGAGGAGTCCGCTGGGGAGGGAGGAAGACAGGAGGTGGTGAGACCCCCGCCCAGGCCCCCCTGCCTGACCCCTGGAGGGCCGCCCACCTGTAGTCTCGGTAGGTGTAGGCTGGGGGCTCCCGCCAGCACTCCCCGGTGTCAGGGTCCAGGACGCAGTTGTCTGCATGCACCGGGTGGCTCAGATCCATGCGCTGTGCCTGCTCTCCTGGGAAGCGAAGGGGCCTGGTGGGCGCCCCGCTGCCCGGTGCCCGCCCACCGACACCCACCCTGCAGCTCCAGGGTCACAGCCGGGCCCGGCCTGGGCAGGGGAGTCAGTCCTCGTGCAGTGAAGACTGGGACGCACGTGGCTGGGCTGCGGAAGGTGTGCGGTGCACCGGCCCCGAGGGGCCCCGAGGCTGGGGCGGAGCGGCAGGGTCCCTGGCGGTTACCTTCTATGGCACTACGGCACACCAGGTGGGTGAAGGAGAGGTGCAGGGGCCGGTCCGGGGAGAAGTAGGCCTGCGTCAGGCTCCGCACGCGCTCGCTCACCTCCAGAAGCAGCTGGGCGCCCTGACTGCCCACAACCCCAGCCCGGGCCAGCTGCCAGCAGAGAAGGAAGGGCCAGGAAGGGGGAGGCACTGGAAGGGTGGCCCCTGCCCCCGCCCCACTTCCACTGCCCTCCACCCACGGTTTGGGGGCGCCCATCCGCCCAACTGCTCCATGACGGCAACCCGGGCCCCTCGGTCTGGAAGTCCCTCCTCAACCCGGGGCCGAGGACTCGGCTACTCTCGGTCCCGGAAGAACCCTCCACAGGAGATGCCCGGCCCTCTTCTCCAGTTCTGGCATCAGGCCAGGGCCTGGGGGCCTCCTCTCACCTGGGCGGCCTTGAGCACCGTGAGCCCCTCGAAGCGTTCGTGGGGAGTGTGTGGGGAGCGGCGGCCCTGATAGCCAGACCTGGCTCCAGACTCAGCCGCGTCCTAAGCAGGGAGGGGGTTGGCTGGGGGAGTCACCCTCCCCGGCCCCGGGCTATCGCCCACCTCACTGCCCACAGGGCCACATGGCCTTCCCTCCAACCCTCCCAACTCCCTGGAAGAGGCTAGAAGCTCCCGGAGTTCTCTGAGCTGCTGCCCTTTCCCAGAGAACGACTATCTCCGCGTCTGTGTTGTCACTCCTGGTAAAGATCTGGAACCCCACTCACGGAAGGGACTGTGCACAGAACTCTGGAGAGCTTCCTACAGTGGGGAAGGGGCCCTGCGAGGTAAGGACACCTGGGGAAGGGGGCAGAAGGGGCTTGATCACTCATCCCGATGAGCCGAGAATAGGGGAGTTGCTCTGGAAAAGGACGCTGGCAGGAGGTTCGACAGTCGGGACAGGTCCTGGCTGACTCGAGGTAGGGACGTGGCAACAGCAAAGGTGTCTCTCTTCCATCCCTTCTCACCTTACATGCTCTTGGAGAACTTGAGTACCCTTGATGCTAAGTCCCAGTTACCCAACTGCCTACATGACTCTTATCAACTGGGGGTCTCCTAGTATCTGAGTGTCCCTTTCCTGATACCTACTGTCTGCTTTTTCTTTCTTTTTTCTATTCTGTCTGCTTTTTGAAACTCAAGGTACCACTATCTAATTACCCCGTATTTAAGCCTCATCTCTGAGAGGTTTATATAGAGGCTACCTGGCCACTCAAGCCATCTAACACTCTATTCTTTTATTCATTCATTCATTCAGTAGGCACTGAGCACCTACTACGTGCCAGGCACTGTTCTAGGCACTGCGGACTCAGCTGTGAACATGAAAAGCTCCAGCAGGGTTTATATTTTGAGATAATAAACAAACAAACCAGATCAATTCAGGTGGTGTTAAGTGTTACATGGAAAATTAAAGCAGGGTTACAACCCCGAGAGTGCCCCGGCAGGGATCAGGGGACAGCTAGGTGATGAGGTGACACCTACATTGAAACCAAATGATATGAAGGAATAGCTGAGAGAAAAAATGTTCCAGGCAGCAGAAATAGCAAATGCAAAGGTCCTGGGGCCAGAATGAGTTTCGTGTAATCAAGGAACAGAAAGGTCTGATACTTGGGAGTTATCCTTGACTCCATTCTTTCTTCATCTTCCACATAGAATTAGTCCTCAAATTCTTTCTCTTTGATTTTCTAAATATTTCTCATCTGTCCCCATCTTCATTCCCTTGAAATGAGAACCTAACCTAGGGCGGCGGCCCTCTTGCAATCATCCCAGAGGCTCCCGCTCACTTCCCTCTCCCGCTGCATTCTCCACACTGCCACTAGAGGGAGCTCCCAGTCCTACAGGATGACGGCTCCAGACCCTGCCCTTGGCGGTTCTGCAGGAAGACAAAAGTCCACCCCTCCTTAAATCCTTCAGTAAGCCGTCCACAAATAAAGTCCAAACTCCTTGGTAGGGTACACAGGCCCTTCCCCATCTCTCCTGGGCCTCCACCCCTACACCGCCTCTGGATAACATACGGCCTGATGTTAATAGCGATAGATCATGCTATTTCCACATTCTTCCAAGAGCTTCACCATGTACTAACTCATTGAATCCTCAGCCACCACAGCAACCCTACAACATAACCGCTGCATTTAGCCCCGTTTCATAGAGAGGAAACTAGGCTCACAGGTGTTAAAATACATTGCCCAAGGTCACACAGGTAATCCCTGCTGGGACTGGCCCATGTTCTTAACTCCTGTGCTCCACTGCAGTTCCCAGAACCCCCTTGTTCTTCTCCCTTGCAGCCTGACTTCCCTTCCCTCTCTGTTTGGTTAACTCATCCTTAAGACTGAGCTCAAATGCCAGCCCCTCCGGCAAGCCTTCCGTGACTTTGCATCTCGGCACGGGATCCTAGCTCCCTGACCAGGGATCGAACCCATGCCCCCTGCAGTGGAAGTTTGGAGTCTTAACCACTGGACGGCCAGGGAAGTCCGTGGAGGAGTACCCTGTACAGACTTCTTTCATCAAAGTCACCACGCACTCTGATTATGGCTCCATGCCTGATTCCTTCTCTATACACTGAGCTCCCAAACGCACGGCCTGTGTTCATGTACCTCTCCCTGGAACCTAGGCATTTCCAGGATACAGCGGGTCTCAAAGAGCGTGTGTCGAAGAAACGCTGGCCCAGAGTGAGACTGAAGCTTCATAAAACGGCAGACTCGACCTGGTGAATACAGACCATCTCACCCAATCCAGGAGGGGATGCGATGATGGAGAAACAGCCTGCATGTCTGCCGAGCCAGTAACTGAGCTCTCGGCCAACCAAGGAACCTTCACCTGCGCACTCACCCTTTCTGATGCATTTATGCTTTGTATTTTGTTCTTCCTATCAGTTTCTCACAAAATCCTTCTGTAAAATGACCAGCCCATGTCAGCTAAGTTAAGAGGAAAAGCAACTTGTCCCCAGCGGGGAGGCAGTGGCAAGCACAGTCCCCGCTGGAGAGTCAGGGAGGGCAGGACAGGGGGCAGGCCAAGAGCAAGCGGGCAGACAGCTGTGCCAGAGGGTCCCCAAGTAGCGGCAGTGCCCCCCCCACAGGTCTTCTCACCTTGGCCAGCTGCAGGAGCACCCCGCACTCGGCTGGGGTGAGCAGCCCGTCTAGCACCGCTCGCTCCGACCCATTCAGCTGCCTTGCGTCCTGGGTCAGGGTTACCCCCTCCAGGAGGAGGACATCTGCCGGGGAGGGACAGGAACGGGGCTGAGGGTCCCCTGAGAGCAGGCCCAGCGGTAGCTGGCAGCCCCCAGCCCCTCCAGGCTCCTGTCTCCTGCTGTCCCAGGAACTCACCCTTCCAGTGAGTCAAGGGCTTCGGCTGTGGAGGCTCACGGTCCCACGGCGTCTTCTCCCGATCCTCTCTCAGGGGTGAGAGACACGCTCAGCGGACGCACAGGCCAGCCCAGACCCATCTTCCCCAGGACCCATCCCCCCACTTCCAGCTCAGGCCACGCCCCTCCCACCACAAGGCACCTCCTACCTGAGTTTTTCTCTAAGGGCCTCAGGGATGAAAGCTGCTGGGGTCCAGGGATCCTGGGACAGTCAGGAAAAGCGCCATCACCCATCCAGTCCACCCCTGAATCCCTGACGGTAGACCCTGAGCTACCACATTAAGGTCCTCCTGCTTCCAGAGGGGAAGGTGGAGGTGGAGAAAGCCCTGGACTCACTGTCGGGAGCCCCGGGCACTGGGCCAAACTCTGCAATAAGGATGATAATAACAACAACAACAACTTACGTAGCACCATTTGCCAGGCGCTATTCTAAGAGCTTTATACGTGGATGTGGAATTTATCATTTAAAGTTCACAACAGTCTGATCAAACAGGTGGCAGTAATGTGCCCATTTTGCAGTTGAGAGGACTCTGAGACACAGAGACATAAAGCAACATGCCCAAGACCACACAGCTGACAAGGGACAGCGTTGGGATTTCACCAACGGTTTCCAAACAGGGAGGTTTGCCCGTTAGAGGACGTTGCAATGTCTGCAAACAGTTTTGATGGTCATGACTCAGGGAGTGCTAGCGACACCTACTGGGCAGAGGCCGGCCTACAGGGAAGGTGGCCTATACGGTCCTACGTTGCCTGGACAGCCCCCTTCTCCCAGTTAGGAAGTATCTGGTCCAAAATGGCAATAGTGGCAAAAAGGTTGAGGAAGCCTGCCTTATGCTGTAGCACTAGCGAGAATAACCTCTGCCCTTTAGTCCCCTCCACAACTACAACAAAGAGTAAGGAAAGCAGCCGCAACAGAGCTTTCGGCACTTCGGAGCAAGCGACGTGCCTTCAACAGGGCTACGAGATAAGTGGGATGTTCCCATTTTACAGGTAAGGAAATCGAGGCCGAGGCAAGTGAAGGTCCAGAGCTTGCTCGTGGCAGAGAGACCAACATTTAGGCCTGCATGACCCCAAAGCCGCCCGCCTCTGTCCCTGCGACGCTGGGACACAGAGTCCTCTCCAACCCTCGAAGGGTTATGGAGAAATGGGGAACGCTGTTGGGAACGGATGTGGCACACCCACATAGGGCATTACTGCTGTCCCCCTCCTGGGGGCGGGTGGGGAGCAGTGGGGTCACTCACGGGATCCTTGAAGCTGGCCCCCAGGTGCTCCATGGCATAGTAGAGCTGTCTCTTCTCCCCCAGGGATCGAAGGACGAAGCGCTGGATGTCCTGGAGAAGGGGGACGGCAGGGGGCAGGGAAGTAAGGCTGGAGGAGAGCAGGGGAGCCCGCAGGCTCCCTAACCTTGGCTGTGCCCCTCCTTCAGCAGCTTCAGGGTGTCGGGGCTCAGACTGGGGGTAGTGTGTGTGTGTGTGTGTGTGTGTGTTGTGCACAGGTGGGGGCAGGCAGGGGCGAGGTTAATGGAAGAGGGCTGGGCTGGTGCTTGGACTCAGAGGTAGAGCCTGCAGTGGGGGGCAGGGAGTGGAGACCGAGCAGATGCTGGACTTGGGGTCGCCTTTGGCCAGAATGGGGGGTGGGATCCAGGTGACTTCTCCAGTATATCTGTTTGATTTCGGGCTACCTCTCTTGGCCCGAGGCCAGGTCTCGGCTCTCCTAGCTGGGCCTGGTACTGGTCCAGAGCCTTCCTGGCAGCCTCATCCTCCGGGTAGAAGAGGAGAACGCTCAGCACATTTTCCACAGCCTGGGACAGATTCCCTACTGGAGACAGAGAACAGCGTGGGGCGGGACCCAGAGACCGGGCACCGCTGTGACCCCTGGGCAGAGGCAAGAAGCCAGGGGGACAGAGGCAGAGCCGGAGAAGGTGGCCTCCCAGGGCCCCATCCCACCCAGCAGACAGGCTCCTCCACTGCTTCTTTCCAAAGCTTACTGGAACATACCTGAGCTGTGTGGGCAGAGTTCAGAGGGGAGGAAGAGAGGAGAGAATAAAGGAAGGTGAGAAACAGCAAGGACAGAAGGAGCCCTGTGACCCCTCCGAGCTTTCCACCATGGCACCAAAGGAGAGCAAGCGTCCTCCTGAGGTGGTGGTCCCCATGGAGCCCTGACCAACTACAGATGCAGAGACAGACGGAGGGAGGGAGGGACGGGGCTCAGGATACCATCAGAGACAAACCTTCACTCTCCCCGTTTCCAACCTCAGCCACCCCCAGGGCTCACCCTTGCCCCACTGACCCTGAGCATGGGCCTCGTGCAGCCGCCTCAGCTGGCTGGGAAGGAAGTCTGGGACAGGGAAGCTGCGACCAGGACGTGTGGCCGTGTCCCCCACACAGCGCTGCCGGCACCGCAGGACCCCTATCCAGTGCCCTGCGGGGGACACACGTGCGCCGCTCAGCTTGCGTCGCACCTCCCTGGGCACCGTGAGGCCCCGCGCAGTGCGTCAGCTCCTCACCTGCAATGGCCTCGTACAGGCCTCCAGGGCTCCCGGTCCCCTCTGCCCAGCTCCTCACCTGCGATGGCCTCGTACAGGCCTCCTGAGCTCCCGGTCCCCTCCGCCTCCTCTTCCGCCTTCTGCTGCTCCTCAGGCCCCTCGCAGCCGGCCCGGCAGCTCTCCACCTGGGCCAGGCTCTCCTGCAGGGCCTCCTCCAGCCAGGGCAGTGCCAATGCTGCTTCCTGGTGCCCCAGCAGCTCCAGGCCGGTGTCATAGGCTGCCTGCAGGGGAGGGGAGTGTTCAGTCACCTGAAATCCTGGGGTTAAGGGTTGCCAGACTAGATCGGGAGGGGGAAAGAAGGGGAGGGGTGTGGGTCTCATTTGGGGCCTGGACTCCAGGTCCCAGTTCACCTTGGGGAATACAGGGTGGACCTCGGAATCCAAATGTTAGAACGTGGGACTTTGTGAATCTCGGGAAGAAAACTAAGTCCCAGAGAGGGACTTCCCATCAGGGTCACAGAGGACGGTACCCAGACTTCCTGATGCCCAGCGGACAATGCACAGTCCGACGAGGCCTGTGTATCCAGCCAGTCAAAGACTGGGGGCGGGATAGGGGTCGTGCTGAGGGTCTCACCCAGTATGGGGGCGTCTCCAGGTCCCGGAAGCTCTGGGGCCGAACCCCGGACATCCGTCTGTACTTAGCCATGTCCTCTCGCATCTGAAGGTGCGTCGGGTTGGCCACAAAGAAGGTGTGCGCTGCGGCTGCTGCCAGGTCCAACTTCTTCAGCTGAGAAGCGGGGAAGATGAGGGAGTCAGCCCTGGGGTAGGGGTGTCAGACTCTGCCTCCTCCCCAGCCTCCGCACCCCAGACACACCTGACACTGCCCCAGAGCCTTCTGGAAGACCGGTAGGTGAGAACTGCCCACCACCCAACCTCCAGACCCCCAGTATGTTGGGGCTCTCAGGAGTCTGGTAGCTACGGAAGCGGAAGCGGGGTCTGAAGACTGGAGTGGGTGGGGTATGGGCAGAGGGACCTCGCTGGAGAGACGAAGTGGAAGTGATGGGAGTGGGTGGGGTATGGGCACAGGGACCTCGCTGGAGAGACGAAGTGGAAGTGATGGCTAAGTGCGGTGCGGAAGTAGAGGTGACCCGAGCGACCAGCAAAAGCCGCTGGGCTCTAGGACCCTGAGCTGAGGTGTGTGTGACCAGCGCCCCCCTTCCCCGGCCACGTAGGCATTATTAGGCAACAAGGACCGCACCAGTATCGCGCAGCGTCCATTGCCCCTGCCCCGGGACACCGGGCCCCTCAGCCCTGGCCCGCTCCTCCTCTTTCTTTCCCCAAGCTCCCTCCTGCCCCAAGCGAAGGCTCACACTCACCCCCTTTCCCGCCCCCATGCTCTCTCTCCAGCGGCGGATCTCAACCCTAATCCTCCCCCTTCATTCCTGGGAAGAGGCGGCTGTCACTCCACGTAGGTCTCAGTAAGACTTTCTAAAACTCCAGGCCCCTGCCCTCCATCTCCGACCTACTTCCACCCCGCCGCATGACACCCATTCCAACTTCGCTCCCACTCTCCCAAGGCTGTCCCTCGGCGGCCTCGATGGGTGTTTGTCGCGGTTTGATAGGACGGACTCCAAAGACGAGGTCCTATCCACACAGCCCCACCCGGGTCCGGGCGCTGGCCCGCCGCCCCTCCCGGGAGCTGGAGGAGGACAGCGGCGGGGCCGGGGAGGACCCCCGGGGCCCGGGCCACCGCGCACCTGGTAGTAGGCCCTCTGCAGGTAGTTGTAGGGCTCCCGGCGGCGGAAGGCGTCCTGGAGCGCGCTCCCCACTCGGAGCCGCGCCGCGCCCCCCGGACCCAGCCTCCGCGCCCCGCACTGGGTCAGGCACTCGGCGCGCCGGAGCGCGGCGCGGAGGAGCAGCGGCTCCCAGGCACCCCGCGCCGCTCCCGGCCCGGAGTCGGGCCCCGGGGAGGCGGGGAGCGCGGCCCCTGGCTCGGCCGCACAGCGCGCCCCGCAGTCCAGCCGCGCGCGGCCCAGCGCCGCCCGGCTCCGCAGCGCTTCCCGCAGCAGAGCCACCGCCGGCGCCCAGGCCCCCGCCGCGTAGGCGCGCAGCCCGTCGGCGTAGAGCAAGTCGGGGGCCTGGGGGGGCGCCCCCGCGGACAGCGGGGCCAGGCCGGGGGGCTCGGGGGACCCCGGGGGAGGCAGCAGCAGCAAGAGCGGCAGCCACTGGAGGAGCCGGAACATCGTGCGAGAGCCGCCGGCCGGCTGCAGGAGGGAACTGCGGGAGCCGCGAGGAAGAGGGAGGAAACGGGGAAGGAAGAGGGAGGGGAAAGGAAGGCGAGATAGAGAGGAGGGAGGAGAGGAAGAGAGGAGGAATGAGCGGTGCCGACGGGAGCTGATGGGGCCGAGCCCCAGCCCTGGGAGAGGCCGGGGTGAGAGCCAGCCGGGAGTCAGAGGACGCCTGGCAGAAGGTGGAGAACGCGGGCTTTAGTACCAGCGGGGTGGTGTGGACCAAGAAACAGACCGCGGGGAGAGCAGGGCAGACGGCCGGCAGTGGAGCAGGCCTGGTGCTCTGAAGACAGCCTGAGGAGCCTCGTAGGACCCCGGACTCCAGACGCCGAGGCCCAGCGGGTGGGAAGAGCTACTGCGGCTGCGTTCTCCTCCACTCTTGGGGTCCAGGAAAAGGAGCGTGGATGCCTCCCACAAACCCGCACACACGCGCTTTTGGACAAAGAACTTTCAAATGCAGCAGGGAGGGGGGTAAACCCCAGGTCTGTGACACCAGGTCTGCTCAAATCCTTTCCTGCCCAGAAAGTCCGCACATACAGATTTGGGAAAAGGAGGAGCGCTGAGGCATGGGAGATAGAGACATCCTCTAAAACCACCTCCACAGATCTCAACGAAGATCCTTCAGACCCCAAACCAGCTAACTCAAGTGTCTCCCTATGTCCTCCCCCCTCCACACCGCCCTCCCGCCCAGCCCAGCCCAGCCCAGCCCGAGATGCTCTCAGAAGGCCGTCTCTGTGAATGTCTGCATGTTTGTCTTTCTCCGTGTATATTTCTGTGCCTCTGTCCAGTGTGCCTGCTTCAGTTTGTCTTCTATGAGCCATTCCAGCCCCCGAGCCTCTGACCATCCCCTTTGCCACCACAGCACATTGGACACACAGGTTTCCATGGTGACACTTCAGACTTTAATACATTTTGCTAGGGATGATGGAAGGTGAGTCAGGCATCTGGTCACTTGGATGGGAGACAGCAGGGGTTCCATCTCCCCAGAGTCTGGAGGCAGCTGCCTCAGGGTCAGGGACAGAACGAGGCATTACGCACCCAGGCCCCCCCACCCCCGAGTCCAGCAGGCCCACCTGGGCTCACAGGGTCAGCTGGGAGAAGATGGGGTTACCTGGGTCCCAAGATCCTCCCCAAGCTCTTGCAGTCCCCTCACCTCCTGTCAGGGAGCAGCGTCGCCCTGCACTTAGCCCCAAAGGAAGTCCAACGACTCTGCTATCAGGGGACCCAAGGGAGAGTCGGCGGGGCGAGACTCCCAGCGGCCTGGGCCGGCGAGGAGAGGGCCCCGGCGAGGCCGTCGGAGAAGGCAGAGGTGTCTCGTCAATGAAGGTGGTGATCTCCTCTCGGAAGAAGCCTGGACCCCGTGGGGGTCCCCCACCTGACCCCAGAACCCCGCCCTCCAGGAATTGGCGAAGGCTGGCCAGCCCCCCGCCTTCAGCCTCCTCCTCCTCCTCCTCCAGCCTTTGTCTCGGTCCCAGGTACTCAGGAGGGCCCCCTAGGGCCCGGCTCTGGGCTGGGAGGACCCGGATGTCATCAGAGGATGACCACTTGTGCAGGAAAGAGCCAGGTGCCCGAGGAGTAGAGAAGATGTTGATCTCATCGTGGGACAGACGGCGGGACAGAGGGACCTGGGGAGAGGAGCAAGTAGACCCAGGGGTGCTGCCGGGACAAAGGGGGTAGAGGCAGGAACCAAAGTGGGGACTCTGCAAGATGGTTCCACCCCTTACACTTCTGCAAAACATCCTCTGATGGGCAAACCTGGTTCTGAGCGGTCTGAAGGGGAGCCTCCCTTGCCATGCCTTCCTTTCACCTACTCCTCATGTGCCCTGCAGGCTGGGGCTAGGGAATCGGGGGTCGGGCGGATAACAGAGACTGGAGAAAAGTAGTGAGGGGATACCCAGAATAGGAGGTGTACTGCCTAGTCCCATACCTGTAAGTAGTGGACCCTCTCAAGAGGGGGAAAGAGCGTGTGCCTTCCAGGCAGCAGCTTCACTTGGGTAGGGTCC
Organism: Grampus griseus; assembly: GCF_964374135.1. Lineage (NCBI taxonomy): Eukaryota > Metazoa > Chordata > Mammalia > Artiodactyla > Delphinidae > Grampus > Grampus griseus. Next base: position 6,257,590 of record NC_139005.1, on the reverse strand, counting down.
CTACCCCCTGGTCCTGTGGCCCCATTGGCATCAAAGCGAACTTTGCACACTCGGCCATCTGCATAATCATCGCAGCCCCCATCTAGGAGAAAAAAGGGGCAGAGTGGTTACAGGCAGGGAACACCCACTTCCCCACCCCCTTTAAAAGCTCCCACCCCCTTATAAGCTCCCCAGAGAATCCTGTTTCCATTAGTCTGTAAGCTCCAAGAGGAAAACAAGAGCGGCCAACGTCTGTTCCATTCGGTGCGGAATCCCTAGTGATTCATACATATAGACACACTTATCTGAAACAGTTACCCCTGGCCCCCCAATCCCACGCCAGGAGCTGTCCCTGTAGCTGGGGAGTCTCTCTCAGGAAGCTTAGCTTTCCCTTGGTTCCACAGCCTTCCTTTATGGTTGTGTTAGTTCTCTGGACTGTTTCTTAGGCTCGGCGGAGGCAGAGCTGGCTAGTGTGGCCTTCGAGGGGGAACAGACACCGAGAGGAGGAAGCAGTGGGTGTGCATCGGGGTGATGATTGGGGAGAGGGGAGCCACGAGTCAACCCAGGGGCGCTGCAGGTTCTGTCCAGCAGGGGGCACTCCAGGGCAGCCCGTCCCCACAAGAAAAAGGGCTGGTAGAAAAGGGCAGGAAAGGGAGCCGACGCCTAGGAAAGCGAAAGCCCAGCCCCTCCTCTGACCGTCGTCGCCATCCTCCTCGGACATGATAGCCACGCACTGCTCCCACACCGTGCGCACGTCGGCGCGGTAGCGCTCGCAGGACCAGATGAAGGAAGGCAGCAGCAGCGTCTGTGCCATGGAGCACCACAGCACGGCCAGCACCATCCAGGGGGGAGCCGAGTCCGACTTCAGGGAGAAGAAGCTCACCACCTGGCAGGAGGATGGAGAGTGGCCCCGGGTCAGGGCCCAGAGCCGAGGGAGCCCACTCGACCCCAGATCCGACATCCTAGTGCAGCCGAGGGCGGGGCAAGAAGTCAGGAGCGGATGGTCCGGATCACGTAGGATCGGGACAGAGGCAAAGCTGGCGGTGAAGAAGGCTGAACAGAGGGGAAGGGATTGCCTCAGAGGAAGATCAGGACAGAGTACTGGAGAGAAAGCCCAGGGGTGCAGAGGGAGAGGAGCAGACGCCGTACAGTAAACTTGAAGACAGACTGAAATTCAGAAAGAGGGACTAGATGGGGATGCAGAAAGCTGGGGGCGGGGGGGGGGGTTGGTGAGCTCTCTGGGGTTGCCACCCAGGGGTGCTCAAGACCCTGTTGTATCCAGAGGGAGCTCGGGAGTGGAGTGTGGAGCTTAGCAGCTGGGTGATGGGTCTTGGGGGCTGAATAGTGGAGCTGCAGGATAGATGATGGAGCCAGAGGACAGGGAGTGGGACGGAAGGATGGATGGAGTTGAGTACTGGTCACTGGCGAACAGGCTACGGAGCTGGGCTAGTGGGAACTAGGAGATGGATGATAGAGATGGGGGTTCACAAGTGGGGCTGGGTAGAGGACAGGAAGAAGGATGATGGAGTTAGAGGTCAGGTGATCATGCTGGGGTCTGGGCATTGGAGAGAGCAGGTGGAGGGGAGTCCCAATCTCACCAAGATGGGCACCCCTGTGAGTGAGTCATAGAGAAAGACGATGGCGCTGACCAAGTTGGTGACCTGCAGGGATGTCTTGGCCGACTCGGACCCATCCAGCGAGGACCTCCGCTTCCCTCGGGCATCCTCCACCACAATGGCCGGCACCTCAAAGGCTGGCCGGGTGCCCAACCCCCCTGGCCCACCCCCCTTGGCCCCGCCCCCAGCCCCCGCTCTCCGGGCCTGTTGAGCCCTCCGGGGCCGGGCCCACAGCGTCTGGTAGAAGGTGATGGCCACACAGACCAGCCCCATGACGATGCCCCCAAGTAGCAAGAGGCTGAAGCAGACGCCAAAGCCGAGGCCAATCTTGGAGACGATGAACTGGCAGCCGCGGGCGTAGTAGCGCTCGCCGTTGTTGTGCCAGCCGATGGAGGGCAGCGTGGAGAGGATGAAGCTGACCATCCAGATGCCCACGACGGCGTGCAGCGCCTGCTTCTTGGCGTTGCTGAGGCGGTAGTTGACGGGCCAGCGCACCATCCACATGCGGTGGTAGGAGAGCGAGGCGACGGTGAAGCAGGTGGCCAGGGCCAGCGTGTAGTAGGTGGACACAAAGACCTTGCAGATGCTTTCGTTCCAGTCATAGTCGGAGGAGGCCTGGCGCCGGAGCTGCACCACAGCGAAGGTGGTGAGGGGCACGGCCGCCATGAGGATGTGCGTGCCTGCCAGGAAGCAGAGCAGCAGCTCCAGCGGCTTGTGCTTCTGCTGCTTGGCCGAGATGCTGAGGATGATCCAGGCGTTGGCCAGCAGTGCCAGGAGCCCGCAGGCCAGCCAGGACAACGCGTTTGAGCGGAGGGAGGCCTCCTCTGCCCCCGCCCCACCCCGAGCCATCCTTCGTCGGTCCCCCCACCCCCCTTGAGCTCTTGGGGGTGGGGGCTAGGTCTCACCCAGGAGCCCCGCTCACACGCACCCCCATGATGCCCACAGTCCTTGCCCTGGAGTGAGGCAGGCCGCCCCTAGGCCTACCCTAGTGCTCAGCATTGCACGGCTGACCCAGCTAAGGTCAGGTGTGGAGGGCAGGGGAGGAGACGGAGGGTCAGCAGAGGTGGTCCTCCGCCTCCATGCTGGGTGGGACCCTTCCAGAAGTATCCCTGTAGTTGCTGGGGGAGGCAAGCTGACCGCTTTCCCAACTAGGAGGCTGGCTGGGAAGCCCTGGTCCCCATGTCAGGACTTCCAGCTGTCTTCTGCCTCTGGTGCTAGGCCAGTCAGGGGTCCTCCGGATGCCTCAAGGGGCATGGGGGCGGGGCTCAGCCGCCTGGACACCCTGCAAGGGAGAGATGAGGTGTGGAAGGGGCGGAGCAAAGGTGGGGTCTAGGCTGGTCTCCAGCTGGTACCCAAGGCTCCCTTCTCTTGAAATGATAGAAATGACTGGTTACTAGGGGTCATGGGGTCACCCAGAACATTCTCTTGCCTTAAAGCAGACGGTCACTCTAACACCCCACACGGATGAGAGCCCTGCTTTCCAGACCTCCAGGAGAGAAGGTATTCTGACCTCCTGTCTCCCATCCTTCGTCAGCCATTTTTCCTGCTTCTGGCCCTCCCGGGTCCCTCTTTCTGTCCCCTGCTCAGCACTCCTCAACCGCTGTCTTCACATCCCTGAATCTCTCCTCAGAGCTACCATGGCAGAGGTAAGACTCACTGGAAACTGGGATATGGTATTACAGTCATTCCCCAACCTTCCAGGCTCCTGGGTCCAGGGGTCCAGGTGCTCAGTTCCATCTCCCCAAGCCTGCATCACCCGCCCACTCACCGGGTATCTGGGAAGATGGGAGAAAGGAGGCTGGGACCGAGGCGGGGGTGGGGTGGGGTGGGGTGGGGGGTGGCAGGGAACCCGAAGACAGGGGAACCACTGACATCAGAAGCATCCAGAAAAGGAAAGAGGGGGAAACTAGGGGGAAGGAGGAGAGTTTGAACAGAAGAGAAGGAGAGAGGGGGCAAAGTGATAGTATTTGAAAATAGAAGGAAAAGCCAAGAGACCCCTGGAGAGGAGGCTTTGGGGGGAGGTGAGGGGGGGATGGAGGGAGGGAGCAGGGAATAGGGAGGCTGAGAAGAAAAGCCCAGTGTTCAATAAGGTTCAGACTCCCTCCACCTCATAGACCCCCACTCTTTCCTCCCCTGTCCTGAGCCTCAGTTTCCCTCTGATGGGAAGGAGGATGTTCTGAATTTGGTGACTCTGAGCTTCATCGAGCCCTGGGGAGGGGGTTCAGAGGAACTCGGGTGAAAGCCTGAAGAGAGTGGAGGCAGGAAGGATGGGCATAATGGCTTTGGGGTAAGCGAGGTAAAAATGGGGCACATCAGTGGTAGGGTCTGTTTCCTGTAGCAGACCCTTAGACCCTTGCCCTCCCCAAGAGGTTCTAGTCCATCCCCCACCTTTGTCTTCCCTCGGAGCCCAGTACACCCTAGTTGCCATGGCAATGGCCAGCTAGAGGGAGATGGAGGGAATCGGTCAGGAGCGCCCCCCATCTCCCCTCCAGCCTTGGACCCCTTCCCATCCACACCCACCCAGGCCCAGAGGGTGGGCTCGGGAAGAAAGAGCTGGGGACTCGGAGAGGGAGGGAGGCAGGAAGGATGTGAAGGGCAGAGAGAGGAGGTGAAGGACGGAGAGACATCAGAGGAAGGTGGGAGGGGGTCCGGGGGACTCCAGGGCGGAAAGGGGTCCCTCGCCCTTCGAGGTAAACGGGTAAAAGGTCAGGCGGCTCCTCCCTCCTGCGGGCCACCCACCGCGGTCTCCAGGGCAGAAACAGCAGGTGGCTGGGGAGGAGGGGCCGGCCCGAGGGGGAGAGGAGGCGGCAGGGGGAGAGGGGAGGGGACCACGGGGGACAGGGCCGGGGTCGCCTTACCTCGGGCTGCGCCCAGCACTGCCATGGAGACAGCACTCCCGACGCGGCTCTCCCCGGCTCCCGCCGCCTGCCGGCTCCAGCTCGCCGCCCTCCTCCCTCCTCCCTCCTCCCTCCGGGCCTCCCTCCTCCCGCCCGTCCCAGCCTCTCCGTTCGGCCCCCTACGTCCCCCCGAGCCCCTCTCTCCCGGGGTCCTGCCGCCGCAGCCCCGGGTCGGGACGGAGGCGAGCCTTGAGGGGCGGGGGCGAGCGCGGGGCGGGGGACCGGACGGTGGGGACTTGGAGGGGGAGGGGCGAAGAAGGCGCCAGGAGGGAGGGAGCGAGGAGGACGGCGGGGAACCGGCTTCATTGGAGAACTGGATCGTGTCCTGCCCCCACCCCACCCGGTTTTCAACACGAACTCAAGCTCGATGAGGCAGCTGGTGTTGCTCGGGGAGTTGGACACGTGTGTCACTGTGTGTATCTGTAAGGGCTGTGCCCGGGCGTAGCTCACGCGGGCATGTGCTGGAGGCTGCCGAGTGAGGGGCGCTGGTGAGGACGCTGGGGCTGCTTGCGGGATGCGGGGTACACAGGCTGAAAGAAAGCACCCCACCAATACACACCGCTTCCCCCTCCTGGAGCACAAATTCACACTTGTGTGGGCGACACACACAATTCTCCCGCACACATCACAGTTTTTCACGTGCAGGGCACACACAGCCCCTGCAGTTTCTCCCCTTCAGTGTATCACACACCCGCACACTCAGGGCCCTCTGGGGTGGGGAGGTGGGTAATCGGCCTCCAGAGGATTTTTCCCTCCCCAGGGAACCTTCGTCTCCTTCCTGGGGCAAGCCTGGCAACCTCTCCTCTGGGTCTGACCCCACAGATCAGAAGATTCCAGGTCCCCAGAAAAGAGCCATCTCTCTCTCTCTCTCTCTCTCTCTCTCTCTCTCACACACACACACACACACACACACACACACACAAATGAAGAAGAGCATCTTCCTTAAAGCCAGTCTCTTGGATTTTTCTGTCAGCTCAGGGAGGCAGGGGTGGGGAGTGGGCAGGAATACAAAGCAAGCCATGGGGAGCCCTGGAGACAACCGGGTGTTCTTCCTGGAAGAGGCGGCAAGCTGAAGGGAAAGGAAAAGGGGGAAAGGGTAGGGACTGCGGGACATGGTGAGAAAGGGAAGGGAGGAGAGGCAGAGGAGGCTGGGGATCCTGAGAGAAATGGATCAAGAAGAGGAGGAAGGGGTTTCCGTGGTGGCGCAGTGGTTGAGAGTCCGCCTGCCGATGCAGGGGACATGGGTTCGTGCCCCGGTCCGGGAAGATCCCACATGCCGCGGAGCGGCTGGGCCCGTGAGCCATGGCCGCTGAGCCTGCGCATCCGGAGCCTGTGCTCCGCAACGGGAGAGGCCACAACAGTGAGAGGCCCGCGTACCGCAAAAAAAAAAAAAAAAAAAAGAAGAGGAGGAAGAAGAAAGCTTGTAAACCCAATTTTCTTGTCTCCTGAATCATTTGGGGGAGGGATGAAGGGGGGTATGGGGCAGGGAGACTGAGGCCCAGTGGGTATCTCTGAGGCCCAGAGGTACCCTCAGAGGGTTCACTGTCTGGCCAGCTCCCCACCCTGTCCCCCTGGCAAAGCTCACCTTCTAGAAGGTTCTGATAGGGTGCGTGGCGGGTCACTGTGCTCCAGCCTGTGCCCTGATTAGGAGAACTACAGGTTTTGTCCTCTGGTAATAGGATTCTGCTGAGATGAAGGAGGGCTCCTCAGCAGGGAGGCCCTGAACTCTCTGAGGCAACCTCCCTGCGGTGAAGGGAATCCAAGGTAGTACCGGGCATCTATGACCAGCCAACTGCAGAGATCTGTGTGGTATTTGCCCCTGTGTTCAAGAGACAGCAGTGGACCTAGAGGTCAAGAGACCTGGGCTAGCCCACGTACTAGCCGTGTGAACCTAGGCAATCACCTGACCTCTCTGCATTCCATTTCTGGTCTATAAACTGGAGATAATAATCTTGGTCCTGTCACTACCAGTCTTGTAGGATTTTCATGAGGTTCAGATAGACTAAGGATGTGAAACTGATTTGTAGACAGCGCCACGCTGCTTGGGTGGTAAGGAACTGTATCTGCGCACGAGTGTGCCCAGGGCGCTGGTCTGTGCTCAGGTCGGGATGTAAGTCTGTGGTTCTGCTAACACAGGGTAAGACGCAGGCAGAATGGAGCAGCACAGGCTGGCAGTCAGGAGCCTTTGGATCTGGACCCGTCCTTGACAGGCTGTGTGACCTTGGGCTAGTCCCTGCCTTCTCTGGTCCCAGGGTCCTCTCCCGAACAGTGACAGCCCTGTGCTTCGTGCTTCAGACACCCAGCCTCACCCTCCAGGGCAGGCAGGGCCGGTCCCACGTGCTCCCCTGAGATGCAAGTGAGCAGTGAGGGAGAGGGTCGAGAAGAAATCAGCAAAGAAGGGCTAGGGTTTGAGTGAAAAGGAAACGGGGAAGAGGGGGTGTGAGCAAGCCTCTGGTAGAGCGGACCCAAGGCCCACTGGACGGGGAGGGCAGGAGGCGGACAGAGGCGCTGTGCTGGCTACATTCATCTGGTCCGCAGGCCCAGGAGACCAACAGGAAATGCAGGGGGAGCCAGCTGGGGAGGCTGCAGATGGGAAGCTCCTCCTGGCTGGGGCCTCAGGTGAGACTACATGTCTTCTGGAGCCGGCTGGAGGGACGAAGAATAAGAGGAGCGTGTCTGTTCCTCCCCAGCTCCTTGCTTTCCAGGCCCTCCCTGGCTCCCAGACCCTGCTTTTCTCTTCCAGCTCAGTGATGGCCTCTGGACACATCGCAGGCCCCCTGCCCCTCACCTCGCCGTCCTCCACCTCCCGCCAGCTACTACCTCCTGGGCCATCCCTGCCTGCTTCTCTCCTCTCCCACCTCCCTCTAGCCCCCCTCTCCTCTTCTCTTCCTCCCCTCCCTTCCCTCTCTTCTCCCCCCTTCCCTCTCTGCCCCCTAGTTACTGCGAGCAGTGGCAGGTCTTCTTCTCACTGAGGAGTCTCTTGATCTGAGATGTCCGCTGTGCCCGGCGCTGTCCAGGGAGAAAGAGAGGAGTCGTGAGGGTCCCAGGCCTCTGAAAGGGAGCTGCCCCTTGGAGGGGGGCGTGGGAGGGGAGAGGCAGTGACTGTGGCTGAGGCCATCTGTCCCAGAATTAACTCTGCGCCTTCCTGTCTCTCCCTCCGCGTGGGATCTGGGACGGGGCCCAGCTGGCAGTGAGGCTGCTGAGCAGCGGGCCGAGGGAGCCAGAGCAGAAGCAGGTCACCGACACAGGGTATCCTTGTTGCCGCACAGGCCTCAGGTGCACAAGTGCCCCGCGGGGGAACGAGGGCGTCTGGGGAGACTCACTCACCCTGCGGTGCCAGTATTTAGCAGAGAAGATGCAAAATCCAGTGAGAAGCAGAAGACTGGCGACCCCCCCCAGCACCACAGCCAGAAGCTTCGGCCAGGCGCGGGCGAGCACCGGGGGCAAAACTGCAAGAGAGAGAGCTGTGCTCAGCTCCCTGCCCGCTGCACTCAGGCACAGGGCACGCAGCAGGGGGGCCCGAGGAGGGAGGGCCTCATTGCCCTGCCACACTTGGGTCTGATCCTTGGGCTGGGAGAGCGGGGCAGGGTGCACGGGGCCCTCAGGGGCCCCCAGGGCTGGAAGGGAAAGGCTGGGGAAGGGGTTTTAAGGTTTAGACACTGCACTGTACCCTGGGGAGCTAGAAGCGGCGGTCCACGCCATGTGCCGTGCACATGAATGTGTGTATGTGTGTGTGTGTCTCTCTGTCTGGGTTTGAAGAGGAGCCAGGGAGGGGGGCTCTTGGTCAGGTGGACCCCATGCCTGGGCTGTAGACCTTAGGGAGATGGGAACTTGTAGGGCTACAAGAGCCCAGGACCACACCCCACTTCACCTCATCACCCCTGTGTCCAGGCACCATACCTATAACCCACCCATCTCAGAGCAACTGGGAGGCTGGGTGGTCTCCACCAGCTTTGGGAGGGTCCCACGGTGGAGGAGGTCGGGGCTCGGGGTTAGGCCACGAAATCGGGACTCTCACTCACTCTTGACCTTGGATTCCAGCAGGACTTTGCCCTTGTCGCTCAGTAGACACTGCCACATGCCTGCTTCAGGGCCCAGCACCGTCACCAGCTTCTGCTGATCTGAGACCCTCATACTCTGGTTCTCCTTCTTCAAGCTCAGTGTCAGCCCGGGGGACGTGGGTCCCAGCACCTCACAGGTCAAACTGTTTGGGGACTTAGTCACTGCAGAGGGACAAGAGCCTGAGACTGGGAGCCTGGACCTCTGGGTTCCCAGCACCTCCATGCTCTAAGGCGATTCGTAGGACAGTGAAAATGATACTTTACATTGGCATTCCTCTTTTAGCCTCTCAGAGCACATTTTCATGCAGTTATGATGGAGGAAACAGGGTTTTTGAGGTCCAACAGTCTTAGATTTGAACCCCAGCCCCACTGCTTACTATCTGTGAGTCTCTGAACAAGTTACTTACCCACCTGAGCCCCAGACAAAAATTAAATGGAGAAATACATGTAGAGCGCTTGACTGGGGCCCGGCAGGTACAAAGCATCAAATATTAGCCGTTATTATTTGTGAAGTTGTTATGATGATCAAGGAGATAAGGATGGGGAGAACTCAGTGTGGCGTCTGACCTTGTCACCATCACTGTCGTACTGTTACCCTCTTTAGGAGAAAGCCGAGCCACAGAGGGGTCACAGAGGGTCGGGCAGAGGCAGAACTAGAGCCTGGTTCTCAGGGAGGACCCCTGGGAATTCTAGCGGAGGCCACCTTAGGCCGGCTCTTGGATGTCAGGGACGGACAGAGGATTGCAACCTCAGTTCAAAACCAGCCCTTGATTGGCTCCATCAGGCAGCCAGGGCCTAGGCATCCCTCTGGGGGCCTGTCCTGCCTTGGAGGGTCCCAGGGCCGGGGCCCTCCAGCCCCACCCGCCCTCACCTTCTCAGCCTATCTCCTCACCTCTCATCACCACGAGCTTCACTTCCTGATACAACTTCCCCTTGGTGAGGTTCAGGGTCAGGTTTCCAGAACCTGCGTACTGAGGCAAGGCCTGGGGCAGAGTCAGGCGGAGGGGGAGCGCCTTACTCAGGCGGAGCTTGAGGTCCTTGTGAGCCTTTCCCACAGTCACCTTCCCGTTGTTCAATGTGAAGGTGATCCAGGACTCGGGGGAGGAATTCCCCGTTGCCTGCAGCCAGCTCAGCTCCCCGCTCAGATTTTCATCTCCGAATGTGAGTGGGAAGGAAAAGTTCATCTGCTCCCCCTCCTTTGCATAGACTGTGCTGGAGACCTCCTGGAAGGCTGGAGGGGGACGGGAGAGAACCCGGGTCCATACGCAGGCACGCGGCGGGTAGGCACGTGGTGGGGGGAGACGGGAGGAGACCAGGTGAGTCCAAACACCCAGGCTGCCATTCAGGCGCTTAAACTCCCATCTACCTCTCCTCTCCTCTCTCAGCTCTGCACCCCAGGGAGGTCCCACGGCAGCACCCCCTCCCCCTAGAAGCCCTCCTAGAACAGCCCAGCCACAAGGGGCCTCTCCCTCCTCAGGATCCTAGAGCACAGAGGCCATTTGGCCTGCACCACTTGGGTACATAAGTTATCACCCTTCACAAGATAAGAGCAAATCCTGGCTGACTACGTGCCAGGTGCTGTTCTAAGTGCATTCCGTACGTCACTTCTGCCCATAACACGACAAGGTAGGCTAGACCATCCCTGTTTTACAGACGCAGAAACCAAGGCACAGAGAGGTTCAGTAACTTGCCCAAGGCCACACGGTTAAGCCAGAGCCAGGATTTCAACCAGAGTCCACACACTTCACCACCGCACACCCTACTGTGTGTCCCGTAAGCACCTGGAGGACAGGATCTGGGGTGGTGCCTGCCTTCTGGGCTCTCTTTTCCCTCCCAAAGCCTAGCTCAGGAGGCATCAAATTTGCAATGTCAGATTTCATCAGGACTGGCTCGCTGCTCTGAGTGTCCCTGAATTAGTGGCTTTGCCAACTTGGTGGGAGGGGGGAGCTGAGGCAACGGAGAACATAGACGCCCTTGATAGCCCTCCTTTGGGGTTTCCTCCTGGGTCTCTGGGGTCGCTCACGTCCTCACATCCCCTGTCCCTTCCTTCTCCCATGTCCACTACCCTGAGGCGTGGCTGTAAATGAGAAGCTTGAGGAAGAGAGGGCCCAGTATGTCCCCCAGGGCAGACCCAGAACTGGAGCAGCAGCGAGAGCAGAGGGACCGTCTGTCAGGCCAGGGGGCCTGCGGAGGAGGGGAGCGCCTCTTACCCAGCACCAGGATGTGCTTGTTGAACACCAGCGTCTGCTGGGCCTGGGAGACGGTACATGTCCAGGTGCCACTGTCCTGCAGCCCCACCTGGGGCAGTGACAGACTCTTGGCCTCATTCTTCCTTTTATTCCCTGGACCTTTCCATTGCACTGAAGGGTTACTACCAGAGGGGCCTTCCAAGGTCAGGGTCAGGCTCTGTCCCAGCAGCAAGCGGGTGTCCGAGCTGGCAGTCACTGTGGGGGGAGCAGGCCAGTTGTGTCACACACACGCACCATCTTCAAGGAGAAGGGAAGAAGCCAGGAGACCAAGGGTGTCTCTCTGTTACCCCCATCCCAGCATCTCCCTTCTGCCCATCCCCAGCCCAAGGCAGCGTTTCCCTCTCCCCTCCCCCTCTCCTTGTCTCTCTCAGTCCTTCCTCTGTCTCCTGCCTTTCCATTCCCCTCACCCCCACCCCTAGGTCTCTTCGACTCCCCCTGCCTGACCCAAGACCTGAGGAGGGGCTGAGGAGATGCAGCGGCCTGTCTGATCAGTCTCTGGACTGTTGAAATGCCACCAGCTCAGGTCCTGGTTTGGGTACAGGGATGGGAGTCAAGGAGGAAGGGAGATCGGCTGGAGGTGTCCTCATCCCAGGCTGCCCCACTCACGTCTGAACACCTGCAATTCCACCTCGATCTTCTTGTCCTCCACTTCGCAGATGTAAGTCCCCGAGTCAGGTACTTCAAGATCCTTGATGACCAGAGGAAAGGATCCTTGGTCCCACAGGTTTATTTTTGATTCGACTCGAGAGTTCAGGTTGGAGGCACCTGGGAGTAGAATGCCACTGTATTGAGGAGGTTGGGGTACCCTGGAGGCACGGCACCCCCTGGCGAGGGCGGTGCCCACAACTCTGCTGATCTGAGTTGCTCATTTCCAGCAGAATCTGCCTCGGGTCCTAATCTGAGAACCCCAGACTGGCGAGGAGGTCCCAACACATTCTTTTACCAGGCCAGGACATCTCACTAACCCAAAATATAAAATCTTACCTTCATTTAGAGAGCACCAACTCCTACATGCCAAACACTTTACATGCATCATCTCAAGTAATCTTCACAACAGTTCTGAGAAATAGGTACTGTTTTGCTTATCTTGCAAATAAGGAAAGTGAGGCTCAGAGAAATTAAGTAGTTGCCCAAACTCTTGCTAACACGTTATCGGCAGAAACATAAACCAGTACAATTTCTTTGGAAGGTAATTTGTTTTGTTTTCGTTTTCGTTTTTAAAATTTTTATTGGCGTAGAGTTGATTTTAAATGTGTTAGTTTCTGCTGTACAGCAAAGTGAATCAGTTCTGCATATACATACGTCCACTCTTTTTAAAATTCTTATTCCATACAGGTCATTACAGAGAATTGAGAAGAGTTCCCTGTGCTATACGGTAGGTCCTTATTAGTTATCTATTTTATATACAGTAGTGTGTATATGTCAGTCTTAATCTCCCAATTTATCCCTTCCCCTGGAAGGTAATTTGTAATGTCTACCAGAATTACAAATGCACATACAGAACTAAATGTTCATCAAGGAAGGAGAGGTTAAATAAATTAGAGTTCACCCATTCAGTGGAATGCTATAAGAGAAGAAGGAGAAGGATCTTTCTATTCTGAGATGGAATAATATCTAAGAAACATCATTAACTGAAAAAAGCAAGATATTAAGCAGGCTACCATTGCTTGAAAAGGAGGGGGAAAGTTATTTAACATCTATCTATCTATATCTATCTATCCATCTATCTATCTGTCTCTCTATCTACCTATCCTGCCTGGTATATGAACAAATATTTGTAGAGGTGAATGTAAGGAAATGGTCGCCTTAGTAGTCCCTAGGGAGAGGAAGTGCATCCCCATGAGACAGGTGTGGGAGGGCTTTTCACTTTATGCCCTTTTCTACCTTTTGAATTTATTTTATTTTATTTTATTTTTTTGTGGTACGCGGGCCTCTCACCATTGTGGCCTCTCCCGTTGTGGAACACAGGCTCCGGACGCGCAGGCTCAGCGGCCATGGCTCACGGGCCCAGCCGCTCCGCGGCATGTGGGATCTTCCCGGACCGGGGCACGAACCCGTGTCCCCTGCATCGGCAGGCGGACTCTCAACCACTGCGCCACCACGGAAGCCCTACCTTTTGAATTTTGACATCAGTAAGTGGTGGAGCCAGGATTAAGATTCAGGCTGTTGGGTACACTATGCAGTACTGTCTCTGGAAAGTTCTGCAAGCACGGACATGCGGCCTCCTCCAGTCTCCTCATCAGAACCACCAGCACCCAGAAGAAGCTCTTCTCTTTAGCTAACTATTTTCTATGTGCAGCAGCAGCCCCAGAACTTCATTACAATGAAGGGCTTTAGCAGCTAAATTTGCATAGCGAAGACACAGGCTTTTACTTAGAATGCATATTTGCAGGGATGGGGTGAAGGCGGCTGAGATAAAGCTCCCACCCTCAACCCCCTGGCCCTCTCCCCATTTTGGCCTTGGTGTGGGAGACGTACTGTCAAGTCGGCCGTCATTCTCCCTTCTTGCCTCTTCCAGACCCCACAGCCCCTTCCCGCTGCTCAGGGCCACCCTCTCCAGGAGACCTTTCCAGATAACCTGTAGCCCTGGGCTCACACCCACCCCCGATTTTCCTCCAGCTCTGCCCACCTCCCCTTTCATTTGTCCTGCAGGAGTCCCTACCCTACCTGCTCTCTCCCCTGGATCCGTGTGCTGGTTAGCTCCCCAATTTTTCTGAAATCCTACTACATTCCTTTTACAATCTACCAAACTTCTTGAAGGGGTAGCCTCCTCTGGTTCTGCCCCCGTGTCACTTCTTTCGATTCTCTCCTCCACATCTGAGCACCCTTCCCTTTTCTTCCCCTTGGACTCCTATTCTGCTGTCTACATTTAGGTGCTACTCCGGACTCTCTCCTGGATCCTCTTCCCCGTTTCTGTAGACATTCTCAATTCCACTGCATCCCCTGTCGGCTCTGCAGATGACCCCCAGCCCCAGCCTCTCGCCTACATCCTGGGCCCACGTTTCCAGTGGCCCAAGGGATGACTTTATCTGGATGTCCTGCCATCACCCAAAACGCAATTGGTTCCAAATGAAATGTAACACCCTTTCCCTAAAATAACTTTTCCTCCTTGCTTCCCTTTTAAAACGTCTTCCGAGCCTCGTCATGACCCCCTTGTCCGGACTGTTCCATACCTTGTAAAAGTGATTCTACTTTGTGAAAGGTCAAAGGTTATCAGTGCATCTGGGATCAATTCATGGAGGAGACCAGTACTGAACCAAGCCTTAAAAGAAGTTCAGGCGGTGAGCTAGAGGAAAGGGTTGCAGCAAGGACATCTAGGAAGGGGGAAAAGCTCCAGGAAAGCTGCACAGGCAACCACCTCAAAGCAGTGAGGAAGGGGCTTCCCTGGTGGCGCAGTGGTTGGGAGTCCGCCTGCCGATTCAGGGGACATGGGTTCGTGCCCCAGTCCGGGAAGATCCCACATGCCGCGGAGCGGCTGGGCCCGTGAGCCATGGCCGCTGAGCCTGCGCGTCCGGAGCCTGTGCTCTGCAATGGGAGAGGCCACAACAGTGAGAGGCCCGCGTACCGCAAAAAAAAAAAAAAAAAAAAGCAGTGAGGAAAACACCTGGGTGTGAGGTTTCTAGCTGGGGAGCTGCAGCAAGCGATGCTGAGGGGAAGAATGTCAGGCAGAGGCTTCCAGGCTTAGCCTAATGGACTAGGGAGTGAAACACGCAAAGCATTGCTTTGGGAGCCGGTACTGCTGCAGGAGGAAGAGAATTGAAGTAGGAGAGACTGGTAGCAGAGAGAATTGCCAGGAAGCTTCCACTGTAATCCAGGGGAGGGGTATGTGGCCTTGGCTAATGAGGGTGGAGTTCCCATGAGAACAAAGAAGATGAAACAGAAAAACACTTCCACGGGAAGGAATGGCCATAAGCAGTGACTGATGGGAAATCAGGGACTGAAGTAGGGGAAAAAAAAAAATTGGCTCTATGGTTCAGAAACTGGGGGAGTCAGGAGAGTGATGCTGCCGCGGTCAGAGATCAGGAAGCCGGGAAGGGGAGCTGTTCTGAAGGAAATTCAAATCATGGTAACAGAACAAAAACGTCAACACAAAAGAGGTAAGAACGTTTAGAAGGGAGTACATATGTTTCAATCTCACAGGCGATCATAGAAATGCAAATTAAACCAACAATGATATATTTTTCAACCATCAAATTAGCCAAAAAAAAAAGTTTTAAATATTACTATTCAGTGTCAGCAAGGGTGCTGGTAAGATAGGCACACAGTGACATTATTATCTAGACTTATTATAAATGGCTAGAACCTTTCTGGAAGTGATCTTGCAGTATATACCAACTTTTTTTTTTTTTTTTTTTTGCGGTACGCGGGCCTCTCACTGTTGTGGCCTCTCCCGTTGCGGAGCACAGGCTCCGGACGCGCAGGCTCAGCGGCCATGGCTCACGGGCCCAGCCGCTCCGCGGCATGTGGGATCTTCCCGAGCCGGGGCATGAACCCGTGTCCCCTGCATCGGCAGGCGGACTGTCAACCACTGTGCCACCAGGGAAGCCCTGTCTTTAGTTTTTAGAAGTTTAATTATGATGTTTTTTTTAAATTTATTTTATTTTTTAATTTTATTTTTGGCTGCATTGGGTCTTTGTTGCTGTGTGCGGGCTTTCTCTAGTTGCGGTGACCAGGGCTACTCTTCATTGCAGTGCGTGGGCTTCTCATTGCAGTGGCTTCTCTTTGTTGCAGAGCATGGGCTCTAGGCACGCGGGCTTCAGTAGTTGTGGCACTCAGGCTCAGTAGTTGTGGCTCACGGGTTCTAGAGCACAGACTCAGTAGTTGTGGTATACAGGCTTAGTTGCTCCACGGCATGTGGGATCCTCCTGGACCAGGGCTCGAACCTGTGTCCCCTGCACTGGCAGGAGGATTCTTAACCACTGCGCCACCCGGGAAGCCCTAAGAAGTGTCTTGATGTGGATTTCTTTAGGTTTATCCTGCTTAGGTTTTGCTCAACTTCTTGAATCTATAGGTTAATATCTCTTGCCAAATTTGCAAATTTTTCAGCCACTATTTTTTCCAGTACTTTTTCAGTTCAATTTTCTTTCCCTTCTCCTTCACTCATTGACACAAATATTACATCTTTTGTTAGAGTCCCACAAGTCCCTATGGCTTTGTTCATTTTTTCCACTCTATTTTCTCTCTGTTGTTCAGATTGTGTAATTTCTATTGTTCTATCTTGCAGTTCACTGATTCTTTCCTCTGTCCCCCCCACCCCAATGTGCTGTTGGGCTCATTCATTGATCCCTTGTATTTTGGTTATATTTTTCCATTCTAAAATTTCCATTTGGTTCTTTTTATATTACCCTTTTTTTTTGGCCAGGCTGTGCAGCTTGTGGAATTTTAGTTCCCCAACTAGGGATCAAACCTGGGCCCCAGCAGTAAAGCACCAAGTTCTAACCACTGGACCAGCAGGAAATTTCCAACATCCTCTGTTTCTTTGCTGAAGCTTTCTGGTTTTCATTTGTTTCAAGCATATTTGTAATTGTTTGCTGAAGAACTTTTTATCATGGCTGCTTTAAAGTATTTGTCAGATAATTCTATCCTCTCTTTCATCTCAGTGTGGGCATCTGTTGGTTCTTTTTTTCATCCAGTTTGAGATGTTTCTGGTTCTTAGTATCAAGAGTGATTTTCACTTGGAAACTGGACATTTGAGTGTTATGTTATGAGATTCTAGATCTTATTTAAACCTTCCTTTTTAACTGGCTTTCTTTTATACCGTTCTTATTACTGCCAGGTAGAGGAAGAAATCTAGGTTCTCCTCTCACTCTCCACTGTGCTAGAGGGGGATGCTCCTCATAACTGGTCAGGGGTGGAAGTTCCAGTTCCCCACGTGGGGAAGTTCCAGTTCCCCATGTGGTCTCCATAGATCCTGGTTACTACAGGGTGATGGTAAAGGTCTTGACTCTCCACTAGACCTCTTCTGACACCACCCCAGCAGGGTGGGGTGCCTCCTGACTGCTGGGTGGGGTGGAAGTCCAGGATCTTCCTGTGATCTCCACTGACTTTACAGGGGGTGGAGGAGCCTTCTCACTGGCTGGGGGGGATGCACAGCCCCATTCTCTACTTTGCATTCTCTGATCCCATCTCAATGGAGGTGTTGGGTGCCTACACAGCCTGGGTGGGGGTGTGTGGAAGTTTAAGCTCCCATTCAGCCTTTGTTGGCATGGGAGGGTGCGGGGTCACAGTTTTCCTCTGGTGTTTGGTTGAAGTAGAGCAGTCGTTATATTGAAGTTTTTTGTCTTGCTGGGTTGCTCCTTTCCTGGTCCTTTGACTAAAGAGAGCAGGCTTCTGTGAGGCTTATTTTCGTCTGTGCCCATCAGAGCTTCCAGGTTGCCGGCTTCTTCAGCTCCAAGACTGGGGTATTCGAGGCAAAAAGAAAACTCGCCAACCTGTTGTTCTTCAGGCCCTGAGGTCCCTACCGGTCTGCTCTCTTCTCAACACGTTTCAGAATCTTCTTACGTTAGTTCTATATGCAATGTCTAGATTTTCATTTGTATTTCATGAGAGGAAGAGTGAAGAGTATGTTACTATGGACTGAATTGTGTTCCCCCAAAATTCATATGTAGAAGCCCTAACACTCAATGTGGTGATATTGGGAGATAGGGAGGTAATTAGATTTATATGAGGCCATGAGGGTGGGGTCTTCCTGGAGGGATTAGTGCCCTCATAAGAAGAGACCCCAGAGAGCCCTCTCTCTCTCTCTGCCATGTGAGGACAGAGCAAGTAGGTGGCCGTCTGCAAGCCAGGAAGAGAGCTCTCTTAAGAACCCGACCATGGGGCTTCCCTGGTGGCGCAGTGGTTAAAAATCTGCCTGCCAATGCAGGGGACATGGGTTTGAGCCCTAGTCCAGGAAGATCCCACATGTGGCAGAGCAACTAAGCCCGTGTGGCACAACTACTAAGCCTGCACTCTAGAGCCCGTGAGCCACAACTACTGAAGCCTGCACTCTAGAGCCCATGCTCCGCAACAAGAGAAGCCACTGCAATGAGAAGCCTGCGCACCACAATGAAGCATAGCCCCCACTCGCCGCAACTAGAGAAAGTCTGCACGTAGCAATGAAGACCCAACGCAGCCAAAAATGATAAATAAATAAATAAATAAATAAAAGACCCCAACCGTGCTGGCACCCTGATCTCAGGACATCCAGCCTCCAGAACTGTGAGAATATGTGTTTCTCTTGTTTGAGTCACCCAGACCATGGTATTTTGTTATGGCAGCCCAAGCAGACTAATATGTATGTCTACTCAATTTTCTGGAAAGCCCTTGTTTTTTATTATCTGCATAGTTTCCCACAGTTGTACCATAGTTTAACCCTTTCATCATTGATGGGTTTTCAGTTTGAATTCTGTGCTTTCATATTATAAGCAATGCTTATAACAACATCCTTGCACAGGTTTCATGAAATATTCCTGATCTTATTTCTGTCAAATAGATTTTCCAGGGAATTCCCTGGCGGTCCAGTGGATAGGACTCCGCACTTTCACTGCCAAGGGTGGGGATTCAAACCCTGGTTGGGGAACTAAGATCCCGCAAACCGCGTGGCATGGCCAAATAAATAAATAAAATAAAACTATTTAAAAAATAGATTTTCCAGAATAGCTATTACTAGGTAAAAAGATTTTAGAACTTTGTATTTAGTAAACATTGACAGATTACTTTAAAAAATTAGCCTAATAATTGATTGTCCCATCATGATATAATGTTCTGAGGGAGTAGGATAAAAAGTATGTATAGTATGATATCATCTATGTAAATAATATATATTTCCCACACTAAACAAAGATCAGAAGGAAGTAAATGAAAATGTTAACAACAGATATCTCTGAGTGGTAGAATTATGTGTGCATTTGATTTTCTTCCTTATTCTTTTCTGCATTTGCCAAATATTCTATAATGAGCACGTAATACTTTAAAAATCTGGAGAAAAAAAGTTAACATCAATAAAATTTACATAAAGGAAGTAACATACTGAAAAGTGCACACTGATATACAGTTGCATCTTACTATAGCAGATGCCATTTCAGCAAAATTTGTATAATAAAAAGATATCTAAAGAGCAAGCTGACCTGGCCCACAGATTTCACTTCTAGGAATTCATCCTACAGAGACATTTGTACGTTTCCAAAGATACCAGGTTTGACTCACTGAAGAATTCTTTTTTGTGAGAGCAGTAAAATGAAAATAGCCTAAGTGTCGAACAATATGGGATTAGTCAAATAAATCATGGTATAATTATACAAAAGAACTATGCAGTCACAGAAAAGAAATGAGGTAGAAATATATAGAGAGGGACAGATATATGCAGATACAGATAGATGCACACACATATTGAATACAGAACAATCTTCAAAATACCTGCATAATTTTAAGAAAAAAAAAAAACCCAAGGTTAGAACCAGGGGCATTGTTATGGTGTGCTCATTGCCTGAATGTCTCTTTTGTTCTTTACTATATTATATCCCCAGCACCTAGAACATTATCTAATTACTTAATTAACATATAGCCTCTCTCTCTCTCTCTCTCTCTCTCTCCATATATATATATACATATAATATACACCCATATATGATAAATTGATTTTATGTAAGAAGAGAGGGGAACCTATATATATATATATGCTTCTACATGCATGGTTCCTCTCTTTTTTTTTTTTTTTTTGCGGTACGCGGGCCTCTCACTGTTGTGGCCTCTCCCGTTGCGGAGCACAGGCTCCGGACGGGCAGGCTCAGCGGCCATGGCTCACGGGCCCAGCTGCTCCGCGGCATGGGGGATCTTCCCGGACCGGGGCACGAACCCGTGTCCCCTGCATCGGCAGGTGGACTCTCAACCACTGCGCCACCAGGGAAGCCCCCATTCTATTGCTTTTAATGAAAGTAGACCAAGTATGGTCATGGATCTGCAGCAACAATATTCGTGAAATCATGGGTTTTATATGATAGCTATTTTTCTAATATCCATTAACATAATGAAATTATAATAGACCACCAGAAGCCATTCCCCAGCCCACCAGCAGCTGGCAGAGGGAGGCTCTGCACTTGGAGGGTCCCTGAGACTCTCAGCTGGAACCTCCAGGATCCCAGAGTTTCCTAGGAGCTGGGCTCTGACACCAGGGGTGTTCAATCCCTGGGGCTTTCCTCTCTGAACGGGGAGTGGGGCCAGCCTACCTTTGTGCCAGAAGTAGCCGTGACGCCCCAGAATCTTGGTCTGGTAAGAATTTTTCCAGCTGAAGAACAGGCTCTTATTCTGGGAAGCCTTGCAGGGCAGCTCTGCGAGTTCTCCTGCCTTACCCAGCACCACTTTCTTCCCCTGAGTGCCGGCTGGGAGCATCACTAGGTGGAAAAACAGGGGGTCAGGCTTCGAGGGTGTGGCTGCGCTGCCTCCGCCTTAACCGCCCCACACACACACTGCATTTCCCAATCGGCCCCTCCTCCCAGGCCACCTGCACCCAGACTCCAAGTCTGAGCACTCACCCAGTTGCAGCACCAGGAACAGGTGCCTAAGAGAGGTTCCGGGGTCCATTGTGGCTTTGCTGAGGCAGGCAGGGACCTGGGCCTTCCCCCAAAGGAAAGGCAGGGCCTGGGGGAGACACCAGTCATCAGTCAGCAGGCGTTCACCTGGCCTGGGACCCCTTCAGGACCTGGACAGCCAGGCCAGGACCTAGACGTGCAGATCTCTAAACAAGACACCCACTGGACGTGCCACACATGCTGTACCCAGACCGGGGGTGGGTTCTCTGCCAGGTGGGACCAGAAACGGATTCTCGGAGCAGGTGGTAAATTGGGACTAGGACCAGGGAGCCAAGCCAGGTCATGAAGGTCCTTGAGTGCCATACTGGGAGGCTGGGACTCGACCCTGGGCGCTAGGGAGATTTACTTAGAGAAGGACAGGAGTAGATTTACAAGATAGATGCCTTCAGCTGTTGAGCAAACAATGAGCTGGAGGAGGTCAAACACTGGAGGCAGGATTTCAAGAATCCTGGTGAGAAAACTCCAAACTACAACTAGAACTACCATATGACCCAGCAATCCCACTACTGGGCATATACCCTGAGAAAACCATAATTCAAACAGACACATGCACCCCAATGTTCACTGCAGCTCTATTTACAATAGCCAGGAGATGGAAGCAACCTAAGTGTCCATCATTGGATGAACGGATAAAGAAGATGTGGCACATATATACAATGGAATATTACTCAGCCATGAAAAGAAACGAAATTGAGCTATTTGTAGTGAGGTGGATGGACCTACAGTCTGTCATACAAAGTGAAGTAAGTCAGAAAGAGAAAGACAAATACCGTATGCTAACACATATATATGGAATCTAAGAAAAAAAATGTCGTGAAGAACCTAGGGGTAAGACAGGAATAAAGACACAGACCTACTAGAGAATGGACTTGAGGATACGGGGAGGGAAGGGTAAGCTGTGACAAAGTGAGAGAGGCATGGACATATATACACTACCAAACGTAAAATCGATAGCTAGTGGGAAGCAGCCGCATAGCACAGGGAGATCAGCTCGGTGCTTTGTGACCACCTAGAGGGGTGGGATAGGGAGGGTGGGAGGGAGGGAGATGCAAGAGGGAAGAGATACGGGAACATATGTATATGTATAACAGATCCACTTTGTTATAAAGCAGAAACTAACACACCATCGTAAAGCATCATTTAACTCCAATAAAGATGTTAAAAAAAAAAAAAGAATCCTGATGAGACAAGATGAGGCCTGAACTCAGAGAGACGGACTTGAGGGAGGAGCTCTGAATTAAAACTCCCAGGACTGGGACTTCCCTGGTGGTCCAGTGGGTAAGACTCCACGCTCCCAATGCAGGGGGCCCAGGTTTGATCCCTGGTCTGGGAACTAGATCCCGCATGCATGCCACAACTAAGAAGTCTGCATGCCGCAACTAAAGATTCGCATGCTGCAACTAAGACCAGACACAGCCAAAATAAATAAATAAATAAATATTTAAAAAATAAAATAAAACTGCCAGGACTTGGGGCCTGATTCAGTGTGAGTGATGCGGCCAGAGAAAGAGCAGAGGGCGATTCCCTGCTCACTGTCAGACCGACCCTACGAGGTCTCTGAGTGGGACAAGGAGAAAGATGATGTTCCAGAGTTTCTGTGGGCTTGGAAGACAGACAAGGCTGTGGAGGAGGGGGTCGCAGAAAGGCTCTGAACAGGCCTCAAGGAATGGGCGGCACTGGGTTGGAGCAGTGATTCTCAGTGTGTGGTCAGAGGTCATCAGCAGCAGCTGATACCTGAGAAAGGTCCACCCCAGAACTGCTGAATCAGAAGCTGGGGGTGTGTCCAGCCGCCTGTGTTTTCACAAACCTCTGGGCGACTGATGGACGGCTCAAGTCTGAAAGCCCTGAGCTAGCTGGAAAAGAAAGGGGAGGGGCATCCCACTGCCACGTGCAAGGTCAGGGGGCTGTGGAGGGAAGTAGTGGGGGGTGACATGGGAGGGGGCGTGGAACCTGACCTTGAATCTTCAGAGGCAGGCTAGAGGGTGAGGACTCGGCTCTGCAGGCCACTGGGAGTCGCTGCTGTTTTTCTGAGCAGAGATGTGAGTGGTCTTTGTAGAGCTTTAGGAGGCTTGATGTGGTAACGGGACAAGACAGATGACATGGAGGAAGTAGAGACTAAAGGAAGGCCACCAGACAGTGCCTCGAAGGCAGGCAGGGGCAGGCTCGAGTGCCTTCCAGCGAGCGGGGTGGAGGAGGGTTGGACTGGGAGTTTGGGATTAGCATATGCAAACTTATATACAGAATGGAAAAACAACAAGGTCCTATTGTGTAACACAGGGAACTATATTCAATATGCTGTAATTAACCATAATGGAAAAGAATATGAAAAAGAATGTACATATGTATATATATACGTACCTGAATCACCTTGCTGTGCAGCAGAAGCTAACACAACGTTGTAAATCAACTGTACTGCAATTTAAGAAAAGTGTCTTTGAACTCCAGGCCCAGGCTGTAAGCGGGCCTCAGAGCATAGACGGCCTTGGGGGCAGTGCCGGCATGCACCTGGCCCAGAGTTTGTGCACCCAGACCTACTTTTCTCTCCCCCTCTGCTGCTCTTTCTCTCCCCCGAGACCACCTTTGCAATGATCTGCCCCCTCTGAACTCCCACAGCCTCCCACTCTGAACTTGACACCCCCTTGGGCACATCCCACCTTCTACCTTCGGGTGCAATGACTTGGGTTCCCACCTCTCCTCCACCACCCTGATCTCCTCTGGGTTAGAGGTGATGGTCCGGCCAGCAATGCCGCCACTGGCACCAGCTGGAGCACAGAGAAAGGTCTCGGGTTGTGTTTGGGTAACTTAAACCAAATTGAATTGAACAGAAGAGGGGAAATCACTGATCACTTTTTTCTGTACTCAACATGTTAATTCTGTTACTAAAATGGGTCATTGAAGGGTCTGTACCCACCCAAGCCTGGCCTGGATGAAGCCCAATCATCCCGTCCACGCTGCCTGTTCTTGTGCGCACCCCCCCAGGCATGCTCCTTCCTCTCTGCCCTGCTTTCCACAAGGAGGCTGACTGCTACACACCCTACACAGCGCGTCATCCCGGCTCCCTCATGCTCCAACTCCTGGTTGGGGTTGGCCGCTGGGAAGCACCCACAAGAGATGGGAGGGCCGGGGAGAGAGGTGGGGGTATTTTATCCTTACTCTCTCCCGGCTCTGGGCATATTTTCTGGCAATGGCTGTATTCCCTCTCTCCCCGCTCCCTCCCCTGGCAACGGCAGCTCCTGTCAGATGGCCCCCTAACCACAGCTCAAACCCTCACTGGGTTCTGGAAACAACAGGTTGGCCCTTTCCCCTTCAAGACTCTGCCTCTTCCTACTGGTATCTGGTTCCTCACATGCTGGTTGGGCCCCTGTCCACACCTCTTTCTGCAGATGGTCTTGAACCATCTGAGACGCATTCTGCTTCCTGTTGGGCACTGATCCATGATTAGGATGTAGCACTCAGATGGGTGCTGAGGGCTTGGTCCTCCTTGTGAGGTTTGGGGGGCAGGGGGAAAGCCCCCTCCTCCTCCTCATCTGCTTTCAGGCAGCCTCCTCCCCATCTGCCTGAAAGAGGAACTATCCCGGGCCCAACTCACGGTGGGAACTGGATAGAATTCTTTTAAACCAGGGAAATAGGAAGAGAAGAGGTCATGAAGAAGGTTTCCAGGAAAGGAAGAGGGAGGCTAGTCACGGGCGAAGTTGTTTTGCAAGTTGGCCTAGGCCGTGGAGGCACAGAGGGGAAGGCTGGGGTGAAAGTGTAGGGCAGGGCACGCTGACATCTGAGAGCGGGTCCCACGGCCGCCACCCCAGACTCACCGTGTCCTTGATGAGTGGAGAGTGAAGGAGTCTGCATGTGGGATAGCCCTTCCCTGGGGTCCAAAGTCAGCCTAGATGCCTGAGCAAGGTTGGGAACATTCTTGCCTCTCCCCAAGTGGTGGTCATTCTTTCTTCCCCACTCGGTGATCCTGGGGTCTGCGCAAGGGCCACCTCTCGCCACCAGCTCCCTGCGCTGCCACCGCAGGCCTCAGCTTGATGGGGGAGGTTCTGGGTTTCCAGCCGCTGTTTGCTTTGGTGCCTGGGGCCTCTGCTGCTGCCTCAGAGAGCTGGCCTTTGATTTCCACATCCTCAGCCTCCCCAGAGGCGCTCTGCCCCGGTACCGTAGCATCCTGTACACCACAGCCCCTGAGAGCGGCTGGGAGGGCCCGCTGGTCCCCGAGGCCCTGGCTCCTCTCTCCCCCCGTTTCTCTGCTCACATCTGTGCATTCCTGCACCTATGCTTCCCCACACTGATGCCTCCACCTTCAACTCCCTGCATCCGTGTCCCCCTTCCTCTGTGCCTCAGACACCAGGAGGTGAGTCTGGCTCTCCTGGGCTCACCTTAAGAGCCCCTTGCCTCTTCTCCTTTAGCATCCCTCCTCTCTCCAGCTGCCACTACTCTCTAGGCCCTTCTGGCCTGGAAACCGGCATCCAGGCCTCTGGCAGGGATGCAGGCTTCCACAAGCCTCTATGTGAAGGGAGCCTGCAGAACACAGCCTGGAGCCCAGGGGCGGATGCCGGGGAGATGGCTGCAGGCTGGACAAAGGGAAAAGGACAGGGACTTCCCTGGCGGTCCAGTGGGTAAGATTCCGCATTCCCAATGCAGGGGGCCTGGGTTCGATCCCTGGTCAGGGAACTAGATCCCACGCGCATGCCACAATGAAGATCCAGTGCAGCCAAAATAAATTAATTAATTAAATTAATAAATATTAAAAAAAAAAAAGAGAGAAGGGAAAGGACAGATTCAGAGAAACACACAGAAGCCCCAAGGGAGGATGACGAGAGGATGGGTAGGAAAGAGGGCGGCAGGGAGAGACCCAGAGCAGCTCATTAAAGCAACAGCTGCACTTCACACAGTCCACGATCACACACAAAGCCCAGGGGCGTACAAACAAGGTAGGGGCAGAGGTTAAGCGAAGCAAATTCTGAGCAGGACACCCAAAGAGAGGCGAGGAGAGGCCAGAGTGGCGAGGCCCCGCACACCCTTGGCGCCCCGAGCCTCCCCGCCCCGGGCTGCGCTGAGGAGCGAGGCTGGGGGGGAGGAGGCGGGCGCATCCCCACCGCAGCGCCGGTCTGTGGTCCTGCAGGCGCTTTCATCTCCTCCCCACGGCCCCCATCAGCCCCCTCCAGCCCCGCCGCGGGATGCGGCCTCCACCGCACGCGCCCGGGTGCTGCTGCTCCCCGGCTTCACAGGAACTAACTTCCTAGAGACGCGGTCCCTCTAAGGGACCCTTGTGGTTCCCTGGCTGCAACCTCCGCCATCCTCTCCTTTGCCTCTGCCGCCCACGTGGGGAGAGCGGAGCCCCCCTCCTACCACAATCCCCCGAAAGGTGCAGAACAGTCCTCAGCCTCGGAGCCCACAAACCCAGGCCCCCGCCTGCTCCTCCCCGACACCCACCCTCACCAGAGGTGGTTCATTCAACCAGCGCTCACTGAGGGTCGACAGCGCGCCGGGCCCTCGGTCTCCAACTGCGTGGCGGACATCACCGTGGCCAGGATCAGGGCCCGAGGGCTGAGGGGCTTCTGCCCCAAACCGGTCGGTGGGGGGAGTTTGTATCCCAGGGGGGCCTCTTCTACCTAAGGGGCCCCACGCTGAAAGAGGGAAACAGCCCGGGGTTCTCTCTGACCTGGTCCTCTGGGAACCCTTTCATCTGAGGTGAGGAGGGCGGCCATTTTGTTCGAGCCCAGAGCCTACACAGCGCAAGAAATCGTTTGTCAGAACATGAGGTGCGTGACCTCCCCCATCAGGTTCTACCCTCAGCCTCGCAGCCCGAAAAAGTCACGCCACAAGAGCAGGACGTTCAGGAAGAGCTCTCCCACCCAGAGTGAAATCTTTGAATTAGCGAGAATGGGGCCTATTTTGAGGAATCTGACCGTGGGGAGGGAGGCCCTTCGCCCAGAATCCAGCCAGGAAGGGAGGACAGAGGACACCCAGGGAACAGGGCTGGAGGCCAGGGAGGCCTCAGGAAAGAGGAAAGGACCCAGGGCATGGAAGTGGAAGGCTGGGGTCCTCAGGGCATCCCACTTGAGGGGATCACCTCCTGCGTGCTCCCCCACCACACACACACACACACACACACACACACGCACACACACACACGCCCACCAAGCCCAGGGAGGGTCTGCAAATCTTTTTCTAATCCCCACTAGCCTCCTTTTGCAGAGCAGCTGAGACACCTAAAACCAATTCCTTAGAACCAATTTTTCTAACGATGTCGCGGCCTAAAAATACGTGTCTGTCACTCTTACAGCACGCCATGCCGAAGAGCTCGGTTTCAACCCTTTCTGGGAATGTTACCTTTCAACTGCTTCATTAACCATTTTGAAGCTAATTAAAGTGGAAGTGCCTTTAGACATATTGTTCAAAAATCCTAAAAATGCACAAAGAAGTCAACAAAAGTGTAGAAACCCATAAACAGGGAGTCGATGGAGGCTACATCAATCACACAGCTTACGAACTGCTGCCAGTATGCGTTCTGGTGTGAGTTTTTGGTGATTGGGTCATTGGGAAAATTAATTTTGGGGGAGAGCTGTCTCTAGACCAGATTCTACTTCTCTTTCTCTTTTTCTTGCTTTTATTTTCTTTTCTCTTTTCCTTTCTTTTTTCTAGGCCTCCTCCCTCCTTAATATTTGTTGATTATTTTTATGTCTTTCCCATCCCTCCTTCCCTCTTGTCTTCTTTTCCCCTCTCCCTGTCTTCATCTCCTCCACTCCCCATGACTAGTGGCCTTTCTCAGCCCGGGGCACCCATTCCTTCTCTGTTCTCGGAGTCACCCTTCCGAGTCAACACCCTTCCGCTCCGGGAACCGAGCTGTGCGCCGTGGGACCGCGGAGAGAAGTGTGGCGTAATCCCCGGCCTCTGCAAGCTCCCATTTCCAAGGGGAGATCAATGCTCATGAAATGCAAGAGAAGGTGGTCAGAGCTGTGGGCAGAGACCTGGAAATCCAACACGTCTTCTGTGACATTCCTCTCCCCTTCCCCGACCCTCGGGAAGGAACAAAGCCCTGTCTGTTCCTCTTACCTCTGGGCCTGGATCTCTCTTCCCCTCTGCTTCTTGCACAGGTGTGTCTGTGTGAGCGTTGGGAGCGAGAGCCCACGGGGGAGAGCGCCTGTTACTTCTGCAGAGATGTTCTCAAACGGAGAGACAGGAAGCCTGGTAGTGAGGCTCCTCCACGCCCCAGGCCTGGGCCAGCCCCCAGCGTCACCACCTGGGGCTGGGGTCCCCACCCCCTGCTTCTTGGGGAAGTTGTCAAAATGAAAATGGCAAAGTCAAGGGAAAAACATCTGTAGAACCCGGCCAGAGCCCAGAGCGTCACTGCGCTTCTCACTGAGTAGCGAGAAAAAGGGTCACTGTGCTTTTCGTTGGGTGGCAAGAAAAAGATTATATCAGTGATGCTACAGTCTGGCCTGGGCTTCAGGGAAAGCAGACATGGGAGGCGGGGAGATAGAGGGTCTACGATAGCCGTTGTGGTCAGCCCCACACAGCCCCTGGCTCCAGGGCCGTGAGGACATTTGTTCAGGGGGGGCTTCTGGGTCTCCCTCCCCAGGGGCATTATAGTTGGGCCCGTGTAGCAGAAAGGGCCTGGGCTGAGGCATTTCAGACACCCAGAGTGACCATGGACCAGGCTCCTTTCCTCTGGGCCTTCGTCTCTGGCCAACCCTCAAATGTTTCTCTCTGGTCCAGATCTCTCATGAGCACCAAATGGGGGTATCCGTCTGCCCATTGGGTTTCTCCGTTTGCATGCTCATCAGACATAGCAAACTCAATGCTTCCCAAACCAAATTCATCCCCTGAATACTACTACCCTCCGAGCCTACGTCTTTTTTTTTTTTTTTTTTTTTTTTTTTTGCGGTACGCGGGCCTCTCACTGTTGTGGCCTCTCCTGTTGCGGAGCACAGGCTCCGGACGCTCAGGCTCAGCGGCCATGGCTCACGGGCCCAGCCACTCCATGGCATGTGGGATCTTCCCGGACTGAGGCATGAACCCGTGTCCCCTGCATTGGCAGGCAGACTCTCAACCACTGCGCCACCAGGGAAGCCCCCAAACCTACTTCTTGTTCCAGTTTCCCACTCAGTGAGGGCTCCACCACCCACCAAGCTGCTCAAGCCCAAGGAACTGGGTGTAATCTCTGACTCCTTCCTCACCCACCCCCTCCCATGTATTTATTTACCAATTCCCCCGGGCGTTACCTTCTAAGCAGCTCTGAAGTCTGTCCAAGTCACTCTGCCCACCACCACCACTCCAATCCACGGTTCCATCATCATCCTTCACCTGGACCACAGCTCCTGCCTCCTCATTGGCCTCCTGGCCTCTCCATTCTACCTTCCTCCAGGCCATCCTCTGCACAGCAGCCTGAGTGGTCCTTCCAATATGCGCGTGTCATCACGGCATTCCCTTACTATGAACAAAAGTGGCTAGTTCAGCTTGCAAGTGCAACTATTAATACAAGTGTTTCTATTGATACAACCATTGTGCTTTATTTGCAGCCAAAGCACTTTCTGCTACTTCTCATTTCATAACACAGTGTACCCAAGGGTTGAGAGTTAATACAATTAGTATTTATTTACTTCTTCATCAAGTGCATTCTAAAGTGAAACTGGCATTAATTTTTTCTTCTTTTTTTACTGCAAGTGCCTGGCGGTGGAGAGCACGATGACCATAGCAAGGTTTGACACCATGACCTTGATTTGTGCTAAGGCAGCAGTCTAACCCAGAATTTGCAACATCACTGTAATGTCAACATAGTGACAAAGGTAAATAATGTCCTATTATTTTTATGAAAATGGTTTGACCTGGCAACCCCCGCTCCCCAAAAGGGTCTCAGGGACCCCCATGGGCCACACGTTGAGAATCACCAAACTGGAAAACTTGTATCCACTCTTTAAATCTTAGCTCTCTCTCTGCACAGACCTTTAGTTGTCCCCCAAATCTGTTTTCTCCTTCTTCCTTAGTAATAGAACCCTCGATTTTTAGCTGAGCTCATTGTTGCCCAGATTTCAGTGATATTTCCCAGCCTCCCTTGCAGCTGGGTATGGCTAAATGACTCGGGTTTGGTTAATGGAAGTAAGAGCAAGTGTTAGGTGCAACCTCTAAGGCTTGTCCTTCAAGGGAGAGGGTGTGTCCTCCTTCAGGCAGGAATGCAAACATCCTTCCTGTGTACCGCCTGCCTGCTTTTCTCATTTACATGACTGAGCAGGCTCCTGTAGGCATTTAAGATTATAACCCCTGACCTGGCCCAGTTCTCTCCATTCATTGGTATATTCAACAAGTGTGCGGTGTTTAACAGCCCAAGGCACGCTGCTGGGGCCCGGGGGTGTGATGTTCAGTAAGCTAGACATGGTGACACGGACACTAAACATTTAATAATTCCATCACAACTGGATAAGTGCCACAAAGGGAGAAGCACAGAATGTTGGGACAGCTTATCATAGGGAACCTTATTGCAACTGGGAGGTTGAGAAAGGCTTCCACGGGAAGCATAGATCAGTAACCACTGGGCTCTGCTCTCAGTGAAAGAAAATTCCACATAACAGAGGCTGGAATGAGACTGAAGTTGATTTCTCCCCTGAAGGAAGCCTGGAGGCGGGTGGTCCAGAGGTGAGGGTTGTGGGGTGAGGAACAGCACACCCTCATCCTCCGCGTGACCCCTCCTCCTAGTCTGAGAAGGCTGCTCGGGCGCCCCAGTTGAATGAAGGTTCCCTTGTGGTAAGACCTCCCAGTACCCTGTGCGGCTTCTCCCTTGGAAGCACTTATCCAAGTGAAACAATTATGAAATTGTCGTTTAGTGTCTGTCTCACGGGCTACAGTGATGACCACATCTGTCTTACTTAGCACCCAGCAGAGAGCCTGGGGCCTGGTAGACTCTTAATACTTGTCGAATACTTTTTAAAATATTAAGTTGTATTGATATTGATTGATTTTAAATATATGGTGGTAATAGATACATCCCATAAAATTTACCATTTTAACCATTTTTAAGTGTTCAGTTCTATGCCATTAAGTACGTTCATGTTATTGTACAACCTTCACCACCATCCATCTCCAGAACTTTTTCATCTTCCCCCACTGAAACTCTGTCCCTCTTAAATGCAAACTCTCTGTTTCCCCCTCCCCCCAGCCCCTGGCTGTTGAATACTTTCTGAATGAATGAATGCAGAGGGGCTAGAGAAAGGCTCACAGACTTAAATGCCTATAGGAGCCTGCTAAGCACTATAACTGAGAAAAGCTGGTAGTAAACATTAGGGAGGGGTGAAGACTGAGGTAAAAAGAGGCCCTGCCTCAGCTACTGAGGGCAGCTACTAACCACACAGCTCCAGCTGAGCTGACAGTAGAGGTTGTACCAGAACATGAACCCAGAGTCGCCAGCTCTGCCAACATTTCAACAGAAGGTGGAAAACCAGACATTTATGTAATATCTCCTAATTTTAATGTTGGCAACTAATTTTGTGTTTTGTTCTAACACTGAATAAATCACACAAAGCATTCCAAGGGCTGGATCTAGCTCAGGGCCCACCAGTTTGCAACTGATGTACCAGATGGACGGTGTGATGCCACCCAGCTCTTGGGTCTGTGGCCTGTGAAGATGGGTTCCCAAGAACCAATGCCTCCCTCTGGGGTTTTCAAGCAGGAAAAGAAAAGGGGAAGAGACAGCAAGTTTATATTGAACATGTAGAACTGCTGTGTGCTTTATATGGTTGTGTATTTTATTTAATCCTTACAGCAATGATCGGGCATAAGTATTATTTTCCAGACCATACAGATGAGGAAACTGAGGCCCGAAAAGTTTAAGAGAATCACTAACAGTCGCAAAGCTGGTAACTACCCCTGATGGCACTAGGATTTGAACTTACCTGCTTGGCCCCTAGTCCCTGGATGGTCCCCCTCACCCTACTGCCTCTCTCCTCTGCAGTAAGAAAGGCTAGGAGGACTTCCCTGGTGGCACAGTGGTTAAGAATCCGCCTGCCAATGCAGGGGACACGGGTTGGAGCCCTGGTCCGTGAAGATCCCACATGCCGTGGAGCAACTAAGCCCGTGCGCCACAATTACTGAGCCTGTGCTCTAGAGCCCAAGAGACACAACTACTGAGCCCATGTGCCACAACTACTGAAGCCGTGTGCCTGGAGCCCGTGCTCCACAACAAGAGAAGCCACCGCAGTGAGAAGCCCGCGCACTGCCACAAAGAGTAGCCCCAGCTCGCAGCAATTAGGGACAGCCGGTGCGCAGCAACGAAGACCCAACGCAGCCAAAAATAAATAAATAAAATAAATTAAAAAAGAAAGGCCAGGATGAAGGGGGAAGGGCAAGATAGGGGTAGGTGGTTAAGAGATACAAACTACTATGTATAAAATAAACAAGCACAGGGAAATATAGCCATCATTTTGTAATACCTTTAAATGGAGTATAATCTATAAAAATATTGAATCACTATGCTGTACACCTGAGACTAATATAATATTGTAAATCAACTATACTTCAATTAAAAAAAAAAAGAAAGGTCAGGATGAGGCGGCGGGAAGTCTTCTCCCACAGCAACGGAGGGGGTAGGAGGCCAGTGACCTCATCTGGGGCTTCTGAGGCTTGGCGTCACCAGGATCCCTCACATCTAGAGAGAGATTTTCCATTTTCAAAGCACTGTCACCTACATTAGCATATGCCAGACCTTTTCAGCACGTATTACTATCCTCATTTTACAGAAGAAGAAACCGAAGTTAAGCTCTCTGCTCCATTATATGACGGTAGGCACGGAGCATGGGGGTTTCCAGAAGTCTCCTGGTTCCTGAGACAAAGCTATTTTTGCCGCGTGTATTTTGTCTCCAGGCTGGAGGTGCGGGGGTAGACCGGGGGGGAGCAAGAGATGGAGGCAGAGGGTAGCCAGCACCCAGGCTGCTGACAGAGTGTTGGGGACCAGGCTGTGGGAGGAGGGGTGGGGCCGCCTGTGGAGCAGGGAGGTTGGAAGCCCCAGGTGCAGTCCTGTGGTGGCCTCCTCACCAGAGCAGCTGCAGTGGCACCCTCCACAGCCTCAGCAAAGCGGGTGCGAGTGGGGCTTGGGGAGGGGGGAGGGGGAGGGGGGAGGGGAGGGGAGGGGAGGGGAGGGGGAGGGGAGGGGAGGGGAGGGGAGGGGAGGGGGAGGGGAGGGGAGGGGAGGGGAGGGGAGGGGGAGGGGAGGGGAGGGGAGGGGAGGGGGAGGGGAGGGGAGGGGAGGGGAGGGGGAGGGGAGGGGAGGGGAGGGGAGGGGTAGGGGAGGGGAGGGGAGAGGGGCACAGAGGCTGTTCTCTGGGAAGCAGAGTTCTGCAGGGCTGAGTCACCTCCACCCAGGCCACATTCCCCCCGGTTCCACGACCACTTTCTACAACTCCCAGAGGGTGGTTGCAAGGCCTCCCGCCCCATGGGAGGTATGAGCAGGCAAATTTCAGAGCCCAGCCTGGGCTCAGCCAGCTGGCACCTGCAGGCCCTGGAGAAACTGTCAGCCACAGAGTGGAGCAGATAGAACCCATCCCCACCCGAATCTCATTCCCTTCAAAGGTCGAACCCCACCTTGGGGTGGGCCCGAGCAGGGAAAGCTAAGCGCACCTCCTTTGGGGGAGGGGTAACAGCAGGAGCCCAGGCCTAGTACCCTGGCTGCTGCGGGAGGTGAGGCCGGGACCTTTGTGGGGCTGCCCTGCCCCGTGGAGATGAGAAGACCAGATCAGGGGTGGGGGACACACCGGCAACGGTGACCACAGGCCTGAAGGCGCACAGTATGGCCTCTTGCCTGACACGCTGGACTGGGCAAAGCTCTGGACCTCGTTTGGCCTCCAGAACTTCTGGAGGAGGCTGTCAGGTCCCTGGCAGGGCTGGGGGTGGAGGTCCTCAGAGAGGCCTCTTCCCCCTCTTGGCCTATGTCTCTCTCGGGCACTGTTCCCCACCATGATAGTGGGGTGCAACATGGCCCCCGCGATTGCTGCTGCCTTCACCTCACACCCTCATGCTGTCCCCGACACTGTACGAGCATGGGCTCTGTGGCCAACAGAAAACGGCAGAAGGGATGGCATGCCACTCTCCAGATTAGGTTGTAAAGACATGTAGTGTTCGTCTTGCTAGGTCATGGGCAGCCCTGTGAAGAGGCCCACGTGGGGAGAGGCCAACGCCCCTGGCGGGCAGCCACCTGAGGGAACTTTTCACCACCAGATCCTCCAGCCCAGCCCAGCCTTCAGATGCCTACAGCCCTGGCCCAAATCGTGGCAGAAACCCCCGTAAGAGGCCCGCACCAGAACTACTCAGCCAGGCTGCTTCCAGATTCCTGAACTTGTGAGATAATATCTTTACTCTCTTACATTACTGCGTTTGGGGGTGGTTTGTTACGTAGCAGTAAATAACTAATACACCCCCTTCCCTTTTTTTTTGGCTGTGCCGCGCGGCTTGTGGGATCTCAGTTCCCAGGACTTGAACCCAGGCCACAGGGGGGAAAACCCGGAATCCTAACCACTAGGCCACCAGGGTGCTCCCCTCCCTTCCTTTTTAACGAGGACCTAAGACGATTCCCCCTCCCCACAACCCCCATGAGCTCCCTGCCTCCTTGCCACCCTTTCCCCTCCAGGACCCCAACCTGGAATGTCAGTTTGCAGATAAACTTGGTGAAACAGGATGGATTGATCTCACTCCCTGGACCCTAAGAGGACACGGAAAGGGCTGGAGGTTCTCTTGCTGGATGGGGAGTGGGGTTCAGGGCCAGAGAGGCAGGAGCAGGAAAGTGACCCTGCCCCCAGGAGAGATCCCACAGAGACAGGCCGAGAATTAATCAAAGGAGCACCGTATACACAAGCCCCCTGCCCCCATTTCCTTCCGCTCTCTGCTCTTCTCTTCCTCAGTGGGTGGAGGAACAGGTGGCCTCTGTCCCCTCCCTGTCCCCTTTGTGCATGAGCGCGGGGACGTCCCTGCACAGAGCCTGTGCATCCTCAGTGACTCCTCTCAGAAGCCCAAAGGGCAGAGGGTGTCACCTTGTAGAGAGGAAGAATGTCACCCACAGAACTTTCCAGGAAACCCCTGCTCCATTAAAGCCTGGTGGCTTTCACCACGGCCGTGGAGAGCAGGCTGTGGGCAGAGCTAAGGAGTCTCCTTGGCAGCGCCCCTAGCCCACAGCAAAGGGGGTAGATGGTGCTTTGAAGGCCGCTCAGAGGGGCTTCAGGCCTTCCCTTACAGTGCGACCGTCCCTGGCGAGCCCCAGAGCCTCCTTTCTGTGCCCCTGTGTCCCTGCCTATGACGAGACAAGGGTCACCACCATCCTAAGGCTGGGAACCTCAGATGGCCTCAAATGGGTCATTATTCCGGCCCCTCCCCGCCAGGGCTCTGTACGGAACGGAGGTGCTCCTCTCCCCATTCTGTCCCCAAGTCTCTGGCCATTGTGTCTCCACGGGGCAGGTCTTCAGCTTCATGGTTCGTGTCTGTGTCACTGCACACAGCACACAGGCTCGGGGGACAGTGGCAGGGCCTTTGCCACATCCTGTGTCTGTGCACCCCCCCATTGGCGCCTGTAGACCAGCTCCCACCCACTTGCAGTGTGTTCTCCCTCCAGTCCAGGGTGACAGCTCCCTCAGCCCAAGTCCAGAGCCCTGCAAACACTGCAGGCGGAGGGCTGGGTCCGTGTGTGTGTGTGTGCGCGCGCGCGCGCGTGCTCTGCTAAAGCACCGTCTGCCCCACCCAGAGAAATGTTCCCTCCTAGAAAGACAGACAGACAGAGCAAGGAGGCGATCAGGCTCGTGGGTCTCCTCCTCCTTCACGAATGGATGCTCAGCACACCCACAGATTTCGAAGCCCTCGTATTATCCCATATCTGCACAACCCCTTTGGGTGCATTATCCTCCTGGTCCTATTTCGTAGATGAGGAAACTGAGGCTCAAGGAGACGAGCTCTGGTCACATCAGCACAGCCGGGACCAGAAGCCAGGGGTCCGGACTCCTGAGGCGTTAGCAGCAGCCAGGGTCTGGGTGTCTGTTCTCTTCCCCACGTGGGGCACTTTGTCCCCAGGACTCCCCTGTGTCAGACTTGGATCATAACTTTGCCAGGGCCAGGGTGATCTGTCCTGAGGGTGTACAGGGCGAGAGACAGTTGCTGGGTGCGCTCTCATGCGCGGACCACGGAGAGTGCAGTCACAAAGGTAGAGCCAGCCCACGGGGCATCGGGGCTGCCTGGTCCCCGGTCCCCACACTGCTAATCTGCCTCAGCCTGCCCTGTGACCCTGTGGTGTGTGACAAACAGAGACCACTGGGTGGCAGTGTGCGCTCGTGCCTGCGACCAGAGAGGTCGCCCAGGGCTGCGGAATATAGGGGTGAGGCGGAGGCTGCCACCCAGAAAGGTTGCGAGACCCCATCTCGGGAGGACTCGACCCGGCAGGGCTGAGTGTGTGTGTGTGTGTGTGTGTGTGTGTGTGTGTGCGCGCGCGTGTGTGCGCGCGTGCGTGCGCTGCCGCCAGAGGGCCAAGGACAGTGCTGAGGTATGGCGTGCGTGGGGTGGGCCTGAGGGCAAAATATAAAGGAAACCGGGCAGCCGGAGCAGCGTGAGCAGAAGGACGGAGGAGACGGCTGGAGGGGTGAGGGGTGAGGGCTGCCCGGACCTTCAGGGAAACGACTCCCCAGGAGAAAGAAAGAGCAAGACAGACACCAGGAAGAAAGAATCACGAAGAAACCAGGAACGGAAAAGGGGAAGATGCACGACTGCCTGGGGAAAGTAGGTCAGAAGGCCAGGGTGTGAGAAGGGAGCCCAGAGGCTGGGGAGAGGCAGAACCTTCCCTGGGCAAGAAGGGGCCGGACTCAGGCTTGCTGCTGACGGGGAGTTTATTTGCACTGAAGTGCGGAGATGCAGGGGCTGCCCGGCTCCAGCTCAGGGCTGCTTCAGCTGCGGCTGCGGCTCCGGATCCTCTGTCTTGCCCTGAGGCTGAGGTGGGTGAGTCCCATGCTCTAAGGCAGAGAATCTGCTTGGTCGCCACTGTGGGAAGACAGACACAGAGGGTCGGAGGAAGAGGAGGGGGAAGGGAAAGGGAATAAGCTATTCCTTCCCAGGCCCCTCCTTGCCCATATGGTCCCAGGCCTTCCCTCAGCCCCTCCTTTGGTTCCTTCAGGCACAAGGGGTCCCTGGAGTGCAGAGGCTCATGGAGAGGGGGCTCTGAGGGCAAGTTCAGGGGTCAACCTTGCTCATCTACGTGAGGAAGGGGTGCCAGACAGCACACCGAGGACTGGGGAGGGGGGCTCCCGGCTCACCCGTCTTCTCTGAAGGTGAAAGCTAAAGGCTCCAGTCACCAACACGAGGAGGAAGAGGATCCCAAGGATGAGGAGAGGAAGGTGGCCTGTTTCCCAGGCCCCCGGGGCTCCCCCGGAACGTTGGGCGCCTACGGAGAGAGGTCAGGATTGCAAGAGCCATAGGGTCATGGCCGGAAGGACACCCTGCCACACCCCCACATGTTACCGGCAATGAGACCCGGAGAGTTTAAGGCGCTCGTCCAGGGTCACTCAGCTAATTATTGGCAGAAGTGGGTCAGGCCTAGACAGGAGCTGGAGGTCAGCTCCCTGACTGGAGAGAAGGAGCGAGCGTGGTGTGGGGAGGAGGTCTGGAAGTGGGATGGAGGTGACTGGTCTGGAGTTGGGGCTATGGCGCTGTGGGGTCTCGGACCTGGGCGGGACAGCTCAGCGAGATATACGGCGGTCCCGAGAAGCCTCTGCCCCTGGTACAGACGGCACTGCCAGGGCTGAGAAAGGAGCCTGGCCTCCGGCATCAGCAGCCAGGGGCCTGCGGAGGTCCTGCGAGACCGCTCGTCCAGGGGGCTCCACACAAAGTGTTCTCGTCCAGATGCCGGAGTCACCTCACAAAGCAGTTTTCTCAGGTTGCCAGGTGATCCGTGGGATTTGGGAGTCACTGAAAAAATTAAAGGGAAGAGATCTTTGGGGGCCCCGACCCCCTTACATGAAAGCCTAGGCCCGACCCCCAAGTCTCACTTGCCTTGACTCACCTGGGCTCTGATTGGGTGAGGTGGAGGGGAGGAGATCAGGGTCATGGCCACATTAATCTTATCAAGACAAAGCTCTGGTCAGATCACTCTGCTGCCCCCAAACTTTCCAGGCTCCCTACTGCCTTCGGGGGACGGCCCGAAGGATCACGTGACAAAGATTTCAGATTCCTTTTCATGACTTTCTACTCAAACACTCAGAACCCCTCCCCCATCGTTCAGGTGAGCTGGCCTCCCGGAGACCTTGCACTTTTCCTGCTTCCGTGCTGTGGCTCACATCTGTGTCCCCCAAATGCATTCTAGCCCCATTTCTGAATGTCTAGAGAACAGATCAACCGATCTAGGGACAGAGCATCTCGAAGCTGTGCGGCGGGGATGGGCAGGAGGAGAAAATCGATGAATGGCCTGGAGCTGAGCATGGCGTACAGGCCCCTGAAGGTTTGCTGGCACAGACACCTGAGTTTAGCCCCAAGTCTGGCACTTCCCAGCTCTGTGACTTTGGGAAAGTTCCTTCTCTGTAAAACAGGGACAACAATCTCTCTCCCATTGAGGTGTCATGCAGATAGCTTGGAAAACTGACTCGACAGTGGACCCTCAGGAAGACCTTGGACAGAAAGAACTGGTAGGCTGTGGTAACTGACTGGGAAGGAGGAAGTTGAGGATGAGTAGGACACGAGTGGCTGACGGGAAGGTGACTTAGCAAGAGGATTGGGTGCGAGGAAAAGATGGGGCTCAGAGTGAGGCTGAGGTGTGGGTACCATATCTACGTAGAGATACCTGGGAAGCAGGTGGAAATCCAGCACTGGTCTTCAGGAGATGTGTTGTTGGCAGATTCATTTATTTATTCAACCAATGTACATTATTAAGTGCCTACTTTGTGGAGCTATTTAGTGGCATAGGTGAGTTCGGCAGACACAACCAAGCGGTGATAGTTACCGATCAATCAACACATACCTTCTGAGTTTGTTTAGTTTTTTCTTCTATGTTTGTTTTATACTGTCTTGAAAAGCCCTCGCTCAGTAAATATTTACTGACTAAGGGACGGATTTATTAATTCCTCCCCAATCCAGGCCACTTCCTGCGACTTTAACCCAGGCCCTGGCTCCAAAGTGGACACGGGTTCTTGAACTATATTCCACTTCTCTTGAACCATTCAAACTTCTGCCACCTCTCCTTCTAACTTCTCTGACCCTCCCCCCAATTCAGAGCAGGGGAGTCCCTTACGGAAGAGTGGAACATTCATCCAGTGACTCAGGGGAGGTTTTCAGTTTCTGTTCGTTATATGGGGGCGAAAAAACAGGAGGCCACAAGGGGCATCCCCCTGCAACTTGTGCCCAGTGGCCTGGCATCATGAGGCGGACTTGCCCAGTCTTTGCCCAGCTAGCCTTCCCTTCCTGTCCTTTCCCACATGGGGCTGACCTGTGATGACTGCCAAAGTGACAGTGGCAGTGAGCTGCTGCCCCTGCAGGTGGACGCCGCAGGTGTAGGTCCCAGCCTGGGCCTGGCCCACAGCCTCTAGTAGAAGGGTAAAGTTGCCATGGTCTCCAGCCACCAGGAGGTCAGGGCCTCCCCCAGGAGGGGTCCATGTGGCAGTGAGGGAAGACTGGGTCTCCACACCCAGAGGCAGGTGGCAGGGCAGCTCCACCCTGGAACCAGCTCCAGCGTATACTGTCAGAGGGACTGGGGGCTCCAGGCCTGCAAAGAAAAGGGAGCCCCAAGTTACAAAGGGGCTGGAGCGCTAGGTCTGCAGGGAAGGGAGGAGGAAGGGTGAAGGAGGTGGTCCAGCTCTGAAGAGTGCTAAGGAGCAGAATAAGGTGGATGAACTGCGGGTGCTCAGAACCCCCGAATGTGCGTGGGCCAATAGGAGACCAAAAGGCGGCAAGTGAGGCTGGATGACCAAGGGAAAAGCTAGAAGGGAAAAGCCGCTGAAAGGCTGCAAAGAGAAAGAGAAAGGACTGGGACAGTGAGGCCCAGAGCAATCACAGGTGCCATCAGCTTGGTTTGGGGGCTCATAAGCCCGGGGGAGGTGACGGGGGGAAGGGGGGGCAGGAAGGGATTGTGGTCAAGTGTGAACGCAGACTGGAGGAGTTACCCAGAACAGTGAGGCTGTACGTGGTGGAGACATTGAAGCCATCTCTGTAGGTGAGGGTGCAGCCCCAGGTCCCGGAGTCCAAGGGGCTGACATGGGGCAGGAAGAGGAAGTTTCCGGCTAAGAGGTGATGGGGGGACTCCTGAACGGGGACTCTGCCTGGGTCCCGGAACCAGTGCACAGAGGCCGGGAGATCAGGGCGGCTGAAGGAACAGTTCAAAATGACGGAACTGGAGGTCCACAGAGACCCGAGGGGGCTGGCAGTCACTGCGCAAGGACAGAGAAGGTTGATCAGGCCCACTTTCCCAACACATCAGGCCAGCTAAGCTGGAAGCTCCTGGAAACAGGCACCTGGCTGTAGATCTCATTGTCTTCTCTCTCCCAACCGTCCTCCCACCCACCCAGCCCAGGGCCTGGCCCCGGAGGTGCTTAAAATGCATACCCAGGAGTCCCCTGCCTACTTCCCCTGCCCCCTGCCTCCAGTTCACTGGGCTTGGTCTACGCTTCCCCTTCTCCAGGCCTTGCTTGAGGATCCCCACTAAGGCCACCCCGAGCTACAGACTACAGATGTCTCAACGGAGTCACTCCAGCCCCGCGCTCCCCCCTCGAAGGGGTGCATCCCCTCCTCCACCCTGGCACTCCCGCTGTGGGTCGGGGAGGGGAGCTCGAGGGGTGATACGATCTCTCCACCCGGCCCTCCCTACACACACGTGCTTCTCCGGGGGCACCTTCCACCCCGCAGGCAGGCTCGCCGGCCCCTTCCGCCCCTCTGCTCGGGGCTCTCCGGCAGGGCCTGGGACGCATCCTTAGACGCACAGCCAGCCTCTGCGCAGCCCTTCCTGCCTCCGGGGCGGCGGGATATGGGGCGCCCTCCTCCTAGCCCCGTTCCCCCCTCCGTCCCCCCCACCCCCGCCACACCTACCCGCCGCCTGGCCCACGCGCAGACGGAGGCGGCAGGCGAAAGCGCGGTCCCCGAGGCGCACAGCGGCGTGGTACTCGCCGGCGTCGGCGCGTCGGGCCGGGCGCAGCCACAGCGAGAAGTCCCCGCGCTGGAGGCCGCGCTCATCCAGCTGCACGCGGGGCTGCAGGGGCGGCCTCCCGACGCGCAGGCCTCCGGGAGCCAGCCTAAGCACCGTGTAGCGGCGGGGCCCCGGGCCCCGCGGGGAGAGCGCCGCGGGCTCACTGGGCGGGAGAGAGATGGGACTGAGAAATGCGAGGGGAAGAAACCCCGGGGAAGAGGCCGTCCAACCACACTTTGAGGATGAGGAAGCCCACCCAAAGGAAGATCTCTGGACTGCTAACCGTCCCGTCCCCCGCTCCGGTTGGCCAGCACCATCCACTACCGGAGACAGGCAGGCGTGCTGGGGGACGCAGGTGTGAGGGAGGCAGGCTGCGGAGGAAGGGCGGGGAGGGGGGCGGGGGGCGGCAGGGGAGGCTGAGCCACTGGCTTCAGAGGGACTGACAGCTCGGGGGGAGAACACAGAGGGCTGGCTTGGGCCCGGGACTGGAAGTCTGCACGCCTTTACGGCTGGAGCTGGGGGTCTTGCTGCTGCAGTCTGGGGTGCCTACCTGTCTGGTAGATGCTGCCAAGTGACTTGTCTTGTTCGCAGAAGGCTGAGGTCCTGGAGGGGGATTGTGGGGCTGCAGGGGAGCTGGGCAGGAGCCCCCTCCTGGGCCCACACCACCGGGACCTCTGCCCCAGGGTCTGGAGCCTCCACTGGGGAGGAAAAGAGAGGCCAAGGGGAGGGGCCGTGAGCCAAAAGATTTCAACGCAGAGAAGGAGCCTCAGTGTTTTCTGAGGGAGAAACAGGGCTGAGGGAGACCTTGGGTTTCTGCCCCTTCCCTGCCAAGGGGGAGACCTAAGAGAGGCTTTGGG
The DNA here is from genome assembly GCF_964374135.1 of Grampus griseus. Lineage (NCBI taxonomy): Eukaryota > Metazoa > Chordata > Mammalia > Artiodactyla > Delphinidae > Grampus > Grampus griseus. The sequence goes on along the minus strand of NC_139005.1, from coordinate 6,216,249 downwards.
GGCTGAAGGACTGCCCCAAGAAAGGCGTTAGAAGAATCCACCCAATCTAAGGGCCTTGGCATCTCTGTGTGGTCATCGAGAAATCCCTCCTCACCCCCTGCTGTGGGTCTGGAGGTCAACCCTCCCAGAGGGTGGTCCCCACCTTACCTGCAGCTGCCCACAGCAGTTGCAGAAGCAGCCAGACCGGGAACCGAGCCTCCCACATCTCCTCTGAGCCCTGGGCCACACAGCCCTCCAAAGGGAAGAGGTCAGAAAGTGGGGAAGGACTGATGTTCAAGAGGGGTTCTGCAAAGAGGGTGTTGGAGAAAGAGAATCTAGAAAAAGAGGAATGGAGGCCTGGAGAGAGAGGGAGGAACCAACGACCAGGGGCTGGAATCTAGAGGAAAGCCCGGCAGATCGGGCAGCCGGAGGGTGCGGTCAGGGATGGGGTGGGGGTCCCGGGGGATAGGGCAGGGTGCTGGCAGAGAGCAGAGTGGAGGTAAGGTGGCTGTCTTGAGCTAGAGGCCCTTCTGCTGCTCCCAGGGCCCTGGCCCCTGTCCTGTCTTCCCTCCACCTTTCGCACTTCCCCTCCCCGTCGCCCCCCCCCCAGCACCCCAGGGCTCACGGTTTCGCTTCGCAGTGGAAAGTCTGAGGGGGCTGATTCCCAGCAGCATTACCTCCACCCCTGTGATGGCGCTCCCCTTGTTTATTTCCTCAGTCCTGGGTGTCCCCACCGCCCTCTCCACTCCTCCCCCACCCTCCTGACTGTTCTCTTTCCTGAGGAACTTCTGCCCTTCTCTTCTGCCTTGAACTACCCACTTGCCCATCTCTGAGCTGCCTCCCCAGGCCCCAGTCATACGTTCTTGGCAAGTTCTTTCCTTGGTACTCATCCCCTCCCTTATTCCCTTACCTTCCCAGAACTTCATTACCCTCGTCTACCTGTCTCCCCACCCATCCAATGACTCCTAGAAGCTCTGCTGTACCCTAAGAGATGGTAGGTCTGAAGAGGGGCACCCCACACACAGGGAAAAGAATAGCTGCACTGTCTTGTGCCTTCATTATGTGCTGGGCATTGTAGTGGGCACTTTGTGTACAGTAACTCATGAAATCTAATATTATCCCCCATTGTACACATGAGGAAACTGAGGCAGGCTCAGAGATTAAAGGTCAGGTAGGGAGTGTGAAGACAAAAGCTGTGTGTGTGTGTGTGTGTGTGTGACCCTGACCCCGGGTGAGTTACAGGTGTCTTCTCATCTTTGGGGATGAATGGTATCAGTGAATCACACACACCCCTCTACAGCTCAGACCTCTGTGTGATCAGCAGGCTCTCCCAATCCAGAGGCTCTGAACTAGGAGAGGGCAAGGGTGATACGGAAAAATGCAGATATCTTGCAGCAGGGATCCTGCCTCGGGAAAACCTGAGGCAGAACTAGGGAAGGAAGGCTGAGGCCAGAGGGGAACTCCTCCCCACGCCACCCAGCCTGCGGAGCCAGAACTTGCATTAGGCCTGGAGCCGCAAGAGGTCCTGGAGTTCTCCCTGCTTGACCAGGAAGGAGCTCACTGCTCAGTGCCAGGCAACTCTCACTCCATCCAAAGAGGCTGAGACCCAGGTCTCCTGCCCTCTCCCACTTCAGGGGCGGGACTTCCTGTTTCTGAGGCTGTTTCTTTGCCTGGTTCAGCACAATAGGGCTGGTAGCTTTCCACTGGGCTCAGCAGTGTCTAGCCCGGTGCGGGTTAGCAGGGAAGGGTGTGTGTATGGCTGGGAGGAACATCCCCAAGAATCCAAAACCGAGACGCGAGTCAGCTCCACCGCCCCACCCCCACCCTGTCCACCCGGAGCGCTGCTGCTCTCGTCTTCTCCCGGGGTGGGTGGTAGGAGGGTGCCGCTGGCCGATTTTTTATAGAGGGGAGGGGTCCTGATAGAATGTGCCATTGGCCACCCTCCTCGCTCTGCCCGGGTAAGCAGGAGGCAGGTTAAAAACAGAAGCGCGACCGTTTCTTTATTAAATTATACAAAAAGGGGAGGGGAGGGGGGCAGCTGTGGGGCTCGGCCCCAACCCTGTTCCCACCCCGGCCTGGCGCTGTCTGAGAGAAGGGGATCTGAGGGAGACCCAGGGATCAGGCAGGGTAGGGATGGGCAGGATGTGAGGCTGGGATGCAGAGGTTAGGAAGGAGAGGCTCCCAGAGGAGGGTGGGGCTGGCTGCGGGGATGGAGGAAGAGAGGAGGGAGAGGGAGGGGGCCACTGGAGACCAGCTGGGGAGCTCAGATGGAGCAGGTCAGGAGGTGGAAGATGGCAGTGAGGATGGAGGGGGCAGTGTGTGGAGGGGCGGCACGAGAAGGCTGGGGAGAGAGAGGGCGGCAGCTCTGGCGCGGGGCCCAGAGCAGGGAGCCAGGTGAAGAGCGGCTGTGCTCGGCTGTCCCTACCCTCACCTCCAGGCCCCCGAGGGGCCTCCCACCCCCAGCCCACTGGCGGGGGGCTCATGCCGACGCCCCATTTTCTGTCTTCTGCCGCTTGGGATCCGCTTCATCCTGTGGAGAGGGAAAGAGCTGCGGTAGCCGTCACCTGGGAGAGGGACCGCCCTCTGTGCTGCTCCAGCTCCAGCCCCCGCCCTGCACCACCGGGATCTAGGTCCAAATCCAAAGGGCTCCCGGCCCTGCTGCATCCCTGACAGCCCCTCAGCCCACAACCCAGCCCAAACCTCCTCTTCGGCAGCTCTCTTCAGCGCGGGCCCTTCGTCCTCATCTTCTTCTTCTTCCTCATCTGAGGAGCCAGAAATGGGTCATTGGGGAAGGGCTGGAAGCTCCAGCAGAGACCCCCTGTGGCGGCCCTCAGCCCTGCTTCAGTCTTCAAACCCACCCTGACGGTTCCTCTGAGCCCAGCCTTCCCTGCCCCTCCCCACCTTCCTCGTCTCCTTCATCCTCCTCCTCGCCGTCCTCGGCGGTCTCTTCTTCCTCCTCAGCTCCGTTCTCCTCCTCCTGCGGACAGGAGAGGGAGGTGTCAGGATGGCCCTGTGCCTCCACCCACCGTCCCCGCCAAGGGTAAGGGGCCTGAGGGCGGGGTGGCGAGGCTGTGAGGGGCCGGGGAAAGGCGGGCCCCCAGGAAGGGAGCTGGGGGCCCGGTGGGCAGGTGACCCCTCCGCACCTCCACCACTTCTTTCTTCCGCTCTTTCCGGCTTGCCTTCTCCTCCACCTTCTCTTTCTTCTCCTTTAGGTCCTGCAAGAGAGAGACAGGTCACCTTCCTCTCACCACAAACGATCTGCAGCCCTTACTTAAGTCCCTCCAGGCCCGGTTCTCCCTCTGCAGTGACTTTAGAGGAGTGGGAGATGGAGAAAGTGGGCGGTGCGGCTTAGAGACTGAACAGAGGTCCCAGGGTCCTCACAGCCACAGAGGGGCTGAGACCAGACACCTTCCCCAAGACTCGAGGGAGGAGAAAAGTGAAGCCCGGGAAGAGGCAGCCAAGGTAAGCGCTCATCACCCCCACCAAGTTCTGCCCAACCTCACCGGCTGAAGAGTTCAGCTCAGCAAAGCAAATCCCCTCCATCTGCTCGCAGCCCTGATGCCCCACCCCCTCTGAGGTCCCTCCTTCGCCTGCCCCCTCCCTCTGCCGGCCCTGCTCTGCCTTTTGTCTATCTCTGGGGCCTTTTCCTGAGTACTCTCTCCTGGGCATCCCTCCCAGCTTCCCTCTCAGCTGCGAAAGCCTTTGTTTCCCCCCTAATCCTCAGGCTCGTACCTGGCCCAACGCTACAGGAATAGGAAGAGCCCCTTTGGCACGACTCCCAGTGCCCCCTCTCACTTCTGCCCACTCCTGCCCCCAGGCAGTGCAGGTGGCTTCCTCCTCCCGACCACCCATGGTGCGTGCACCAGCACGGCGTGGGCCCTGGTGTGGTGTGTGCACTGGTGTGGCAGAAGGGTAGGAGTCACCGTTGCCAGGGGGGATGCAGGGGAAGTAGGGTAAGGGAAACGTGGAAGGGAAAGACTCTGGGACCTGGTAGACGAAGAGACAGACAAGGTCTGTGTGGGCAGGATGGGAAAGTAGAGGGGAAGGTCCCTGTGTAGAGCCCCCTCCCTCCACACGGCCCCTCTCTCCTTCCCAAGACCCCAGCAGGCACACCTTTGATGTCTTGTCCTGATGTGATGTGGCCCAGGGAGGTGCTCACAAGAGTCCCCTCTCTCGGGACACCACACCGGCCCTTCCAATTGAGATTCCAGTCCTCTCTCTACCCCACCCCTTGGCAGGCACTGTGGTGTCTCTGTGTGATCGGATCGGATCTGGTGTTGGTGTGCAACTCTGTGTATCCGATTCCATGGGGATGGAAGTTTTCTGGGTGAGTAGATCACCCTGGGAGGGTGTGTCCTTTCTGGAACAGGGTTGGGACAGGAGCGAGGTTTGGTGCTGGGTGGTTGGCCTGGAGGGACGCTCAATTCCCTTCTCCCTTTATGGGGAGCGCAAAACGCTTGCCCCTCTCACTCCAGCTAGGTTTCTTCATGCCACTTCGCTGTCCTCATTTCTCTGCCACATGGTCGGTGTGGCATTTCTACTACCTGGTGGGCTTTCCCCTACATCCTGGGCCTGGAGAGCCAGGGGATCGTCAGCTTCTCTCTGGGGGCCCCAGCACCAGGTCTGCACGGCCCTGGCCTGAGTTTCTCATCGGGGCTGATGGAGGAAAGGAGAGTGAGTGCCAGGGAGGGAGGGAGTCTACCAGAGGCCAAAGTCCAAGGGGCCGGGCCCTCTCCTCCCCTGTCTGGTCCTGTCCTTCTGGTCACTGTCCTTCCATGATCCCTTTTCCAGGAGGGTATGTGACCTAGGTCTTGTGCTAGGCAGCTCTCTGGCCTCATTTACTCAACACGGGCACACACACTGACACAGGCTGACACTGATTCACACGCACAGCTACAGAGGGGCGCCCACGCGATCCGGAGACGCACGGCCCGGTGCTTGGGCACGCTGGCACACTCTCGAGACAGCACAAGTGCCGAGCCACTCGGCACTCACAAAGCAGCCACACGGTTCCAGAACAGCTACGTCTCCACACGCACACATGTAACTGACACGGGCAGTCCCACACGCTCGCTGGATTTCAGACATACAAAGACACCTACTCAGTGAAGTCACATGCCACCGCACAGCCCACCGGAGGGCCGCTCAGCACACCTTGTCAGATCTCACACGGAGCCCCTTCTCCCACTGCCTCGAATCCCATTGGTTCCCCCTTTCACTTCACCGGCCTCCAGGAGACCTCTGTGACCTCCTCAGCAATCACCCCCCACCCAAGGTCGGGCTCCCAGCCCCCAAACCCTGGCCGAATTAATTTCCCCAAGCGACACTCAGCAGGTTCCCTAGGGAAATTAGAGAAAGGCTGGAAGAGAGGCAAGGCCGAAGGGATGGGGCCAGGGAGGGAGCTGACGGGAGCAAGGGCAGCGCGATGCAATGCCATGCAATGCTGGGCCCCAGCTTTTTCGAAGGCTGTTCCCGACCCCCTTCTGGTTTTTAGGAATTCAAGATTCTTTAAGCGTGGGGGGAGACGCTGGAGGAGGGCTATGCAGACTAAGAGAGCTGAAGGCCAGTGGACGAAGGAGTGGATTCAGATGGAAGGAAAGGAGGGAAGGAGAAAATAGACAGAGGCAGTAGCTGTCGGAGGAGAGAAGCAAGAGTCGGTTGGGCCTCGAGGGGAGGGGCCGAGAGGAACAGCCTCCCAGGAGAGTCCTGTTTACACCGGAGGCTCTCAAACCGCTTAGCGGAGGAAAGGTGAGGTCAGACTGGAAGGGAGGACAGGGGACGGGGCGCCGGAGAGGTGCGCGGGGGAGGGGGCAGGGTAGATGAGACGCGCAGAGCTCCGACGGTCACCGGCCGGGGTGGAGGCGCGCGAGCCGGGGCCGGAGAGGGGTGGGGACGGCGCGGGGCCGGAGCGGCCAGGCCGGGAGCCGGGCGCACGGCGCTCGGGAAGCTAGAGGGCGCTGGCGCGAGCCGCGCGGAGCGGGGCAGGCAGCGCCAGGCTGGGGCGCGGGGGGAGGGCGGAGCGGGGTCCACCGGGACCCTGCACCCGGGCAAGCAGCTTGCGGCCGTCGGGGGCGGCCTGGGGCGCACGACTGCGCGGAGCCCGGGGGGCGTGCGGAGGCCGGGCCGCTGCCGGCCCCGCCCGTACCTTGGCGCTCAACTCGGCCGCTGCCTCCACGCTCTTCTCCGACATGGTGCCGGGGCCGGGGCCGGAGCTGGCGGGGAGTCGGGGTCCCGGGGCCGGGACGGAAGGGCCCTGGACGGCGGAGGGTGGCCGCGGCCGGAACCTGGCGCGGTGGCGGCGGCGGCGGCGACAGCGGCAGCGGCGGCCGCTCGGCAAGCTGGGGCTCAGGAAGAGGCGGCAGAGGCGCGCGGGGTGGGGCGGGGGTGGGTCTGGAGCGGAGACCCGCAGGGCTGCGGCCGTCCGGAGGGCGGGCGGAAGGGCGGTGCGGGCGGTGGCCGGCGCGCTCCGGCCGCGGTCGCTCGGTCCTCGGCTCGCCGCCCCCGCACCCGCAGAGCTGCCGCCGACCAGCCGCTGCCGCCCCCGGCCAGGGAACCCGCTTATAAAGCGGCGCTGCCCGACGGGAGGGGCTTCCCAGGGGTGGGGCAGGCGGGAGCGGGGAGGAGAAGAGAGGGGAGGAGGATGAAAGCGGAGGTTGGAGAGGTGGGGATAGGAGGATGAAAGCGAGGGGAGGGAGCGCGCGAGAGGCGGGAGGGAGGACTACACCAGGAGGGGGAAATGGAGAGACTACGGTCGCGGCGAGAGGAGTGGGGCGAGGAGGTGGGAAGGAGTGGGGCGAGGAGGTGGGAAGGGGTGGGGTTCCTGCGGGGAGGTACCTCTCCGAATCCCGACCTACTAGTAGCCGGCGAATGTGGAGTGTGTCTTTTGGGGGCGGGCTGGAGGGATGGCCTGGATCCTACAGACACCCCACCAATAGCCTCGAGATTTTTGCCAAGGGGTGGGGTGGGGGGGAAGCAGATGGAAAGGCCGGGCAGGTATTAGAGAAACCAAAAGCTTAAAGAGGAGGAAGAGGGCGGGAGCTACTTCCACATCTCGCTGGATTTCCCCTCTCCTGCGGCATCTACGTTCCCTGGGTGGCCTTGGGAGGGGTTGAGAGAGCAGAAAGGGCCGCCCACCCTCCGTCCAGCCCTAGGCTGACTTTTGTGACCCCTGCTGGGTTCCTCCCTTCCGGGCTCTCGCTTGTGATCTGAGGGGAGTCAGAGGCCTTCCAATCTCCTTTCCCCTTTTCCATCTTCGACCTTTCTTCTTTGCCCATCCCACCTCACTTTTCTTTGCCTGGTCCTTCTATCTCCATCCCTCCTCATCCATTTCTGTCTCACAACTCTCTTCTTCTGTCGCCCCTTCTCCACTTCTCACTTGCCCTCTTCTACCTTCCATCTCTGCCTTCCCTCTCTCTCCAGACAACACTGTTCTTGTCTCATCTGAGTCTGTCACCCGGCCCTATATCCTTAGCTGATTTTCCTCAACTCCTCTTCATGTCCTTATTTCCCACATTTTCCCTCTCTTGGTCTTTCTCTTTCCTCTGCTGCCATCTTCCCCAGCCTTTCTGGATGATATCTGCTTCCTTTGCAGGGGGTTCCAGCCCACACTGTTCCACACACCCTCAGCTCCTCTCCTTCAGTCTCAGTATCTTTGGGTCATTTTGAGAAGCTTGGGGTTTCAGGAGGGGACAGGAGACCTGGGGTGTGTAGCAAAGGTCAGGAAGGTGGATGGGATGGAAGGCTAGGGTTTGGAAAAAGGTATCTTTGGTGTATGTGCACTCCTGTATTTGTCTATCATTAGTCTTCATCTTTTTATCATTTTCATTTTCTTTATAAAAAAAGACATAACTGACCAATCATCACCATTTAGTCTTTGAGTGCTTAAATACCCCATCTTTTGGTCCCTTGGTGTCCACACCTCCTAATTTCTCTTTCGACTCTTCTATCAGTTTCTCAGTCTCTGTCTCCTCAGAAATCTTGGAGCCCCACCCAGGTTTCTCCTTGCCGACTTCTGTCCATCTTTCTCTGAGATCTTTCCATCTCTGTCTCTGTTTCTCTTGACATACTCGCTGATGTCTTTAGCGATCTCTGACCCTCTCTATCTCTGTACTCTCTTGCTTCATTTATCTCCCTCTCCCCCCTCCTCCCCCTTCCCCCCCCCCCCGCCCAGTCTCCCTGTCTCGCTCCCTCCCCGTCAGTCTCTTTCCTCTCCCTCCCACCCTCCTTTCCTCTTCCCCCCTTCTCCACCTAGCAGCCCCGCCTGCTATCTTGGACACCCTGCTGGGCTCTTACCCTGTTGCCCTGGTAACCGCCCCCCACTCCGGTCATCTCCACTCCCCTCCCCCCCCTCCAATCACCGCCACCAACAACCTCCATCCACCTTCCTCCTATTTTTCCTGAGAGCCAATAGAAACTCTGTTGCCAGGTGGAATGCTCATTTGAATCAGCCAATCCAGGAGCCTAACTGCTTGCCCTGCCTTATATGGGGATTTGAGGAGGGCCACTCCCCCCACTCCAGCCCCACAGGGGACCAGCCCCTCCACTGTCCTTTATCCCCGCCCTGGAGAGAGCCTAGGACCTTCCCTCTCACCCTTTTATAAGGGTCTGGCTTCCCATTTCCCTAACTGGGACCACCGGGGTTAGTGTGGGCTGTGGGTTGGACTGTGGGCTGGGCCTGAGGGCCGGGGGTGGGAATGAGGTGTGATTAGGGAAGGGGAGGCGGAGGGAGCCGGGAATTTTGCCCAGGGAGGGGTGTCTGGGAGCGGAGGCAGCTGCAGTGGAAAATTCCAGGGAGATGGAGAGGCAGAGAATGGGAATCCTGCCCCAAGGCCCAAGGGAGAGCCTTGAGAATCTAAGAGTTTGGACACTAGGGTCCGCAGGGACCAAAGGAAAAAGTGGGAAGCAGGAGGCCTGGATCTAATTCCTTCCTGCATGGGAGAAGCACCCCTTAGCCCTCGCTCTCTGGTTGGACAACACATGTCTCCTGAAGTCTTGGCTTCCTAAGAAGAAAGCTACACACTTAGGATGAATTTGGAATGAGTGGGATGCTGAAAGCCCACCCCCTATTCCTTGGGGTTGGTCTCTGGGCCTCTGGGGCCAAGAGTGTTAAATGATGCCAGCCTGTGTTTACTACTTTCCAAAGAATGATTTCTGAGGCCTTGTGGAAGCTTGCCTATTCCTAGAGTTCTTTTAGTTCACAATTCAACGGAGAATTTTCCACTGGTTGAATGGGGAAACCTGTGCCTTCTTACACATTTTCTGGAGGTGGGAAAAGGAAGGCCAGGTGAGAATAGGGGAGGCCCGAGCCCCTTGGAAACTTCTGACATCCCAGCAATTCCCTCACTACTCTGTAGAAGGTGTTCAACTCTATAACTATTTCCATCTCATTCTAAAGTGAATTCTTCCCCCTCTTCAGCTTCCTGGGTTTTTTCAGTTTGCCTCTTTATCCGATAGGTGAAGTGCTAAGGAAGGCGTTGTTAGCTATCATTCAAGGATGGGAGGACAGAAACCTGAAAGTTGGGCCTCTCCACTCCTCACTATACTCTTCATCCCATTCCACTCCCAATGACCTCGTTTGCTATTCCTCATTTTTCCTTTGCTTTAAAAAAAAAATCCTTTCAAAACTCAAGACAGTAGAGAGTTGAGAGGAGATGGATTCCTAGATTTAGTTAGGCTGGACTCTGTCCAACAAAATTTTCTGTGATGACGGGAATGTTCTATATCTGCAGTTTCCAATACAGTGGCCACAAGCCACGTGTAGTCACTGAATACTTGAAATGCGGCTAGTGCAACTGAGGAACTGTGTTTTTTACTTTAATTTTAATTAAATTTATTTATTTATTTATTTTTTGGCTGCGTTGGGTCTTCGTTGCTGGGCGCGGGCTACTCTTCCTTACGGTGTGTGGGCTTCTCATTGCGGTGGCTTCTCTTGTTGTAGAGCATGGGCTCTAGGCACGCGGGCTTCAGTAGTTGTGGCGCATGGGCTCAGTAGCTCGCGGCATGTGGGATCTTCCAGGACCAGGGATCAAACCCGTGTCCCCTGCGTTGGCAGGTGGATTCTGTGCCACCAGGCAAGTCCCTTATTTATTTATTTTAAATAGAAGTCTACATCATTCTTTTTTATTTTATTTTTTTTCTGTCATGCTGCACGGCCTGTGGGATCTTAGTTCCCTGACCAGGGATTGAACCCAGGCCACAGCAGTGAGAACGCTGAGTCCTAACCACTGGACTGCCAGGGAATTCCCAATTTTAATTCAATTTAAATAGCCCTAGTGGCTACCATATTGGACAGCACCACTTCAGACCTTGGCCCTAAACTGCCTTTTCTTTTTCTATCTCGTCTCTTGTCTCCATCCCCAGTGTTCTGTACATGGAAAGTCAAAAGCAATTCTGGCTGCCGTGTTGGAAGGTCACCTGGGCCACTGTTGTCATGTACTTTACCACAGGTGCATGATTGCTCAGGATTTCCACATTTTCACAGATGAAACAGACAATGTGGCTGACCCAGAGTAGAGGAAAGTGAAAGTGAAAAGGCTAGGGGAGATGGTACCAGGAGTGACAGCTAGAGGCTTATTCTGCCCAGAAGGTAAAAGGCCGAGGGAGGACTTAATAATCTGGAGGAGGTTATTCAGTCAACGGTGCCAACTGAACCCATGCAGGTGGCCCAGGTCTCAGGGGTCCTGTTCTCACTCAGTCTCCCTAAGCGACTCCATCACGCACCTCCAATGGTACAAGTCCCACTGCCAACGCATACCTCAAATGCTGATGACTCTCAAACCCGTATCTCCAGCGCCAGCTTCTCTCCTGAGTGCGAGTCATGACTCCAGTTCCCTTCTGTCTTCTCTCCCTGGATCCTCCACAGCGCCTCAACCCCATGCCTTCCAACGGCAACTGCCCCATTTTTCTATTTCAGTTGAAGATCCCATCCCCCAGCCATTTATTCATGCCAAGGGGTCATCCGAGGCGCCGCCTCTTCCTTTCTTCCCTAGATCCTTCACATTTCACTTTCTAAAGGTCCCTTGAGCACCTCCTCTTCTCTCCAAGCCCAGTCCTGCCCCTGCTCCAAGGGTCAACATCACTCACTCACCTTAAGCTTAATTAATTTGGGTTTTCAATCATGATTTAAGAGTTTTTGTATCTTCAGCACCTACTGCTGTACCTGGCGTATTGTAGAAGCTCAATGTTTGCTGAAATGCATAAACTGCTTTTCTACCTAAAATCTCACCTTCCGCTTGAAATGCTCTCCTGGCTGCCCTACCCCACCCCCCGAGCCACTCACGCCCTCTTCTGAACCACTTTTGCCCTTTTAATATACATCTTCCCATGGCGGCCTTCATCCCAGGATTATCATGGATTCCATGTCGGCAACCTCACTGCACTGTGAACCCTGTTGGGCAGAGACCGTGTCTTACTTGTCTTTTCATCTCCAGCACCTTGCACTGTGCCTGGCGTATAGTAGGAGCTCCATAAATGTTTACTGACAGGAACTGCCACACAGGCAGCGCACACTTCAATCCTTAAAGCCCACGTTAATCACGAGACATGCTGCCTCCTTGGGGATGCCTTCTTGAAATGATCAACAGACAACAGGAAGTTCCTAAGACTTAAAACTCCACTGCTAATGCCAACCATTAACATTAGCATACCTGCCCAAGGTAGTCTAACATCTAATATCTTATGGTTGAACTAGGCATGGGATTCACGTATTCCTGTTGTCCTCCTCCTGCTTTGGGTGGCTAGCTTCTAAAGGGAAGACTGTCCACTCAGTTATCCAGTGTAGCCTTGTGGTTAGGATCACAATTTCAGCCAGACACAATTTCCATATGTTCTCAAGCTAATCCTATATGCACACAGTACAGTGTGGCAAGCAGAATGGTCATTTATTTCTCATTCAGTTGCCCAGGTCAGAAAACCCTGGGGTTATTCTTTTTTTTTTCTTCTTTTCCGGCCATGCCTTGCGGCTCTCAGAGATCTTACTGCCCCGACCAGGGATTGAACCCAGGGCCACAGCAGTGAAGGCGCCAAATCCTAACCACTGGACCACCAGGGAACTCCCTCTGGAGTCATTCTTGACTCTTCTCCCTTGTACTGCATCCAACCATCAGCAGATTGTTAACTCCATCTTCAAAACATACCTAGAATCTGACCATTTCTCGCCTCCACTGTTTCTAACCTACTCTAAGCCATCTGGATATGGCTACAGCATGCTAATAGGTCCTCCTGTTTCTGCTGTGGTCCCCTCAATGGTCTATTCTCCGTACAACAGCCAGAGTGGTCCTTTGTAGGTCTTACAATGTCCCACGGGATCTGGCTTCCTTCTTGCTCTGTGCCTTGTTTCTCACTACGGCTCTTCCTTTCATTCACATCAGTCTAGGCACATTGGCTTCTTTGTTCCGTGAACACACTAAGCATACTTCTGCCTCAGGGCCTTTGCACTTGCTTTTTCCTCTGCCCAGAATGCCTTAACCCCAGTCTGCTTAAGAGTCACCTTATCAATGAGGCCATCCCTAGTCACCCTAACAAGCAACTACCACCTCCCAGCTGCTTGCCTGTCCCTCTACCCAACTTCCAACCTGCTTTATTTTTCTCTCTGTGTATATCTCCAGAGCCAGAAACAGTGCCTGACACAGTAGGCATTCAATAAATATTTGTTGAATGGATGTGAATATAAAACAAACTGAAAAGCTGGTTTTTAAAAACATGTTCCTGAGTCATTTTTCAATCTCACTCTGATCTGGTGTCCACTATACAACTCAGTCTCTCTACCTGGGGCAACTTAGTGCTAATTGTCAGGGTTTATCTCCCCCCCCACACACACATACAGATGCACATACACATACACAAATCACACCCATTCACGTTGGCTCAGGCTGGAATCCAGTCTCCCCTAACTCCATCATCGCCCCATCCTCACCCTGCTCCAATAGCCAACTGCCCTGGGATTGCTCCAGATGCGTGAGCTCACATCTAACAAGGGCCCCTTTTCTGTCCCAGCTCTACTCTCTCAAGGACTTCCTGACTTTGGCTCCATCAGATAAAGCAGTGAAGAGAAACCACTGTTTCTCTTCCTTCCCAACAATGCTTATCCCCTTTTGAGCTCAGCCTCACCCCTGGCAGGGCCCACCCTCCCTCCTACATCTTATCATCTACAGGAAACTCTGATGACTGAGGAATTTCTGTTCATCAGAATTCACTGGACAGAGACGTGAGAAAGGAAGGAAGGAGGGACAGAGGGAAGGAAGGAAGGAAGGAAGGAAGGGAGGAAGGAAGAAGGGGGGAGGGAGGGGGACGGAAGGGATGGGAAGGTGACGGAGAAGGAAGACAGACACAAACCATGTCTAGGTGACAGAAAGGTTACTTGTAAAATTACATTCCTTCAATTCCTGGAGTGGATGGCTGCCTGTATGGTCCACCGCTGGGCACTCTGAAAATGAGCTCTGCATTTCCTCCTTCATCCCCATCTGTTCAAGGATCTCTTTTTTTTAAAAAATTTATTTATTTATTTTGGGTGCGCTGGGTCTTCGATGCTGCACGCGGGTTTCTCTAGTTGTGGCGAGCGGGGGCTACTCTTCCTTGTGGTGAGCGGGCTTCTCATTGCGGTGGCTTCTCCTGTTGCAGAGCACGGGCTCTAGACGTGCGGGCTTCAGTAGCTGTCGCACGTGGGCTCAGTAGTTGTGGCTCACAGGGCTCTAGAGCACAGGCTCAGTAGTTGTGGCACATGGGCTTAGTTGCTCCGCGGCATGTAGGATCTTCTCGAACCAGGGCTCAAACCCGTGTCCCCTGCATTGGCAGGCAGATTCTTAACCACTGTGCCACCAGGGAAGTCCCAAGGATCTCTTTTTAACCTGAGACAAAGCCCAGGTCATAGTTAGATGCTAAACTGTAATTTGTAAATATTCCTAGGAGAGGTAATTGATTTAAAATCATGCAAAGGTAAAAATGACTGACAAACCAGATTTTTTTCTTTAATTTCATTTTCTTGGCCACACCGTGCGGCATGCGGGATCTTAGTTCCCTGACAAGGGATCAAACCCGTGCCCCCTGCAGTGGAAGTGCAAAGTCTTAACCACTGGACCACCAGGGAAGTCCCTGATATCAGATTCTTAAGTCTTGGAAGGAAAAAGAGAAAGAGCTCTAGACACCTAAAGGCAGTAGGTAGAGGATACAAGGTAATGGAAAAAGACCAAACGAGGAGGCTAGAAGCTAAGCTGCATCTCCTAGGCATCTCTGCGGAAGGCTGGACATGAAATGAGGAGGGAGAGGCTGGAAGGTAAGGCCCACTCTTCCTTAAGGCTGGGCTGCAGAACTCTCCTGGGACAACTCTTGATCACATGTCAAAATGCTTTTGTTTGGGAGCAAGAGGAAAAGGGGCACTTGCATGGCGGCATGTTTAGAGATAAGAGCATCTGGAAGATAAAAGATTTTACTAAGTCTCTTCCCCAGAAATATCAATGGAAAATACATTTTCTTATTTTTCTGTCTTTGGCTTTAACTTTGCCAGTCTGCCAGCTTCTAATTTCTCTCTGTTCCCCTCTGTCTCCACTATTGTGTTTTTCCTCTTTAATAATGATCAAGTCCAAAGAAACCTAAGAAGCCCCGCTCCCACCACCTTCTCCTGAGTCACCAGGGACCCCCTTCACTTCCTTCCCCAGGGAAGTGCTGGGGATGGGAACAAGCCTCTCTCACAGGCCCACAGATGTCAGGCCCGCTAACGTGGCTAGCGGCCAGTGTAAAGAACCAGGAGAGCTGGAGTCTGGAGGGGTCCGGTCTAAAGTCCACCCCGGACAGTCCAAATCCCCTGACACCCAGGGGGAGGGGGCCCTTCTCTCCAGTTGGGCCAGATTTTATGCAAGACATTTAGTATGTCAAAGTGTCAGTCTTTGGCCTTCGAGTCGAGTCAGGTCTCCTGGGCCTGTCTGCAACTCTGCCCCTGGGTGAGCTTGGTTAATGGAGCGCTCCACCCCTTTCTTCTCCCAAACGTTAGACCCTTGACCTACCTACCTACTTGTCTCGAGGCAAGAAAAGATCAGTGCGGACTGGGAGCTCCAGAGGATACAGGAGTTAGAGAAGAGAAAGCGGAGATTGGCATTAAACGAAAAGGTTTCAGAACTAGGGCCTCTCCCCAGTGTGACCCTTCACAGCAGGGTAACTGAGGGGGGGTCCGGGAGCCTCGCCAACGCCAGTTCCCAAGGGGCTGCACTTCTAGCCTGGCCGCAGAGCGCCATCTGGCGGCCGGTCCCCAACCTGGATTCTTTTTGCCCCAGCCCGAGTTCTCGAAGCCAGAGGAAGACCTGGGCAGAACTGTCACCTCCTCTCCTACGTCACTCCGAGGGCCCCGCCCCTGCCTGGAACGCGCCTCCTCTCGAGGGGACTGGCCCTAGCGCCTCCCCCGTAGAACTGCCGCCCTTCCTCCCTCTTGGGATGAAAGCTTCCCGGGTAGAAATCTGCTTATTGCTCCCCCAGGGATCCGCCCCACCTCGTGGGGCCCGTGAGGAGCCTGCCCTCCCCCATGGGAATCTGCCCGCGTCCTCTTCCGTCTTCCTCCCCTCGCGGCGATGGACTCCTCTGCTCCTCCCCCACACCCTTACAGGGAGCCTCCTCCAGTCCACAGGACCCAAATCCAGGTTACTAACGAGGCCTCCCCGCCCCTGGTCCCGGAAGACTCCGCGACTCCCTGCTCCGCGGCCCGGGAGCCAGCCTCGCGCACGCGCGCGCGCGCCACAAGCCCGCTCGTGGGCGGAGCTCCACAGGCCCAAGGGGGTGGGCTGTCCCATCGTGACGTCACTTCCGCCCGGGCCTGGCGGGGGCTCGGGCTCAGTGGGCCGAGGAGGGGCACAGAGGTGGCGGCTGTGTAAGGAGACTGTTCGGGAGGCCGAGGAGCTCACGCCCGGACCAATCCCGCGTCCCGGGCCGCAAGCCCCGATCCTGCCGCGCGCCGAGAGGCGAGACCGGCCGGATGGGCCGCTGAGTCCGGATCGGGGACCGGTGAGGCTCAAGCGGAGCGGGCAGCCGGTCCGGTGTGGGAGCGGCCCGTGGGGCTGCAGGGACCCCGGGAGCCTGGGTTGCGGGGAGGGGAGCGGGTCAAGCCTGCCTCCTGCTCGCCCGGCAGGGAGGCAGGGCCTGGGGGGGTGCCGCCGCCAGGCGCGGAGGGGACGGTGAGGCCCGCCCGGGGGAGGCCTGGCGGCGGCCGAGTGTGAGGAGGGGGCGGGGTGGGGGTCATTAATGCGGGCGGAGGGCCGGCACTTGGGATTCGCCTGCGGAAAGGTGGCGTCGGGGGAAAGGGAGTATGCTTCTGGCCAGGGCTTTGGGAAGAGGATGGCTCTGAGTGGGGGAGGCAGAAAACAGGCTTGGAAAAATTTTCCATGGTCCTCCTTCGGGGAGAGGTTTGAAGAGCTGTGCTTTCCCTAGAGGGTGATGTTGAACACCTGCAGAAGGGTCTCCCTGGAGTTTGGGGGGCCAGTTCCAGTATTTGGAAAGGGACTATGCTCTGAGAGTCCCTGCCCTGAGCGGGTGTGCGAAAAGCCTGGCCGCCTCCAACATTTGAGCCTCCACATCTTCACAGTGTGGAGCCCCCTGGAGCTAAAATCAGGATGTTCCGCTTCATGAGGGACGTGGAGCCTGAGGACCCCATGTTCCTGATGTGAGTATCCATCCCCTCCCCCTCCTACTCTGGAGCACGCATCCGCTCCACTTTAGGTCTCTGACTAGTTGAGCCAGACATCTGGGCTCGTCGCGGGCACTGATCACAACTTGGTGGCCACTCAGCCCCAGCTCAGACTTCGAGGGGAAATCTGTGCCGCTGGTTCCCTATGGCTCTTTTCTTCGGGGGAGGGGCGGGTGGGAGGTGCTGACTGCTGGCCCTTCTGCCACCCGCACCGTATACTCCCTGCACAGGGACCCCTTTGCCATTCACCGTCAGCACATGAACCGGATGTTGTCGGGCGGCTTTGGATACAGCCCCTTCCTCAGCATCACAGATGGCAGCATGCCAGGGACCAGGCCTGCCAGCCGCAGGATGCAGGTAATGGTGCTGCAACAGACCTGAGACCCGAAAAAAGGTTGGAGCGTGGTCAGTAAAGTGCTTGATTTTTCTTGCACAACGGCCAACTTAGCAAGTAGGATGCCTTCTAGGAGTGGGGAAAGGGGTCTGGAAAAACAGGCTTTGTGATCCCCTTTTGAGAGGAGGATGGAAAAGCAACAGAGGCCATGGGCTTGGTTTGGGATGGTAATGAGATAGGATGTGGTCCCTAATTTCTGTTCCTTACGTCTTCCTGTAGGCTGGGGCTGTCTCCCCCTTCGGGATGCTGGGAATGGTAAGTCCTCATCTCCTTGCGTCCTTCCATCTCAGACATGCTCTATACCCTTAGATATTATTTCCAAATGTGCCTCTTTGGATAGCCTTATGGGTAACCCTAGAATCCTCGTGTAGTGTTCACAGAGCTCTGGGCCTGCTGTGTGCTGAGTCCTGTGAGTTCATGATGCTAACTTACTGGCTCCTGTATTTCTAGGAGCGGTACCCATCAGGAAGATATCATTGCCTGATATAATTGTTCTTTTGAGGAAGGAGGTGCTGTTGAAAGGCCAACTAGAGATGGCTTGTAGAAGATTTTTCTACAGTTTCAGAACCAACCCCTTATAGGTTAGAATCCAGTGACATTGGCTTGCTTCCTAAAGGTAGGAGGAAATAGGGCAGCCAGGAGAAGGAACATGGGATCAGCGCAGCCACAGAGACTGAGGAGGAGGAGGAGGGCAGCGGCATACAGGAGGAGAAGCGTGGAGAGGAGCACGCCTGTTCTGGACCTGTTCACGAGGAATGAGGAAGAGCAGTTGCTAGATGTGAAGGAAAGGGAGAGAGGGAACGTGTAGCTATGTAGCCCGTGGGAGCCTGAGCGCGCCCACCTCTGATCGTGGCCCTGCTTTCTGACTCTGTTTTCCGTCTCTTTGCTCCAGTCGGGCGGCTTCATGGACATGTTTGGGATGATGAACGACATGATTGGGAACATGGTGAGACCCTTGCCCTATCCCATCCCCTTCCCTGGCCCTGTTCCCAGTGATGGCTGGCAACACCTTGAGTCCCCAGAGGCGGGAGTGGGGAAGGGCGTACTTGTGGAGTGTGCAAGCTGGATAAGGCCACTGGACCCGGAGAGTGCGGGTTCCTGAGTGGGAAGCAGCAGTGCACCTTATGAAGCGTGCACTTAAGGCTCCATCGCTTCAGGTCCTTCTGGCGTGTTGTTGGACTCAGAGGAATTTGGGGGGTAATGATGAGTCCTGATGTTTTCACATTTTGTGAGAAAGATATGGGCAGGCACAGGTGGCCGAAGGGAGGGATCCCTTCCCCGGAGGCGAACCCTCCCCACACAGCCCTGCTGTTCCCTTCCATCCTCAGGAGCACATGACAGCTGGAGGTAACTGCCAGACCTTTTCATCCTCCACTGTCATTTCCTACTCCAATACGGGCGCCGGCGCACCCAAGGTCTACCAAGAGACGGCAGAGATGCGCTCGGCCCCAGGCGGGGTGAGTTGGAGGGCTCCTCCTGTCCCAGAGGAGGCACAATCGGATGGCCCCCACAGAAATCCTGGCTGCTTTTTTCAGGATTGGGTCCCGGGCGGCCTTTCTGGGCTGGTGTAGCCGGGCTTTGGAAGGAGCCGCTGAGTGTGCCATGCTCTGCCTCCCCCCAGATCCGGGAGACTCGGAGGACTGTACGGGACTCGGACAGTGGGCTGGAGCAGATGTCCATTGGGCATCACATCCGAGACAGGGCTCACATCCTGCAGCGCTCCCGAAACCACCGCACGGGGGACCAGGAGGAGCGGCAGGACTATATCAACCTGGATGAGAGTGAGCCTTCCTTCCCGCCGCGCGGCCGGCCCGCTTCCCGGCCGCCGGCAGCCCCTGCCCCGGTCCCGTGAGCCGGGAGATAGCAGCTGTCTCTTCCTGCCTCCGTAGCTATTTCTTGGGCAAGGTTATGGATGAGCCCCATGTTCTTAACTTCCTCGGAGCTTTTTTGTCAGCTTAGGGCTAAGTCAGTGCCGGCAGCGTCCTCACTGCGCAAGGCAAACTTTGTCACCTGAGTCAGATACTGATAGTAATCTACCCGTCTCCATCTGGATCCGTTGTTTTAGTTCTTCTTACTTATTTCTTAGAAGTCGACAAATATTTATTAAATACTTACAGTGTGTGCGTGGGACTGCACTAAGTAACTAATTATCCCATTCCTGACTGCCTCCATGCTGCCAGGAGCCCTGATTGCCTCCATTGCGTCCATGCTTCCAGGAGCCATGTTGAATCCAAAATTGCTAAATAAGTCGCTTCCCTTCCCCAGCACGTCCCCCCACACAGCCTTTCAGCCTTCGCCCTGGGTTTTGGTCGTGAGCCACCCCGGGTCTGCCCCGGGAAGCCAGGTGGTACACAGGTGTCGTGTGTGGTCTCCGTGTCCTCCCCAGGTGAGGCCGCCGCCTTTGATGATGAGTGGCGGAGGGAGACTTCCCGATACCGGCAGCAGCGCCCCCTGGAATTTCGGAGGCACGAGGCTTCAGGCGGTGGGGGGCGGAGGGCTGAGGGGCCTCCC
This sequence comes from Grampus griseus, assembly GCF_964374135.1. Lineage (NCBI taxonomy): Eukaryota > Metazoa > Chordata > Mammalia > Artiodactyla > Delphinidae > Grampus > Grampus griseus. Next base: position 6,196,702 of record NC_139005.1, on the reverse strand, counting down.
CGCCTGGCCATCCAGGGACCCGAGGACTCCCCGTCTCGACAGTCCCGCCGCTATGACTGGTGAGGGCCCCGGGCCCTCGGCCTCTCGTGTAAGTACTGGGGGGGCTGAGGCCTCAGGCACGGGTGGGGGTGGGGAGCGTGTGGTACCCGGCCCTCAGCCTTGAGGCAGAAGCAGCCCACGTGTCCAGCAAACACCGCCTTTGACAGTCAAAGTTTTAGTTGGTACGGAAGGACAGAAGAGTGTCCTCACCGGAATAAGGGATGAGACACCACGCCTGGCTTTTATATTTTGTCTTCCTTTTGACTTGTGCTCATCTCTTTTCCCCCTCCAGGTACGGGCTGAGAGGCTGAGAAATCATCCCCTGAAATAACTTTTCCTCTTCCACTCCCACTCCCAATTTAATATTAAATTAACAGGCCCGCTGGCCCCCACCTCTCCCTGGGGGTCTCAGCGAGAACCTTTCACTCCCCCTTTACCTACGTTTTCCTTCTTTAATCTCCTTACCATGATGGCTCCACTTCTTCTGTATCCACTAACTTGATTTTTCACTTCGCTGCCCCATCTCTGAAACTCCTTCCCTTCCCCACTCTACCCCTGCCATGCATCGAAGGGGCTTTTGGGGTGGGCTCTGGGTTTAGGGGCCTCAGTGACCCTGGATCTTTGCCCACCTCCTCCCCAGATTCCCCGCCGCAGGGGCCATAGCCCTGGTCCAGGGCTGTGTGTGGTGGGAAGAACCGGTTCCCAACCCAGTCTCCCTTCCCAGCCGCTACGCAACATAAAAATCTGCCCCACGTCCTTCTCTGCCTTTATTTTTTGATTTGTGCAGCTTGTAACTAGGTGTTTATGGAATAAAGGAGAATGGAGAAAAGACCAAGTAGGATTCTGGCATTACTTTTTTTTCTTTTAACTTATTTTACTGAGATGCCGTTGATCTACAGTGCTGTGTCTGGCTTCACTTTTGCTCTTTTCCCTGTTCAATTTCAACCCTCCTGTCTCCTTCTGGTCACCTTACCTTCCCTCTATCTCTGTGCGTGGCCTCCTTAACTCAAGTTCAAGCTCAGCACCTCAGTGGTACCGCAGTGGGGCTGTCAGAGCTCTGGTGGGCGAGAAGCCACAGCGGATGCGGCCAGGCTGGGCCGGGGGCGAGACCAGCGGCGGCTGTCCTGCCAGCTCCCTCGCTTTCACTGTACCTTCGCTCATCGGGGGGATCACGGGGCATACCTGTAGGCACCTGAGGAGCTTTCTGCCCCTTGTCCTTGGGCTTCTTTCTGGCCTGCACTGTGGGCGGGAACACTTGGGGTGCAGAGCAGGAAGAAGCCCAGACAACCCCACGCGGGTCTTCAGAGGGGAGGAACTCGGGTCAGCAGCGTTCTTCAAACCCTGCAGCCCCAGTTGTTGAGAACTTGAGCCCGGGGAAGGAGACCAGGGAAGAAAACTAGCCTGGAACCTGAGCAGCATTGGACGGGCACGAGGCACTCAAATTTCTCAAGACGCTCCTCCCTGCTCGACCCGGCTCAGCAAACGGGTCGCTCTGTTCCTCCTGGGGACTCTTCAGTGGTGGCAAGTGCTTGTGAGAGTCCGAGGGCGGTTTCTGCTCTATAAACATCTTCTGTCCTTGTCAGTGGGTAAACCAAAGGCAAAAACAGCCCGCTCGAGGCCCCAGGTCCTCTCAGGGAAGGGGATTTTCCCCACGTCCTTGATGGACAAACAGGTTCAAGAGGATTTGTCCATCCTGATGACGTAGAAGGCATAAGGAGCAGACTATAGAAATCAGAAAGTGTCTGAGTATCTACAGAGTTTATTTCTGGGGCATTTGAAAAAACTCACAGCCAAAGAGTTTCCGAGGGATAGATATTAACAGTCTTTGTAAACTATGACATCACACAAATGTTTATTTTTGAATTTTATATATATGTATATACACACACATATATGTCAATGTGTGTATCCATCTATTTATTTGTGTTTATATATTTATGTTGTTGTTGTTATATGCCTTACCATTTTGACTTCTGTATAAGGTCAGAAGTCTGGCTCCATGGCGCAGCCTGGGGGGTAAGCATCAATCTATAGCAACTCTGAATATTAAAGATGGTTATATGTTATGTTGATCAAGTCAGAAGCTACTTTTCTGAAAAAGGGACTGTTTGATTTGCCTTTAGACCAAATTGAAGAATTCATGTATTAGAGCAGCTCTAACTCATGTTATGCTGCAATGAATTAAAGATAAATTTAAATTTTAAAAAAACGAAAGAGGATTTTTCTAGTCTCTCAACAAGCAGAGACAAAGGTGAGCTTGGCCAGCAGGCACCGACGTCCTATCCAGGGCAGGTACTGAGTCAGTAAACAGGCCACTAACGATGCTCCACCAGGGTCAACGGAACCAACCCAGTGGCTAAGAGAATCCGGGAATCCCAGAAGTCAAACAGGCAGAGGGAATTCCTCTCCGCCTGGGTCCTGAACTGTGGATGATGGAGCTCAAAGCGCCCACAGCCCTCAGCTTCCGGTGTAACCTGTGCTCCGTCCAGATTGCACATGGCTCCTCCCTCTGGGTGTGGGAGGAGCTGTCGTCAGTCCCTTGACAGGCGGCTCAGCTCTGCCACCAGCCCAGTCATTTGTCCTTGGGCAGGTCCCTCCCATCCCTGGACCTCAGCTGTGGGGTCCCTTCTCACGACAGCTCAAGCCCAACCTCTCAACCTGGATTCCATTCCCAGTGCCCGTGCTCCTGGGCACAGTTCGGAGTAGGGGCTGGAGCAGGACAGGGGCTGCCCTGGTTTCAATCCAGGTGAGTCATCCAGTGCTTCACAGGCTTTCATTTGGGTCCTGGCTTCAGACACAGAAACCAACCAGTTTTCACTCCTGATCCCTGCTCTTGGGCGAGGACCACCCTGCTGCCCAGCACGTATTCGTAGGGCCCGTGACAGCATTTTTCAGCAAGGGTACGTGGTGGGGCATTGGGTGTTAGCAAAGTTGAGTGAGACGCTCTAGAACCAGCCCCCTGGCCCTTTCCTGACCTGTCTACCATGTGGGGTGAGAGCCGGGGAGCAGACACAGGAAAGGACTCTCAGGAAGAATGCTGACACTTTACTTCCAGGTCTGCGTCCGGAATGGCCCCGCCTCGTTCACAGTGCCCATCCACAACCCCCCTCCCGCTCAGTCCTCTGCCTGACAGGTGTCCAGGGCACATGGCCACACTTGGACTATTTCCCCCACCCCAGAAAATTACAGGTTGGGAGAGGCTGATACTTGGTGGGAGGCTGTGAATTAAAGGAGTGAAATTACAACTACAGACTGGTACAAGCAAGCCCGGGCCACGCCGCTTACCTCTGACCCTGACGAAGAGTCTTAATCTCTCAACGTTGGTTTCCTGCTTTGTAAAATGGGCCTTTTTCTAGGCTCTGGTGGCAGTGGGGACATGGATTCATACCTCAGAATTATGAGAATTAGGTGAGTTAGTACAGAGGAAGCATTTGACACAGTGCACAGGATGGATGTCTGATTTCGCCCCCATTACCCTGCCCCTGTCCTGCACCTTCAGTGCTCTAGGGTGGCCCTCATGCCCGCTTCCATCCTCAGGACCCCTGAGATACCTTCAGACACAGCCTCGAAATGGTCTTACTGGCTTTGCATCAGCCTCCGTTCTCCCAGCTACCGACTATTATCTTTCACCCTTTCATGCTTCACAGACCAACATGTAGAAATGTTTGGGGCTGTGCTGACCCAGTCCTGCTTCCAGTTTGGGAGTTTTCCCCTCCTAGGGTAACAGGGCCTCAAGTCCTAGTAACACCCTTTACCCAATGCCCCCTTCCTCTGCCCAGTGCCCAAGTCCTATAACCAGGTTACCCAGAGAACCAGGAGCTGATCCACAAGAAGAACCCAGGGTCTGGTCTCCCAGCCCCCATATTTCAAGTCCATATAACTCCACAGACCTGTCCTGCCTCGATGCCCTGAGTTTTAGGAATGGGTCATTCCCACGCTGAGGGAGAAGCAAGGGTCAAGGATCCCTTCTCCCAGGCCACTGCAGTGGGTCGGGGTAAGGAAAAGTTACCCTTAACCTCTCTCCCTCTTAGACATCAGTGGGTTCTTCAGACAGGAGAAGCGGGAGCCAGATGTGGCGGCACTAGGAGGGGGAGATGAAGACGGATAGGCACAGGAGACACCAAGAGGTAAGAAACGAGCACGGAGATGGGGCACAGGGAGAGACCTGGTGTAGCTGCTCCCCAAAGGAGCCTCCCAACTAGCCTCTATCCCCAGGGAGAGCCTGCGGGGGGGCAGGGAGCTGGTGTGGCTTACGGGAAGGGTACCTGAGGGGCCAGGGGTGCAGAGGCTGGCAGAGCTGTGGTAAGAAGGTGGGCCTGAAGCCCCTCTCTGCAGAGAGTGCTGACGGGCTCTGAGCCTTCCCCGCCTCAGTGTCCGGCCTTAAACAGTATCTCCAGGGAGACAGGGAGAAGCAGGGAGTCCTTCCCCTTCTGGGCTCCGCCCCGCTCCCCACACACACACTCCGCCCCGCTCTGGACCATCCCTGAGAGGAGCCGGGTCAGCAGTCAGGGTCGCTTGAGCTTTTTGTCTGCCTTTTGTGACTCTTCTTCCCTGAAGGCTTATCTTGAAGATGGGAATAGGGTGCTGCCCTGGTTTCTCCCAGCATCCATCCCACCCTCTTCATCTTCTCTGTCACCTGCCACCTGGATGACTTGCAGGTTCTGAACAGTTATCCCCAAGATGTTAGTGTCCTCCAGCCGGGAGATCAACTAAGTGTCTGAAGGTGTGCAGCCAGGACATTTGGACACATGAAGCTGGAAGATGGGAGAGAAGCGGGCATGAGAAAGGGCCGCAGAGGTGGGATTGAGTCTCTAAAAGAAGGAGCAGAAATACCCTGGGAAAGGTCAAGGTGACACTGATGTGGGAAATGGTCTGATGAAAGTAAACAAAGCTAGATTCTTAGAAAACCACTGGTGAGGGACTTCCCTGGCAGTCCAGTGGTTAAGACCGTGCTTCCACATGGGGGGCACAGGTTCGATCCCTGGTCAGGGAACTAAGATCCCGCATGCCCCACAGTACGCCACCCCCCCCCACCACTGGTGAACTTAGTTAAAGATATCCTAGATTTGGGGGGGGGGATTCCCAATTCACAGGGAATGTGGCACAGAAGGACAGAAGCTGATTCTCAATACAGATAGAACTTAATTCAAGCAAACCCAGTATATGATATAAATAGCAATGTTAAGAGTTGAAATAGACCTCTGAGATCGCCTTCTCTGGACGTTCCCCAAAGTGGCAGCAGATCAGAATTACTAGCCCAGACCCACTAAAGCAGAATCTCGAGGCTGGAGAGAATTCCAGTGCAGCTTAGCAACGATTACAGATACCATCCAGACCTGCTCCCATTTTATTGCTAAGTGACAGGTGACTTGTTGAACACCATACAGCTACCTAGCAGCACTCAAGAGCCGGGACTCCAAGTCCAGACTGACACAAATGATACTAATATGCGGTACAGCGTGATTCACCATGGGGGCCCTTTAGATAGAAAGTTCCTGGAGGATTTTTCTTTTTTTTTTTTTTTTGGCCTCGTGGCCTGCAGGATCTTAGTTCCCTGACCAGGGATCCAACCTGTGCGCCCTGCATTGGAAGTGCGGAGTCTTATCCACTGGACCTCCAGGGAAGTCCCCCAACTTGATGATCTTTTTAAATTTCAAATTTATATTAACATTTACCCAAGTAATAGCATAGTGTTTAAAACGATGGATGCCGGTAGCCCAGCATGTCCGTTTTTTTCAATATTTTTTTTAACATACAATAAAATTTCCGTGTGTGTGTTCTTTGAGTTTGAACACGTGCAGATGTGTGTAAGCACCACCGCCATCAGGACCACAACGGTCCCATCACCCCCAAACCCCCTCCTGCTGCTCCTTTGCGGCCACCCCTCCCTCCAGTCCTAACCCTTGGCGGCCGCTGATTTGTCCACCATTGCTATAGCTATGCCATTTCCAGAATGTCACATAATGAAACCACATACAGACATACCTTGTTTTATTGTGCTTCACTTTATTGGACTTCACAGATACTGCGTTTTTTACAAATTGGACATTAGTGGAAACCCAGCCTCAAGCAAGGCTGTCGGTACCACTTTTCCAACAGAATTTGCTCATTTCCTGTCTCTGTGTCACATTTTGGTAATTTTGGCAATATTTCAAACTTCCTCATTGTTATTATATTTGTGATGGTGATCAGTGATCTTTGATGTTACTATTGCAAAAATATTATGAGTTGCTGAAGGCTCAGATAATGGTTAGCATTTTTTAGCAATGAAGTATTTTTTTCTTAAGATTTATTTTATTTATTTATTTATGGCTGTGCTGGGTCTTCGTTGCTGCGTGCAGGCTTTTCTCTAGTTGCGGCGAGCAGAGGCTACTCTTCGTTGCAGAGCACGGGCTCTAGGCGTGGGGGCTTCAGTAGTTGCAGCACGCGGCCTCAGTAGTTGCAGCTCACGGGCTCTAGAGTGCGGGCTCAGTACTTGTGATGCATGGGCTTAGTTGCTCCGAAGCACGTGGGATCTTCCCGGAGCAGGAATTGAAACCCCTGTCCCCTGCATCGGCAGGCAGATTCTTAAACCCTGGACCACCAGGGTAGTCCCCAGCAATGAAGTATTTTTCAATTAAGGTATGTACATTTTTTTTAGACATAATGCCAGTGCACATATAATAGACTAGAGTATAAACATTACTTTTGTATGCACTGGGAAAACCAAAACATTCATGTGACTTGCTCTGGAACCAAACCAGCAATAAAGGTATTGCCTGTGGTACGTAACCTTTTGAGAGTGGCTCTTACACTCAGCATAATGCCTTCTAGATGCACTCACGTTGTCGTGTGTGTTAATAGCTCCCTCCTTTCTATTGATGAGTACTATTTTACTGTGTGTTTATAGTTTACCCATTCATCTGTCAAAGAACTTTCCAGTTGTTTCCAGTTTTTGGCAATTACGAACAGTAGTGCCATAAACAATCATGTACACGTGTGTGAACATGTTTTAATTTCTTTAGGAGTGAAATGGCTTGGGATTGCTAGGTCACATGGGTAAGTACATATTTAACTTTGTGAGAAAATGCCAAACTGTTTCCCAGAGTGGCTGCATCATTTTGCGTTCCCACCAGCAATGTAAGAGAGTTCCGGTTGCTTTATATCCTTGCGAGCATTTGGTATTGTCAGTTTTTATATTAGGGGTGTGGGTATTCTTTTATTCACAGTGAGATATTTATAGACATCTCACCATTGGTTTTAATTTGTACTTCCCTGATGATTAATGATGTTGAACATCCTTTCATGTGCTTATTTGTCATCATTATAGCCTCTTTGATGAAGTGTCTAAGTCCTTCAGTCAGTTTTTTCAAAATTGGGTTATTTTCTTATGGTTGAGTTTTAAGGGTTCTTTGTATATTCCAGTTAGAAGTCTTCTGTTAGACAGGGATATGCAAATATTTTCTCCCATTCTGTAGTTTATCTTTTCCTCCTCTTGGTGTGGTCTTTTTCAAAGCAAAAGTTCTGAATTTTTTTTTTTTTTTTTTTTTGCGGTACGCCGGCCTCTCACTGTTGTGGCCTCTCCCATTGCGGAGCACAGGCTCCGGACGCGTAGGCCCAGCGGCCATGGCTCACGGGCCCAGCCGCTCTGCGGCATGTGGGATCTTCCCGGACCGGGGCACGAACCCGTGTCCTCTGCATCGGCAGGCGGACTCTCAACCACTGCGCCACCAGGGAAGCCAAAAGTTTTGAATTTTGATGAGGTCCAACTTACCACCTTTTTCTCTTACGAATCATATTTTTGGTGTCATATCTAAGAACACTTTGCCTAACTCCTGGTAACTAAGATTTTCTTCTGCTATCTTCTGAGAGTCTTATAATTGTACATTTATATTTACATCTCTCTTCTTGGTTGTGTTCTGGTAGCTTGTAACTTTGAGGTTTGGTCCATTTCATCTAAGTTGTTGAATTTGTGTGTAGAATTATTCGTAGTATTCCCTTACTAACATTTTAATGTCTGTGGGGTGTGCAGTGATATCTCCTTTTATTCCTGATATTGGTTATTTGTATCTTCTCTCTTTTCTTTCTTTCTCTCTCTCTCTTTCTTTTCTTTTTGGTCACTATGGCTAGAGGTTTATCAATTTTATTGATCATTTCAAAGAATCAATTTTTTGTTTCATTGATTTTTTAAAAAATATTTATTTATTTATTTGGCTATATCAGGTCTTAGTTGGTGCGTGAGGGCTCTTTGTTGCAGCGTGTGGGCTTCTCTCTAGTTGTGGCATGTGGGCTCAGTAGTTGCGGTGTGTAGGCTTAGTTGCCCTGCAGCATGTGGGATCTTAGTTTCCCGACCAGGGATCAAACCCTCATCTCCTGCATTGAAAGGTGGATTCTTAAACACTGGACCACCAAGGAAGTCCCAATTTTTTTCTTTTTTGGTTTTCATATTCATTATATTCTGCTCTTGTGTTTTCGTTCTACTTGCTTTCTGCTTAGTTTTGCTCTTCTTTATGTACCTTCTCAAGGTAGAAGTGCAGATTATTGACTTCAGACCTTCTTTACTAATACAAGAATTTGATACTATAATTTGTCCTATAATCGCTGCTTTAGATGCATCTCATATTTTGATATTTTGTATTTTCCTTTTTGTTAAGTTCACAATATTTTCTAATTTCTCTTGAGACCACATCTTTGATCTCTGGGTTTAGAAGTGTGTTGTTTAGTTTCCAAGTGTTTGGCAATTTTCCTGTTATCCTTCTGTTATTGATATCTAGTTTTAATTACATTATGGTCAGAAAATATACTTTGTATGACCTTAAGTCTTTTAAATTTGCCGAGGTTTGTTTCATGACCCAGGATATAGTCTATCTTGGTATAATAAATGTTCCAAGTGCACTTGGGGGAAAAAAGGGTTTTCTGTTGTGTTGGGGGAGTGTTCTATAAATTTCAGTTAGTTCCTATTGGTTGATGGCATCATTCAGTTCTATATACTTCTAATATATTCACTGATTTTCTGTTTACTTGTTCTGTTGATTACTGGGAGAGCAGTTTTGACATTTCTCTTTTACTATAATTGTGGATTTGTTCATTTTCTCCTTAATATCTATCAGTTTTTGCTTCATGTATTTTGAAGCTCTGTAGTTAGATGCAGAGACATTTAGAATTATGTCTTCTTGGAAAACCAAAGTTTTTATCATTGTTCTTCAATGTTCTTCTTTATCCCTGGTAATTTTCTTTGCTCTGAAGTTAATTTGTCTGATATTACTACAGCCACTTCAAATTTCTTTTGATTAGTATTTGCGTTGTACATCTTTTCCCATCCTTTTACTTTTAATCCACCCATGTCATACTTAAAAATGGCTTTTTTGACGGCAACATGTAGTTGTATCTTGGTTTTTTTAATCCATTTTGATAATTTCTGTCTTTTAATTGGTGTAGTTAGGCTACTTATATTTAATATAATTATTATATTTGGATTTATTTCTATCAACTTATATGTATCTGTTTTGTCCTCTGTTTATTTTTATTTTTTTTAAGAGTTAATTTTTTTTTTTCTTTTGCTGTACGTGGGCCTCTCACTGTTGCGGCCTCTCCCGTTGCGGAGCACAGGCTCCGGACGCGCAGGCTCAGCGGCCATGGCTCACGGGCCCAGCCGCTCCGCGGCACGTGGGATCTTCCCAGACCGGGGCACGAACCCGTGTCCCCTGCATCGGCAGGCGGACTCTCAAGCACTGCGCCACCAGGGCAGCCCCTGGTCTTCTGTTTATAATTCCACTATGTCTACATTCCAGCCTTCTTCTGGTTTACTTGGATACTATTTAGTATTCCACTTTATCTAGTGATTTTTTCACTAATTTTTAAGTGGTTGCTCTAGGGCAGGATTGGCAAGCTTTTTCTGTAAAGGGCCAGATAGTAAATATGTTTGGGCTCCGCAGGCCACACAATATCTGTTACAACACACAATTCTGACACCATAGTGTGGAAGCAGCCACAGATGATATGTAAATGAATGAAGTGTAAGTATGTTCCAATAAAACTTTATTTACAAAAACAGGTAGTGGGCTGGATTTGGCCTGTGGACTATGGTGTACTAACCCCTGCTCTAGGGATTATAAAATGCATATGTTCACAGTTCACTGAGAACGTGTATCTCACCAATTCCTTTTAAGTGTAGAAACTTGACCATCACCCAGGTCCCTTTGCTTTCATTCCTTTGTGTTGTAGCTGTCACACGTGTTACACCTAAGAGACTGAAAACCCCATTCAGTTAAGCTGTTTAGGTGAGATTCATGCTCACTCTGCAGGTGAGCCCAGGAGTTCCCACAGAGCTCAGTGGGGCTGTTCTCTTGGCTTCCCTCCTTTCTGCAATATCCTGACACTCTCTGGTTCTCTGGGGCTTCCCTTCCCAATCTTCTGGCCCAAAGTTGGGCTAGAAACTAAAGTTTCTCTCCTCTGCTGGGCATTTCTCACTGTGTGTCTGGGCCAAGCATCAAGAGAACAGAGAAAGAAAAAAGCAGAGGGGATTTGCCTCACACTTTTGGGACCAGAGCTCCTGTGGTCAGAGAAAAGGGTTCTCCTCCCTAGAGTTAAGTGCCTGCCAGGCCACTGTTGCTGTCATTGTGCTGCCGCCACCATGGTATTCCCTGGGGCTGGAGGTGGGAGAAGGGAAGAAGAAAAACGGGATTTCCCCACTCACTGACCCTTAGGAGTCCCTTTTTGCTCTCTAGATGTGCAATAGAAGACTCCAAAGGGAGCTCTTTCAGTTCACACCTCATGTACACTTCTAGGTTTGGGGCTGTCTTTGAGTCTAATCTGGGCAACACTGGAGGGGGGAAGGGAATGGTAAACTCACCACCGGTTTAGCATAACTTTGAATTCGCGTGGCTGGCAGGACCCCAGTTCCCCGACCGGGGATTGAACCCGGGCCCTCGGCAGTGAAATCATGAAGTCCCAACCACTGGACTGCCAGGGAATTCCCTACTTTGTTTACTATTTACCATAGATCTCGGATAACTGCTCCATGCATTCTGTCCAGTAGCGTGAGACAGACAGGGTGGTGTGTGCCTACTCCACTTATGATCTGTGTGACCCTAGGCTGGTTACATAACCTCTCTGTACCACTTCTGTCATCTTTAGAAGGGGATAATGGTGATATTAATCTCAGAATGTTGTTGTATTAAATGAGTTTATATACATAAAGCACTCAGAACAGTGCTTGATCACAGTAAGCACTTAATAAATATTATTTATTAGTAATAAATAATATTATTTATTATTAGAAATTATCATAGAAATATTGGAAAATAGAGACAGGCAAAAAGACAAAAATCACCCAAAATCCCAATGCCCAGAAGTATAATATATGCATTATGGTTTGTATTATTTCAGATTTTTCAGTCAAGATATATTTACCAATTGATTGGACAGATGAACAATACGTAAAAGTATAGGACTGGATTCCCCACGCATGCCCCACGTTACACATTTCTTATTAGGGGAGCTGCAGTAGTCCACAGGATGAAACCCTTCTGCTTCTAGGCCTTCATCCCACTTTTCTTCCCACTCAGATTGCTCATCCTCCCTCCCCTTTATCAGGTTAACTGCTACTTGGGTTTCTAATTTCAATTTAAAGGTCACATCCTGAGAGGAGGCTTTCCTGACCCCAGGCAAGTAGATCCCCCGGTAAGCGCTTTCATGTCACCCTATACGTCTTAGTACTTATCACACTTCTTTTGATTATATAACAATATACTTAAGAACCTCAGAGACAGGACAAGTCCTCTCTCACGCCCTGTACTCAAAGTTTCACCTTTGCTCATCATTCTTTTCCCGATGGTGACCCAGGGCCTCCTCACCCGTCCTCCAAGGCCCTGCAGTAGAAGCCTTTTCAGCTGATCTAAGGTGGCACTAATCTGGGCAAGTCTGCTTATATAAATGGGACATCACAGCTCAGAGCTGAGTCAATGAGGGTAGTGAAGTCCCATTTCCAGTCCAATCCCAGAGATTCTAATTCAGTAGGAACTGGGGTCCAGGAATATGCATTTTCGAAAGCTCCCCTGATAATTCTGATGCCGGTGGACCAAAGAAACACTGCCTGAGGTAGGAAACTTCTGACATGCCTTCCAATGATCCCTGCCTTCTGATAGTCACTAGGCTGAACCTGGTGACTAGTAAAATTGATGGGATGTTTCTTCCGTGATTAGGTTACAAAAGACTGATTTCACCTTGCTGATATCTTCTCTCTGGCTCTTGCTCTGATGAACGGGGCTGCCTCTGACATACAGTCAGCCAGGGAATGAAGTCCTTAGTCTGACCACCCAAAGCTGATGAATCCTGTTGACAATCACTGGGTGTGCCTGGAAGTAAGTCCTTCCTACTGGAGCCCTGAGATGAGACGCCCCGCTAACACTGTGCTGTAGCCTCGGGAGGGACCCTGAAAACTCAGCAGAGAACTCAACTTAGTTGTGCCGATTCGCGGACCATAGAAACTGAGATAATAAATGTGTGTTGTTTTAAGCCACTAAGTTTCAGGGTAATTTGTTACACAGCAAGAGAACTCATACACTGCCTAGACTTGCCCCGCTGAACTCCCTTCTCTCCACCCATGTTGGAAGTTGAACCTAAGCAGAGAATTTCTAACCCCTCTTTTAACGGGATCGCGTGAAACATTGACTATAGACATTGCCTTTGCTCTTCTTGTGCATAAAGGTGCGCCCCAGTGCAGTCATGTTTTTTAGCTATGGAGACTTTGTCTTTACCTTCTAAGTGTCACCTGTTTCATGTGCACGAACTCTGAACTCACAGGAAGCCAAGTTCTCTTCCTCTTCCTCCCTACCAGAGTGGTCCAGCCCTGAGCTCCTCTGAGATTGCTGTACAGTAGGGATCAGCATGTGAGAATGTGCAAGTGCTGATAAGACTCTTGGTTGGGAGAATCTTCCTGGTGCCCTAGGCTTGGTTATGCACGGAATCCCTAAATCCTGAACTAAATTCCATGGTCAAAACCAGCCCCCAAATACTGCGCTCCCCCATCTCCAAGCCTTGGGAGCCAAGAGCCCTGTCTTTGTAAATCAAAGACAAATTGCACGTTCATGTCCCTGGGGCTGTGAACGGCGCCTCCTCCCTCTTTGGGTGGAGGACCAGGCAGTCCCAGCCCAGCCCACACCAGACTGTAGAGACACCCACGGAAGGCCGGCACTAGACAGATCAGGGCAGTTGTGGAGTCAGGGCTGGAAGCAGCTTACAGGAAAATGAGATACTAAAGTTCAAGAGAAAAATGGGGCCTGGGCAGGGAAAGGGGGCACAGGCTCGAAGCACCAGCAGTTAGTGACTTCTGCACAGTGGACGGTGTGGGAGGAAGAAGGGCTTTATTTCAGAGACTTAGACTCAAGATGTAACAGGCTCAACAGGCTAGCCTAGGCCAAAGCTAAAGCGAGAGGCCAACAGTGTCAATTCCCGAGACAGGGCCCACTGGACTGGTCCCATTCAGTCTCCGCTGCCCTGCAAGATAACTGGCTCACCCGGACCACTTTTAACGGAAAACTCGGGATCTACCCCCACTTCCAATTCTACAACTGACACCTTTAGGACCAGTAAACAGTAGTCTGTCCTACGTCTCCACCTAGAGGACAGCACAAGCTCGGGAGGGCAACTCGGTCAACACTGGGACCCTCAGGAGGCAATCGCCTCTCATGCACGGGAGGGGGCGGGGGGGGGCAGCTGTCCCTTACACTAGAGCTTCCCAATTCTAGGGCGTGCGCAGCAGTGCGCTGAGCCAAGGAGACTAATCCTCCCAGCACATGCTGCTTGGACGCTCTGCCTTGGACGGGGACAGGAGCCCGACTGCTGCTTTTTACTGAGATGGGAGAGTCCTGTGTGGTACTGATGCAAAAACTGAAGTTTACTATCAACTCTTCCGCCTACAATTCTATAAGGTGGAAGGAAACAGGCTGAACTCAAGCTCCTTGAGAGCAGGGACAGTGCCCATCGCTTTGGACCTCCAGAGCCTGCCACAGGCTGGTGCTCGGTGAGCATCCACTGCTTCTTAAAGAATGCCGAGATGCTGAGCCGATCTGGCCAGAGCCAAACGGCCCACGATCTAGGTCTCCAGTACCTGGTTCTTTTGTTTTTCCGGCACTTTGCTTTAGAGTGGACTGGGAATGAGCCTTCTTCCCATCCACAAACACCAAAGACAGAAGACACCCAGTTCAGGGCGTGTTTGTAGATAGACTTCTCATAGATTTATTTCTGTGTCATGTTATATATAGATATACGTATATATACTCTTTTTATACAATCTATATCCCCTGCCCTTCCACACAAAACTCACAGAAGGAAGTGTAAATCCTTCCAGGATTGCCATCAGGCTTTCTAAGACAGCCAAGGCCAAGAAAGGACCATCTCACAACAGCTCAAGAAACAGCTGCCCTGAGGCTCTGGGGTCATTGAAGCAGCAGCACTCCCAGGACCCAAGGGGAGGAGAGAGGACAGGAAACAACTGCAGAGTGACAGGATTCTAGGATGTGAGTGTCCAGTGACTCCTAGAATGGCTCCCAGAACTCTCAGGGTGGGAATAAAGGTGGGAGCCCTATGGCTCTTCAGATGCTGCCCAAACAGGCGGGTGGGCAGGAGGCTGGGCATGCAGGGCTGGGGCGGAGGAAGGGGAAGGGATCACGTGTGGGTTATGCTGGAGACACGGCAGCCCCACCCACTCAGTGACGTATAATAAACAGGGACAGACGCTGACTCCTAAAGAAATAGGGGAGGGAGCGTGGCAGGAAGAGGGGACAATGGGACACACAAGAAAGTTACGTGAAACAAAAAGTACCAACAAAAACACGACTTGTACTTGCCTCCCCCCAGAGACGGTGTGGTCTATGCCTGGGGGTGTGGGAGAGAAGAAGGGAGGTGACGGGTCATGAACTAGGTTATCAGCTGGCCAGGGGCACAGGAAGGCTCTCTGAGGACTCCTAAGGGGCAGGCAGGCAGCTAGGACCCCACATCCCAGAAGAAACGACAGTCCCTTCAGTTCGACTTGGACCAAATCTTGGCGCTCCCTCGGAGCCTGGCAAGGGGAAGAGAGAGAGAGAGGCTGCAGGGAACCCCCTCAGCGCTGCAAGCTCCCCCGTTCCCGACCCCCACGCAGGTGATGGGAGGGACGAGGAAGCAGCAGCAGGGCCCCCGGACGCCGGCGGCTCCGCCGCAGCCGCTCACCCCTTGCCCTTCGAGGCTTTCTTGCTGGGCTGGCGCTGGTTGCTGCCTGGAGCCGGTTCCCTCAGCTCCGTCAGGTGCTGCTCGGGGTCCTGAGACGTGGCCGCGGCGGCGGCAGCTGTTGTGACTTTAATGGTTTTTTTCAGGTTGGCGACCTACCAGGATGAAAGGAGTGGGGAGAACGAGGAAGGTTCCAGAACCTGCCAGCCCCTGCCCACCTGGTCTGCCTGCGGCCGTCACTGCCCGGGACGCCCGCCTGCTCACCTCGCTCTCAATGTGCTGCTTCAGGCCCAGCTGCTGCTCCTTGTGCTGGTTGGCGCGGCTCACCTGCTCCTCGATGCCCGACAGCACCACCTCGCAGCCCACACACCTGCGGGAACGAGGGTCAGCAGAGGAGGGCTGTGATCAGGCTCGCGAAAGAGAGACTCGCAGACACCCCCACGTCCGGCCATCCAGACCCCTGTCTGAGTCAGAAGCCTTGCCAGGGCACCTGGGAGCCACCTGCGACAATACTCCCAGGAGCCAGCAGGACACTCAGGTAAGATACGGGAGGAGAGAGAAGTGCCCGGAGTGATGTGCAAGATGGGAGTAGGAACTAAAACCAAAACAGGGTGGGGGAGGCAAAGAGGAAAAAGAGGAGGTGTCTTAACGAGCTCAGGTCAGACAAGAACACAGAAAACAGAAGCGGGAGAGGCCCGTGGCCTGTGGACAGGGCTGCTCACTGACCAGGGGCCTGCATGCAGCCGGAGACACGTGATCCACACCGCAGGGGGTGCGCTCAAGAGTACCACCCCCTCCCTCCCCCGGTTACTGCATCGAGGACGCCCTCCGGCCTCCTGTCCCCCAGGCCCTCCTCCACTCTTTTTCTCCCTCAGAAGCCTCTGGAGGAACGAGCTCACTCCCCTTCATCCTCTTGGGTTCCACCTCTGCCTCCCGGCCCAACTCGCCCCCCTCCAAAGCATCCCTCCCTTTCTTGGGGCGAGCAGAGAAGGGACGGCGCCGGGACACAGGTCTCACCACTCCTGCAGGGTTCGGGCGATGGCACTGAGGTCCTGGCGCTGGATGTCCCGCCCGATGCTGTAGTCAACCTCCAGCCGCTGGTTGCGCTGGTCCAGGGAGCCGCGCAGCACGTCGGCGTACACGGCCTCGATGACGAGGTCTTCCAGCTGCCGCACGTTCCGCAGGGCCAGGGCCTCCAGCAGCACTGCGTATGGGATACACTGGGGCCCGAGGGCGGGCTGGGGCTGTGAGGTTCCGCAGCAGAGAAGGGCTTCCAAGATTCTTCTTCCCTCCTTCCCCCACCCCCCGCCCACCCTCCGCTCCTACTCCTATATCGTTTCCTCTAAGAGGCTGGTTCTAAGGTAAAATAAATAAAAGTACTCCCACCTGAGAAATAACAACGTGAGAAGAACAATCTTAAATAAAAGACATGTGCTCCCCTACTCCCTTCCCCCCCCACCCCAGGGGGACATCTGCCTGGATGTCCATCCTCTGGCCCAGCTCAGGACACAGCACGGACCTGGTCAAGATGAGCTTGACATAATGGGAGGATGTGGTGTGGGAGAGGTCTGGAGCTACTCTGTTTACCATTTATACTCCGTCTACCTCCAAAGAGGCATCTTGCAGTAGACAGCCTGGTTTAAGTAAAACCATGAGCACGCCGAGAGTCAGTAACAACTGGGAGACGCAGGTGGGCGGAGGCGGAGAGTTAACAAAAACAGAACCCAGCTGGATATACAAAGACACTTCTGGCCTATGTATTTCTTTCTTTCTTTCGTTTCTTTTGGTCGCGCCGCGCAGCTTGCGGGATCTTAGTACCCCGATCAGGGATTGTTGAACCCGGGCCACCGCAGTGAAAGCGCCGAGTCCTAACCAGTGGACCGCCAGGGAATACCCTGGGTTACGTGTTTCTTATTTCAGCAAACAGAAGCTGGCACCTCCCCAGAAGAGAGAGCTTCATTCCAGCTCTGGATGCCGCGGCTGTCTGCAGAGGACTTTACGGCGGGGGGAAGAGGGGCTGCTGAACGACAGTGAGCGGTATCCTAGTTGCTATTCTGACCCCAAACGTAAAAGGTGTTTTAATTAGAACTTAAGTTGGTTGAAAAAGAAAAACAAAATAGAAAACTAGGAGAATAATATTCAGCCCCAAAGGCCGCAGGTAACAGCGTTCAGACACAGACCCTGGAGGGGCGTGGGGCGAGGCAGGAAGAAGCAACACGGTGGTCAAAGGCTGTCCAATGCCATTCCCTTCAGATGGACCCTCGAGAAGGGAGATACAGAAGGGCTCTCTGCGCCTCAGGACTGGGGGGACTGTCACTCACCTTGACTTTGGCAGCCAGGGTGACGACTGACAGGTGTCGAAGCTTATTCTTCTGAGCCTCTGTGAG
Organism: Grampus griseus; assembly: GCF_964374135.1. Classification (NCBI taxonomy): domain Eukaryota; kingdom Metazoa; phylum Chordata; class Mammalia; order Artiodactyla; family Delphinidae; genus Grampus; species Grampus griseus. Next base: position 6,179,090 of record NC_139005.1, on the reverse strand, counting down.
TGGGGGAAGATTCCGGGCTTCAGCTAGAAAAAAAAAAGACAAAGAAATCCTGATTTCACATTTGTGGAAAGCCCTAGCCTCCTTCCCTTGCCTTTTTTTTTTTTTTTTTTGAGTTTTCCATGCCAATTCAGGTCTTGACCCTGACCCTGTGTACTTAAGGGATCTAAGTCGGGTATCCCAGGAATTTCTTCTAAGTCCCTCGGTAAACTGCCCTTCTCCCACCTCCAGTCTCCAGACCTCCACCCCTCCTGTTACCTAAGTAGTCAGCATACGTCCCATAAGCAAACACCGTGAGCAGCCGGAACGTGGAAGCAAAGTCACTCTCAGCCAGCTGTGAGAACATGATGGGAGAGAAGAAGTGACAGGAAGGGCCTCTCTCTCCACCTTCCCAGCCTTACCCAGTTTGAGCTCCACTTTCTGGCCCCAGCCTTCCCCTCCAACATTAGCTTCCCAGCTCACCGGAAGGAGCTCTCTGCCTCTCTGACCACTCTCCCCACAGGAAGGCCTCACTTCCGCCTCCAGGCCTTTGTTTACGCTATCCCCCCAGTCCGCAATGTCCTCTTGCTCCATCTGCCTCCAATTCCTACCCTAAACTCAGAGTTGAAAACTTTCAGTGTTTAGTATCTAACACACACACACCACGCACACCCCCCAAACACTGCAAACTGTGTTGTCTGGTCCTTAGAGTATATTTAGCATTTCTGAATTTGAATACCTTTAGGGGGGCTGCTGTACCCTCCAATTCACCAAAGACTTCTGCCTCAGCCTCACTCCCTTCACGGCTGCACGAACTGAGCAGGCACTGGGATTTGTGGCCTCTGCTTCAGACCGTCCTCACCCGGGAGCTTTCATCACCCAAGCCGGTCCACCCAGACCTCCTCTCCTACCACTGATCACCCACTTAGTCAGTCGAAGCCCACCTAAGGTTGTTACCTAAGAATATCTTTCTTTTCAACAAGATTACAGATGTGGTCTCTGGTATCCCACTTAGGTCTAGCAGAGCTGTGCATGTAAGTTTGCTCTGCTGATAAATCCTTGCTAAATAAATGATTTACGCATGGATATCCATTCATCTTCTCTCTGCAACTGGAACGTAAGTTTCACAAGGGGAGCACTGTATCTTGTGCTTTTCTGGTATTCCCAGATGACTAGCAGAGTGCTGAACAGGAACCCAAAACACACTTCTATTCCTTCACCCTGATTCTCTTTAATTCCACTGCAGAGGAGAGCAGGGAAGGAAGGCAGCCAGTTTTCTTCGGACCAGAAGGATTCCAAAAGGCTAAATTCATTGACTCAATCACTGGCACTCAAAAACCTAACTCATACCTGTCCACCTACCACTGTCATAACATCTCAGGGCTTCGGCTGGCGTCACCCATCTTGGCAACCTACTCACTCTGGGCTTTAAACTCTTAACTCTGCCACTTCTCTGTGAACAGTTCTCTCTGCTGCGTTCCTAGCATCTTGCCATGTGTCTTTGGGAAAAAGATAACTTCTACCTTATCAAACTTAAGTGAATTAGCATATGGTGCAAACGGGAGAGAACAGGTCATGCCAATTTCACATTCATTCCTTCCACTTGTACCAGACTTTATACTTTCCCATAATCTCATCTGATTTCTACAACAATAGTGAAGGGCAGTATCAGGTCCTTTTTTTTTTTTTTTTTTTTTTAAGGTACGCGGGCCTCTCACTGTTGTGGCCTCTCCCGTCGCGGACCACAGGCTCCGGACGCGCAGGCTCAGCGGCCATGGCTCACAGGCCCAGTCGCTCCGCGGCATGTGGGATCTTCCCGGACTGGGGCACGAACCCGTGTCCCCTGCATCGGCAGGCGGACTCTCAACCACTGCGCCACCAGGGAAGCCCTCAGGTCCTTTTTTTTTTTTTTTTCCCCCCTCAGGTCCATTTTTAAAAGACAATTTAGGCCCTAAAATAAAAGTGACCTGATCAAGGCAATATGATTATTAAGAGCTACGACACTGATGGAGACAGGCTAGCATCAGGTCTCCTATTCTGAATCACAGGCTCTTTTGCTTAAAAATGAAAAATACTGGGTTTTACAGATCATTCATCTCCAAAGGGGAATTAAGAGGTTTACTTGCCTACTTACTTCTGCAAGCTGCCAGTTAATAATCACCATATTCTTGTTCAACTGAATGGTTATGGGGTTGCAGAATGAGCCCTGCCCACCCGTTCTCAAACCCAAGCCTCCCTGGGTGCTATCCAGGCCAAGAACCCACCTCTCTAACATTAGGCATATCCAGCAGTTCCCCAAACACGTAGACACCAGGGGCCTCCAGCACCTGGTGGATGAGAGTGGCCAGCGCTGCCCCCTTGGCCGACTTGGCCAGGAGCAGAAATTGCTCCTGGTTCTGCCCTGTCACCTTCACCTCGGCACTCATGGCTGCACTGAGCTGGGGGTACCTGGGCTCAGGAAGTCTGGAGCTGCAAGGAAAGAGGATGTGAAGCTGGAGGTTCCTGAACTGGGGAGGATGGAAAGCACAAGGCCTAGGACCTCTACTGCAGAGGCATTGAGCCACTTTTGCAACGAGGAATCAGAGACGGAGCAGTCTAACCCTTGGATCTAGGAATCCTAAATTCAGCCACTTCGATGGCAGCCTGGCTGACACAGGGTTGCCACGCCCACCTCCCCCATCCCTGGGCCTATCCCCAAGTCCCACCAATGCACCCCACTGAACCCCAAGGCACAGGTCTTAGTGGGGGGAGGGACGTCACATAGTGTCCACCCCAACGACGACGCTCCCTCAAATCGCCACTGTGCCCCGCATGTGCCCCGCAGCACGTGACCTCACCCTCGGGATCCTTCCACGTGGCTCCGCCCCCTCCCTTAAAGAGGCCGCCCAGGGACCGTGGGCTCCCGCCGGCTGCCCCGTCGTACTCTGGGTCAGACCCTGCGGACAGCTACCTGGAAGCTTCGTCTTCCAGCGTACCGGGCGGGGCCACCGCTCCGTCACCTCCGGCAGCTGTTCCCAGCCTTTCCTGCCAACTCCCTGCAGGGCCGCTCTGGCCCCTAAACTCTATGGCTGGCTTCCGGCCGTACTTCCGCTCTTACGGGGCGGGCTTCGGGAGCGACATGCCCCGCCCTTTCCTCTGACTGCTGAAGCTCCCGTGAGCGAAGCAGGCGTTCTGCCCTCTGATTGGCTGTTGCAGAAAGAAGGACGGGCGCCTTTTCTTCGGCTTTTTTCAATAAAACTTTATTGTTGGAAGAGTGCTAGACGCTAAAAGCGGAGGGAACTCCAGGTCTCAGGCCGGTCCCGGCAGTTCTAAGCTGCTTGAGATCTGGACATCTGGCTGCACGGGGTGCCTGAGGCGAGATGAAAGCTGTGATCGTAAGAGAGGGGGAGGAGGAAAAAAGCCTGGTGGGATGAGGAGGTGAGAGGACGGGGACAATCAATAATAGAAGTTGAGCAGCAGAGATCACCTGGGTAGCGCAACCACTCATTTTTTTGGAGGATCTAGAGAAAAGAGTGGACACGGTAAAGGAAATAGTAATAGCTATAGCATGTATCGAATGCTTACTGTAGGTCAGGCATCTTTTAAAATTAAAAATGTATCCCGCTGAATCCTCGTAACTTTACAGCATCCCCACTGTGACTCCAGAACACCATCTGTCATGATTACCACATGTACTTATAGGGTGATGCTTTCCTACACATTGACTTTTTTAATTCCCGGGAAGGAAAAAAACACTAGGTGGAGGGAAGGCATATATTGTTATTCTCATTTTATAGATCAGAAAATTGAGGTTCATAAGAATTCATAGTTTTCCCTGGAACCCATGTCTTTTCAAACCTGGAGCCAACTTTCCAATTCACTGTGATACTTTAGGGGGAAAAAAAAATAAACTAACATTTCTATAGTGTTTTTTATTTCATCCCGGGCTCGCAGAAAGTCAAACGAGAGCAAAGTTAACAGTGTCTTGGAGCCTTTGTGTGAGGCACTGAGCTAACAGCTTTACTTCATTCATTTGATGCTTATAACAATCCATTATTGTTTCCATTTTCCAAATGGAAAAACTGAGGCCCAGGGAAGTTAAGTAATTTATAAGTACTGGAAAGATAAAGGGAAAAAGAAGATAACTGAAAAAAAAATCATAGAACTGGTAGACTGCTGGAGCTGAGGGGACTTTAAGCTCGATGTTTATGGTCCACATGGCTTGGTTCATGATACAAAAGGAGAAACAGAAACAGGGAAAGGACAAAGAGAAGGAGAAGAATAAAATGAGGAAGAAGAGGCAGAGGAGGAGAAAGAAGAAGAAGAAATAAATGAAAGAGCTGATACATGAAAGTGAGGAGAAGGAATCAAAGGCATAATAAAGCATCCAAAGTTTGAAGGAACCAAAGAATTAATGAGTCCAACCTTATCCATTTAAAGAGGGAAGGAAAAAGAAAAATATAAGGAAAGAACGAGAAAAGAGGCAATATATATTCTATTATGTGCCAGGCCTTTATTTGTTCAACGTTTTAACGACTTTTATCATTATTATTATTTGACCTTGTGACATGCAAGATATTAGTTTGCCAACGAGGGACAGAACCCTGCCCCCTGCAGTGGAAGCACAGAGTCTTAACCACTGGACTGCCAGGAAAGTCCCTTAAAGACTTTATATTTTTAGAGCAGTTTTAGTTTTATAGTAAAACTGAGAGGAAGGTACAGAGATTCCCCATATACCCCCTGCTCCCACACATGCATAGATAACCTCCATTATCAACATCAGACACCAGAATGGTACATTTTTTACCTAGGATAAACCTGTATTGACATATCGTAATCACCCAAAGTCCATAGTTTACCTAAGGGTTCACTCTTGGTGGTATACATTCAGTGGGTTTGGAAAACTGTATAATGACATATATCCATAATTATAATATACAGAGTATTTTCCTTGCTGTAAAATTTTTCTGTGCTCTGCCTACTTATCTCTCCCCGCCTCCTACCCCTGGCAACTACTGATATTTTTGTCATCTCCATAACATTGTCTTTTCCAGAATGTCATAGAGTAGGAATCATACAGTATGTAGCCTTCTCAGATTGGTTTCTTTCACTTTAAGTTTCCTTCATGTCTTTTTGTGGCTTGATAACTAATTTCTTTTTAGTGCGGAATAGCATTCCATCATCTGGATGTACCACAGTTTGTTTATAAATTCACCTACTAAAGGACATTTTGGTTTCTTCCAAGTTTGGGCAATTATGAATAAAGCTGCTATAAACATCCATGTTCAGGTTTTTTGTATGGACATAAATTTTCTACTCCCTCAGGTAACTACCAAGGAGCCCCATTCCTGGATCATATGGTAAAAGTATGTTTAGTTTTGTAAGAAACTGCTAAGCTATCTTCCAACTGGGCTGTACCAATTTGCATTCCCACCAGCAATTAGTGAGAAAATTCCTGTTGTTCCACATCCTCACCAACATTCGGTGTTGCCAGTGTCCCAGATTTGGGCCATCCTAATAGGTGTCTAGTGGTATCTCGCTATCGTTTTATTTTGCATTTCCCTGATGACATCTGATGTGGAGCTTGCCATCTGTATATCTTCTTTGGTGAAGTGTCCGTTAAGGTCTTTGGTTCATTTCTTAATTGGGTTGTTTTCTTATTTGTTGAGTTTTAATCGTTTTTCATATATTTTGGATAACAATCCTTTATCAGATGTGTCTTTTGCAAACATTTTCTTCCAGTCTGTGGCTTGTCTTATAATTCTCTTGATATTGTCTACCTCAGAGAGGAAGCTTTACATTTTAATTGTCTACCTTATCAATTATTTCTTTCACGTATAATGTCTTTGGTGGCATATCTAAAAAGGCATCACCATACTCGAGGTTATCTAGGTTTCCTCCTATGTTATCTTCTAGGAGTTTAATAGTTTTGCATTTTACACGTAGGTCTGTGATCCATTTGAGTGAATTTTTGTGAAGGGTGTAAAGTCTGTGTCTAGATTCTTTTTTTTTTTTTTTGCAAGTGGATGTCCAGCACCATTCGTTGAAGAGACTATCTTTGTTCCATTGTATTGCCTTTGCTCCTGTGTCAAAGATTAGTTGGCTAGGGGCTTCCCTGGGAGTGCAGTGGTTGAGAGTCCGCCTGCCGATGCAGGGGACACGGGTTTGTGCCCCGGTCTGGGAAGATCCCACATGCCGCGGAGCGGCTGGGCCCGTGAACCATGGCCACTGAGCCTATGCGTCCGGAGCCTGTGCTCCGCAACGGGAGAGGTCACAACAGTGAGAGGCCCGTGTACCGCAAAAAAAAAAAAATTAGTTGGCTATATGGGAGTCTATTTCTGAGCTCTCTATTCTGTTCCATTTATCTGTTTGTCTATTTTTTCATCAATACCACACCATCTTGATGACTATAGCTTTATAGTAAGTCTTGAAATCAGATAGTGTCAGTCCTCCATCTTTGTTCGTCTCCTTCAATATTGTATTGATTATTCTGGGTCTTTTGCCTCTCCATATAAATTTTAGAATGGTTTTTGATATCTATAAAATAACTTGCTGAAATTGTGGTTGTGATTGTATTGAATCTATAGGTCAAGTTGGGAAGAACTGATATTTTGACAATATTGAGTCTTCCTATCCATGTACTTGGATTATTTCTTCATTTAATTAGTTCTTCTTCGATTTCTTTCATCAGAGTTTTGTAGTTTTCCTCATAGATCTTTTACATGCTTTGTTAGATTTATACTTAAGTATTTCACATTTTTTGGTTACTAAATGACATTGTGCTTTTAATTTCGAATTCCACTTGTTCATTGTTGGTATATAGGAAAGCAGTTGACTTTTGTGTATTAACCTTTGTATCCTGCAACCTTGCTATAATTGCTTATTAGTTCCAGGAGATTTTTGTTGTTGTTGTTGTTCATTCTTTCAGACTTTCTACATAAATGATTATGTCATCTGCGAACAAAGTCAGTTTTATGTCTTCCTTCCCAATCTGTATACCTTTTCTTTCTTTTTCTTGCCTTATTGCTTTAGCAAGGATTTCCAGTACAATGTTGAAAAGGAATGCTGAGGGGGGATATCCTTGCCTTGTACCTGACCTTAGAAAGCTTCGAGTTTCTCACTATTAAGTATGATGTTAGCTGTGGGGTTTTTTTTTGGTCTGTGTATGTTGTTGTTGTTCAACTTTTTATTTAACCTTTACAACCCTTTGAGGTGCACATTAATATCTCAGTTAACCTGTGAGGACACTGAGGATCACAGAAGTTAAATAATATGTTGCAAGTCACCAGTATAAGTGATGGGACTGAGATCCAAATGCAAGTTTGTCTGACTCCAACACTGTGCTAAGAAAGAGAAGAAAAAGCAGAAATGAAAGAGAGAAGAGAGGAGGGAGAAAGAGTCTGAGATCTAGTCCTGATTCATTCAGCTTTACACTAGCTATGACCTTAAAGCGGATTGTGCCATCTTGTGGTAGCTCCTCTTCAGTATCTGCACAGTAAGAGATTAAGGCCAGCTCTGATTCTGATGTTTTATGGTCCCCTGAGAGAGAGAGGAATAAGAGAAGAAAATGAGGGGACAATTGATAAGGAGAAAAGGAGAATTTGGAGGAAGAAAGGAGGGGGGATGGACTAAAGAAGTGAGATTAGAAAGGGCAGAGAGAGAAGAGGAGGAGGGGTAGATATGAGAAAGAGAAGAATAGAAATAAGGAAAAAGGGGAAAGTGGGAAGAAAAGTAAAGATCTCCAAGGGAGGATGGGAGCTAATTAAGCTTAAGCAAAGATTAGGATGTAACATTTATTCACTCATTTATTACTAAGTGACAGTTATTTACAAGGCCGTGTGTCAGGTGCTGTGTTTTTAATGCTAAGGGTAGAAAACAAGATGCACTGAAATAAAGCTAGAGAAGCTGATGTCTAAGGAGTCAGACACATAATAAAATATTCATCAGTGATTCAGAAGAATATATTTAGCACCTCTTATTGTCAGGCTTTTGTTCTAACTACTAGGGATATAGAAAAAATAGCTGCCCTCTTGGTGTTTACATTCTTGTGGTGAGACTCAGGCAGTAAATACATAGGTCCACACGTAAGTGGTCAGGAGCAAATTATGAAGCAAAAAAAACAAGGAGGGGGATGGGGAATGCAAGAGACATTTGCTCTTTTGTATACGGTTGTAAGGAAAGACCTCTCTGATAAGGTGACAATGGAGCAGAGACTTTAAAGAAAGAAAAAGGAGCAAGTCATATGGATTTCTGTGGGGACAGTGTCCCAGGCAGAGCAAACTACAAGTGCCAAGTCTCTGAGATGAGAACCTATTGATGAGTATGAGGAACAGCAAGGGGGCCTGTGTGGCTGGAGCAGAGTTGAAACAGGCTGGGACGTGGGACCCTTTGCTGCAGTGCTGCAATGCTTGCAACTGGACAAACAGCTCCTGGAGCTACAAGGTATAAAGAAACTATAAGGGACTAAAAATAACCATGTGCAAGCACAGTTGGGACAAATTATGAACAAAAAGATACAAAAAGACCAAAAAACTCAACTGCCACTTCACTTCTGCAGAGCCAGGAGCAAAAACAGGGTACTGTGCATGCCCGCCCCCGCCCCCTGCACAAAACACCACCCAAGGGGTAAGCAACACACCTAAACCACCACTCTGGCCTGACCCCCCGGGACACACCCCTACCATCACCTTGTATAAGAAACCAGCTCACCGCCCCCTTCGGGAGCGAGCAATCAAGGGAACCTGCCTGTTCTCGCTACCTCCTGTGGCTGCAGGAGCCCCAGTAAAGTCTTGCCTGAATCTCTTGTCTGGCCTCTAGTCAATTTCTATTGATCTGATACCCTAGTCGGTATCAGAGTGAGAAGGGAGAGAAGTAGTGGCTGAGGTGGGAGAGAGAGCCGGGTGGCCAGGTCCTATCAGGCCTTGTGGGTCATGGTAAGGACTTTGGCTCTTACTCTGGGTGAGATGGACACCCGTGGAGGATTTGAGCAGAGGAGTAACAGGATCTGACCCATATGTTTAAAATATTCTGATGCTGCATGGACAGAAACAACGAGTTTATTTAGGAGGCTACTCCAATGATCCAGGTGAGAGATTGTGGTGGCTTAAATGAAGGTGGTAGCAGTGGAGGTGAGAAGTAGTTGGATTCTGAATTTAATTTAAAGCTGAGGTGAACAGAATTTGCAAATGGATGAGACGTGAGGTGTAAAAAGAAAAGACAGGGTTAAAAATTACATCCTACAGGCAAGTTGCACCAAGCTTTCAAAGTGCAGATAATTTTAACCTTATATAAAATTTTCCAGAAATTAGGAAAAGAAAGGACAGTCCATAACTCATTCTATGGGGCCAGAATGACTTTGATAGCTAAACCAGAAAAGGGTAATACGAGAAAGGAAAATTGCAGGCCAATCTCACTTATTAACAGAGATACAAAAATCTTCAATAAAACAAGAGCAAACTGAATCTAGCAAAGGGCAAACAAGATAATACACCAAGACTAACTTGAATTTATGGCAGGAATTTAAGGCGAGCTTAATATTAGAAAATACATTCATTTTATTCATCACTTCAGTAGATTAAAGGAATAAATCACACAGGCATCTCAATAAATACAGAAAAAGCATGTGATGAAATCAACATCCATTTGTGGTAAAAAAAAAAAAAAAAAATTTTTTTTAGAAAACTAGAAGGGAACTTGTGGGAGTTCCCTGGTGGCCTAGTGGGTAGGATTCCAGACTTTCACTGCCGTGCGGCCAGGATTCGATCCCTGGTTGGGGAACTGAGATCCTGCAAGCCACACAGTGTGGTCAAAAAAAAGAGAAGAAAACTAGAAGAGAACTTGTAAATCTGATAGAAGAATGCCTGGTACCACCAATTCTGTTTAGTCTTGTAACAGGGATTCTAGACAGAGGAGTAAGGAAAAAAAAAAAAGGGTAAAATAATTAGGTTAAAAAAGAAATAAAGCAGTTATCATTTACAGAAAATGTCAAAATGTGATTGCATATGTAGAACATTCAAAAGAATCTACAAATAAATTATTAGAATAAGAGTTTAACAAGGTTGCTTAAGAAAATATAAAATCAATTAATATATTTATATATGAACAACAATCAGATGATGAATGATTTTAAAACTTACCCCTCGCAATACTATGAAAAATATCAAATATCAAGGTATATATGTAACGAAACATGAGTAAGACCCATAGGCAGCAAATTATCATTTATTGTGAGACACTGAAGACCTAAAACAAATGGAGAGCTATTTCGCATTCATAGATTAGAAGTCTCAATATCATGAAGAAGTCAGTTCTCCCTAAAGAGATTCATACAGTCCTCATCCTGATTCAGGACAATCCTAATCAAAATCCCAACAGGCTTTTTTTGTGAGTGGATAAAACTGACAAACCAATTCTAAAATTTACATGGAAATGCAGAAGGCAAAAAATAGCCTCTTGGAAACGAACAAGACTTGCTTTACCAGATACCAGGACATAATTACAAAGCCACAGTAGTTAAGATAGTGTAGTACTGGCCCAAGATAGATAGATAAATTGACCACTAGAACATAACACAGAGCTCAGAAAAATATCGACGCATACACAGACACGATTTATGATAGATCTGCACATTTGAGCAGGAGAGAAAAGACACACATTTCAATGTTGCTGTGACAACTGGGTATCCATATGAAAAAATAAAACTGAACCCCTATCTCAAGCCACATACAAAAATCATCCCCTACTATGCTACAGACTAAATGTAAAAGGCAAATTAAAAGGGTTTTAGAAGATAATGTAGGGGAGTTCCCTAGTGACCTAGTGGTTAGGATTCCAGGCTTTCACGCCAAGGGCCCCAGTTCCATCCCTGGTTGGGGAACTAAGATCCCACAAGATGTGTGGCATGGCCAAAAAATAAAAGATAAGGCAGAAGAATTTATTCATGAATTCAAGGTAGGGAAATCTTTCTTAAGACAAATACACTAACCATAAAGGAAAAGACGGATACATTTGACTGCATTAAAATCAAGAGCATCTGTTCATCAAAAGACAAACCACAGAATAGAAGGAAGAATTTGTAACATTATCACTGACAAAGGATGTGCCCAGGATGTACAAAGAACGCCTACAAATGAGTAAGAAAAAATCCTAACCATAAAAATTATAAATGTGAACTGAAGAGTTGAACTAGCAATTCACAAGAGGAAATCCATAAGGTCAACGAACATATGAAAAGGTGCTCAACCTTGTTAATAATTAGACAGATGTAAATTAAAACCATAATGAAATATCGCTGTATACACCAAAGGAGCCTAAACTAAAGTCTGAAAATATTGTGTTGACAAGAACATGGAGCAAGAGAAACTCTCCTACACAGCTAATGAGTGGACAAGTGGTTCAACCACCGTGGAAAAGCGTTTAGCATTATCTAATAAAGTGGAAGATGCCCATCTATGATGCCGTAATTCACTGCTACACGTATAACAAATACACGTAGTATTATTACATGTGTATCTTCAAAAGCAGACAAAAGGAACTATATTGTTAAGGCATGTAGATACATACAGGGAAATTATTAAGAAAATCAAGGAAGTGATTGCCATAAAAGTCAAAATACTACTGATCTACCGTGAGGAGGGAATGGTATATGTTGGAGTAAGATCACAGAGGTCCTTTTTGAATACTGGCAAGACTCTTCTAGTTGGCCTAGATGGTGGTTACATGAGTATTCCCTCTCTAAGTATTCCCTTTATAACTGTTCAATATACTTTATGTTCTCATTGCATTTATCTTTGTGTTATATTTCACAATAAAAATTGGCTTTGAAAAGCATTTAATTCAACAACCACATGTGACAGAACTCTTAGCAAACTAGGAATAGAAGGGGGCTTCCTTAATTTGATAAAATTTCATAATAAAAAAAAAAAACTACGGCAAACACCATTCTTACTGGGAAAACGTTGGAAGTGTTTCCTTTAAAACCAGGAACAAAAGAAAGAAGCCAGCTATTACTGTTTGTATTCAACATTGTACTAAAGCTCCCAGCCAGCACAAGCAGAGAGAATTAAAAGCACAGCACTGGAAAGGAAAAAGCACACTGCCATCATCTGCAGATGACATGACTGTCTTTGTAGAAAATTCCAAGAGTCTATAGAAAAATTAGTATACATAAAAGAGAGCTTATTAAGGTGGTTAATAAGCTAAAATCAGTATTTAAAATCAAGTGTGTTTCTATATACCAGCAAAAAGCAATTCGAAATGCAATCTTAAAAAATACCATTTACCGTAACAGAAAAGCAGTAAAGTACGTAGGAATAAGTAAAACAGAAGATGGGCATTATCTGTATGCAGAAAATGATACAAGTTCATTTGAAGACATTAACGATCTAAATAACTTGAGAGATACCCAAAATCCATGATAGGAAGTTTCAATAACAAAAAGGTATTGGGCTTCCCTGGTGGCGCAGTGGTTAAGAATCCAGCTGCCAATGCAGGGGACACGGGTTCGTGCCCCAGTCTGGGAAGATCCCACATGCCGCGGAGCGGCTGGGCCCGTGAGCCGTGGCCGCTGAGCCTGCGCGTCCGGGGCCTGTGCTCCGCAGCGGGAGGGGCCGCAGCGGTGAGAGGTCCGCGTACCGCAAAAAAAAAAAAAAAAAAAAAAGTCACTGAAACAATGAATCAATCAGGAATATGAGAAATAATTCATAATGACCCAAAGTCTTCAGTGTAAAAGTCACTTACACTGCCAGTGAATATTCACTTGATAAATTTGACCCACACCCATCATATCCTCAGGATGAAGCTGGGGCTCACTGGGGCCCAGGATTTGCACACCCTGCCTGACATGGCCCGGTTTGAATCCAATGTGCACCGTCTTTCCCTGCCACTGGGAGACACTAGGAGCAGGGCTCACTCACTGTCTTCTGACCTCGGAACGAAGGGCTGTCAGGGACAGACAAGCAGGAGGGCAGTCACTGCAGATGCTGGTCAGAACAGCAGGTTTCCTTCCGGGAGGCGAGTGTGTCAGGCTAATGACAGTAATAACGCAGGGGATGAGGCGTGAGAGTCTGGAGGGGCAGGGGTGTAAGCAGAGACTTGGCTTAAAGCATTCTGCACAGGGAAGAGATCAGGGAGAGCAGGCAGATAGACCGGAAAGGCAGGTGGAGTGCACAGGAGAGAATGAAGAGCTTGGAGTGGGCAGGGGTCCCAGGTGAAGTTCGCTAAGCAATAAACATTGAGCATCTACTATCTGTCAGGTGCCAAGGAAGGATACAGGGTAAACAAGGCAAATGAGGTCTTTGTTCTCTAGCGTCTGTGGGGCTGGGTGGGGTCAGACAATAAACAGTGAACAAATATAAGATCATTTCAGAGAGTGATGAGTTGGAAAAACAGTGAAACATACCAATGAGACAGAGTGGGTGGCTGAATGACAAGAGGGAGCCAACTAGGTGAAGACGCCGGGGGCAAAGCATTCCAGGAAGAGGGGATGAAAAGTACAGGGGTGCCAAGAGGATAATTTCAGATGTTTAGAACATCAAGAAGTCTGACCTGGCACATTGCTTGAATATTGAGGAGTAAGAGCTGGAGGGCCTCTCCTAACAAGGAGTTCAGATTTACTCCAAGCACAATGAAAAGCCACTCAAATATTTTAAGCAGGCAAGAATATGATACAATTTAGATTTTCAAAACATTATTAGAGGACTACCTTCCCTTTGGTGGGGCTAATGGCGGACTCCGGGAGGGCTCACGCCAAGGATCACTTCCCAGAACTTCTGCTGCCAGTGTCCTTGTCCCCGCGGTGAGCCACAGCCACCTGCTGCCTCTGCAGGAGACCCTCCAACACCAGCAGCAGATAAGCCAACATTTCCAGTTAAAGGTGCTTATCCCCAGTGCTGAACTTTCTTTGGAGGAATCCAATCAAAGGGGCTTGGATCCACAGTCAAATCACTGCCCACAACTGGCGAAAGGTGACAGGGAGTGTGAAGAGTTCTCCTGTTTTGAAAGGAATCTCAAGAAAGAATGGCTGAACTAAAAACCAAGCTGACATGAAAAGCGGGGCCAGGAGGAGGGATAGCGACAGGACATTCTAGAGCCTCCTAGGGGCTCTTATCAGGAATAGATGCATTAGAGAGCAGACAGCAGAAGCAAGAAGAACAGCAATCCTGCAGCCTGTGGAACAAAAGCCACATTCACAGAAAGATAGACAAGATGAAAAGGCAGAGGGCTATGTACCAGATGAAGGAACAAGATAAAACCCCAGAAAAACAACTAAATGAAGTGGAGATGGGCAACCTTCCAGAAACAGAATTCAGAATAATGACAGTGAAGATGATCCAGGACCTCGGAAAAAGAATGGAGGCAAAGATCGAGGAGATGCAAGAAATGTTTAACAAAGACCTAGAAGAATTTAAGAACAAACAAACAGAGATGAACAATACAGTAACTGAAATGAAAACGACACTAGAAGGAATCAATAGCAGAATAACTGAGGCAGAAGAACAGATAAGTGACCTGGAAGACAGAATGGTGGAATTCACTGCTGTGGAACGGAATAAAGAGAAAAGAATGAAAAGAAATGAAGACAGCCTAAGAGACCTCTAGGACAACATTAAATGCAGCAACATTCACATTATAGGGGTCTCAGAAGGAGAAGAGAGAGAGAAAGGACCCGAGAAAATATTTGAAGAGATTATAGTTGAAAACTTCCCTAACATGGGAAAGGAAATAGCCACCCAAGTCCAGGAAGCGCAGAGAGTCCATACAGGATAAACCCAAGGAGAAACACGCCAAGACACATAGTAATCAAATTGACAAAAATTAAAGACAAAGAAAAATTATTAAAAGCAACAAGGGAAAAACGACAAATAACATACAAGGGAACTCCCGTAAGGTTAACAGCTGATTTCTCAGCAGAAACTCTGCAAGCCAGAAGGGAGTGGCATGACATATTTAAAGTGATGAAAGGGAAGAAACTACAACCAAGATTACTCTACCCCGGCAAGAATCTCATTCAGATTCGATGGAGAAATCAAAAGCTTTACAGACAAGCAAAAGCTGAGAGAATTCAGTACCACCAAACCAGCTCTACAACAAATGCTAAAGGAACTTCTCTAAGTGGGAAACACAAGAGAAGAAAAGGACCTACAAAAACAAACCCAAAACAATTAAGAAAATGGTCATAGGAACATACATATCGATAATTACCTTAAACATGATGGAATAAATGCTCCAACCAAAAGACACAGGCTTGCTGAATGGATACAAAAACAAGACCCATATATATGCTGTCTACAAGAGACTCACTTCAGACCTAGGGACACATACACACTGAAAGTGAGGGGATGGAAAAAGATATTCCATGCAAATGGAAATGAAAAGAAAGCTGGAGTAGCAATACTCATATCAGATAAAATAGACTTTAAAATAAAGACTGTTACAAGAGATAAGGAAGGACGCTACATAATGATCAAGGGATCAATCCAAGAAGAAGATATAACAATTATAAATATATATGCACCCAACATAGGAGCACCTCAATACATAAGGCAACTGCTAACAGCTATAAAAGAGGAAATTGACAGTAACACAATAATAGTGGGGGACTTTAACACCTCACTTACATCAATGGACAGATCATCCAAACAGGAAATTGATAAGGAAACACAAGTTTTAAATGATACAATAGACCAGATAGATTTAATTAATATTTATAGGATATTCCATCCAAAAACAGCAGATTAAACTTTCTTCTCAAGTGCGCATGGAACATTCTCCAGGATAGATCACATCTTGGGTCACAAATCAAGGCTCAGTAAATTTAAGAAAATTGAAATCGTATCAAGCATCTTCTCTGATCATAACGCTATGAGACTAGAAATCAATTACAGGGAAAAAATGTAAAAAACACAAACACATGAAGGCTAAACAATATGTTACTAAATAACCAAGAGATCACTGAAGAAATCAAAGAGGAAATCAAAAAATACCTAGAGACAAATGACAATGAAAACACGACGATCCAAAACCTATGGGATACGGCAAAAGCAGTTCTAAGAGGAAAGTTTAAAGCTATCCAAGCCTACCTCAAGAATCAAGAAAAATCTCAAATAAACAACCTAACCTTACACCTAAAGGAACTAGAGAAAGAAGAACAAACAAAACCCAAAGTTACCAGAAGGAAAGAAATCATAAAGATCAGCACAGAAATAAATGAAATAGAAACAAAGAAAACAATAGCAAAGATCAATAAAACTAAAAGCTGGTTCTTTGAGAAGGTAAACAAAATTGATAAACCATCAGCCAGACTCATCAAGAAAAAGAGGGAGAAGACTCAAATCAATAAAATTAGAAATGAAAAAGGAGAAGTTACAACAGAAACTGCAGAAATACAAAGCGTCCTAAGAGACTAATACAAGCAACTCTATGACATAAAATGACAACTTGGAGGAAATGGACAAATTCTTAGAAAGGTATAACCTTCTAAGACTGAACGAGGAAGAAAGAGAAAATATGAACACACCAACCACAAGTAATGAAATTGAAACTGTGATTAAAAATCTTCCAACAAACAAAAGTCCAGGACCAGATGGCTTCACAGGCGAATTCTATCAAACATTTAGAGAAGAGCTAACGCCCCTCCTTCTCAAACTCTTCCAAAAAATTGCAGAGGAAGGAACACTTCCAAACTCATTCTATGAGGCCACCATCACCTTGATACCAAAACCAGACAAAGATATTACAAAAAAAGAAAATTACAGACCAATTATCACAGATGAATATAGATGCAAAAATCCTCAACAAAATACTAGCAAACAGAATCCAACAACACATTAAAAGGCATACACCATGATCAAGTGGGATTTATCCCAGGGATGCAAGGATTCTTCAATATACGCAAATCAATCAATGTGATACACCATATTAACAAATTGAAGAATAAAAACTATATGATCATCACAATAGATGCAGAAAAAGCTTCTGACAAAATTCAACACTCCTTTATGATAAAAACTCTTCAGAAAGTGGGCATAGGGGGAACCTACCTCAACATAATAAAGGCCATATACGACAAACCCACAGCAAACATCATTCTCAATGGTGAAAAACTGAAAGCATTTCCTCTAAGATCAGGAACAAGACAATGATATCCACTCTCACCACTATTATTCAACATAGTTTTGGAAGTCCTAGCCACAGCAATCAGAGAAGAAAAAGAAATAAAAGGAATCCAAATTGGAAAAGAAGAAGTAAAACTGTCACTGTTTGTAGATGACATGATATTATATATAGAGAATCCTAAAGATGCCACCAGAAAACTACTAGAGCTAATCAATGAATTTGGTAAAGTAGCAGGATACACAATTAATGCACAGAAATCTCTTGCATTCCTATACACTAATGATGAAAAATCTGAAAGAGAAATTAAGGAAACACTCCCATTTACCACTGCAACAAAAAGAATAAAATACCTAGGAATAAGCCTACCTAGGGAGACAAAAGACCTGTATGCAGAAAACTATAAGACACTGATGAAAGAAATTAAAGATGATACAAACAGACGGAGAGATATACCATGTTCTTGGGTTGGAAGAATCAACATTGTGAAAATGACTATACTACCCAAAGCAATCTACAGATTCAATGCAATCCCTATCAAATTAGCAATGGCATTTTTTACAGAACTAGAGCAAAAAATCTTAAAATTTGTATGGAGACCCAAAAGACCCTGAATAGCCAAAGCAGTCTTGAGGGAAAAAAATGGAGCTGGAGAAATCAGACTCCCTGACTTCAGACTATACTATAGAGCTACAGTAATCAAGACAATATGGTACTGGCACAAAAACAGAAATACAGATCAATGGAACAGGATAGAAAGCCCAGAGATAAACCCATGCACCTATGGCCAACTAATCTATGACAAAGGAGGCAAGGATATACAATGGAGAAAAGACAGTCTCTTCAATAAGTGGTGCTGGGAAAACTGGACAGCTACATGTAAAAGAATGAAATTAGAACACTCCCTAACACCATACACAAAAATAAACTCTAAATGGATTAGAGACCTAAATGTAAGACCAGACAGTATAAAACTCTTAGAGGAAAACATAGAAAGAACACTCTTTGACATAAATCACAGCAAGATCTTTTTGGATCCACCTCCTTGAGTAATGGAAATAAAAACAAAAATAAACAAATGGGACCTAACGAAACTTAAAAGCTTTTGCACAGCAAAGGAAGCCATAAACAAGACCAAAAGACAACCCTCAGAATGGGAGAAAAGATTTGCAAATGAATCAACAGACAAAGGATTAATCTCCAAAATATATAAGCAGCTCATGTAGCTCAATATTAAAAAAAACAAACAACCCAATCCAAAAATGGGCAGAAGACCTAATAGACATTTCTCCAAAGAAGACATACAGATGCCCAAGAAGCACATGAAAAGCTGCTCAACATCACTAATTATTAGAGACATGCAAATCAAAACTACAATGAGGTATCACCTCACACCAGTTAAAATGGGCATCATCAGAAAATCTACAAACAACAAATGCTGGAGAGGGTGTGGAGAAAAGGGAACCCTCCTGCATTGTTGGTGGGAATGTAAATTGATACAGACACTATGGAGAACAGTATGGAGGTTCCTTAAAAAACTAAAAATAGAATTACCATATGACCCAGCAATCCCACTACTGGGCATATACCCAGAGAAAACCATAATTCAAAAAGACACATGCACCCCAATGTTCACTGCAGCACTATTTACAATAGCCAGGACATGGAAGCAACCTAAATGCCCATTGACAGACGAATGGATAAAGAAGATGTGGTACATATACACAATGGAATATTACTCAGCCATAAAAAGGAACGAAATTGGGTCATTAGTAGAGACGTGGATGAATCTAGAGACTGTCACACAGAGTGAAGTAAGTCAGAAGGAGAAAAACAAATATCGTATATTAATGCATATATGTGGAACCTAGAAAAATGGTACAGATGAACCGGTTTGCAGGGCAGAAATTGAGACACAGATGTGGAGAACAAACATGTGGACATCAAGCGGGGAAAGCGGCGGGGGGTTGGGGGTGGTGGTGGTGGGATGAATTGGGAGATTGGGATTGACATATATGCACTAATATGTATAAAATGGATAACTAATAAGAACCTGCTGTATAAAAAAATTACTAGATATTGTGAAGACTAGTTTGTAAAGGGCAAGGGCAGAAGCAACAAGATTATAGCAAGATTATAACAATGATGGAGAGAAGGAGATGAATTCAGGACATGTTTTAGATGCAGAGCTCACAGGACTTGCTGATGAATTAGATACACGGTGGGAATCAGTGAGAAAAGGGAAAGGGAGGAAGGATGTTTCCTAGGTTTTTCGCCTGAACAAGCAGAAGCCATCATACCCCTGGATGGGGAACACTACTGGGAGAGGGATGGATTGGCGGGGGGCGGGGGGCAGCAGTGGTAATTCGAGACATCTATTTGAGCCATAGGAGCTTTATATGGCTTTAGGCATCCAAGTGGAGATGTCAAGTAGGCTGTTGGATAAACGAGTCTGGAGCGCTGGATATAAATTTAGGACTTGCTGACATTTACATAGTATTTAAGCCCTGGGACTGGATGACATCACTGGACCGAGAATGTGGAACGAGAAGGGGGCCAAGGACTAAGCCCCAGCAAGTTCCCACATTTAGAGGTCAGGCAGAAGACGGAGAAGGAAAAGCCAGGGAGGGTGAAGGAAATTAGAAGAGTGTACTGTCCTAGAAGTGCAACTCAAGTAAAACAGGGTAACCTGAAGGGGGGGCGGGTAGGACAGGATGAGAGTGGGGGCAGGGGAAGCCCATTTAGATAGAGAGGTTAGGGAAGGCCTCGCAGAGGAGGTGACATTGGATCTAACTGAAATTTTAATGAAATGAGTGAATCATTGTGAAAAGCCAGGGTAAAACATTCCAGGCAGTGGGAACAGCAAATGCAAAGGCCCTGTGGCAGGTTAAGCCCTTCTAACTATAGTAACATAGATCAGGTCCAGTGTGGCAGAGGCATGAAGAGTGTTAGGAGGGGCGGGGCCAGGTTATACAGGGCCCTGTAAGTCACGGTGAGGAGTTTGATACACTGAGCGCAAGAAAAGCTGAGTAATGCAACTCGGTCTACCTATTTTAAAGATCGTTTGGTTTGCTTCGGGGAGAATGCATTGCAGCAGGACCAGAATGGAATCAGGGGATCAAGCTGTTGGGATAATCCAAGGTCTCCACTCCCACCCTGACCCCGACCTCATCCGCAGCACTCAGCACTCTCCAGCTGGGGCGAAAGAGAGTTGGGGTCACAGAGCTTTGGGTGACTCAGAATCTCAGAGGTTGACCGGGGCAACCAACGGTGTTCATGGAGGTGGGGTGAAGGGTGGAGAAGCCCACCACCGGAACCCGGGGAATCGGACGGTGCTCACCCTCCGCTGCCCTCTCGCATTCTGCACCTGGGTCGCAGCCGGGCGCGGTTCCCCAGGCGCGGCAGCGGGAGGGTTAAACCATGCGGGAGGGGGAGAGGCGGAGACCAAGCGCTCCGAGTTGCCGCGCCGAGCCCCGCCGGGCCGAGCGCAGCCCGAGCCGAGCCGAGCCGAGCCGAGCATCTCCCGCCGCCGCCGCCCCGCGCCCCGGGCGCCCGCCCCCACCCTCTACAGCACCCCGCTGCCCTCAGAATCCCCCGACCATGCCCAGTGCCCCACACGCTCGCGCGACCCCCCAGCCCGGCGCAGCCCCGAGCTCCCGCAGCCATCGCGCCGCCGCGCCAGGCATGCAGGTGAGCGGGAGGAACCCCCACGCCCCCGCCCGAGGGAGCCCGGCCCTGCCCTCCCCGACTCCGCGCCTTTCGCCCCCCGCCCCTCCAGGCGCGGTCCCTCGCCCGGCTCGAGCCTCCAGCGCATAAGCGCGCCTTCCCCACCACGCTTTCCTTCGCTCCGCGGGTCCCGACTCCATCCTGCCCTCCTGGCGCAGCGGTCGCCGTCCCCGCCGCTGCCTTCCTCCCGCCTTGGGCTCAGCCCCCGGCTCCTTGCATCCTCCAGCCTCGGCTTCCCTTTCTGCTCTCGGCGCTCCCGCCCGAGGAGACCCCTCGCCTACCTCCTGGTCCTCGTCCCCCGCCCCCCTTATCGCTTTCCAGCCCTGTCCAGGGAGCGTGGGCCTGTGGGAGGGGTGGGCTCGCGGCCGCGCTGGGGATGGGGCCCGGTTCCCCCAGCCCGAGGCTCCCGCCCCACCCCCAGCTCGTCTCCTGCGCACAACAGGTCGGTGAGGAGCGAGGGGAGGGTGGGGTGGCGCGCCAGCCAGGGGACTTGGGGCTTCCTGGACGGGGTGACTAAGGGGTGCGGGGTCCGGGGACTGGAGATGACGTTGGTTGGGGAGGTGGGATGCACAGGCGGAGAGGCGAGTGGGTCCTGGAGTCAGCTGGCCACAGACGTCCCTGGAAGCCCTTTTCCCCTCCCCTGGCTCACACGCCTTCCTCTGTCCCTGCAGCATCGTTCTTTTCCCGGTTCCGTCTCCCTTCTTCCCACCTGGGCCCCATCCCTGCCTCTCTCCGTAGCTCCGTATCCCTTTCCGTTGGAAGAAACAATTTCCATCTCCTCCATCTTTGCTGTTCCCGTTTTCCGTCCCCCGTCCCTTCCTTGTCTCGTGTTGTCCTCAGTACCATGTTCTCTCCTTTCCCCCTTCCTTCCTCCCCATCCCTGGTCCCCTCCATCCCTCTTCTCCCTTCCCCTTCCACGATCTCCACTTCCCATCCTGCCTGGACCTTTCCTTCCTCCTCCTCCTGCCCTTCCTCCTTCTTCCCCGCTCCTGTGACCGCTTCACCCTCTCAGCTTCCCTCCCTGACCTTTACTCCCCTCCTCAGCATCCTCCAGCTGCCGATCTCCTCTGCGCCCCCCAGTCCATTCCTTCAGGACTAGCCCCCTTCCTCTGCTTCCTCTTCACCTTTCTCTTCCCTTCTCACGCCTCACCAGCCTTCCCTGTCTCAGGCCATCATGCCTTCACATCTCTCCCCACAGCCCACTTCCCCAATCCCTTCCCCAGACTCTCCCACCTACTCCCCTGTTATTCTCTGAGAGGGTTTAATGTCCAGATTTAGACCCAGAATCCAGAGGACACCAAGTGTCATATCCTCATTCACTGGGGAACCTGCTGCCGCCGCCTGGATCCACCACCCTCAGCTCTGAGAACGTGTCCTCCTCTTTCAAAACCATCCATCCTGATTCTCCCAGGACTCTTTACCCAGGAGAGCTACATTTGAGGGGGTGGCCTCTCCCCAACTCCACCTCCCCTCAGAGGGCACCTATGCATTTGGATGATGGAACATTGAGCAAATATTATATTCTGTAGTTTTCCTCCCGCCCACCTCCTCTCTCTTTCCTTCCATCCCTCCATCTCCTGTTCCCCTGCTCCTGAAGACGAGATTCCTGGGGCCATTCAATCATAAGAGAAAGGCCTCAGACAACAAGTGGGGTGGGCAGGCGGGGATGCTCCCCCGTGCAACCACACACGTTCACACACTCACTCAGATTGACTTCCTCTTCCCTCCCCCACTCAGACTCCCTCCCTCCCTCGGTAGGTGCTCAAGGAATCACAAGGTTCTTGGCTCTAAATTAAGATCTAAGAAAAGCTAGGAGCTGTGGGCAGAGGAAGTGAGACGGAAGGAAGCCAGAGAAGTGAGAGTAGACCCTGGGGGGGGAGGTAACAGGGACCTGGGAAATTGTGTAGATAGGGGCTGGGGACTAGACAGGGGACCACTCTGGGGGTTCCCCTCCCCGCTCCCCACCCCCCGCAAGAGGATGCTAGGCAGCCGTGGCTCCTGAGTGGCAGCAGCATAGCTGGCAGCCACAGCTGGGAGGGGAGATGGAGGTGAGTTGGTGGATGAATGAGCTGGGGAAGTACTCAGGGCAGGGTTGGGATGTGACGACCCCTCTCTCCCCCAGTAAAGGCTGAAAATCTGGGTCATCTCTGAGGAAGATCTCGGACATGGAGTCCAGAATGTGGTAAGTCTGGCCCAGCAGGGGAAGCTTGGAAGCCACTTTCTCTGGGGTCTTGGCCCTTTCCCTCCTAGGCCCACCCGGGGCCTTCCATCCTGAGGGCTAGACCCTAGGAAGATGGGAAATGAGACCAGTCTTCCCAAGGCCCACCTACTTTTTGCACAGAGTCTTGGAGGGAGGCGGCCTGTCCTCTGCACACATAAGCCCAAGATGGCCTTGGTTTCACCCGCTCTCTCTCCCTTCCCGCAGGCCTGCGCTGCTGCTGTCCCATCTCCTCCCTCTCTGGCCACTGCTGTTGCTGCCCCTCCCACCGCCTGCCCAAGGTTCCTCCTCCTCCCCTCGGACCCCACCAGCCCCAGCCCGGCCCCCCTGTGCCCGGGGAGGGCCCTCAGCCCCACGCCATGTGTGCGTGTGGGAGCGAGCACCTCCACCAAGCCGCTCCCCGCGGGTCCCAAGATCACGTCGGCAAGTCCTGCCGGGCACCTCGCCCCCGGCCACCCCATCAGGCTTTGAAGAGGGGCCACCCTCATCCCAGTACCCCTGGGCTATTGTGTGGGGTCCTACAGTGTCTCGAGAGGATGGGGGGGACCCCAACTCTGCCAATCCTGGATTTCTGCCCCTGGACTATGGTTTCGCAGCCCCACATGGGCTGGCCACCCCACACCCCAACTCAGACTCCATGCGGGGTGATGGAGATGGGCTTAGCCTTGGAGAAGCACCCGCCACCCTGCGGCCAGTCCTGTTCGGGGGCCGCGGGGAAGGTGAGTGGGAGTCGGGGAGGTTGGTAGGGATTTGGGGGTGGGGAGGCTGGCTGAAGACTCTAAAGGAAGCAACAGAGGTCCTCCTGCCTGTTAGCTCCTTCCACAAATGTGTCGGGCACTAACGCTGGCACAGGAGGCCGAGACCAAGATGCATCTGAGCCTCAGAGGAGCTCAGGTCCACTGGAGAAGACAGATGTGTAAACACTCCGGGATGAGTCAACGTAATACATTCTCTAGTGGAGGTGTGCACAGCATGTTGTTAGGCAGAGAGAGAAGGGAGAGACTACTTCTGCCTGGGGATCAGGACACCCTCCAAGAACTGACATTTAAGCGGGACCTTGGAAACAGTGGGAGTATTCCAGGCAGAGGAAATGAACGAGCCCTTCAGGGTGACATCTCGGCTCGGGGAGCGCTGAGACGGGGCCAGTGGTCTGGGGGTGGGGCCAGGGTGGAGATGGACGTTTCCAGCCCCTAGTTTCTGTGCAGAGAGAGAAGATCTCTGTGACCTTGGAACCTCCTCCTCATCCCATATATATAGAAGATTCGGGGAAGTGGAGAAAAAGGATTTGGGAGGAAAAGAGCTGAAAACTCTGCGGAAAGCCGATGATAAAAATAAAGCGGGGAGGCTCCAGAGAAGCAGAAAGAGTTGGGCAATGTGGCTTCAAACGGCAACGCTCCAACCCAATCTCCAGCCTCTCTCAGCTCCCTCCACCTCAAGCCTCCCTAAAAATTTCTCCCTACCCCAAGCAGGTGTGGACCCTCAGCTCTACGTCACAATTACCATCTCCGTCATCATTGTTCTCGTGGCCACTGGCATCATCTTCAAGTTCTGGTAAGCTGGGGTGGGGGGAGGAGATGCTGGCATCCCCATCAATGTTTGGCTACATTTGGCTGGAAGGAGGGAAGGAGCCAGGGCGGCGGTTTTGCTGGCGGTGGGATAGGAAGTGGTGGATTAGGGCAAGACTTTGGGCAAAGGTAGGAAGGATTCGGGTGGGGGAAGCTCTGAGAAATGAGTGCAGATTCCTTCTGGGGAAACACAAGGGTGATGGGGGGGGGAGTCATTTGTGTGCACGGGGGCTTTGGTGGCCAGCCCTTGTCCCCATATCCTGCACGACCCATTCTGCAGAGCCCCCTTCTTAAGGCTGCCTGGGGAGGAGGGAGAAAAATCCGAGCTTCCTTTGCACACACTTAATATCGGGTCGCTCAGTCCTTCCCACTTGACTGCAAGAATCATTAGACTCAGGCGTCCAGGTCATTAGCTGACTTTGAACTAGAACTAAAGCTGCCAGGCGCCTGCTGCGGAGGTTTGAAATGGCTCTGCTGGGTATGCGTGGGGGAGAGGCGGTTCTGGGGGACTCTGTGTGTCTGTGGGGAGGAGCTACTCATTCTGTGGATCTGAACCAGGCGAGAGGGTGGCTTAGATTCCCGAGCCCCCTGGCGGGGAGAGGAAGTGGTTTTGTGGACGCGGTCTCAGGACACGGGGCTTAGGGACCTGTTAGAGGCTGGTTTCTCTGCTGTAGGATGTTGCGGGTGCCTGAGGGAGGCTAGGGGTGGCCAGCGCTGGAAGCCCAGGTTGGGGGCTTCCTGAGTGTGTGAGAACCTCTTTCCTTCCGGGGCACCAGCTGGGACCGTAGCCAGAAGCGGCGCAGGCCCTCTGGGCAGCAAGGTGCCCTGAGGCAGGAGGAGAGCCAGCAGCCCTTGACAGACCTGTCCCCAGCCGGGGTCACTGTGCTGGGGGCCTTCGGGGACTCGCCCACCCCCACCCCTGACCACGAGGAGCCCCGAGGGGGACCCCGGCCTGGGATGCCCCAGCCCAAGGGGGCTCCAGCCTTCCAGCTGAACCGGTGAGGGCAGGGCAGAGGGCTGGGAGGGCGGGCAGGGGAGGCACCTCGGGGCTGCGACTGTGGGCTTGGGGCGCTCCCTCCCGGGCGGGTGGAAAGGAGGCAGACCTGCCCCCCCCACCCCGGGAGACTGGACCCCTCCTCGCCGGGGCACCCTTCCATCTCCCGCTGTCTGTGGATCTGCGTCCTGTTCTCATGCTGCCATTTAACTCCAACTCTGCCCTCCTAAACTTGATCCCTTTTATTTCTTGGACTACCCTCTTGATTCTGGCCTGCCTCTTGGTTCCTGACGGTGCCCTTTCCCTTTTCCTCTCAGGATTCCCTTGGTGAATCTGTGATCCCCCCAAGCCTGGGCTGCCACCAAGCAGGGGGCCAAGGGGCCGGCACAGCCCCCATCCCGCTGAGGGCAGGGCGGCTGTGGGCGCCTCGGAACACTCGCTAGCCCGCGGGTGAGCGCACCTGCTCAGCCTCCTTTAGGTGGGGGCCTCACATATCTGTGGCTTTTGGCCCCCGGCCCCGCCCTGGCACACTCACATGAGAGCCTTGCACACTCACCTCTCCCCTCACGAGCCACTGCACACACTCATGCTCTTGTACGGCCAGTCTCCCTAGCCACGTCTCCCCCCTCCGCGGATCCCTCGCGTCCTCCCTTTCGTCTCACACTGTTCCCTTTGTCTTCTCCCCCGTCCCACCCATCGCTCAGTGGCCCGTCACTCAGAGGTCAGTGGGTGATTCCCGTGGACTCTCGTGTGCATGTCCCGGCCCCGCGCTGTGGCGTGTGTCATGCTCACACTCTCGCCTCACGAACACTCACTGATTGAGTTTCTGTGGCCCCTGCATGCTGCCCCGGAGGTGGGTGGGAGGTGAGCTGGGGGCTCCATGGGCCTCCATCTGTCGCGGTCCCATCCCGCTCCGCGTCACGTGTTTCGCTGTCTCCCCCATCCCGCTCCGAGGGCTCCCTGTGGGAATGGGAGTACTGAGGGCGCAAACCCCCACCCCCTCCACTGCTAAATTCTGTTGTCTGGGAGATGGCTTTTGGGGAGTCACCCGCTGCACTACATGAGAAAGGGGCTCCCATGTGCCCTCCCCTGCTTCCCAAGTCCTTCTGTCTCGTCTGTCCTGGCTGTCTGTGTGTGTCACTCTGGAATTCAGAGCCCCCTGAGCCAGTCCTCCACTTGCCGGCCTCCCTGAGGGCCTCCGTAACTCCACCTAGGCTGCCAGGGACCGGAGCCAGCTGGTTCAAGGCCATCGGGAGCTCTGCCTCCCAATCCGCCCCTCCCTCCCTCCCTCCCTCCCTGGTTCCTCCACTCTCCCTCCTTTTGCACCGCCCCCCCCTCAGGTTTGTCCTGACTTCTCATGGCTTTCCCACCTTCCTTCCTACTTCCCTCTCTTACCTGGCTCCTATGCTGTGATATATATTTTTGTATTATCTCTTTCTTCTTGTGGTGATAATCTTGAATTCTTGTGGGATGTAAGTTTCAAAATTTTCAAATAAAGCCTTTGCAAGATACCTGAGTCCCCTGGTTCTGCCTTATGAGCCCCACAGAGAGAAGAGGAGGAGGGGCGATGGGCAGCTAAGAGGGAAGAAAAGAAGGATGGGGGGGAGTGCGGGTAACCCCTCCGGACCCGATGTGACCTGGCCTGCTCTGACCCGGGGTTGGGATTCGGGGGCTTTGACTCGGGATGGAATGGAAGGAAGAGACTCTGAAGGGGGCAGTCTTGACAAGGAGCAGCCGGAGCAAGAGAGAAACCGGAAGAGTGGTTTGTTAATTGCTAGAGAAGGTCAAGAGAGACCACGAAAAAGGAGGTAGAAGAAAAGGGAAACACGTAGAAGCACAGGCGACGGCGCAAGCAAGAAAAGGAAGAGGAGAGCGCTGATAGACACGTGGAGGTTGAAGGGCAAAAGGAGGAGGAAAAATGGAGCAACGGGCAAGCGATGAGAGGGAGCCGCAGTGAAGAGGCTGGCTGCCCTGCTTGCTTTATTTGCAGCCTTGCTCCCTCACCCGCCCCCGCCCGCAGCTGCCCCCAGAAGCCCCGCGGTTAGCTCTCGTTAGCTTTCCCCGCTCTGCCCTCTCTGAGAGGCACTGCTGGGGTGTGGGCGTGGAATCGAGGGGTGCGTTTGGAGGAGGGAGAGCAGGCTGCCCAGCTGGGATCAGTCACCTCTGAGCCCCCAGTTCTAGGTCTGGCTCTCGTAACAGCCCTGCAGAAACCCACACGGCAGCCTCTCAGCTGTTGCTAGGTTCTGTTGCCATGGTAACCACCCAGGTCCCATTTCTGCCCCCACCCCCATCTGTGCCCCACTTGCTCCCTGGAAATGGGGGCGCTCCAGGGAGGAGAGGAGACGGTCACGTGCAAGAGGGGGGCTGCCCTGGCCTGTGTTGGCCTCCATGTGTTTATTTCTGCAGTTAGAATCAGGAATGTCCATGGATCTGTAGGTGGGTGCTGTAGGGGTTGGGGCGCTTTACTGTGTACTCAAGTGAAGTGTGGCTGAGTCCACGAAGCACACAACAGTGAGCGAGGTGGAGGGAGTGTATTTCTCAGGATCAGAGCTGTTTGTGGGTTCGGGTCATCAGACTCCCTAAGAAAAAGAAGAAAGAAGCAGACCCGGGCCAAGGAGTGATGAACCAGCTAAAAGCAGAGGTGCGAGGCAAACACGCTGCTGAGGCGGGCTCAGCGTCAACCCAGTGGGACCTGAAGAGACCCCAGCCTGAAGCTGGTGGAAGGGAGAGGGCTGGATGAGACCTGAGAGTGCAGGAAGAGGTGCTGCTGGGATGGGCTGGAGGCAGTGAGGGACGGACCTGAGGAGGAGGGGGAGGAGACTGACGGGAGAGGAAGCCTCATTGCCCTTTCCCTTCCTTCCCCACAGGAATCTAGTCCTTGTCAGGTGGGGGTTGGGGGGAAGAGGAGGCGCAGAAGGGGAAGAGCTGAAGTGCCCGGACAGCACATGTCTCTTATCACCTTCCTCTTCAGAGGGACGGTGTGACCCCAGGGCTCATCCATATTCAAAAGGCACACATGAAGGTCCCTAATGAAGAGGGACTTAATTATCACCTGATTAGACTGCTGTTTCCCTAAATTTAAATAAATTAAAATACACCAGCAAGACACAGGAAATTCTTACCTGTTCCTTCTCCCTAAATGCCCTCCTTCCCCATGGAAAGTCAGATGGCAGGGAGAGACAGAGGAGAAAGATGTCCGAGTCTTCTGAGTTGTCCTAAAGGAATGATCCCAAACTAAATCCCATTGTTATGCTAACCAGGAAGAGTCAGGAGGCCCTGGGGAAGGATCCTAACTTTATCTCATGTAGTGTTGAAACTGAAACTATGGGGCCTCGGGAGGTCCTCAGAAGGCTCCAGGTGGCAAAGGAGTCACTGCTTAGTCACAGACCAAGAACACAAACAGTGGCCATACTACCCCTTTGCTTCTTGGAGGCCACCCATCACTACTGGGACCAGCATCTCTCATCTGTATGCTTTCTTTGCCTCCTGAGCTGTGCATCAAATGACTAAGCCAGGCTTCTCTTAAGCATTTTTCTGGAATGCTTACCATTGTGGCTCAGACCAAACCAGGGAGTGGGGAAGCCCCCAGGAGGAGGGATCTCCCAGGCAGAGCTCAGGGTGTGGAAGTGATTCAAGATGGAAACAGTGTGCCAGCTGGAAAACCCCAGGCTAAAATTAACAGCCCTCCTCCCCGTACGCCCCACATTTATCTCTCTAAAGCTTTTCTCTAAGGAGTTCAAAGCACTAAAACTTGCTTCTTATAGCAAGGGCAGCAGCAGGGTTGACAATTGGAGACACCGAGGCCCGGGGGGTGCCAGTTATTGTAAATAGGAGAAGAACAGAAAGAGAACCAGAACTTATAGCGATTACCACCATTTTGCTCCCACTTTTCTATCTCTGCCCCCAAAGTCAAGGTTTCTCAAATCATCGATCTCTAACCCATACAGCAACTACGTCTGGTCACATCTGCGCCCTTAAGACCCTTATCTTATTGTGTCACTATTGGGTTGACACAGACAGGTTACAGAGTCCCAAAATGTGATAAAGAGAGCGGACGCTTTTAAAAAGATACAAATACATATCTTCTACTTAAACATTTATTGGAATTTTTATTTTTAGGTGTCTTTTGCTACTTCCTGGGGAAGCTGTGACCTTGGGGAAAATCACTTAAGTCTTCAGAGTCTTATGTTCATTATATGTAAAATTTGGCATTACAGTTATTCCTATCGGGGTTATTTTGATCTCTAAGCAAGGAACTATTACTGTTAATAGGAGGCACTTTGATTCTGTTTCACTCAAAATAGAGCTGAGCCCAGAGGGATTCTGGTTAGATCTGGGACAGGCTGGTGGCAGCATTCATTTACTCAAATAGCATGTATTTATTTAGCATCTACTGTGTGCTCAACAAAGCAGTGGGAGGGTACCATGTATGAGACAGTTTCTCCCGAGTTGCTGACAAACTTGCTGAAGAGTCACATATATGAAATAGTTAAAACAGCCAAAAAAAAAAAAAAAAGGTACGGACTAAATGCTGTGGAAATTCGGAGAACGAGACCGTTGGAGCAATCAAGGAAGGCTTCCTGAAAGAGTTCACATTAATTGTTCATTGATGCAACAAACGTTTACCAACTGCTTACTAAGTGCCAGGCTCTGAGGATACAGCAGCGAACAATTAAGAGTCCTTGCCCTCGTGGGGCCGATATTCCAGTGAGAAGAGGAGGACATCCAACAATATAGAATCAGGTAGAGGTGAGTGCTATATTTAAAAGTAAAGCCGGGTGAGTAGGAGATAAAGATGTGGAAGAGGGCCACAAGAACTTAGAGACCAAAGCAAAGAGAGTAAGGGGTGTGGTTAGGCAGGAGTCGGATTCTGAGGCCTGGGGGGGGGTTAATTAGTCACGCTTTGGGCCTAAGGAGGGACCTCAGAAAACTACTGACACATCCTTTTCCTTTCTTTCATATTCAAAGCATTGAGACCTTCTGGAGAGTATGTAAGAAAAAAGAATGGTAACTCCCTATGTCTGCCTATCGCCCCTTGAGGGAAGGGAACCAGGACCCGTCTTTTAAGAATCCATACCGCCCCTCGTACCTTGATGCATAATTCATGAACCTGTCGCGTTTCCACCCTCCCACTTCCCCTGAAGTCCCTTCCGGAAGCCCGGAACCGCAGTCGTGAAGGTTCGGCTCCTGCCCTTAGAGCAGAACCCACCTTCATTTCCGCTGTGGCGTCACATCCCTGGAGGGTATACCGCGTCCCCGGGCAGAAGCTACTTCCGCCCCTACTGTCGTAACTTCCGCCCTGAGTATGCTGGAGCGCCAACCGCGCCGGATGTGCTCTAGCTGCTCCCGGAAGTGACTCGACCTTTGCATTTTCACCCCCCCTTTCCCCATTGCCGCCCCCCCAACATTGCTATTTCCCTCCCTCCCCCCTTTTCGTTTCCGGCGCTCCCGCCTTCTCTCAGCCGCGGCTCAACTCCGAGCCAGTGGGGGGAGGGAGGGAGAGAGGGAGGGAGGGGGCGTGGAGGAATCGGGGTTCTCGGGAGCACGAGCTGCGGCACCACTTCCGGGTGAGTGTTAGGGGAGGAGGGAGGGAGGGGGCCACCCACTGCCTAGCGCCCCCGCCCTGCGGGTGTCTCGCGCACGATCCGTGCGTGTGAGTGTGTGGGTCTGCCTCGCGCCTAAAGTGCGTGCCCGCGCGCTCGCCTGGCGCTATCCCCCTCCCCTCGCCCCCTCCGGGTCCTCCCACCGTACTCTGCTCCCTCCTTCCCAGCAAACGCCGCCCCTCCCGCTCTCTGGCTCCGGCTCTGGCGCCGCCGCAGCCGTTGCCGCCGGGTGAGTCTCGCGCCGCTGGAGCCGGCGCGCGCCGAGCTCTCTGCTCCTTCCCCCTCCCCTTTTCCTTGGGGGGGGCGGGGAAGGGGGGGTCCACGATGGGACTGTACGTGTGTCCGTCCCGGAACCGGAAGTGGTTGTGGAGGAGCGGGCGATGGGGAGGAATGGGGGGGTTTAGGGGGCGGGTGTCTGTCTGGTGGGTGGCAGAGTTCAGCTCCCTGGAGAGGAAGGAGGGGCGTCCCAAAGAAGGGTCTTAGAGGAAGGGGTGGTGGGCGACCTCAGGAGAAGGCGCCCAGGGGCTGTCTCAGGGCAGCGAAGGTGTTTGGGGGACAGCCGGGGTCTCCAGTAGCTAGACCACTGTGCTGAGGGAGGTACTTCTTGGCGCAGGGCCTTGGGTAGGCAGGGGCGAAGTCCTCGCGGCGGGGGGGGGGGGGGAGGCCAGAGGAAGTGCCTGGGCCTGAACTGGCACGGTGCCTGACACAAGGGCTTGTGCATCCCCCCCGGGTCCTCAGCTTTGCCTTCTGAGCCAATCCTTGGGAGGCAGGGACGCTTCTCTTCTTCCAGCTCTTCTGTTCTCTAACCGTCCCCACACACCCCCGCCCCCGCCTCCGGTTACCTGCGGCCCCGGGAGACCAAGAAGAACCAGTGTCTGAGCCCAGGGGTGGACCCCACGCACTGGTGGTAGAGTTCATCTTAGTTGCTGGGAATTGGATGTATTTCCCTTGTATCCACATAGCGGGTGGCCCTGCACTGCTGTCGTTCTGTCCTTGCATCTTTGGATGGTTAGTCGGGGGTCCGCCTGCTTTCTGGACTGAGTGCTGATGGTCAAAGAATTCCTGAGGTTCTCCACAGTTCTCCGGTGGCTGCACCCTTACCGGCCCCTGTAACCCAGACAATTTGTTTACAGAAAGTTCAGGAGCCCTGGAAAGGACAAGGAATAAGACGACAGGAGGAAGAGAGAGAGAGGGTAAGACAATTTGGGGTTAATGGCTTTTCCAGTTTTGGGGGGCGAAGGGGTCATAATCAAATGGCCCTTTTGCGGACAGCGTGACAGAATTGTTCAAGTAATAGCAATTGTAATACTGGTGTTTGCTGTAGGAGAAAAATCAGCCTCTTCGTATTATCTTTTGAGGATACCCAGGAAGTTTTGTGCGAAAGTTGGCACTGTACCCCATCACCTTCCATGCCCACCAGTCCTCAACAAGAATGAGTTGTGAGATGCTCAAGTGAACTCACTAAGCAGTGTTGCACTGTGTCCAAAGGAGAAATTTATTCTGCTTTGGAGATAAATGGGCCCTAGTTGCCATTGTAGCCTTTGTGGCATAGCTAATGGAATGGCTTTCTCGTGTTTGGAACAAGCAGAACTGAGTTTAGAGTGGAGTTTGTATCCTTAACGTTGCATCAGTGTTTGGAGTGGACCTGGTGAGTGATTAGAATCCGTGGTGTGATGTTATTTGAATTTGATGTGGCAGGGTGAAGTTTGGGGGGAAAAAACTGATTCGTGGGTAGTTTGAAATAAAATGGATAAAACTGTATGGAGTAGACTCCAGAAGTAGCTCTGGAAGAATTCAGAATATGAGGTTTGATGATGATTGAGTTTTAGGTTGCCTGAGAATGACAATATATCAACCCAAGAGAGTTTGAATTCAGAGCTTATAATCTTAGAGGTGTCTTCTGAGAACCAATTCCAGGCTGGTTTATAAAATTTATTCCCCATAGGTTTCTGAGCCGAGTTGGTGATTAAATATTAGGTGCATATTCCGTCTTCTCCAGACTTTTTTTTTTTTTGGTTTGTTTTTTCTTTCCTGCCTCACAATGCGCAGGTCCGTCAGTTAATAGTGGAACGGGCAGGACAAGGGGAACCACTATGGCGTTCTCCCTGCAGGGTGCAGGTACAGTGGTCCAGTGGTGCCCAGGGTAGAAGGTGCTGGCTCAGATTGCCAGCTTTGTGGTGGTAGTGGTCCTGTTGGTCTCTTTGGGCATGGTGTGATGGTTTTTCCCGATAGAATTGGGATAAACCTGTTCTCAGTTATTTTGTACTTGGGAGAGTTCACAGTAGGAAGTCCCCAGATCCTATTGGGATGGCCCTTCTCGAATGCCCTTAGGACCTGAGAAAAAGATTTGTGTCCTAACTGAGGAGAAATGGTCCTGTGTGTTTCCGCACTTCAAGTCCTTAGCTAATATTGCAACCTTTCTGCAGTTGTGCATTTTGGAACAGTTTTTTTCAATAGAGTGTCCGAGATCCATGTGTCAAGTTCTTTCCTTTTTTCTTTTTCTTAATAATTTTTTTGGTTTTGACTGCGTTGGGTCTTCGTTGCTGCGCGCAGGCTTTCTCTGGTTGCGGCGAGCGGGGGCTACTCTTCGTTGCAGTGTGTGGGCTTCTCACTGCGGTGGCTTCTCTTGTCGCGGAGCATGGGCTCTAGGCGCGCGGGCTTCAGTAGTTGTGGCTCGAGGGCTCTAGAGCGCAGGCTCAGTAGTTGTGGTGCACGGGCTTAGTTGCTCTGCGGCATGTGGGATCTTCCCAGAGCAGGGCTTGAACCCATGTCCCCTGCATTGGCAGGTGGATTCTTAAACACTGCGCCACCAGGGAAGCCCCTCCAGTTCTTTCTGTAGTTGAATTTGAGTTGGTTGTTCTTTGCATCTCTCTTTCTTGTTAGTGCTTCTAGTTGGTGATTAGTAAGCTGCGGGCTATAGATCTGATACTTTTGGGTAGTTCCTTTATAATTACGTGGTCTCCATGTAATTTCTGCTAATTGTCGCGAATAGTCGTCATCACATGGAAGTGTTTCTCTAACTCTCCTCAGGAGTACTTTGAGCATTTTATTCTTTGTCTTCTGTGTGTTGTCTCCATCTCAATTCCATGTGCCTTATGAATTTTTTAGGGGTTTGATACTCTTCCATCCTCTACCCAAGTAGAAATTTAGGAGAGTCGTAAATTCCTCAGAGTCATTTACTGATGTAGGGCCTAAACCTAGATTCTGGAAGCTTTGATTCCTCGGTCCATCCTCTGGCTACTAAATTGGGTTGGTGTATTTCATGATTTCCTAAAGGTTGGTTGTGTGAGAGAATGTTATTTTCTTGAGAAAAGAAAACCATGCTTTATTTTGGGGGGAAAAATGTAAAAATTGTAAGTACCAGGAAAGAAGTGGTGGTCTTCAGTACTTCTGCGAAAACTGCAATGCTGGAGGCAGTGATGTCTTTATCCCTGGATGGCCGGTAGCACTGGGGAAGGATGAACAGATGGACAGAGCTCTGGTGCAAGAGTTCAGGTCCTCCTATGTGTTTCATGGACATAACTTAATATTGTCTTTTTTCTTCACCTTCTCAGTCTTCCAAGATTTCTTTTGAGATTGGAAAAGGAGTATGTAGTTCCTGAACCTCTTGAAAGGAAAATGCTGTCCAACTTAATTATAGTAAACGTCCTTTCTTATTGGAGAACAGCAGAGGCATGGTGCGGTAGTAAAGTTGGAATTAGAACCCAGATTTTCAATCTGCCAACATCATCTTTCCACCTACTGTGTTCTTCCTTCTCTCCTGAGCTTTGGGGCTATAATAGAAGCCTGCCTCTTCCTTCCCAGTCTAAGGTGAACCCCTTCTGGTTTGTTTTTAATGTGTTGGCATAATCATCAAAACTGATGCTCTGTGGGGAGTTCCCTGGTGGCCTAGTGGTTAGGATTCGGTGTTGTCACTACCATGGTCTGGGTTCTATCCCTGGTCGAGGAACTGACATCCCGCAAGATATGCGGCGTGGCCAAAATATAAAGCAAACAAAAGAAAACTGGCACTCTGTGTAGAGGTGAAGTTTCCCTGTAATATCATTGCTTTCTTCGGGTTTTAAGAATGTTCATATGTGCGTACCTGGATGTCAGGATGGTTTGGTGGGCGTTCCTCCATGCGTGATAGAGATTTGAAAGGAGAAGTGGTAAGACAACAGTTGGCAGGTATTTGAGTGAGCTGGTGCCAGGGCACCCTGTGACACAACCCCAGGGGGCGCCATTTACATCACATTCTGGCATCAGGACAGTGTTGACCCTTTCTCCCGTGTCATCCTGCAGGCGGATATAGCTTCCAGTTGGGCAAGCAGGGCTCCCCGTGCACCCCCTTTTGGGCTGTTGTATTTATCAGGAGCCCACAGACACGTTTATCATTTCGTCCTGGGAGCGGCTGTGGTTCTGATCTTCACCTTTGTTCTTTTAAGAACCAAAGCAGAGTGAGAGGCGGTATCCAGGGAGGTGGAGGGGCCTTTCCTTCTATTTGCCCCTTCTGGACAGTCTGGCCTTTTAATTCAGACCCCATCATTCTAAAATCAGTTATCTTGGTGGCCAGGTGAGGTTTCACTGGATGTGGACAGAGAATATCATCTTTCACTGCATTTTGCTGTTATTGAAAACTTCGTTTTTGGTGTTTGCTTTTTTTTTTTTTTTTTTTGGCAGCCATGCTGTGGCTTGTGGGATATTAGTTCCCTGACCAGGGATTGAACCTGGGCCCTTGGCAGTGAAAGTGTGGAATCCTAACCACCGGACCACCAAGGAATTCCCTGAAAACTTCATTGTTGAAAGCATTTATTGAGAACTACCTGAAAAGTATATAGTCCATTTCTGGAAATAGTCTAAATTTCGATTTGTGAATCAAGCCCCAGCATCAGAGAGCATGTACTTGAGTTGGTCTCTTGTAGGACCCTTTTCTAGCTTGCTCTTTGGTCCTGGGTTCAGATCCCTGTTCTGCTGTTTACTGTTTGCCTCCAGTTTACTCATTTGAAGAATGGGTAACACAACATTATAAATCAACTATATTTCAGTAAAATGTTTTTTTAAAGAGAAAGAAAAAAGAAAAATAGGGATTGCACTTTCCTGCTTCATAGAATTGTTGTGGGATTAAATGGTGCGACGCTTGTAAAGTGCTCAGAACAGTACCTTGAACACAGTGGGCTCTTAATAGATGCTAATGGTGGTGGTGATATTGTCCTCCAAGTCACTTCGTGCCCCTTTGTAACAACCTACAGGCCATGTTTGACTCAGAAACTGCTTCCCCTGAGCCCCTGGCAGGACACTAAGAATGGATGTAGTTTGGGCATGGGGAGGAGCCTTGTTCGCCAGAATCCTGAGGACAGCCTTATTTTCAGGCTCTCAGTTCCTCCCTCCTGAATTTTCACACCCGTAATGCATTTACTTCCTTGTCTCTTTAGGGGGATATTATGATTAGATCCTCCTTTCCTTTACTCTCCAGCCTGATTCTCTACTGCATTTCCACCACAGCCACCACCCTTGTCGATTTCATGCCTCTCAGCTAGGTTAGAGGGATGGGGCTGTGGGTCCCAGTCGGAGCCCTTGGCTTGGCTTTCAGTGTCCGTATGCGAAGTCTGCTGCCACTCGGTTCACCAAGTATGGCATTGCCTACTGGGTGATGGGTCCTGTCTTAGAACCTGGGGGCAGTTCAGGATGTGGCCCCTGCCTCCCCCAAAGCTGGGCAAGATCGGGTCCCCTTACACTGTGATCTCACTGTTTCTCCACGTCCATTGCCTCCGGAGGGCCTGAGGCTCGAGGCCCTTTATAAAGCTGGCAGGGAGCTAGGTGGAACCCGTGTGGAGAGTGTCTGATTTTACTGTGTTTATAACTTGGGAAGCAGGATTGGTCTGTGCCTGACCCTCAGGGCATTTAAAGTTGAGCCTCATTTGTATGAAGCTGTGGTAGCCACAGATTTGCTCCTCTACTTTGCTACTTTTGGGGAAAAATAGGCTGAAATTCAGTCTGCTTCCCTTTATAGGTTTTATGAAAATTCAGAGTGTTGTTCAGTAGAGCAAAAAATGTGATGAGACTTCTGGAGAAGGACCAGGAACACCGTTACATTTAGAGTGAGATCTTTTGCTTCACCTCCTTTGCTGAAGAACTTTCCTGGTTTCCTTAGTCACTGCTTGAGACCCAGTTTCTCTGCCCATCTCTTAGAATCCCTGGTGTCCGCCTCCAGCGTGTCCTCAGTGGGACCATGTGTGTGACCAGGCTACAAGTCACAGTGTCCTGTGGTCCTTCTGCCCCTCCTGGAGCTTGGCTGCTCTCGGCCCGGAGCAGCACTGCGGTGTTAATGTTTATTCCCTCCCTTCCCCTTCCCACCCGTGTCCTCCTCCCGCTTCACCTGCCTCTGCCAGCCTGGATCTCTCCTGGTCCAGGCTTTTGGGAAGCTACTCTGGACCAATAGCCTGCAATGAAGCCTTGTTAGGAGAAGCGATCAGAGTATGAAAATGAGTGGTGGGACGCCTGCGTTCCGGACCCATCGGTGACTTGCAACATGATTCTGAGGGATTCCTTTTCTTGCTCCTTATTCTTCCCTCCCCAGGTTTTAAGCTTACTTGTCATCCGTGTACAGAGGAGAACTTGAACTCTTAGAGGTATAGTGTTTGAGAACTACAGAGGAGTCTGGTAATGTGTGTGTGTTCTGACCCACCATTGTCCCTGTTCTAAATCCCTTTAGGTGGAGATCTGGGGTGCTGGTGCTGGAAACAGTCCCCCCTTTTTTTTTTGGCCGTGCCATGTGGCTTGCAGGATCTTAGTCCCCCGACCAGGGATCGAACCCGAGCCTTCGGCAGTGAAAGTGCAGAGTCCTAACCACTGGACCGCCAGGAAATTCCCTAGAACCCCTTTTAAAACTGGTAACTCCTAGGTTCTTACTGGTCAGTCCAGTGTGTGTGGTGGTACCCAGTGCAGCATCACAGATGTTCTCAGACCTTGGTGGGATCCATGGGGCGTGGTCCCCAGATATCATCTGGTACCCCAAAGACCTTGATTCTGATTCTCGCCAATTTCATTCTTTAATTCTCTTGGACGTTTTGTATTCTGGCCTAGAACCTTTTCAGGCTACAGGGAACTATAGACATGTCAGTTGGACCCCTTGAAATTGTTTATTTCAAGGAAGATGGATTTGAGGGGTGAAAGGAGAGGAACAATGACAGGTACCCTGGCTGTTTTCAGGCCGATCGGTGACCTGCTTTGTGTGGACCTTGGGTCCGAGCCTTCCTGTCTCAGGACTTCAATTTCTCTTTCTGTCAGCCAAAGAAAGAAATACCACTTCTGTTTATTTGGGGTACAGGAAACATTGTGTGAGTAAATGAGATGTGTGTAAGTTCTTTCACCAGCATCTGAACTGGGATAGCCTCTGTTGGATGGGGATGTAGTGGTGAGTGGCTCTGACCAGAGGGACTAATATGCTAGATCCTGAGGCCTTGACTCCTCACTCCCAGCCCTGTGGGAAGAGACCCGGAGCTCCTCAGCGCCCCTTCGCCCTTGCTCAGCTGCTTCAGATGATTCTTGAGTGTGATGTGGTCTCGTTTCCTTCTTCAGGTAGAATGGAAGAATCTCACTTCAATTCTAACCCGTACTTCTGGCCTTCCATCCCCACGGTCTCAGGACAGGTACGTGGTGTTTGGTTTTTTGCTTCTGCTCCACTGGGTACTTTTTTCAGCTCTGAGTAGCAAGTCCTGTTACCGTGGACACTGAAGCAAGATAAATCCCATGCTGTTTCGCCAGGGCCCCCCATCGTTGAGAATTACACAGTGTTTCTGTTCAGCTTCTCTCTGGAAGCACAGATGTTAACCAGCCGCCTTTTGATCCCCACAGAGGATGGACAGTGTGAGGTGCCGAGGGAGCAGACAGACTCGGGGCTCTCCCTCAGAGGCCACTGTCCTGTTCCTTTTCTTTCAGATTGAGAACACGATGTTCATCAACAAGATGAAGGACCAGCTCTTGCCAGAGAAGGGCTGTGGGCTGGCTCCACCCCACTACCCCACCTTGCTGACAGTGCCTGCCTCGGTGTCCCTGCCCTCGGGCATCAGCATGGACACAGAGTCCAAGTCAGACCAGCTGACCCCACATAGCCAGGCATCCGTTACCCAGAATATCACGGTGGTCCCTGTGCCGTCGACAGGACTGATGACCGCTGGTGAGCACCCTCTGCTCTTCTCCAATCTGAGGTGTTGATCTTCCACGATCAGTACCCCAGGCTGGAGGGCGCCAAGGACATGGGGAGTGGGATATGTGTTTGATTACTCAATCAGATTTTTATTAAGTGCCTACTGTGTGCCTAGCAATGCGCTAGGCATTGTGGGCGATACAAAGAAGTAGAAGATGCGGTCCCTGCCTTTGAGGAGGTGACATTCTTTCCTTCTCTGAATCAAGGAGTCTCCTGTTCTCAGAGGTGGAGAAGAGAAGGGAGTCAATCAAGGGGTAAATCTCACTGTTACTGGGG
The DNA here is from genome assembly GCF_964374135.1 of Grampus griseus. Classification (NCBI taxonomy): domain Eukaryota; kingdom Metazoa; phylum Chordata; class Mammalia; order Artiodactyla; family Delphinidae; genus Grampus; species Grampus griseus. The sequence continues at coordinate 6,139,456 of NC_139005.1, read as the reverse complement.
GCGGGGTGGGGACAGGGGTTAGGAGACCATTGTCTTTCTACAGGGTTTGGGGTTTCCTGTATACTCTGGGCGGGGGGGCGGTGGTGAGGGGTTAAATAGACCATGATCTGGGGAAAATGACGTAGGACTAGGATCCGGACTGGGCAACATGACACCATCTCCTTTTTCTCACAATCCTAGGTCCCGGCTTGGTTATCACATCCCCCTCAGGCTCCCTCGTGACCACAGCCTCGTCAGCTCAGACCTTCCCCATTTCGGCTCCCATGATTGTCTCAGCTCTTCCCCCTGGCTCACAAGCCCTGCAGGTGGTCCCTGACCTCTCTAAGAAGGTAGCATCGACCCTAACAGAGGAAGGAGGCGGCGGCGGTGGCGGCGGTGGCACTGTGGCCGCTAAGCCCCCCCGGGGCCGAAAGAAGAAGCGGATGCTGGAATCGGGGCTTCCTGAGATGAACGACCCTTACGTCCTCTCCCCTGAGGATGACGATGACCATCAGAAAGACGGCAAGACCTACAGGTGAGGATCAGAGCCGGGCAGGGTGGGGTGCGGCTCTCTCAGCTTCCCTGCCCCCATCGGGCTCCGCGCTCCGGCAGCTTCCGCCTCGGATCCACGTGCATGTCAAGTGTTCTGTTGAGGGTTAGGATGGTGGAGCTTCTGGCCCTTCTCTGGCTCCTCTTCCCCAGGATGCAGACCCATTTCACCCCTTCCTTCTTTGAGATCTTCAGCATTGACTTATTTTGGGGTGACGTAATGGAATTTCTTTCTTGTAATGAGGCTTTAGACTGGGTTTGAGACTCTTGTCTCCAGCTCCTTTTTGGTTTCTACATTTTCCATTCCTATTTTTTCAAGAAACATTTCTGGTAAGCCCCTAACCTTAACCAGTGTGCTATCCACCGGTTCTTGGGCCGTATTTGAGCATTGAGCCTGCCTGACCCTGCATGGTTGGGATGATGGGAGGGGTCTGTATAAAAAGGTGGAACGAATAGGATACCTCCCCTTCCCCCTGTGGAATATATGCTTGTGAGATGGCTGTTTTCTCACTTTCTCATTCATGGAAGTTCTTTTGATCCTCTACTTCCTTTAAGTCGTCCATTGCCAAAAAGCATTATAAGCATATTTGCATGTGGTACTATACAAAAATAAGTACATGTCTAAACTCCCTGCCCTTTGAAAGGTGGAAATCTTTTAATCCCCTTGAGAACCATCAAGGGCCCTAGTGGGTTTGGGGAGTCTGGTCCCAGTGTACAGAGTGGAATAGCCACCGTCACAGCTTTGACACAGACAGGGGTAGATGTGCATGGCTGGGAGACTGGGTCTGTCCTTAGTGTACCGAGATGGGCAATGTTGTTCCCATTTTAGGAGCGAAGGGAACTGCGGCACAGGAAATGGACAGAGCCTTGGGCTCATGGATTCAGTTCCCGGCTCCACCACGAACTTGCTGTGTGACCCTGGGCAAGTCCTTTTCCCCTCTCTGGGCCTCAGTTTCCTCATCTGTAAAATGGGGAGAATTCTGTTTATGCCTCCCAGCTCTTGGGAGTTATATATCAAATGAGATTTGAAATGTTGGGAACTTCGAAAGAGACGAGAAATAGTCATCATTTAGCATTTACTTTTATGTGTTGTACACTTCTACCATGGAGAGTTCAGAGCGTTTAAATCCGTCTTTGTAAGTCAAAATGAGGGGAGTGTTGCTATGCAGAAAGTATTGAGCACTGCAGAATTCCAGCTCATAATCTGAAAGTTCACTGCAGCTTTATTATTACAGGTGTACCCCACTTACACAGTAAAAGTGTTCCTGAGCAATGTTTACATCATATTATAAAGGTACTTGACAAGTTTGGTTCATTTAAAGGTATCATACATTCCATAAAATGAAAATCCCTTTTAAATTTATTTTGTAGAAATTTGGATTTTTATGTGTTGGCTTAAAGTGAGGTCATTGTGACTTGGAGCTACACCTGAACAAGACCAGTTGTTGCAGGAACGGTGGGGGGGCTCCCTGACACTCTGTAGGGCCCTTCACGTGGATCAGCGTCATCTGGTTCTGCCAAGGTTTCTCTCTCTTTGTCTTCCGGACCCACATTAAAGCTATTTCTGGACTTGCCACACTGTGCATGTGCAAAGAAATGTGAATGTACAATTGGAGGGCAGCCCTGATAGGATTTTCCACACACTACCTCCAGGTGACTAAAGAGAACTCTGAATTTAAGGGGGATTGATTATGTTATAGGTAAATGGAATTTCTTCAGAAACTCAGAACTCTGAGGTCCCAAAGGAATCTTTTTAATCACGAGGAGTCCCTGTTTCGATACAGGTGTGGGTCAGCCACATCCATTCCTGTGGTCTGTGGCATTTGACTGGGTATTAGGGGAACTGGGTTCTTTTTCTCTGGGCAAGTCAACTTATTTCTAGTAAAATTTGAAGACCAGTCATGGCCCTCATCTATCCTGTGGAAATGTTTTGAGGGAAAATCAGAGTATCTGAAAGTGTTTTTGAACATCTTAGGGGAAAAAGCGTTGATAATTCACTTCAAAGCGGTTACTGTAACCAAGGCCATTGCCTTGCAGGCCTCCAAGGGAGCACCCTTGTGGTGTCGGGTGTGAATGGTGCCCCTGGAGCTGTGCGCCCAGCGACACGGCCACTGCCCACTGCCACAGCTCTCCTAATCGGGTTTCTTTCCCAGCACCTGACACCTTGCATTAGGCTTGTACATATTTGGCTTCTCTGTAGTTTTAGTGTTTAAACATTTCTGGCAGATGATAGGGTGGTCCCGCTTCCCCCTGGATACCTCTAGTGTGAGGAGTCTTAAGGTTAGGTGAGAATGAGTCACTGTTCGCCCTTTGGCAAATTGCGTTGCCTTTCTGAGCCTTTGTGCTCCTTTCTGTAGAACAGGGATAGTACTTGCCAGGTTGTTTTAAGGAGCGGAAACAATGTGTTTAAAGGACCTAATTGGAGCCCGGCAGTGTCAGGCACAACAACAGGTGGCACTTACTACTACCGTTATTACTGTGTTATTGTTATGTTATCCTTATTATACTCATACCTCTGGAGACAGCTCATGTTGTTGCCAGTCCATTATTGGTGAGTTTAAGTTTTGCAGATTCTTCCCTCGTTGAAAACTTTGAGGAAGAGGGTGATTTTCTCTTCTATAACTAATCTCAGGTTAAGGGGTGCAGTTATGTGTTCAGCATTCACAGGCAAACTAATGAGGTTTTGCTTGAGCTAAAATCATTCCACCTGTCTGAGAAATCTTAGCGGAGGGAAGCTGTTTTGTAACTCTAGTGCAGTTCCTCTCCAAGTGACACTGTGTCTAGTTTTCTAACCTCAGTTTTAGTGAAGTATATAGTAGCATGAGCTCATTCAGCACTCGTGCTGCTGACCTTAATGCAGTTTTATTGTTAGCGAATGCTTGGCTTACCATTGACTCTCCTGGGTGTTTGCTGGCCCTTTGGGGGGCAGTTATTTATCTCTCCATTTTACAGACCAGAAAATTGAGGTCTAGATTGATGAGCAAGCCTGTAACTGAACCCTGAGTAGAGCCCCGGTGTCCAGACTTCTGTTGGCTGTGTCCTTTGGACCCTGCTAACTATAAACAGAACCTCCCACCCTCCCACACAATGGTTGGGCATCCCAGACAACAGCCAGGGGTTGGTAAACAGGTAATCGGATTTCTTTCAGAATTATCAAGTGACTAGAGAACTAGAAATTGGCCTCAATGATTGGATTTTTAATGGAAGCATTAACACAGGAACCATACCCCCAAGTAACAGTGGTCTCTTCTTCTCTGAGGAGCTCAGAGTTCTTTTTAGTCTGCATCTCAGTTATTCTCTGCATATTCTCTTGGGATCAGGAAAAAAGCAGAAGTCACCCTTCACCATCCTAAGCCCCTCCTAGAGAGAGACGTTGGGGGGGGACCCAGAGAAGAGGGACTTGCCCCAGTGGCCTGGCTTCAGCCCACATTGTGTGCTGGTGAGTTGTTTGAGTGATAGGGTTCCAGCTCACATATAGATAGCTTTCGCCCAGTAAAGTCTGAATAATTGTGACTTATCTTGCCCACAGGCCTCCTTATTTGATATTGTTGGGCAGTATAAGAGCAGGAAGAAGGATTACCAGCTCAGATGATGCATGAAAGTGTATTCAGATGATACTGTTGTCAACCCGAAGTGCTGGCATTGAGCTAGGAAAGAGGAGAGGCTCAGCGGGGGGCTCAGTACTTTGCCAGTCTTCTTTTTCTCCTTCATATTTGAAGGATACAACCCACTCCAGCAGTTACCTTGGCTCGTTGCAGAAGTAATTCTCACTTGATTGCCAGGGGGCCGGGGGCCGGGGGGAGTCGGTGGAACGTCAGATCCAGAGCGGAGGCCGGACATGTGGTTTGGGAAAGCCCCCTCCAAATAACCCTGGTAATTCTTACCTCATCCCTCTAGAAATCACTGGCAAAAAGGAGAAAATCTGAGAGAAGACAGTTATCTGAGGAGACAGGAGAAAAGTCCTCTGAGGAATCTAGTCAGTTTGTCCTCATTGTCACCTCAGGAGCTTGAGGATTACCTGAGGGATGTACTTTCTCCACGGGAAACTGGGGAAAGGGGTTCTTTAGAAGTCTGAAGTCAAGTTACAGGCAGAAGGAAGACAGAGGCTAGGTGATACTCCTGGTCCGGTGAAAGCCGTGTCAGCCCAGGGCCTGTAATAAGAGTTTCCTGTCTTACCTGGTTGAATTCTTGTTTATGTACACACTTAGGGAGTCCAGGCATTTCAGCAAACACTTATTAAATACTTGTGTTGGGCTGTATTTCTAATATTTCTGCCCTTCTAGGGCAGACTGTAAAGATAGATAAAATAGAGCTCCTCCTCTCGAGGGCCTCGCGTTGTCGCTGGAATAGAAGAGAGATCAGATAGGTTGGCATCTTTGGAAGTGGAGGGGCGGGTTCAGCAACGCCCTCACGGTGGGCAGGGTGCTAACCGCTGCCCTCCCTTGGCCCAGGTGCCGGATGTGCTCCCTGACGTTCTACTCGAAGTCGGAGATGCAGATCCACTCCAAGTCACACACCGAGACCAAGCCCCACAAGTGCCCACACTGCTCCAAGACGTTCGCCAACAGCTCCTACCTGGCCCAGCACATCCGTATCCACTCGGGGGCCAAGCCCTACAGTTGTAACTTCTGTGAGAAGTCCTTCCGCCAGCTCTCTCACCTCCAGCAGCACACCCGGTAAGGCTGCTTTCAGTCTCCCCCCGACTCCCTGCTGTGGACCCCTCACCCCGAGGCCACGTGGCCCATGCCTCCTCTCTTCTCCACATGTTTTCTTTTGTCCCTTTCAACTCTGCCCTTTGGGAGCCTCGATTCTCTCCCACTGCTGTCTGTGAAAACTAAACTGCGTATCCCTGCAGCTTGGGGGTGGTGCCTGGAACATTGTGCTCTCCGGTCCCAAGGTCTGCAACGATTTATGTGGCTTCTCTCTGTGTCTGTGTCCGGAAATCTTCTGCAGAGCAGGCCCTGCTTTTACTATATGCGTCAGTTCAGAGCCGAGGTGTGCATTCAACCTCAGGTCCATGGGGGACAGGCGGTGTTGGTCTTTGTTCAAATTACTGTTGGGAAGCAGGGTGTCTGTGGTGAGTGTGTAACCTTGGCACAAAGCAGAGGGCTGACGAGACCGAAATCTTTAAGGTTACAGGAGCCAGGGGTGCAGCTCTTCATCATCTCACTGCCATTCTAGCCACCGACTTAAGATGAGCAGCAACCTAGATGTGGGTGTCCTCTTCACGAGCCTCTCCAGGCCGGCGCGGGTTTGTGGGGGAGGGAGGAAGGGGTGCTCTCATCCGTCAAGCAACATCATTTCACCCAGCGGAGAGCTGAGCCCGTGGTGTCGAACCGCTCCCTCCTCCCCCCTTCCCTCCTCTCCTCTCCGGCAGGATCCACTCCAAGATGCACACGGAGACCATCAAGCCCCACAAGTGCCCGCACTGCTCCAAGACCTTCGCCAACACCTCCTACCTGGCCCAGCACCTCCGTATCCACTCGGGGGCCAAGCCCTACAACTGTTCCTACTGCCAGAAGGCCTTCCGCCAGCTCTCCCACCTCCAGCAGCACACACGGTAAGGGAGAGTGGCGGGCTACTGCCCCCGCCCCGCTGGCATGCCCTCCCCACCCCCGCCCCGGACACACACAACAACCCGCATGCGGGGGGCGGGGGAGAGACCCGGCTGGAGGAGAGAGCTGGCCGGAGGAGAGCACAGCTGGCATCTGGGAGGAAGACCAAGCAAGACTGGAGACGCAAGTGGACGCTCAGAGAGCCTTTCTGGGGCAGAAGCAGCGCCGAGGAGACACAGTGACTGTGGGACATTCCCTGATCCGAGGGAGGAGGAAACTCACTGGGAGCAGAGCCGACGTTTCCTTCCCTCATTTCCCTCCCTGGAGACACCTGTGCACACATCCTGCAAGATTCTCGATGTCAAAGCAGGGCCATTTGGTCGGAGAAGACCATCCCTCTAGCCCTTAGGGCACCGATTATGAACGGGAGGAGGTATAATCAGACTTCAGCTGGGTACCAACTCAGCGACACCTACAGCACCAAGCAAGGCTCCGAGGGATGCCAGGGGTACAGGAGAGAACAAAGCACAGCGTAAATGTTCACAGAGAACCGGCAAATGAGACGAAAATGCTCCTACTCCGTAAGGATGTGTACTTTGTCCCGTGAATCTGGAGTGGCTCGGAGGCGAGCCTGCCTCCTGGAAGAGCTGATGGTCTCCTTCAGTGGGATCTCAAGTTGAGCTGGAGTCCAGACTCCTGCTGGCTACAGGTCTCCTCTCCCGGCTGCTTCTGGAGGTGGCGATCCCTCTTAAAGTGGTCCGACAGCTTGCTTCTCGAAGAGGAGGAATCGGGCTTTCCTCACAAGGAGACGTGTTCTGCGAGGTTTTCAGGATTTCATACCCGGGATCTCGAAAAGCACCTGGTCACAGAGATGGTTCTGAAGTCCCTGCCAAGGAGCAGGGTTCTGCCAACCTTCAAGTCCTTGGCTCGTCTCAGCAGAGGGCCCTATAGTGTTTGGAAAGAGGTCAGATCAGTACTAAACTAGGCATTTCCTGCCGTTAGGGGCTGAGCTGGGAAAAGCCCCAAGGAGCTTCCACCAGCATCGATGTTGCTGCCGCCCTTCACAGTTCGCATAACTCTGTGCTTTTCTTTGACCCCAGAACTTGCTCTGGGATTGGTGTTAAGGCTGAAGGGGTAGTTTCTGGCTGTATGTTGGAGGCCAAGGGAGAAGTGTTATGTGTTTCTTTTTTCTCGCCGTGTGTTTATCTCACGTTTCTGAACTCTCGTGAGGGCCGGTGACTGTAGGAGCTGCCTTGGCTGCCAGATTGTGGCCTCCCCGCGCCTTGGCCGCCCAGCCCCCGGCCCTCCGCCAGCAGAGAGGAGCCCAGCTTGAGCGGAGTGGTGCGGGCAGCGAGCAGCAGTCGGGCCCGCTGGCCTGAGCCGGCGTCTCCTGGAGACCCACCCTGTGCTCCCAGAGGAGGCCTGTTAAGGCGCTGGTCCCTGAGCGGCCTTGCTGATGTCCTTCCCCTTTCTTCTTCTCTTGTCCCGTGCAGAATCCACACCGGGGATAGGCCGTACAAATGTGCACACCCGGGCTGCGAGAAAGCCTTCACACAGCTCTCCAACCTGCAGGTAGGTGCTCCACCCTCCACACGAGGCCTTGAGTCTAAGACTTGGGGTCACAGTGCCGTTTGACTAGTACAGTGGTTCTCAAACTTTTTCAGGCCGCTTTACGTTCTTAACAGTCACTGGGGAGCCCAAAGAGCTTTCGTTGATGTGGGTAACACCTAATTACGTAGACGTTATGAAACTGAAAAACTATTTAGTAATTTGTTTAAAAATAACAAACCCCATTGTACATTAACATAAATAACATATCTTTTAACCTCCCTTCCTGCAAAAAGTTTGGTGAGAAGAACGGCATTGCTTTATGTTTATGCACGTTTCTCTAATGTCTAGCTTACTAGAAGATGGAGAGATTCTCTTATCTGCTGCGTTCAGTCTTTACGATATTACACGTCGTGTAATCTCTGTATAGTCATGAAAGAATGAGAGTGAAAAGGCAAACGGTGTCTTATTATTATTTTGAAAATAGTTGTGACCTTGCGGGCCCCCTGAAAAGGTCTTGGTGTTCCCTGGCAGTCCCCATGCCTCCCTTTGAGAACCACTGGACTAGTGGGACCAGGCGTAGCCGTCATTCTGACTTTAAGGATCCTGCAGGATGCTGCTTCCCTTAGCTGGTAGCGTCTGAAGTTTCATTTGAAGCAATTTCTGCTGCCTTCAGATGTAAGAGAACCCAAGAGGTCTGGCACCCAGCCCAGGGCTTTCCATTAAGGTCAAGGAGGCAGGAGGGCAGAGTGGTGCAGCCGTCCTGATTTCTCCTTGTTTTCTCAGTCCCACAGGCGGCAGCACAACAAAGATAAACCCTTCAAGTGCCACAACTGTCACCGGGCGTACACGGACGCGACCTCGCTGGAGGTGCACCTGTCCACGCACACAGTGAAGCATGCCAAGGTGTACACCTGCACCATCTGCAGCCGGGCGTACACGTCGGTGAGCACTCGGAGCCCCCCCCCCCCCGCAAGCGGCTTCACCCCGCCTTTCCGATAAAGAGCTGCCGCAGTGAATACACCCCATCCATCCCTTGCTCCACCTTGCCGGGATCAGTAAAGAGAACAGAAACTGAACAGACGCAGAGCTGAGGAATTTGGGGGATGCCTGGTCCCTTAAGCCTGTAGCGATTGCTCAGCAGTGAGTCTTCATTTTACTTAGACAAGGACAAAAGAAAGCGTCTTGAAATTGTGAGACGAGAGATTTCAGTTAGATGTTTTCCATTAGACTCCAGAAAAAGGTGGTCAGGTTGTTCCATTCAGAGAACTTGGAGAAAGTGACAGCTTTCCCCGTGCCAGCTGAATGCCCACGGTTACCCTAAAGGTCCCCCCCACCTTGTCCACGCGGTGCAAGCACTGAAAGTGGCTCATGGGGAGAACCCGCGTGGCTCCAGAGCACCTCTGTATAAGTGTCGTTCTGTTCAAGGTAACAGCCCGGGGTGCTGGTTACAGGGAGCTTCCTTCCTTCTCTTTCTTCCCTCAACCCCTCTTCCATCCCCCTCAGGAAACGTACCTGATGAAGCACATGCGCAAACACAACCCTCCTGATCTCCAGCAGCAGGTGCAGGCGGCGGCGGCGGCGGCGGCAGTGGCCCAGGCCCAGGCTCAAGCGCAGGCCCAAGCGCAGGCCCAGGCCCAGGCCTCCCAGGCTTCGCAGCAGCCACAGCAGCAGCCGCCACAGCCTCCGCACTTCCAGTCCCCGGGGGCGGCCCCCCAGGGCGGGGGTGGCGGGGACAGCAACCCCAATCCCCCGCCCCAGTGCTCCTTCGACCTGACCCCCTATAAGACGGCAGAGCACCACAAGGACATCTGCCTCACCGTCACCACCAGCACCATCCAGGTAGAGCACCTGGCCAGCTCGTAGAGACCTGTGCTGCCGTCCCCCGGGGAGAGGGGAAAGAGGCTCTGGTCCCTTCTTTCTCCAGCTCCTCTTGGTGGGAAAAGTCCTCTTCTTCCTTGACAGGCCACGGCTCCATCTCCTTGGGCCTCAGGCATGGCCTTCTCTCACAGGATACCATCCTTATTGTCTCAGCTCCTCTTCCGAAGGAACGTCAGCCCTCCTGAATGGCAGAGGAGTACTGAGCTGGTCGCGTAATCCAGCAGCCTCCCGCCTAAGCGTAGCTTTTAACATTGGGGGTTGGTGCTCAGGGGAGGGGTTTGCTATGACCTCATAGAGACTTTTCCAGCGTGGGCACTTACTCTCTCCTCACCCTCGTAATCCTCCAAGCTCGGGCTGACAGAGGACTAGAGGCTGGCACTCCCAGACGGCACAGAGGAGGGAGCCCTAAATGCAAGCAGCCTCCTGTTCTGTTCTTGCCTGCGAAAGAACAGAGGTTCCTCCCGTGCCCCTGTCCCTGGGAGCCGTTTTCTTCCCCTCATGATCTCACTTCACTTCCTACCTGATGCTGGAGGGAGGTCTGGGGCGGGTCAGACCCCCTTTATTTGTAAAGGGGCAAGGGCCGAGATGTGGTCCCCAAGGGGCCGGAGATCCCCAAAATGGCCGACGGTGGCTTAGAAGTGTGGGTTATGGTTTTCCTTGGAGCCTCTCCCCTTCTCTGCCAGCCGAGGCCCTGTGCTCAGTCTCCCCGTCCCCAACCTAAGGAGCTGCGGGTTCTTTATGAAACCCCACGATAAGGGGGCTGCAGAGAAGGGAGAGTTCGGGGCAGATGCAAGGACTGGACTGAGCTCCCTAGGTGCCGCGGTCAGTTGCCGGACACGGATTTATATATAAATATATATATATAAATATATATATACCTACTCATCACGGCCATCTTTGTTGTAACCATTTCTGTGTTTATAAATGCATTATCTCTGAGAATTTTCATATTTGATGTTTATTTTTGTCCCTTTTGTTTTTCTCCACCCTGTCTTCTGGCCAATGGCATTTTTATTTCCTTTCGTCTTTTTTTTTTTTTTTTTTAAATCATGGCAGATTTCAGAGAAAAGAGAAAATGGAAAAAAAAATCAGGAAACCAGTTGTTATAAAGTAATTTAAAATGAGGAAAAAAAGAAAAACTTATGTACAAAACCAAGGGGTGTTTTTAGAACCTTGTATAGAAATAAATTCGTGTAAAAGGATCAGAGGCAGTGGAGCTACTGATGTGAGTATAAGCGTGGGAAACAGCTATTTGGGGAGACGTTCAAGGCCAGTACTAAGGATTTACAGTAGAGTGTGCGAACGGTAAGAACGAATGCTGTGTGATGGGGCCGTGTGTGTATCCCTAGCCATAGAAGGGCACAACTTTGAAACCTCTGAAGTGAAATCTTGGTTTATGAGGGTTCCTACATACAAATCCTGCTGTGAGGACTGTGTCGCCTAAGGTGTAAGGGCAGGGTTCAGTCCTGTGTTAACAAGATACCTCGAAGCTCTCCCTATCCAGGAAATGGAAGCACGGCCTCCTGGAAGGACCTGCACTGCTGCCAGAGCATCTGTGGGCTCAGTGCTAATTCCAGCTGGCATATCCTGTGGCGCCTAAAACCAGAGGTTTCCAGTGGTGGAACCCATAACCGGGGTTGAAGAATGAAACAGGACAGTTGTAGTGCTGAGGGGCAGAGCGTGGGCGGGAAACCTGGACTTCCGCCCTGGCTCTCCCATCAACCAGTGAGGGCCGCAATGCTTCTTCAAATGTTAAATGAAGGGATTGGGCTAGATCACCTCCAAAATTCCTTTCTGAAAATTAAAAATCTTTTAAGCACTGAAAAAGTTGTGACAAAGCTCCCACGTCTGACAACATGGCCATGCTGTGTGGGACTGCCGGGCAGCCACGCTCATTAGCTGGTGGCGCGTGGATAGGCAATGAAACAACACCTCTTAGCTGTAGGGCTCGGGCTCTTGTGTGGGCATCCAAGATAGTCTCAGTCCGTGGTGTGACACTAACGACTGTATCACATATGACCAAACGTGCAGTGTGTGTTTCCTGCATATTTACTACGTTTCCCCCGGTTCTCACCAACTGTTGAATTGACATTGAGAGCCCTACCTTCATCACAGGTATTACAACCAGCATCTCTTTTGAAGGGTACCCTCACACTTCAACAGCAACAACCCTATGAAGCAGGCAGGATACCAGGCATTTTGCTAGACACGGAAATAGGCACGGAGATGAGATAATCCAAGGGTCTGCCGCGTGCAATTAGAGGGACGTCTTCTAGATTCTATTGCTCTATCTACCACCTGCTCAGTAGTAAACCTGGGGTTTCACCTTGTCCTTTTTTACATATTTGAGCTAAATTATGTGGCTGAAATGTTTCATTGAAAATCTGCCATGTGGGCGTTCCCTGGTGGCCCAGTGGTTAGGATCTTGGGCTCTCACAGCCGCCACCCGGCTTCACTCCCTGGTCGGGGAACGACCCGCAAGCCGCGGCACAGTCCAAAAAACAAAAACAAAAAAAACCCCAAACCAAAACCTGCCATGTGACATTAATACTTATTAAGAACGCGTGATTTGGGGTGACAGTGATCTCCAAAACTGTCTTCCTAACACTCTCCGGCTCTGGGCGTTGAGTTCTGCGTCCCTAGTGTGGTGGCGGCCTGTCGTGCACTTGGTGGCTTTCCATCCGGACGAGGAGCGTAGTTGTCGCTGTGATGTCGCGGACCAGGGTGATAGTCGGCATCCAACTGGCCCCGTTGTGACAGCTCCGTGCCCCAATCCTTTCAGAATTATGGTGCCAGTTAACATCGTACCCAAACTCGAATAAAAAGGGAGACAAACAGGAGGGCAAGGCCAGAAGCACTCTGTCACTTTACAAGCGAGAACGTCCTCAAGTGACAGGAACCCTGACAAAAGGTGTGGAGAGCCGCAGCTTTATTGTGTGAGTAGTTTTGTATTTATAAGTAGAGTTTATAAATAATCAACTGTTTCCACGTTAAAACATAATCCTGGGGAGTTGGTGTTCGCGCGAGTGAACAGAAACGGGGAGGATTTAAACCTCGCATCGCCAGGCGCCTCCTCAACTTCCTAAGAAACTAGCGACGCGGAAGAAGGCACCTGCTCTGGTCGCCAGCTTCACATTCCGCCAAAGGGGCCGGTTCACATTCCCCAGCTGCTGAGACGGACTCTCTGTGGACTGAAAGCCCAAAGAGACAGGTTTCCTTGCTCTCACGCCCGCACGTCCCCGTCCTGGAGGGGATGGAAGTTTGAGCGAGGACGCAAAATGGCGCCCTCGGCCGCGGCGGTTACCGCCGCCGACCCCGCACCCGGCCGACCCGCCACGGACCAGTGTCTGCGCCAGGCGAAGGCAACTCGGCGGGCCCTGTACTCAGACCGGAAGTTCGTCTCGTGAGGGCGGAAGTTCTCCTCGTGAGGGCGGAAAGTTCCCCTCGTGAGGGCGGAAGGGCTCCAGGCCGGGTAGGAGCTCTTCGGCTCCCTTCGCGTTCAGTCACTTCCGGGGCGGAGCGGAAGTTGCTTTGTTTTGCTTCAAGATGGCTGCGGGGATGTATTTGGAACATTATCTGGACAGTAAGAGCAGGCTGGAGGAGGGGGTCAGGGGTCACAGACGGGTCGGGGGGATCGGGGCTGAGGAGCTTCACGGCTCCGAAGTCTCGGTGGTCAGAAAGTGACAGTCGTGAAAGGTTGAGCGAGAGAAAATACTGGAGGGTGTGAAGAAATAGGGGGCGGGGCACCGGGGTCGAGGCCTCGCTCTGGGGTGTAGACGGGGGAGGGGCTGCGCGGCAGGGCTGGGGGACGGCTCTTGAAGGGCTGGTGGGCATAGCCGGGAAGATATTTGCTGCCCCCGTCTGCAGAGTCTCTGGCCTCAGCATATATCATTTTCTTAAAATCGTTCCGAATCGGTCGTTTTCGTATTAATATATCATCCACTGCCATTTGGAGCAGCGATGAAGATCTGCTCGCGGCTCCTCCAACCAGTTCTTTCGAAGAAGCGGCTTCTCGTGGGGATGGGGGGTTACGAGTGACCACTGTCACATGATGAACCGGAAGGCTTCTCCTCTTGGAGTAAAGATCCAATTCCCATCCAATGGAAATCTGGTGTTATGTTTATGCTATTTGTGTAACCTACCTCTTCACAGAGTCCGTCACCCTATGCCCTTACATTTGCCTTACCGTTGAGAGTCATTCATTCGTTTTTTGAGGTTCTGCTATGGGTCAGACATAATGGCAGGTACTGGCGATATACAAGAATGAATAAGACCCGGCTCTTGCCCTCAAGTGCTCATAGTCTAGTAGAACACAGGTTCTGCTAATATTTATAAAACAGTGTGACAAATGAAATAATAGAAATACATTAAAAGGACAGTAGGTAACACTGGAGAAGGAGGGGCTCATTACCTGGGGGTGTAGGTAAAGCTGTACAGAGGATGTGATGTATAGAAACTTGAAGGTTGAGTGCGGAGAGGGAGAGGGAATTGCAGGTTGGGGAAAGCATCAGCAAAGGTGTTATGATGGGTTTGTGGCAAAGCCAGGGAAAAGTGAGGCCAGAGTGTTTGATGTATAGGACTCCGAGGTGCAAGATTGGGAAACGAGACTGGAGAAGGTAGCTGGGGCTAGGTTGTGCAAGGTCGTTTAAGCCAAGCTAAGAAGCTTGCACGTTATATTTATTTATTTGTTTGTTTGTTTTAGCTGCATTGGGTCTTCGTTGCTGCCCGCAGGCTTTCTCTAGTTGCGGTGAGCGGGGGCTACTCTTTGTTGCAGTGCGCGGGCTTCTCATTGCGGTGGTTTCTCTTGTTGCGGAGCACGGGCTCGAGGCGCGCCGGCTTCAGTAGTTGTGGCACGCGGGCTCAGTAGTTGTGGCTCGTGGGCTCTAGAGCGCAGGCTCAGTAGTTGTGGCACACGGGCTTAGTTGCTCCGCAGCATGTGCGATCTTCCTGGATCAGGGCCCGAACCCGCGTCCCCCGCATCGGCAGGCGGACTCTCAACCAGTGCGGGTGGGCGGATTCTTAACCACTGCACCACCAGGGAAGTCCCCCAGCGTGCACTTTAAATAGCGAGGAACCAACAGATTTTCTAAATAGAGTGTTTTTTTATATAAAGGAAAATAAATGTTGCATGATAAATTGGAGCATGATGACATTGGTAATAGGGATCAGTTAGGGATAACAGTCCTGGTCAGAGATGAGGACCTGAACTCAGGGAGTGACAGAAGTGTTTAGGAGTTAAATATGACAGGATTGACTGACTGAGTGGTTGAGAGAGAAGGAGGAATCTAAGGTGACTTCTCTATTTCCTGTTTGGGAAGTGAGGTAGACGGTAAATCATCAACAAGATAGGAAATTCAGGAGTAACAGTAACGTATTTATTCAACTTAGATTTAAGCATAGGAATGGTAATTGTATCTGTAAGAGTAAATAAGATGGAGATCATTCAGAGAAAGCAAGTGAGAAAACTAGAGGATTAAATTAAGTGTAAGCTCAAGAAAATATTAACATTTAAGGGACAGGCTAAGGAAATGTCAGTGACGGAATTGCTAGAAAGTATGTGATGAGATTTGGAATCTTAAGAGGAAGAAAGTTATTCGAAGATGAGAAGATGGTGCCAGATCCTGCGAAGGTAATTTTTTTAGGATGGGACTAGTAACCCATCATTTGACTTGGTAAGTCAATGATGGCTTAGTCTCAGTAAACTGGTGGTGGCAAACCTGAGTTTATAGGTTAAAGCAGTGGAGGCATTTTAAAAGTTGGAAGTGGAGTCATGGGAAGAGATTTTTCTTTTATGAGAGAGACTTAAGTATTCATGCATTTATTCAAGTATTTACTGAGGATCCTCTGTATGCACATCATAGTTCTAAACTCTAGAGAAATAGGGAAGAAGACAGATGCATCTAACCCTTCTGGAGAGCTGGGGAGACATACCAAATAACTAATTACACAATTACTTATGTAAGTACATTGGATAAGAGCCCAAAAGGGTAGACACAGAATACCACGACAGGGACTTCCCTGGTGGTCCAGTGGTTAAGACTCCGCACTCCCAATGCAGGGGGCCTGGGTTCGATCCGTGGTCAGGGAGGGAGCTAGATCCCACACGCTGCAAATACAAGATCCCACATGCCACAACTAAAAGGTCCCGCACGCAACAAAGATCCCGTGTACTGCAACTAAGACCCCACGCAGCGAAATACGTATTTAAAAAAAAAAATAGCATGACAGCATAATCCAGGGCACTTGTTGGAGTTTGGGGCAGTCAGGGTTGAGCTGAACTTTGAAGAATGAACAGGAATTTGAAGGCCAAGAGGTATGGTGGAGGTGGGATGAAGAAGACTGGGCAGGGCATTCTGGGCAGAGAGAGTAGCGTGTGAGAAGCCAAGTGTCATGAAGAGCACTGGCAAGTTCAAGGCACTCAGTGGAGGCCAGTATGATAGAGCAGAGAGAGAGCACAGACAGGGACTGATGTGAGTTAGGGCTGGTGTGAGGGAAGCAAGGGCCAGAAAGTGCAGAATAGCAATAGGAATATTGCAGTAGGAGGTTACTCGAGGGTTATAAACAGGACAGTGACTTGAGCAGATCTGCTTTTTTTTTTTTTTTTTTTTGCGGTACGCGGGCCTCTCACCGTTGTGGCCTCTCCCGTTGCGGAGCACAGGCTCCGGACGCGCAGGCTCAGCGGCCATGGCTCATGGGCCCAGCCGCTCCGCGGCATGTGGGATCTTCCCGGACCGGGGCATGAACCCGTGTCCCCTGCATCGGCAGGCGGACCCCCAACCACTGCGCCACCAGGGAAGCCCAGATCTGCATTTTTTAAAGAACAATTCTGGCTACTGTATGGAGAGCAGGTTGGAAGTGTGTGTGTGATGAGTGGTGGAGGATGCCAGGAGGGTATTTGTAAGTTGAGGGCAAGGAGCTTGGAGACAGAGATTGAAAGAAAGGAAAGGGAAGGGCTGATTTGTAAAGTCACTGAAGGGAGGAAGGGTGGGAAAGCTGTGTAGAGATGGAGGGGTTAGTTGTGGAAAGAGGCGGACGTGACCTCTCCTGAGAGCAGAACGATGAGTGCTGTAACAGATAATCCAGCGGTTTGAAGGAGGGAAAACCGAGTGTTGTTTTGGACCTGTTCTTTAAAAGCAGCGGTAGGGCCTAGGACGTCCAGGGAGGCTCAATTTCTCCTCTTCTCCCCAGGTATTGAAAACCTCCCATTTGAACTGCAGAGAAACTTCCAGCTCATGAGGGACCTGGACCAAAGAACAGAGGGTACGTACAGAGTAAGGAGTCCAGTGTATAGTGAGTGTGTATATGATCGTTTCTTCTTCTGTTTGGTGTTAGCATATCGTCTGGTTTGGATTGCTGCAGCTTCTCTCTCTCTCTCTCTCTCACTCTCTCTCTTGCAGTTCTTAGAAGGAGAGTAATAATGACCCATATTTGTGTGTCAGCTTTTCCATAACACATGGCGTATTGTGACAGTGCCTCAAGAATTCAAAGATGCTGTGCTCTTTATATCTCCCTCAAGAAGAATTAAAAAAACCAAAGTCATGCCTAGAATCATTTCTGTTCTCCATGTTCAGTACGTTTATAGGAAGACTAGAATGTTTCTATTCCATTGGATTGTTAATGTTACTGTCACAAAATTCACTGTGGCTTTAGACTGCAACTCATGTTGGTAGACAGGAACTTTGCTGCATGAGAAGATCTTAAAAAGAAAGGAAAAAAGAAGGAAGAGCAGCAATTAACAAACATCAGGATCTCTACACTATATTCTTCAGCCGCACAGAAGCACTGGGTACCATCTGTGGCCTTGCCTGGGCGTTGAGCAAGTCTGGCTGCACTGAGGCATGCATTTAGAGCCTGAGGCCACACTACAGTGGTCAGGTTTGTCTCTTCAAGGTCAAAGGTATTTGTTGGAGCTATCCCCCCGCACCTGCTGATGGATATGTAGGTGCATCCTCATGTAACTGTGCCCAAGGATGTAACAAGCTGTTGTTAGAATACCTAAAGCTGTGATTTAAGTTACTCTTGGTAAGTTCACTCATGAAAAGGTGAACATCATCTAAAATCCTGGACGTAGGCCCCTGAGAACTCCCTGCTGAATGCTGAGCACCAGCTCCTTGCTTTGTAATACAGTTCCAGCTCTTGAGTTCATGCACAGAAAGACCAGTTGGAGATTACTGAACTACATACATGCTTCTCCAGCTTCCTCCAAGGGCCTCAAATGAAGCGGGGCGTAAACCTAGTGTGCGCGCAGGTCTTCCCTGTTACCTATTGCTGCCCCGTGTTGCAGTCATACTTTTTTCTCCATCGACATGTTTTGTGAGCACTACCAAATATCGGGCAGTGGGCATCTAAAGTCTCAGTGTCTTGGGACGTCACCAGCCTTGCAGAAACGTTTGGAGCAATATCTAAAATGAACAAACAGAAAAAAAGTGATGGGAAATATAAGCAAGTTGCAAACGATGAGCAAAACAGGGTGGGCAGTAAGTGGAAGAACTGTGCCGTGAATGGACCAGGGCCTAATTTTAAATGACGAGGTACAGACGTACAGGCCTGGGAGGCAGCAGCAGGTGACCCAGCCTGGTTTGCAGCACTCAGAGCTGTCGTGGGATGTTTTCGAGACGAGAAACCACATGGCTTTTGAGAGAAAGTTCCTGGTTCAAGAGGCAGCAAGCCCTGCAAAGAAGCATCTTCAGACAGCGACCAAAACACACTTCGTATTAGTGCCGGGTGCCAGGAATCCCTCATTATGGTTCAATAAATTCAGTTCCAACTATGATAGCAATGTTTTCAGCACCCGAAGGCACCTTTGAAACAAATATTGTGAACATGTTGCATTACTTGAGTACGTGGCACAGTACCTAGGAATGTTCAGTACGTTTTAATTGGAAGGTTATGATGGTCAATGGAAAAGGTCCAAGGAGCAAGAGGAAGAAGTGTGTTCCACCTAGCCACTCAGGGGCCATTGTGACCAGGCCTCTGTCTCTGTTGTAGACCTGAAGGCTGAAATTGACAAGTTGGCCACTGAGTATATGAGTAGCGCCCGCAGCCTGAGCTCCGAGGAGAAACTGGCCCTTCTCAGACAGATCCAGGAAGCCTATGGCAAGTGCAAGGGATTTGGTGACGACAAGGTGCAGCTTGCCATGCAGACCTATGAGATGGTATGGCCCTGTTCATGGCTCCCCACCTGCCTCCCGTCTATTCCTCGGGGTCCTAGACCCCCTCCTTCAGCCGTGTTGGGATCTGTTTTGGGTCTGGGAGATCCATAGAATCTGCCTCCGCCTGTTTTCTTTAACTGGAACCAGCCCTGTAGCTCTTCCTTCTCCTTCCTTCCCACCCAGGTGGACAAACACATTCGGCGACTGGACACAGACCTGGCCCGTTTTGAGGCTGATCTGAAGGAGAAGCAGATTGAGTCAAGTGACTATGACAGCTCTTCCAGCAAAGGCAAAAAGAGTGAGGAGGGGGGCGGGGCTGTGAGAGGTGGGGCGAGGGGTGGGGCGAGGACCCCGAGGGAGAAGCCAGCCTGCACCGGCTTGGAGGAGGGGCAGGGGGAGGGGGGCTTAACCCATCCTTCTGTCTCCCTGCCTTCTGGCTTCCCCCCCTTTTGCCTAGAAGGCCGGACTCAAAAGGAGAAGAAGGCTGCCCGTGCTCGTTCCAAAGGGAAAAACTCCGACGAAGAAGCCCCCAAGGCTGCCCAGAAGAAGTTAAAACTTGTGCGCACGTGAGTGTGTCAGGGAGCATTTTGCTAAGGGACAGACTCCTCTTTCCCGCCACCTCACCCCAGCCACAGTGCCCCTTGCCACTTTGCTGTGTCCTGTGCCAACAACTCTCCTTGCCATTTTGGTATCTGCTGGATACAGAGGAGAAGCCACAGATCACTAGCCCCACAAGGACCTCCTCCTCCGCTGGCTCTGGGCATCTCAAGCTGTAGCTTCCCTTCCTGCAGATGACACTTTCTCTCCCTCTTGGCACGCAGAAGCCCTGAGTATGGGATGCCCTCAGTGACCTTTGGCAGTGTCCACCCCTCTGATGTGTTGGATATGCCTGTGGATCCCAACGAACCCACCTATTGCCTTTGTCACCAGGTCTCCTATGGAGAGATGATTGGCTGTGACAACCCTGATGTAAGAACTGTTTTGCCTCAGGATGGGGGGGGGGGGTTCTGGTGGACATGAAGGGAGTTGGGTACAAGAAGGGGGGTAACGGTTGAATAGGGGGACTTCGGGATAGGAGAAAGGTAGTTGGAGTTGGTTGGCCTTGGACCCTTCAAGAATTCTCCCAAGGGATGGAATAGGGGAGTATTCCTAAAGGATGGGGAGGGGAATGGAGGGTGGGGGGGGTTCTTTTCTTTCCTCTGCCCCCACCCCGGTCCCTGAGTTCTGCTTCTCCCATCCTCTTCCTTTCCCAGTGTTCCATCGAGTGGTTCCATTTTGCCTGTGTGGGGCTGACCACCAAGCCTCGGGGGAAGTGGTGAGTGAGAGCTGCGGTGGGGCTGGACTGTCACGAGCTGAGTGAGTGACAGAGGGCATCCGCCCTTTCGCTCACTCTCTCCCCCTTCTCTGTCACGTTCCTTTGAAGGTTTTGCCCACGCTGCTCCCAAGAACGGAAGAAGAAATAGACAAGGGCCTTGGATTCCAACACAGTTTCTTCCACATCCCCTGACCTGGGCTAGTGGGGAGAGGGATGCCTGGCTGGGGTCAGGGAGAGGTGGGTGGCGCAGAGTTGTCATCCCCTCTCCTCGCCTCCCCACTCCTGGTGCTGAGGCTGCACCCAGACCCTGGTACGGGGGTTGCTGCAGCCACTAACGGTATGTGCTCTCATTCAGCCCGCCCCCTTCAGAGGGAAGGGGTCTTGCCCACTGTCCTTTTGCCTCCATGCTGAGGTTGGTGCTGTATTTTTGAGGGATGGTCCTCTTACTCCCCTTGCTTTGTATTTAAGGACTGGGGCAGTAGCATGGGGCCCTCCCCCAGCCTCCTGATCCCCTCCCCTCGTGGGGGGCCATGGCGTGATAAACTTTCTTCACTCTCTTCCTGCTTTTCCAGCGGGGGCTCCTCCAGATCATCTGGGCTGTGGCCCTGGCTGAAGGGTCACCCCTTCCTCTGTGCCAAGAGGATTCGTCCTGGTTTGTGAGTGGGAGGGGCAGGGTGGAGTGCAGATATCTCATATGGAAAGGAATTGGGTCGGTGAATAAAAGCTGTACATGTTGGCCTGCTGTGTTTATTGTAGAGACACTATTTCAGTGCATGTGCTAAGCATATTTTGCATCCTCTGAGTTGGCTAAAAGGTGGGAGGATGACATGCCAGAAGTGGGACAAGATGTGGAACCAGAAGTGGTACCTCTGCCCCAGAATCCACAACTTGTCAACTTCTCTGGAACCACCCGAGCTGCCTGGGGACTGTGCCTCAGACCAGGGTTTCCAAAACCTTTACGATTCTGCATCTTTTCTCCCTTAGATGCCTTTCACTTAATTTCCAGTAAATGTGTATTGTGTGCTTTATACGTGACTAAGTATCAGGCTGACTTATTTTAAACACAAAACAGAAAAACACGTAGTTTGCCCTACACCAGTGAGCTGTCTGGCCCGCCTCCACCAGGAAACCACCTCCTTAGACTGAGCCCCCCTTATGCCCCATCTCCTCCTCACCCGAACCCCCTCTTGCTTCTCCTTCGGCTCCTTACCTGGAGGCGCCCTCTCCAGACTTGGTGTTGTACGTCCCATCTCTGCGCGCCTCACTTCCAGGCCTCACCCCTTCTTGGGAAGATTGTAAAATAGGGCTAGTAACAGTATCCACTTTATGGGATCACCTTGAGATGAAAAAACGTCACGCGTAAGGAACAACACAGGAGCTCCGCCGTCCAAGGCACCGAGTCAGTGATCACTCCTGCCCTCCTTGTCCTCTCGTGTTGGAGCATGACACGCGGGGACCCGCACCCGCCCTCCGACCGAGCCCGGCCAAACGTCCGTTTCCCCGTCCCCCACCCCCCGCGTGGCCCGCCCCGCCCTTTGTGACGTCGGCGGCCTCGCACCCGCGGCCCCCGCCCGCCGGCTAGCCCTGGCTCGGCCCGTTAGAGGCCGCTCGGTCCCGGGAACACGGGCGACCGTCCGGGGCCATGAGGCAGCTCGCCGCCGCCTCCCTTCTCTCACTCCTGAGGGGTGAGCGCGCGTCCGCCCCCGGAGCCCTCCCTGCACCGTCTCTGAACCGCCTTCCCCTGGGCCGGCCGCTTCCAGCCCCTCCCCCCGCCCCAGCCCTCTCGCCCTCGCCCGCGGGCTCGGCGGCCAGACACCCCGGTCCCCGTGTGCACGGGCCGGCTCGCCCGGTGTCGGGGTTGGGTCCATCCGTGGTCTGTTTCCCGCCCCGCAGTGCTGCTCCTGCCTCCGGCACCGGCCCCCGCCCAGGATACCCTCTCGACCTCCACTCCGGGCAGCCCCCTCTCTCCCACCGAGTATGAGCGCTTCTTTGCGCTGCTGACCCCAACCTGGAAGGCAGAGACCACCTGCCGGCTCCGCGCAACCCACGGCTGCCGGAACCCCACCCTCGTCCAGCTGGACCAGTATGAAAACCACGGCCTGGTGCCGGAAGGTGAGGGCCCGCCTCGAGGGCCAGACCTGTGCTCGCTGGACCCGGGGCGAGGGGGTGGCTGGCGCCTCACACTGAGCCCGCGTGCTGGGCTCTCCAGACCCCGGGAGCCCACCGCCCCGTCCCGCCCCCTCCCAGAGGGCGTGCCCCCTCCCAGAGGGCGTTCCCCCTGGTGTGTTCACTTCCGCCGCACGCCCTTCCCCAGGCGCTGTCTGCTCCGACCTCCCTCATGCCTCCCGGTTTGAGTCCTTCTGCCAGTTTACTCAGTACCGTTGCTCCAACCACGTCTACTACGCCAAGGTGAGGCCGGGACAGAGGTTGGATCTGGTGTCAAGGATCAAGGGACAGGCGGTGGCAGTGGCGCCAAGCCAGCCTTAGGTCCTCCCTACCTGCCACTTTGCCATCATTTACCCAGATTATACGTGCATACAGTCTCACCTTGGGCATTCAGACTGTCAGAACAGTCCTGTTACCGCAAGAAAAGTAGGGAAGAGGGATGGGAGGAGGCAGAGATAAGCCCTTCCAGCAGGTCAGTGATGTCATTCAAGTCAAATGCAAAAGACTGAAGGCAGGAGTGTGGGCCAGACGGGAGTCTGATCTTGCAGGGGACCTTTCTCAGGTCTAGAGAGTTCCACCGGGGTCCATGTGCCCTCATTCCCGCCCAGGAACTGTGAGAGAGGAGACCCGAGGGACAGGGACGGAGGATAAGCAGGAGTAGAAGTCCGCCCTTTGGGAAAGGCGTTCCCACTTTGCTTCTCTCCTTGCAGCGGGTCGGGTGCTCCCAGCCAGTCTCAATCTCACCAAACACTCTCAAGGAGGTGGACACTTCCTCTGAAGTGCCGCTCACGACGATGACCTCCCCCAAGTCCTCCCACATCACAGGTGAGACCCTCCCAGCACCCGGGAGACTCCCAGCCTCTCCTCCCACGAGTCCCAGAGCCCAGGGTTTAAGGCATCAGTGGGAGGGACGTGGGGAGATGAGCCAGTGGAGGTGGCCATGGGCAGCTATTTACATAAGGAAGAGCCTGCTTTTTCTGAATACAAGTTAGGGCTTTCCTGTCCCAGGATGTTTTCTGACATTACGTACATCTCTGCCCTGAACCGATGTTCCCTAGCTCCCCAAAACCTTCCTACATTAAGAAGTGCTCTGGGACTTTTCCCAGCTAAAATCTTCACTCTAGAAAGGATTGGTTGCTAGGTATTCAGAATACTGGTGTTTCCTAAGTGAGGGGGACAAAAGGTGGTATTTGAGGTGGCTTAGGGAAGAGGACCGCTTGTAAGGGAGGTGGAAAGGGGACCGGTGACGCTGCCTCCACTGTCGCCCTGGTAATGTTCTTTTATTTTGATATTTGTATTCTCTTCTGTGTTTTTTATGCTCAACTGAATGAATATGTGCAATTTGCGCTGCCTTTCTCTGCCTTTGTGTTTATGTATGTGTTTGTTTATGTGTTTTTGTCTGCGTTTATGTGTGTCCCTCTGCGAACAAAGACATGGGGGGTCAGAAACCTGACCATCCCTTTCCCTTCTCTCTCTTGGTCCCTCCCAAACCCTGCTGCAGCCACAGAACAACAGGCCTTCCAGCCCTGGCCCGAGCGGCTTAACAGCAGCGTGGAGGAGCTGCTACAATCCTCCCTGTCCCTGGGCGGCCAGGATCAAGGGCAGGAGCGGGAGGGACAAGAGGAGGAGTGGGAGGAAGGACAGGGCACAAAGCAGGCGCTGGAGGTGACGTCTGGGTTGCAGGCAGACCCGGAGCCCAAGACCCAGTCTGAATTTGTAACTTCCAACCCTTTCTCCTTCACTCCCCGGGTGCGGGAAGTGGAGTCTACTCCCATGACGATGGAGAACATCCAAGAGGTCATCCGATCCGTGCAGGAAATGGATGAACTGAATGAAATGAATGATGTATATGAGGAGAATATCTGGAAAGCCCAGAGCCCCGGCAGGTACAGGAAGTTCTGTCTGCCCCACCGGCCCTACCTTCCCCGCTGTCTTTGGGAATGAGAAGCCCCCTTTGCCAGCTTCGGCCTCCAGACCCATTCACATCTACCTGGGCTTCAGGTGCACCTAGCCGCTGCCTGCCTCGCCTGCTGTGTGGCCGTCATGGGCTTAAGCACTGCCCTAGACGTCCGTCGCTACATGAAGTAGTGGGGTGCGCCCTGAACCTAGAGCTACCAGACTTGGGTTCTGGGGTTGTCTCTGACCCTGATGAGCACTGCAACTTTTACTTCCCCTTTCTGGATCTCAGTTCCTCATTTGTAAAAGGAGGCAGTTGGCCTGGAGGCTTCCGGGGCCCCATCCAGCATGCTAAATGTGTGTGACTAGGACTAGACGCTAAGGGGAGGGGAGGAGAGTGGGTGGGCTTTCTGCCCCAGCCGGTGCCGTCTTCTTGCAGTCTCCTGCAGCTGCCTCACGTGGAGGCCTTGCTGGCACTGTGCTACTCGATTGTGGAGAACACCTGTGTCATAACCCCTACAGCCAAGGCCTGGCAGCACTTGGAGGATGAGATCCTCGGTTTCGGGAAGTCGGTATGCCCACCATGCTGTTTAATGGCTCCATGCTCACCGGGCATCCTCTGGGCCTCAGGAGCGGTTAATGGGCGGGGCTACATAAAGCCCGAGGCATCATTGGAGATTCTCTCCAAGTGAGAATCCCTTCTTTGGAAGGGTATCTGCAGCTCCCCTTAAAGGAGGAGGTCACAGGACGGAGTCTGGAATCCATTTCAGTCCAGAATTCATGCTGTGGCGGCGCCTCGTTGGGTTTGAGTCATCTCCTGAGCCAGTTCACCACCGGCAGGACTTGGCTTTACCTTAGATGTAGCTCTTCTTTCCAGAGGGATCATAGAACCGTTTCCAGGGATCTGTAGAGAGATCCCAGCCTCGACGTGTCCTCAGCACCCAGCAGGTCCTATTCCCAGGAAACAGGGCTTTCAAAAAGTGCAAGTTAGCAAATGTTTGTTGAGAGCTGGTATGCCACCCATTCATCTGTTTGTTCAAATATTGATCAGGCTAGGTATTTGAGATGTTAGCAACTCTGTCCTAGGTATTTTAGCAATGAGTACAACAGATCCCATTCCCTCTCCTCCTGGAGTCCGGTGGGAGAGACAGACGCGGAAACGGAGAACGGTGTGGCAGGATCAATGCATGACGGACAAACACAAAGTGCAGAGAGCAGATGGAGAGCACAAACGTCGCGTTGGGCTGGATCGGAGAATTGCCTCTTGGAGGAACTGATGTGTAAACTGAGACCCGGAGCTAAAAGAAGTTAACCAGGCAAAAGAAGGGGTTGGTAGAGGTTCCTGCTAGAGGGGTTAGTATCAATTTGTGCAAAGTCTCTGAGGCAAGAAAGAGAAGAAATTCCACATGGAACCAAAACAAAAAACAAAAAAAAAACGAGCACACTGCTGTTCTCGGCCCGCAGGGAGCAGGGATTCAGTAGCGTTACAAAAGGAGTGTGGTAGGTGCTGGAGAGAGAGTTCCTCTGGGTCTTTTTGTTTTTGTTTTGGAGTGTAGGAAGTTCAGGAGTGGTGGAGGGCTCACTGGATTTTTAGAGTCAAAGAGATAATAAGGGTCATGATGTGAATAATCCCGAATGGCAGTCTGAAGCATTTGTATTTAATTTGGTAAGAAAAGAGAATTCAGTCATGATTTGGGGTCAGGGACATGATGATGCGTCCCCCGTGTGCTGTTAGGAGGAGCAAGGAAGGCGACGTAAGAGATTTTGTGACTGTGACACGCTGACGGGATGGACTGGCGATGCTGCAGGGCGAGATCCTCCTTCCTCCTGGAAGGCTGGGGAGACTTGCTCAGGGCAGAGAGCCCCACCGGGCTCCACATACAAAATGTCATCCAAGAACTTGGAGGTTCTGAGCCTAGGTGCTCGGGCAGAGGACAGGTTTTGGAGTTGGAAGCACCAGGACCAGTGCCTCAGCTCCACACACACTAGACGTGGGTTTGAGCAGTTGACTCAGCCTCACGGGGCCTCAGTTTCCTCGTCAGGCACACAACGGAGGCCTGCTTAGCACCTATGCTAGTAGAAGCTTCCTGTGGAGACCCAAGGAGATGATGGTACTTAGCGCCATGGTGCGCAGCACTGTGCCGACTCTTTGTGAATGTTAGCGTTATCATTAGCGGAGAGGAAGGGAGGGTTATGGGTCTTTTTCAGACGGGCTAAGTTACATGTCTGTCAGGCACTTGGCCGTGGGGATTTGGAGCTCAGGAAAGAGATCAGAAGTGATGGTAAAGGTTTGGGTGTCACCAGCAGGGAGATGAATATTACCTGTGAGTAGATAAATAATCCAGGAAAAGGGTGAAGAAACAGAGAGCCGACGGGAGGTCCTTGAGGACCCTTGGGGAGGGGGGCAGGGAAAAGCCACAGGAGCTTCTGGAAAAGACTTAATGCGGAGACATTCTGCAGAGCGGCTCTGGAGGGCGGAAGCGGGGGAGCCTCAGTCCCCCAGCCGCGCTCCTCCTCAGGTCTGTGACAGCCTTGGGCGGCGCCACGTGGCTACATGTGCCCTCTGTGAGTTCTGCTCCCTCAAGCTGGAGCAGTGCCGCTCGGAGGCCAGCCTGCAGCGGCAGCAGTGTGACAGCTCCCACAAGACGCCCTTCGTCAGCCCCCTGCTCGCGTCCCAGAGCATGTCCGTTGGCACCCAGGTACCGAGGAGGGTGGCCTGCAGCGGCCGGGGGCCTCAGGCCCCAGGCAGGATGGGGCAGCAGGGGGGCCAGGACGCCCACCTCTCCCCTGTGCCCCGTGCCACAGGTAGGGACCCTAAAATCGGGCCGCTTTTACGCGCTGGATTTGTACGGCGGGCTGCGCATGGACTTCTGGTGTGCCCGGCTGGCCACCAAGGGCTGCGAAGACAATCGAGTCGCCAGCTGGCTCCAGACCGAGTTCCTCAGCTTCCAGGATGGGGACTTCCCCACCAAGGTCAGCGCCTTCCCCAAAGCTCAGCCCCACCCTGCTCACCCCGGTTCCCTCTGGTCCCCTGCTCTGGGGAACCCTAGTATGTGGAGGGGGGCTTGGGCCCCTGGCCTCACTGAGCCTCCTGCCTCTCCCCAGTAGACCCTCCAGACCCCCAAGAGAGCAGGATTGCGCTTAGCGAAGGCGTAGAAACCTGGAGGGCCGGGCGGGCACAGGCCATGGGGGCGTGAGACAGGTCTGGTCCCAGCTCTGCCGGTTACCTGCAGCGGGTGGGGTGGGGGACTTCATCTCTGCCCCAAACGGCTGCTGACGGTGACCCAGTGCTTCCCTGCCTAAGTCTGGAGGCTCCTTCCCAAATCTTCTAGCGCTTTCCCTCTCAATGGGATCAACTTTGCTCCCCGCCTCCAGAGTTACCTCCCCCCACGGAACGAGCTGCTGTAGCTGAGAGCCCGGCCCCTCCCTTCTGTGGTTTAGCAGGAAAAATCAAGACCAGGAAAAGCAGAGGCAGCTTAAGAGAGGGCTTTTATCTGAGCCGAGAGGTCTCCGCCCAGCTCTTCTCCCTGGGCCCCTAGATCTGGAAGGGGTCTCGGACTGCCTCAGCTGCTCCCCTGGATTTATAGATGGGCAGGCGAGGTTCATAGAGGGAAGTGACTGGCCCAGGGTCATACATTAGAGGCACTTCTGACCTCTTCCACACTGAACAGTCCCTAGGAAGCTCCCTGAGATGGGACCGCTGCTTGGGCCCCTTCCCTGGCCCTCGTCGCTCGGCTGCTTTCCCAGCTAGGTGACCAGCAGGGCACCCCCTTCTCAGCTCCAGCTCCTGGCTTCTTCCCAGCAACTGAACGATGGCTGAGGGTGGGACGGGAAGGGCAGAGGGGACACCCCAGGTGCAGAGGGTCTGGTTCTGTGCCCTGGTCCTGCCATCGTGGGCGCACTCTGCAGGGCTGGCGTCTGTGAGGCTTCTGATGTCTTCCCACCTCCCATCCCCCGCTCCTGGCTTAGATTTGTGACACAGAATACGTGCAGTACCCGAACTATTGTGCCTTCAAAAGCCAGCAGTGTAGGATGAGAAACCGGAACCGGAAGGTGAGCCCCTCCCTCTGCCGCCCCCCCCCCCCGCCCCTGCTGCCTCCCATCAGCCCCAAGGGCTGGTCCCTTCTGGGCCCCCCGTGGCGTCCGAGCATCAGGGGTGTGGAGAATGGGTGCATCTCCGGGCAGAGCCTCCTCCGTGGAGCTCTGTCCCCACTCCTCCCGCCCTGGGGTGAGCAGCTCTCCCAGGCCCCCAGGCAGAGGGTTCCAGGAGGGAGGGAGGCAGCACATCAGAGGCCCTGTGGGTGCGCCAGGAGGGAAGAACCCCCAGCCGGGTTGGGCCTGAGAGGCTGAGGCCTCAGTCTTGGCTCTTGCTGTTACTCACCAAGTCGTCTGAGCCAAGTCACTTCCTCTCCAGCCTCAGGCTCCTCATTTCTGAAAGGGGGAGTCGGGCTACGTGGTGTGCCTCCCCGCTTTAAAAACCCACATCTGAGTTTCCTCCTTCCCTCTGCTCCCTGTGCCTACGCCCGCCCACCTCCTGTTCTTGAATTTCCGACACCTCGGGCTCCTGGCTTTCCTAGCTGGACCACGTGCGCCCAATCCCCGTGCAGGTGTCCCGCATGAGATGTCTGCAGAATGAGACGTACACCGTCCTGACCCCGGCCAAGAGCGAGGACCTCGTGCTTCGATGGAGCCAGGAGTTTAGCACCTTGACTCTCGGTCAAGCCGGCTGAGCTGGACTCTGCCCTCTCCCCACCCACTTTCCACACCCTCCATTGCTCTCAGACCCCAGGTTGTCTCTTACTTGGCCCAGACTCAACGTTTCCCTTGGGTTGGGGCAGCCGTCCCGGAGAGGTCTGCGATGGGAGCTCCACCTCCCTTAAAGGATGTCTTTACATAAAATGTTTATTTTCAACCTGTGTGGGCTGTTTTGGTTCTGACCCCCTCGTTGGCCCTGCCCCGGGGGAGTCAACCCTCCAACCCCTGGATCCATCTGCAGGCGAGGGAACCATGGGGATGGTACTCAGGGAAGCAGCCCTCTGCCAGGAGGAGAAGCCCTGAGAAATCAGAGTTGGATTGAAGAAGGTCACAGCCGGTGGGTGTCTTGGGGACCATGTGGGCCCTGAGGCCGTGGGTGTCTCCGTTTCTGAAGCCCTGATCCCATGATCTCAGATGTGAATGTAGGACTGTCCCTCTGGAGGACAAGCTGAATGAGATTGTGTCCAGGGGGACCAATCCCAGACAGTAGGGTAGGACTTGCTCTTTATAGGAGGAAGGAAACAACTGGGCTGGAGCTCAGGAAACCTTTGCTGTGACGTCCAGTCATGGGCCCGATGGCCTGAATGTGGGGAGGAGCTGCATCTGGAAGCATCGGCCTTTAATAACCTGGGATCTCCCCAGACGTGTTCGGAGGACACACGTGTGGGGAGCTATACAGCATTTAAAAGAAAGCATTTATTATGGAAAAGCTCAAACACGCACACGTAGAGAATAGTGTAAGGCACTCCCATGCACCCTTCACCCAGCTTCAATTACCAACACGCAGTCAACCTCCTAAAGGCATGTCAAAGGCTCTGAGAAGCGCCAAAATAGAGAAACCTGTTCGACTTAGTGTTTCCCATACTCGTTCGACCGCACTGTCCTTTTTCACCTACCACTCGAAGCTTGTTTTCGAGTACTGAGCGCAGACAACCTGCCCAGTCCTATTGATCCGGAAGACAAGGGGCTCAGCCCAGGGTTCAGAGACTAGGGGCTGCCGCCCCCCACACAGAGGGAGGTAAAAACCACATGTGGCAAGAACGAAACCACCTGCCGGAACCCAAAAAGAGACGGAGACAGCCAGGGGGAACTGCCGAGGACAGCGGGAGGCTGGGGGTTAGTCATCTGGCATCTGTGGGTGGGTGTGCCAGTTAGGCTTCCCGGAAACTGCAGGGAGTGTGCGAGCCATGGGTGGGTGGGTGGGTGGGGGGCGTTACTGGGGGAGAGTCGGGGCTGCGTTAAGTGTCATGATCTGCTGGGGTTTCTTCTCTGGCCGGTCCGTGGAGGCCACTGAGGGCACTGCTTCCTCCTCTCTCTCTCTCTCCCTGCCCTGCCCGGGGTTGGGTGCGTGCAGGGAGCTGGGATCTGCCGAGAGCTGCCGAGGTGTGTGTGTGTCCCACCCACCTGGAACAAGTCCTACCAGCCCAGCCCGGCCCAGAGCAGGCAGAAGCCGGCGTGGAGCAGCAGCTGAGCCACGGTGGCGAGCACAGGTATGGGGGCGTCCCAGCTGCGGTTGAACCTCACAGGGGCACGTGGGGCAGCACCCCTTCTTTAGAAACGGGAGCCATGGGTGGGGATGGAGGTGAGAGGGGGCCCGGGGCCCTGGGAAACCTTTTTGAATAAAGAATTCTAAAGGATGGCCTCAGGCAGGCAGACCTCAGACAAGAGGATGATGCTCCCTAGGCCTGAAGCACCAACGCACCCTGGGGCCCGTATGCCTGGGAGCTGCGTCTGCCCCTTCACCCGTTAGGCCCCCGCTGTCACGCTGAACCCCAGATCCCAGGCCACTGGGGAGGGAGGGCCCTCTGGGGATGGTTTCCAGCCCTTTCCCACTCTCAGATAAGACAACCCCTGACCCTCTCACCCCAGGGCTGGGCCTCTGCTGGTGACAGTGAACTGATCTGATTAAACTCCACAGGCGGGTTCAAGGCACAGATCTGCTCTCACAGTTATCCTTCCCAGCGAACCAAAGTGTTCTAGTGGTGCCTTAGAGAGATACTGCCTTCACCCAGTGCGTTTTCTTTACAAGGAGATTAGGGACTTCCCTGGCGGTCCAGTGGTTAGGACTCCGCGCTTCCACTGCAGGGGGTGTGGGTTTGATCCCTGGTTGGGGAACTAGGATCCCGCATGCTGTGCAGCGCGGCCAAAAATATATATATAAAAGATAAAAAATAAAGTGTTGGTAAAATTAGTTTAAAAAAAAAGAAAAAAAATAGAGGATTAGACCAGCTGTCTCCCATGTTCCTAGAGCTATGGTAGAATGTGGCCCATGGGTGTCATGAAGTGGATAAAATTTCAGATACTGACCATGGGGTTGGGGGGGTGATATTGGAGGGTGGGTGAGGCCTTCTGATACCTCTGCCTCACACCACTGAGGGCAGCTGCCCACCTGTTCCCCGGGTCTATGGGGGCCTCTCTGATGGGAAGGGGCCCTCCCATCAGGTCACATCTGCAGTCCCTTCAGGATGAGCTGAAGTTGTCGCCAAAGGGGAGATGGCAGCAAGGCTTGAGGAGGAAGCAGAAACTTATTCGACCCACAAGCCTCACCTCCTGGCCACCCAGAGACCCCAGAGCCCAGCTGTGCCTCTGTCTGATGCCCCCAGCGTGTACCCCTGCAACACGGAAACCTTGCATGCCCAGGCCCACGGGGAAGGGGGCAGCAGAGGCGTGAGGGCTATGTGTGGAGCACACTCAGTGCTGCCCGAGGTCAGGGTGAGGTCCATGAAGCCAAAGGCTCCAGGAGGTTTCTCTGAGGCAGCGGGACCCAGCCAGGCCCCAAAGCAAGGACCACCCAGAGCACAGGGCTGCGGAGGGTGGCTTGAGCCCCTCTGAGTCTTGACTGGGACTACGTTTCCTGTGTTTTTCAGCTCTTGACAGCAGGGTGGAGGAATATCTGCAGGTGGGGAGGTGACAGCCATGCACTGGGGAGACTTAAGTATGTAGCTGTAGGTCACCTTTGCTTTCTGCCTTTTCCTAGAAAAAATTTCGGGAGGGATGAGATGAGAATACCCAGGGATGGTGCTGGAAAGGCAGGAAGAGAGGCTCAGGTGGGGAAGGGTGGGGAGAGGCTGGAGCAGGAATCTGGGCTGGAGAAAGCAGAGCAGGCTGGATCAGGGAGGAAGGAGGATGGAGAGAAGATAGGACACCCAGCAGCGGGGGAGAACGTGGCCCTGAGGGCAGGAGGAAGCCATCCACTCAGCCCGGTGACCTGGTACTATCTCCACCCCACAGGCTCTCCAGACCCAGGACAAGCTGATGGGCAGGATTCATGTGTACCCAGAGCAACCCTGGGACAGAGCTTTTCACAAAGCCTTTAGACTTCTTGAAGCTTCCGCTGAAGGCTCAGCACAGTTTGGATCTGTTTGGGGCGTCTGAACCTACAGGCGTTAAGAGGTCTTCACAGTTACCAGCGTCTGCTGATAAAGGGCGCATCTTCCCGTGGCTGCCGAGGTGTAGCGGCAGAGGAATTGGGCTCAGCCAGCACCGCTCAGGTCGCAGGTCAGGGAGCGCGCGCCGTGCGGGGGAGGTGGAGGGTGGACACGCTCCCTGGCGCCTGGCCACCAGAACCTAAAAGAAGGTGGGAGCTATTCCAGAGCTGGTCTTCTGGGTCAAGGAGGGTGAGGATTGACATTCCCACTTTCCAAACTTCTGAAGGATGTGGATTCCTGAGGAGAGGAGGTGGGGAGTAGGGGGGCAGGAAGCACATGGAGAGGGTGGCAGACAGGAGGAAGCTGTACAGAGACGGGGTGCCTCTCTCCCCTCCCTTTCTGTCCCAGATCACCCATCCCTTTCTGTTCCGCTCCCCTCTGCATCCCTGGTCAGGCGCCGGAAGGGTGGACACCACGGGCCAGCTGTGTGGAGGAGAGGAAGGGAAAGATCATGATGTAGCCTCCTGGCCACTTTTATCCTCCATTCTCACTTCCTGTCAGGGCAGAAAATAGCCCTGCCCCTGTGACTTATCTCAGCAAAGAATAGTGCCCAGCCCAGCTCAGAGGGCAATGGGACAGGTCCCAGAGGCCCCGAGGACATAAGGAACCTGGGTCCCGGGTGTGCAGGTGGGAAGCTGAAGGACAGAGAAGCAGCGTGGAGGAAGGTGGCCGCGCACCATCTGGCGTGTGTGTGTGGTGTCGGGGGCTGGGATGTGGGCGGGGCCGTCCCCAGGGCCTCTCTTTGCCTCTCAGTGCCTTGGGGCTGGAATCTGTTTGTGCACATCTGCATGCGTGTGTGTGCTCCTGAAGCTGCCCGTCTGTCTGTCCGGCTAAGGATAATGTCCCTAGGCGGGGACGGTGTCTGCTTTCCTCCCCTGGCTCGGCTGTCTGTGCCTCCATGCGTGCACACGTGTGTTACAGGCTGTGGATACACGTTGATTCGTATGTTACTAGGGATCTTGTGTGCACATCCCTCAGTGTACCCTTACCTGCGTGTGGCCTTGCACGCGCCCGTGTGTGTGTGTGTGTGTGTGTGTGTAGTGGTGTGCTCACATGACCTCCGGGCGTGCTGAGGTTACAGAGCCAGCGTGGGCCTCCACGTCCCCCTTCTCCCTGGTGAAATGAAATCCCAGTGTCTCTGCTTTTCTGGGGCACCTGCTGCCTCTTTGCTTTCCGTCTCCCGCACCCCCAACCTGACCTCTTGCTCAAGGCAGGATTGAGGAGAGTGCCGTGCCACTCCTCCCCCACATCTAGAGCCCTCTTTCCACTTCTTGTTTGCCTCCTTTTTGGCAGTTTTTCCCATCTTTGCCATCTGGCCTGGCACTGTGCCCATTCAGCTCCACTGATGGGGAGCCCTCGGGAAGCAAGCGGATCGGGTGGGGACCAGGGCAGGGGCCTGGCAGCTCTCAACAGCTTGGGCCATTCTGTGTGAGTCTGTGGGAAAGGGGTGGCTTTTTGACAACTAAACTCAAGGGCTTCTCCGCTTTGGAATGGAGTAAGGCGAGAGCATCGCCATCTGCTTTCCTGAAGGATTCCTAACTCTCTACCTTTTAGCAGCAGCTCACCTAATACATTTTGGCCTCTTTAACCTTGCAACTTTGTTGACGAAAGACTTGGGATTCTTGGAAAATAATTTTCCATTCACTCAGTGTCTAGGATGTGCCTCCTAGTCGTAGGGAGCTATGGGTGCTCCAAGTACTGCTTAAGAATGATCAAACGTGGGCTTCCCTGGTGGCGCAGTGGTTGGGAGTCCGCCTGCCGAGGCAGGGGACACAGGTTCGTGCCCCGGTCCGGGAAGATCCCACATGCCGCGGAGCGGCTGGGCCCCTGAGCCATGGCCGCTGAGCCTGCACGTCCGAAGCCTATGCTCTGCAACGGGAGAGGCCACAGCAGTGAGAGGCCCCCGTACCGCAAAAAAAAAAAAAAAGAATGATAAAATGTTACTGTGATTGTAGCTGTAAACTGTTATTGAAGTTTTAATGCAAGCTGTTTCCAAACGAGCTTTTCAAAAGGGACATGCCTTTCTCTGAGTTATACATGCGGACAAGATAGTCAGGAATGTGATAAGAAGTGGTTGGACTGATGCAAGAAATATTATAACAGGATTACAGGCTGGGCGGACATGGGGGGAGGGGGCAGATTTCCTGAAAGGCAGCCAATGAATATCACAAGGGCCTGCTAGGTAGAGAGACTGAAGTGTGAGTGAGCCTGGGAAGAAAGCTGTGGAAGGTGTGGTCTGCACCCCAGGACCCTACTGTCTGGCTGGGGAAATGGGACAAAAACACACGTCATGACCTAAGGAGTTCAAAGCAGCAAACTGTTTCTGTAGGTAAGGGGAAATCATCAGGGCGTATTTGTGTGTGTGTGAAAGAGACATGAGTCTGTGTTGCCAGTGTTTGAAGTGGGAGAAAGAAGGAAGTGGGTTATTAAAAAGTATATGTTTCAACTGGACAAAAGAGGAAGTAAAACAATTCACCTATGGGCACAGATTTGATATAAGCAGCTGTAAAAGTTAGGTGCTCTGTGCGGCATCCAGCCGCATACCCACCCACCCACTCTTATTGGAAGCAGCTTTTTGGACTTTGGAGCCCGGATGTCCTGGATTTGAGGCCTGACTTCACTCCTCACTGACTGAGCTCTTAAGGAAAAATCAGGAGAAACTCCTACCTCAAAGGGCTGTTGGAAGGATTAGAGCTCGTGCGTGTAAAACACCCTGCGAGATGGTGAGGGATCAGTAAATGGTAGCCATTATTTTTGACCCAACATTTATGGAGGGAGGGCTGGGACTACAGAGATGAGTAAGTCACAGCCCCCAGGCCCTCCCTCAAGGAGCTCCCAGGCGGGCGGGAGAGGCAGACCAAGAACAGCCAATTATAGCACAGGTGGGAACAGCTGACCTGTGGCCAAAGTGCTGGGAAAGCTCCAGTGAGGGGACTCGCCTGGTGGGAAGGGAGGGAGTCAGGAAAGGCATCATGGGGTCCTGAGAAATGATTGAGTTTGCCACTTGGAGGATGGGAGAAAGGGCATTCCCAGTTGCAGAAACAGCACGTGCACAGACAGAGCCCTGAAGATGTAAGGTATGTGCAGAATTATCACTAGTTTGGCGTGACTGGAGCAAAGGAGCATGGGAGGTGGGCACGTTTCA
Organism: Grampus griseus; assembly: GCF_964374135.1. Classification (NCBI taxonomy): domain Eukaryota; kingdom Metazoa; phylum Chordata; class Mammalia; order Artiodactyla; family Delphinidae; genus Grampus; species Grampus griseus. The sequence continues at coordinate 6,104,087 of NC_139005.1, read as the reverse complement.
GGAAGAGAGCCTGGCATTACTTGCTTTTCAGCACGTTTAAGACCCATCTAGCATTATTTTCATTGATGAAATTGGTATTTTGCAGACAAAGTGTTTCCTTATTCCCTTCAACTGTTGTACTATGCTTCTTACAAGTCTTAAACTGCTGGAGTCAGAGTCATGGTTGGAGGGAGAACAGACAAACGAACAAAAAAACCCTAGAAAACTTGTTATACTCATGTTTATAACTTGGTTCCATGTAAGGATTTAAGTGGTTCCTTTTGAAGGGAGTATGTTCCGTATCTTGGGATAATCGCTCAGGGTCTTCGGATAACTTCTCTCCCTAAGATGGCCCATGGAAGCCCATGATCATTAACATTATTCACAATAGTCAAAAGATGGAAAAACCCAAGTAACCATCAGCAGATGAATGGGAGAACAAAATGTGGTGTATATATATAGGAATGTATTATTCAGCCATAAAATGACTGTAATTCTGATACAAACTACCGCATGGATGGACCTTGAAAACTTTAAGCTAAGTGAAATAAGCCAGACACAAAAGGACAGATATATGAGTCCGCTCAGATGAGGTGTCTAGAATAGGTAAATTCAGAGAGACACAAAGTAGAATAGAGGTTGCCAGGGGCTGGAGGGAGGGGGGATGGGCAGTTATTGGGTAATGGGTATAGAGTTGTTGTTTGGGATGATGAAAAAGTTCTGGAAATAGTGGCGATGGTTACACAACATTGCGATTGTACTTAATGTCACTGAATTGTACCCTTAAAGATGGTTAAAATGGTAATTTTAAAGTTATGTATATTTTACAACACGATGGCACCTGGGGGTCGCAATGCAGGGGTGGCTGCCGTGGCCTTATGGCATTAAGGAAGGTGGAATCCTAAGACCAAGTCCTGTCTTCTAATTCCTCCGCCTCTGACCACATCCTTCCTCTGGCAGCTTTTGCCTGGGGACGGCAGTGGCTGTGGTCTTCTCTCTCCAGTAGCCTCATCAGCACGCACGGTACTTCCCTGTCTCACTGCCACCCTCTCTGGGCCCCCTTTGAGCCCTTAGGATAAAACCATTATCTGCCCCCATCACGGAATCCCAACTAGGAAGCACCCGAGTCAGACTCTCCAGGGGAGCACCTGGAAAAGTTCAACCCACGGGGCCGTCCCCTGCCTGGAAGGACTGTGCTGGTGTGTGCGATCAGCCTACAGCAGCGGTCCCCAACCTTTTTGGCACCAGGGACCGGTTTCGTGGAAGACGATTTTTCCACGGATGGGGTGGGGGGATGGTTTCGGGATGATTCAAGAGCATTACATTTATTGTGCACTTTATTTCTATTATTATTACATTGTAATATGTAATGAAATAATTATACAACCCACCAAAATGCAGACAGGAGGCAGAGCTCAGGTGGTAATGTGAGCAATGGGGAGCGGCTGTAAATACAGATGAAGTTTCGCTCGCTCACCTCCTGCTGTGTGGCCCGGGGGTTGGTGACCCCTGGCCTAAGGGACCCCCATTATATTACTGTCCCCATTTTACAGATGAGGAAACTTAGGGAGGTCAAACAATCCAGCTGAACCAGGTCGCTCTGACCACACACCCAGCCCACACAGGAGCAGTCGTGGAGATGAGCCTGGGATTTTGTCCTGTACTTGGGAGTTTGAACTTTATTCTTTAGATAATGGGGAGTCAGCGGAACGGGCTGGTGCCAGGGGAGGGGCTCCACAGTACTTCTCACCACCTAACATAATACCTTTTTACATGGACTTTATTATCTGTCTCCTTTCAATGGAAGGGAACATAGTTGGGGGCAAGGCCTTTGTTTTGTCCACTGCTGTGAACATGCCTGGAACCTTCTAAAGTCTCAGTAAGCATTTGTATGGACTTCCCTGGTGGTCCAGTGGTTAAGACTCCGGGCTTCCACTCCAGGGTGCACAGGCTAGATCCCTGGTCGGGGAACTAAGATTCCACATCCTGCATGCCGCGAGGCCAAAATGATAATAATAATAATAATTAAAATCCTGGTAAGCATTTGTAGAAGAAAGAAAGGAAGCAAGGGAGAGATATTAGTAGATAATAACAGTAAGCAAAGCACTTTAAATATATCATCTCGTTGAATCTAACGACCTCGTGAAGTAGGGGCGCCTCTCCTTTTTTTTTTCCAGGTAAGGAAAATGAGGGGCAGAGAGATTAAGTCACTTTTCTGAGGACAAAAGCCCAGATTTAACCCTAGGCAGGCCTGACTCTAGAGCCTGGGCATTTAGCACTGTGCCATAGAGTGGGCTGCAGAAAGCTGTTCTGGCCAGAAGGACGGTGGAGGAAAGATGTGAGGCTGAGAAAAGGCCCAAGAGGCCAGCAGGTTCAGCTATATGACATTTGTGTCTTCAGCCCTTCCTTGCACAGTCTTGACTTCTGCCTTCCCTCCTATGCCAGGTCTCCACTGAGGCCGATGAAGCTCTGACCAAGGGCATCTGATCCTCCGCAGCTGTCGGCCCTGCAGCCACAGCCACAAGTCTATGCCCGGCCCCCGCTTGCTCTGGGACTCTGTGCAGCCTCCAGGCCCCCGCCGTGGAGACTGGAGATGAACGCGAAGCCAGCACGCGGGTGCGCCTCCTGATGCTCCCGGCCTAGCTCCTCCTCGCCCTTTGGCACGATGCTGGCCAACTTCTCGGCCAACGACTCTGATCTCAGGTGCCCGGACCACCAGCCCATCCACCACCTGCACTTGGTGGTCTACAGCCTGGTGCTGGCGGCAGGGCTCCCCCTCAACGCGCTGGCCCTCTGGGTCTTCCTGCACGCGCTGCGCGTGCACTCGGTAGTGAGCGTGTACATGTGCAACCTGGCGGCCAGCGACCTCCTCTTCACCCTGTCGCTGCCCTTGCGCCTCTCCTACTATGCGCAGCACTACTGGCCCTTCTCGGACCTCCTGTGCCAGCTGGCGGGCGCCGTCTTCCAGATGAACATGTACGGCAGCTGCATCTTCCTGACCCTCATCAACGTGGACCGGTACGTCGCTATCGTGCACCCGCTGCGGCTGCGCCACCTGCGGCGGCCCCGCGTGGCGCGGCTGCTCTGCCTGGGCGTGTGGGCGCTTATCCTGCTGTTCGCCGTGCCCACCGTCCTGGTGCACCGGCCCTCACCCTGCGCCCGCGACGGCCGCTGGGTGCACTTGTGCTTCGAGAACTTCAGCGACGAGCTGTGGAAGGGCAGGCTGCTGCCGCTCCTGCTGCTAGCCGAGGCGCTGGGATTCCTGCTGCCCCTGGTAGCCGTGGTCTACTCTTCGGTCCGTGTCTTCTGCACCCTGGCGCGGCCCGACGCCACGCGGAGCCAGCGGCGGCAGAAGACGGTGCGCCTCCTGCTGGCCAGCCTGGTCATCTTCCTGCTGTGCTTCGTGCCCTACAACGCCACGCTGGCCGTGTACGGGCTGCTGCGCGGCCACGTGGTGCTGGCCAGCCCGGCGGCGCGCAACCAGGTGCGCGGGGTGCTGATGGTCATGGTGCTGCTGGCCGGCGCCAACTGCGTGCTCGACCCGCTGGTGTACTACTTCAGCGCCGAGGGTTTCCGCAACACCCTGCGCAGCCTGAGCTCTCCGCTCCGGGCCAGGACCTCGGCCACCAACGGGGCTCGGGGGGCACTCGCCGAACCAACCGCTGAGACCTCCCACGCCACCGTGCCGGCCGCCGCCAGCCAGGGGCTGCTCCGGCCCTCCGACCCCCGGGACTCCTTCACCCGGTGCTCCGAGGACTCGTCCCTCTGAACGCACGTCGTGCCAGAGCGCGGTCCCCTCACCCCACCCCCACGTCTCTCGCACTCGCAGACACGCAGGGTGTGTGCACAGCAGGGCGGTGGGTTGGGCAGTTGGACTTCTGAGCGGCAGCTCCAGCTCACAGATGCAGAAGGGAACAAAGTGTGGGGGGCAGGGGCCCGGGGAGGGAAGAGCGCGGCTGCAAACGTCTTTAACTAGGTGGTGATGGCGAGCGCAGAAGGACCTCTTCCTTAGTACCTAGGAAGTGCTGCCGTGAGCCTGCCCGTGCAGAGGCGGGAGACTGGATGAAATGCCCTTGGCGGGGCATGAAACACGGCCCGGCCCGTAGCTGGTAGCTGGAGCAGAAGATGGGTGTCCTGCGTTTAGACCGACCACAGAGGTCTTTGGGCCATGGACGCCACCCACTCCCCTTTCCACCTGGGCTCTGCCTGCCCCGCACTGAGGCGTAATGTAAAAGCGTATTGGATGCCGGCTGAATTGGTTTCCTTCTTGTCTAGTGACTTTTAACAATTTAGATCTGACGCCCAGCGTGGGTGGGTGGGGGCAGAGGGGGTTTTCCTCCGAGTTCCTGGTCACTGTTCCCCTTTCTAGGTCCTGCCTTCCCCTTCCACCTCACCCACCCTTTCAAAAGCTCCTCCATTCTAGATCGTAAATCCCCACCACCACCACCGTGTGTGTGTGTCTCTGCTGCTTCATCTAGAATAAGGAGAACATTCTCTGTACTAAAGAAGTAGTTCTCCAATTTTGGGGTCTCAGACCCTTTTACACTCTTAAAAATGGAGAATTCCAAAGAGAGTTTGCTTATACTTTGTCCTTTTGATACATGACCATATTAGAAATCAAAAATAGTAAGTTTTCTAAAACAGAAATACCCAAGCACACATTCCAATAGCTATGAGAGCAAGTGTCATCACACTTCATGAAGCCTCTGGAAAACTCCACCGTCTACTCGTGAGACAATGAGTGAAAAGGACAAAAGACATCTTAGTAGTAGTATCATGAAAACGGTTTTGTTCTCGTGGACTTCCTCAAAGAATCCATCCTCAGATCACACTTGGAGAGCCATACCTGTACTGGAGTATTAGAGTCATGTGTAAAGTCTTCCCAGGCCATTATGTACATTGTTTTTATCGCTGCAAGGAGAGGGCAATGCTCAGCAAATCAATTGCTAATTGTAGTCCCTAAGGCTTGGGGTTTTCGGGGTGGGGGGTGGGGAGGAGTTGCACACCGAGTGAACACCACCTGGGGCTTCCTGGAGCTGCAGAGGGAGGTGGAGCTGGAACTAGTTGCACAGATACTCAGGAGGAGGTGGAGGGCTTCTCTGGGCAGGGAAAAGGGAGCTGTGCCAGAGCCAGACAAGAAGTTTATGGGAAAGTAAGAGTGTGATGGACGGGAGGACGGGAGTAAGCTGACTGCTCTTGGCAAGCTGGAGGTAAGGAAATGGAAGTCTGGTTTACAGGCCACCTACTGTCTTCCCTCTTTAGCGGAGTCGGGGCTGGGAGGAATGGCGGAGTTGGCACTGTGACATCTTGAGACCCTGACATTAGTGAGATTCGTGAGGGAGTTGATGCCATGCACACGTCCTGCATGCATTTCTGTCCCTATGTCTCTCAATGCTGTATGTTTCTGTGTATGTGCGTGTGTGTGTGTGTGACAGTGTCAGAGTTTTCCCGGGTGCGTCTCTGTGTGTTTAGTTCGGACTAAGACTTTTGTGTGTCTTTACGTGATCGCTCCAGATGGTGATTTACAAGGGTAAAATGACCCCTGGTGGCCAAACCGGAGAACTGACCCAGATTCCTCAGTGATAGCCGTGAAGCCGGGCTTTCCTCCATCTGGCGGGTTAGAGCCCTCACCTCCTGCTGCTCTAGAGAGGGCTTGATGGTTAGCACCTGCTCCGTCTTGCTCCATCCTTAGGGTTCAGGACCCACGCCCTTCCAGCCCTGGGGGCACCAAACGTCATCACCGTCCAAAGTCTCAGGACTTTGCCCTATCCAAACTGAACAGAATACAATTTTTAAAAATTACTTGAGTTTTTTTTTTTTTTTTTTTTCCGTTCGCGGGCCTCTCACTGTTGTGGCCTCTTCCGTTGCGGAGCACAGGCTCCGGACGCGCAGGCTCAGCGGCCATGGCTCATGGGCGCAGCCGCTCCGCGGCATGTGGGATCTTCCCAGACCGGGGCACGAACCCATGTTCCCTGCATCTGGCAGGCGGACTCTCAACCATTGCGCCACCAGGGAAGCCCTACTTGAGTATTTTTATATGAAGATAATGTGAATGAATTCCAAAGTAATTAAAACTCACATAGCAAGTTTCTTCCAACATAGTATATAATTTACTTATTTATTTATTATAACTTTTATAGTTTATTTTCTGTCCCCCACCCCACCCCCAAAGTAAAATGTAAGCTCCCTGGGGGCAGGGATTTTTGCTTGGTCCGTTTCCTGATGTATCCCCAGCATCTAGAACAGCGCCTGGCGTAAAAGAAGTACTTAATAAATATTTGTTGAATGATGAACAGTTGAATCTTTTTTTTAATTTATTTTTTATTGAAGTATAGTTGAATTACAATGTTGTGTTAATTACTGCTGTAAAGAACAGTTGAATCTCTCTGTGAAGTAGGTTACTATCTAGTGGGGACCACAGAACAAGTCAACAATAATTATCATTCAAGATGGAAGATGAGAGAATGCAAAGTAAGGCTCTGGCCGTTAATTTGGTAGGCAGTGGGCCGTCTCTGGAGGTTCTTTTCTTTTTTAAGTTTTTAAAAAATATATTTATTTTATTTATTATTTTTGGCTGCATTGGGTCTTCATTGCTGCGTGCGTGCTTTCTCTAGTTGCGGCGAGCGGGGGCTACTCTTCATTGCGGTGCGCGGGCTTCTCATTGCGGTGGCTTCTCTCATTGCGGAGCACGGGCTCTAGGTGCGCGGGCTTCAGTAGTTGTGGCACGCGGGCTCAGTAGTTGTGGCACAGGGGCTTAGTTGCTCTGCGGCATGTGAGATCTTCCCGGACCAGGGCTCAAACCCGTGTCCCCTGCATTGGCAGGCGGATTCTTAACGACTGCGCCACCAGGGAAGCCCCTCTGGAAGTTCTTCAGTGAGATTTTGCCCACCCTGACACACTGGGTGGGATAAGCTGTAGGGAAACGAGGTGGGGAGAGTCTAAGGGGAAGGAAAGACTGGTGAGGGAGCTGGTCTAGGAGAAGTGTGCTCGCGGCCTGTGAAGGCAGATGGAAATGAATTTTCTCCAGTGTGGAATCTCCTCTGTTTAAGCTCTGGTGGACTGTTTCCCCACATTCAGTATATCAAAAGGGTTTCCATCCTGAAGACAGAGAGGCAAGAATAGATTCAGGATGGGACTTCCCAGGTGGCACAGTGGATAAGACTCTGCGCTCCCAATGCTGGGAGCCCGAGTTCAATCCCTGCTCAGCGAACTAGATCCCACATGCATGCCGCAACTAAGAGTTCACGTGCCGCAACTGAGGAGCCCATGTGCTGCAACTAAGGAGCCCACATGCTGCAACTATGGAGACTGCCTGCCACAACTAAGACCCCATGCAACCAAATAAATAAGTATTAAAAAAAAAGAATAGAATCAGGAGATGTTGCAGGCAGAGGAGGAATGAACAGAAGCTAACGCTAACAGGAAGTTTAAGGAAGCCTGTAGCCACTGCCTGCCATTTTCACAGGATCCCCCAACTACTGGGTGGCCAGTATGACGGGGGTGAGATGTGGGAAATCCAGAGCCCTCACCCCGTGCCCTGGAGTTACTTGCCACTTTGAGGCTTAGGAAAATCGAAAGGAGGAAAAGGATAAAATCTTAGATGCTGGAAGAAGAGCGTTAACAAGTTGTAAAAATACTTGCTATGCCAAGACCTCAATTTAGTGCTTAAAATGAATTATTTTATTTTATTATTATAATAACCTTCTGAGTTAGGAATGATGATTATCTCCATTTTACAGATGAAACACCCCGGAGAAGCTGAGGTCTAAGGTCACACAAGCAGGAAGTGGCACAGTATCTGTTAGACTCTGGAACTCCTACTCTTTGCAGGACACCCTACAGTATCTCCCCTTCCTTTATTGCCCACCTTCTCATCCCTGGTTCCCTTACACCCACCGCTCCCTGGTTTCCTTTCCTCTCCTTCCCTCCTCATGTAGGCCACCACTCTCTCACCTTGAGTCTACTGTGTCATCTCTGGCCACCTTGTGCAGCTTTTCCTCCCCGCTCCTAACCCACGCACCCTACAGCTTACCTGCCCCTTCCTGGTGTGGCTGTGTGAGCGCTGAGAACTGGGCTCATTCATCGTTCCAATGGTGGTGGGTCCTAAAACACACCGCATCGAGGGCTCAGAGGGCATGGCTCATGGGTGGCACCCAAGGCAGGATGGCTCAGCCTTCAGGCATTTGGCCATGACTCCCCTCCCCCAGCTGGGATGTACCCAACATCTCCAAGACAGCGAATTCCTGATTGTCCACCAGCTAAACTGAAGAGGACACTTCCCCTTGGTTCTCCTCAAAGTCTGTCTCCTCCATAGAATGGTCCCTCCATGCACTGAGAGTAGTTGGGGGAAGATTAACAATCATTGGTCTTGAGATAAAACAAAAAATTCAGGAGAACCAAGGGAAAGGTAAGGGATCCTAAAAGGGAAGAGATGCTTGTTAGCCCTGGACCGTCCTGAGGGAAGTCCCTGTGGGGTTGCCACTGGGGGTCCCCTGGAAGAAATGGGGAGGGGGAGGTTAATCTCACATGGAGCCTTCCTTCTCCCTTCTTTCAGGAGACCCTGGAGACAAGGGAGGCTGGGGAACTGTCACCATGCTATCTTTTCCAGAGGAGCCCTGGAAACACTGAAAAGTGAAGTTTCTCCCAGGGGCTTGGGGAATCCCGAAGGCTGTCAGAACTTCGCAATCAAACAAACCTGGGTACTAATTTCAGCTCTGTCACTTCTTGGCAACGTGACCTTAGAAGCTATTTAACCTCTCTGAGCCTCCGTTTTCTCTTCTGTGAAATGGGGATCATAATATCTACTTACTGGGTTGTAGTGAGGGTCAATGAGGTCACCTTTGAAAGGCACCTCAGAGCCATCCCATAAGGTGGATCTCTCTTTCCAACCAGGGTGTGGGGAGAAGATGCTGTTAGTAAAGTCTGCTTGTGATGCTCAGTGGGAGTGTTTCTGGAAGACAGCAGGGGTTCCAGGTGAATCCTCACCCAGACAGAGCTCTGCGGGCAATCAGAACCAGGGCCAGGGATGGGTGAGCGAGGCAGGCTGGGCCAGCTGCCATGGTGCTTGGTCAAGGAGGCAGGGGCAGTGACTGGCCTGTCGCCCTCTGGGGGCACTCTCTCCCCACCGGCCTTGCTGTCCACCCCACAGACAGAAGAGTGGGTGGGAAAGTGCCTGAAAGGGAGAGGAGAGGGGCCATGGGATGAAGAACCAATCAAGGGAGAAAGGGCAAAAGAGGAGGCTGGAGGGGAAGTGAGGGCCCAGGCAGGCACAGGGTGGGGCCGGGAGAGGGGCCCAGGGCCGGAGGGCGGGAGACAGCCTGGGAGGGAAAGCGCTGGGGAGGGAGGAGGGAGGGACAGGCTGGGAGACCGGCGGCGCTGACACAGCCTCGATGTGTGGAACGGGCTGGGGTTTGGCCCACAGGTCAGGCGTCTGGCAGTATTATGGGATGGAGAGGCCTTAGGAGACAGGGAGAGTATTATGGGTTGGAACAGCCTTAGGAGACAGGGGAATATTATGGGCTGGTGAGGCCCGGCTCCAACTGGAGGCGGGAGGAAGGGGTGCGGGGCGGGAAGGGGGGGTGGTGGTGGAAGGGAATATTATGGGCTGGAGGCCTCCTGCGACCAGAGGCAAGAGTATTATGGGCTGGCAAGGCCTTCGGTGGCCAGAGGGGGGAGCAGCGGGGGATGGCACCGGCTGCATGTGACCGAGGGGGGGGCCAAGTTGGGGGGGTGGCGAGTGGGGGTGGGGGAGCATATTATGGGATAGCTCTTTGTACCTACTGCGGGGACTGCTTCTCCAGAAGATATTATGGGATGTCGTGTGTGGGAGGGGGAGAGGGGCTGGGGGATTATTATGGGATGGTGGTGCAGAATGGGGAGGGCCTGAGGCGCTCTTCTCCCACCGCCCCCCCACACCCCTTACTCTCTTGCCATCCTCTCTAAGGTCTGCCTTCTTTCGCAAATGGCCCAAGGAGAACACCTGAAATCTACCACCCCCCCTCTCGCTCTGTGGGCACCTCGACCCATCCTAGGCATCCCGCCTAATTAGCAGCCACCTCGCGGGTGCTGAGGGGGAAAGGGAGCCCTTGGGGATGGGGAGAAGGTCCCAAAGCGGGGATGTGGTGGCCAGTGGACCACACCTCCCACCTGTGCGGCGTCCCCTTGGCTCCCCATCCCCGTGGGTCACTCTCCGTCCCCTTCCCCAAAGTGGGGGCCCTCGATCCTCCTCCCCTTCCCCCTCCCCTCCATTTCCTCTCCAGCTCCCTCCACAGCCGTAACCAGTAAAACAGGCGGCCAGTTATTATGGGATGGCTGCTCCCGGCAGCTCTGCAGGGAGGGGGCGGTCACCGCGGAATGTCTCTTGTGGGTGGCTATTATGGGATGGCCGCCTCTCTTTTGGGGGGGGTGGGGGCTCGCAAGGAGAAGGATTATTATGGGATGTGCCCAGCGCAGCTGGGTGGGGCTGTCCTGGGTAGGTGAAGCTCTGGGGAAGGGGGATGGGGAAGGAAAGGAAGGAAGAGGGAGGGAAGAAGCTGGGGAGGGTGGGGTGAGCCCTGGAGCCAGACCTGAGGCCTGGCAAGAGTGACTGGCTGGAGAGGTTCTTCAGTGACAGCTGTTTGAAGAGGCCCCTGGGGGCAGGCTAGAGCTAGCCAGATCTGAGCCCTGGACACCTGGGTCCCTAAACAGCTTGTGAGCTACGGGGTCGCTGAGTCCAGGCATGCAGTGAGGAGGCCTGGGTTCTGGCTGTGTAACACACGAGGTAGTAGTGCTCCTGGGTGACCACAGCACCAAGTACTCCTCTCGCTCCCTGCCTTCCTGGGTTTGAGCCTTGGGACTGTAGCTCAGGTAGGGGTCAGGCCAGGGGAGCTCTGCCACCTTGCAGTCACACCCAAGGAGCTGAGGCTGTGTTGGCTCCTGCAGGACACATGCCTGGGTGGTGCCCCCCAGTCCTGCACCACCTGCATCCTGTCTAGCTATCAGAGTGCACTGTCACTGTGGCTTTTCTGTCCTATGTCGCCTTCCCAAACCCCCTTTTCTGGCAGAGCAGGGGAACCCTAGTCCCTTAGACGTCTTATGAGCAGAGTTTCTGGGACTCACAGAACAGAGATGTAGAGAGAAGAGCTATAGAGCATGTGCTGAAAACTCCATGGACAGCCCATTCTGTTATTCTAGGTTCTTCTGTACCATGGGATGGAAGCAGAACTCTAAGGTGACCAGCTAGAGAGGCTGTCCCCCTGGGTGCATTAATCAGGAGATTATCCCACCCTTAGTCTCTGTGGGCCAATCATGCTGGTGGTTTATTTATAATTTATCTGGGAGGGTAGCATGGGGCTAGTGTATGGAGGCGAAGCACAGAAGGACCACAAAAGCAAAACACAAACACACACATCCTAGCCCTCTGGAACTCAAGAATAGAGGAAGGGACTTTAACCTTCTCCTTGTGGTGGTATCATGGAGAGGTGGGAAGTAAGGGGAGCTGGGGGATAAGTGGGTACAACCTGCAGGGGTGGGGCAGAGGGGCTGTGGTGGACAAAAGGGACCATGTTTGTAATCCCAGGCAAGAGGCTGTGACTACCCAGTTACAAAACTCTCTTCCTGGTTTATATTATGAGTCACTGTAGTAACGTGGTACATATATGCGAAGAAGAGGGTATGGGGCAGATGGAGACGTTACAGAAGGGAATTTGAGCCCCGGAGGCAGGCTGGATCCCCTAGAGAAATGGGGAAGGAGGAGGGCATACTAAGTACCTGGCAGTTCATACACGAATGAGAAACTTCTTGAAAGGAGGTCTACCCACATTATGGTATCTTAATGAAAGAGCTGTCCCCTCTCCCCCAAGTAAGGAGTAAAAGTTTTCCTCTTAGTACTCAGAATAAGCATGGGGGAGGGGGTGCACAAATGAATGGGGTCCAATCTTGATGTCAAGAGAATTTAATGAGAAGACTAGGCAGCCTTGCACAATGGGGGAAACAGCCTGCGTGCCACAATGGATATGCCGAAAGGGTGGTCCAGGGAGTTAAGTCAGGTAGGAGCTGGGGGAAAGCCTTACCAGCATCACTGGTGGTCTGCCTGGGGGCACAGGGATAGTGATTTCCCAAAGCAAGCTCTTGCCTCTCCTGAATTCATCTCTCCTCACCAGTTCTCCAGTCCTGAGGTTCTCAGAGGAAGGAGAGTCATCTGGCCAGGCCCTTTCTCTAGGGAAGTGAGATTAGAAGGGCAATGCAGAGATGATGTGAGGTTCGTCCCACTCACTTCTGGTCAGGAAGGGCCTCTCTTAGGAGGAAGTTCCGGTTTCTCTTCAACCTGTCCTACCACCAAGGGTCTTGGACTTGTGTGAAAAGCAGAGGAAGATATTATCTGACTTTGGGGTCTGGAGCGGTGGCAGCAAGGAAGTGGCGTTGGGATATTGGTTTTCACCCAGGTCCTGGTTCTCTGGGGATCAGGAAGAGGGAAAAGTGACAGGCTGTAGACTTAGGTTCTCTTAGGGCCAAAAAATTCTAAGATTGGGCTCTCTGACTTTCTTGGGCTGGGTCCCCAGTGTGGCTGCAGGGTAGGTGCAGTTAGGGAAGGGGGTGGTATGTGTTGGGAGGCTACCTTGTGGCATAATAAATGAAGAAGGCATTCTGGGATGTTGACTTGTACACAGAAGGGGAAGATGGTGAACGTTATACAAAGATCAGGGGTGTATTTTGGGTGGAGAATGGGACCTCAACAAGATGAGGATGGGGGCAGTTGGAAGTATTATGAGATTTCAGGATACAAAATGAGAAAGGATATAAATAAGAAACATGGGGCGTTGAGGGTAAGCAGAACTTGGTGTTCAAGCATGAGGATGACAATTCTGGCATGTTGATGAGTCTCTCAAGAAGGAAGCACATGATGATGTTATAGGATTTCGTATTAGAAACGCTGGATGGATGAACCTTGCTTTCCAATCAAAATCCCTTAGTATGTAGGGAGCAGATAGGAGATTATCTTGACCATCCATCTATATTGTAAATCCTTTTGAAATACCTTCGGGGTTCTAGAAGGACCGCTGAGAACTTCTACTGGGATCTGATCTCTCCTGAGGTCAGTTGGGATTTGTTTTATTCTCTGTAACAGAAAATTAGGAAATAGCACTCAGTTTTCCATTGACACCAGACATTCTATCTCATCTTGGAGTTTGGTTGTTTATGCTTCTTGAAGGGAGGCACTCCCCACGGTGCCCATCTTTGTGCCTTGCTAGGTACTCCGTCAACATCTGTTGCATAAGCACGAGCAGCAGTGAGCAGAGGGAGAGCAGTTCTTGGATCTTTGTGTGTATATAGCGGGATCCTCAGTTCACACCATGGTGGGATGTCCACCCATAGGAATGGCCTAAGGGTGAGAATAGACCGCTTGACCTGGGGAGGCGGTGTGGGAAGAGGACTGCTGGAATGTTGAGAAATAATCTTTAGGTGGGAGTTTGTAATTATTATGGGATGCTTTGGGGTGAACTAAACTTTATGTAAATGGCTCATCTGGCCAGTATGGTATTTGGTTGGTCTTACTCAAAACTCAACTGGAGGTAAGTGTCTGGAGAACACCTGGATTTTGGTGGGATTGGGTGGGGCCCTAGGTTGACTCTCAGTTCCTGCATGTCTGGAAATGATGGATGAGGGAAGCTAGGGTCCATCTTAGACATCAAGAGGCTTTGTGCCAGGACACTGCTTTGGCTCATTAAGGGATGAAGGTGTGTACAAGTTGGGGTGGGGGAGAGGGCAATGTGGGTAGCCTGTTTCATCCTCGCTGGTGTGGGTGTTAGAATAGACTGACAGCCTTGGAGACAGGGGAGATACGAGTATGAATATTATGGGATGCCTGGCTGGAAAGGTAGAGGGGTGGTGGAGTGGAGATGAAGCATTATGGGATGTGACTCTGGGTTGTGCTGGGAGTATTATGGTATGTCTGGTTGACCACGGGTTCTTTGCAATTATTATGGGATGTCAGGATGTGGGTGGGGGAGTAAAATTATGGGATATCTTTCCAGTGTTAGAGGAAAGGAGATTAGTTGTCCCTCTGTGGGGTGACAGTAGGGCTCTTGATCATTATGGGCTATCTCTTTGATAGGGCAGGAGTGGTTATTACGGGCTGTGAACTTAGAATGAATGTGTGAAGCTTGGGGGTCATGTTGTGAGGATCTAGCCTTGCAGGGGCCGAGGGCAGCGCCAGGGGGTTGGTTATTATGGGATGTCAGTATAGAAGGTGGGAGACTGATTATTACGGGATGTGTGTGGGAGGAGGCCGAAGTGTCCGTTGTGTGGGGGGGGTGAGTTTCTGCCTATTATGGGATATCAAACTGGGGGTGGATGAAGAGTGGTTATTATGGGATGTCTGTGGGGGATGGGGATTGAGTATTATGGGATGTGAGGCTGAATGGCTGGGAGGGGTGCTTATTATGGGATGGCCATGGGGAGGGAGAGGTGACGAATTATTATGGGATGTTAGCATTAGGGCCAAGAGTGAAGAAGTTGGCAAAGGATGGCTATTATGGGATGTCTGGGGGTGTAAAGGGTTAGTTGCAAAAGGTCGGCAATACCATGAGATGTCAACAGCCCTGGCATATATGTGTATGGAGTGTGTGTGCGTGGGGGTGGTGGTGGTGGGGGTGGTGGTGGTGGTGGTGTCCGTGTGTATTATGGGATGGCCAGGGGGTGGTTGGTTGCCCGGGTGACACGCGCGCGCGCGCTCGAGGGGGCGTGGTCAATGGTTGCCGGAGCGACGAGGGGGCGGGGGTTGCCCGGGAGACCTAGGGAGGAGGGTGGCGGTAGTGGAGGGGGGGTTGGAGTTGGTTGAGGTTATTATGGGCTGTCCGTGGGGGGGCGGGGCCTGTGCGGTGGGATTTCCCGGCCGGTGTTTCGGGCCCTTTAAGAGGCGAAGCTGGAGCCGGAGCCATTTTCCCCCCTTCGGCCGCGGCGAGGAGGAGCCGGAGCGGGAGTGACACCGGGCCGGACCCAGCGCGACCTGCGGCGGCTCTGGGGTGAGGAGAACGCGGGGTTCCCAGAGAGACAACCCCTCTCAGCCCGACCAGCCCCGAGGGTCCTCCCTCCATCCAGCCGCCCCTCGGGCGTCCCCGGACCAGCGGACCGCCCTCTGTCCGGGGAGCCGACCCTGCCTCTCCCTTTCCTGCAGGGTGCCCAGCCCCCGCCCTCGTTCGGCCCGAGTCTCGCTCCCCGCGACTCCCCACCTCGGGCTTGGCCTCCCACAATGCCCGGCGCCCCCCTCGCCCTTTGCTCACTTGCCCCCCGGGACACGTGGCCCGGCCCCCTGCCCGGTGGGAGCTCCGGCCCCCCACGCCCCTGCCTCCAGCCCCCTGGAGCGCCGAGCCTCCACGCCCCCTCGTCCCCGCGGCTCCTCCGGAGAACCCGAGTTGTCCCAGAGGACAGCCTTTGGAGAGCTACCCTGTCTGGGGACTGGCCCCTCCCCAGGCGCAGGGAGGCGCCCCCCCACCCCCCAGTGACCTTGTGTCCCTGAGCGCCTCGCCGCCGGCCGCCTCCCCCGGCCCCCCCGCGCCGCGGCCACTCGGACCCCTTCCCCCGTCACGCCCGGCTCCGTCCAGCGGCTTCTCCCCTCCCCACGCCGGCACCGGCCTGCCCTCGGGGGCGCCACTCCCTCTCGTCTGGGGGGCTCCAGCCGGGGTGCCGGCTTCCGGGCTGCCCCCGGGAGCGTGGAACTAAAGTTCAGCCTGAGTGGTTCGGGTGCCCTGCTCGGGTGGCTGTGGGGCGGCCGGGGGTGGGCGGAAAGCGCGGCGGGGTGGGGGAGGGGGCCGTGCGCGTCACTGTTCTCTTTCTCTCCCCCCTCCCCCGCACAGTGACTCGGGCCAGTGTCGAGGGCCCCAGGCCGCAGGCAGGAGCAGCTGGGCCAATTCCCTGGCCGGGAGCGGAAGGGGATGGCGTCGGGCCTGGGCTCCCCGTCCCCCTGCTCAGCGGGCAGCGAGGAGGAGGATATGGATGCACTTTTGAACAACAGCTTGCCCCCTCCCCACCCAGGTAACAGCTTCCCCAAGGGCCCCGGGCAGGAAGGAGCCATCTGGGCCCTCCCTGGCGACTCTGGTGCGGCAGGGTTGAGTTTCTGGGCTTTCTCTGTGCAGTCGGAGGTGGAGGGCATCCGAAGGGAGTGGTTCCCTTCTGCGGAGCTGTTGTGCGAGGGGGCTGGAAGCCATGTGCCTTCTGGGCTCCGCGGACCGCGATGCAAGCTTGCTGCACTGTCTTCGGGAATGCTGTGCAGATCCCGGTTGAGGGAGCTCTCCGGGCTGGCAGGCTTTGCCTGGCGTGGGTCCTAGGAGGAATGCAGGTAGCTGGGACCCCTGGAGGCTGCGCGGCGGCGGCGGCGGCGGCGGCGGCGGGGTTGAGGATTGCGGTTGGAGGAGACCAGCCGGGCATCTCTGCTAGTAGGATCCTGTAGCTGCTGCTGTGGAAAGGAAAGAGGGAGTGCGGGTTACTCTCTGATTATTTTTAGCTTCTGATCAGTTACCGGCTTTCTGTGCAGTTTCAACCGTGTGAAGTTTGAATTGCGCTCCTCAGCTGGGATCTAGAGCGCTTTTAGTCAGGCAGATTGCTGGAATGTTGAGTGAGGCTAGGGGTAGGATGTCATAGCCTGCAGGATATACTAGGAGGAGCAAAAAGAAGGAAGGTGACACCCTGGGCACCCCTCTTCCCCTGGCAAGTGGACTTAATCCTGGCTTTTTTCCCAGGAGGCTTCTGCCCTGTGCAGGTAGCCTGGGGTTTGGGCTGGTGGTGTGAAGTGTTTGTGTCGGTGTGTTGGGGGTTGTGCTGTCTGTGTTTTGGGGTGGCTCCTTGGACTGGCCGAACCCCAGTGGTTATAACCAGCCTGTATGATTGGCATGGCTCTTGTCTATCCTCAACTGATGATGGATGTCATGTTTCTAAGTGGATGTCTCTCTCCTCTGTCCTTCGTTCTTCAGAGCACTTAGCTAAGTCACCTACTTGTTTCCTTGATCTTTTTTTAGTTTAGTTTTTTTTTTACATGCCATTTCTTCAGCTTCCTTGTTTGTATTTTTATTTTAATTCTGGAGCCTGCTGGTCCTGTTTTTGTTTCCCATCAAGCATCTTTCACTCTTGCCTTCTCTTTGCTTAGCTCCAGCTGCACGCTGAGGTGGTCTGGGAGAGGTGTTTCCACATTTGGCACTTCCTAAGTTGGAAGTCTTCACTTCAACCTGAGGCCACTTAGGAGAGGGTCAGTCTTCTTACTGAACCTTCAGCTGTTGGGATGAGAATCTTAGGCTTGAGCCTCATCACCGTGTAGGGCAAGGTGGTAGATTTCTGTGCTATTGCCCAAGGTGGGGTAGGGTGGTGCTAGTGGTGAGGCAGTCCCATCCTTTCTGTGCGGGGCATGAGAAGTAGCAGTGCCATCCAGCCAGTGTTGGTTCCACATCTTGGCTTCCTGTTGGCCCCTTGGTCTGGGGCTGCCCCTGTGTTGACTGGGAGCCTGTGGGCTCCCAGGGTGAACTCTGCCCCAAGCTGTAGCGTGACCCAGTTTTTCCACTTGCCCCACCCCATTCCTGCCCCTTTCCCAAATCGTTCTCCATGTCTCAGCCAGTTTGCCGCTTGCTGTGTCAGCACATCTGCCTGAGAAGTTTGAGGGTCTTAG
Source organism: Grampus griseus (assembly GCF_964374135.1). NCBI lineage: Eukaryota > Metazoa > Chordata > Mammalia > Artiodactyla > Delphinidae > Grampus > Grampus griseus. The sequence goes on along the minus strand of NC_139005.1, from coordinate 6,086,476 downwards.
GTGGATGGAAGGGTGTCCCTTTTGCCTCCGCGAGTTTGTCCTTGTCTCTACTTCCAGCTTTTATGGAGGCATGGCTGATTGGGAAGGGGGGCACCACAGGGATTGCTGGGGAGAAGCCCTTAAGAAAATGATTCTTTCTGGTGAGATCCAGGCTGGTGTCCCATTCCCAAGGGAATGGGAGGGGCTGTCTTGTGCCTGGCCTGATCCTGGGCTGAGAGGGAAAGGGGGAGGCTGATGGTGCTTTGTCCAGCCCAGTGTCGCCTGTTCCCTAGTATCTGCCTCGCACAGGAAGGGCGGAGTCAGAGGCATTTTCGGGCCAGTTCTGGGGGTCAGGAGCAGAGAGCATGTGTAGGAGAAAAGGAAGCATTCTGTTGTCCACCACTCTCTAGGTGCTGCTCCTTTTTCTCTGTTGGATAGGTGGCTACCTCTAATCTGTTAGTGGTGGTTTAGGATCTGTGGTCTGCACTCTGGTAGAGGTGATGAGGAAACTGAGTTTCAGAGGCGTCTTGTGGGCTCCCATTCCTCAAGGTAAATCTTTTGGGTGTCAGAAGGAAGGTTGTGTGCTCTGCCCACAGCTCCACTGAACTCTTGTTAAATCTAAGCTCCGATGATTGAAGGCATAACGAGGGAGTAAGTCAGCCCCTCACATGGTGTAACCCTTCAAGGTGTCTTGGGTTTCCTTGCCTAAGACATTATTAGAATGGCCTCTTGAGAACAGTGTCATCCCACAGTAGGTGTTTGAAGAGGTGGCATTTGGACCTGGGGCCAGGTAGTAATTTGGGAAGTCTTCTGTGAGAGGGTAGTCTTTCCCCGGCTACCTCTCTCAACCGCACTCCCTCCCCTGCCACTTCCTGTCTGTCCTCTGTTGGCAGCTGGGTGCCCTGGGTTGGCTTCTGTGGTCAGGAGCCATTTTCCCTCTCCTCAGTGGGTGAGGCATTCCCTCCTTCTCTCCACTCCCTTCTCCACTCCTCCCACCTTGAGGGGGGTGGGTGGCTTGGGAAGCAGGAGGGGGAGGAGGAGGGAGCCGGTGCGCTGGTGTGAATGTCTGTTACAAAGGAAGCTGCCTCCTGGCCTTCTCCTCCCCCTCTGTGCCCCTTCCCACCTAGGCCTGCCCAGGAGCTCTCAGTATTACCCCAGGCTTTGTGTGTGCTCCCAGCCGGGGAGGAGGTGGAGCCAGATGGGGGGAGGAAGGGGGGGGGATGGTGACAGCTGGGCTGATTTGGGCCCCTGGGGAGAAGAGGCTACTGACCCAGGAGAAGCTGGGGAGGAGCAGTAGAGCTGGAGATGGGGAAAGGAAATCAGCTTTGGGAGTGGGCGTGATCCTGGGCTGGCACCGGAGCCTGGGGCTTGGAGGTTCTGGTTGTTTTGCGCAGTGATGAGCCAAAGGGGTTAGTGAAGGGTGTGGTTTCTGGGACCCTCGAGCAGGTACTGTTCTGGGAATGTGCTGAGGGTATATTCTTTAGTTTTTACCTTCTGCATGGGACCGCTCATTCTCGTTTCCCGGCTTGTGGAATGCTTGGTGGCTGGTTATAGGAGGACTAGGCACGTTTCTCTTACTTGGTTAACTGTACGCAGCTTGACTCAGCTGCGCTGGTGAACACATAGAGGACTCGTGTTAGGGATGAGGGAGAGGAGGCAGGGGTCTGGACAGCTGCCCGAGGTGGGCCTGGTCTGGCCCGGCAGGCCTATTTCAGGCATATACAGCTCTCTCTTTGTCTGTTTTTGTCCTGAGTATCAGCTTCCTTCTGTGGCGTGTATAGCAGTTCTCTTCAGTGGAATCTGGGACAGAAGGTGGGGGAATAAAGTCTAAAGCCTCTGGATTGGGCTCTAACCTTCTGCTATTGATCTTTTCCCTGCCTCCCTTTCTTTGCCAAAACATATGTAGAAAACGAAGAGGACCCGGAAGAGGATTTGTCAGAAGCAGAGACTCCAAAGCTCAAGAAAAAGAAAAAGCCTAAGAAACCTCGGGACCCTAAAATCCCTAAGAGCAAGCGCCAAAAAAAGGAGGTGAGTGGGTGACTGGATGTTATGGGCGGCAGGAGGGAATGGGAGGTGCTCTGTGGAGGGCTGGGGCCTGCGTTTCTTGCCCTGGGGCGGTGGGCCAGGTCCTGGGCGTGAGCCTCAGGGCCGTCCTGAGGTCAGCATGTGTGTAGCATGTGTGTGTGTGTCTCCCTCTCCCCCTTCCCTGCTCCAGCGTATGCTCTTATGCCGGCAGCTGGGGGACAGCTCTGGGGAGGGGCCGGAGTTTGTGGAGGAGGACGAAGAGGTGGCTCTGCGCTCAGACAGTGAGGGCAGCGACTATACCCCTGGCAAGAAGAAGAAGAAGAAGCTCGGACCTAAGAAAGAAAAGAAGAGTAAGTCCAAGCGGAAAGAGGAAGAGGAGGAGGATGACGAAGACGATGATTCAAAGGTGCCTGGACCTCCATCCTCTTCTCTGTACTTCTGTCCTTTGTTTTCCAGACACTCTGCTGCCCCTTAGAATGTTTTCTCTCCACCTGTTTCTGATGATTTCTTCTTAGCCCTCTTACCCTGGACTTGCCAGCCTTAGTGGCAACTCAAACTCCCTTAGCGAGGGTGGGCACTAGGAGTCAGGCTTTGACTTTGCTCTCTCTGCAGGAGCCTAAATCATCTGCTCAGCTCCTGGAAGACTGGGGCATGGAAGACATTGACCACGTGTTCTCAGAGGAGGATTATCGCACTCTCACCAACTACAAGGCCTTCAGCCAGTTTGTCCGGTAAACAGGAGGGTCTTGGGGGCAGGAGATGGAGAGCGCTTCTGTAATCTCTTCTCACCTCCCTCGCCTCCTTTATTTTTAAACTTTTTCTCTTTTCTGTTCCTGCCATTTTTCCCCCAGACCCCTCATTGCTGCCAAAAACCCCAAGATCGCTGTCTCCAAGATGATGATGGTTTTGGGTGCGAAGTGGCGGGAGTTCAGCACCAACAACCCCTTCAAAGGCAGTTCTGGGGCTTCTGTGGCAGCAGCGGCAGCTGCGGCAGTGGCCGTGGTGGAGAGCATGGTGACGGCCACTGAAGTTGCACCTCCTCCGCCCCCTGTGGAGGTGCCTATCCGCAAGGCCAAGACCAAGGAGGGCAAAGGTGACATGGGGCTCAGTGGGAGTGGGGACTAGTGCGGGCTTGGGATGTCGAAGTTGGAGGAAGCGCGGACGCGCTATTCTGTCAGCCCAAAGATGGAAGCTAGGAGGTGGGAATGAACCGTGGATTAGGAGGGAAACTGGGGAAGCTGGCCACGTAGAAATATTTTAGGTGGGGAATATTTTATTGGGTTGGCCAAAAAGTTCATTCTGTTTTTTCCATAAGATGGCTCTAGTAGCACTTAGTAGTTGTCTTTAACTTCATTTGAAACAATTTCGTTAGGTTGTATTGTGACAGCTGTCATATCAGTGTGCATTTAAAAAAAAACTTATCAAAATTGGTGAATTTTTGTGTAGCCATTTTAATATTGAAGATGGAAGAAAAAAAGCAACGTTTTCGACGTATTATGCTTTATTATTTCAAGAAAGGTAAAAAGACAACTGGAACGCAAAAAAAGATTTGTGCAGTGTATGAAGAAGGTGCTGTGACTGATCGAACCTGTCAAAAGTGGTTTGCGAAGTTCCGTGCTGGAGACTTCTTGCTGGACGATGCTCCACGGTCGGGTAGACCAGTTAAAGTTGATAGCGATCAAATCGAGACCTTAACTGAGAACAGTCAACATTATGCCACGTGAGAGGTAGCCGACATACTCAAAATCTCCAAATCAAGCGCTCAAAATCATTTGCACCAGCTTGGTTACGTTAATCGCTTTGATGTTTGGGTTCCACATAAGTTGAGTGAAAAAAATCTTCTCGACCGTATTTCCGCATGCCGCTCTCTACTTAAATGTAAGGAAAATGTTGCATTTTTAAGACAAATTGTGACAGGTGGTGAAAAGTGGATGCTGTACAATAATGTGGAACGGAAGAGATGGTGGGGCAAACGAAGTGAACCACCACCAGCTATGCCAAGGGCCGGTCTCCATCCAAAGAAGGTGATGCTGTGTATATGGTGGGATTGGAAGGGAGTCCCCTATTATGAGCTCTTTCTAGAAAACCAGATGATTAATTCCAACAACTACTGCTCCCAGTTAGACCAGCTGAAAGCAGCACTCGATGAAAAGCGTCTGGAATTAGTCAACAGAAAATGCATCATCTTCCATCAGGCTATTGCAAGACTGCATGTTTCTTTGATGACCAGGCAAACACTGTTACAGCTTGGCTGGGAGGTTCTGATTCCTCCGCCGTATTCACCAGACGTTGCACCTTCGGATTTCCATCTGTTTCAGTCTTTACAAAATTCTTTTAATGGAAAAAATTTCGATTCCCTGGAAGACTGTGAAAGGCACCTGGAACAGTTCTTTGCTCAAAAAGATAAAAAGTTTTGGGAAGATGGAATTATGAAGTTGCCTGAAAAATGGCAGAGGGTAGTGGAACAAAACGGTGAATACACTGTTCAATAAAGTTCTTGGTGAAAATGAAAAATGTGTCTTTTATGTTTACTTAAAAACCGAGGGAACTTTTTGGCCAACCTAATATCTTTCCCATGTTCTGCTCTGTGGTGTGTATTTGGATTGTATGATCTTACCTGCTTTCTCCTGATTTAGGTCCCAATGCTCGGAGGAAGCCCAAGGGCAGCCCTCGTGTCCCTGACGCCAAGAAGCCTAAGCCCAAGAAAGTAGCTCCCCTGAAAATCAAGCTGGGAGGTTTCGGTTCTAAGCGTAAGAGATCCTCGGTGAGAGCCCAGCCTGTCCCCTGGCGAGGGTGCCTTAGCTAACGGGGAGGATGTGGTCTTAGGTCAGGATTCAGGGTTCAGTAGGTGCATGAGCATGTGGGGAGTTGGCCATAGAAGAGGTGGTTAGGCTTCCTTGCTGGGATTCCAGCACCCCTAGTAAAAGGGTGATCCCTTCTCCATCACTGTCTCCTTCCCCTTGGCCTGAACGTCTAACCTTCTCATCCTGCCAGAGTGAGGATGACGACCTAGATGTGGAGTCTGACTTCGATGATGCCAGTATCAATAGCTACTCTGTTTCTGATGGTTCTACCAGCCGCAGTAGCCGCAGCCGCAAGAAACTCCGGACCACGAAAAAGAAAAAGAAAGGTGTGTTTCTCTTCTGTATCAGTATGTAATGGAATGAGGGGGGAATGATTGGGGAAGCATGTCCCTAAGGAGATAGGGGCTGGTTTAGCGGGGTGGGGGGAGGTAGGTTTTTTCTAATAACTGGGCTTTCCCTCTTCCTTGCCTAGGCGAGGAGGAGGTGACTGCTGTGGATGGTTATGAGACAGACCACCAGGACTACTGTGAGGTGTGCCAGCAAGGCGGGGAGATCATCCTGTGCGACACCTGTCCCCGAGCTTACCACATGGTCTGCCTGGATCCGGATATGGAGAAGGCTCCCGAGGGCAAGTGGAGCTGCCCACACTGCGTGAGTGCCGGGCCGTCGTGGCCCTTCGGGACCCTTGAGCGGAAGGGTGGGATGAGGAAACTCTTTGGGGCCTGGGTGGGGGTAGGAGTGGTGGCGTTGCTGGCTACGGGCTTTGGGAAGCTTTCAAAGGAATGATGGGCACGGTTCAGATGGGGGTTGGGTGGGGGTGGGGGTGGGGGTGGTAGTAATCTGACTCTGTGGTCCTTGACTGCAGGAGAAGGAAGGCATCCAGTGGGAGGCTAAAGAGGACAATTCGGAGGGTGAGGAGATCCTGGAAGAGGTGGGGGGAGACCCTGAAGAGGAGGATGACCACCACATGGAGTTCTGTCGGGTCTGCAAGGATGGGGGGGAGCTGCTGTGCTGCGATGCCTGTCCTTCCTCCTACCACATCCACTGCCTGAACCCGCCCCTTCCAGAGATCCCCAACGGAGAGTGGCTCTGTCCCCGCTGTACGGTGGGTGCCTGGCCCCGGCCGGTGGTCCAGCAGCAGGGTTTACCCCTCTTGCGTGTAGGTGTCGTGAGGCTGAGGTGCAGGAGAGGTCACTGGAGGGCTATAGGCCTTTCAGCCCTGAGGCATGGATCTTCCTTCCTCGTAGAGTCACGGGATACCTTTGTTCTGGGAAACCGTAGGACTAACTTTGAACAGAGTTGATGCTTTGCCAGCTCTCCGAAGTGGGATGGAGCCGTGTTCTTTTAGCCCAGAATATCCTTTCCTGTCTTGACACCCAGCCTCGAGGTCTTGGTAGCTTGGTGATATAATAGGGCCACTGAATGCTGTTAGATTGCTTAAGAGAGGAATTCTGAGCCCCAGGTCTGTGACTTTTCTGTGCCTACTTGTTCTGGGTTATTGTTGAAGTCTAGCTACTGGCTCTTTTAGGCAGATAGGAGTGATAATGTCTCACAAATCCTGGACGAAGTCCAGAAACAGAGAGGGAATTCTGTTCTTCTCTCCTGGGATTAGGGTCCTGGGATTAGGTCTTACTTGAAACGAGGTTTTAATAATGCTCTGATGAGGTTGAAGCTGCCTGTGGGCTATGCCGTGGTAATGATTCGGTGTTGGATCATCTCTTTTCCTCTTAGTGTCCAGCTCTTAAGGGCAAAGTTCAGAAGATCCTGATCTGGAAGTGGGGTCAGCCACCATCTCCCACACCAGTGCCTCGGCCCCCAGACGCTGACCCCAGTGCTCCGCCCCCCAAGCCCCTGGCGGGGCGGCCGGAGCGGCAGTTCTTTGTGAAATGGCAAGGCATGTCGTACTGGCACTGCTCCTGGGTGTCTGAACTGCAGGTAACCCTGGGGCAGAGCAGATGCGGGGCTGCGGCGAAGAGGGCAGTGAGAGACAGCAGCCTTGTGGGCAGGAGTGGACGTAGCTCCTTGGGGACTTCCTTCTCTCTCCGCTCTTGCAGTTGGAGCTGCACTGTCAGGTGATGTTCCGGAACTATCAGCGGAAGAATGACATGGATGAGCCGCCCTCCGGGGACTTCGGTGGCGATGAAGAGAAGAGCCGAAAGCGGAAGAACAAGGACCCCAAGTTTGCAGAGATGGAGGAACGCTTCTATCGCTACGGGATCAAACCCGAGTGGATGATGATCCACCGGATTCTCAACCACAGGTACCGGGGGGCTGGGCCGGGCGGCGTGTCGTGGGCATCCTGGAGGTGGGCATCGTGGGCATCCTGGAGGTGGGCAGCGTATCCGCGGGGGCTTAATTAAGAAAGTGGATGTCACCAGTAAGTTACAGTTGGATGAGACACTCAGTATGTTATGAACTGACTGAATCCTGGTACTTGAGCTATAGACTGTAGATACGAGATCATTTTTGGTGCAAAGACTGGTGGACCAGATGTATTTGCTTCTGAATACGTGTGGTGTCTGGCCTCCTTAGAGGTCTGGTTTTTGAGGGGAGCAGAGCAGGGTGGCCTTCTGGCTCTGAGGGTTTTCTCTCCTTGACTTTGTAGCGTGGACAAGAAGGGCCACGTCCACTACTTGATCAAGTGGCGGGACTTGCCCTATGATCAGGCCTCCTGGGAGAGTGAGGATGTGGAGATACAGGACTACGACCTGTTCAAGCAGAGCTATTGGAATCACAGGTGAGGGACTTTGATGAGTAGAGCTGCTGCTCATTGAGAAGGACTCCAGGCAGCTGTTGATGTATCTGTCTTCCTTAGGGAGTTGATGAGGGGTGAGGAAGGACGACCAGGCAAAAAGCTCAAGAAGGTGAAGCTGAGGAAGTTGGAAAGGCCCCCTGAAACCCCAACGGTTGACGTGAGTCATCAGGAGAGGGAGGGCGGTTTGTCGGGTAGGACGATGTATGTTGTGTGCTCCAGTCTGAAGGCATGATCTCAAGTGATCACTGTAGCTAAGTTGCTTCACACAGACTGCTTCCCTAATTCTCCACATCTCTGTAAGTCAGGGGAAAGATACTAGGATTACTTTATTTTCTCTCTTCCTCATCAGAAAACTAAAAACATAGATGTTAGTGTTTATATGACTGAGGGGGTGTTATGTATGGAGGGGTCACATAACCGAGCTTTTGTGAAACTTATTTTGGAACCTGGGTCTTCTGACCCTTAATTCATGGCTCAGTTCTTCCGGGGTTTTGTGTAATATAAGGTGAGTCTGGTTAAGGTTAAACAGATAAATCTAGAGGGGGCATAGGATCATTTACCTCGTGGTTCCTGACCAGTAGAATTTACTGTACTGCCAAGGAGACTATGATGTGTCTTTCCTGGATGTCTGTAGGACCAAGATCTGCGTCTTGCCTTGCTTCCTGGAGGATCCTAAATAAAACACAAAGTTACAGTAACCATTAAGCACCTTTTTCCCACCATTTTTTGTGGCCCCTCGAGTAGGATCTAGTGAGAGTGTGTCAGGAGGGGCAGCTGCCGTCTTACGGAAGGAAGGGAATTCCTGGCCAGCTCTTGACTTCTTTATTTCGTCCTTCAGCCAACAGTGAAATATGAGCGACAGCCAGAGTACCTGGACGCTACAGGTGGAACCTTGCACCCCTATCAGATGGAGGGTTTGAACTGGTTGCGCTTCTCCTGGGCTCAAGGCACCGACACCATCCTGGCTGACGAGATGGGCCTTGGGAAGACCGTTCAGACCGCAGTCTTCCTCTACTCCCTCTACAAGGAGGTAGGAGAGCTGGGGCTGTGGGTATTTTGTGTTCGTGGTCTTCTCTTACACTCTGAGGAGACAGAAAAAGGAAGCAAAAAAATTGGTCTCTGGCCCTGGAGAACAGTGTTGAGTGACAGTAAGATAGATGCAAGTACACAGAGACAGACTGGAGGGAATGGAGCTGTGGGTGGGATTAGTGGTGGGTGCCTGGAGCCTCGGTCCTGGGGGACGGATATGCGCTGAGACAAGCAGAACTGTGGGTAGAAGTAGTGTGGAGAGACATCGAGCGGCAGGGGTGCGGTGTAAGCTCCCTGCAGGGCAGGCAGGCGTGTTGGTACATGGAGAAGGGAGGGAGAGGAGCGGCCATGCACACGCCCGTCCTCCGCCCACTCCGGGGCAGGGGCAGGGGCAGGGTGGGCGCTCGGGTTGCGTGTGGGACCCTCAGTCCTTACTCTCCGTCTCCTCTTCTTCCTCAAAGGGTCATTCCAAAGGCCCCTTCCTAGTGAGCGCCCCTCTTTCTACCATCATCAACTGGGAGCGGGAGTTTGAAATGTGGGCTCCAGATATGTATGTGGTGACCTACGTGGGTGACAAAGACAGCCGTGCCATCATCCGAGAGAATGAGTTCTCCTTTGAGGACAATGCCATTCGTGGCGGCAAGAAGGCTTCCCGCATGAAGGTACCTCAGCGGGAGGGAGACCCACCCTCGGAGAGGGGAGTTCTCGCTCTGGGCCCCTCGTGCCCCGGTCCCCGGGGTGAGGCGAAAGGATAATAGCCGGGAGGAGGGAACCCCCCCGGAGTCCCTTGGCTTGGCCTGTACCGGCAGAGTTGGACAGGAGTGACCAGGTTGCCTTCTTGTGCAGAAAGAGGCATCTGTGAAATTCCACGTGCTGCTGACGTCCTATGAGTTGATCACCATTGACATGGCCATCTTGGGCTCTATTGACTGGGCCTGCCTCATCGTGGATGAAGCCCATCGGCTCAAGAACAATCAGTCTAAGGTGAGGGGGGGCGGGAGGTATGGCCTCCAGTTTTAGTGTTCTAGTACTGCCTACTCATTAAGGGGAGACCTAGGAGGACAGGAAAGGGAGAAGGGCTCTCTGCCTTCCTTCCTCACTCGTGATAGATGACCCTTGGAGGCCAGGCCTTGAAAGTAAGATGGAGGGCTTCCCTGGCGGTCCAGTGGTTAAGAGTCCACGCTTCCATTACAAGGGGCACGGGTTCAGTCCCTGGTCAGGGAACTGGGAACCCGCATGCCGCACGGTGCGGCCAAAAAAAAAGAAAAAAAGAGTTAGTAACGGGAAAGAAGATAAAGGAAAAAAAAAGGTGGGGATGGGGGCGTAACTGCTGGGCGGCAAAGCAGAAGTCTGTGGACATGTGCTGGAGCCCTCTTCTTACTGAATTCCACTTCTCTCCTGCCTCACCAGTTCTTCCGGGTCTTAAACGGTTACTCGCTCCAGCACAAGCTGTTGCTGACAGGGACTCCATTACAGAACAACCTGGAAGAGTTGTTTCACCTGCTCAACTTCCTCACCCCTGAGAGGTTCCAGTGAGTGTGTGCTTATCCACAGTCGGCTCCGCGTTCTTCCAGTTCTTCCTTTTGCCTGTTTCTTATGTCACTTTCCTTTCTTCCTTCCCCCTCCAACAACCTTTTCCTTTCTCTTTCTGAAGCAACTTGGAAGGCTTCTTGGAGGAGTTCGCTGACATTGCCAAGGAGGACCAGATTAAAAAGCTGCACGACATGCTGGGGCCTCACATGTTGCGGCGGCTCAAAGCTGACGTGTTCAAGAACATGCCTTCCAAGACAGAACTGATCGTGCGTGTGGAGTTGAGCCCTATGCAGAAGTGAGTCTGAAGGGACAGAAGCACTGGCTCCGTTTTGCAGACACACTTAGACACCTGCCAGTCTGCACAGCGTTTCCTTCTCCATACTCTGCCGCAAGGCGTGTGGTGACAGGAGCCAGCGAGGGCTAAAGAAACCTGTTGCCAGGTTGCTGGGGCCCAGAGTTCTTTGTTTTCTTTTTTTGACATCTTTACTGGAGTGTAACTGCTTTACGGTGCTGCGGCCGAGCTCTTACTGAGTTAACCCTTACCTTGTTTAAAATGATGGTGGCGGCGCTTCTTAGGTTTCCTCGGTCCCAAAGGGAGATGTGTTGGAAAGAAGATCCCAGACCCTGGGACTGCATTATGAGTCACACAAAGGCTCTTGAGCATGGCTTACCTTGCTGTCTTGCCCACATAGGAAATACTACAAGTACATCCTCACTCGAAACTTTGAAGCGCTCAATGCTCGAGGTGGCGGCAACCAGGTCTCTTTGCTAAACGTCGTGATGGATCTTAAAAAGTGCTGCAACCACCCGTATCTTTTCCCCGTGGCTGCCATGGTACGTTGTGCCACCTCTTGTCCCTCCCTGGGCGGGAACTGCTCCATTTGGGGTTTCTTTCCATATTTTTTTCTTTTTTGCTTATTTCCTCAGGAAGCCCCTAAGATGCCTAATGGCATGTATGATGGCAGTGCCCTAATCAGAGCATCTGGGAAGTTACTGCTGCTTCAGAAGATGCTCAAGAACCTTAAGGAGGGTGGGCACCGTGTACTCATCTTCTCCCAGGTACTGTGTGGGAGCTTTTGTGGGTAGCAGTGGACAGCTCAGTGACGTAGGGGAGGAATTGTCATCTGATTAATCCCATAATTAAAGTATGCTCATTTTCCAGATGACCAAGATGCTGGACCTGCTAGAGGATTTCTTGGAACACGAAGGTTATAAATATGAACGTATTGATGGTGGAATCACTGGGAACATGCGTCAAGAGGCCATTGACCGCTTCAATGGTGAGAGGGAAGGAGTGGCTTCGGTCCTGGCATCCTCACTCACGGCTCTGGACCGATCACTTGTTCTTCTTGAGCATCTGCTTTTCTGCGTAGAGGTTTAGGGTCTTTTGTCAATTGACGTGGAAGAGTACTGTTGAATGTCTTGATTGGAAGGATGTTTAGATTATTGCTAGGAGATTGTTTATTCCCTTTGGAGTCTTTGTTCTTTCTGCTAAAAAGAAGGACACTTTATTTAACCCTCCGCATTGCATCTTGAGGCCCAGGAGGGACCAGGACTTACCAAACCCAGATAGCAAGTTAGTGGCAGGCTTGTCTCAGTAGCCACTACCACCTCCTCTTCTTTTTTTTTACTTTTTAATTCGAAATAATTGTGAACTTAAAGTTCAGAAAATAATACAGAGAGTTGGTGTATACACTTCACCCAGCATTTCTTAATAATGACTTATATAACCTCAGTACAATGATCAAACCCAGGGAATTAACACTGGTGTCATACTACTACCTAAACTGTAGACTTGAATTGAATGTCACCACTGTTCCTGTGACAGGATCCAGTCCCAGATCCCACATTGAGCGTAGTTGTTGTTTCTCTTCCAGTTCTTCATTCTTTCCTTTCCTTTCACAACGTTGATACCTTTGATGACGACTGGTTAGCTCTTTTGTAGAACGTCTCTGTTTTTTGTTTTTTTTGGCGGTACGCGGGCCTCTCACTGTTGTGGCCTCTCCCGTTGCGGAGCACAGGCTCCGGACGCGCAGGCTCAGCGGCCATGGCTCACGGGCCCAGCCGCTCCGCGGCATGTGGGATCTTCCCGGACCAGGGCACGGACCCGTGTCCCCTGCATCGGCAGGTGGACTCTCAACCACTGTGCCACCAGGGACGCCCTAGAACGTCTCTGCTTTGATATTTTCTCATGCTGAGATTGACACTAGACATTTTGGACAGGAATCCCAGAGAAGCGATGCTGTGTCCTTTTCAGTGCATCATTCCCAGGGAGGACATGATGTTGATAATGTTCCATTGCTGGTGTTAACCTTGATCACTTGGTTAAGGTGGTGTCTATTGAATTCCTCCCATGTAAAGTTACTCTTTTTTTTTTCATTGTGATTAATAAATATCTTGAGGGAGATACTTTAGACTGTGGTGACATCCTGTTTCTCCTTAAACCTTCACACTGATTTCAGTATCCATTGGTGGACCTTGCTTATGAGTATTACTTATTAATATTATTAGTTTTGTGTTTGCCTAATGAGGTGGGTATTTTAATTCAAATATAGTTGGTTTACAATGTTGTGTTAATTTCTGCTGTACGGCAAAGTGATCAGTTATGCATATATATATGTTCTTTTTAAAATATATTCTTTTTCATGTTCTTTTCCATTATGGTTTATCACAGGATACTGAATACAGCTCCCCGTGCTATGCAGTAGGACCTTGTTGTTCATCCATTCTATATACAATAGTTTGCATCTCCTAATGAGGTTTTATAGTTCTGATATTCCTTAAACATTTATTAACTGGAATTCCAGAGACACCTCTAATGGTGTTTTTGGTTCCTCTCTTAGCACCAGGTGCTCAGCAGTTCTGCTTCTTGCTTTCCACTCGAGCTGGGGGCCTTGGAATCAATCTGGCCACTGCTGACACAGTTATTATCTATGACTCTGACTGGAACCCCCATAATGACATCCAGGTGAGCAGAGGTAGCAGCCTTGGTCTACAGTGACTTTTTGGAAATGCATAGTGTTCTCTGTGAGGGCTCCACCATCTGGGATTAGTTGTTTCAGGGGGAAACAATAGATTGTTTTCAAATGTCTTTTACCTTATTGTAAGCCAGAGAGTTTGGGTTAGCTGTGGTCCTATTTTGGGTAACATGATAGAGGGTGGTATCTTGGGGTAGGGGTGCAAAGGGAAGTTTCGTGTGAGGGCAAGCTGCAGCTCCTGCCTTATGCTGGATTTAACTTATTATGTGGAAGTCAGGGCAAGAGTAGGAGTAAGGAAATATGATTACTTCAGTTTTTGCCTCCGTTTTGTGCACAACTCCAGGCCTTTAGCAGAGCTCACCGTATTGGGCAGAATAAGAAGGTGATGATCTATCGGTTTGTGACCCGTGCGTCAGTAGAAGAGCGCATCACGCAGGTGGCAAAGAAGAAGATGATGCTGACGCATCTAGTTGTTCGGCCTGGGCTGGGCTCCAAGACTGGATCCATGTCCAAACAGGAGCTTGATGACATCCTCAAGTTTGGCACTGAGGAGCTATTCAAGGACGAAGCCACAGATGGAGGTGAGCTAGGCAGGAGCTTGTTTTGGTGTGGGGCTTGGCTTCTCTAAAGGGTATCTTTGATACCTAGGGTCCTGAGACTCAGACCTAGGGTCCTGTGGGACTTGCTTTTTCCACTGCAGCTGCTGAAGTTAACTGGGGGTATGGACCCCTGATTCTTTATAGGAGGAGACAACAAAGAGGGAGAAGACAGCAGTGTTATCCACTATGATGATAAGGCCATTGAACGACTGCTGGACCGGAACCAGGATGAGACAGAAGATACGGAATTGCAGGGCATGAATGAATATTTGAGCTCATTCAAAGTGGCCCAGTATGTGGTGCGAGAAGAAGAAATGGGGGTGAGTATGAGTCCAAAGCAATGCTGTGCTTGGTGATTGGTCCAGAAATTGGAGTTGAGACCACGATGGTATTTGAGATGAGAGGAAACCATCTGTAGGCAAATTAGTACATTGCTGAATTGATACACCTCTTCCTTTGAAGAAAAATTCTGTAACATATGAGCAAATCACATTCTCATCTTTGACGTGGCTGTCCGGCCACTTTTCACACTCAAAACACTTGTATTAGCTCTTCTTTTTTTTTTTTCTAATAACTTTTATTTTTATTTTTGGCTGCGTTGGGTCTTGCTGCGTGCAGGCTTTCTCTAGTTGCAGCCAGCAGGGGCTACTCTTCGTTGCGGTGCACGGGCATCTCATTGCGGTGGCTTCTCTTGTTGCGGAGCATGGGCTCTAGGCGTGCGGGCTTCAGCAGTTGTGGCTCGCGGGCTCTAGAGCGCAGGCTCAGTAGTTGTGGCGCACGGGCTTAGTCGCTCCGCAGCATGTGGGATCTTCCCAGACCAGGGCTTGAACCCGTGTCCCCTGCATTGGCAGGTGGATTCTCAACCACTGCGCCACCAGGGAAGCCCTGTATTAGCTCTTCTTTATCAGAATCTCATCTTATTTTCTCTTATGTATTTCATTAGCCCTATAAATAAATTTTGGATTGCTATCTCAAGTCTCTCCGGAGAAAAGGTAGGAGATGTGATACATACTTAGCATATCCCTTGTGCTTTTTAAAACTTTAGAATTGTTTTCCCTTTTTGTTTTCTTGTGTATTCTTGGTCTTTTTTTTAGTAGAAAACAAAACATACTCAGTTATAAATGCTTGGCCTCTGTAATGAAGTTTTTCCTCCTAATGATATCTAGGGTATAAAATGAAAAAACAATTGCTTTCACTTCTGGTCCTCTCTTAGCCGCCCAGGTCAGGGTTCTTCGAATTGGCATCAGTTTCTGCTGGTCCTTGCCATCTTTTCTCATCCTTCCAATTCAGAACCATCCCCCTTGTTGTATTTTTCTTTTCCTTTTTTTTATTTTTCTGATACGTATTATCTTTATTCTTGAAAGTGATTCTACTAACTTCAGTTGGGTGTAACTGTGGCTGAAAAGTCTGACAGGTCTACAGACCAGTAGTATTCAGCCAAAACTGCCCTTCTGTCAGGGTGGTGACCGCATATGGGAGTGACTGACTGGGGCAGAACGTGCTGAGTGGTTGTAAGGGAGGGGTGGTACTCTCCCTCCCACTGATGACCTCTCCTGATGACTACACAGGTATACAGACAGCCCTCTCATTAGTGGCTGAGGCTGCTATTTACTTTATAATTTTTTTTTTTTTTTTTTTTTGCGGTACGCGGGCCTCTCACTGTTGTGGCCTCGCCCGTTGCGGAGCGCAGGCTCAGCGGCCATGGCTCACGGGCCCAGCCGCTCCGCGGCATGTGGGATCTTCCCGGACCGGGGCACGAACCCGTGTCCCCTGCATCGGCAGGCGGACTCTCAACCACTGCGCCACCTGGGAAGCCCCTACTTTATAATATTTTTAAATGTTATTTTATTTTATTTTTTTTGAATTTTATTTTATTTAACTTTTATACAGCAGGTTCTTATTAGTTATCTATTTTATACACATCAGTGTATACATGTCAGTCCCAATCGCCGTATTCATTCCCCCACTGCCCCCACCCCGCACCGCTTTCCCCGCTTGGTGTCCATACATTTGTTCTCTACATCTGTGTCTCTATTTCTGCCCTGCAAACCGGTTCATCTGTACCATTTTTCTAGGTTCCACATATATGCGTTAATATACAATATTTGTTTTTCTCTTTCTGACTCAACTTCACTCTGTATGACAGTCTCTAGATCTATCCACGTCTCTACAAATGATCCAGTTTCGTTCCTTTTTGTGGCTGAGTAATATTCCATTGTATGTATGTACCACATCTTCTTTATCCATTCCTCTGTCAGTGGGCATTTTAGGTTGCTTCCATGTCCTGGTTATTGTAAATAGTGCTGCAGTGAACATTGGGGTGCATGTGTCTTTTTGAATTATGGTTTTCTCTGGGTATATGCCCAGTACTGGGATTGCTGGGTCATATGGTAGTTCTATTTTTAGTTTTCTAAGGAATCTCCATACTGTTCTCCATAGCGGCTGTATCAATTTACATACCTACCAACAGTGCAGGAGGGTTCCCTTTTCTCCACACCCTCTCCAGCATTTATTTGTTGTTTGTAGATTTTCTGATGATGCCCATTCTAACTGGTGTGAGGTGATACCTCACTGTAGTTTTGATTTGCATTTCTCTAATAATTAGTGATGTTGAGCAGCTTTTCATGTGCCCCTTGGCCATCTGTATGTCTTCTTTGGAGAAATGTCTATTTAGGTCTTCTGCCCATTTTTGGATTGGGTTGTTGGTTTTTTAATATTGAGCTGCATGAGCTGTTTATATGTTTTGGAAATTAATCCTTTGTCGATTGATTCGTTTGCAAATATTTTCTCCCATTCTGAGGGCTGTCTTTTCATCTTGTTTGTAGTTTCCTTTGCTTTGCAAAAGCTTTTAAGTTTCATTAGGTCCCATTAAACTTTATTTTTTGAATAGATGGTGTAGCCCTCCATATCTTTGGTTCCTCCACATCTGCAGATTCAACTGACCATGGACCATGTAATACCGTAGTATTTACTATTGAGAAATATCTGCATATAAATGGATTCATGCAGTTCAAACCTGTGTTGTTCAAGGGTCAACTGTAATTCACCTAGTTCAAAATTCAAAAGCTACAGAAGTATCTCTTTCCCACTCCAGTCCTTTGGCTCCCTAGCTCCCTCCCTGGGGATAAGGGATATTTATTTTATAAATTATTTTATGTGCACACAAATTACATATATATGTATATATACATATACATGTATATACATATGAATGCCTTTTTTCCTCTTCCTTTTAAGGAAAGTAGTTGTTTTTTTTAATTGAAGTATATTTGATTTACAATGTTGTGTTAATTTCTGCTGTACAACAAAGTGACTCAGTTATACATATATATATATTCTCTTATTTTATATATACTCTTTTCCACTATGGCAGTTCCCTGTGCTATACAGTAGGACCTGTTGTTTATCCATTCTCTATATAAAAGCTTACATCTGCTAACCCCAGCCTCCCACTCCATCCCTCCCCCAACCCCCTCCCCCTTGGCAACCACCAGTCTGTTCTCTAGATCCGTGATTCTGTTTCTCTCTCTGTCCGTGATTCTGTTTCTGTTACATAGATTCATTTGTGTCCTATTTTAGGTTCCACATATAAGTGATATCATATGACATTTGTCTTTCTCTTTCTTACTTCACTTAGTATGATAATCTCTACTTGCATCCATGTTGCTGCATAAGGAAGGTAGTTTCTTATACATGACATTCTGTACCTTATTTTTATCCTCCTAATAAATCTTGGAAGATTTTGTCCAAGTCAGTACCCAAAGAGCTTTCCCCCCTCCGCACCCCTTTATTCGCTGCATAATATGTCCTTGTTTGGAAGTACCATAATTTATTTACTTTAAAAAATTGAGATATAATTGACATATGCCATTATATTAGTTTCAGGTGTACAACATAATGATTTGATATTTGTATATTTTGTGAAATGGTCACCTTGATAAGTTTAGTTAACATCTGTCACCATACATAGTTATACATTTTTTTTCCTATGAGAACTTTTGAGGGCTGCTCTTTTAGCAACTTTCAGATATGCAGTATGGTATTAACTATAGTTACTATGCTATACATAAAGTCACCATGACTTATTTATTTTATAACTGGAAGTTTATAACTATAGTTACTATTCTATACATAAAGTCACCATGACTTATTTATTTTATAACTGGAAGTTTATACCTTTTGACTCTCTTCACCCTTTTCACCCCCCATAATTTATTCAAGTTCCATAATGATGGATGTTTAGGTTGTTTCTAGTATTATGCTGTTAGCAGCAGCTTAATTCTAATGTAAGGGATTTGGAATTAGTGGTCCTGAACGATCTGAAAAAAAGGTAAGACTTTCAAAGGAGCATAAACATTATTGGGATATAAGAGGATATATATAATTTTTTTTCACGGTTGGTAAACTTTTATGAAGCTTATGCAGAACAGAAAGGGCTTATGGCCCTTCTACTTCCTCTCCTGGGAGAATCTTCTGCAGTGTTGCAGAAGCCTCTCCATTCTACCTTGCTAAGGCTGTGACCTCACTTTTCTCCATTTTACTGTCTCGCAACTGTACATGCATCAGCAAAAGGAGTTAAAAGAAAACATACTGTCTCTTCATTCTTCTCTTGTGATAACAGCTCCATCCTATATTTTACTTTAGTTATTTTGACTGCTAATCTAAACATAACCACGAGAAACCAACCATGTCTTGTCAATTAAATTTCTTTTAAGCTCTTAGGTCCAAGCAGGCTCACCAAGTATTTCAGAGTCCAGTCATGAGAAGGAGCTATAGCAGAATGGGGACTATGAGGACCAGGGGTAGCTGGTGGTGCCGACTTCAGCACCCCTGAGTCCTGGCCCTCCCTCTGTCCCAGGAGGAAGAGGAGGTAGAACGGGAAATCATAAAACAGGAAGAAAGTGTGGATCCTGACTACTGGGAGAAGTTGCTGCGGCACCATTATGAGCAGCAGCAAGAAGATCTGGCCCGCAATCTGGGCAAAGGAAAAAGAATCCGTAAACAGGTCAACTACAATGATGGCTCCCAGGAGGACCGAGGTGTGTGTGGCCGGCCCCGCCCCCAACCCATGGGCCGTTCCACTAGAGCAGTGGGCCCCGCTCATCTGCCCTCTCTCCCTCCAGATTGGCAGGACGACCAGTCCGACAACCAGTCCGATTATTCAGTGGCCTCAGAGGAAGGTGATGAAGACTTTGATGAACGTTCAGAAGGTGAGGGCTATGCCTTTCTGCTGGATTTTTAAAATATTGCCTTGTCTAATATCCCTATCGGTGTCGCTCACGCATCCTTTTCTTCTCGCAGCTCCCCGCAGGCCCAGTCGCAAGGGCCTGCGGAATGATAAAGATAAGCCATTGCCTCCTCTGTTGGCCCGTGTTGGTGGGAATATTGAAGTAAGTACCGTTGCGTTCTAGGGAAGGTTGGGTGAGTGCTGCTGTCGGGTCTTTGGTGGAGTAAGGTCTACTCCTTCTCTCACCTAGGTTCCTTCTCCCCCCAGGTTCTTGGCTTTAATGCTCGTCAGCGAAAAGCCTTTCTCAATGCGATTATGCGATATGGGATGCCACCTCAGGACGCTTTTACCACCCAGTGGCTTGTGAGAGATCTGCGAGGCAAGTCAGAGAAGGAGTTCAAGTAAGTGGAGAGCTGGAATGACTGATGTAGAGCAAGGGCTTTTAGTCTCTGGTCACCCCACAGTACTAGTGCAGGCTGTGCAGGACATTGGCTGTCTCCTCTGCTGACGTTGGCAAGGGAAGCTGTTAGTAATAGGGTTCCTTGTACTCCTCGCTTCCCTGGAAGAGGACTTGGCACATGGTGTGGGGTCTGGAGACCAGCTTTCAGCACGATGGCGGGCTTTACCTCAGATGGAGCCATAGTTGATGCCTGACTGCGGGTGGGAAAGAATCTGATCTAGGAGTTGGCATGATTGCTGTTTGACCCATTTCTCTATTTGTTTACTACAGGGCTTACGTCTCTCTTTTTATGCGGCATTTATGTGAGCCAGGAGCAGACGGGGCCGAGACCTTTGCTGATGGTGTACCCCGAGAAGGCCTGTCTCGCCAGCATGTCCTTACTAGGATTGGTGTCATGTCCTTGATTCGCAAGAAGGTGAGCCCTGAACCTCCCTCCATCGTTCAGGGGTTTCTAGGTGAAACTGGAGAGCCAGCAGGAAAGGAACCTAGATGGAATTGGGTCTTCAGCATCTTGTCCCATTGCTGCAGGTTCAGGAGTTTGAACATGTTAATGGGCGCTGGAGCATGCCCGAACTTGCGGAAGTAGAGGAAAACAAGAAAATGTCACAGCCAGGGTCACCTTCCCCAAAGACTCCCACACCCTCCACTCCAGGGGACACACAACCCAATACTCCTGCACCTGCCCCACCTGCTGGTAAGTCTGCCTGGACTGTTGTTTTCTATCCTTTTCTTCTTGTCCTGGCCTTTGCTTTTTCTGTTTCCCTGTACTCAGTTCTAACAGGGGAGTCTGGCAGGACACACAGCAATCTCCCTCTCAGTTTAGGAGGGCTGTCCTAAGAATAGGGCTGGCTCTTAAAGGCACGAGAGGACAGTTAAGATGAGACAAACTGAGAAGGTGTGACCTTCTCTCTGATCTGGGACCTTCTTCCTAATGAATGTCTATTATTGGTGTGCAGAGGATGGGATAAAAATAGAGGAAAATAGCCTCAAAGAAGAAGACAGTGCAGAAGGAGAAAAGGAAGTGAAATCTGCAGCCCCTGAAGCCACTGTTGAGGTAAGAGACGGGGGTGACTGGATGCCACACCAAAGGCAGATGGATAAGCCTGTTCTTCCTCTTGGGTGCTGGCCTGTCTGCTTCAGCTTCTTTCTTCTTTCCTTTGAAGTGTACACAGCCCCCTGCCCCTGCCTCAGAGGATGAGAAAGTCCTTGTTGAGCCTCCCGAGGGAGAGGAGAAAGTGGAAAAGGCAGAGGTCAAGGAGAGAACAGAGGAACCAATGGAGACAGATCCCAAAGGTATGTACATTTTCACACACTACAGATCCCTGTGAACCACAGTTGCTCTTGGGCTTGCAGCCCGGCTGGAGGGAAGTCCAGAGGAAGTGACACACTGAAGAATCTTGTACCCTTGATTTTAAACTGTGGGCTTTTTCTCTCTCAAGACATCTTTTATGACTTTCATCATGATTTAGGTTCAGGACATAGTGTAGAACAGAGAATACACTTCCTTAGACATGCTCTCAGTGCCATCTGTTCTCCCAGGTATTGCTGATGTGGAGAAGGTGGAGGAGAAGTCAGCAGTCGATCTGATTCCCATTGTGGTGGAGGACAAAGGTGGGTGTTTGGAGAAGCTGACTGTGCTTTTAAAAGGACTCTAAAGCTGAAAGGAAGGACTTTATCTCTTGGACACCCCTCCACCCCCAGGTTCCCCCATCCATACCCATATAATCATTTTATCCCAAGCTAAAAGACTCCACCTCTCCCCACATGTGGCTGTCGGTGGGCCAGTGGCACCTGTTCCTGGGTTTAAGAACACTTCTGTGGAGAAGGGTGGAGGTGGATGGGTACCTTGTAGCGTATGGTGCTATGTATGGGTAAGGGCTATGGTGCTGGCTTCTGTCTGGAGCTGACATTTTTCTTCTGCATGTCCTGTAGAGGAGAAGAAAGAAGAAGAAGAGAAAAAAGAGGTGATGCTTCAGAATGGAGAGACCCCCAAGGACCTGAATGATGAGAAGCAGAAGAAAAATATTAAACAGCGTTTCATGTTCAACATTGCAGATGGCGGTTTTACTGGTATGAAAAAGAGGGGCCCACTTGGGGTTAGATGAATTTGAGGTGAAACCAGGGTTCTTGTCAGAAACCAGGGTACAGAGACTTTACCTCTCCTAGAGAGAATGCCAGGCTGACTGCACACTCCTCTGGGGTCCATGTTAGAAAGCCAGAGGCATATTAAGTTGGTATCTGGGAATCAGGAATAAATAGCTTTTTGAATTCTCACAGATGTTTGCCTTTCTTTTTCTCCCCAACCGTCCCTAAATTCCTCTTCAGAGTTGCACTCCCTCTGGCAGAATGAGGAGCGGGCAGCCACAGTCACCAAGAAGACTTATGAGATCTGGCACCGACGGCATGACTACTGGCTGCTGGCTGGCATCATAAAGTATCCTTTGCCTGAGTTGGGGCTGAGGTCCTTGGTGAAGGTTTCTGAGGGTCCACAGTTTGAAGTTCTTAATTTCCTTGTTCCGTTTTTCCTGAGCAATTAATTTTCCAATAGCCATGGCTATGCCCGGTGGCAGGACATCCAGAATGACCCACGCTATGCTATCCTCAATGAGCCTTTCAAGGGTGAAATGAACCGTGGCAATTTCTTAGAGATCAAGAATAAGTTTCTAGCCCGAAGGTTCAAGGTGAGCAGGACGAGGAGGAATACAGCGTTGACGTGGCAGCCTTTAAAGTGCAGAAGGGACTAAAGGAGGGAGTCTGCTCATTCAGCCACGTTGATTATTGTGTTCTCCTGTGCACTTCGCTTTGTATTCTGTGAAAGGCTTTGCTCCCAAGTATCTTAAATATTAGAGATCAACACATACAGACCTGAAGGTTAACCAGTTGGTTAAGGGCTGAAGATGACTGTGCCTGCTGCATGACACAGCCCAGTGCAGTGGGTGTGCTGGGGGAACACGGTAGGCTGGAGTGTTCAGGAAAGATACAGAGGTGGGACTGAATTGGATCTCTGAGGAGGCAGGGCTGCCAGTGGGCTGGTGGTACTTTTTTCTGGGTCTGTGTGGATGAAGGGTGGGGTAGACGCAAAGGTGTAGAGCTCCATTTTCAGAATCACTAGGGCTGATACGCCCAGGACTGAAGGGGAGTTTTCCTCAGGAATTCAGCAAATGCATATTAAGGGCACCTTGTGTGCAGACCATCATAATGGGATACCATGGAGGTGAGACACGTGGATCTTAACGCTGAGTATAATTGGGGGAATAAGAAATGTACACTAATAAACCTTCAAATATCACGTGCTAGGGAATGGGTGGGCCAGGGACAGGCCTGGTGCCTGTTCTCAAGGAGCTCTCAGTTTAACGTGGAGGCAGATTGTGGTCAAATGAATGTCATTCTGTGTGTCGCGAGGGAGACTGCAAAATCCTTAAGAAAGTTCTCCAGAGGGAATGTGGGGAGAGCTCACAAATGCTCCAGGGAGAAGATGGCATTGGAGTGAAGTTTCGGTGAATGTAATAGAGATTGCCGGATAGAAACGGAAGGCCCTTTGATCAAAAGAATTAGGTTAGGCAAAGACAGAGCCTGTAGAGCTTATGGTGTTTGGAAACAGCAGATAGTCCAGGTGGGGTGTAGAAGACACTTGTGTTGGTGATGGTGGGAGGTACGTTGGAGAGAGAAGTAAGGCTGGAGGTCGGTAGGTAGGTTTTTGGCACCAGATAAGAGAGTTTGGACTTTACCTTATAGTTCATGGGCAGCCATTGAGGGTTTGTGAAGGGTTTTGATACAACCAAGGGAAACTGAAACAGAACATTCATGAGATTACAGAACTATCAATAGTCATGAGGTAGTAAGGGCTCGTCTGTGATGCTGGTTGTGGAAAATGAGAAGGATAAGATAAAGGGAACGAGGGACCTCCCTGGTGGTCCAGTGGTTAAGACTGCACTCCCAGTGCAGGGGGCCCGGGTTTGATCCCTGGTCAGGGAACTAGATCCCCCATGCCACAACTAAGATCCAGCGTGCTGCAACTAAGACCCGGTGCAGCCAAATAAATAAATACTAAAAAAATAAATAAATAAATAAATAAAAGATAAAGGGAATGAAACACCAAGGAATTTACAGGATTTACTGATTTACTGTAGGGGTCAGCAAACTATTAAGGGGCCAGAGTAATTCAAGCTTTGTGAGACACTGATACTCAGCTCTGTCATAGTGGGCAAGCAGCCACAGGTGATAAGTATGAATATGTTCCAGTAAAACTTTTTTTATCGACACTAAAATTTGAACTTCCTATAATTTTTATGAAGCTTTATAAGCTATTGTTTTGATTTTTTTTCAACCATTTAAAAATGAAGAACCCATTCTTAGCTCTTGGGCCATCCAAAAACAGGCAGTGGCCCAGATTTGGCCCACAGGCCATAGTTTGCTGACCCCTGAGTTACTTTATTGAATTTGAGATACAAAGGAATGAGACTCCAAAAATAACTGAAGTTTTGAGTCTGAGTCACTGAGAAAGTTAAATTACTATTGGCAGATCAGGGAAGTGAGGAGAGGGAGCAGTTTGTAGAAAAAAGTTAAGTTCAATTTTAGACAAGTCATTTGGTGTTTTTCACAAGTAAATATCCTCCCAGTACTCCCACCACCGTTAAACAAGTGGGATCAAAGTGATCAGCCACGCACGAGTGGGATCAGAACAATCAGTGCTTGAGATGCATGTTTGAAAAGCACCAACTCATTTGCACAGAGGTGCTGGCTGATGCCAGGAGGGGAGAGAGCGCTTGGGAGAATGCTGATCCTGGAGAAAGCTCATAGTTTGGGGCAAGAGGGAGGGGAGTTGGTGAAGGAGACAGGGTGGTATATAGATTGAAAGGAGGTGCTTGGTCTGTTTGGGGATAAGTTAGGCCTGAATTGGAGCCAGGTCTTCTGGAAGAAACAACTGTCCATTCTCATACTGTCCTTTTTCCTGACCCCTAGTGGATTCATTCTTTTTAAGAACCAGTGGATACTTGAGTAAAATAAGTCTCATAAGTCATGAATCAACATTCTGTCCCTTGAAATGTATTTCAAAGGCCGTTTTACACAGCTCCATCAGGTGACATGTGCAACTGTTCGTTGCATTATGATTTTTGGTGGTGGGGCCTGGAGGCAACCTAGATGTTTGACATTGGGAGTGTGGGTAGGTAAAATGTGGATTCACATCACCGAGCATTAAGAAACAACAAAATACACGTTTTGTAACATAAATGGACCTTTAAAAAAGGTATGTAGTGGGGAAATGAAAAAGCCTTTTATAATGTACAGAAAAACATTCTGTAAATGAGAAATGTGCACATGAAACAATACTGTCTGCAAGAAAACCCACAAAAAGACACACAGCAGGTATATTAGAAGGGTTGCCTATTGAGGAAGGGAAGGGATGGGAGTGAGATACAGAGATGAAAGAAAAGAAACAACAGGAATAAATTTAGAGAGTAAAACAACTTGATAGGGCAGATGGACTGCCATGCAACCATTAAGTCATCTGTATTCTGTAATAACCTAAACGGGAAAAGAATTTGAAAAAGAATGGGGGAAGAAAACGTCATCTTTTATAAAGAGCAGCTAGTAACAAGGGAAGAGCCTTACTATGTAACTTTGAGTTGATACAATATAAATACGTATATAGAATCTTAATTTTGTAAAAAACATGTAACAGAAAACCTCAAAATGTTAACAGTAGCTCTCAGAGGTGGAATTGTGATTTTAATTCTTTATACATTCTGTATTTTCTAAATTGAGGATTTATCATTTTTGTATAAGAGTGAATCAATAAAGGGTAAAGAGCTTTAAAAACACAGACCTTCAAAGTGGGGTGAAAAAGGCAATGGAATGTTGAACTGGCCAGGTGTGGGTTCTGAGAGGCCCATGAGAAATGAGCAAAGTGAGGGTCAGTCCAGCTGCCATCTCCTGTTTCTCTCTTGTCCAGCTCTTAGAACAAGCCCTGGTGATTGAGGAGCAGCTGCGTCGGGCGGCTTACCTGAACATGTCAGAGGACCCCTCTCACCCTTCCATGGCCCTGAACACCCGCTTTGCTGAGGTGGAGTGTTTGGCAGAGAGTCATCAGCACCTGTCCAAGGAGTCGATGGCGGGAAACAAGCCAGCAAATGCGGTCCTGCACAAAGGTAGCCAGTGGCTCCCCTGCCTCCTGTGGACTTGGCCTCCTTCCTCCTCTGCCCCTCCCCGACACACACCTACTTCTCAGGTCTGAGCCTTTTTTGGAGCCCCTTTCTTTGTCTGGGAGCTTAGGGTGTGCTGGGGATCCTTGCGTTCCTTCTTAGGAAGCTAACATCTTAGAGACGGTCAAGGACAGTAGTTCTTTGCTTTTTAACTCTTGAATGTATTCCAGTTCTTGGAGGTGGAAAGCAAAGCAGAATAATACAATGTGATCTGGGATAGTTTAGAGGTAACAAGGTGATTTAAGATCTTGTCAAATTCTAGACTGCTTTCAACATTCTGTTTTTAATTAAAGTTAAGACATTGTAAGGGGGATGGAGGGTGAAATGAGGAAAAGAAAGCTGTTATAAAGGAAGAGGGAGACAGCTCCAAAGATGCAGAGGAAAGATAGTGAGAAGAGGAAACAATAGGAATAGCTATTGAAGAAGTGGAGGAAATAGAGACAATAGGGATCAAGGGACAGTTGGCTTTAGAAAGCACAGAATCATGGACAGTTGGAACTGGAATATGAGGGACAGGAATTTGAGTGTGGTGGAGCCAGGTCAGGTGACTCAGTGACAAAAGACAGTACTCCGGCACATCAGTCACTTGGTCATTGAGAAGTAATGGGTGTGTGTGGGGGGTCCACTTAATGGGAAAGATGGACCTCGGTCTTGACTACCATGGCTCACCGCCTCTTTTTCTTGGCCCTGCAGTTCTGAAACAGCTAGAAGAACTGCTGAGTGACATGAAAGCCGATGTGACTCGACTCCCAGCTACTATTGCCCGAATTCCCCCAGTTGCTGTGAGGCTACAGATGTCAGAGCGTAATATTCTCAGTCGCCTGGCAAACCGGGCACCTGAACCACCTCCACAGCAGGTATAGGACCATTTTCGTCTGGCCAGCTCTTCCAACAGAGCCATTCTAGAACTTTAACTCTGCTGTCTGTCCCTAGCTTTACATACTGGGCAGGTGGGGCTGGCTTACCAGTGAGTTCCCTTGGGATCAGGTGGGTTCCTGGAGTCTGGAATTCTGACTGCCTTGGCTTTCTCTTCCTATAGGTAGCCCAGCAGCAGTGAAGATCCAGATTGATGATACCACCTCCACCGCTGAGCAGTGACCTTCCTCACTTTCCCTTGCCCAGCTTCTCCCCTGGGGGCCTGAGAGACCCTCTCCTTCCTTCTGCCCCATCTTCCAAGTTGTAGAGGAACAGCCCCGCTGAGCACTGGGGGAGGGGAGGGAGTGAGGGGCAGTGGTGCCCTTCCTGCTGGAGAGACATGCAGCAGTAGCGCCGGCGCCATCTGCGGGGAGCTGGCGGGCTGGCCTTCCGGGCCCTGGCTTCTCCCCACTGTAACGTCTGTTACACACAAACTGTTGCGGGTTCCCAACAGGCTTGAAGAAAATGATCAGAATTTCTTCCTCCTTTTGGTTTTATTTTGTTGGTTTATTTTGTGTTTTTTCTCCTTTTTTGGGGGGTATTCACAGTGGGCCGGGCCCCTGGGTGAGACACAGCTACCTCTGTTGGCATCTTTTTAATACCAGGAACCCAGCGGCTCCAGCCCCTGAGTGGCTAGAATTAAATAAAGTGGAAAAAAAAAAAAAAAAAAGAACCAAAAGCATAAAAAACCACAGCAAATTTCTTGACGAAAATTGAAAATAAAATTTTCCTTGTATTTTAGTGCTCTCGTTCAGTGTGGGTGTAGGTGCAGGTGGATGAATGTTTCTGTATGGGAGCCTTGGGACGTGTGTTTGGAGACGAAGGGTTTCCTTGTGTCCTGAGATTTCACGAAAGAGCCGAGTTCCCACTGTGCACGTGCTGTGTGCTGACAAGCCCACCTGTGCACAGCGGGGCCACCGGAGCCGCCGGGTTCACAGCCCACACCGCGGCCTCCTGGATCCGCGAGGGTGCGGAAGCAGACTTCTCCGGGCTGTGGACGTCGCGCGTATAAAATGAAGGGGTCTTCCTCGCAGAGTTGGGAAAACAAAACCAACGAAGGGCTGGAAGAGTTTTAACAGCTAAGCACCACCTTGCTGTCTATTTGAAGAAAGGCTGAAGTCGGTTTTTCTGTTAACTTGCGTGAATGAAGTCAGGACGCGAGATGCCTTCCTCCCGACCTCCAAGACGGGAACCTGGGCAGAGAGGACCGTTATCTGAGGGGGAGCGCGGGGTCTGGGGTCAAGGAAGAGGGTTTCCGCGTCGCAGGCGTGGGGTCCCCCGATCTTGAGGCGACGTCGGGCGGAGGAGGGCCCGGCTCTGGCGCCTCCGTTCGAGGGGAAGGGGCTGCTTTCGGGTACAGTATTTCCGACAAATCTGCAGTGAGGCGAAAGGCCCATGCCCGGAGGGGAGGGCGGGGAAGCCGAAAACGCCTTGGGTGCACCACCTTCTCCGGCCGGGGGGAAAGCAGAGCGGTCCGCCCGAGAATCGTGCCCGGCCGCACGGCCCCCCAGCCCCGCGCGGGCCGGGTAAGCAAACGTTCCGGCTTCCGCGGCGGACCGGAAGACCGGAAGAGGCGGGGCCTCGGCAGGCACGCAGGGCGCCTGCGTAAGACGTTTTCGTGGTGCGGCGTCGGAGCGCTTGTCCTGGGCCGCACGTGGAGCTCCGCGCCTGCTTCCGAATCCCGTCTCGGGGCTGGATTGGCTTCCAGGTGAGCCGAGGCTTCGGGCGCGTCTGGAGGAATTTGGGGAAGGAAGGGTGAGGCGCTGGCCTGGACTGGGGCGTGGGGAGGGTGGGGGTACGCGGTACCTAGGGCGTGAGACCCAGGGCCCGGGGCTCAGCGTGGAGTGGAGGTTTGGACAGGCCTCGAGGGGCTGTTGAGTCGAGGTTCTGGTGGAGGCGATACCCTCTCCCGCTCCATTTCGCTTCGTCTGCGTTCTGCCTTTCCCTTACAATACGCGCTCTTCTACTGTCTCCCGTTTTGTTTTCCCCAGTACCATGGGGCGTAAATTGGACCCTACGAAGAAGGAGAAGCGCGGGCCGGGCCGAAAGGCCCGGAAACAGAAAGGTGCCGAGACCGAACTTGCCAAATTCTTGCCTGCAGGTAGGGGTCTGGCGTGCTCCCTCTCCCGATTCTCCAGCTTTTGCGCTATTCTTTTATCTGTAGCGCAACCCTTCCGTTTTTTTAGTCATTTTGTGTGTTCGCTTTCTGTTCAACCGGAATTTTCTTTTAATGAGTTACTAGGAAATAAGTAGGAATGAAGTACTCTCATTAGCGTTTAGAACTTAGGGAAGATGCGACTGGGACACAAGTACTCATGCAAGGAGAGGTGTGGTTTAACACTGCGGGAGTTCAGAGGAAGGGGGATCCCACGGAGTTAGAGAGTTTGAGAAGATTTTGTTTGAAAAGATTTTGTGAAGCAGTTGGGTTTTGAAAAATGGGTGACATTTTAGCAAGTGGAAGTTGGAAGGGGATAGTCCAGTCACTGTGAACTGCATTGTTGAGGGCATGGAGATGGGAAAGCACAGAACTGGTTCATGCATGGTTGGTAGTCTACTGCATGGAAGACTGGGTGGGAGGGAAGAGTGGGCAAGCAGTTTGTGTTGAACATCATATAAAAGATGCAGTTTACTGAGGTGTTGGCAAATGCTAAACACTATACCGAAGCCTTTGGACACATTGTATCCTCTCATTCTCAGTGTCCTGTGAGAGAGGCCCTGCTAAGGAAATGGGTGCTGAGAGGTTAACCTGTAAATAGTTATTAAATGACAGAGCTGAGATTTAAATTTTCTGTTTCTTGGAACATATACGAACAGCAGCAGTTGTAAAGGTAAAATGTATCGTGGTTGGTAACTGATGAGTTGAGAGTAAAAGAAAGGGGAGAAGAAAGTTTTGAATCTGTGTTACCAGAATGATGATGATGCTGTGTGTTGAAATCAGTCTGGAGGGAGGCCCAGTTTGGATTTGGCTGGTGAACAGCCAGGTGGAAATCATCTCCTCTACATCTCTTATCCAGCTCCCGGTAGAGCACAGTGGAGTGAGTCATCATCTACTGCCTCTAACTAGTGTTCCAATTCTTTTCCCTTTTATTTCCTTTCCCGTTGCTTTTTTTTTTTTCATTTCCCCTGTAACCTCCTGTTCTGCCTGTTTAAAAAAAAATTTTTTTTTAAACAGGTGGTGATGAAAATTTCAAGAGGTTGTCCAGTCGTGCCCGAAAGAGGTGAGTGTGCATGTCTAGACTTACGTTACCCAGGTTAAACTGGTCCCACTCATCTTTAGGCACTGCTCCCATGTGATCATGCTGATGGAAAGAGCTGTTGGGGACTGTCAGGTTTCCCTGCACTGGGAAGTGGCAGAGCCTAGAGGTGTGTTCCATTTCCTCACTCCTTTTCTGTTTTCAGGGCAGCCAGGAGGAGGTTGGGCTCTGCTGAAGCCCCTGAGATGAATAAGTCCCCTGGGGCCAAACCATTGCCTGGAAAGCTATCAGAAGGTCAGTGGACATAGGAGCTGGGTGCCACGTGAGGAGTCCTCTGGGTCCTGGGTAGGGAGGGGCTTGTTGAGTATTTCTGAAGTGAAAGGAACAGCCAGAGGACGTTCTTGGGGGTAGGAAGTACAGAGGCTCCATCAGTGTGTGGCTGCCATCAGTCCAGGATTCTTCAAACCCTCTGGGATCTCTGCAGGAGCTGTCCAGGCACCCAGTAAGAAGGGAGCCCCGTCCTTATTTAACAGTGCTCGAGGCAAGAAGCGCCCAGCACCAACCCACAGCAGTGACGAGGAAGAAGAGGAGGAAGACTCTGAAGAGGGTGGTGTGGCGAACCAGGGGGACCTCTGGGGCTCCGAGGACAGTGACGCTGATATGGTAGATGACTATGGAGCTGACTCCAGCTCAGAGGACGAAGATGAGGATGACGGTGCAGAGGTGAGCTTTATCTCTCTGGGTCTTCAGAAAGCTATCCTTGCCTTTTAGAGTCTTTCCAGATCCTTGAGACTATCTCTCGGTGACAAGGATAAGCCTGAGTGGAGAAAAGGGATTTTAGCGTTCCATCACTTTTCGTAGCACCTTACCTCCTCTCAGCGCATGTGCAAGTTTAAAAGAGCCACAGGATAGAGCACTTTAAAATATAACGATGCTCAGTGCTGGTGAGGACGTGGGAAGGCGGACACTTGTATGGCCCCACTGCTGGGACTAGAAATGCACACTTTTTTTTTTTTTAAGCATTTGGTATCTGAGAACCTTAAAAAGGTTTTTCCTTTTCACTTAGTAATTCCACCTTAGAAAGGTGATCCAGAATGTAGACAGGTTTACTTGCCGAAGTATAAGAAGTTATCATGTATTATACAGTTTAAGTATATGAGTGCGTTACTAGGAAAATTCAAGCATAATCGAGTCGTATGGAATAAAAAGGAAGTTCCCACTTTCACCCCTCTCCCCCAACCCCCCTTCTCTCTGCAGAGCTACTGTTTTGCGATTTCCAGGCACCATGTGGACCATAATGCCCAAACTCTGGAAACTTCCAAAATGCCTAATAGGCTTAAGTGAACTGTGGTTCATTCGTATGCTAAATTAACGTTTGGCCATTGCGTCTGTGAAAATGCTTGTGATCTGTGAATGAGAAAAGGCGAGAAACAGACTCGAAAATGAATCATGATTTTAACTGTGTGAAAAATGTAGAGTAAGCGTGGAGGAAAATATGGCAAAACGGGTGCCCAGGGAAGTTTTTGTGTGTGTGTATGTGTGTGTGTGTGTGTCCCCGTGTCCTGCCTGCCCACCCGTGTACATATGGGTATGGGAAGAACAATGTACCTAACTCTTTCAATCCATCATTTCACTTCAGTAATGGTAAATATTTTGCTAATCTTATATTCACTTTTTCAGGGTCTAAATTTTTTTCTGGGAGCAAGAGTTATGTTTGTATTTAGGAAAAAAACAGAGGTAGGAAGTATTTCATGGGCTGGTGGAAGGGCAAGCTTTGCATCACCAGCCTCTTGTCTCTTTATTCAGTTGCTGCCCATTGAAAGGGCTGCTCGGAAGCAGAAGGCCCAGGAGGCTGTTGCTGGGTGAGTTTTGGAAACTCTTAGGGTGGAGAGTAGGCAGTGGCTGGGATGAAGGAAAATGTGAGGAAGGAGGAGGTGTCTGCTTTGATCTGTGAACCACTCTGTTCTTGGACCTGTTTATAGGGGCCAGTGGAGTGAGGAGGAGACCTACGAAGAGGAGGAAGAGGAGAAAGTGTCCCCTGGGTCAGGTCCCAAAGAGGATGATGAGATGGAAGGGGACCTGCAGATCAACGCGGACGAGGAGGAGACTTTTGTGCTGCCCCCTGCTGGGGAGATGGAGCAGGATATCCTTCTGGGGCAGGGGGAGCCGGAGGGGGATGCTGGGGAGAAGGCATTTCCAGGCCCCAGGAAACCAGGAAGCAGTTCCTTAACAGGTCCACATGCCCAGGTTCCAGACTTGCAGCGAGTTCACAAGCGCATCCAAGACATAGTGGGAGTGCTGCGCGATTTTGGGACTCAGCGGGAGGAAGGTCGGTCTCGTTCTGAATATCTGCAGCGGCTTCGGAAGGACCTGGCCACTTACTACTCCTATGGAGACTTCCTCCTTGGCAAGCTTATGGACCTCTTCCCTCTGTCTGAGGTACCGACTTGCCATTCTGATGCCCTTCATGCTTTTCTTTCCTCACTCTCTCTTCTCTTACACTGTGTAAGAAGGCAGCCAGCCCCCTTGCTCTCTGCTTTTCTGGCTGCGCTCCTAGGCCAGCCTGACCTGCTCCCTGCCATGCTCTGTCCCAGCTGGTGGAGTTTTTGGAAGCCAATGAGGTGCCTCGGCCCATCACCCTCAGGACCAATACCTTGAAGACCCGGCGCCGGGACCTCGCTCAGGTGAGGGGTGGGCCCTGAGGTTTGCTTGTCTCAGGGAGGCACTGAATCCCAGAGACCCCCGCCCACCCCCCCCGTCCCACCGCACTGGGCGTGGGGGGTCTTAGTACCTAGGCATTTCTTGGTACAGGCATGGTCCCAGGAGGCAGACCTAGGCCTGGTGTCACGCTGGGTCTGTCTGGCAGGGCTGAGGACCTCTGTCGATTGGGGAGCTCGTCCCTTCAGCCTCTGCTCCCTGTGACAGGGCTGAGACATCCGCATCACGATGAAAATGCCGCCTCACAGAGAAGTGGGAGGGGGTTGTCTGCCTCGTAGATGATTGAGAAGCTGGTGAGGCTGTGATCCCTATCCCCGGGAAAAGACGTGACACACACACACAAGCAGTGTTTTAAGCTCCTCGTTTCCAGGGGTTCAGGGGCCCCAGGTTAAAACCCTGGTGCCAGAGGCAGTGGTGTGGCCTTGTGTGTTGTCTGTCTCCTGGTGTCTGTCTTCTGTTGCCTCTCCTGGAAGGTAACTCGATAGTTATCTTTAACGTTGCTATAACCAATAACGCTAAGTTTTAGGATGGCAAGGGGGCTGAGGCTCTTGGAAAGTCGGGGTCCATTTCCAGGAGATGAAAGAACAGGAGCTGGCAGTGTGCTCCATTGGGATGGAATTCAGACCTTGAGTTAGAACCTGAGGCTAAGGAAGAGGAGACCATGGGATGGGACAGACTGTTCTGTGCGCCTGTGATGATTGTGTCCTGACTAAGCTCCAGGGGTCGTGGTGCCACGGGCCTCCTGCCAGGACCAGGGTGTCACGTCTCCAGTCCCCTACTGGGTATAGTAGCTTCCGACGTTTTAACACTTTCATCCATCTTATTTTCAGGCGCTGATCAATCGTGGGGTTAACCTGGATCCCCTGGGCAAGTGGTCGAAGACTGGACTCGTGGTATATGATACTTCGGTGCCCATTGGTAAGTGTTCCCTGCCCCGGAGCCCTTCTGCCCGTGCCCTCGTCCCAGCATGTCACAGGCGGGTCCTCATCCACAGGTGCCACTCCCGAGTACCTGGCTGGGCACTACATGCTGCAGGGGGCCTCCAGCATGTTGCCCGTCATGGCCTTGGCACCCCAGGAACATGAGCGGATCCTGGACATGTGTTGTGCCCCTGGAGGAAAGACCAGCTACATAGGTATGAGAAGGGCCGGTGGGGCTAGGCTTCAGCTGGCGCTCTGCTTATGAAAGGAGGTGGGGTTGCACAGGCGGTCAGCAGAGTGGGCGGCAGCACAGGTTCTGGGGGCGGCCCCGCTCCAGCCCCACGAGGGCCTCTTACTGCCCACGTGACCTTGGGCACCTGTGGAACGGCGAGGTGATGGTGCTCGTGTTGGCTGTTATGTTATGCGTGGGTCCTGAGGGTTGAGGTGCGCATATGCACGTCCCTGGCACAGTAACCGCTACGTATAATTAGTCGTAACCATTTTATTAAACTGTTATCCCTTGGAAGAAGTAACTTAGTCTGAAGGATCAGAAGGGCGTTCAGTAACAGAAAAGTCATTCTGGCGGGCTCGCTCATCACAGGGCCGGTGCGGACCGGGTAGCCGGTGGGGTTGCAGCTTATTTGGGGAAGGGGTGAGACTTCACAGGCAGAGTCTTGGGCTAGAGGGTGGCCGGCAGGTGTGGAGGCACAGGAGCTGCCGGTGAGCACTGTGCCCTCCTCCCTTCAGCCCAGCTCATGAAGAACACAGGTGTGATCCTCGCCAATGACGCCAACGCCGAGCGGCTCAGGAGCGTCGTGGGCAACCTGCACCGGCTGGGAGTCACCAACACCGTCATCAGCCACTATGACGGGCGCCAGTTTCCCAAGGTGGGGCTCCCCGCTGTGTGTCTCTCCTGGGGCGTCTCACCTGCTCCCTTCCCGACCTCAGGTTGTTGAGACCTGCCCTTAGGAAATAATCGGTATGGTTCAGGTTGCCGAAAACATCCACTTAGCCTGCCTTTTTCCCCAGGTGGTGGGGGGCTTCGACCGAGTCCTGCTGGATGCCCCCTGCAGTGGCACCGGTATCATCTCCAAGGACCCAGCAGTGAAGACGAACAAGGTGCAGGGGTTGGGGGACCTGCTGAAAAGTCTCGGGGAAGGGGGGCTGGCGAAGCGGAGTGGGAGGTGGGCAGTCAGCAGCTCACGTCTCCTGAGGCTACCTTTAGAAAGTCCAGCGCTGTGGGTCTCTCCGTCCTGGGACAGGATGAGAAGGACATCTTGCGCTGCGCTCACCTTCAGAAGGAGCTGCTCCTGAGCGCTATCGACTCTGTCAGCGCCACCTCCAAGACGGGGGGCTACCTCGTCTACTGCACCTGCTCCATCATGGTGAGGCCTGTCGTGGGGCGAGGGGGGCAGGGCTGGCGCCGGCGCCCCCCAGCACCCCCTCGGCTCCAGCTCCGCTTTCCCTTCCGTCTCTGTCTCCCCCACACGTCAGGTGGAAGAGAACGAGTGGGTGGTAGACTACGCCCTGAGAAAAAGGAACGTGCGGCTGGTGCCCACGGGCCTGGACTTCGGCCAGGAGGGCTTCACCCGCTTCCGGGAAAGGCGCTTCCACCCTACCCTGCGCTCCACCCGCCGCTTCTACCCTCACACCCACAACGTGGACGGTTTCTTTATTGCCAAGTTCAAGAAATTCTCCAATTCTATCCCCCAGTCCCAAACAGGTAAGCAGTGTGCTCTTTGTACCTCTCCTCTCCACCTTTGCTCTTTCTACCATAGCTTCAGGAGACTTTCTGGTGTGACTGCGGGGAAGGGCGGATCTCGGCCTCCCTCTCCTGGCCTTTGCACGCTTGGGTGAGAGACCCCTTTCATCCCAGCTAGTTGTTCCCAAGCCTGGGCCCCATTCGGTGCGTTACGGGGTTCACGTGGGTGGGGTCTTTCCCTTGATCCTGCCAAATGGCTGCAGTTGGTCGGCACTAAACGCATTCCCAGTGCGAGTGTGGTTTCTTGGCCGAGGGTTGCCTTACTGGTAATAGACCTCTGCCAGTCCAGCCTTGTCAGCATTGGGTTGGCACGCGACTCCTCAGAACTGTCCGTTCTCTGAGCCCATCACACTAATTGCAGATCGTTTCCTCAGCCATCTTGAGGAGTCTGGCCTTGATCTCAAGGGGAAGGGTGGGGTTTTCTGAAACAAGCCTGAGGGCTCTGCCTGCTGGGATGCCACCCTGAGCTGAGTTGGAAGAGGGAGAGGCGGGCTTCTCTGGACACAAACAACATGACTTATTGAGTTGATTTTTTTTCCTCTTCATAAACAATGCCTCTTAACAAAAGTCACATCTGAATGTTAACAGAACAAAAACCTCTTTAAGAAGTAGCAAAATTTCTTGCATTTTTTTTTTGCTGTAACTGTAAAGATACATATTTAATATGTCTTCATTAATGAAGACTAGCTTTTTCTAGTTGCTCTGTGTGCATTCTTATTTTCCTGCATCTCGTCAAACTCTGCATGAAAAAAATATCTTTTCTGATTAAAAGAGAAGCCCAGTGCTTCAGGTTTTTTCAGGGTTCGCCTCCTCCTTAGAGTGTCTTGTTACCTGCTGGCCTCAAGGGGGCACAGCTTCCTCTGAAAACCTTTTGGCCCAAGGATGGGGATGGGTAGTGATGCCTTCTCTTTAACACAGGGTTCAAATATGACTTGCGTAAAGACCAGGTGATATTAAGTAATATGAAGCCAGGTAATCTGCTCTTAGGCACCGTCCCAATTGTGTGGAACACTTGGCCAAGAGATAGTACCCCGGCAGTTTCCTTATTTTAATACCTCTACCTACCTCCTCCACTAATGATCAAGACCCAGTGATGAGGCCTGTTTTCTCAAACCATCTGTTTAATTTTAACCTCAGGAAATTCTGTGATATCCACCCTTACAAACCTAGACTTGCCCCACCTGAAAGGGCAGGTGACCCCCCAGCCTGAGAGCAGCAGGCAGCCTGCCAAGAAGGCCAGAGTGGCTGGTCAAGCAAAGCAGCGGCTGCAGAAACGGAAACATCCCAAGAAGGCTTCCTTCCAGAAGCAGAACGGTGTCTCCAGAGGGACAGACTCAGAAGTGTCCACTGTGTGTTCTGTCACAAAGGCCCAAGCTTCCTCTAAGCTGCAGGATAGCAGTCAGCCAGCTGAAAAAGCAGCAGGGGTCAGGGAACCAAAGGTAGCCGGGAAGCTACAGCAGCAGTCACCCGAACTGCAGTCCTCCAAGAAAGCTGCCTTCCGGAAGCGGCACGCTCCTCCTAAGGGCACCTGCACGGAAACACCTGCTGCGCCGTCCCTCTCCAAGACGCAGGCCACTCTCAAGCCTGAGGACCGTGGTCAGCCCCTGGGGAACACCACAGGGGCTGAGGAGGTTAAAC
This sequence comes from Grampus griseus, assembly GCF_964374135.1. NCBI lineage: Eukaryota > Metazoa > Chordata > Mammalia > Artiodactyla > Delphinidae > Grampus > Grampus griseus. The sequence goes on along the minus strand of NC_139005.1, from coordinate 6,049,737 downwards.
AGCGGGTGCCAGAGCAGCCTCTCAAGAAAGCTGCCTTCCAGAAACAGAAGGGTACCCCCAAGGGACCTAAGACTCCAGTCATGTCCCCCCACCGGGGGGGTCACAGCCGGCCCCCACCAGCAAAGAGGAGAAAATCTCTGTCCAGAGGCGGCCGCCAGCCCCTGCTGTCTCCGATGGATGGTTGAACTATACAGGGGTGGCTCATTGCCGTTGTTACTGGGTTGGAACTCTTACCTCTATGAGGATGGCTTCCCCACTGGGGATGTGAAATTTAATACACATTTTACAATCTCTGGCTGCTGTGTGTTTTTTTGAGGGGACTGGGTACTGGCTTTGCTGCTTGAAGGGTAGAGGTGGGAGGGTGGGACGGGGAACCCCTGAAGAGAGCGGACAGTGTGGTATACTAAGAAATAAGGTCAGTTCGCAGGGACCCAGGGAAGGAGAGTCATGGAGTCAGAGCCTGGGTGTTTGGATTCAGGGGAGAGGAGGGCAATTGGGGTGTAGGGAAGGTGAATTTCGTGCCACCAGAACCATGGAGTACTGGAGGACCTGGGTTTTATGTCCTGCCACGCTGGCTGGATTCTGGGCATGGGTCGGGGTCCGGTCGGCTCAGGGCTCAGCCTCAGACCCGGAAAGGTCGGTCCAGGTGCCAGATTCCGAATGAGCCTTTCATTGGCCTCCTCCCTGGCCTCCTCCGCCCCGCTGACCTCTGCCCCTTCCGCCGAGCCGTCTGATTGGCTGCCCCTCGTCCCCCCTGGCGCCTCATTGGCTCTCCTCCCTCGCCCTCCAGCCCTGCTCCTGCACGGGTCTCCATCTCCCGGCAGAAGGCGCAGCCATGAATCCGTTATTCGGCCCCAACCTCTTCCTCCTCCAGCAGGAGCAGCAAGGCCTGGCCGGGCCGCTGGGGGACCCCGTGGGAAGCGACCACTTGGCCGGCGGCGGGGACGTGCCCCCGGCGCCGCTCGCCCGGGCCGGCTCGGCTTCCTACTCGCCGCCCGGGCCGGGCCCGGCGCCCCCCGCCGCCATGGCGCTCCGCAACGACCTGGGCTCCAACATCAACGTGCTCAAGACCCTGAACCTCCGCTTCCGCTGCTTCCTGGCCAAGGTGCACGAGTTGGAGCGCCGCAACCGGCTGCTGGAGAAGCAGCTGCAGCAGGCGCTGGAGGAGGGTAAGCAGGGCCGGCGGGGCCTGGCTCGCCGAGACCAGGCCGTGCAGACCGGCTTCGTCAGCCCCGTCAGACCCCTGGGGCTGCCCCTGGGCGCCCGGCCGGCTGCCGTCTGCACCCCGTCGGCGCGGGTGCTGGGCTCGCCCGCGCGCTCGCCGGCAGGCCCCCTCGCGCCCTCCGCGGCCTGCCACCCGGCTCCCTCCACCTCCACCTCCGCCTCCTCTGCCTCCTCCTCGTCGGCCCGCTTCATGCCCGGCACCATCTGGTCCTTCTCTCACGCCCGCCGGCTCGGGCCGGGACTGGAGCCCACTTTGGTGCAAGGGCCTGGCCTGTCGTGGGTGCACCCCGACGGGGTGGGCGTCCAGATCGACACCATCACCCCCGAGATCCGCGCTCTCTACAACGTGCTGGCTAAAGTGAAGCGCGAGCGGGACGAGTACAAGCGGAGGTAGGGATCGGGAAGGTGGGGAGGGGGCTCAGCTCACGCCACACTGGGGCCGGGGCTAGGTGTGCGTACAGGAGCCGAGAGCAGCTGGGGCCCAAGAATCAGGGAGGAGTCAGTATGAGTAAAGTTCCTGCTGTGTAAGGAGGAGCTTGGAAGTCCACAGAAGGAATTGGATACCCGGAGACTAGAATCCCTAGAGAATGCAGAAGTCGAGACTCGTGACCGGAAGGAGGCGTCTAGGAGCCGAATACTGCGGGGAACACTTGTTTTTCATCTAGGCTGCAGTGTTTGGAGGACTGTGTTAACTGGGGGTTTTGTGATGTGTAAAAGGGACATGGGTCGGAGAGGCCACATCCGGGCTACTGCTTAATCCCCCAGTCTCAGCCCTCGGAGCGACTTTGTGATATAGGCTCCACATTACTGATCAAAAGTTAGAGGCAAAGATTGTAGTTTTAATTCGGGAGTCGAAGGGAAATGAGAGGGGGTTGGAGAGGGGCTGCACCTTGCAGTAGGTGATCCTGCCTCTGCCCAGCGTTTCCCAAAACGGCGTCCGAGGGAGCAGCACGGCTACCCTGGTTCCATCCAAACCAGAATGCTGTGGGGACCTTAGGGCATTTCTGGGAGTGGGTCAGAAAAGGAGGGAGGCGGGAAGAAGGAGTAAAGGGAATTCCCTAGGGAAAGGGGAAGGGCCTATGTAGTTGGCCCAGGGCTAGCCTTGGAAGCTGGGGGATCTGAAAGTGCAGAGCTGAAGGCGGAGGAAGTGTGAAGAGGGCAGCAAGGACCCGAGTAGGAGAAGGCTGGGAACATGGACACACCACACCTTTGACACAAGGCAGCTGGGGCAGGCTGGGTGGCTCTGAAGATGAGGAGTTGGTTTACTGCAGGGAGCCCTGCGGGGTAGCACAAGGCGCCAGGGGAGGGGATGCGACGCAGGAGTGCTGGCTGCATCCAGGTGGATCCCCTAGACGGCTGATAACCATGCTGTTAGGACAGCAGCCTGAGCACAGCCAGCACTTCGTACACTGTGCCTGGGACGCCACGGTTGAAGACGGAGGAGGTGACAGGTCGGAAAGAGGCTTAGCCTTCAGGTTTAACCTCTTAATGAGCTACTCTGACCCCTTGTGGGCAGGCCTGGGAATTACCCTTGCAGCCCAGTGGAGCAGAGATTTGTGTCTGGTGGGGATTGGCTGAATGCTCAGGCAAATGCCTGCTGGGTCGGGTTGGGGGTCGGGGGCGAACTTCAGGGATCTGTAACCCGCCAGAGTCTAGCAGATCACAGATCAGCAGGCTTGCTGAGGTGGAGTCCTGTCCTCATGCTGGCTGGCTTCCTGCCTTGGTTGTAGTCCATGACTGAAGTGTCTTTGGGAGTCTCAGTTATCCTAAAACCATCATTCAGATGCCACCCAGAACCATCCTGCCCCAGCCACTGCAGGAGTTAATTAACGCCGTCAGCAGTGGAACATGGACAGTTCTGGAATACATCCATAGCCACAGGAACAACTGCTGTTGTGGGGGTGTTCTGTTTCTAACCGGAAGAGTATTTGTCCTTGGTCCAGCTGTCCAGGGCAGCAAAGGGTTATTCCTCGGGGGCTGATGAGCTCATAGCTCTGCAGCACTCCGCTGTGCAGAGGGCCTCACAGCCAGACGTGGGTGGTACGTGATACTGGTAGTCAACTCGTTCTTCCACCCCAGATCCCCTGCCCTTGGTCTCTTCTCTTTATAGCAAAGCTAGCTCCCGTCTGTAGCCTGGAAGACGTGGGCATAGTATGAGCACTAAACTGGGAAGGAGCTGAGGCCTCCTGGTTCTGGGTTCAGCTCCCCTGCCTTGTGCGACCTTGGGTGGATCTCTTTTTCCTGGTCTCAGTTTTTCCGACATAGGAGTGGCCCCTGCTTCCTCACTTCACTCAGGGAGACCGTTTATTTGGAAGAAAGATGTTTGCTCAATGTAGAATACATGGAAATTGCTCAACGTCTACCCATGTTTAAAGAACCTTGCGAGGGAGACCAGATTTAAATAGAGGTCAAAACGAACCCATTCGTGGGAATGTCTGGCTGGAGTACAAATAGAATTCTAGTGAGCTTCCAGATGGTTTATTTTCAGATTTTTTGTTTGTTTGTTTGAGATTTTATTAATCTTAAGCCATACCTAACTTCCTTAAGTTTCTACCTGGAACAGTTGAGTTCACTGTCCTGCCCTCCCTGATGCATCTTCCCCAGGGTTTTGGTCCCCTTGTCTGTCTCGCTTGCTTCCTCCAGGGATGCACGGACCCCAGGGGCCTCAGGGTACTGCATCCCCTGCCCTCACGCTGTAGACGCAGAAACCAAGGCCCAGAAAGATAAATGTCTTCTTTAAGAAGATACATAACCTGACACTGCTGGGGCACCTCGCTGGCTCCAACTGTCTGAATGAGAATGCCAGAGCGAGGGGAGGGGCTGGGTGGGGAGCCAGGAAGACGGGAGGGGAGCTGGGCTGCTTTCTCCCGGCCCAGCCCAGCCGCCAGGAGGGGCGGCCACGGTGAGTTCGAGGAGTTATTATTAGGAACACTGCAGTGCGGAGGAACGGGAGGGCTAGGAGAGATGGGCCTGGAGGAGGAGCCCGGGGAAGAGAGCTGAGAGGCACCTGGGAACAGAGATGGAGGGGAGGGGAGGGGAAGACCAAATCCTGGGCCTGCGGAGTATGTTCTCCATGCTGCTTCCTAACCACCTTTCTGGCGTTGAGGTTTCTCCCCTGGTGCAGTTGCCCTCCTTTCTCAGCCTGGAGGAAGCCTTTCCAGGATGGGGGAGAAGTACTGGGCTATGTCAGTGGGGTCTGAGGAGTCCCGCTGTTCCAGCCAACCTTGCGGGGCCCTGAAATCAATCCTAAGCAGGGGTGTTGCCCCCGCCGCTGCCCTCCTGCCTGTGTGAGGAGGAGGGGGACGTGCCGGCCAGCTCCCAGCCTTGGCCAGGAGCGCCTTCTAGCCTCCTCGTGGTCTTAGGCTCTGCATGCGGGGGCCCAGGAGGTCCTGCCGCTAGTTCTTACCCGCCACGGTTTCCCTCTCCCTCTGGGTGTGGGTGCTCAGTGATCCCAGGCTCCTGCCCGCACCCTGGCCCCTCTCTGCGGCTCACCCGGGGCCTCTGGGTGGGCAGTTTCTGGAGCTTGTGGGGATGGACTTCAAGCATCTCCTCGCAGGCTCCTGACCACCTTTGCTGATGCCGTATGTGTCCTGCAGCTGCTTTTACAGGATTAATGGTACCACAGGAGGCAGGGCAGCGGGCTAGACGAGCTCTGTTCTGGTGCAGGCAGCAGGCGGGAGCCCGGATCTGAGGACTGGAGGTGGGAGACCGGGCCGGGTGGTGTGGGCAGAAGGAGGGGGACGAGGCCAGCCGGACAGCTGGTCGGGCTGGGCCCTGCGAGGGACCAGAGCAGCCGCAGTTGCTCTTAAATGGTGCGAGGCCGGAGGTTCCGGGAAGGCAGCTGGTGAGCTGGGAGCTGGCGGGGAGCCTGGAGCCACACGTTTCTGCCCGGCTCCTCCCGTCTGGGGAAGCAGACCCGGGGCCGGGGCCTGAGCCTGAGCCAGACGGGCGGGGGGCGGAGAGCGGAGGCGGGAGGACCCCGCACCCAGGCGCTGGCCCTTCGCTGTCTGCAGGTGGGAAGAGGAGTACGTGGTGAGGCTGCAGCTGCAGGAGCGCGTGAACGAGCTCCAGGAGGTGAGGGCCGCCCTGCCCCGCCTCGTCCCACCTTCCCCTGCCCGCCGCCCGCAGGCAGTGCGGCTCACGCCGGGTTTCTCCCGACCGTAGGAGGCCCAGGAGGCTGACGCCTGCCAGGAGGAGCTGGCCCTGAAGGTGGAGCAGCTGAAGGCCGAGCTGGTGGTCTTCAAGGGGCTCATGAGCAACGTGAGTGCCGCCGCGTCACCCCTCGTCCCTACCCGCCGGGGCGAGGCTGCCTGAGGCCAGGCAGCCGGCCTTTTTAGTTGCACCCAATTCACTGACCCTCCCCCCAGCGTATGTGCTTCCATTTCTTTTCCGCTTGCCCACCCCTAACTCCGGAGAAGAAGAGACAGCGGAAGTCCCCGTGGCCTCCATTGTTCCTCAGGGTGGTTTGCTCGCAGTGTGGCCCTGGGTGAAGTCCTGACACTCTGCCTTCGTATCTGGGTCACTCTGCCTTCGTATCTGGAGTGGGATAGTAAAGCACGCACTTTGCAGTCTGGTTCGAAGGTTGTGATGCACTGAGTTAGGACAGTGGTGCTCGTTCAGCGTCAGCTGATGTCACCATTGCGATACTTCTCCACTCTCATAGCCCCTGGTGGTCAGCCAGTCAGTGTCTCTTGTAGCCTGAGTTCCAGGAGGGAGCCCCCTGCATGTCCCAGCCACTGGGCCGTGCCCTTCGGGGGCCCCGTCTGGCCGGGGAGCCAGCTGTCCTGGGCAGAGTGCTGGAGGGGCACCCAGGAAAAGGGGTGCCTTCTGCTGGGAGGGGCCGTGTGTCTGGGAGGATGAGGGGACATTGCCGGGCCCTGAGGACCCCCTCACCGCCCTCCGTGCTCCCCGCACAGAACCTGTCCGACCTGGACACGAAGATCCAGGAGAAGGCCATGAAGGTGGACATGGACATCTGCCGCCGCATCGACATCACCGCCAAGCTCTGTGACTTGGCCCAGCAGCGCAACTGCGAGGACATGATCAAGATGTTCCAGGTGAGGGCGAGGGGCGCCTGGGTCCGGCCCCCGCCCCGTCCCACCGCCTGGTGTCCGCGCCCGAGCTCTGTAGGGGGGCGCGGGGCCGCGAGAGCCCGGTCCTCCGCGGGAGCTGGGCCCGGCCCCTTCTCGGAGAGCTTAGCGCGGCAGCCGGGCCCTGGCGGGACGAGGCTGGGGGTGAGGGACAACCTCTGGAGAGGAGTTTGGAGCGGTCTCTAACGCCGTCTCTCCCCTCCCCTCTCTCTCCCGTCTGCCTCCTCGCCTCTCTGCCTTTCATCTTCTCTTGCTTCCTCCACAGAAGAAGCTGGTTAGTTCTGCTCTCACGCAAGCTTCCTGCGTCCCCGGCCCATTTCTCAGCTCCCCAGGCCTCCTGACCCGCAGGGCTCTCAGCGCAGACCCCTCCCCTCTATCCGGCTGCTCTGCTCCCTTCTTTATCTCCCGCCCCTCCTTCCCTCTCCCCGCTTCTCCCTCCCTCTACCCCCTTCTATCCCTCTCCCCATTCTCTCTTCCTCTCCCCCCTTCTCTCTCCCTCTCCCCCTTGTATGCCTCTCCCCCTTCTCTCTCCCTCTCCCCCTTCTATGCCTCTCCCCCTTCTCTCTCCCTCTCCCCCTTCTATGCCTCTCCCCCTTCTCTCTCCCTCTCCCCCTTCTATGCCTCTCCCCCTTCTCTCTCCCTCTCCCCCTTCTATGCCTCTCCCCCTTCTCTCTCCCTCTCCCCCTTCTATGCCTCTCCCCCTTCTCTCTCCCTCTCCCCCTTCTATGCCTCTCCCCCTTCTCTCTCCCTCTCCCCCCTTCTCCCCCCTCTCCCCCCTTCTCTCTCCCTCTCCCCCTTCTCTCTCCCTCTCCCCCTTTTATGCCTCTCCCCCTTCTCTCCCCCTCTCCCCCCTTCTCTCCCCCTCTCCCCCTTCTATCCCTCTCCCTGCCTTCTCTCTCCTTCTCCCCTTCTATCCCTCTCCCCTTCTCTCTCCCTCTCCCCCTTCTCTCTCCCTCTCCCCCTTCTATCCCTCTCCCCCTTCTATCCCTCTCCCCACTTCTCTCTCCCTCTCCCCCTTCTCTCTCCCTCTCCCCCCTTCTATCCCTCTCCCCCTTCTCTATCCCTCTCCCCCTTCTATCCCTCTCCCGCCTTCTCTCTCCCTCTCCCCCCTTCTATCCCTCTCCGCCCTTCTCTCTTCCTCTCCGCCCTTCTCTCGCCCTCTCTGCCCTTCTCTCTCCCTCTCCCCCCTTCTGTCCCTCTCCTCCCCTTCTCTCTCCCTCTCCCCCCTTCTCTCTCCCCTTCTCTCTCCCTCTCCCCCTTCTCTCTCCCTCTCTCCCCCTTCTCTCTCCCTCTCCCCCTTCTATCCCTCTTCCCCTTCTATCCCTCTCCCCCCTTCTCTCTCCCTCTCTTCTATCCCTCTCCCCTTCTCTCTCTCCCCCCACTTCTCTCCCCCCTGTTCTCCCCCCACCTGTTCTCCCCCCACCTGTTCTCTCGCCCGCCACCTGTTCTCTCTCCCCTCACCTGTTCTCTCCCCCCCACCTGTTCTCTCCCCCCCAACCTGTTCTCTCTCTCCCCCCACCTGCTCTCTCTCCCCCCCACCTGTTCTCTCTCCCCCCCACCTGTTCTCTCCCCCCCACCTGTTCTCTCCCCCCCACCTGTTCTCTCTCTCCCCCCACCACCTGTTCTGTCTCTCCCCCCCCACCTGTTCTCTCCCCCCCCCCACCTGTTCTCTCCCTCTCTCTCATTCTTCTGCCTCCAGTTCTCTCTCTCCCTTTGCCCTCTGGCTTCCAGATCTGGATGTGTGACTCAGGTTCTGCTTTGTCAACTCCGTGTCTCCCTCCTCCTTGCAGCCTGAAAGTTTCCTCTCAGTTCAGTCATTTCACTAGAAGACTTTTTTTAGAAAAGAAATCCTCTGGGCCATTATGCACATCTTACTGTGGTCGAGGCCAGCCATTTCCCCCTTATCTTACTGCTCTGTTTTCTCTGTTTCTTGTCTGTCTTCCTCCTAGTCTGCAGCCCCGTCCCCATCTGTGTCTGTCTGCCTGTCTCGGTGACGCTGGTGTTTCTGTTCCGTCTTGTAACTGTGTCTTCTCTCTGTCTGCCCCCCCTTCCCGCTGGTCCATGCTTCCCTCCCCTGCCGGCGCCCACGCCCTTCTCCTCATGCACCCGGCCTCGTCTCTGTAGTCTCTGCACTTGTCTCCCATTAAGGTCCCGTCCATGGGGGGGCGGAAGCGGGAGCGCAAGGCTGCCGTCGAGGAGGACACCTCCCTGTCAGAGAGTGACGGGCCCTGCCACCCCGACGGGGACGAGGAGGAGAGCACGGCCCTCAGCATCAACGAGGAGATGCAGCGCATGCTGAACCAGCTGTGAGTCCCGCAGGCCCCTCGCCGCCCCGCCCCCGAGGCCGGAGCCCCGCCCAGCAGCCCCTCCCTGCCGCCCGCCCTGACGCCGGGGCTCCCTGTCTCTAGGAGGGAGTATGATTTTGAGGACGACTGTGACAGCCTGACTTGGGAGGAGACCGAGGAGACCCTGCTGCTCTGGGAGGACTTCTCGGGCTATGCCTTGGCTGCTGCAGAGGCCCCGGGAGAGGTAACCGCCCTCCCGGCCGCAGGGTCCCGGCTCCTCCTCTCCGGGCGCCAGGCCGTCTCCTCCCCGCCCACCGTCCACGCCGTGCTCTGTCTTCCCTTTGTGGCCACCCTCCGTCACCTGCTTCTCCCTGGTCCTTTGTCCTCGTCCCCTCTCTCTCCGGCTTCCTTTAACCTGACTCACTCTCTCCCTCGCCTTGCCCTGTGGTGCCCCGTCCCACCCCTCCCATCTGGCCTCCCCCTGCTTCCCTTTCCTCTCCAGCAGCCGGAAGACAGTTTGGAGAAGGTGATTAAAGATACTGAGTCCCTGTTCAAAACCCGGGAGAAAGAATATCAGGAAACCATTGACCAGATAGAGGTAAGGCCGTGCGCTGAAGCCGAGGGGCCCAGGCTCCCGGTGGGTCGCAGGTGCAATGGCCTCACCCCTGCGGGACCCCAGACACCAGGGCCTCCCCATTTCTTCCTGACGGGGGCGGAGTGATCTCCCCACTGTAGCACCTCCGGTGGGTCCTTAAGACCTCAGGCTGGGGAGGGAGGCCGACAGATGTGGGTTCAAACCTCAGCTCTGTCACTTACTTCCACTCTGACTTTTAACAGGCCTCTTTTCTCTGAGCATGCTTCTTTATTTATACAGTGGGGTTCTTACTAATACCTCCCTCAGGGTTGTTTGAAGGTCAAGTGAAGTAAGGCCCAGGCAGAGCGTGGGGCAGCGTCTGTCTCGTCGTCAGCACAGCGTATGGTCGTTGCTTTATCATCATTGCTGTTGTTATTGTTAGTGCTGTGGTGAAGCCCACGCGGATGGACTTGAACTTTGCTGCTGTCGCGGCTCAACCTTTGAGCCAGTGGGGAAACCTCCATTCCTATTCCCTAGCCTTGAGGAACCTTCTAGAGATGCGAGTGGAACTGGTGCTTCAACTTAAACTCTAGGCCTCTGGGGCGGTGGGAAGGATTTGTGGCACCTGGGAGGAGGGCCTGTGGGACGAGGCTTGCGTGCGCGTGCGATTCTCGTGAGCCCTCCTGCCCGAGCGAGCGTGAGAGGGTCCTTGCCATGCACTCTGACTTGGGGATGAGGCTGGGGGCCTCTCTCCGAGCCCACTGCCCTCACAGCGGCAGTGGAAGTTGAGGAATTATTTTCCTACATCCTCGTTCCCCCAGCGCACATTAGCCGGCCCTTCTCCTTTCAGCAAAACCTGCTTTCATTTTTTTTGCCCGGGCAGACAGGTGCTCACTTTTAAAGGCACTGCTGGGGACTTCCCTGGCAGTCACATGGTTAAGACTCCACACTTCCACTGCAGGGGGCGCGGGTTCGCCCCCAGTTCGATCCCCCCCCCAAGTCCCGCATGCCATGTGGCCAAAAAAAAAAGAAAAGAAAGACACAGCCAGCTGTGCGCCACTAGCTGAGGAGCTGGGAGGGGGAACTGCACTCTGCTCTCCCGTTTACACCATCCCACTGTCCTCCTCCTCCCTACGCCTAGAATGGCATGATGGGAGGTGTCAGCGGGGCGGACACGGTGGTGGTGGCTGCAGTGTTGCTTCTGGACATCCAAATGGGACACCTGAGGTCCTTCAACTCAGTGACCTTTGATCTCTCAGGGGCCCTGGGATGGAGGCAAGGACCATTTCCACCACTGGATGGTGAGACCAAGGCCCAGGTGGAGGGTGGGCGGGAATTCTTTCCCCCACCCCTTCCCCTCCATCTGCTCCCAGCCTCACCCCTCCGCCCTGCCCCGCTGCCAGCGTGCACGGGGTTTGCAGTGTGGCTTTTGGGGTCGTCTCCTTCCTGCAGCCCTGCTCTGAGGGGCTGTGTAGAGACTGGTGGCCGTCCTAGCCTCGTATTCTGCTGGAATACGTTTGGTTCGTTCCCTTGTTCCCTGCCCCGCTGAGCGATGGGCTCCAGAGCCCACCCCTCCTCTTTAATACCGGGGGGCTCTCCTGAGGTGTAGGGATTGGGGTGTAGGTGGCAGCCAGTCTGGACAAGAGCTGGCGGCACCGTATTTCCCTCCTGGACTGAACAGTCAGTGCGTCCTGCCCCTGCACATGCTCTTGCTGCTGGGCCCCGGCTGGGATCCCAGCTCTGGAACCAAGGCTGGAGTTTGAGCCGTGCTCACTAGGGCTTCTGATCCACCTGGGCTGCCGTCTCTGTGTCTGGCTCTGTGACTATTTTCTTTTCTCTCCGAGTTTCGCATCCTCTCTGCCCAGTTCAGACCGTTCACAGGTGGCTTCCCGCCCTTTCTCTTTGCTCTCAAGCAGTCAAGCACGTCACCTCCGAGCAGTTTCTCTGCCTCCCCTTGTGCCCAGAACAGAGAGAGGCAGCACACTGTCTGTGGCCAGATCTTTCACCGCCTCTGCGCCTGGCTCTCAGCTCTTACCTCTGAGCCTGTGGCGCAGAGGCGGGGTCTGGGAGGGAGACTGCGTGCCCTCGACTCTGGGCCACACGTCATGTCACGCATGACGTGTCTTGAGTCGGGCTACATCTCAGAGCCCGTCGGACATTCAGCGAGGCAGGCAGTCCTTCCGTTCATCTCTGAAAAGGACTTACAAGTGAGAAAAGCAATGAGAGGAAATAGGTGGTAAGAGAGCAGAGTGCCTTTCAACAGGGCCCAGCCGGCCTCTGGGCCATGAGTCTCGTGGACGCTACTTGAAGTTAACTAATGACTCTGCCGTCGAGGTGTGGGGTGTGCACGCAGGGATGAGTAGGCCCCGTGGCCAGCCCTGCCAGGAGCTCCCAGCTTGCAGAGGGGGACAGGCTGGGGGGACAGCGCTGTGTGGGGAGTGAGGACTGGAGCAGGCCCCGGGGGGGCCCCAGGAAGGGGCAAGGTCATCCCCACGTGCTGCCCACGCACTCAGGAACATCCGTTCCTCACGGCTCTCGTTGGGAGTCTGTTCCGAGAGTGCAGGCCCAGAGCAGATCGCTTCGTGAAAGCCTCTGTGGGAGAGACTCCCGGGGAAACTAGAAGGAATGATGGGGTATCGGGCACCTTCTGCCTTGAGCTGGTTTAGTTTAAAATCTGAGTCCTTCACTTGCACTACGGCTGCCTGTGCCCCGCCCGGGGTGCTTGGCAGTTAGCCTCCGGGGGGCGGGGGACAGGCCCTGCTGACCCGGCGGCCCTGCCCTGCCCCCGCCACAGCTGGAGCTGGCCACGGCCAAGAATGACATGAACCGGCACCTGCACGAGTACATGGAGATGTGCAGCATGAAGCGGGGCCTGGACGTGCAGATGGAGACCTGCCGCCGGCTCATCACCCAGTCCGGGGACCGGTAAGGGCCCCGCGGGCACAGGCGGGAGGGGACAGTACCCAGCGCCCCTCACTGGGGAGCCCTGAGACCCTCCGGCAGTGACTCAGGCCCGTCTTGCCGTGGGGCTGCCCGTTGGAGATCGCCTGGTCTGCTCGCCCCAGCCCGGCAGCTCCCTCCCCCTCGGCAGTTGTCCATCCGTGGTTGGACTGCCGAAACCTCCCGATGCGGTTCCCCTGGTTAGAAAGGCAGCTAAAGACTGACAGGGAGCACAAGGGGCAGACTTTTATCTAAAGTCAGCGCCACAATTTGTGCCTTTGACCCTGCGTAAGTTTTTAAAAATCGCAAAACTACTTCATAGACGTGAAGCTGGGGCCACAGAGCCGGTGCCCTCCGGCTCCGGCGGCGTCTCATACTGTGACCTCAGATACTTCTGAACTCAGCCTCTCCGGGTCCCCAAGTTAAAGTGGGGACCATTTCTTACCCCCTTCCCCCCTCCCTTGCCCTGCATCCGCCCTTGCCCTGTGGTCCTCCTGCCCTGCCTGAGATGCTGCCTGCCAGGGGATCAGGCCAGGGGTGGCGGGGCGTGCCGGCCTTGTCAGGACTCCTCCCGCCCCGAGGTTACAGCTGACCCGCCCCGAGGTTACAGCTGACGCTCTTTTCTAGAAAGTCTCCTGCTTTCACTGCGGCCCCGCTTAGCGACCTGCCGCCCCCGCCGCCGCCAAGCGAGGCTGAGGACTCCGATCGCGATGTCTCATCCGACGGCGCCGTGAGATAGGGGCCTCCTCGGCCCGCTGGGACTCACCGAGGCAGGGGGCTGGGTGGTTCCCAGAAGGGAACGCGTTTGTCCTGCAGCACCGAGCCCGGCCCCGGCCACGGGGTGCTCCTCCCCAGCCTCCCCCCTTGGTCCTTGGCCTCTCTAGGGGTCTGGGGTGTCTGGAGCGAGGCTTGGCCTGCCCTTCCCGGGCGACCCCCTGCACAGCCGGCTCCCCTGCCTTCCTGCGTGGGTGAATGCTACTTCCCATCTTTAACACGCTGCCCGAGCGCTCGTGGCCCCTCACCTCCCCACTGAGTAAGGAACATGATGGATTGTCCTTCCTGCCGTCCCTGTGGCCTCGAGCCAGCTGGCCGTCTTGATTCTGTACTGGTGCTAACTGGCGTGGGCACTGGTATGAGGGGGATTAGGCTGGACGTTCTGTGGCTCGTGCACCAGAGAGGGCTTCCCTCCGTGTCACAAGCGGAGGGAGTGGGCCCGGGCAGGGCGCTCTGTCCTCCCTCTTGTCCGAGTGCTCACGGCCGTGCCGGCCGACAGCAGTGACGTGGCTGTGAGCCTTCCCTGGTGGAGGTGCCGCGCGTCGCAGGGGCCCTAGTGCGTCCGGTGCCGGCGGCTTCTGGGTCTGACCGGGTGCGGCGTCAGTGTCGTGGAGGGAGACAGAAGCCCCTGCTTGTTTCCCAGTCACCGCCCGGTGACAGAAAGGTGAAGCTGTGTGTGTGTGTGGGGGGGGGGCGTGTGTGTGCACACGAGCATGTATGGGCGCATGTGCCCTCAGGGTCCCAGTTTCTTCAAGCATCAGCTGCAGGTGTGTCTCCTCCGTGTCTGTCACACACTGAGACGAACCGGCTGAGTGAGATGTCCTGGACTCGGAAAAGCTTGGTGAACTGGGGCTACGAGACCGAGGGTCCCTCGTTGTCGCCGCCTGAGGCGGGCTGGGCTGAGCCGATGTTTGTGTGGAATCTAATGACAATGAAACTGGCGACTGTTTATTGAACACGTCTGTGTCACTGTTTCCAGCACTTTCTGGTCTGGGGGTGGTTATGCAGTCCTCTGCAGAGTGCGCTAGTTATCACTTTAAAAACATGCAGGTGCAAGGCAGGTGCGGAGATTGTAGGTAACCTGCCCAAGGTAACGGTGCCTCGAGTGGCACGGCCACGGCCTCAGCCCTGGTTCCCGGCACCAGCTCTGTGCTTCTACCGCCAAAGCCACGTGCATCCACAGGTGACAGATGACATGGGAGCACAGCCATCCCCACCGTTCCCGTGGTCCAGCCTACTGTAACCCCTCCGGTGACACTAGGGCACCCACCCAGCTGCACTGCTGGTGATCACCGGGGCACTGAGACTTGCAGCCACTGGGCAGAGCTGGGGTCTGCACCCGGCAGGCTGGCCGTGCTCCATGCTGCTGCAGAGGTCAGCCAACTGGCCAGAGGCCAGGCACACTGTGCCCTGACTTCCTGTGCCAGTGTCACCCTCGGGGAGCTGCAGACAGAACGGCATCTGGATACGTGGAGCCAGACCATTCCTGGGCTCAGCCACAGCCATCGGAAGCACAGCGAGTCCCCGTGGCACCCAAAGGCCTCAGAGAGGAATCAAGGTGACCTGAGGACACGTGGCTCTTCAGGGGAGCAGTGTCCGCCCTGGGGCGGGGCTCCTGCCTGGTTGGGTGGTCTCAGCAAGATGCAGTTCTCCTTGGCCCCAGCCCAGCTCCCGTCCCCTTTATCCTAGATCCTGGAGCAAGACAGAACAGTAGCCTGGGTGCAGTGTACTTTATTGATGGTACATGACAAGGTAGGGCTCCCTAAGCCCCTCCTCCCCTTCCTCAGGGGGTCTGGGATGGAAACCGCATGGAGGTCGGGAGATTCTCAAGTGTGTTGGAGGACGGAGTTGGGGCAAGGACTCCCCAGCAGCGGAGGACCTCTCTCTTCCTCTTGTGTTCCTGCTGGGGCTGGTGGTCCAGGGACTCTTACTCCTTGGAGGCCATGTGGACCATGAGGTCCACCACCCTGTTGCTGTAGCCAAATTCATTGTCGTACCTGGAAGAAGAGGGAGTTAAGGGTTGTTTTCCCGAGTCGGCCACCAGGGGGCAGCAGACTCAGTGCCACTCTGGCGCACCAACTCCCACACCACCCCAGCCACACACCAGGAAATGAGCTTGACAAAGTGGTCGTTGAGGGCGATGCCAGCCCCAGCATCGAAGGTAGAAGAGTGGGTGTCACTGTTGAAGTCACAGGAGACAACCTAGGGAGGGAGAGGGCCAAGAATAGAACCCAGTCTTGCTCACTGGGGCCACGTGGACACCAAGTTCCCTGACCCGTCAGTACCTGGTCCTCAGTGTAGCCCAGGATGCCCTTGAGGGGCCCTTCGGACGCTTGCTTCACCACCTTCTTGATGTCCTCGTATTTGGCCTGAGGACGTAAACACAGGCGGTCATTCAAGCTCCAGTCTTGCAAGCCCCAGCCCACCAAGGCTGCTCCAGCCGGAACTTACAGGTTTCTCCAGGCGGCAGGTCAGATCCACGACGGACACATTGGGGGTGGGGACACGGAAAGCCATGCCAGTGAGCTTCCTGTAGACACAAGGAAGCAGAGTCGGCACCAGGCGTCCCGGATCCCCGGGTCCCCAGGGCAGAAAAGCAGCAGCGAGTCTCACCCGTTCAGCTCAGGGATGACCTTGCCCACAGCCTTGGCAGCACCAGTGGAAGCAGGGATGATGTTCTGGGCAGCGCCTCGGCCATCACGCCACAGCTTCCCAGAGGGGCCATCCACGGTCTTCTGGGTGGCAGTGATGGCATGGACCGTCGTCTGGAGACAGGAGGGGGCGTGAAGGCCCTGCCTAGTGCTCACCATGCCACCCCTTCCCCCTCCCTCCTCCTGAGGGAAGAAGTGACCCGAGCAGATCCCTTGGAACCCCGGATGCCCCTCAGCCCCTCAGCCCAGGGCCATGCTCTGGGAGGGAGAAGGGTCCCACCCTGGGTGTGGACTGAATGTGCCCTGGCAAGCCCCGCATCACTCATACCATGAGTCCCTCCACGATGCCAAAGTGGTCATGGATGACCTTGGCCAGGGGGGCCAAGCAGTTGGTGGTGCAGGAGGCATTGCTGGAAAGAGGGAGGCAGGTCAGGGGCACGCCCCTCGCGTAACACGCAGCGCGATCTGCCCACTTCTCCGCATGCTCACCTGACGATCTTGAGGTGGTTGTCATACTTCTCATGGTTCACGCCCATGACGAACATGGGGGCATCGGCGGAAGGGGCAGAGATGATGACCCTCTTGGCTCCACCCTTCAAGTGAGCCTGCGGCAGAGGAGCACTTACAAACCCAGGCTCCCCCTTCCCGGCCTAGGTCCGCCCCACCCAATCTTCCTGGCACACCAAAGCCCGGGGTCCCCTCCTCTCCCGCCTCCCTGTGGCTCACCCCGGCCTTCTCCATGGTGGTGAAGACGCCGGTGGACTCCACCACGTACTCAGCGCCAGCATCACCCCATTTGATGTTGGCGGGATCTCGCCTACAAGGGAAGACAGGACAAAGCTCAGGGCCATGGGCTGCCACGGACCCAAGGAGGTCACCCCATTCCAGCACCTCCTCCAAGGCAAACTTCTTCCTGTTCCGTCTCCCACACTTACTCCTGGAAGATGGTGATGGCCTTTCCATTGATGACAAGCTTCCCGTTCTCAGCCTTGACTGTGCCATGGAACTTGCCGTGGGTGGAATCATACTGGAACATGTAGACCTGGGGGGACGAGGGAGGGCATCAGGGGGCCGCGCCTCAGCCGGGCTCTGCTCCCCGCCACCGGCATGGGTGGCACTCACCATGTAGTGAAGGTCAATGAAGGGGTCATTGATGGCGACAATGTCCACTTTGCCAGAGTTAAAAGCAGCCCTGGTGACCAGGCGCCCAATACGGCCAAATCTGAGGAGGACAACAGGTGAGAAGACATGAGAAGGGAGGAGAGAGTCCTCCTGGGTATGCAAGCAGCCCCAGGCCCACTCACCCTCTTTCAGAGGGAAGAGGATGCCACTTTGCTACCACCAGAAAAGTCCCAGGAGAGCTCACTTCACCTTCCTAAGCAACTCTGCCAGGCCAGCCTGGCTTCCCAGCACGGCCACAAAGTGAAGGCTCACATCCTGCCCAAGAGGTGATTAGGCTCAAAGACTTGCCCACCCATCTGAAATCTGTTGAGGAGCAACAGGGTAGGGTGGTGCGCTGCTGCTGCCACCTACAGTCTGGGCACGTGACAGGCACATGGCACTCATCTGACTGTAAATGCTTGTTCCTGCCTGGCCCAGCTTCGGGCTACACCCTCTAGAGAGCAAAGACCTGTACACTCAGCATCACCAAGCTCAAAGGGCAAGAGCAAAGGTCAGAAGTGAACTGGCCAGGGGAAACCCACCCCTTCCCCAAGTCCCTCCTACAAAAGGTAAAGAGGGAAAAGGAATGGTTTCTCAACCCCTAATCCCAGCACTCTGATTTGCTTAGTACTTGTCCTTCCTAGCTCTTTCCCAAAAACCAGGAGTGGGAGCAACAGACGTTTGGGTGTGGGGAGGGCAGGGGGAGGAGGTGGAAAAGAGCAGAAGCCCAGGACCCCAGCTGCAGAAAGGTCAGGCAGCTATATTTAACCCCAGCTTAGGGTGGAGTGGGGATCTGGTTTCTGGAAGACGGGATGGGGAGAAGGGCAGGATGCCTGAGGCTCACAGACACCTAATCCCTCCTGGTGACCTTTACAGCCTGGCCCTTAGGGTTGGGTCACCTCTACGCATGGATGGAAGAAATAAGCTTCGAGGAGAGCCGCTGTGAAGACAGGGGCTGCAGCTCCGGGAGCCATTTTGTGGTGGAAAATTTCTAAGTACCCATGACTCAGCTCCCCCAGCATGGCGCCAAGCCACGGCTACCACACCTCTACGGAAAAAGGAAAGGAAAAAAACCCCAACACAACACAAGACCACCCCCATAAACCCACGTTTCTGATTCATCAGATAACCATCTAGGAAAAGCGTCCTATCATCCCTGGGGGGAAATGTGGCTAGCGGTTTAAGGGATGGTCAGAGTTGAGGTCTAGTTGAACAAGAACGGGAAAGCCTGGCCTCACCTGGCTTAAGGGATAAAGGCGACTCCACCCCACGAGACAGGGGTAGGAGGGTCAGTTATAGGCAAGGAAGGAGGAAGGCTGAAGGGCTAAGGAAGGTTTCCTAACGGGCGGTTCATTCATTTCCTTCCTAGTTGCAACATGGCGGCTGGTTACCGCAGATGACCAACAGCCCCCACCCCCCCGCCCCCAGCTGGTTCTGCGCGCAGCTGTGCCTCCTGCATCCCGGGGCTGCGCCCGGCCGGGGGCACGGGCTGCAGGTGGGGGACCGGCTCCTCCCCAGCACGTGACCGCGAAGGGCGCGAAATGAAAGAAAGGGCCCGAGTTGGAAGATTAGAGGATGGGTCCACATCAAGAATCGGAGACTCCTGGGTATCTGCCGCAGGCGGAGTGGAAGGCTCCGCAGAGGCGGAGTTAACAGGAGGCGCAACAGCCGGGGATGGGGGACACGAGGCCTTGCGAGGGCCTCCTCCAGGTCTGAGCACCGACCTTGAGCTCTCCTTGGGGGGCGGTACGACCACCCCCATCCAGGTCCCCCACGCGCTGGCAGAGACCCGGTAGGGCAAGACCCACAGACGCAATTCGGTGGGAAGCGCAGGACTTACTGCCCCACCCCGCGCCACCCCGCAACTCACCCGTTCACTCCGACCTTCACCATCTTGTCTCCGGGACGCAGCTGCAGACAGAGGGAGGTGAGCATTAGAACGCGCGGCGAAGCGGTTGGAGTCCGGCGCTGCCCTCCCCGCCCCTCCCCCAGGCCTCCATCCCGGACCTGCGCTTCCGCACGTCCTTCCTCCCGCCCCTGCAATGCGGGGGCCCCGCGACCCGGACCCCGGCCTCCTCAGCCGCACCCCCGGCCCGCGCACACCCCTTGTCCCTTTCGGGGCCATCCCCGAGCCCTTTGTGGACCCTCTCCGCCAGGCTTTACCTGGCACTGCACACAACACACGGCTGCCTGTCGAACGGGTAGGAGCAGAGAGCGCAGGGGAAGGCTGCAGCCGGAATTTATAGGGCAGGGGAGGGGCGGGGGCGTGGTGACGCAGGCCCGCCTAGCCCAGTCCCAGCCCCCGGGTGCGGAGGCATGAGCTACGTGCGCCCGTAAAGTCGCGAGTAGTCGGCCCCCCGCTTCTTTTGGACCAGCCTGGTTCTTCAAATGTGCAGGCACCGCGCGTGTGGGCTGAGGGAGAGGGGGAGGGGACCGAGACTGGCCCAAAGGAGGAGGGGACCGGTGATGGTGCTTGGCGGGGATTGGGGGCGGGGGGTTACTGCGGGATTCTGTGGACTCGGGGCCGTGGGCCCTGGTGAGAACTGAGGGATGCTGCACGGATGTAACGGGAGAACTTGGGGAGCCGGTTAGATAGGGAATTGGACCCGGAGCCAGGGACGGCTCGCGGCTGCAGGGTCCCCCTTCCTCCTCCTCCCCGCCCCCGCTCCCCTACTTTCAAAGGCTGAGAGGCGGGAAGGCTGAGGAACTTCTCGAGGCTCTTCGGTAGTGACACTGGAACAGCAGAGGAAAAGGCTCGGGAGGGCCTCCCGCAGGACCCTGCCCAGTCCTCCTTCCCCCTCCCCCTCCCCCCCTCCAACGGCCCGGATTCTGGGCCGGGGGCCGGGGCTGGGCCCTGGGCTGTAGGGGCCTGGAGAGGAAGGAGGCTCCGGAGGAGGCATGAGGGGGAGGGGTCTGCACTGAAGGTCACGATGTCCTGCGGCGCAGGCAGCCTGGAGACCTGAGAATCGAGGCAGACAAACCAGGCCCTGTGCGCACCAGCTGCTCTCCCCTAGGCCCGGGGTGGGGCCCCGGGGCGGGATAGCATCGCTGCTGGGGGCTGGCCCGGTAGAGGGCCGGAGGCCTCCCACAAATTCTCTCCTGGGAAGCCTGAGGGCTGTGCCGCCCCCGCTGGAAGACAATGCCTCTTTCACCCTGTCCAGCCCGTCCAGCCCTGGGCCGAGAGCAGGACGCTAGGGCGGAAGTCCCTCCCCATCCTGGGACGTGCAGGCCAGCCCTGCAGCCAGGGCCTCCCCTTCACTGGCTGCGTCCAGGGGATGTTGGGGGCAGGGTGAGGAGTCCAGAAGAGGAAAAATATTGGGAGGTCTTGGGCATATGGTGGGAACAGGCCCCCAGCCCCTTCCCACACGTGATGTGGAGGAAGGGATCCATTCCTCTCCAAGACCCGTCAGTCAGAAGCTGGCACTGTGCTGGGTTTGTAAGCTGAGGATGGAGGAAGGGCTGGTTCTGAGGACTTGAAGGGTTGAGGATTTAGAGGGGGGTGGGGTGGGATGGACATTGCCCATCAGCAGGTGCTGGGGGACAGAATTGGGGCCTCTTTGCTGGCCCAGCGTAACCTGAGACCAGCCCCCTTTTCCAGCTGAAAAGCCTGTGGCTAAGTTTAGCCCCGCACGGTGACAACCTTTGCTTAAAAGGCAGAGAGCACTGCCCTGCACCCCGACTCCAGCCCGTGCCTTGCCTTTCTGGGACTGCCCTCCCTCTTGGGGCCCCAGACCCAAGGCTGGCTGTGGCTGGCAGCCATCTGCATGGCCCATGGCCAGACTTCTGCAGGAGCAGGAAGAGCAGGGCCACGGGGCAGCTAAGGTGGGGGAGGCGGGAAGCGCCGCACTGAGGGGTCTGCTGGGTAAGTGGAGGGGAGACGCCACCTCCTCAGGCTCCACCAGGACGGCAGCGCCTTCCCTGACAAGGGCCTTAGGAGCCCCTCCACCCTCCTGTGCTACCCAAAGCACGTCCCCCTTTGCCGCGTGCTTGTCATTTCTCATTACTGTCCTTTGCTGAAAAGGGAGCTCAGTGCTCCGAGAGCACGACTGACTGATGCAGTGTGCTGTTGTCATGACAGCAAAGACACCACTGTAGCCATGACAGCAGCCTCACTGCCTCCAGTTCAGGTGATTCAGCAGAGAGGAACTGGGGAGTAGGAGGGGGTGGACGGGGCCTGCATCTGAGGGGCTGACTTGCTGCAGACCCTGTAACGTGGTGAGGAATCCCTGGGAGACAGTCCCCAGAGACACTGTCTAGAGCTGACGGGGAATCATGACCTGATCTCCCATCAGCCTGGCCAGGTCAGTCACCTGTCTTTAGAGATGGGGTCAGGGGCACGAGTCGGGGTGAGGGCAGGACAGAAGCCAGCCCTTGCTGGAGAGGAGGGTTTCTCAACTTCAGCTTCACTGACATTTTGGGCCGGAGCATTTTCTGTGGTGGGATCTGTCCTGTGCATTGTAGGATATTTAGCAACATCCCTGGCCTCAGCCCCCTAGCTGCTGGTAGCACCCCTCCC
The DNA here is from genome assembly GCF_964374135.1 of Grampus griseus. Lineage (NCBI taxonomy): Eukaryota > Metazoa > Chordata > Mammalia > Artiodactyla > Delphinidae > Grampus > Grampus griseus. The sequence continues at coordinate 6,028,522 of NC_139005.1, read as the reverse complement.
TGCTGGGTTGTGACCACAAAAATAGTCTCTAGATGTTGCCAACTGTCCCCTGCAGGGCAAAATTGCCCCCAGATTGAGAAGTGTGGATCTGGAGTCTAGACGCTGCCTAATTCTGCACAGCGGAGCAATCCTGCCACGCGTGCAGGGTGGGGAGGTCGAGAGGGAAAGATGAGGCACTGAGGGGGCGTGAAACTCAGCAGATGCTGGACGGGCCCCAGACTCCTGGGCTCATCATCTTCTGGATCAATAACCCTCTATCTGCTGCCTGCCTCTGGGCTAAGGAGAAAGGTGAAACAAAGATGAGCTTAGGAAAAACCTCTAAAAGTATATAAAAACGTTTATTCATTGGAAAACTAGGAAACTGGCAAATGTATATTCCAAGGAAAGCAGCTCAACTCAGTTCAGTTAGGCTAGTTTAAGAGCAAAGCCGTCTGTTACAAAGACCATTTATGCATTAAAAAAACAAGGAGACAGGCAAACAAGTATTTTACAAGGGGAACAGAATTCAAGGTCACTCCACAAGACACCAGCACAGCAGGGTTGGGAACAGGCAAGGCTGCCCCTAGGACCTGTGCCTGTGAGCAGATGCTCGGCGGCGGATGGGGGTGGTTTTCTTGGGTGTCTCATCTTCTGTCATCTCTGCTAACGGTTCTATTCAAAGAATTGGGGGAATAAGAAAAAGCTGAGTCACAAAGATGGTGAAACAGAGGTCTCAGAGAACAAATGGGACAGTCCCAGGCCACACTGCACAGGGAGGAAGAGGACCTTGGGGGCAGGGGGCCTATGCAGCAGGACCCCATCAAAGCCAGCCTCCCCCCCGCCCCCCCGAGCTATGCTTCTTCTGGGCTCGGTGTGGAAGGAAGCACCGTACCTTCCTCGCTGGACTCATCACTTGAGAAGACGATTCTGAGTTTCTTTCTTGAAACTTGCCGCTGGGTGTCTGGATGCCATCGGGTAGTACGGCGGGGCTCAGGTGTGACAAAGTCACTGTGTGACGCTGCAGAAGCCAGACGCCGGTGTCTAGAGACTAGAAAAGGCAGAGGCATGAGTCCAAAAAGGAAAGACAAAAGGAACCTCTATCTGAGAGGAGGGCCCCGCCTGGTCTGTCCCGCGAGGGGCTGCCTCACGTACCAGCAGGCTGTTTCCTGGCTGATGGGGCTCTCTGGCTACCCGCTTGGCCAATCTCAAGTTCCTCTATTGCATCCAAACCTCTGGTGTGACAGGCCCGAAGCTTCTGCTCGAATTCATCTATTACAGCCTGGAGGCAAAAAGAGGTGAAAAGCAGGCCTGGAAATATAGTTATTTCTATGATTAAAAAGAAACAAGTTGGGGCTTCCCTGGTGGTGCAGTGGTTAAGAATCTGCCTGGGAGCTTCCCTGGTGGCGCAGTGGTTGAGAGTCCGCCTGCCGATGCAGGGGACACGGATTCATGCCCTGGTCCGGGAAGATCCCACATGCCGTGGAATGGCTGGGCCCGTGAGCCATGGCCGCTGAGCCTGTGCGTCCGCAACGGGAGAGGCCACAACAGTGAGAGGCCCGCGTACCGCAAAAAAAAAAAAAAAAAATAAAGAATCTGCCTGCCAATGCAGGGGACAGGGTTCAAGCCCTGGTCCGGGAAGATCCCACATGCCATGGAACAACTAAGTCCATGTGCCACAACTACTGAGTCTGCACTCTAGAGCCTGTGAGCCACAACTACTGAGCCCGTGTGCCACAACTACTGAAGCCCGCACACCTAGAGCCCAGGCTCCGCAACAAGAGAAGCCACCGCAATGAGAAGCCCACGCACTGCAACGAAGAGCAGCCCCCGCTCGCCGCAACTAGAGAAAGCCCGCGCACAGCAACGAAGACCCAACGCAGCCAAAAAAAAAAAAAAAAAAAAACACAAGTCCGTGAAAAGACATGGAGGAAGCTTAAACGCATATCACTGGATGAAAGAACACAACTGAGAAAAGCATATACCGTGTGGGTGCGATGATATGACACCCTGCGAAAGGCGAAGCTGTGGCAACAGTAAACAGACCAGTGGCTGCCAGGGCTTCGGGGAGGTGGGGTGAACAGGGGAGCAGAGGATGCTCAGAGCAGGGAATCTACTCTGAATGTCGCACAGCAGTGGGCACAGGTCACAATACATTCTAAACCCTCAGCGCGCACATCACCGAGAGTGAACCCTCCCGGAAACCACGCTCTCTGGGCGATGGTGATGTGTCCAGGCAGGTTCATGGATGTCCTGCTCTAGCCTCTGGCGGGGATGCCGGTAACCGGGGAGGCTGTGAGGCTGTGCCTGCCTGGGGGCAGGGGGCACATGGGGGAACTCTATATTTTACTCAATTTTGCTTTGAACCTGAAACTGCCCTCAGTAAAGTCTACTAAAGAAAAGAAAAAAGAGAAACAAAGAATCAGGAATTGGAGACAGAAAGATCTGGTCTCAGGTCACTCTGGTTACTTGGTTGCAATCAGCTGGGGCTAAGTCAGAAATCCAGAGCCTCAGAACAGCGGAATGAACTGCGGCTGGAATGCGGGCGGGCACCGCTCACCTTGCCCTCGGGCTTGGCTCCACGCCGCAACTTGCCCACAGCGGACAAAAAGGCGCTGAAGATGGACTCGTCTGACAGTTTATCTCCAAAGCAGTCAAAGTTTTCCAGCATCTTGCGGAGACCCCGCTCTGTGAGGGGCAGCTGTGACACGCAGTAGGCCAGGTCCCGGTACTGGCGCTCGGTCCTGTGGGCGGGATGGCTCTGTGAGGAGCAGTGGGACCCAGGAGGGAAAGGCCTCCTTCCTCATCAGCCTCCCACAGCCCCGGGGAGGCCCCTGGGTGGGAGGGCTCTTTCCCTCTCGCCACAAAGAGCCCTCAAGGCAGGCAGCGTACTGGGCCGTGCGGAACCGCTGACACAGCTTCTCCACCAGGCTCTCGGTCTGCTTGTCCTTGGTGATGTAGCAAAGGAGCTGCCTGCAGGAGGGGAGATGCGGATGTGCCGTCTCCGGGGGCAGCTCCGAACCCACCCACTGCCAACACCAACCCCGTACCCTCCCCAGCACCAGCCTTCTGTCATCCTCCTGACTCCGTAGCAGGCTCTTCTCTGCCGCAACCCATGCCCAGGCCTGTACCTCCTGCCCTCTCTCACGCCTCAGGGAAGGGCCCACCCCACCCTCCTGAGGAATTTCACTGTGACGCAATTTATAACAAAAGCAGCTGCTGTCCAGTGTCAGGACTTTTGCCTTATTGAATCTTTTCAAGAACTAATAAAGGGGAAGTATTTCTGGCCTCATTTTACACAGGAGGAACAGGCACAGAGAGGTGGTTATTGCTGAAGTCCACAGGCTAAAGAGTAGCAGAGCCAGAAATCACATACAGGTTTGTCTGATTCCTAAGGCTGCTCTACAATGGAAAACGTGCCCCAAGGCCCAGGGAACTGTACTTCATGATGGTGTGGAAAGGCTCCTCCTCCACTCCTCCCTCAGGGGCTGACAGGCGGCTGATGATATCTGGAAGGAGGTTATAGATCGCATTGCCCTGTGAGAGAGAGAGAGTCATATCAAAGAGACGAGGTGACCTGCATGTTCCCCTGGCAGCAAGCTCTAAGCTGCCCCCCACCTCTCACCTTGTGGGAGAGCTCGTTGAAGAAGTTCTTGGCCAGGGCAGCGATCTGAGGGGCAGGGTCGATGAGCAGCACGGCCATCTCGCTCACCTGCCCCTTCACCTTCACCATGTCCTTCAGGATCAGGTGGGTCATCACCAGCCCGGCTGTTTTCCGCACTTGCTGAGCGGGGTCCCGGAGACTAAGAATGAAATCCGAGTCATTAGGACCAAGACCATGGGCTAAAGCTGACGCTGGCAGACAGGCCCTCAGTAGGACTCTATGGCCTCTTCCTAGTGCCATTCTAGAAGCAGTTAGGGGATGTTTAGAGTTGAAAGCTGGGTTTGGGGAAAGAGGCCAAGGCTGTAACCAAGGCTTTAGAGAAGAAACATCAATCCCTTTGGGGCCACACTCAGCCAGGGCCTGCACAGATGTTCAAGGGAACATTAAGGACCAGGGCACAGTTTTGGGGATTCTCACACTGACTTCACCACAGCCTCCAGGGCTGGCAGGGACGGCGAAGGTGCTGTGAGGTGTCCCTCACCGAGCATACAGATGAGGTGTCCAGGGGTCCACCAGGTTGGGGAAGCGGATGGCCAGATCCCCAGTAGCAATCATGAGGTTAGATCGAACGATGGGGAGCGAAGACTTTTCTAGCATGGTGAACAGAAGACGAAGCTGGGAGTCACAGAAAGTGGCACTAGGGGCAAAGAGAGGATCATCAGGGAAACCATACCATCCCCCATCCTCCTGGAGAAGGTGATGCCCACCCCAGGGCCTACCTGATCATGCAGAACTTGCCGAGGGCAAGTGAAGCAGCTGCAGAGAGCTCTGGGTTGCTATAGAGACCAGGGTTGTTGCAGACTTTAAGCAGAAGTGGAACAAACGCAGCCAGTGTCTGTTTGCCTGGTGAAGGAACAACTCTAGGTTTGGGACAGCCTACCTAGCCAGGGAGAGGGCCACTCAGCAATTCTTCTCACCATCTAGCAGCTCCAGCTCACAGATGCCGCGGATGAGTTCTGCCTCGGTGTCATCAGCTGTAGCCCCAACCAGCCCCATCTCCTCCTCCATGGTGGCCTCAGAGCTTGGATTCTGATGGGAGAGCAGCCAGGTCATGGGTGAGCAGACCGTTTTGATTCCAGCCTACCCTTCATTTCGCACAAATGGATCTGGGGAAAGGCAAATTCTGCAAAACCAGTCACAGGTGTGTCACGTGTATCCAAAGAAGGACTCTTGAATTAAACCGGAAGAGAACTAGGTCCGTTTGTGTTCAAGTTGCCGAAGCACCCCACACCTCTTCTGAATTCCTCCTCAGAAGCACATAACTTCCTAGACACAGTAAACAGACGGGGCCTGCCAGACAATGGTTCAAGGTCACAGAGAAGGGCAGACTTTATCTCACTGCTGCAGGGCTCTGTCACTCATCTGTCTGCCAGACATCACTGCCTCTAGTGGAGAGAACACAAGGTCCCATCAGGTGCTACGCCCAGTCACCAAGGCTGCCGGAAAGGCCCTGGGACTGTGCTAACTAACAAACACTGCCTAGGGCACAGCCTGTGTCTTGTGCCAAGGTCCTTATCTCGATGCTCTGTATTTACCTAAAGCTTTCCTTCCTGGGTGATCCATCTTTGTTCTCACTAATCATTTCCAGAGTAGTTGCAGCAAGGAGGCAGTCTCCATCAGCTCATTTAACAGGAGAGAAGCGGAGATCCCCAGAAGGAAATGTCAAGGACCCGAGGGCCGGAAGCAAATCTGGGAAACGCCTGGGACCCGAACCCAAATGCGCAGGCGTGCCACTCACCTTCTCCTTTGGCTCTTTCGTCTTATGCTCCTGTTCTTCCCGAAGAACTCGGCGCCGACAGAGCTCTCCACTCACTGCCTGCTCCAGATGCACCAGCTGCTGCAGAGCCACATCCCCGGCCAGGGACAGCAGGTTCATCAACAGGAAAGTGGGGAGCACAGGCGTGTCCTCTGCAGGAGGGGGAGCGGGAAAGCACGGAGAAAAAGACAATCAAGTCTCACAGGCCCCCGCCATACTGATGGCCCCCTTGCTCACGCGCTCTACACCCCAGTGAAGAGGCAAGAGCTGGGGGTGGAGGGTGTGGTAGCAGTGACGGGCCCGGCCTGAGTGACAGAAAGGGACAGCGGGGGTTGAGGGGATCGGGAGTGGTTGTAGGAAGTGGTAGTATCAGTGGCTCCCGGCCGGCAGGGACGGCAGCAGAAGCTGGCTGCTGCCCGCGGGCCCACCGACCCTCTTGCCTACTTACTCGTGGCCTCCTGGGGGGTGCTTTTCTCTCCCAGCTTCTCCAGGGCCTGCTTTGCACAGCCCTGCAGCATCCGGGCACAGATCACCTCGGGGCCCTCTGCCAGCTGGTAAATGAGGGTCACTGCCGCCTCCTTGAATGGGATCCAGAGTGGGTCTGGGCAGACAACGCCTGCGCAGCAGAAGGGAGAAGTTGCCACTGCAGACAAAGGCCCAATTCTGCCCGAGGCCCTTCATGGTAGCTCACCTTTCGTGACCGTCTCCTGCAGTCGCTCAAACAAGCAGTGTTCCTGGGGCAGCCGGAAGGGAGGGTGACGTTTGCCCAGAGAAGGCTGTCGAAAGCAGGGAAGACAACGCGGGTGTGTGTTGACGGTGGACAGGAGAATGCCCACTCTCCTTAGTTTGGACGTACCCACCCCACGTACCTTCCTCCTGTCAGAGATGTTGGCAATGGCACGGCACACCTGTTGGGCCAACCTGTAGTCCTGTGGAAGCTTCTCATCCAGCCCTATGCTCACCAGTGTGTCTAAGTTGCTTCCTACAATTTCTGGTTTTCCTCTAGGAGAAGGAAGCCATAGAGTTAAAGCCACTCACGGACCCCTCTGCGTGGGGGACAACACCAAGGGGGTAGGAACTAGCACCCAACTTAGGGCTTCGAGAGCCTTGGAGCGCTACAGAGAGGCTCTGGCATAGGGCTGGCCCCTTGGCATCCCTCTTGCTCTGTTGACCCCACTGTTTCTGCTGCCTGGGGGTAGACTGGTACGGTCACTGTTATTCTCCATTTAGGTGGCTGATGCGTGCACAGAGCTCAGCTGGGCCTGACTGCTATTACTGAAGCAGTCTTTTTTTTTTTTTTTTTTTTAAAGAAGATGTTGGGGGTAGGAGTTTATTAATTAATTAATTTATTTTTGCTGTGTTGGGTCTTCGTTTCTGTGCGAGGGCTTTCTCTAGTTGTGGCAAGCGGGGGTCACTCTTCATCGCAGTGCGCGGGCCTCTCACTATCGTGGCCTCTCTTGTTGCAGAGCACAGGCTCCGGACGCACAGGCTCAGCAGCCATGGCTCACGGGCCCGGCCGCTCCGCGGCATGTGGGATCCTCGCAGACCAGGGCTCAAACCCATGTCCCCTGCATTAGCAGGCAGATTCTCAACCACTGCACCACCAGGGAAGCCCCACTGAAGCAGTCTTAAGAGAACCTTCCCTTCCTCTCTCGTCCTACCGCCTGTCTGGATCTGAGCCTCACCGTGCCATCATCCCGAGAAGCATGACAGAAGAACAGCGCTCCAGAGCAGAGCAGGGCACCTTCTTCGTTGCCCGCTCCCACAGCACTTGGGTCACTGCTGGTTTCAATTCATCCTTCTGCACAAACTCACAGAGCTGAAGAGAAAAGAAAAAGGGCTCAGGCCAAAAAATAACAATTCCCCTGATGCTTGGTCCACCTCCTCTGAAGAGAATATCGAGAACCTAAGTAAGTAAAGGCAATGTTGAGGAGTGGGAGAGGAAGGAGGAGGCTCGAAATGTAAAGTGGGGGCTGGAGAGGTACTTCCATCTCTGTTACTTTTCTGCTTTCATGCCTTCAAATCTACGTTCATGAAGATGACACACTGAAACTGACCTCGAGTTCCTGTGGATCTACAGTCTGGACTACATTCTGGGGATTTCTAGTAGGTTTCTTCCTGTAACCGCTAGCTCAGCATGTCTGAAATGGACGCCATCGTCCTTTCTTGCCTTTTCATTTTGCCAACGGCACCAACACCAACAGTCACATATGCTTCAAACTTCATAGTCACCTAATATTTTATGTATCAGTCACTTAGTCCGACCTATTCTTCCTCTTAAAATTTATCTTCCATTAAAGTGCAATTCTCCAGATTTTCCTCCCACCCCCAAAGTCTAGACCCCTGTCACTGCACATCTACAGCAGCCTCCAGGGACATCCCTGTCCCTAGCCTCTGCTCCAACCAACCTGTATGCTGTGACCTCCCCAGACGTCTGTTTCACCATGCCACAGCTCTGCTCACCATGCAGAGATAGCTCTCCTTTGCCCGCTGCATGGGCTCCTGGCCAGCAGCCACTCTACAAGATCTCGGGCCAAGTGCCACCAGCAGGCTCTTCTTTCCCGCGGTGACGCTCCTCCCAGTGGACGCTGGTACGCAGCACCACCTCTGCCTTCTGTCCCATAATCCAAACCCTTCAAAGCAGCTCTGCCTCACTAAAATGCTGGAGTCCCTGGCTGACAAGGTTCAGGTCCTAGACTCTTGAAAGGCATCCCGGGATCTTCCCGATTTAGTTCCAACCCACATTTCCAGCTTCCTATCTTTTCCAGATGACAGTTTTGAGCCAGAACACAATCGTCTTCATTCTACAACATAGGCAGTGCTCTTTCGTGGCTTTCTGTCTGAAATGTTTTCATTTCTTTTTCATTTCTCTTTAACTCCTTCCTTTCTTTAATTCTCTAAATCCTACTCATCAAGGCCCAAATTAAGTCCTGCCACCTTCAGGAAGCTTTTCCCTCGAGTATTCCACCTCACACTGCTCTCTTTCCCACTCTACTCGTCAATATAATATACCAGGTAAGAGTATGTTTTCTGGAACTCTTATGCCCGAGTTTGAATCTCAACCTTTGCTCCTAAGTAGCTGAAATTAGCCAACTTCTTTAAGATCTCTGTGCCTCAGATTTCTCATTGTAAAATGCTGATAATAGCATAACCTCCTAGGGCTGTTGTGAGGATTAGCAAATTAATATGAGCAAAGTGCTAAATACAGTACCTGGCATAATGTGTTACTATTATTATATTACTATCGCTACTATAATCATTGCCTGGGCCACTTAGCAATCTGCTGCATTGCTCTAGAAATGTGTTGTGTTTTGGGTTGCCAGCTAGACTTGAAAGCGAATAATCTTATACTTCTTTGCAGGGCTGAGTAAGTTGCTGAACACATAGTAATCACTCACTAATACTTGCTGAATGAGTAAGTCAAAGTGAGGAGACTTACAATTTCCTCAAGACACTGAATGGTCCCAACTGAGGCATCCACTAGCAGCAAAGAGAGATTGTGAATCAAAGTCTGGGCCTTGGCTCTGTGGGAACAGCAGAGATCAGGGGTCATTAAAAGACCAAGAAGCTGAACCTGGCAAACAGGTTATTAGGCAATCCCACCACAGTGTCAAATAATAAATAACTGCTTTAGACTCACAGATATAGAGAACAAACTAGCGGGGAGAGGGAAGGGGGAGGGACAATACAGGGGCAGGAGATTAAGAGGTACAAACTATTATGTATAAAGTAAGCTACAAGGATATACTGTACATGGGCAATATTTTATAACTATAAATGGAGTATAACCTTTAAAAATAGTGAATTACTATATTGCACACTTCTAACGTTTAATATTGTACACATCAACTATACTTCAATAAAAAGAAAAACAAACCAAATAACTGCTTAGGATGGGTTTCACTGTAAGTTCAGCCCCACCCCGAGCCCATTACAGACCTAGTGCCTCTGGAGCTAGAACGCCTCTAGAAGAAGGGTGCCCACTCCCCCCAACTCCTTCAGGAGGCGAAACACAGCCCATCTACCTGGCAGAGTCCCCCTTAGGTTTGAGGTAAAGTTGGCGGTAGGCGTTCAGCACAGCTTCCCGGACACCAGGCTCCTTCGACCAGATGAGAGGCAGCATGCGGCGCACCCCGAACAGGGCCTGGGGTACCCCAAATTGGAATACCATCACAAAGAATTCAATCACCTCCTGTACCACTGAGAGGACAGACACAAATGTCACCTATCTGCTTGGCAAAACTCCCCCAATACTTAAAGGCGGAACCTTTCTTAATGTAGCAACATGCGAGCGGAGGCCTTCCTCCTTTTTCCCTGAGGATGCCAACTCCCCTAAATGCCCTGTGAAATACTATATGCACACTCCGCAGGGCTACACAAAGCAAATTGAAGAAAGAATCCGGGCCTTTCAAAGAGCGGACAGACATCAATAAAGTACGGACAAGACTGGTTCTTCCAACTCCAAGACCCAGTCCTTGCAGAGGGGATGCCGGCGTACCTGTAGTTGTGTGTTCATACATCATCTTGCTTATGATGCCAATGGCCTCTGTGATCTTCAGAGAGAAGCTGTAGGCATCCTGCAGATACTGCACCAGCATCTCCTGCTTCACCAGCTCATCGTTTTCCCTGCATTTCTCAGGCTCTGACACACTGGGCTTGTCTTTGCAGCCAGTCTCTCCTGGGCCCAAGTTCCCCGCAGCCCCCTGGGGATTCTTCTCCTGTGTGGGAGCTGCTGGGCCTAGAGTTAAAGAATTACAGGATGGTTTTCGTTCAAGGGTATACGGGGAAACCCAACAGTTCTAAACATCGCTGAATATTTGTTTCTACAATAGGAAAGCTTTTTTTTTTTTTTTTTTTGCCGTGCTGTGCTACTTGCGGGATCTTAGTTCCCTGACCAAGGATCGAACCTGTGACCCCTGCAATGGAAATGCAGAGTCCTAACCACTGGACCACCGGGGAATTCCCACTAGGAAAGTATAAATTTAGAATTTATTCTAAAATATGTTGGTTCATTTCTCAAAAAAGATTCCTCAAGTCCTCTACAGTTTGGAAATAACCTTTTATACCCCGTGACTAAATCTTAGGCCCGTAGGCTGCTTCCATTCCAGAGCAGAAGCACCACTAACTCCCCTCTGGCCTCTTTCAGCACCAGGCTGCCAGCCAGGCCAGTGTCTGACAGAAAGTAAATGGTCTATAAATACAGTTGAAGTGTCTTGTTTGCTGACTGAAGAAGGAAAAGGAATTTACCTTTGAAGATAGTTCCTAAGAGATTCAAGAACGCAGTCTTCTCTGACTCCTCTGGGTCCATATGACAGAAGGGTTCAGATTCCTGGAAGTGGCCTATGGCTTCTTGAGTGAGAATGATGGCCTGCCTGACAGAACATCACCTGTCACCAATCAGGCACCCATAAGAGTGTCACTGCAGCCTTGTGTCAGGGAGCCTGTGTCATGATTCCATCAAGAACCTAGACCTACTGGTAGAGAACTCTGTCACTTGTATAAAAAGGGGGAAAAAATGTAGATATGTCTGACTGTGTGACTACATATTATCTCTAGAAGGAGGCTCGCTATGGGAAGGGAACTAACTGGCTGGAAAGCAGGTTTGGAAGGGATTTTTCATGGCACGTCCTTGTTCAAATTTTAAATACTGTATGATGTGAATATATTGTCTAATTACGAAAAAGTAGCTTCCTGCTTAAAAAAAAACCAAAAAAACCCCCCAAACTCTGCTATTAAACTGTTAAAAAGTTACGTTCTAACACGTTTAAATTTGTAACTGGCAGCCAGAACCTCCGCTGTTAAGAACTCCGCCCAGCACTGGCCGCGAGGACTGCTGAGGGAGGGGGGGCATCTTTAACATGAGAAGGAGCCTTTTCCTAACTCATCACTAGCACGCTTGGAGGCAGAGCAGGCTGCCTTTTACGCTTCAGCAAAGAGAGACACCAGAGAGACGTAGGGAATTAGCCAACTAGCCACCCTCTCTTCAGCCTTTCTGAGCAGCCTAGTTAGGTAGGAAGTAAACTAATGACTTGTGGCTGAGGTTTAAGAATACCTGTGGACAGCTCTAACGCTTTTGTTGCCAAGGTGCTCTCAAGTTCTAGTCACAAAAATCTTTCCTCTAAGATCAGGATTCATACCAGGTTGATTTAAAAATTAAGGTACGATTGAGCACGTTTGTTATTATTTATCAGCTCACACATTTTGGAATTAAAAAGCCACTAGAGATCTTATGACCTAATCAACTATTTTTAAATAAATAATGAAACTGAGACCCAGAAAGTTTAAGTAACTTACTTTATAGAAATAGGATTATACTTATAGGTCGTCTTCTTCAAATGAAGCAGGACTTTGGTCATATTTAATTATAACACGATTTATGTCTAGTTGTTTTAGTAGTTTTTTTAAACATTTGTAAAAGCAGAAAAGCATGCTTAATTGTAGACTTTGCCTTTGGCATATATCTGGTGTTCAGACTATTACTGCAATGAAAACACCTACCACCATCTGATGGCAGCATACCCTAAGTGCAGTTCATTTAAAAAAAACATTGTTAAAGAATGTACATATGTGTATTAACAGTCACTTTGCTGTAAAGCAGAAATTAGCACAACACTGTAAATCAACTATACTTCAATTAAAAAAAAATATTGTGTCTTAAAAGTTAACTCTAAACCTGACAGGTCATGAGAGAATATCCCATTCTTTCACATACTTGTAACTAGCTTTGGCTAGCAATCGACGGATGCGTCCTTCCACCTCTTCCGCTGTCTCTGTTTCGGCAACCTCCTCGGGCATCCCCTCTCCTTCCTGGGGAAGCTTCAGCAGCTGCTGCAGGGTAGCCTTCAACTCTGGCAGCATCGCTTCCCACTCCTCCCCTGGGTCCAGCACTGCGGCTGAATGAGAAAGTCTCACTTAGACTCTTGCACTGAGTTTCCAGCTGCAAGGAGAAGGATGTCTGGGGTGAGAACTCCCCCGCAGCAACTACTCACAAGCAGCTGCAGCTCGCCTCTGGGCCCTCATCTCTTGTAATTTCTGGGTTTCCTTCTGCAGCGGTCCAGCAAGGTCAGTATCACTAAGCTACCAAGGTAAAAATGAACATCAGGGTCACTGAGTCATGGAATTTCACTGCTATTTCCATTTAATTCCTTCTCTTTTGGGTGGGCCCAGACTACTTACCTTGCAGGAAAAGGGATTATTGGCGAGAAAACTGGCAAGGAGCTGGATGGCATTTTTACAAACCAGCACCGACTTGTCTGCCAGACGCCCCACTGCTAAGGCCACCACTGCCTGGAAACGTGTCAGGGGCAGAGCCTACGTGGAACAGAAAGACAGGATCAGATCCCGCCCCACACCTTCCATTCTGCTCAAGATGATTGTGAAGTACACTCTACATGAGCTAGCCACTCATTCTAAGGAAACTTTTCTACGGGATGTGAATAGCTCAAGAGGACTGTCTGTAGTGGTTAAGACATACTGTAGTCCTTAAATGGAGCCCAGAATCCTTGTCCTTGATAGAGGAAGACCTTTATTACTGGTAGTAGAATCCTGAATTCTAGACTCTTCTTTGACATAGCTACTCTTCTTTTGACCCTGGATTCCTTTTCTTCGGCCTGTACATAGAGGGGTACCGTGTATCTTTATCACGTCAAAGGACACTCACCTTCTGCTGGACGATTCGGGTAAAGAGTTGCAAAACACGGCTCCGCACAAAGGAGCTGACGTCGTGGCCGTGGGCCTGCAAGGTGTCCAAGAACTGGTCTCGGGTGTCTCGGGCTGCCGCCTCCAGCTGATCTCCATTCAGAACCTGCAGCACCATCTCCGCCATGGCCGCCAGCACGGCATTGCGCATCATGTAATTCTGAGAGGGATATGAGGCTGGTATGAGCCTCTGCACCCCCATACTGACTGTCGTTTTCCTAAACTCTTGTGCTCATCCAGGCATAAAGAAGGGGTAAGGCCTTTAGGCAAGGTTAAGCTTGCTTTTCTTAGCTCTGACTTTCTCTGGTCAACTGCCCAGCAGGTATTCATTGACTCCTGAGGTCACTAGAAAAAGCTGAATCCCAGAAGGGCCTTGTCTGGTCAGGAGAATGTAGGGACAAAATAAACAAGAGCCCAGAGCAGTTTTTCCCCACAAGGCTCACCCAGGTAACCATGGTGGCAGCTGAATATGAAATCACATCCATCCACCAACACATGTTTGAAAAGCATTAATTACTACCTTTCATCTGAGGCCTCAAAGCCTTTGATCCTTACTAATAAACACCGCCTTTCTCTCACACTTCCCTTCCCACATCTTACTTACAAGGAAGCAGAAATCAGCCCTGGTGCCAACCATGTCCGTTACAGAATCATGGGGAACAGTGTTTGGGGTTTTTGCCAGGCCAAGAGCCTGAGAATGGGATCTTGCATAAAAGGTTATAGTACATTAGATGAACAAGCAGACTGCCTTTGTTCCTGACATTCACCGAGGAGTGCCAGCATCAGCTTGGGAAGCAGTCAGGCTAACACTGAGGGATAAGACAGATGATGTGGGTGGATCTGAGAACCAGGTGGGCAGGAAGGGGCTTCATCCTGAGGAATGGGTGGGAACCAGAATCACAGCTGAGTCACTCTCACTAGACTCTCCCCTTCCAGACCTGGGTGAAACCAGTGTCATACTGAAATAGGATTAATAAGTGGCTCTTTATTTAATTCAATAAACTTCATCTGCTTCTCTATAGGAAGGAACTGCCACAGTGATTAGCCTAGACAACTTGACTTCAGTGAAAGCTTCCTTCTTGTTAAGAAACAGCCTTTCAACAATGCACTTAAAACCCCTAGAAAACCCTGAGATCCCCAGGGGACCGCCTACCTCTCCATCCAGATGATCTAGTAGAATGCACACACTGGACATCAGGGTGGCCGGGACACGCTCCGCTAGTTCTGTCAGGAAGGCGGCAAAGCCCTTGGCCCCTGAAGGGTCCCGACTCAACTCCTGGGGACACTTCTGTCCAATCTCTCTACACAGGGGAATAAACACAGCCATAGCAGCATAACTTAATTACTCAGGTCCCAGTAAGGGAAGGTAAAGTTGGCATCTAATATCTGAAGGAATCTAATGTTACACAGAGAAGCAATTTCCAATCTTTATACTCTCCCTGAGGGAAATGAGAATTAGAAATTAGAGAAGGAAGGGTCACCTTACAATCTCTCCTACTATGCTCTTCATCCCATAATCAGTTGCCCACAGACTCACAGCCGCCACCAGTACAGATGCCAGGTGTTCAAAGTGCTGCAGCATCTGGATGATCTTCACAGTGGCACCTGTGGAAGTGCTACACGTGAGAAACCATGGGCAAGATGAAAAGGGTGGGGCAAAGCGGAGGGCTAACTTACTCAGCATATGGTTATAACGTGTCAAGGCGACACCAAGCAGGTGTGTTATGGCTTCCCGGGTGGAGCGGTTCTTCTGGTGACTAATGGTGGGGTTCTCCAGGAGGCGGTAGCAGCAGCCAGTAACCAAACTGAGAAAGGAACAGTTGAGATGGTGACATCAGCGGTCTGGACTCAACTACATTGGTCTTGCCTCATTCATTCCATCTCTGCTGCCCCAGTCAGGGTCTTCTAGTTTTCTTTATTCTATCGCCTTCCACACCAAGTTGCTTTGCTTTGCTGACCCCCAAAGGAGGAAGATAGGTACTTCCTCCTTCTGGATTACCAACTTTCAACCAGTTATAATGTCTACAGAAGCTGAATATATGACAAAAGACAGGACAAAGTCACCACTGACTTCTCATTGTTAAATGGCCAACGCAGTCCTCATCTTAGTTGACCTTTCAGCTGCATCTGACACAACTGATCACTTCTTTCTCCTTGAAACATGCCTCATTTGGTGCCAGGAGGCCAGCCTCCCTTCTCAGTTTCTTCAGCTGGCTCTTTCTCCTCATCTCACTCTCCTGATGCTGGAGGGCCCCAAGGCACAGTCCTTGGGTTTCTGCCCTCTTCTAGCTGTGCTTACTGATTTAGTGATCTCATTCAGCCGCATGGCTGCAAATACCATTTATATAAATGCATTATATTCCCAAATGTGTGCTCTAGCTTAGACCGCTCTCCTGTCTTCCTCCAGCTTTGTACATTCCACAACCAAATCTGACACTATTTGGATGTCTAATAGGCACCTCCAGCTTTCTATGTCCAAAGCAGAACTTCTACTGTCCCCCCAAACACGCTCCCACAGCCTTCCCCATTATTTCAGTTACTGGCAGCTACATTCTTCCAAATGCTCAGGCGAAAACCCTGGGTGAGTCACCCTCGACCACACCCTCCCTCAAACCTCACGCATCTGTCAGCTCACCCCGTAGGCTCTCCTTAAAAGAACAAGTGCAGACTGCATGCACTTCTCCCCATCTCCAGCGCCCTCTCGGGCCTAAGCAACTGTCATCTCTTGCCCAAGTGACCGCCACAGCCTCCTTACTGGTCTCCCGCTTTCCTCCTTTCCCTCCAGAGTCTGTTTCAACACAACAGCCAGGATGACCTTGTTGAAGACAAGCCAGACCACCTCACTGCCCTGCTTGGAACCCGAGGGGCCCCATCTCACTCTGATAAATGCCAAACCGTGACGGCCTATGAGGATCTGCAATTGGCTCCCTGTTGCCCCGACCTCACAGCCTACCCCTCACCCTGTCTCAGCTGCCAGCTCTGGCCTCAGCGCTATTACTTATATGTGCTCAACACACTCCCTCCCTTGTCCTTGCTGTTTCCTGCCCTTGCCCTTGCTCTCCCTCCAAATATCCTCATGGCTCTCATTACCTTCTCGAGGGCTTTGCTCAAATATCACCATCTCAAAGAGGTCTTGCTAGAACAGCTGATAAAGATTACAACACTTTCCCATCAAACTTCCCACTCCCTCCACTATCTTTCTCCACAGTAATAAACTATAAGACGTACTATATATTTTTACTTATTTAAAAAATTGTCTTCTGATCTAAAATATAAACTCTAAGAGGGCAGAAACGCTGGTTTTCAGTGACTTTAACGACACCAGCCATGCACCTAGGAGATTCTCAGTAAATACTGTTTCATGAATGAATAAATGGCATTAAAGATGAGAAATTCAACGCAGTTTCTAATCTTCATTATCTACTTCTGAACAATTCAACGTAATGGGAATACTTCTGTGTATTACAAACAGAACTGAGGGATGAAATGAAGTATTTAAAAGGCATATCTAGTAAAGCAAATGTGGTAAAATGTTAACATTTGAGGAGTCTGAAGGGTATAGAGGATTCTTTGTACTATTCTTGCAACTTTTCTGTAAATCTGAGATTATCTCAAAATAAAAAGTTAAAAAATTGAAAAACAACAAAACAAAACAAAAAGCATATCTAGGGCTTCCCCAGTGGTGCAGTGGTTAAGAATCCACCTGCCAATGAAGGGGACACGGGTTCGATCCCTGGTCCGGGAAGATCGCACATGCTGCGGAGCAACTAAGCCCGTGCGCCACAACTACTGAGCCTGCGCTCTAGAGCCCACGCACTACAACTACAGAGCCCACACACCAGAACTACTGAAGCCCATATGCCTAGAGCCCGTGCTCCGCAGCAAGAGAAGCCACCACAATGAGAAGCCCATGCACCGCAACGAAGAGTAGCCCCTGCTCGCCGCAACTGAAGAAAGCCCGCGCACAGCAACAAAGACCCAACGCAGTCGTTCATTCATACATACATACATACATAAATATATATATATATATATATAGAGAGAGAGAGAGAGAGCATATCTAGCAACAGAGCCCTCATTCCTCACAGCCAATATCACCTATAGCAATCAACTACCCACCTGACAAACTCCTCTTCGATTACTGAGTGACTCCACAGGTGACGGATGTCCAACTGGAGCAGCTGTGTTAAAAGCTGAAGAATCGGTTGCCTCTCTTCTTCCCAGTCAAAGCCATAGGTTGCCTTGGCCCGGGCTTTCCTACCCTAAAAAAGGATATACTTAAGAAAAAATAAGGAAGCTGAAAGGATCATGATCTGCTAGTCTGAGTGCCCAAACTATCCAGTATTGAGACAAGGTAGAAGGTAAGACGGAAGTATTACAAGTTCCAAAATATAAAAGAGCTGCTTGTCAGCAAAAGATACATTGTGATACTTTTGAGTACCTCCTCATAAACCTTAAACATGGGTCAAGGGCAGAAAGGAAAAGATTCTCAGAATCACTGAATTCCATCTTTCCCACCAATTCCCGTATCTCCCCAGATCCCATATTAAGTGAGCCAGGAACAACAAATTACCTTCCCACCAAGGGCCAGGTCCATGAGGCTTTTCTGGCTGGCCATGGTCTCAAAGGATTCCAAGAGGCATATCAGAGCATAGCAGTTCATCTTGAGGGCATTTAGGTGTGCGCTTCTATCGGACCCACTCAAAGTTGCATCATCCAAGATGGCGGGAAGTTCCTGGGTGTGGCGAGATACCACTGCGAGGGGCAGGATCTGGAGTCAGTTTCATTCACTTTCCTCATACAACCCAACTTCAAAACCCCTAGCACTTGCAGCCATCAGATTACCAAAGATCTGTGTTTCATCTCTCAGTGGCTACAACACAAGCTAAGTCCTCTGGGACCCCTGACCCTGATATCCTGAACATGCCCTATCCCTACTCTCTCACTCCAGTTACCCCAATTTCTCTCTGGCAACAGGAAGAACTGCCTCTATTGAAGAGAGGCAGTTCAAGAGTGGGAAGAATTTATTGTTGGTCTGCCCTTACAGTGAACACACATAACTCTGTATTGCCCACCAAGATTACAGACCTATAGGTCAGAGGTCCCTGGGCTTAGCCAAACCAACTGAATCACCACAGCCTTGATATCATCATGTGGCAGGAAACAGTAAACAAACAAACAGCAACACACACCTTCCATCCCCCACCCCCGACCCATAAACACCTTTTATCCCATAAACACCTTTTATCAGGAATTCCAGAGTATCTTCCTTGAGGCCAGGGTCTATACTTCGAAAGTGACTATGAGGGAAAGAAAGTGCGGGGGGTGAGACAGGAACCTGCAGAGCCCATTCTAATAGATCAGATCAAACCTGAGGAATCTAATACTTAAAACAAAAAAACACGTGGAACTACTCGACTGAATAAATATGGTGGTAAGCTGGGGTAAATGCTCATGAGTAGAAATGTCAGCACCCAGAACCATTTATCAGTGAACTATAAATTGGAATTTCAGGACTAACATGCAAAGTTAGGGCAAAGAGCCACCAGTTCTTTTTAAAGTATCAGAGGGTACTTACTGCAGAATGCTGTAGATGGTATCAAAATGCTCCAGCATAGCCAGGGGCCCCTGAGCTCGAAAGGCAGCCTGAAATGCTATAAAGATGAAAGAAACTGATCAATACAGAGGGACAGGCCTTTTTTTTTTTTTTTTTTTTTTTGCTGTACGCGGGCCTCTCACTGCTGTGGCCTCTCCCGTTGCGGAGCACAGGCTCCGGACGCGCAGGCCCAGCGGCCATGGCTCACGGGCCCAGCCGCTCCACGGCATGTGGGATCCTCCCGGACCGGGGCACGAACCCATGTCCCCTGCATCGGCAGGCGGACTCTCAACCACTGCGCCACCAGGGAAGCCCGGGGACAGGCCTTTTTGGTAAGTTCTACTCATGGCAGAAAATGGAGTTAATTGCTTTTCTTGGTAGAATCACAAAAGTAGACACTTCATTTCAATGTAATCTAGTATTATAACATCTGACACTTTGTCCTGTTTTACAATTAAAGCCTTACTTGAGTTTTATTACCACATCTCTGAACTAGATGAAGCAAACAGTACGGTGCCTATTTTATGGGAAAATAAATTATGTGACTTGTCCAACTGAGCAATGAACATAAACTCAGGATCTTTTTTTTTCCAATTTTGAAATTACAAAAGTAGCAAAAACAGTACAGAGTTCTTGTATTTTTCACCCAGATAATGGTAACATCTTATATAACCATAGTACAAGGATCTATTCTAAACCAAGAAATGAACATTAATTCAATGTTATTAACTAATCTACAGATCTTACTTGAATTTTGCCAGCTGTTCTATTTTTGTCCTTTTCCCAGACCAGGAGCCAACCTAGGATACCACAATGCATTGATTTGTCATACCTCCTTAGTCTCCTCCAATCTTTGTCTTTCATGATCTTGACACTTGAAGTGTATTTGCCAGTTATTCTGTAGAATGTTCCTCACTTTGGGTTTGTCTGCTATTTTCTCATGATTAGATTGAGGTCATGCACTTTTGGCTAGATCACTGAGAAAGGGAGGATGGGTCCTTCCAGATGCATCAAACCCAGAAGGAGGTGATGTCAATGTCTTATTACTATAGCGATATTAACTTTGATCAGTTGGTAGTGTTTGCCTGGGTGTCTCCGCTACAAAGTTACTATTTTCCCCTTTGCAACCAGTAAGTATCTTGTGGGGAGATACTTTGAAAATCCTGTTTCTCACCACATTCTGCCCACTTATTTAAGCATCTATGGATGATTCTTGCCTGCCACAATTATTACTTTTACTAAATGGTGATTTGTCTGTTTCTATCATTCCTTTTATGCTTACTTAATGGGAATGCCAGGCTAAGATGAGCTGTTACTTTCCCTTCATTTATGTATCCAATTATTTGTTTACAACAGAATGGGCTCATGAACGTTTCTTTTATTCTGTGTTTTAATCATTCTTCTTATTATTAATTTTGTTGCTCAGACTGTCCCATACTTGACCACTGGGAGCTCCTTCAACTTGGCCTGTGTCTCTGACATGCTCCCTTCACTCTTGTTCTCTTACTTTCTTGTACCACAAGATGTTCCAGGCTCGTCTTGTACCTTCCTTGGCTCAGTCCTGGAATCAACCATTCTCACTGGAGTCCTGGTTTCTTTTATGAGAGAATGGTATGTAGAAACCAAGTTCTAGGCCCTAGTTAAAATCACTGCTGTTGGAGCTTTTAGGCCCTGTCAGTAGAGAAAAGCAGGATATACATATATGTAGGTATAAATGCACACACCCCTATATTTTTATCTGTGTATATATTAAAAACATAAATTCACTTATATATTTGCTTGATCCTAGTATACACATAATACAGTTTCAGAATTGCTAACCCACACCCCTTTAAAAAATAAATTTACTAACTACCTTACGCTAATCGTGTAAAGTTCTTTCATATAGAGTTTACAGTCAAAATGCTGGACTTCCCTGGCAGTCCAGTGGTGAAGACTCCACACTTCCGCCGCAGGGTGCGCGGGTTCGATCCCTGGTCGGGCAAGACGCCGCATGCCACACAGCGCAGCCAAACAAAAGACCCAAAATACTGGGTCTCCTGGTTGCTTGTTAGTTATGTTCTCCTGCAATCCTTTAGTGCGATTAGGTCAAACATCTGTAACACACTTAGGTTCATGTTACCACAGATTTTCCTTGATTTATGATGGGGTTACATCTTGAAAAATCCCCTGTAAGTTGAAAACACTGTAACTCAAAAATTTAATACACCTAACCCACTGAATATCATAGCTTAGCCTAGCCTACCTTAAGCATACATTAGCCTACAGTTGGGCAAAATCATCTACTACAAAGCCTATTTTATAATAAAGTGTTGAATATTTCTCGTAATTTATTGAACACTGTACTGAAAGTGAAAAGCAGAATGGCTGTCTGGGTACAGGATGGCTCTCAAGTGTGTGGGTTGGGAGCTGTGCTTGCTGCCCAGCATCATGAGAAGAGTATCCTACTACATGCTGCTAACCCAGGAAGAGATAAAAATTCAACATTCGAAACATGGTTTCTACTGAATACATATTGCTTTTGCACCATCATAAAGCTGAAAAATCATAAGTTGAACTATCGTAAGCTGGGGGACATCTGTATTTCTATTACATTTAAAAAATCCAGCATTTGTTTTTTTTTGGGGGGGGCTGCAGTTCCCCGACCAGGGACTGAACCTGGGCCACAGCAGTGAAAGCCTGAAATCCTAACCACTAGGCCACCAGGGAACTCCCTGAAAACCCAGCATCTTTTGACTCTCAAACTCAGTGCTCTTTTCATCTTCACTGTACTGCTTCTATATAAAAACTTCAGTATAAAAGGGAGTAGCAGAGCTTCCCTGGTGGCACAGTGGTTGAGAATCCGCCTGCTGATACAGGGGAAACGGGTTCGTGCCCCGGTCCGGGAAGATCCCACATGCCGCGGAGCGGCTGGGCCCGTGAGCCATGGCCACTCAGCCTGCACGTCCGGAGCCTGTGCTCTGTAACAGGAGAGGCCAGAGCAGTGAGAGGCCCGTGTACCGCAAAAAGGAAAAAAAAAAAAAAAAAAAAAAGGGAGTAGCACCTAATTATGACTTACAACATGCAAGAGTAGCAAGGCAGTATGGGAGTTAATTTTTTTTTTTCCTGGCTGCGTTGGGTCTTTGTTGCTGCGTGCGGGCTTTTTCTAACTGCAGTGAGTGGGGGCCACTCTTCATTGTGGTATGCGGGCTCCTCATTGTTGGCTTCTCTTGTTGTGGAGCACAGGCTCTAGGAGCATGGGCTCAGTAGCTGTAGCACGTGGGCTCAGTAACTGCAGCATGCAGGCTCAGTAGTTGTGGTACGTGGGTCCTAGAGTGCGTGGGCTTCAGTAGTTGTGGTGCATGGGCTCAGTAGTTGCGGTGCGTGAGCTCTAGGGCAGGGGGGCTTCAGTAGTTGTGATGTGTGGCCTCTAGAGCACAGGCTCAGTAGTTGTGACGCACAGGCTTAGTTGCTCCGCGGCATGTGGGATCTTCCCGGACCAGGGCTCGAACCTGTGTCGCCTGCATTGTCAGGTGGATTCTTAACCACTGCGCCACCAGGGAAATCCCGGGAGTTAACTTTTGAACCAAGGTGTATATCTAGTTCTTTCTGTGGATGTGGAGGGAAAGAATTCCACCAAATTCTTCTTTTCTGCAGTAAGAAGTGGGTTTGCCTAGAAAGCAAAGCTTGAACCTTGTACTACATTATCACTGCTGGCTCACTGACCTGATTCATCATATTGCAGTGTTATGCTGTCCAACTACAACCTGGTCCTCTGCGATGCTTAACAAACTATTTTATTTCTCCAATTCCTACTGACTCCCTAGCGCTATACCCATAGCATGTTTCCCCCTTTCTTTATACCTCTTCTTATGCTTTGCCTCTCTTCTTTTAGCAGATGACTGCTTTCTACTTTACCAAAAAGAATGAGACCCAAAGCTCCCCCATGTAATCCTGCCTCTCTGTCAACAAGTCATTCTGCCAACACCTTCCCATTCTTTGCTTCAGTCTCAAGTGAAAAGATTTTCTGTTCTGAAGCTAAGCTGTCTCACTGCCCCAAAGACTTGTCTCCTTTCTTTCACCTCTGGCTTCATCCTCTCTAGGGAATGCTCTTTTCCTGACAATGTGCTTAGGCCCCTACTTCTTTAAAACAAACAAACCAAAAACGATCAGTGCCTTTCATTTATGACTTTGCTCTCATATCCCTTTAAAATTTTGTGTAATCTTTCTCAATTCCCTGAAACCTAGTTTCTGAGATTTACCAATCTAACAGCTATTCTCTCAAAGATTACCCATTACCTATTTTTTATTACATCCAATGATTCTCTCCATTCACATCCCTCTTCACTTCTCCGAAGCATCACCTGCTGATCTAGTCTAGTCACCCTGCTTAGGTTTACATGTGGCTTGAACATTTACTAGGCTAAGCTACTTAGCTTACCAAGTCTCAGTTTCCTCTTTTGTAAACTGGGAATAATAACAGATCATACCTCATAGGGCTTTTCAGAACTTTTTGGTAAAGATTAAGTGAGATAATCCACATGAAACAGTCAGGACAATACTTAGCACATAATGTAACTCAGTACTTGAAAGCTATCTCCCACTCTTACAAACCTCCTTCTGTAATTTGGAAAATACGGTAAAATGAAAATGAGAAAGAAATAAACACTGTTAACATCTGGCTAATTTTTTTCAGTTTATTTTCTATGCATACTATTTCTATTGTTGAGGTCATGTCACATATTCAACTCTCTGTTCCATTTTTTAAAACTTAATATTACAATAAGGATATTAAAAAAACCTTTGTCTTTAATGACTGCATAACATTCCACTGAATGTACCTCAATTAACTTACTGTTCCTCTATCATTAGATATTATGATATTTCTAATTTTTTCCACTAATTATTAACACATTTACTCCCCTTGTAAATCTGGATTATATCCCACTGACTGATTACTCCATTCATGTAACTACACAAATAAAAGTGGCTCGAAAAAACATAAAACCATACCAACTATTCTCACTTTATGACCTCAAGTAGGCCCTTAGTATTTCTTAGTAAGCCTATAACAAGTTCCCAGGCCTATTTGCTTTCTTCTAGGCAATTATTTCACACCTTTCCTCTGTTCATAACATCAAGATCATTTTCCCCCAACTCCCCTTCAGTTAAAGGCGTCACTTCCTATCTCACTGAGAAAACTGAATCAGACAGAAGAGAAACTCCAACTGCGCCAAGGTCTGTATTTATCAGCACGACCTGCACCTGTGCCCTAAGCTCTGCCTTTTTTTTTTGCTGCTGTGGATAAAGTGTCCATGCTCTAATAACCCACCTCCTCCCCCAGCACCAGATCGCTTACTCTGACTCCTTAAAGGATACTGCTCCCAACACTCATTCACTCTCCCTCTGGAGCGTCAGCTTTCCCCTTCTCTGATTATTCCCATTCAGCACATACACATGTGATGTTGCCCATCTTAAAAAGAAAAAAAGTCCTCCCTTGACTCTGCCTCCCCCTCCAGCTACGCCCTATTTCTCTGCTACTCCTTAAAGCAAAACAACAAGGGTTATCTAAACTCATCATCTCTAACCTCTCTCTTCCCATTTTCTCATAAACTATTCCAATCAGGCTTCATTCCCACGGCTCTGAAATAGTGTTCAAGGTTACCAGCCATTGCCACATTGCTAAGTCCAGCAATTAAATGTGTAGCTGATCTCTCCTTTCCCTTTTGAAACTTCTCTTAATTTAGCGTCTTTGCTCACTTTCTGCCTCAACAACTAGTCCTTAGTTTCTTCTACTGGTTCTCTCTCATTTTCCCAGCCTCTAAATGTTGGACTGTCTTAGGTCTTATGTCTTGAAACTGCTTTTCTTCTCCATCAATACTTACTCCAATCTCACAGCTTTAAACACTCTCTACATGCTGAATATTAAATCCCAAATGTGTATCGTTAGCTGGAACCTCTCCCCTGAACTCCACAATCATATAACCAACAGTCTAAACGTGCTCCTCTCATACTCTACCCACCTCAGTAAATGACAACTCCATTCTTCTAGTTGCTCAAGTCAAAAAGCCTTATTTATAATCATCCTCAATTCTTCTTTCTCGAACCCTGTAAGTCCAATCCAGTCCATCAACAATCCTGTTGGCTCTACTTTCAAAATTCACTCAGGATCTAACCTTTTATGATCACCTCCACCACTATCACCCCAGGTAAGCTGCCTGGTATTATTATATTAGCCTCTTAATTAGTCCCCTGCTTCTTCCCTTCCCCCTTACAGTCCCTGCTCAACACAGCAGATATACTTTTTAAATGTCAGACCATGTCACTCCTGTGCTCAAAACACAATGGCTTTCAAGCTCACTCTCTCTGAAGCTAAAGTCTTTACCATGACCCACAACACCCTAGATCAGTGCTTCTCCAACTGAAATGTACATACGAATTACCTGGGGATCTTCTTAAGAAATGGATTTCTGATTCAGTAGTTTGAGGATAGGTCTTCCTCCTGCATTTCTAATAAGCTCCTAAATCATGATACTAATTAACGCTCCTGGTCTGAAGACCACTCTGAAGAGCAAGACTCTAGAATAATCTGTACCACTTCCCACCTGACCTCTCTTTTTCTAGAGTTCTCCCCTCCAACCACATTGACACTTCCCCACCTCAGGGCCTCAGCACTGGCTTTCCTGTCTGCTTACAATGCCCTTCCTTGAGAATCTGCATAGGTAACTTCCTCACTTGTATGGTCTCTGCTCATATGTCATCTATCAGCAAGCCTTCTCTGATCATCCAACATAAAATGCTAGTCCATAACCTGGCTCACCGTAATCTTTTTTATCTTGCTTTATTTTTCTCCTTGGCATGTACAACCATCTGACATACTCCATATTTATTTATTACTTGTTGAAAGCCTTGAGAGAAAGAACTTTGTCACCTTGGCTGCTTTATTTACTGTTGTATCCCCAGTGCCTAGAACACTGCCTGGCACATAGCATAACACCAGTAAATACTTGAACAAAGTAAATGACCTGATCTTGTGTATTTATAGTAGAACTTGTATTTAGGGTTCTAAATACCAAAAGCAATGCAATTGTTATAAAAAGGACTCTTTTTTTTTTGCGGTATGCGGGCCTCTCACTGCTGTGGCCTCTCCCGTCGCGGAGCACAGGCTCCGGACGCACAGGCCCAGCGGCCACGGCTCACGGGCCCAGCCGCTCCGTGGCACATGGGATCCTCCCAGATTGGGGCACGAACCCGTGTCCCCTGCATCGGCAGGCGGACTCCCAACCACTGCGCCACCAGGGAAGCCCTAAAAAGGACTCTTAAAAGGAACGAGCACTCATGTAACAAAGCGATGCATAATAACAGCTGAAGAACAGTTTGCTAGAGTGTGCAGCTTGTGCCATTGGCGATGCACAGATCCACACAATATGGAGAGAATGGTCTCTCTGTGGACACCCATCAGTCAACTCCACACTCTGTTCTCTTCCTTGCTTACCAAATGGTGATATGTTCGGGTTTAGGGAAGCCTAGGTAATGATCTTGATCAATTTAGCTAATCTGGATAATTCCATTTCCCCTACCAGTAGTTAGGGAAATAGGCACCTGATCCAATTCTGGCTAAGTCTGTTATAAGACTTCTGGTAGTTTTAAAACAAGAAAGAAGAAAAAGCACAAGATAGAAAAATCCCTTCTTCTACTTCTGCACATCAGAGCAAGGAGCTGTCATCTGGCAACAATGATGGGAAGGCCAAGAAGAAACAAGCTGAAATTATATTATCAAAGTGCCTGATAATTAATGAACCTTACTTGTTGTAGGAGATAACAAACAAAGCAGGTTACTATCCAGATGAGGAAACCAAGGCACAGAGAGAATCAGTAACTGTCCAAGGTCAGAGTAGTGGAGGCAGGATTCAAATCCGGGCAGCCTGGCTCCACAGCCTTAATCTCTACTCTCTATAACTCTCCAAAGCAATCTAACTGACACAAGACCCTTCCAAGAAGTACAGTGACATTATGGATGGGG
Source organism: Grampus griseus (assembly GCF_964374135.1). Lineage (NCBI taxonomy): Eukaryota > Metazoa > Chordata > Mammalia > Artiodactyla > Delphinidae > Grampus > Grampus griseus. The sequence continues at coordinate 6,001,830 of NC_139005.1, read as the reverse complement.
TCTTGTTGATAATGCATGAATTGTTCTCGGTCATCTCTAGGTTTCAATGGGCAACTGCACTGTACATATATTGTACAGTGTTGCAACTGTGCACATATACTTTTTTCCATTATTGCACTCTTGGAAATGTGATCTAGACTCTAAAAAAGTATTACCTGAAACAGGTCAGGTCAAGTCCCAGACATTCTAGGAGCTATCTTCTCCTACAACTCTTAAAACCACCAGTACTTTATTTTGGCATATGGTAAGAAGTCAGGATCTAAAATAAAATTCTCCCCAAAGACTAATCATACACACCAAGACTGTTTATTGAATAACCTAGAGAAGGTGGTCAATGAACATACTCTTCGTGTAATGCAACGCTAGGGAGAAAACAGTAAGGAATAGGAAAGACATGTTCCGTGCCCCCATGGAGCTTAGTGGTGTAGTGGAACAGACAGACACAATATAATCACATGTGGGTGGTTGTTCTGAAGTGCTAGGCACAGTGGCAGCTACGGAGTCTTACCTTTAAGGTGCGATGGAAGATGTCTGATGGACAGTACCTCTTGCACGACATACTGATTCACCCCTCCACTTTTCAACAACTCCTCTGGGGATAAGGGCAGATGGAACTCATACAGTTGGGGAGACATCTTTCCCCCAGTGGCTCACAGGGCTAGAAGCCAAACAGCAAACAAATCAGGGTCTATATCTAAGGGTCGTCTTTTTAATCTGGTTCTATTATTCCCCTCCTCCAATACATAACAGTTTTTAGTCTTACATCAAGCTAATAACATTATCTTAGAGCGTGTGAGATTAAGCCTGGACTAGAATCTAATTCTAGTTGTGACTCTGACACTTGGCCATGTCACTTAACCCCCTGGGCCCCATCTGTCAAGCAGGATTACTGATCTCTGATTACTTTACAAAATTTCTCAGGATCAAATGAGTCAAGGGGTATTAAAGTATTTAAAGAACTGTAAAGTGGCATATCGATGCGTTAAGTTAGCATTGTTATTCGTTTTTATAGGCAAAACTTCTTAAGTATATAGACACTGTCTCATCTGAGGTCAGAACGGTGATCCAGTATGGGCTAATGGGCTTCCTGTCTCCAGAATGAGAGAACGTGAATATTTACTATTTGTTTACTCTGTGCCAGGTTCTATTCGGCTATTTGAACGTCCTATCTGATCTAAGCCTCCAAATGCCAATCTCATGAAGTGCATAGTAATATAGCTCAATTTACAGATGAGGAAACTGAGACTAAGAAAGGTTAAGCGATTTGCCCAAATTCCACTGCGGATCTGTGAGACTTACTGTTTCTACCACGTCGTACCACAAGGACACACCCACTAGACCTCCCAGCCCAATACCGCGTCCTACAGCCCGGTGGCCGATTTTCCCGGCCTCTCCTTCCCCGCTCCCCCTCAACACCGCACCTTACAAGAGCACTTCGCCAGCCGTTCCTCCAACTCGGGATGTACGTCTGAAACGAAGGAAAAACCAAGGAGGGCACAAGACGCACCAATCTGCGACGCGGCACCCCCGTGGGTAGAGAGACCGACCAATACCCGCCAGGCGGAGGCAAAACCCCGCCTCCGAGCCGGGCGCCGCGCGGGCAAAGCCACAAAAGTGCAGTTCAAATCTCAACGGCCGCAAGGGAGCCAATCGCGACGCTCGCTGCAGACACCGGCCAATCAGAGCGCAGGAGCCGGAAGGCCCGAGGAGGGCGGGGCCTAGATTCCGGCTCCCTCCCCACCCCCCCTCCCACGCCGTAGTCTCGCGGCCGCCTAGTTCCCCACAGGGTCCTCTTTTTTCGCGGTCGGTGGAGAGGAGGCTCTGGCGGTGCCTGCCGGAGATGCCGCGTTTGTAGCTGGGCAGTGGCCGTGCCCCTGGGACCGTGACCCACTCCGTCACCCCCAAGACAAGACAAGAGGCAAGTTCAGGCCGGCAGTTAGAAGGCTTAGGCTCTAGTCCAGGTTCCGCCATGTCCTCTGCCTTATGACGTCCAGCAGGTCACTTCACTCCCTCAGCCTCAGATTTCCTCCCCTGTCGAATAGGGGAAATAAAAACAGCTACAGCGCAAAACTGCTGTGGGGCACAGAGAAAGGAAGCTCTGGGTTCCAGGTTCTGGACCTTCCTCTCCCTCAGTTGAGGGACGCCCACGGAAACAGGAAAGGGTGAATTTGTTTGACCTTCAGCTTTGAGGGGCCCTAGGCAACGAGACGAGTCCCTCAGCTCTTCCGGAGCTCCAAACCTTCCGGCGGGCAGACCGGAAGCGCCTCGGCTGGGCGGAGCGTCGAAGACCTTCTGCAACGGAACCTGGGGGGCGGGGCTCGTGGCTGGGGAAGGCGGGGCCAGGCTGGGTCTCACCCGGAGCTGCCTGCGTAAAGCCCAAGATGGCTGCGTGCACGTAGTATCCTTGTGAGGCAGGCGGGGACGGTTCTTGTTCTCTCGTTGAAGGCCACGTCTGGCCCTCCCGCCTGTGCTTGTGAGGTGGGCTGTTGTAGGGGAGAGATGAGAGCAATGGCAGGGAGCCTCTCTTGGGTGGCAGGCAGCCTCTCTTGGGTGGCAGGCAGGAGCCTATGGGGCCAGGTGCCGCTGGCCTGCAGAAGCTTCTCTCTGGGTAAGTGGCTGATGCAGAAGGACGCCCCGAGAACTACTTCAAAGTAAGCGGCTCATCTTCATTCCTTTTCTTCCCCATCCCTAGGTGTTCCCAGATTGTTCCATGTGAGGGTCACCCTCCCGCCCCGCAAAGTGGTTGATCGTTGGAACGAGAAGAGGGCCATGTTCGGGGTATATGACAACATCGGGATCCTGGGTAAGACTCGACTCGGTAGTGCAGAATTTCAGAGCGGCAGTGATGCCGTAATGATTATCTTTTTTCACCTGTGTAGAAATGGTACCTTCTTCAATAGTAAGAACAAACACGTGGCTATTTACGTTGTGTTCGGCACTGTTCTGTGTGCCCCGCATGCATTAACACATTTAATTCTCATAACCTTTTCACTTTGCAGGTGAGGAATCTGAGGCACAGGGAGGTTAAGTAGTTTTTTCCAAAGCTAGTAAATGGCAGGTCCAGAATTTGAACCCCAAGCAGTCTTGCTCCAGAGCCTGTGCTCTTGTTACCCTAGCGTAATGTGTTTTGTCTCTAGGTGCTGCTAGGGAGATGCAACCGTGTTGAAGGCTTAGCTGGTGGAGGCTGGGTTCTCTCCTCTTGGAACTAATACCTTCTTTCACATTACACAGGAAACTTTGAAAAGCACCCCAAAGAACTGATCAAGGGCCCCATATGGCTTCGAGGCTGGAAGGGGAATGAATTGCAGCGTTGTATCCGAAAGAAGAGAATGGTTGGAAATCGGATGTTCATTGATGACCTGCACAACCTGAACAAACGCATCAGCTATCTCTACAAATGCTTTAACCGACGTGGAAAGTACCGGTAGAAGAGAATGCTTGGAACTATGGAAGAGGTGTATCTATCACCCAAGAGAAAGGGAAAGTACTTTTCCTTATGAGGAAAGGGATTTGTATGCTCTCAGGAATAAAATGGGACTTCTTTGAAATCTGTTATCCACATCTTTATTTTCCTCTAGATGCTACTTTTACTCATTCATGCGACTAGGAAGTGGAACTCATCCCTAAGTCTTACAGTCTTAGGTTTGGACTTCACCACTTGCCCTTTGCAGTCTAGCCATACCTATGGTGTTTAAAAACTAAAAAATTATTGTTGGCATCTGTTGATGTTTGGCCCTTCATGTATTGAAAGTGGTAATTTTAAACTGCCCCACAGTGCCATCACGTTAAATGTATTTTTTAAAACCCTTCCGCACTGAAATGAAGTATAATAGAAAAATGAAATTATACTTCTGCACTAATCTTGCCAAAAAATATTTATTGAGTACCTTTTCTGAGCTGAGAACTGTAGGAAAGCCAAAATGTAATATATCCTCCCCCCATGCTTTTCTAGTTATGTGTATAAAGTTATAGTCTCACATGTACACTTTAATATGAGACATTAAGCACCATATGAGTGGTTTGCTTGAGTGGTTCCTAAGCCTGATTGATCATCAGAATCTCTGGGTAGTTTAACAATTTCGAAAGTCTAGTCCCTGCCCCCAAAGATTTGTGATCTGTAGAGCTGAGCTGAGTCTTGTGGGTCTATGTGGGTGGGTTTTTTTTTTTTTAATAATTTTTAAAAAATGTATCCATCCATATAGGACATATGGACATCCATATAGGATATATAGACATTTCAAATTAAGAGTAATCAGGGACTTCCCTGGTGGCACAGTGGTTAAGAATCCACCTGCCAATACAGGGGACACAGGTTCGAGTCCTGGTCTGGGAGGATCCCACATGCTGTGGAGCAGCTAAGCCTGTGCACCACAACTACTGAGCCTGCGCTTTAGAGCCCGCGGACCACAACTACTGAAGCCCGCGTGCCTAGAGCCCATGCTCCGCAACAAGAGAAGCCACCACAACGAGAAGCCTGCACGCTGCAACAAAGAGTAGCCCCCACTTGCCATAACTAGAGAAAGCCTGCGCGGCAACAAAGACTGAACGCAGCCAAAAAAAAAAGAGTAATGAGAGGAAAAGTTTTCTCACAGCTTGCTTTTTGTGCTCCTTGAGGCAACCACTCTTATGAGATTCTTTTTAATCTTTCTGGATATATACTGTGCATGTACAAGCTTATATTATCTATCTGTCTTCTTTATTAAAAAAAGTAGGATTCCATGCACACTAAGTTACATTTTCACTTAATGTAACTTAGGTATGGTTTTATATCCTCACGTTATATACCATAATGATTTAACCAGTTCCATTTTGATAGACATTTAGATTGTTTCCAGGCTTTTGCTTTTGCTTTTGCTTTTTCAAAGTATGACTCCTCTAATTTTAAAAGCCAGGTGATTTTAATTAGCTGTGTTTGGAAGCCACTGATGTGGGTGATAAATAACCTAGATAAGAGAATGTGTTTGGCCTAATCAGAAGAGGCTTCATAGAAGAGGTTGGATTTCAGTAAGCAGAGAAAGAAGTAGAACATTTCAAGTGGGGAAGAGAAGAGTGATCCGTGGTGCATGGTGAGGGAATATAGAATGTGTTGGGAGATGGCTGGGTAGGTCTAGCTATAATGACACTGTCTGCTTTTTCATCTTTTAATAATTTGCTTAGCCATAAATCAAGTTAAATAAGTTTGACATTACTCAACTGAGAGGAGAAAAATGTTGCTACAATTTTAGAATTGTGTATTGATTAGAGTTAAATTCAGTGTCTCCAGAGCCTAGTCTATGTAAGGCTCTCAATAAATATTTGCAGAGTGAAGTAGGGAAAGTATTTGAGGGGCTTCCCTGGTGGTCTAGTGGTTAAGACTCTGTGGTCCCAATGCAAGGGGCGCAGATTCGATCCCTGGTTGGGGAACTGAGATCCCGCATGCCACAAGGCATGGCAAAAAAAAAAAAAAAAAGAAAGAAATGGGCAAAAGGAAAGTATTTGACATATTACTTTTAAAGAAATCTTTTATGTGGGTTAAAAGTGCTATTTGTGTTTCTTGGGAGGGTTTTTTAGGTTGATTATGAGTCTCTAGTATAGTGTAGACTGTCGATTAAAAACATGTCCTTTGGAGTCAGACAGGTCTGGGTTTAAACTCAAGCTATACCACTCTATTTGACCCTAGGCAAAGTAGGTAATTTCTGAGCCTTAGTTTTTTTTAGCCTGTCAATTAAGAACAATACAATACTTTCCTCATAGGGTTATGTGAAGAATAAATGAAATTATGCATGTAAAACAGTACAAAGTTTGGCAATGTAAATGCTAATGACACTCCTCTGGAGTGTGTGTAGTTGCCAAGAATTAGAAAAACCTGAAGAAATGAATGGAAATAGGTTTTTTAAATTAACTTTGCAATAAAAGTATTGCAAACTAAAGAAAGTGAATTAGTTATAGCTATAAACTGAGATTTGAAGGTAAACGAATTAGGGTGATTAGGTCTCTTATTTGATCCAAATCCTTTAAAAGTATCAGTTTCGATTATCTATTGTTACATAATACTCCATCCCCAAACTTAGTGACTGAAAACAACAAATTATGAACTCATATTCTCTGGGTTATCTGGGCTCAGCAGGGTGGTTATGCTCCATTTGGTGTTGGCGAGGGTCAACCATGTGGTTGCATTCAGCTGGGAGCTTGGTTGAAGCAAGAATGTACAAGATGTCTTCACTCACACGTCTGGTGCCTCAGTTGGAGTGGCAGAGATTTTTTTCCACGTGATTTCATTATTCAGTAGTCTAGCTAACCTAAACTTCTTTACATGGAGGCTTGACTCCAGAGGGCAAAAATGGAAGTTGCAAGGTTTGATAGACACAGGCCAAGGAGTGACATGTTGTCACTTGTGCTGCATTCTACCAGTCAAAGTAAGTCACAGGCCAGTGCAGATTCAAGGCTATGTGGAAATGCACTCCATTTTTGGATCAGAGAATGTGCATGCAATTACAGGGATGTGAGGAAGTGTCCACAGACATATTTGCAGGCAATCTACCTCAGTAACATTTTGTGTCTTTGTTGGGACTTTATCTTTTGGAAGGCTCAATAGAAGTGAAGCTAATTAAGTACATGTTAGATTAACTGAAAAGTAGATTTTGGAGAAGTGGATTGATGGGTATACATGACCATACATTATGATCCTGGGTCTCATGTAAATGTATATATGAGAGTGTCAGGACTCAAAGGGAGTGAATTTTTAAAGGGATGGCTGGAGAGGAGCTGGATATGAGAATGGAGAGGTTGGTGTGAAGTATGAGTGGCTCTGGGATACTTTACATGATTTGGTGGGACTGGAGAAGAGAAAATCAAATATTTGAGATTCTGCTAAGTACAAGGTGCCCCAAAGAATACGACTACATGTTTTAGTAGGATGTGTGGTTCTTGGTAAAGAGGAAAATGATCATTTAATTCAACGAGCATTGAATCTTCCTGCTGTGAAGATTTATAAGATCATGCTTTCAAGGACAGAACAATCTTGGTTTTGGTGTGAAACAGTGTGTAATATTTTTATTCAATAAACACTGAACCATTATGTGCAGTGTTATTTGGAGGGACATAAATCACTAAGTCAGGGTTGGTTCCTGACTCTCAGTAGCTTTCAATCTACTTAAGAGATACAATATAAATTTGGATATGATAATTGCATAGGAAAATTAGTTCTTTTTTGGCTGGGGGGAGATCAGAAAAGTTATTTGTTGAAGAGATGACATTTGAACTGAATCTTGGAAAATTTCAGCTGATGGAAATGGGAAATCCTTGTTAAATATGGACAGTAATATCTATAGGGAGGAGCTTTGAAGAATATGAAATAATTCAGAATGTGAAACAATTCAGAATATGAAATAATTCAAATAATTCAGAAATAATTCAGGTGGGAATTACACAAGTCCATAGGACTAGTTAGTGATCATTAACACACAGTAGGCTTTCTCTGATAGTAGGAAATAAGTTTGGATAGGAAATCTAGTGCCAAATAACTAGGAGTCTTGAATGCCAGCCAGGATGAAGAGCTTAAATTTATTTTTTCCCCTGCAGACGAGTGCTGTTCAATCCTGGCAACATGTTAGAATTCTTGTCAGAGCTTGAAACCCAGCGGGACCCTGTGGGGCCTTCCTGGTGACTGACACCCCACCACCACTTGTGTCCCCTGCCTCTTGTTTGTAGAACATCTTTAGCCTCCTAGGCCTTCCCCAGGTTCCAAAGAGCAAATTTAATCAGAGGAGTGAGAAAATGCAGAAACAAAAGGAAACAGTCAAGCAAGACAAAATAAATAGCCTTAAAACAAGATCAAGGACCTTTATTTCCTCTCTGAGGGTTATAAATAATATCCTGAGCCGTATCCTTGAGCTGTTTTGCAGATACTAAACCCCCACCAGGTGTAAGAAGTTAACTACATGCTGACCACAGACACATAGACCCCAGACTGGCTGGAACCAGAAGTTGATGATTGAGATTCCTGAAACATCACCCTGTTACCTCACCACCAACCAATCAGAAGGAAGTATACCAGCTGATCATGCACCCTGTGACTCCCTCACACCGTCTTTAAAAACCCTTCCCTAAAAGCCATTGGGGAGTTCGGGGAGTTCTGGCCTTTTGAGCTTAAGCTACCCATTCTTCTTGCTTGGCCTTGCAATAAATGCTTTACTTTCCTTCACAACCTGGTGTCAGTAGATTGGCTTTGCTGTGTATTGGGCAAGTGGACCCAAATCCAGGTTTCATAACATAAAAAAAAAAGAGAGAGAAAAAAAAGATTAGAACCCAGACCAATGAAATCAACCTGAGCTGGTGTCCCAAGCATTCATCTTTTCAAAAGCTCCATAAGGGATTCTAAATCGGGGTCAAATACCACGGCTTTGGAAAAGTGGAAGAAGACAAGGGAATACTTTCCAAGGTCCATTTACCTTGAGATGTCTGAGCCTCTGAACTCATATTTTTGCTTTTCGATCTTGCTTGGTTTTATGTATCTCTTTGTCCACCTTCCCCACGGACTAGGCCTCATTCCCACTGAGGGCAGGAACTGTCTTGCACATGTCTGTTCACTGTAGTAGTCTAATATCTGGTCTCTTTGTGTACTGGCTCTTAATAGGCCCTTGGTAAATATCTGTAGAAGTAATCCATTCAACAGCCATTTACTGAAGGTCACCAGTAGGTTCCAGGGATACAAAGAAAAAAAGATACAACTCCTGCATTTAAAGAATTCCACGTAATGCAGGAGGTAGACAAAGAAGCATACTTATAAGGGGAGGGGGGAGGGAGAGGGATGGACTGGGAGTTTGGGGTTAGTAGGTACAAACTATTACATTTAGAATGGATAAACAACAAGGTCCTACTGTATAGCACAGGGAACTATTTTCAATCTCCTGGGATAAACCACAATGGAAAAGGATATAAAAAAAGGATGTATATATGTGTATAACTGAAACACTTTGCTGTACAGCGAAATCAACACAACATTGTAAATCAACTACACTTCAATTAAAAAAATAGCAAAGGGGGCTTCCCTGGTGGCGCAGTGGTTGAGAGTCCGCCTGCCGATGCAGGGGACACGGGTTCGTGCCCCGGTCCGGGAAGATCCCACATGCCGCGGAGCGGCTGGGCCTGTGAGCCATGGCCACTGAGCCTGCGCGTCCGGAGCCTGTGCTCCGCAACGGGGGAGGCCACAACAGTGAGAGACCCACGTACCGCAAAAAAAAAAAAAAAAAAAAAGAAACATAATTATAAAATATATCATGGCATTTAAAGTTTGTTAATTACCTACTGTGTAGGTTCAGAGAGGAGGGATGCTTATCCTGGGGGAGCAGGAGTGGGGGCAGGGAAGGCTTTCTGGAGGAGGCCATTACTGAGATATCTTAAAGAGTGGAGGCTAGCAGGCTTTCCAGGCAGATGAAACAGAAACAAAGGTCCAGAGGTGAGAAACAGCATGGTGTGTATGGGAAAGCTGTAAATGGTATTTGTTGGTGCGTGATAAAGAGGGCAGGAGATGGAGGCAAGAGTCAGATCACAAAGACGACTCTAAAGAACCATTAAGACTGAACCTTTAGTAAAAGGATGCAGACACTTTGGAAAACTGTTTGGCAGTTCCACAGAAAGTTACATAGAGAGTTACCATATGACCTAGCAATTCCACTCCTAGGTATACATATACTCAAGAGAATTGAAAACATATTCACACAAAAATTTATGCACAAATGCTCATAGCAGCATTATTCCGAATAGCCAAAAAGAAGAAACAACCCAAATGTCCATCAACTGATGAACGGATAAACAAAGTGTGGTCTATTCATACAATGGAACATTACTCAGCCATAAACTAGAATGAGGTACTGCTACAACATGGATGAACCTTGAAAACACTATGGCAGAGGAGAGAAGCCAGTCATAAAGGCTACGTATTGTATGATTCCACTTACAGGAAATGTCCAGAATAGGCAAATTCACAGAGACAGAAAGTAGATTAGTTGTTGCTAGGGCATGGGGTAAGGGGTGAGGGATGGGAGAGGACTACTAACAGGTACAGGGTTTCTTTTGGGGTTGATGTAAATGTTCTGGAATTAGTGGTAATGATTGCACAACCTTGTGAATATACTAAAAATCACTTAGGTATATACTGAATGAGTGGATTCATATGGTGCATGAATTTTATCTCACTTAAAAACATGGGTTGGGAGACTTGAAGATTTATTTCTAAATTAAGCTTTATTTTTAAAAAAATCAAAGTAATACATGCATATAGTTAATCAAAAAGAAGGGAAAGTTATATGACAAAAAGAGCAATCCCCTGCCTAACCCCAGTCTACGCTCCAAACTAGCTTCCCAGAATGAAAGACTTTCACTTCTTTGAACTATTCTAGTATTTGTCATCATAATTGGAAATAATATGCCCTCCTGCTCTTCATGGCTTATCAGCTTGAGACATCTATTAGCTTCCTGTTATGAAGGGTGAAGGTTTAGTCCTCTGTGATGATCTTAGTTGATACAGAAAAGAGAATTTAAGTAATTCAGCTATTTATAATTAAAAAATAAAACCCTGGGAACAGAAGGAAATTTCCTTAATTTGGTAAAGGTGACATACTAGAGATCAACAACAGATATTTAGTGGATATATATTCCCTTAAGATCAGCAACAAGGCAAGAATGCCCACTATTACTGTTGCACTTTAACTTAGTACTGAAGGTACTAGTCAGTGTTGTAAAAACAAAGAAGGAAAGAAAGGGGGAAAGGAAGGAAGGGAGGGAGGGAGAAAGGAAGGAAGGAGGGAAGGAATTAAATGCATGCGAGGATTGGAAGGAAAGAGCAAACTGATCATTTACAAATTATATGAATTTCATCTTTAAAAATTCATGCTGAGTGAAAAAACAATGAGATTTAAAACATGATATCATTTATGTAAATTAAAAATACATGCGGGACTTCCCTGGTGGTACAGTGGTTAAGACTCCGTGCTCCCAATGCAGGGGGCCTGGGTTTGATCCCTGTTCAGGGAACTAGGTACCACATGCACGCCACAACTAAGAGTTTGCATGCCACAACTAAGGAGCCCGCATGCCACAACTAAGAAGCTCATGGGCCACAAGTAAGGAGCCCGCCTGCCGCAACTAAGACTGAGTACAACCAAATAAATATAATTTAAAAAAAATCAATCCATTTGGGGCTTCCCTGGTGGCGCAGTGGTTGAGAATCTGCCTGCCAGTGAAGGGGACATGGGTTCGAGCCCTGGTCTGGGAAGATCCCACATGCCGCAGAGCAACTGGACCCGTGAGCCACAACCACTGAGCCTGCGCATCTGGAGCCTGTGCATCTGGAGCCTGTGCTCTGCAGCAGTGAGAGGCCCGCGCACCGCGATGAAGAGTGGCCCCCACTCGCCACAACTAGAGAAAGCCCTCGCACAGAAACGAAGACCCAACACAGCCAAAAATAATAATTAATTAATTAATTTTTAAAAATCAATCCATTAAAAATAAGTAAATAAATAAAAATAAAAACACGTGCAGGAGACACTACACATTTTGCAAAAACACAAAATTATAAATATCAAACAATTTATAATGTTCTCTATGGCTGGGGAGGGGAATAAGGAAAAATGGAATCATAAAATGAAATGAAATCTTTCTATGCATAAGTGGAGATCATGTGTCATGAATTGATGAGTAGCAGTTAACTCCACCTTCTGTACCTGAGGTCCTCCAGAAAAACAATGTTCTATTTTTGTCTTCAGGGTGATTCATGCTTTAAGAAACACTCATATTTGTTTACTCCTGTTGGTTTCTTAAACTTATCAGTATTCATAACAAGTCAAACACTTTAGCACACTTGCAAGTCCCTTTTGGTATTTTCATCACATGTATGTGTAATATCTATGTATGATATTTGTTGTTTGTTTTGGGAATCTAACACATGTGCTGGTTCAAGATAGCTGTGTTAGTTTTCTGGGGTGGCCGTAAGTACCGTGAGTTGGGTAGCATAAACAACAGAAATGTATGAACTCACGGTTCTGAAGGTTAGAAGTCTGAGACGAGGCCTCACCAGGGCTGTCAGGCAGAATTTGTTCCATGCCTCTCTCCTAGCCTCTGGTGGTTTGCTGGCTATCTTTGGTGTTCCCTGGCTTATAGACATATCAGCCCAATCTCTGCCTTGATGTTAACAAGGCGTTCTCCCTGTGTGTGTGTCTCTCCAAATTTTCCCATTTTATAAGGACACCAGTCATACTGGAGTAGGGGCCCACCCTACAACAATATGACCTCATCTCAACTAATTACATCTGCAACGAACCTGTGTCCAAATAAGGTCACATTCTGAGGTCTGAGTGTTAGGACTTAAACATAAAAACTTTTGGAGGACGCAACTGAACACATAACTAGAGCCTTCAGTCTCCCCAAGGTATTCTTATGCCTTTGTCTTTGTTAATTCTTGAGATTCATGATTCCCTATAGCTTCCATGGATTCTTCACGTGTGATTTTGGAAGAGGGAGCTGGTGGCCCTTACTAGTTACTTTGTTAGGAAGCTGGATTTACACTCCCCAGTGTCCTCCTTTCTTATAGCCCCTATCCCTCACGCCTCTTCATTATAGTTATATCAGCATTTTGCCTTAAATCAGTAGACAGTGTTTACATTATTAGGACTATTAAATATTGTTTACTACTGAGCCAAATGGTGTACTGTGGTATAACTTATGTTTCTTATATTTAAAAAAACCTCTTGGTATCTTTATTGAGATACAATCCACATACAATTCACCCAATTCAATGGCTTTTAATATATTCGCAGAGTTGTGCATCCAATACCACAATCAACTTTAGAACATTTTTAACATTACTCCAAAAATGAACCCCCTGCCCCTTAGCTGCCACCATCAGTTCCCCCTTCCTCCCAGTTCTAGGCAACCACTAAGCCACTTTCTGTCCCTGTAGATTCTTGCCTGTTTTGGATATTTCATCTAAACAGAATCATACAACATGTGATCCTTTGTGACTGGCTTCTTTATCTTAGTGTAGGTACAAGATCTCCCCATGTTGTAGCAAGTATTAGCACTCCACTTCTCTTATTGCTGAATAGTATTCCATTGTATGGCTATTCCACACTATATTTATCCATTTATCAGTTGGTGGACATTTGGGCTGTTTCTACTTTTTGGCGATTCTGAATGATGCTGCTATGAACATTCGTGTATTAGGTTCTGTGTGGGCATTTTCATTTCTCTTGGTTAAATACCTAGGAGTGGAATTGCTGGGTCACGTGGTAACTCTGTGTTTAACTGTTCGAAAAACTACAGGCTCTTTTCCAAATTGGCTGCATTGTGTTGCATTTCCACGAGCAGTGTATGAAGGTTTAATCCTCATCAACATTTGGTACTACCTGTCTCTTTGATTGTAGCCATCCTAGTGGTTATAAAGTAGTGTCTCATTGTGGCTTTGGTTTGTACTTCCTTGACGGTTAATGATGTGGAGCATCTTTTCTTGTGCTTTTTGGCCATTTGTGTGTCTTCTTTTGAGAAATGTCAGTTTAGACCCTTTGCCCATTTTCAAATTGGGTTATTCATTTTTTTTATTACTGAGTTGGAAGGGTTCTTTGTATATTCTAGATACCAGTACTGTATCAGATATAAATATTTTCATTTGCAAATATTTTCTCCCATTCTGTGGGCTGTCCTTTCACCATTTGTTTATTTAAATATTTTATTTGTTTGTTTGTTTATTTATTTATTTATTTACGTTGTGCTGGGTCTTAGTTGCTGCACTTGGGGATCTTCTTTGTGGCACGTGGGATCTTTGTTGTGGCATGTGGGATGTTTTAGTTGCGGCATGCATGCAGGGTCTAGTTCCCTGACCAAGGATCGAACCCAGGTCCCCTGCATTGGGAGCACTGCGTCTTAACCACTGGACCACCAGGGAAGTCCCCCAGCACCATTTATTGAAAAGACTATTCCTTCCCCCATTAAATGGTCTTGACACTCTTTTTTTTAAAAATTAATTAATTTATTTATTCATTACTTTTGGCTGCGTTGGGTCTTCGTTGCTGTGCGCGGGCTTTCTCTAGTTGCGGTGAGCGGGGTCTACTCTTCATTGTGGTGCGCGGGCTCCTCGTTGCAGTGGCTTCTCTTGTTACGGAGCATGGGCTCTAGGCGCGCGGCCTTCAGTACTTGTAGCATGCGGGCTTGGTAGTTGTGGTTCGCGGGCTTGGTAGTTGTGGTTCGCGGGCCCTAGAGCGCAGGCTCAGTAGTTGTGGTGCATGGGCTTAGTTGCTCCGCGGCATGTGGGATCTTCCCAGACCAGGGCTCAAACCCCTGTCCCCTGCATTGGCAGGCGGATTCTTAACCACTGCGCCACCAGGTAAGTCCCGTCTTGACACTCTTGTTGAAAATCAATTAACGTAAAGGTGAGATAATTTCTAGTTCTTATTCAACTTTTTGTTTTCCCCTAAGTTTATAATTACCTCTTTTTCAAAATATAATTTTCTATGTATCTAGCTCTAATTTTTTCCGCACATCGCATCAGACTTGAAAAGTACTTGTTCATATTCTTTTTCAAATATTTAAACATGTCAGATGCTTTACAGGTTTTTTCCCCCCCTCTGGAGACTGTCCTGCAGTTTCCTCCTTCTCCTACTTCAGTCAGGACAGGTTGTTTCTGGGTCTGTGGTGTAGCTTTCATTCCAAAGATTTCCTTCACCAGTTTTGTGTGTGGATCCAGCATTCCATTCCCTAGCTCTGCTGCCTTTCTCTTTCCTGCTTACCAGAGCACATCTTATAGTAGCCTACTTGGAAAGAGAAGTAAAAATGTTCACTCCTTGCATATCTGAAAGATGTCTATATTTATCTTATATTGGTACGTATTGGTCTTATATTCGTTTGGCTGGTATAGAATTCTAGGTAATGATCATGTTTCTTCAGAATTTTAAAGGCACTGTCACATCATCTATCTTTTAATACTGTATTGAGTTGCCATTCTCATTCCTGTTCCTTTCTCTCTCTCTCTCTCTTTTTTGGGGGGCCACGTCATGTGGCACGCAGGATCTTATTTCCTGACCAGGGATCCACCAGGGAAGTCCCTTTCTCTCTTTTTGAAATCTTTTTGGATCTTCTCTTTTCCCCTAATATTCTGAGATTTTACAAAGATGTGTCTTGACGTGATTCTTTTTCTTTCACTGTGCTAGGCACATAGTGTACTATGTAATCCAGAAAGACTTGTTCGGTTCAGAAAATTTTTCTTGTATTTCGTTTGTAATCTTGCTCTCTCATACTTTTCTCTCTTTTTAGAACTCCTATTAATCAGATATTGAACTATTTGGCTTGATTTTCTAATTTTCTTACTTCCTATTTCCATCTTTGCTGGCTCTTGCTCCTGGCTCTTTGCTCCTTATTTGTTTCCCATTTTTGACAAAATCTATTTTTCTTGGAACCGTATCTGTGGAAATTCCCCAAGGCCTAGATTGAAGATCAGCTCATCCAGAGATGATCTGCATTGTTTCGGCTGGTGCTTGGTGGCACTGTCAACCTGGAACCATTTTAAATTCTTGCTATTTTGTTTTTCGGACCAACAAGGCATTCGGGCAGAAAAGTCACAGCTTTGATGATAAATTATCTGCATATATTTAAAAGAAAAAAGAAAAGATCTCTAGTAGGCACTTAGATTCCAGATGAGCAAATTTTCTATGCAGTCCCCTAGGGGCAGTTCAGGTGTTAGCATATTTTAAATCCACTCTTACATGAGGATATAGTCTTCTGGGGTTCTGGTGTTATAGTGGGGGCCTTCTATTAGATTTCCAACCCTATGCAGGCCCTGGGTTCTGTCTCCTATGCCACAGTGGCACCCTATGAGGTCACCATGCCTAAATTCAACTTTTAAGCAAACGCCCTCAAGGCAAAACAAGCTTCAGTGCTCAATTTACCTCTCCAGGTACCAGCTTTCACTTAGTTTTTTGGTCCTTAAATAGTCTATTTTCTTGCCAGTTTACACAAATGCATTTTTTAAATGATCTATTAGGCAAAGGACCTAGAATAGCTAAACCCATTTTGAAAAAGAACAATAAAGTGGGAAAAATAATTCTACCTTATATTAAGGTTTACCATAGCCACAGTAATTAAGATAGCATGTTATTGGCAGAAGGACAGACACATAGGTCATGGATCTGAATAGAAAACCCGGAAACAGACCTGCACAAATATGCCCAACTAATTTTTGACAAAAATGCAAAACAATTCAATGGAGGAAGGATTGCTTTTTCAACAAACAGTCCTGGAGCAATTGAACATCCATTGACAAAAAAAAGGAACCCCGACCTAAACGTCACACCTCATACAACAATTAACTCAAGATGGATTATGGACTTACATATGAAACAAAACTGTACAACTCTTAGAAAATAAAATAGAAGAAAATTATGAGACTCTAGGGCTAGGCAAAGTGTGACATCAAAAGTGATGCATTAAAGGACAAGTTGATAAATTGGATCTTAAAATTAAGAACGTTTCCTCTACAAAAGATTCAGTTAAGAGGATGAAAAGACAAAAGACAGACTGGGAGAAACCACTTATCTGACAAAGTACTTTATCTAGAATATTTAAGGAATTGTTAAAACTCAAAGGTAAAAGAAATGAACAAGCCAATTAGAAAATGGGCAAAAGACATGAACAGATCTTTCACCAAAGAGGATATATAGATGGCAAATAAACACATTAAAATATGTTCAACATCATTAGCCATCAGGGAAAAACAAAAATTAAATCCACAATGATATATCACTAAATAACTATCAGGATGATTAAAATTTTTTTTAAAAAAGTGACAACAACAAATGCTGGTGAGGATGTGGAAAAACTGGATTCCTCATGTGTTGCTGGTGGGAATCTAAAATGGTGCCGTCATTCTGGAAAAGAGTTCGGCAATTTCTTATAAAACTAAATATGCAAAATTACCTTATTACCCGGTAATTGAACTCTTGGGCATTTATTCTAGAGAAATGAAAATTTATGTTCATGCAGAACTGTACATAAATGTTCATAGCAGCTTTAATTTGTAATAAGCCCAAACTGGAATCAGCCCAAATGTCTTTTAAGCAGGTAAATGGTTAAACAAATTGTGGTATATCTGTACCACGGAAATACTACTCAGCAATGAAAATTATTTATACACACAACTTGAGTGGATCTCGAGGATATTTAAAAAAAAAGCCAATCTTAGAAGGTTATAGACTGTCTGAGTCCATTTATATAACAGTCTTGGAATAAAGGTATAGAGATGGAGAACAAATTAGCAGTTGCCCAGGGTGCGGGATCGGGGTGGGTGTGGCTATACAGGGATAGCACAAGGGAGCCTGGTAGTAATATAATAGTTCTGTAACCTGATTGTGGTGGTGGTTACAGGAATCTACACACACATTGCATAAAACTACACACACACACACACACACACACATGCACACACACAAATGCATGTAAAAGAGGCAACATCTGAATAAGCTCTGTGGATTGTACCAATGTCAATTTCCTGGTTTTAATATTGTACTGTAGCTAAACAAGATGTTACCATTGGGGGAAACTGGGTGAAGGGGTACAGGGGAACCGCTCTGTACTTTTTTTTTTTTTGCCACCTCATGTGAATCTGGTGGCCATTTAGCCATTCATGCTGCCTGAAACAATTCCTTCCATTCTGTTTGTCTTTGAGGGTTTATAATTTGTTTTCAGTATTTACCAATTTTCATTTTGATGTAGTTTCAGAAGGGGCATGCGATAAACACATATGATCAATACATTGTGTTTCTAATTGTTTAAAGGTTTTAAGCAGGGTTGTAACATTTGGGTAGACCACCCTGGTGGTTTCTTAGAGGATGGTTATAAATGAGGGCAAGATGAAACAGAAAGATATTATATTTCATTAATTTTAAGAGGCACTTGGCACTTTTTTTTTTTTCATTTTAACATCTAAATTGGGATGTTTGACTATAACTATTAGCCAGAACAGTCATACTGTATTTGTCACACTGGCTCATAAGAATCAAACTTTGCCAAATGGGTGTCTGAGGCTTGGAAGAAAATTCCAGAGACAGAAAAGGAGCATTCCTTTAAGAAATGCTGCATCACCAAAGCCCCTGATGGCATGCACAGAGGACTACATGTGTGGAAATAATGCACATGAGTAAAAAAAATGAATCATAAGAGTCAGTGTCTGAATGTGAAGTTTTATGAACACTGTTACCATGTTACTCTTTTCTGTTTTCCTTTTTATGTATTTTCACGAGAGTGAAGTATGATAAAAATCTACATTTATAGACACCTGCACTTTAAATAAATATAAAATAAAAATTCGAAGTGATAAGAAAGCATTATGTCACAGTTGATTTGCTACCTTTTAACTTATCGGGACATAAAATAATAGTTTTACAACCGAGGGCGTCCAGGTAAGGGATAATAATCTGAAGCAGGACAGTG
The DNA here is from genome assembly GCF_964374135.1 of Grampus griseus. Classification (NCBI taxonomy): domain Eukaryota; kingdom Metazoa; phylum Chordata; class Mammalia; order Artiodactyla; family Delphinidae; genus Grampus; species Grampus griseus. The sequence continues at coordinate 5,983,377 of NC_139005.1, read as the reverse complement.
AGACGAGGGGAGAATCCTTGAAATGCTAAGAAGGAAAAGTTGAACTATTAGAGGACAGGTAAAGATGAACGGGGAGGAAATCTACAATAGTTTCCAGGTTTCTGGTTTGGGCAACTGAATCGATGTAGTAAGCTACCTGGGAGGGTTAGGAGGAGCAGGTTTGGGGAGGGGGAGTTAAAATTAGGATACACTGCGTGAGGGGCTGGTTGGCTGTGTAGAACGGATGAACGGAGCTCTCGTATTTACTTTGGCCACGGGAGCCTGCGGCTCTGCCTTGATGGATTCAGCCTCCTCAGAGCTGTCAAAGGCGGGGAGGTGGGGTGGAGGCCGGCCAGGTCCGAGCGCCAGCGCAGTGCCTAGACTACCGAACCTCCGCCGCTCCCCGGGCTCCAGAGTCCAGGCCATAGCGAGCCGGAGCCCGCCCCCGCCCCCGCCCCCGCCCCCGCCCCCGCTCCCGCCCACCGCTGTCAGCGGAAGCGGCGTGATTGGCTGGAGACGCCGGCGCCGGCGGCCGCGAGCGGGCCCGGACTTAAGGAACTGCTTAGCGATTGGCTGGGAGGCACCAAAAAGGCCTAATTCAAATTGTTGGAGCCGCCCTTCCAGGGAGCGGGCGCTTAGTTCCACCCCGCCCCGTCGCTTAGTTAGACAGGTACGCAAACCAGAGCTGTATTGATCAGATCCTTCCGGCACCGCTCCTTACCCGAGTCAGGATGAGAAGAGAGCTGTGACTGGCAGATTTTCAGGGGCGGGCACTCTAGGCCTTATCCGGGCTTCGCTTCGGGACTGGCACCTGTCCTGGGCGTGGATTGGGCCGCAGCGTTGTCAGCGTGATCTGGGGGCGCGGCCAGCGCTAATAAAGACGAGCCGGGGCTGCAGGTGCAGTCAGTTCCACCGCAGCTAGAGCTCCGAGTGGCGGTCTGGAAGCGGAGCTCGGCGGTGCGGTCGGCTTCACCGCAGTGTTCCCCGGCCGGGTGTCTCGCCGCAGCCTCGGGAGAGGAGACGGACCTCTCCTCCTTCTGTCAGAGACATGTGAGTTGACCCTGGTGTGGGGAGCGCGACACCTTGCCAACTCTCACCCCTTGCCAACTCTCACCCCAGCGCCGGACTCTGCGGGACCGAAAATGGCGCATTGCAGCAGCTGCGGCGACGCGGGGAACCACCGCCGCGCGCCGTCCGCAGGCCGAGCCACCCCCGGGGAGGGGAGGCAGCACCCCATTCCTGCACCAGCCGCAGCCGGCACCCCATGGGCGGGGCAGGGGCGCGGGGGTCCCACATTCATTGCCCCCCTCTCCTCTCACCTGCGGGGCTCCTCAGTCGAGTCTCGGGTGAAGGTGGGGCGCGGAGACACCCGGGAGGGGGCTCCAGGCCCTTTCTTGTCGTTGATTGAAGCTGTGCTTGGGGCCTCTGGAAGAACAGTCATGGGTGCACCTGCCAGTTAGTAACTTGGGTTGCTCTGCAGTCTCTAGCTTTGTGTACGCCCCTCACCCCGACCGTGACGAGTAGCCCCCGCTCTAGGTAGTGAGCAAAGCTCCAGAAACTTATCTGCCAGTTCTTCGGCGCCAGGTGAGCAGCTCACAAAGACTCAAGGGGCAGTGGCGTGTGATTCCAAGCGTCCATTCATCCCAAGGCCACCCGTATAGGAGTTTTCCTGTCATTGAGTCTTAGCCAAGTACTTGGAAGAGAAATAGAGCTAAGGATCCCCCCCTCCCCTCCCCGCCACCTTCCCTCAGTACATTCAATTTAGTCTCTAATCATCAATTTAGTCATCTGACCATGGTCACCGCATCCCAAGATCCTGAGGGAGAACTATAGCTAGACAAATGAAGAACTTCCCTTTCTTTCTTGGAGTCCTGGCCTGGTCCTAGATGTATTTGTGTTGCTTCTCTTGGTGACTAAAAGGGAAAAGATTTACTTACGTTACATAAGGGTTATAACTATCCCCGGATATGTTACTCCTGCGTGTTCCCAACTCCCAAGAAGTAATAAGTGAAATGGTCCCTTCAAATGCTTTATAACGATTTCCCTTTTTCTCTATTTGATTTCTACAGTTTTAACTGTATATGATATTCTATGCGTTTTGGCCAAGCCCTAGGATTCCTTGTGTTTTCATTTTGGGAGGGGGAGCCTCTTCAGTTGACCGGTTCCCAGTAGCATCTATGTGGGATGAAAGGAAGGAGATGGGGAAACCGTGGTGACTAGAAGGGCATCATGAGGTCTCTGACCTTAATCTTGTCATTGGTGCCACCAGCCTGGACTGCTTCCAAGACCAAACACTGGCTACTTCCTACTCCTTGAATTTTCCACTTTCACCAGAGAACTAGATTGTGTGGCACAGTAGTAGCATAGGAGTCTGGTGGCCGCCATAGTGTTGTATCTTTCCTTTGCCTCCTTTGTGCCTTAAAGGGCAATGGGAAAGCAATTCTTTTAGCCAAGATGAGTCAGGTGTAATCTGCTAGTATAACCTCTCTGAAGGGTTATTCTCTTTTGAGACTGAAATTTACTTACTTAGAGAGGAGGAACTTCTGGGTATTAGTTCTATTGTGAGTAGTCAAGGCTTTTCCTTTTTGGTGACTTTGTGATGGTTTCATCCGTAGTGCATTTACTCTTGGACTGCTCCTATGAGGTAGGCTTTGTGAGATTCTGCTTCTGTTTGAGGAGTTCTTATTGTAATTTCTTTTCTCTATCAAATTGCAGAGATCTCTCTCCTACCTGTGACTTCTTCCTTGGCAGGGAAAATCTCATGCCTTAGGTTAGACTTCAGGGAATTCTTGAGAAGGTGAATTTAGCTTCCATGTGTTGGGACGTGGAGAGGAGTTTATTTTGAGAATCCCACACTGGATTATTCTCCCCTAAGGCTAAGGGAAAGGGAGTACGGTCTCTGTGCCTAGCAGTGTAAACCAAGATTTCTAGTTGGGACATCAGGAGCTAGGAGAGTCTCCTGAGACTGGATGCCAAATCTAAAAAAGGAAGGGACAGGCTGTCTCTGGTGCATGTACACTGAGGACCATTTCCAATATTTTTGCTCCCTGTCTATGCTCTTGGAACACTTTCACAATTGACACAATTGCTTTGGGCCCCAGTTCTATCTAAGTGAAACCCCAGTCTTCTCTGCCAAAAAACAAAGCAAGCAAACAGTCCTGACTCACTGCAACTACAGAGGCCTTTGGTGATTCTCCAAGTCGTCCTTACAGTGGCCACGGTATACTAATCATTGCATGAAACAACCAATAACTGGCTCCCCTTCAGCAGAGTCTGTCAGCTTGGCCTTTCTTTTTATATTCAGACTTTGCAAAAAAAGAGTTGTTCAGTCTGTAAGCTTGTCCTGAGTGTTGAGTTTTTTTTGTAGGTAATTCTCCTGGATTGGAGTTTTCCAGTTTGACTTCATGTGAAAAAGGCTTCCGGGAGGCAGAGAAATGCCATTTAAGCCAAGACTGGCCCACTTGTCCCTGTGGCCATTGTGCCAGAGGATGTGTTTGAGTTTGGGTCAGAGGATAGCCCAAACGAGAGCTCTTGATGCCACCCTGGATGTCGCTGAGCCCCATGTTACAGGATCTTTCATCTTTTGCTTTGGACCTCTGTGCTGCATCTCCCCACTTGGTATTGCCAAGGAGCTGGAATCCCTTCTACTTGCATATAGCCGTATCACCCTTGCTTTGGTGATAGGGGTGAGAACGTATGTGATTCCTTTCTTGTCTTGGTCACTCTGTGCACTTCTCTCCGCAGGTCTGCGGCAGCTCAGCCACCCACCGAAGGGGCAGAAGGGGCTGCCCCAGGTGGGGGTCCCCCTGGCCCTCCTCCTAATTTGACCAGTAACAGACGACTACAGCAGACCCAGGCACAAGTGGAGGAGGTACGTGGATAGCTTTTTCTCTAAGGGTTTCCAAGTCATGGAAGTTGGGAAACTTCTCTTTAAATAAACTTCTCTTTATCTAGAGGGGCAGCTAAAGGTTCCGGGAGACAGGGTACCCCTTAGAGTTAGGCAGGGCAGACTTGCTGTTCTCTCCCCGGCTCTGGGGGAGCTTAGCCGCTTTGCTCCTGCGCCCTGCTCAGGTGGTGGACATCATGCGTGTAAATGTGGACAAGGTCCTGGAGAGGGACCAGAAGCTGTCAGAGCTGGATGACAGAGCCGACGCTTTGCAGGCGGGCGCATCACAATTTGAGAGCAGCGCTGCCAAGCTAAAGAGGAAGTATTGGTGGAAGAACTGCAAGGTGAATGTTCTTGTCCTTTCCCCCTTATTTTCCTGGGTCTCAACACATAGGAGGCGGGAAAACCCTCAGGTTCCACAATCCTTCCCTCTCACGATCTGTGCCCTGCAGGACTCTTGGGAGGCAATCTGGGAAGCCTCCTTCTTGAGCTGCATTACCCGAATTGGCCACCAGGGTACGCTAAAGTGCTCAGAACCACTAACTGAGGGCCAGGGGAGACCTTGAGGAGTTTGGAGGGGTTAGTCCAGCTGCCTTTTCTCAAAGGACCCCGGGAAAAATTCTTACCTGACCCTTCCTGAGATACACCGACATCGACACAATGGCTGGGGTAGCTATATATTTAAATACCTGCAGCTTTTGGGAATGAGCTGGACACTTTTTGATGAAAAACGAACCAGTTGACTAAAGATGCGAAGTCTGCACCTGCTCTGGCGTTCCTTTAAAAGCCCCCGGGCAACAGGAACTAGGAGACAAGGAGCAAGCTGCAGACCCTCTCGTGTTTCTGAGAAGCTCCAGCTGTGGTGCAGGGGTTACTGTCTGATGGGGAGCACGAGGGGTTGGGAGGCCTTCAGCTGTCCTGGGGGGCGTGTGGCTTCTTCCACCGTCCGAGTCCCTGGTCCTGGCTCCTGCCTCCTTCCCCAAATCCAAGGGCTTGTTTTTTGTCAATGTCTCCTCAGATGATGATCATGCTGGGAGCCATCTGTGCCATCATCGTGGTAGTTATTGTAAGTAAGTATCGCTGAGGTTGCTGGTTGGGGTGAAGAGGTGGGAAGGTCCCGGCGTCACCTGCCTGCCTGCCTGCCTGCCTGGGGAGTGGGGCTGCTCTGACTGAGGTATGGAGATCGTGGCCAGGGAAGCACCATCTGGTGCGGGAGGGCGGGAGGGCAGAGGTGAGGGACCTCCTCGGTGGACAAGCCTTCACTCTGCAGGACTGTGGGGGAAGGTCGTGGCTCCTGTTCTGAGCAAGTGGGCTGTGCTTCTTCTCACTGGCTTGGGTCAGAGGGAGACCGTGGGGATGGGACACCTACAACTACACCTGAATGTCCAGTAACCTGATGTAATTTGCCCTCTTGTTTTCTCCTCTTTCTCTTTTCCATCTGGGACTTCCTGACTCCTGTGTCCAGTCTACTTTTTTGCTTGAGAATGTGCCACCCCTTCCCTGTTCTCCATTGCCATCCAAACTCATGTCCCTGCCCTGCTGTTTCTCCCCAGAACTTCCCCATCTGCCTTCCTCCATCCCAGCCCTGCTTCTCCATCGCCCACTCCTCCCCTTGTGTTGCTTTCATTTGCGCTCTGTCCTGCGACACTGGAAATGCTGCTTGTGGTGCAGTCTTGAATTAACTACCCGAAGAACAACAGCTGGGATCTCCTTCCTACCCTCTCATGTTCTCTCAGGTTCCCCCAAAGACAAAAGGAGTTGGAGGCCAAGGGATGGGGAAAGGGGTGTAGCTGAGGTGACGTGCTCAAGAAGGGGCCAAGACTGGGACGAGGAGAAGAGTGTTGTGCCCATGGTGTTGCCAGAAAAGGCCAGGCTGCTGGCCGGAGGAGGCTGGGAGCAGCTGGGAGGATGCCCCCTCACCTCTCCTGTGCCAGGCCTGCAGAGGAGCCTGGGCCAGGCCCAAAGTCCAGCTTGGTCCTGGTGCAGGACTCTTTTAGAAAGTCAAACCTGTTTTTCACAGTTATTTCCCATCTGTTAGTCCAAGATCTATGTCTTCAGGGATCTTACAACCTTTTACTTTGTCCTCCAGAGACCTGGAGAACACGTATTAATAGCAAAAATATCAGGACTCTCGTTCCCATCCTAGAAACAGTCCCACAAGCTCATACCTGGAAGGGGCTCTTGTCCACGTTTTCTACAGCATTCTGTATTGCTCGTGAAGGCATCAAATAATTTCATTTAGCCAAAGTTTGAGCCTCTCAATTTTAGTTACTGGCGTAGATAATGAGAGAATGCCCGTTAGTTATAGAGAAACAGCGAGTCAAGGGCCTAATCTGAAAATACCAAGCTTGGAGGAAGCCACTTCTCACCCTCTTGTTACAAGCGTCCTGTACCTCCCTTGCTGTTGATGGAAGAGGATGAGATGTCGGAGGGTAGGAGCCCTGGACCCTCTGGGAGCCCTTCCCCCGACACCACCCCCGTGTACTTGCCAAAGGCAGGGCTGAGGAGAGAGGCCCTTCCTGAGGCCCGGCCGCTCCTGAGCGGTGGGAGTCCGGTGCCCCCGCCAGCCTTGGGGCGGACGTGGAGCCGTCAGCAGACGGGCCTGCTTGTTGACTGCTGTGCCACCACGGCGCCTTCTCGTCTGGAGCGGCCCCTCTGTTCTTCCAGCAGTACGTTCCCCTTCCAAAGCACCCCTGAATTCCCTTTGCCTTCCCCCTCTTTGCATGGTTTGTGGCACAGACAGTGGGACCTGGGGATGGAGCTGCTCAGCCTGTCTCGGGGGCCAGTGCTGGGTTTCAGGAAAGGGCACTCAGTGGGACAGACCCCGGTGAGAGGGGAGGAGGGCTGGCTGGGAACAGAACGGGGACCACCCCACGTTCCTTCGTTCCTTCCGTCCACCAGTCCACCAGCAGGAGGCGGCTGGGCCAGGCTCGCTTTCCACGCAGCAGCATTTCGTTCCGCAAAACCATCCTTCCTCTCCCTTCGCCCTGTTCCCACATTCCCTTCGTCCTGCCCCAGGGTGGGACGGAAGAGCTGGACGAAGGCAGTCTCTGTACCCTCCTAACGGCCAGAGGCCCCTCGAAGGCCTCCACCCTCCTCTGGGCTCCCCTTGCCTAATGCAGGGGGTCACCGCTGGAGAAGAACCACCACTGTCCTCGATGTGTCCCAAGCCTGGAGCAAATCCGCCCTCTTGGCCCGCCCCGTCACAGGAATCACTTCTGCGTTTCTGTGCCATCTGTCCCAGGTGTAGTTGGCTTTGCTCTTCTGGGGACGGTAGCCCTTCTACTCTCTTTCTCACCCTGCCCTGTACCCCCCTCTTCTGTGTCTTTGCCGCCCCCCTTCCCTCCCACCACCCATGTGCATGAGCAAATATGCAACTAAGCCTGGGGCTTGGCAGTCACGCGAGGCCGGGTCTCCTCGGCCCCTCTTGGGTTTGCCGTGGGACGATGTGGCGTCCCCACTGTGTCTGTCATCCCCTCTCTGTCTTTTTTTCTAACCCCAATCTCCTACTTGTACAGAAATAACAGCTGTACTTCCACCAAAGGCATGTGGCGTATTTACCAATTTCCTGTATTCTGAACAAAGGCAAAACAACAATACAACTTCCTACCACTAAACCGACTCGGCTGTTGTTTGGGTTGGGGTGAGTGCAGCAGGGCGGAGGCGTCTTGTTTCTCTCTGGTTCCTTTCTGATGGTGCCCTGCGCCGGAAGGGTGGCTTACGGGTGCTGTCGGTCTTCTCGAGATTCCACAGCTGGGTGCTGGCAGAGGAAGTGGTCTCCGCTCTCAGCCTCCGTGCCCGAAGCAGCCCAGCTCTTCAGGTGTGGGTGACAGGAAGCCACGGCAGGAAGCTGAGCGGGCATCTCACGGACAGACACCCGCAGATCTTCTTAGACATCTGCCGCCTCCTCCCTCCAGGTCCTGGGCCAGGCCCTGAGGAGGCCCCCAGGGGACACGCTCTGCTCCTCACCGTCCCCATGCATAGCCATCTTCTGCCAAGTCCCACTGTGCTGACCAGGCCCGTTTGAAAATGACTGAAAGGGGAGCTCTGTCCCCTGCGGCCAAGGCAGGGGTGTGTGCAGGTGTCCTGAAATGCCCAGCAGCTGTCCAAAGGTACAGGAGCTTAACGGCAGCTCAAGGTTACCCTGAGCGACTGGGGGAGGGGGGCCCAGGGCCGCCTCTGAGGGTCTTCGTTTCACACCTCAAGCACTTTGCCAGCCAAGCGGCGGGGCGGGCCCCAGTGTGAGGAAAGACAGGAAAGTGGAAAAGCTTTGCTTCTGAGGACATGAGGGCTTTTACTGGGACAGAGTTCAACGATTGTGCGTGGCCCTCCAACCCCCATCCTGTTCCACTGTCCCTCATCCGCTCCTTTCTTAATTTTTTTCTGCTATATTGTTCCTACCACCGCGCCTCAAACCTGGCTCATGTTTTAACCTCCACCCAGACCTCCTGCCTTCCTGCCACCCTCTCACCTCTTCACGCTTTCTCCCTTGGGTGTATCAGCCCAGGGCATGCAGTGAAGGAAGGCAGAGGCCTGCAGAAATCCAGCGCCACAGTCAGTGATCTGTGCCTTCTTCGTATCTTTCTCGGGGCCTCTTTGAGCTCTGGGACTCAGCTTCTGGGAGAATGTGACTCTCTCTTATATCTAAGGCAGGAGAGTGGCTACCCGGAGTGCCTCGGGGTCCTGGCAGGCCTTGGTGAGGTAGCTAGGAGATAACGGGAGGGAAGGAAGTTGGTGTCAGGGGGGGTAAGCCCAGGAGCTGGGGGCTGGGGGGCCAGCTGGAGCTCTGGATGCTTGCGTTTCATCCCTGGTCTGGGTGTGGCGGCACTTAGAGCAGCTGGTCTCCAAGTGAGTTCGGTCAGGGCCAGAGCCAAGGGTGCGCAGGCTCACTCTTACCTTGGCGTCTCTGCAGTCCCAGGAACAGCAGTGCCAGGAGGAAGAGGCTGCTGGCAAAAAGGACTCCAAAGGCCGTCCTCTGCTCTGTAGGGGACAGAGGTGTGGACGGGGATCAGTGGCGGGAACCATACCGAGCCCTCATGTGCAGCGTCTGCCCCGGCAGAAAGGACAGGGCGCGCGCGCCTGCGTTCAAGCGTCCCTGGCCGAGGAGCTCCCATCAGCTGTTTTCCTGCTCTCACCCAGGAACCAGCACACGGTGGCGCTGGGGCCTGCTCGGTGGACGTCCGTGTGTCACTCCACACAGAATCCTCTACCTCTTCCCACCTCAGGACAACTTTTTTTCAAACGGCTTTGCACGGGAGATTTAGTTTAGATTAGCTGGTGATAGTTAAACTGGAATTGTGTAAACCACTGGGAATGATGTAAGCTGAGGCAAAACCCCAGTTTCGGGGAAGCTTACAGTCTCATGAGACACCAAGTTAGGCATTTCGAGGTGCCGACTCTTTATGGTGTGGGACCTTTCGAAGACATTCTGTGGCCTCGGGATGAAGTTCCCGCTTGAAGGCCTGCTGTTATCTGCCCATCGGTAGCAGGAGCGGGGTTGAGGCTGTAGGGGAATCGCCTATTTTCCACATTTTCTGTTTGACCATTTCCTAGGCAGGTGACCTTGGGCAAATTACTGAACCTCTGCAAGTATCAGTTACTCATCTCTAAGATGGGAGGAGTGAGGACCTGTGGAGGCCCACATCTGAGGGCTCAGTGCCCTGCTGGCTTGACGCAGACGCTCAGCGAACACCATCACCTCTCAAGCTTCACGGCCACAGCCCCCTTTCCCCACGCACCCTTGCCTCTAGCCGTGCAGGCCCCCCAGTTCTTTCTAGCCTGTTTGATAATGAGGCCTTCACACATGACGTCCCTTCGGTCCTGGTGTTCCCTGCCCCTGACCCAGCTCAGCCGGCTTGCAGGCCTCCCCCGGGTCATCTTCCCTGACTGCCTAGTCTGTCCCTCCCACTGGGCTAAGCTCCTCGAGGGCAGGATGAGGAATTGTTCAGCCTTGGTCTCCAGCTCTCAGCAGTGCCTGGTACCCCAGAACTCGGGGGGTAATAAAGTCTTGGAGGACGGGGTGGGACCTCTGGAGGCTGTCACCTTGGGAAAGAAGCAGCCGACACTGTGGGAAGCAGAACAAGGCCAGAGGGCAGGAGCCGTGAGCCCAGGTGTGGTGGTGGGGAAAGGAGGGCACTCCCATACCTGGTGGGGCAACCCAGGTGTTGGCCCCCAGGGGCTCCTGCAGGGAGACGTGGGTGACTTGGCAGGTGTAAGTGGCACCCACAGAGCCAGGCTCTGCCGTCAGGGAGGAGGAGATGCTGTAGGTGCCTGCCATGCTCTGCCGGAGGTTGGAGAAGGAGGCACCAGAGACTGGGGCCGGGGCTCCACCCAGCTCCTCCCGGATCCACGTCACAGTCACATCCAGAGGGTAATAGCCAGTGACACTGCAGAGGAGGGTGGGCGGCAGAGCTTCGCTCGCCAAGCTCAGTCGTACTTTGGGGGCAGCTGGAAGAGAGGAGGAGAAGTAAAATCCCACAGGCATCACCGGGGCAGCAGAGGAGCCTAGAGCCTTCTCCTGCTGCACATAAGAGCAGGCTGTGGAGGTGGAAGTCCCCTCCTCAGTGAGGTGGCAGGCGGCGGGGGGACAGTGGTGGTGAGGGGCCTGCCTGGATGCACGACATAAGGGGGTAGGATTCCCACAGGTAACTGAAAAACAACAGCAAAACCAACTAAAGGTTGGCTTGCTTCTTAGCATCACCACAAGCCAGTGATGTTAGAGGCTGTCCTGTTGAGACAGGCCTCCCGGTCGGGCCGGTCCCACGCCTCTCCTCGCTTTGCTACTGCTCCTCCTTTGGACGTGGCCCAAAAGGACGGGGGTGACTGGAGGCAGCCGGCCAGTGCGGGGCAGCAGGATCCTGGGCTGGGAAACTTCTCAATGGAATTATCTAGAGCCCGACGGGAAACTCCACCTGATGCCATCTGCGCTTCTAGGATGCAGACGGCATTCAGGCTGTGGGAATGCAGTCTGCCTCTCAGGAAAGCGCCCTTGTGTTTGATCCCATTCTGGAAGACACTCTCAATAGGTACATCCCTTTCCCCCTCTTCCCGACATAACTGAGTCCTGACCTCACCTTGGACGTTGAGCTGGATGATCTGTTGAGCTCGGTACAGGGAGGTTGTGATCTCGCAGATGTAGGTCCCCTCATCCTTCAGAGTGAGGCTGGGTAGGGTGAGGGAGGCGTCCCCAGCCATGAGCAGCTGCTGAGGCTCCAGGGTGGCGCCCTCCCGCTTGGCCTGCCCCTGCCCCTGCCCCTGCCCCGTGGCCCAGCGGTACACCAGGTGGCCACTGCCCTTATGCTGCCGGTGCCACTCCACGCTGGTGATGCCCAAGCCTGGTGCCATGGAGAAGCCACAGTGCAGGGAGGTTGAGGACCCCAGCAGGAGATTCAGGGACGGGGTCTGTGTTGTCACCTGGAACTCCACTGTGGGAGAAAGAGGGTGATTGTGGGCCGCTCTCTCCTTGAGGCCACCTGATCTCTGAGCTGTGGCAGGCTCGGGGTGTGTTGAGAGGCAGCATGCATGCGTGGTACTCTTAACCATTTTGGAGTCACTTACCCCTTGCACAATCTGATGAAAGTTACAGACCAGGCAAATACATATGCAAAATTATGGCTTACTGGGACTTCCCTGGTGGTCCAGTGGTAAAGAATCCACCTTCCAATGCAGGGGACGCAGGTTCGACCCCTGGTCGGGGAACTAAGATCCCACATACTGTAGGGCAACTAAGCCCACGTGCCACAACTACAGAGCTCGCGTGCCTCAATGAGAGAGCCTGAGTGCTGCAAACTACAGAGCCCACGCGCCCTGGAGCCCACGTGCCACAACTAGAGACAGAAAACCTGCATGCCGCAACTTGAGAGAAGCCCACGCACCACAACGAAGATCCCGCATGCCTCAACGAAGACCCCACATCCTGCAACTAAGACCCAATGCAGCCAAAAAAATAAAAGAAAAAATTTTATATAAATTTATAAAAAATTTTGGGTTACTGTTGACCCTCAGGTTAAGAACTACTGGAGTGGCTTCCCTGGTGGCTCAGTGGTTAAGAATCCGCCTGCCAATGCAGGGAACATGGGTTCGAGCCCTGGTCTGGGAAGATCCCTCATGATGCGGAGCAACTAAGCCCATGCGCCACAACTATTGAGCCTGCACCCTAGAGCCCGCGAGCCACAACTACTGAGCCTGCACGCCTAGAGCCCGTGCTCCGCAACAAAAGAAGCCACCGCAATGAGAAGCCCCCGCTTGCCGCAACTAAAAGAAAGCCCGCGCGTAGCAACGAAGACCCAACGCAGCCAAAAATAAATTAAAAAAAAAAAGAGCTACTGGAGTTGCAGTCAGCTTTCAGAAGCCCGGCTCTTCCATTTAACTCCCTCTTTGGCCTGGGCAAGCCCCTCAGTGTTGCCGACCTCATCTGCTTAGAGCAAGGCTGCTGAGGAGACTAAAGGAGACAGAGCTTAAATACACAGTGGTGGTGTGTGAGCCAAACGTGCTGAACCCCAGACTAATGAGGAAACAATCGGACAGGTCCCAATGCTGGGACATCTACAAGGCAGTGGCCCGGCCTCAAAATAGTTCAGGCTCTGAAGACTGTTCTGGAGTAAAGGAGGCTGAAGGGACGGGACAACTAAATACAACGTGCAATCCTTGTCTGAATCCTGGACTTCAAAAACCAAACCAAACCCCCCAAGGCTATAAAGAACACTACGAGGGCAACTGGAGAAGTTTGAATTTGGACTTCATATTTGATAGTAGTATTGTATCAATTTTAAAATGCCGTAAGTATGACAATCAGGGGCGGCCCCAGCCATGGTGGGGGAGGTGAGGATGGTCCGCCCTGGCAGGCAGGCAGGAGTGTTTGATCACTGACATGGTTCATAACTGCCAGTGTAGGCTGACGGTGAGGATACGTTCGTCCATTATCTGCACACTGCACCCCCCTTACTGCCTGCACCCCGGGTAGACCACTCCCCACCTTGGGTTGCTGCCGAGGCGATGGTGTTATGATTATGGAGAACATTCATGTCTTTGGTTATAAACTAACACATGCTATGCATGGAAGCATTTGGGATGAAGTGTAGAGATGTCTGCAGTTTACTTTCAATTAGTTAAGCGGAGGGCAAGTGGAGAGAAGATGAGGGAGGGGGAAAGGATGTGCAACATGTTAACAACTGGTGAATCCAGGTGCACGGTATACAGGTGTTTATTATTCTTTCACCTTTTTCTGTAGGTTTGAAATATCCCAAAATAAATGGGGGCAATGCCTAGCTATGCTAGGACTACGGTTGACACTGGACAGACATGAGGACCCCTTTTTTGATGTAGCAGGATAAATTTAGGTTGGACCACAAAATAATCTGAGTGTTCTGAAGCTTTCTAAGGATACAAGGGTAGGCCCCTAATCTTCTCTGGATGTGGTTGTCTTTCTTGGAGGCAAAATATTGGATTCCATGAACTTTGGAGAAACCTATCATCATGTTCTCAATTTTCTGTGCCCTCTGAGATGTGCAAGGTTGGAGAGAGCAAGGACCAGGTTCTACTGATAGGAGATAATGAACAAATTCTGCGGGCCTGTGCTCTCCTCTCTCATCTTGACCAGGCTAGCTGTTCCCTGGGAAAAGCTGGCACTCTGCTCACTGAGACAGCTGTGGACAGCATATGCAAGTAGAGCATCACATGCCTTATTTCCTCAAGTCACCTGGCCAGGTGAAAATTATCCCCATTTGGGGTCTTTAGGAAGAAAGGACTGAGGCCTAGGGGACACCCTGAGATGACCAATGTGCACGGAGGTGGACTTGTCCCCTTCCTTCTCCTACTATTCCCCCATTTCTGACCCCTTTAAAAAAATTAAAACTTTCTTTCTGCTACTTTTCATTTTCTCACCTTCAGTCCGCACAGTCCCCTGGGGGCTCAGGGGCAGTTTCAGCATGGGATGCAAGACAGCCCCATTCTCAGCATCCCCAAGGGTCTTCATCACCATGGAGATACTAGGTCCCTCTCCAGGCACTAGCACGTTAGTGATGAACCAGGCTGCCGTCTCCACCGTGGCCTTGGGCCTGGCCTGGAGAAAATAGCGGGAGATCTCACAGGTCACCTCTTTGCCGCTGCAGTCAGCATGGAGCAAGGCCTCGGCCTGGGGAATCCGTATCAGGTTCACTGGGGGAGAAGAGGGCAGCACAGAGATGGAGCTGGATAGAGAACACCTGGGCTGATGGGAAGCAGGTGTGGGTGGGTGTCCTCGGGAACTGGGCTCAGGAACTGGAAGGAGCCCAGAAGGACTGGGACACAGGGTGGAGGGCTCTTACCTGAGGCCTCGAAGGTAATGAGTGGGTCGTCCTCGGCCAGTGTGCCCCCTTGGAAATCCGTGAGGCCTTCCAGCGAGCCGTCGTCCGGCACTGGCACCTGCTTCAGCACCAACAAGGCCTTCACCATGTTCTCACTGCTGGCGAAAGCTCCACGGTGCCCACCTTCCCCCATCAGGAAGCAGTCCAAGATCACGTCCACTGCCCGCCACTGCCTTTCTACTGCAGGGAACAGGCTGGGATGAGCACCCTCTTGCCCAGAAAGTTACTTCTATACTTGTCGAGTCATCAAGGGGTAATCTTCCCCGTTCCTAGCTGCCTCTGCGTCCAGCTCTGATCCTGTTTTACCCAGAACCAGCTTTCTGCGAAACACCTGCTTCTCCAGGTACATACTTCTTGGTGTGAATTATTTAAAGTCCTGATTTCCCTTGCTCAGAGGGATTTAAGAAGCTTATTTCCACCTATCAGTGGAAAGCTATCTCTTCAAAGGAATTCTCAGCAAAAGCATATAAATGAACAAAACTGCATTGGGAGAGGAGACGGGCTTGGATGCTAGGGCGTTGGCAGCCGTCTCAGCTTCCCAGTCAGCCCCCAGGGGTCTGCTCGCTCCGTGCTTTTTACAGGTGGCCTTCCCCTCCCCCACCTCTGGGGAGCACCTACCCCCCTCCGTGATCTCCTAGCTAGGGGCCCCCCTTCCTCTCCTGAAGGTGTCTGCTCCCAGGCCAGCTCCCTCTCCTGTAGGCCAGGGGGCCCACCACATCCACCGAGGCGGCCCCTCATTCCTTCGTTTGGCCCTTTCCCCAGAGTTCTCAGTCTCTCTCCCCGGCACAACTGGTTCCTTCCGTTACCAGCCGCCCAGTCTTCCGCCTGCTGGGCTTAGAAGGCGATTGGAAGCCATTCCCGGCCCCTTTCCCCTTCTGCGACCTCGGGGAGGGTGGCTACCTGATGCTTCTTTAACCCGACACGCCCCACCAGCCAGCCCCCCGACTCACCGGCGTCTGCTGCCCCGGAGAGAGCCAAGCAGACCAGCAAGCACCACCCCTCGGAGCCCATGGGGGCTGCTCTCAGGCCCTCCTCCCCCGCCGCCCCTCCTCGTGCCCCGCGCCCGCCAGGTCCGGGCTGGAGAAGGGGCTCCAAACACGCCTGCCTGGCCGACCGCCTGGCCCCGTCAGTCCTCTCCGCCTACTTGGCTTTCGCTTTCACTTTGAGGAAGTGTCACCGAGGCTGCCTTGGCCTCCGGCTGAAGCCATTGGTGCTGGAGCCAGAGTCTGCTCACTGTTCTTTCCTTCCACCTTCTCCTCCGCAAAAAAAATCCCCCGGTGATTTCAGGACCTGACTTCACCGCGTGCGCCCTTTTGCTCCCGACCAGCCCCAAGAAAGTCGAGATAAGGGACGGGAGGCAGGGTGGAGGAAGGGAGGGACTGACAACAGACTCAGCTCCCAGGTAGCCGTGACCTTTCCCCACTTTCTGTAGGCGCCTTACCTGCCCGCCCCCGCCCCTGCCCCCGCCCCAACCCGCGTGTGCCCCAGCGCGCCTGCGCGGGAGAAAGCTCCGCCCTCAGATCGCGGGTCTGCGAGGAGGGTGGGTGTGGCTTGCGTGGGGAGACTGAAATCTCAGAGCTGGAAAGCTGCAGGCGCCTCTTTATTTTGTCGAGTTTCTAGGTCAACGGTACACCACGTGGGCCTACCGTAGGCGGAAGTATGTCTTCCACCTGGAGCCCTAGCCCTCTTGCAGCACAGGGGTGCAGCTGACACACTCGGGCTCCCGCTTCCCGCCCCCCACCTCGTTCCCCTGGGTCCTCGCCACTGCCAGTCTCGAAAAGGCACACAGGACAGTTTCCCAAGTCGGCACACACGAAAGGGTCCCGATGAGAGGGTAGTGCTGAAATTGGAGGTGCCGGCTCTCGATCCCCCTGGATGGCGGGTGGGTTGAGATGGAGGCTAGGACTTGACTGCAGTGACGGCCCCCCTCCGCCGAGCGCTGGCTCAGGGGTAGGAAGCGGGCTCTGGTTTTCGGTAATCCTCCTGAATGGGGATGGCACTGCCCTCCTCCTCCCTGGGGCAGCTGTAAGGACAAGGCTCTGCAGGCGCCACTGGACCTTCTCTCGTGTCTGAAGAGGGAGAATCAGATGAGTGTTGATCGGCGGTGGAGGATGCGTGAAGGGAGAAGAGGTGAGCAAAGGCGGGCTGTCAGGAGGGCCCCAGCTTAGAGGAGGGGAAGAGAGGCCACAGGGTGCTAAAGATGGAGCTGGAGAGATTCAGTGAGGTTCCAGATAGGGAGGCAAAGCCGAGATGGTGGGGTGGGGTGCAGAAACCTGAATTTTGTCTCTTACTTAATCTATATTTTCTTTGTTGATGGAGGAACAGGGCTCCGACTATGGTGAAAGCAAGAAACATTCCAGAGAGGAGCACAAAGATGCGGATGCAATCCGTGCTGCACAGGGACCTTTGGGCTGTGATGGGATGGGCAGGGGTCACAAGGGGGTTTGGGGGAGGGCCTAGCCCTTGACTCCCCTCAGCCCAGCCCTCTGTCACCCCTGCCTCTCCCCTTTCCCCACCTTCCTCCCCTGCCCCCACCATTGGACCACGTCCTTTCCTAATCCCTGGACTCTGCTTCTCCCTCTTCTTACCCCTGTTCCTAGGAGCTTTCTGGCTGGCTTCCCTCCTGGACCCTCCTGTGTGCATTCTCTCTCTTGGGGTGGGGAGTGGGGAGAAAACTCACGTGACCAGTGGGTAGAGAGAGTTGGGGCAGGCAGCCACCTGGAATCAGCCAGAGTCCGCATATGCTGGCCTGTCCTGGCCTCTGGTATCTCTGGAAAAACAGAGACAAGATGGGCAGCCGCAGGGGGCCCCAGAGGGCACAAGGCTAGGCTGAAGGCCTAAGCGAGCCTGGGGGTGCGAAGGCCGAGACAGGCGGACGAGGCAACGTATGTGGGGCTGGGCATGGGGGAGGCGGTGCTGGTTGGGGTGTGACCCTTACCCCCAGTGACCAGACAGAGGGTTGCCTAGAACTTACCTTCAGTATGAGGTGAGTGGGAGGGTTGTGGGTGTGGGCCTGGGGCCTGGGCTGGACCAACACACTCTGTACACTCCTTGTCCCTGCACTGCCAGCCCTCAGGGCAGGCACACTCCGAGTTGGCGGTGAGGGAGCAGTTTCGAATGAGAAGACCTGGCGACAGAGGAGAGGGAGGGAACACACAGGGTCCACTGGCTTAATCCCCTCCCTCGCCTCCCAGGCCTGCCCCTCCCCCACTGTCATCCAGTGCCTTTGTCATTTGTGTTATTGTTATTCAAGAAAAACTCGGACCTTTTAGAAAATTCACGGTTCAGAAGTCGAAACAGCTTACATGATTTTTCCTCTCACTCACTGATGCTTTTAGAACTTCTTATTGAAGTATACTTATAGAGAGGTATGCATGTCACAAGTGTAAAGCTTGAGAACTGGGACGAATTGGACTCACAGGTGTAACCAGCACCAGATTAAGAAACAAGATGACCAGTCGTGTTCCTTTTTAGTCACTAACACCGTCCCCACCAAGAATAGCTACTGACTTCCTAACACCACAAGTTGGTTTTGCCAGTTTTTGAACTCTATGCATGAATCAAGCGCGTGTGCTCATTCGTGCCTGGTTGCTTTCACTCAGCTCTTTGTGAGATTAATCCAGTGTTGAGTGTGATTGCAAATCGTTCATTCTCACTGCCATCTAGCGTTCCCCTGTGTGAATACAACACCATTTATTCATCCGTTCTACTGTTGGTGTGTGTTTGGGTAGTTTCCAGTTTTTAGCAATTGGAAATGGTGCTGCTGTGGTCCCCAATAGGTTTTTAACTTTACTGATATCCTTTGCCTCTAAAATATAATTTGTATTCAAGTGTAGAGGTCAGGTGCTGGGTGGCTGCCAATCGGTGATACTGGGGGAGGTAGGTAGGAAGGACGTCGCATGGGTTTGGGTTCATGGGTGTTTGGGGGTGAGAAGAGAAGTGTGACTCTGGGGAAGGTGGCACCCGGATGTGGGCCAGGCCTGAGTGGGAGCCTGGTGGGGCAGGGTGCACTCATGAGAACCCAGGGAGAGGAGCCCTGACAGGTGGGAGAGGGGTGCAGAAAGGGACGTCTGAGGATACCAAAGACTACCATCAACCCTCCCAATTTCTTTAATGTGCGCCTTTTGTCAGGAAAGGGTGTAAATTCCTTCTCATCTTTATGCCCCTGTGGCATCTCCTTTCTGAATTCTGACTCATGGTTGCTACTAGAACTTGGTTTCCTTGTGGCTCACCAGGAATTGTGAGCCAGCCTGGATAAGGATCTGCACAGGAAGAGCAGTGATGGAGGAGGGAACGGTGGTGGTGGAGATGGAAATAGGTAGGGAAGGTGAAGAAGATCAGGGAGGGTATCTGCCCAAAGGGATGGGAAGGGTTAAAGAAGGCGCTGGGATTGGTTAAAAAATGAGTGAAGTACCATTGTTTTCAGTGGAGTCTACAGAAACCTGGGAGCTCTCTTCGCCATGTACAACCTGTGCACAGAAATCCATGCTGATTGCAGGCACTTGTCCATCTTACAGATGGGAATACTGAGGTCCAAGAGGACCAAGCCCATTCAGCCTCTTTCCAGTGCCCTGGAGTCCTGCAGCCAGGTGCTGCCTGAGTGCTTCAGGGATCTGTGGGCTGAATCTCACAGAGGAGGATCGTGGGCTGGGCTGGGCTGGAGCAGAGTGGAGGGAGCTCCGACTGGCTCAATATTAGGAAAAGGCCTTCTACTGGGGCCTGCAGAGTGAGTTGGGGAGGCTTTGACTAAAAAAAAAAAAAATCCCCATCTTGCCCAGATTGTTGCCAAGAAGAGAGAAGCACCCATGAACAGTCATATCTGTAAGTTAAGTAGACTGAGGAATGCCTCTGGTGTATTTCTTATGTTGCCGTTTGACTGATTTGCAGCAACAAACCCTTGTATTTATATTCAAGAATACAGTATTAAAAGGCCTAGTCAGTCATTTACAGGCGAGTAATGTGGTTCAGCTAAATCGTCCTCAAAAGTGTCCTGCTGGAGAATATTTGTTCAAAGGGGCCACTTTAGATCTGCTGATCTATGTACACTTGTACATACATAGTTTCTAAAATTCTAGCTAAAACAGAGAAATGATGAAAGTGTTCATAACCCAGCTGCTGATATTTCATTTCTTAGTTTTAAAAAAGATGAAATTACAAAATACATAAAGACACAAGCCACATACACATTCATTCTCCTGAATTGGCTTTTGGACAAAAAGAGGGCGTTATCCACTGACTGGGATTGTTATGTCCTTAGAAAGGTGTATTCCAATTTCCAGGCCAATGTGCACTCTGAGATACGGCCCGTCCATCAGTGGGGAGAGGCTCGTCTAAGATCTCGGCTCCTACAGCAACTTCCTACTCTGTATTGTCTTGATCCTAGCCATAGACCCCTTCTCAGCAGACCCTCAAACTCTGCTGGCCCCTTCCCTGAATCACTTCACAGCTCTCCCTACCACATCAACACACACCGCCCAGGGCGCCCCGTTTCCCACCACGGGCTCCACTGGCCGTAGCCTTGAAGCAACTGAAGCTCCTACTTGCCCCCTCTTTGCTTCTCCATACCCACTTTGCTCCCCAAATGCTTGCCCATCTCACCAGAGTTACAGTGCCGGCAGCTCTCACAGTGGGGCCGGGTATGGTGGTCTGGTGAGAAGGAGACCCCCGGTGTACACGGATCGCATTGAGTAGCCTTTTCATGCTGGTCACATTCCTTCACCAGGAACGTTCCTGTGAGCAGAGGTCCAGGGTCAAAGCCCAAGGAAGGCCGCTCCCTCACCCTCTTCAAGGTGCTGCCTCCTGGCCTCTGCAGGATTCTGCTCCTTGCTTGAGCTCAGACTCCCTCTCTGCGTCCCTCCACCCCAAGCCTGGTCCTCTCTCTCCATACTCAGCTAGACCCTGGCAAGGCCTCCTCTTACCTGGCTCGCACATCTGGCAGCACCGTTCTCCCTGAGCCAGGTAATGCTTTTCCGGACACCTCTTGGAGGCTGGGGTCGCTGAGAGCACTGCCAGGGGCCCCAGAACCCACAGCCAGCAGGGAGGTGGCCGGGCCATGGCTACTGCCCGGGGAGCTCTTCCCGCCCTGGCTGCCGACTTCGGGCCTTGGGGGAGCTGGTACCTGCCCAGCCAGGCACTGGTGCCTCTTCTTTGCACCTCCCGGGCCTGTTTTCTTGGAGTGGTCCCCGAGTTGGGTGGCAGGCTGACCTTTGATGCAGTTGAAGTTCTACTGTAGCTGTTTCTCGCTCAGGCAGCTACCGCCACCCCTCCCCCTTTCCCATGCGCTGGGTGCTGGGAGAGCATTAAAGGGGAAACTGTCAGAAGACCTGCTCTCTTCAAAGACGCCCCCAACACGCCAGCCGCTCCGTGGCCTCTGTCTCTCTTCCGCTCGTGAAGAATTTAACTCTGCCTGCAGCTTTTATAAAACGTTGGATGCACAGGGACACGCACGCTCCTATTCAAGCACCTGCACACGAAGATGCCCATGTTGCCCCCTGTTCACAGCTGCGTGTCCCCACGCCTCTTCCCACACCACTTCTTACACCAAGGTCAGCGGTTTAGGGAAGGAAGGGAAACCAGAACTGAGTGCGGGTCCGCAGACTCTTATCTGAAACTCTTGGGGATGGGATACATTCAAAATTTTTCAGATTTGGGAAGAAACCAGCATCACACGACACCCTCACGGGGCTGGAGCAGCGCTCACCACCAAGCACAGCGTTTCTGCAGCAAAACTGTTGACTCTTTCAGTGGGGTGGATAACAGCTATAGCCAGCCTCGCATCAACTGACGTCTGGTTTCACGGCCAAAAGAGTTTGCTATGGGATTGATTGTTCAGAATTGCAAACAAGGGACTTAAACCTGTGTCTCCTCTCTGTCAGGCTGTGTGCTAGGAGCTCACACATGATTGTTTAACCTTCCTGCCAGCCTGTGGTACAGGTGCCACCCATTCCCAGCTGGCCTCCCTCACCATACTATCATTTTTTTTTTTTTTTTTTTTTTTTTGCGGTACGCGGACCTCTCACTGCTGCGGCCTCCCCCGTTGCGGAGCACAGGCTCCGGACAAGCAGGCTCAGCGGCCATGGCTTACGGGCCCAGCCGCTCCGTGGCATGTGGGATCTTCCCGGACCGGGGCACGAACCCGCGTCCCCTGCATCGGCAGGCGGACTCTCAACCACTGCGCCACCAGGGAAGCCCACCTTACTGTCATCTTTGTCCTCCCCTTCCCACCTCTGGCTGTGTTCGCCATTGGTCCTGGGGCACCTGGGCGTCTTCTCTCCCAGCCTTGGGCACTTGGGATTAAATGTTGATCCTATGGTCATTGTTTCCCTATTTCTGTGGTTCTCCTGGGAAGACTGACTTGGGGATATTGGAAATAGCTGGACTTTCCCCTCTTTGAGTCCCAGGAACACCTGGGTCATACAGCCCACCCACCGCCCCCCCCCTCTTTCCCCAGAGACTGGCTTGTTTCTCCAGGCCATTTTTTCATTCAGGGGCTTTGCCATTGTTTCCACACAGCTCATAAAATCTCACACCCCTGGGGCTCCTCTGTTAGATCTGTTCTCTGTCTCATTCTTCGGTTTCCTTTCTCTTCATTTTTTCCATCCTCCTGTCTTTCCCCAACTTCCTCTACTCTTCAGGACGGTCCCCTCAAGTGGGAAGCCACACAGGGGTGTGATTTGAAGAGTTACTTGTGCAAAACCATCCTTTTGGCGATATCTGGCCGGGTGCCTGAATTCCCTCCTCAGAGAGCGTTACCCTTGGGACCTGAGGATTTTGCTGTCACCAACAGTCCTGCCCGCATTCCCAGATTATGGTCTATATCTTCACTGTTAGTCTTTTTTTTCAGCCACACGGCTTGTGGGATCTTAGTTCCCCGATGAGGGACTGAACCCAGGCCCTTGGCAGTTAGAGCTCAGAGTCCCAACCACTGGACCGCCAGGGAATTCCCTTCACTGTTAGTCTTAAACTTCAAGGCGGGCATGGAGAGACATGTGGGGATGCAGGAGACCCTGGAAGGATGATAAGGTGTTGGGGACCTTTAGGGAGAAACTTGCCAAAGGGGGAATTGAGGATGCGGATAGCTAACAGCCTCTACAAGACCCTGGGCTCCCCCACGGGGGGTCTCCGTTCTCTGGGTCAAGGCCCATTCCCTCCTCTACTCATCACTTCTCTGGGCAGCTGGGGGGAGGGTAGGAGCAGGGTCTGCCTGGCTCTCCTGGAGAACCGCTGGCCAGGAGGAGGAAAGCCAGTTTTCTGGCCCTCTTTTCTGGATGAGTGGAACGACTTCATCTGCCTTCTGTGCTTTTTGCACCAACTTCTGGTGGGCCTTGGCCTGTCCTGGGCTGGCCCCCTGGACTGGACAGCCTTTTCTCTTCTCTACAGACCCTGCAGGTGCAGCCTGCTAACCTCTCCCCACCAAGTCCTCCACCATCACTTTCTCTTTGGGGTTCAGCTTCTCCCACTCCCGGCTGGGCCGAGATACATGGCCTCTTCCCAGTAACTCCCTCCCTTTCTTGCATCTATGGAGACAGGCCCACGGAAGCCCTTCACCTCTGACAAGTTTCATTAGTTTTGAGAAGGTAATCTGGAGCAGGGGAGGTAGCCTGGATGTCAGCTGGGGTCCCCTTGCTCCTTATCCCTAGACAAGACACCCCGCGTCTTCCGGCCAGGGCAGGTCCCGGGCAGAGTGGGAAGAGGCAGTGCTGTGGACTTGCACGGATTCCAGTGGGTCCGGTGTGATGGTCGCTTCTCTCTTTCAGCTGAAGCCTTGTGCCTGCCTCTCTGCTCCTGAGAATTCCCGTACCTCTGCCCCGCCACAGGCCCCAGGTTGGGGACACAGGGATCTCTTGAATTTTCCTCTGAACCAACTATAAGCAGAAATCTGTTAGGTGTGGCAGAATTTTGCTGAAGCTTTAGATCTCATAAGGATACAAGTTAAATTGCATTTTGGATATTCTGGTTCTTAATGGTCCTTCCCACGAAGCAGTAGGTGCACCGAGCATCCTGGCTGTCCTCTCTCCTCCTTTAGCCACAGACCGCCTTTCAGAAACCTGTCCGGCAGCATCCCTCCACTCTCTTCAGTCCCTCATCCCCACATCAGTCTTGGCCCTTTATAAATCTGTAAGCAAGTCCTCAGCGGAACTAAACTCTCCCTTAGAAGGAAGTTCTGTTCTATTACATAGGCATCAGAAATCGTATTCCCCAGTCTCATCAACCAAACCCTTAGTTTTTCTAGTCGTCTTTGTCTTCCACTCCATTCCTTCTTCTCCCGACCCCCCAGGCCCCCAACACCTTAGATACTCCTTCCCAGCAAGGCTTTGAGAAACCAACTAGGCAGGACAGTGGGGTGGGCTGCTTAAGGGTCTGGGTGCTCACATCCCAGCTCTGTAGTTTGCACCCCTGGGACTCCTCAGTCTGGGTGACACAGGGGACTGACCAACTCTCGGCAGTTCTTCCAACCTCTGACCACTTTTCAGTATCTCAGTCCCAGCTCCTACTGTCTCCCAGCATGTAAGGCACCTACTACATATGAGATGGTCCATCCTCAGCTTTGTTCCCTGGCAGCTCTATCCACAATTATAACATCGAAGTTTTGGAGGGCCCAAGGCCACACTGACCTAGTAAATTCCACTCCTCGTCCATTTGACAGGTATTTGTTGCATGTCCATTGTGTGTCAGGTCCCATCTAAGTAATGGGACACAATGATGAAAAAAAATAAACAACTGGTTTCTGCCCTTGTGGAGCTGACGCAACAGTAAGAGGCAGACATTGATCAGGTAATCTCTAAGACACATGTGAAGTTCTTAGCGATGGCCATTATGGCCGCACCGTGAAGGGGAGAGTCAGGGTGCAGGGATGGGAGGGCTGGCGGGTGTTTCAGCCAGGAAGTAAGGTTTAGCTGAGGTATGTGGGCTCTGAGCTCTCACCTACTTGAGAATTGTTTCTTCCTTTGGTTTGGGTTTCCAGACACCACCCTATTCTTCCTTTGACCACTTCTCTTCTTTTGATCAGTGGTAGTTTTTCTTTTCTTAAATACAGATTATATAAAATAGGGGTGATCTGTCCCTTGAAGGCTTGGTAGAATTGTGTGTGTGTGTGTGTGTGTGTGTGTGTTTATTTTGAGCATAGGTTTTTCACTACTGATTTCAGATTTTCAGTTTCTTCTGGAGTCAGTTTTGGTAGGCTATATTTTTCTGGAAGATTGTGTATTTAATCTGTTTTAGATGTATGGCCATAAATGTTTAAAATCACCACTAGATCTGTAGTTATTTTCTCTCCCAATATTTGTTTATAATTTCTCATTTTTTTCTTGATACACTTTGCCAGAAATAAGTCTAATTTATTTATTCCTTCAAAGAACCACCTTTTGATTTCATTATTTCCCTTTTTTTTTTTTTTTTTTTTTTGCGGTACGCGGGCCTCTCACTGTTGTGGCCTCTTCCGTTGCGGAGCACAGGCTCTGGACGCGCAGGCTCAGCGGCCATGGCTCACGGACACAGCCGCTCCGCGGCACATGGGATCTTCCCGGACCGGGGCACGAACCCGTGTCCCCTGCATCGGCAGGCGGACTCCCAACCACTGCGCCACCAGGGAAGCCCCTATGTCATCCTTTTTTTATGTAAAAAATTAGAAGTGAAAATGGAAAAAAATGTTGAACGATTATTGATAAGACTCAAATTCCCTCTGCTCGATCTCCTCCCCTCAGCCCTGGTCCTGGTCCTCTCCCTGCTCCCTCAGGGGTAATCACTGTTTCAGGGTAGTGGGGGTTCTTGCAGAACTTTTTCTAAACAAATTATATGTGTGTGTTTTATTATTTAGGAACGTTCATGGCCCCAAATGAGGGAAGACCCCTTTCCCTTGTTAGGCTGTTGTTAATAAACAGATTCTTTTTTTATAGCGGGGAATGAAAGTTCAGACCCCCCAGAGACAGACATCTATCAGCAAAAAGAACAGATGGATTTTTCCAGTGAAGTCCATTTTATTTCCTACTTAAAATATTATTAAGCAAAAACGAAATATTTCTCACTCTCTTTTCACACCCTCTCCTACTGAGGACCCTCTGTTTGAATTTCTCAAAGCAGGGAAGACCTCTGGTCTCCAGGGAGGTGGGCGAAGAACCTCTTGCACAGCCCGTGGTCACTACTTCTCCCCGGTGAGGGGCTTACCCCCGCCTTTTATAACTGAGATGGTTGTTGGCAAGGACACCTAATTTTCGCTTTCCCTTTCTTATTTGGGAATGGGAAGGTACCTCTGTTCTCTAAAGGAAATACTATACAAGCCGGCAGTAATTCTCCTAACACAGAGCCAGAAAGAAAGCCTACGGAACGAATCATGCGTTGGTTCTCTGTACTCGTTAAAAATGATCTCTTGGAAATGAAACAGCCCAAGCCTGGCAGTTCCATGTTCTTCCCGTGTTGCTTTTAAAAGTCCATCTTTTTCCAGGTAAAGAAAGGATTGTTAATTGGCCTGGTACCCCAGCCTGCCGGGAAGAATTCTCCAAGGGCCCCGCACACTTGCGTTTTGGGTTGTGCTTTGTTTTTTCATAAATGTTACATAGTACACATCCTTCTAAAATTTGCTTTTTAAACCCAGTAATACGTCTTGGAGATCATTTCACGTTATACATGTAGAACTACTACTCATTTCGATAGAGAATGGATGTATGTAGGCTTTTTAGCCATTCTCCTGTTTATGAATACTTAGCTTTTCCCCCAGCATTTCACTATTACAAGTGCTGTCGCATAGCATCTGCTACTTCTCTGTGCTTGTGAGAGTGTCGCTTTAGAATAAATTCTGGGCACTGGAATCGCTGAGTCATAGGGTATGCACATTTTTCACTTTAATAGGTGCTGGCGAGTTGCCCTCCAAATTGGTTCTACCATTTCACACATCCAACAGCCTTGAGAAGAGAGCACGTCTGCTCACATCCTGCCAGCCTTTCATATTAGCAAACCATTTCAGACGATCGACCTGGAGGAAAACGCTGCCTCACTGTTGTTCAGTGTACATCCTTCTGATTACCAGCGAGCCCCAGCGTCTTTCCCTGATCGCTGGCCGTTTGTATTTCCTCTTTGTGACTGATATCTTTTCTCCCTGGGTCACCACCAGTGTCCTCAAGTCCACTCTCGGCTCTTGCCTACAAAAATCCTGTTTCGGGGGCTTCCCTGGTGGCGCAGTGGTTGGGAGTCCGCCTGCCGATGCAGGGGACACGGGTTCGTGACCCGGTCTGGGAAGATCCCACATGCCGCGGAGCGGCTGGGCCCGTGAGCCATGGCTGCTGAGCCTGCGTGTCCGGAGCCTGTGCTCCGCAACGGGAGAGGCCACAACAGTGAGAGGTCCGCGTACCGCAAAAAAAAAAAAAAAAAAATCCTCTGCTTTGGGACCCAACCTGCAGGGCCTCTGCCAGTTCCGTGGATCCCTTTGGATGTTTGCCATCCGCTCTAGGGGCTGAGACAAGCCTCCCTGTGGTGGGCGAGATCACTCCTATCCTCGCTACAAACCTCCAGAGACTTCAGATCTGCGCGGAGTTGGTATCCCTTACCTCATTTGCAAGATGCCAGTGGGACTCAGGGAACCCCCAGACCCTTCTGCTTCAGCACCAGACGCCTCCCTACGACTACACTTTCTTCTGGCCCAGACTGAAGGGCAACTTGGTGCATGTTGACTCTTTAAAAATTGAGATAAAATTCAATGTTTTAAGCGTTTTATAATGTACAATTCAGTGGATTTTAGGATTTTTCCCAACGTCGTGCAAATAGCCCCACTATCTAATTCCAGAACATTCCCATCTCCCCTAAAAGAAACCTCAGACCCACTAGCAGTCAGTCCCACTCTCCCCCTCCCCCATCTCCAGGCAATCATTAATCTATTTTTTAAATATATTTATTGTATTATTTATTTGGCTGCGTTGGGTTTTTGTTGCTGTGCACGGGCTTTCTCTAGTTGTGGTAAGTGAGGGCTACTCTTCATCGCGGTATGCGGGCTTCTCATTGCGGTGGCTTCTCTTGTTGCAGAGCACGGGCTCTAGGCACGCGGGCTTCAGTAGTTGTGGCATGCGGGCTCAGTAGCTGTGGCTCACGGGCTTAGTTGCTCCGTGGTATGTGAGATTTTCCCAGACCAGGGCTTGAACCCATGTCCCCTGCATTGGCAGGCGGATTCTTAACCACTGCGCCACCAGGGAGGTCCCTATTAATCTATTTTTGATCTGTACGGATTTGCCTATTCTCACCATTTCAT
The DNA here is from genome assembly GCF_964374135.1 of Grampus griseus. Lineage (NCBI taxonomy): Eukaryota > Metazoa > Chordata > Mammalia > Artiodactyla > Delphinidae > Grampus > Grampus griseus. The sequence continues at coordinate 5,955,935 of NC_139005.1, read as the reverse complement.
ATAAATGGAGTCATACATGGTCATCTGACTGGCTTCTTTCACTTTAGCATAATATCTTCCAGGTTTATCCATGTTGTGGCATGATTCAGCTACTTCCTGATTTTTATGGCTGAATAATATTCCATTGTACGGATATCCCACATTTTGTTTATCCATTTATCAGTTGATGAACGTTTGGGTTGTTCCCACTTTTTGGCTGTTATGAAGGATGCTGCTATCAACATTCATGTACAAGTTTTGTTTGAACCTATGTTTTGAATTCTCATATTCCTATGATTGGAATGGCTGGGTCATATGTTGATTCTGTGTTTAGCTTCTTAAGGAACTGACAAACTTTTCCACAGTTTGAACCATTTGAACCATTTGACAATCCCACCAGTGGTACATGTAGTTTCTCTACTTGTTTACCAACACATGTCAGTTTCCGTTAAAAAAAATTATAGCCACCCTAGTCGGTATGAAGTAGTACCTCACTGTGGTTTTGATTCACATTTCCCTAAGACTAAAGATGCTGAGCCTCTTTTCATGTACTTATTGGACATTTGTATATCTTCTTTGAGAAATGTCTATTCAAACCCTTTGGCCATGTTTAAATTGGATTATTTGTCTTTTTTGTTGAGTTATAAGAGTTCTTTATATATTCTCGATGCTAGACTCGTCAAATATGTGACTTGCAAGTATTTCCTCCGTTCTATGGGTTGTTTTTCACTTTCTTGGTAGTGTCCTTTGTTACACTAACATGTTTAACTTTGATAAAGTCCAGTTTTCTATTTTTCTTTTGTTGCTTGTGATTTTGGTATCATATTTAAGAAGTCATTGCTAATCCAAGGTCACACAGATTTACACCTGTTTCTGACAGTTTTATAGTTTTATTTCTTTGATCTATTTTGAGTTAAGTGTTGTATATAATTTGAGGTAAGGGTTCAACTTCATTCTTTTGCCTGTGGATATGCATTGTCCCAGCACCAGTTGTTAAAAAGACTATTCTTTTCACATTGAATGGTCTTGGAAACCCTTGTCAAAATCAACTGGCCAGAGATGTATGGCTTGATTTCTGGACTCTTGAGTTTATGATCTGTATGCCTATCTTTGTGCCAGTACCACACTGTTTCGATTACTGAAGCTTTGTAGTAAGTTTTGCAATTGAGAAGTGTGAATCCTCCAACTTTGTTCTTCTTTTTCAGGATAACTTTGGCTATTCTGTATCTCTTTCATTTCCATATGAATTTTAGGATTAGTTCATCTATTTCTGCAAAACAAGGCAGTTAGAATGACAGGGGTTGCATTGGATTTGTAGGTGAATTTGGGGAGGATTGTCATCTTAAAAATACGAAGTCCTGGGACTCCCTGGCGGTCCAGTGGTTAAGAGTCCGCACTTCCACTGCAGAGGGCACGGTTTCTATCCCTGGTCGGAGAACTAAGATCCCGCATGCCATGTGGTGTGGCAAAAACAAACAAACAAGCAAACAACCCCCCCAAAACAAACCGAAGTCCTCCAATCTATAAGAACATAGGATATTTTCCCATTTATTTAGATCTTCCTTGATGTCTTTCATCATTGTTTTGTAGTTTTCAGTGTACAAGTCTTGCACTTTCTTCATTAAATTTATCCCTAAGTATTTTATTCTTTTTGATACTATTGTAAATGGAATTGTTTTCTTAGTTTCATTTCTAATTGTTCATTTTTCATGTAACACTTTGACTTTAGAAGGAGGCAACTGTTTTCTCCACAGAGTTGGAACATGATGCTTTGGGGGGTAGGTGTGTTACAGTTACATCCTGCGGGCCATTGCTTGGGGTTACCTGTGACTTATCTGAGGTCACAGATGGAGAATTTGATTCTGTGATGCAAAGGGAAACTTATCTGACTCATCTTCCCCACACTTCCTTTTCTTCTAATGTCTCCCTCTACTGGGAGGGGAAGAGAGTGGTTTGGTGACAGGGGCCTCCCCATCTCTCACAGCTGCTTCCCCTGACCTTGGGTGCCTCTGATGGAGTTCCTGAAGGTCGAGGGCTGTGGCAGCCTTCCCCCTTACGTGTGAGTTAGTCCACAATCCTTCCTCCATTGATGGGCATCTTGCCCATAGAGGAATGCTGAGGGTGACAGGCAAGGTCCTGGAGGCTGGTAGGGTCAGAGGAGTCTGGGGAGGGAGTATAGCGATCAACCAGATGGTGAAACTCTGAGATGTGGAGGGCCATTCAAGGTAAATCTGCTGCTTGGACCACGTCCAAGGCCATCTCTCTGCTTGGTCACTTGCTAGCGGGTCAGTTGCTCAAGCTGTGAGTCTGTTTCCACTGTAACATGGGATGCTGATGCTTACCTCACAGGGTGGATGTGATCTGTTCAGTGTGATAACATGGGGGCACACCCTACACAGGGCTTGATGCAGAAGGTCCCAGTAAATGTTCCTTGGAGTATGGTTTGATTATTAAGCTCTTTTCCTTCTTGGGGTTGGGGCAGTGTGAGAGCTTGGGATTCCTGAAGTGGTACAGAGCTCATAGTGGAAGGGAGAAATCCAGCAGGAGGAGGTATATGGGACAAATCTCACCTTTACTAGAGCTCAAAATTAGCAATGGGAGCTTTAGGTTGGGCAATGGGGAGGCTTCTGTGGCTGAGGAGACCCCATCACATTTTCACACTGATGGAATGGGATAGGCTGGCTTGGTACAGCTGCAAGAAGAAGGATATTGCAAACATGTGTCTCTTGATACTTGAGGGCACAGAGTAAAAGTCTATGCATAGTTATTGGAATTAAAAAATAGTTTATTTAAGTAACCAAATTCAAAATCTAGTTTCCCTTATGCTCTTTAAGTTCAACTTATACATTTTGTTATTCTATTATGAATATAATAAAACTTTTAAATTCTTACTTATTACTTTTCTTTAATTTCGACCTATAGATTTTGTTTGACTATTTATAATAGAGTAAGACTATGATATTCACTTGTGTGTGTGTGTGTGTGTGTGTGTGTGTGTGTGTTTCAGAACACCTTTTCTGGCGAATTATTTTTTTTTAAACATCTTTATTGGAGTATAACTGCTTTACAGTGGTGTGTTAGTTTCTGCTTTATAACAAAGTGAATCAGTTATACATAGACATATAACCCCATGTCTCCTCCCTCTTGCGTCTCCCTCCCACCCTCCCTATCCCACCCCTCTAGGTGGTCACAAAGCACCGAGCTGATCTCTCTCTGCTATGCGGCTGCTTCCCACTAGCTATCTATTTTACATTTGGTAGTATATATAAGTCCATGCCACTCTCTCACTTCGTCCCAACTTACCCTTGCCCCTCCCCATGTCCTCAAGTCCATTCTCTACATCTGAGTCTTTATTCCTGTCCTGCCCCTAGGTTCTTCATAACCACTTTTTTTTTTTTTTTTAGATTCCATATATATGTGTTAGCATACAGTATTTGTTTTTCTCTTTCCAACTTTCTTCACTCTGTATAACAGAGTCTAGGTCCATCCACCTTACTACAAATATCTCAATTTCGTTTCTTTTTATGGCTGAGTAATATTCCATTGTATATATGTGCCAGATCTTCTTTATCCATTCATCTGTTGATGGACACTTAGTTTGCTTCCATGACCTGGCTATTGTAAATAGTGCTGCAATAAACATTGTGGTACATGACTCTTTTTGAATTATGGTTTTCTCAGGGTATATGCCCAGTAGTGGGATTGCTGTGTTGTATGGTAGTTCTATTTTTAGTTTTTTAAGGAACCTCCATACTGTTCTCCATAGTGGCTGTATCAATTTACATTCCCACCAACAGTGCAAGAGGGTTCCCTTTTCTCCACACCCTCTGCAGCATTTATTGTTTGTAGATTTTTTGGTGATGGCCATTCTGACTGGTGTGAGGTGATACCTTATTGTAGTTTTGTTTTGCATTTCTCTAATGAGTAATGATGTTGAGCATCTTTTCATGTGCTTATTGGCCATTTGTCTGTCTTCTTTGGAGAAATGTCTATTCAAGTTCTTTGCACATGTTTGAGGGTTTTTTTGTTGTAGTTGTTTTATTTTGTTATTGAGTTATCAGAGTTCTCTCTATAATCTGGATATTAATCCCTTATCAGATACAGGGTTTGCAAATATATTCTCCTATTCTGTGGGTTGCCCTTTTACTCTGTTGATAGTGTCCTTTGATACACAAATTTTGAAAATTTCCATGAAGTCCTATATATATATATATATATATATATATATATATATATTCAGATTATTTTCCATTATAGGTTATTACAAGATACTGAATATAGTTCCCTGTGCTATACAGTAGGTCCTTGTTGTTTATCTATTTTATGTATAGTAGTTTGTATCTGTTAATCCCACACTCCTAATTTACCCCTCCCCTCCTTTTCTCCTTTGGTAACTATAAGTTTGTTTTCTATGTCTATGAGTCTGTTTCTGTTTTGTATATAGATTCATTTGTATTATTTTTTAGATTTCCACATATAAGTGATATCATATAATATTTGTCTTTGTCTGACTTACATCACTAAGTATAATATTCTCTAGGTCCATCCATTTTGCTGCAAATGGCAATATTTCATTATTCTATCGTATATATACACCACATCTTCTTAAGCCAATTGTCTGTTGATGGGCACTTAGGTTGTTTCCATGTCTTGGCTATTGTAAACAGTGCTACTTCCCGAGAGATTTTTGATTACTGATTTAATCTCCTTGCTAGTTACAGGTCTATTCAAATTTTCTATTTCTTTGTGGTTTAGTCTTGGTAAGTTTTGTGTTTCTAGGAACTTATTCATTTCATCTAGGCTATCAAGTTTTTTGGTGTACAATTGTTCATAGTACTCCCTTATAATCCTTTTCATTTCTGTAGAATAGGTAGTAATGTCCCCATTTCATTTCTGATTTTATTTTGTTATTATTTTTGTTGGCCGCCCCTTGCAGCTTGCAGGACCTTAGTTCCCCAAACAGGGATCAAACCCGTGTCCCCTGTAGTGGAAGCACAGAGCCCTAACCATTGAACCACCAGGGAATTCCCTCATTTCCGATTTTAGTAATTTGAGTCTACTCTCTTTTTTCCTTAGTTCATCTAACTAAAGGTTTGCCAATTTTGTTGATCTTTTCAAAGAACCAACTTTGGGTTTCAATGATTTTCTCTATAGTTTTCCTGTTCTCTATTTTATTTTTCTTTGCCCTAACTTTTTTACTTCCTTCTGCTAGCTTTGGGTTTAGTTGCTTCTTCTTTTTCTAGTTCCTTAAGTTGTAAAGTTAAGGAACTAGAAAAATTGATTGATTTGAAATCTTGTTTTTTTAATGTATAAACAATTCACTATAAATTTACCCCTTAGTACTACATTCACTGCACCCCCAAAGTTTTGGTATGTTGGGCTTTCATTTGCATTTGCCTCTAAGTATTTTATAATTTCCCTTGTGATTTCTTCTTTGATCCATTGGTTGTTTAAAAATGTGTTGTTTGGGCTTCCCTGGTGGCGCAGTGGTTGAGAGTCCGCCTGCTGATGCAGGGGACACGGGTTCGTGCCCCGGTCCGGGAAGATCCCACATGCCGCGGAGCGGCTGGGCCCGTGAGCCATGGCCACTGAGCCTGCACGTCCGGAGCCTGTGCTCTGCAACGGGAGAGGCCACAACAGTGAGAGGCCCGCGTACAGCAAAAAAACAAAAAAACAAAAAAAACCCCTCATACGTAGAAAATGGACTTGAGGACACGGGGAGGGGGAAGGGTAAGCTGGGACGAAGTGAGAGAGTGGCATGGACTTATATACGCTACCAAATGTAAAATAGATAGCTAGTGGGAAGCAGCCGCATAGCACAGGGAGATCAGCTCGGTGCTTTGTGACCACCTAGAGGGGTGGGATAGGGAAGGTGGGTGGGAGACGCAAGAGGGAGGAGATATGGGGATATATGTATATGTATAACTGATTCACTTTGTTATAAAGCAGAAGCTAACACACCATTGTAAAGCAATTATACTCCTATAAAGATGTTTAAAAAAAAAAGAATTGGGAGTTTGGGGTTGGCAAATGCAAACCATTATATAGAGAATGGATAAGCAACAAGGACGTACTGTATAGCACAGGGAACTATATTCAATATCCTATGACAAACCGTAATGGCAAAGAATATGAAAAAGAAGGTATATATATGTATAACTGAATCACTTTGCTGTACAGCAGAAATTAACACAACATTGTAAACCAACTATACTTCAATTTAAAAAAAACCCTACTATTTCCTTACTCATCTTTTTTCTGCTTGTTCTATCATTATCGTGAGTGGGGTATTGACATCTCCAGCTATTATTGTAGAACTGTTTATTTCTCCCTTCAATTCTGTCAGGTTTTGTTTTATAAATTTTAAAGGTCTGTCATTGGGTGAGTGTATGTTTATAATTATTATATCTTCTTGCTATATTGAACCTTTTATTTTATTTAATGAATGAATTGTATACTTTATTTTATTTATTTTAAAATTAATAATTAATTAATTTTTGGCTACATTGGGTCTTCGTTGGTGTGCGCGGGCTTTCTCTAGTTGAGGCGAGCGGGGGCTACTCTTCCTTGCAGTGCACCGGCTTCTCATTGTGGTGACTTCTCTTGTTGCAGAGCACGGGCTCTAGGGCTTCAGTAGTTGTGACACATGGACTCAGTAGTTGTGGCTCACGGGCTCTAGAGCGCAGGCTCAGTAGTTGTGATGCAAGGGCTTAGTTGCTGCGTACCATGTGGGATCTTCCTGGACCAGGGCTTGAACCCATGTACCCTGCATTGGCAGGTGGATTCTTAACCGCTGAGCCACCAGGGAAGCCCTGAACCTTTCATTAATATATAATGACCTTTGTCTCTTGTAACCTTTTCTGATTTAAAGTCTATATTTTTCTGATATTAGTGCAGCCACTCCTGCTTCCTTCTGGTTACTCTTTTCATGGAATATCTTTTTCCATCCTTTCACTTTCAGCCTGTTTATGTCTTTGGATCTCAAGTAAGTCTCTTGCAGATAGCAAAAGTTGGATCATGTGTTTTTTTGTTTTGGGGGGGTTTTTTTGGTCATGTGCTTTTATCCATTCTGCCAGTCTTTGTCTTTTGACTGGAGAGCTTAATCCATTTACATTTAAAGTAATTACTGGTAAGGAGAGACTTCTGCCATTGTGCTACTTGTCTTCTATATGCCTTATAGCTTTCCCCCTCCCCATTTCCGCATTCCTGTCTTTTTTTGTGTTTAGTTGATTTTTTGGTAGTGAAATTTTTATATTCCTTTCTCATTTTGTTTTGTGTATATTCTATAGCTATTTTCTTTGTGGTTACCGCGGGGATTACATTTAACATTCTAAAGTCATAACACTACAGTTTGAATTTATACCAGCTTCATTTAAATAACACACAAAAACTGTGCTCCTTTACAGCTCCATTTCCACATCCTTTTAGTTGTTGATGTCACAGAATTACATTTTACATTGTGTACCCCAAAACATAAACTAATAATTCTTTTGAATGCGTTAGTCTCTTAAATTATGTAGAAAACAAGACTGGGAGTCACATATCAAAGTTTCAGTAACACTAACTTTTACACTAATAATTTTTTTCTTTAAATGTATTAGTCTCTTAAATCTTATAGGAAACAAATGTGCAGTTACAAACCACTCTTACAATAATACCAGCTTTTATAATTGCCCATATATTTACCGTTATTGAGATCTTTATTTCTTCATATGGCTTTAAGTTACTGTCTAGTGTCCTTTCATTTCACCCTGCAGGACCTCCCTGAGCATTTCTTGCAGGGCAGGTCTAATGGTCATGATCTCCCATCGCTTTTGTTTGTATCAGAATGTCTTAATTTTACCCTCACTTTTGAAGGACAGTTTTGCTAGCTGTAGTGTTCTTGGTTAATATCTTTTCTTTTAGCACTTTGAATGTACTGGCCCACTGGCTTCTGGCCTCCGAAGCTTCTGATGATCTTATTGAGCATCCCCTGTATGTGAGGATCTGCTTTTCTCCTGCTGCTTTCTTTCTTTTTCTTTTTTTTTCTCTTTTGGCCACACCCCGCAGCTTGCTGGATCTTAGTTCCCTGACCAGGGATTGAACCCACGCCCTTGGCAGTGAAAGTGCTGAGCCCTAACCACTGGACCACCAGGGAATTCCCTGCTTTTCTCCTGCTGCTCTCAAGACTCTCTCTTTGTCTTTGCCTTTTGAAAATTTGATTATAATGTGTCTCAGGGTGGGTCTCTTTGAGTTCATCTTACTTGGAATTCACTGAGTTTTCAGCCATTATTTCTTCAGTTATTCTCTCTGCCTCTTTCTTCCTCTCTTGGCCTTCAGTTAACATTAGATTAACTGAAGTTGAAAAATCTAAATTCCATTATCTACTCCATTTACAACTATAGTCCACCAAATTCCTTTAAATAGTTTAAATTGAGTATCTAAATTTCACATATGATTTCTTTTTAAGTATTTAGATGTATGAGTGGATGGGCTTATGACCCTAACAAGAAAATATTTCCTAAATACTTAAATACTTTTTGTAAGTCTAATGAATGTTCAGCTATAGAGAATCATAAGTTCCCTCAAACTTTATAATTGTGTCAACACTTTTTACTCCCTTCAACTTAGAATCATTCATTGAAAAAAATTATACAGGACTTCCCTGGTGGCACAGTGGTTAAGAACCTGCCTGCCCATGCAGGGGACATGGGTTGGAGCCCTGCTCCGGGAAGATCCCACATGCCACGGAGTAACTAAGCCCGTGCGCCACAACTACTGAGCCTGCATTCTAGAGCCCACGAGCCACAACTACTGAGCCCACGTGCCATAGCTGTTGAAGCCCACGCACCTAGAGCCCGTGCTCTACAAGAGAAGCCACCGCGATGAGAAGCCCGCGCACTGCAACGAAGAGTAGCCCCTGCTCGCCACAACTAGAGAAAGCCCGCGCACAGCAACAAAGACCCAATGCAACCAAAAATAAATAATAAATAAATAAAAATTAAAAAAAAAATTAATTAGAAAAAGAAAATCAATTGTACATTTTAATAGAATAATGAGGCTAATTTTATAGCTCTCCCATGCTAAACTCTTTTAAGTATTACAAAAACTTTAAGCAGTAAATATACACAGATTGTCCTAATGATGAAAATGTATATGAAGCTTAGCATGAGTTTGATTTGCTTCATCACTTTTGGTTGATATCAGTTAACGTTTGACCGGAGAAGCAAAACTGCTGTGAGTGACATGGAATAAGGAACTGGTGAAGGGGGTCTGTGGATGTCTGTTTCCTCTGTTTCTGTCTGTGGTAGGCCTGAGATCACCACAGGTCATCTGGGAAGACGTTCTGGCTGTGAGTGGGGGAGAGCTTGGAGGGACCAAGTGGAACCTGCGTCTGTCCCTCACCACCTCCAGGTTGGATGATTTGGGTGGTCTGCAGAAGGACCTGGTACCCTCTGCCATGGAGAGGCACACATGCCTGGCTGAGGAGTCGGTGCAGCTGAAGGAGGAGACCTGACGGGAGCTGGAGGCCCTGCAGGATTGGCTGCTACCTGGGCTGAAAAAAGTGAACCAGCAGAACAGCTGTGATGGGTAGGGGCTGGGGCGGCCTAGCGCGCACGCTGACCTTCAGAGCAGCGGCTGCTGCTTCACGTCTGCCTTTCCACCTTTCAAACCTCACACACATTTCTCTCCTGGCCAGCCTTAACCTGGAACCACACAGGGAGGGAATTCCAAGAAATGTGGTTTCATCTTAGCTAAGCTGACACAGTGCAATGCCACCACGTCAATTCCAAACCTTCCTGGAGTTAAAAGGACACCTGTCCACTAAGGGAGTAGTTTTACTATCTCAAGCGGACAGTGTATGACCATGATGTGTGATTGCCATCTCAAGAAGGCTTAAGTTCTCTATTTGCCAGAGACTTGAGGCTGGGTTGCTAGACCTGGGGCCAACGTACATCTAGGTGAGTCTTCTCTATTGGGTACACTAAGTTCCCGGAAATGTTTTAACCTCCATTTATAAATTTAATATTTTTGATTTTTTAAAGATATAGATATTGCATTAAAAAAATAAAATACAATAAATAAAATAAAATCACATAGAGGCATAGAGGCTGATGGAAAATCTAGGATTATTCCTTCATCTCTTCAATCTCATTCCGATTTTCCTTCAAAGCCTTAGTTATGATTTAACCTCCAGATACGCTTATAGATTGCATAAATATAATCCAATCTCTGAATACCTATTAACATACTATAAAAATTGATATAATCTATTATAGGATATGAAAATAAAATAAGTATATTCTTCAAAGAATTATTTATCATTCTATAATTAGCAAATTTCTGAATATTTCTTTAGTGTTATTGTGCTCTACTTAAATTATTTTTAATAAAAGAAGTTCAAAAAAATATTTTGGATTTTGTCTAAGTCCACACCCTTCTGATGGGTTTAGATTTTCATCCCGCCTTCTGGGGCTAAAATTGCACCCTCACTAGAGTACACGGCAGCCTGGGATCCCGACACAAGCTGGATTTTTGGTAACTCTTCCCTTAGGGCTCAGTGAATACTGGATGTTTTCCTTATCCTGTCTGAACAGGTCACAGTTAGCTAGAGGTGTTTTAATGATGTCCATGGGCATCTGCACACCTCTGCAGGGCTCTGTTCACAACCCTGAAATCACGCTAAAGACTGAGCCTTGGGTGAGGGCCCTGCAGGCCCAGGAGTAACCTGGGGAGTGGAAAGCAGAAGTGTGTGCTATGATCACCTGGATCAGGATCTTCGCAATTCAAATTACATGTTCCAGGCCGACCCCAGGGAGGTACGTGGGGTCCAGGGTCACCTCTAGGGAAAGGGCTGAGGCTAGCAAGAACATACGCAAAGTTTACATCAAAAGGAGCAATGAGGCTTCCTGGGGGACACTGGGTGTGGGTAGAAGGGCTTTGTAGGCCGGTTGTATAACCAGGAGCTTCAAGCTTTGGCTCAGGGCAGGAGAAGCTTCTCTGAGCAGAGGCAAGAGGTTCGTTGTCCCATCTGTCTGGGCATTAGGTGCCCCCTTGTGGCGGAATAATGATTCTGTCTTCAGAGGGTCCCATGATTCTCAGGAACCTCTGGCTCCAAGGCCATTGCTGTTAAAACATAAGGGCAGGGATGCCAGACATCTGCCATCCCCCCAAAACGTCCCTGTGTCTGCAGAGCAGGCGGGTTTCAGCAAGTCCCAGGGATTTGGGGAAGCCCCTGAGGGAGGGCCCCTGGAATGGCCAGATGGACTCAGTTCCAAGGACTCCAGTCTATGGCTGTTGAGGAAGCTGTCTTTGGTATGACCCCAAAGAGTATTATCTGATCTTAAAAGCCCTTGTACTCCCCAGCCTATTTTATCCCAGACTCTAGACCAGTGGTTCTGTCTCAGCTTTTCTGGGTCAAGGGGCTCCTTTGAGAGTCTGAAGAAAGATATCGATCTCTCTTTGGAAAATGCACACGCACACAATATTGTGAATAGAGTTTCAGGGAATTAGTGGACGCTTTCGGGATCCAGGAGATAGTCTGTAAAAGCCCCTGCTCTAGACCTCTGCTTCCGTTAGCTTCTCAGAAGCTTGATGCGCTCGAATAGATTTGCTGCCTTTCTGGGGAAACTGACAATGTCCGCTTAAGGAAAATATCTCTGATCAGGGAGGAAGAACTCAGGGTAAAATTTCCTCTCATGAGAGAAGTAACTTTAGCTTCAAAGAGGCTAAAGAGCTGCCTAGTGGAGAGAAACAGTTGTTCCTTTTGTGAAAATATCTGAGAAAGGTACATACAGAGATAGTTAAGGTACATAATGAGATGGAAGACAATCTACTCTCTGGAAGGGTTTCCTATAGCAGTTCCTCTTAAACTCTGCTTCAGATGGTCTGAAATGTCTCTGAAAGGGCTCAGAGGCAAGACAAAATATTTAAGAGGTTCAAAAAACTCCCAGTAGCCTGCTTCTAGAATAGAACTTAAACAAATTGATCCATGTTCCTTTAAGGTGCGCCTTTAAAGGGATTTTCTTTTGGTTGGATTCTATTCATCGACTCACCAGCCATTTACTTAATGCATATTGGAAGAGAGAATTCTAGAGTTGGTAAGAACTTCAGGCATCTCTCATTCTGATTCCTTTATTCTCAGAAAAGCATCATGGGGACCAGAGAGGTAAAATGTCACTCATTTATTCATTCATTCAAGTTTACAGATCACTTCCTATGTGTTAGGAACTGGAATTTGTATGACGAATAAAGATGATCGCTTTAATGGAAGCTATTCCAAAAGCAGAAGCTTGGCCAAACCCCCTCCTACATCTGCTAGAGGAAGATCACAGCGGAGGTAGGGGTTGAGCTGAGACCTGGTGGATGAGTAGGGGGTTGTCAGGTGGGCTAATTGTGTTTGTTCCAGGCTTTGGAAACGGTGTGCAGGTTGGTCCGTGCAATATGGTGCCAGACCAAGGGATGAGAGGGGCCTGAAGCCCAGCCTGCCCTCCGCTGGTAAGAGGAGGTCCCTTTGCCTAATTTTCACAAAGGCACGGTATAGACTCCCGGTCCTGAGATGTGGGCAGAAGCACAGAAATGTACAAGAGCAAGGTGTGCTCTGAGAAGTATTAGTTCTCAGAACCATAGCTCAGAATTGCTGGTATAAAAGCAGACGGAGAGGTGATGAGTCTAGCCAGGTAAGTCTGGACAGGGGTCTGGGCAGGTGAGTGAGGCCACCCTTCCAATCAAGTTATGGAATAGTTCCATTATGCAATGATGTTCCCTGGTGCCGGTTTCTAATCTACCTCCCTCAACCCCCTCATCTAAAATTAGATGACACAACCATCATTCTAGTTTTAATCACCATAGATTAGTTTTGCCTGTTTCTTCTCAGGCTCTATCCACCACCCCACACTGACCACGCACCTCATGAAAACCTGTGTTTAAAAGCCAGTTAAATGTGGATCTCACCCGTGTTTTCCCTTCTTTTAAGCATTAAATCTCTTCCACTTTTTGCCCTTTGGGGCACTCTCCAATGTATTCAAGCAACTATTTTTAATATTTAAAAATATCTATCTATAGATAAAATAAATATCTATCTATTATCTATCCATCTACCTATAGATAAATATAAATATTTATCTATCATCTATCTATTATCTATCTACCTATAGATAAATATAAATATCTATCATCTATTATCTATCTATCTATCTAACCAAAACAAGCTATTCTGCCATTATCAGAACATGGTTTGATCTTTTACCAATGTTGTCAAACTTCAGCTAATCTGTATACAAGAATATTGAAGAACTAGTTGGCTGTTTTCTGGACTAGAAAATTCAGACAATCCTGGCAGAGTCTAAATCTTAAAGGGAAACCAGCCCGTGCATCCATCCTTCTAACACACTTAGATTCACTGAGCACTTATTGGCATCAGGCAATTTTGCTGGAAGCAGGAACGTCTGAGGCACAATTCCCACCTTCAAGAACCTGACAGTCTAGTGAAAAACCAACCCACAAACCAACACTGGTATGGTGTCTAGCAGTTTACGAAGCACATGCGCCGTCACATTTAATTTTCATTGTTCACTTCTGTTGTTTCCCCCACTTTACAGATGTGGAAACTCTGACCATAACCCCTGATTTCTTGCTCAGCTGCTCCCTCTGTGCCTGTTCTTTACTCAGGGCTGCCAGTCTACGACCTCATCTGCCTGGTTTCCAGCCATCAACTCCCTCCATTTTCACTTCCCTTTCTGTCCATCTTAGATCCTACACTATTTCTGTCTCTCTCTTGTCAACACTATAAAACCCTGACCTCTTTGTTTTTTTTTTTGGCCACTTGGCATGTGGGATCTTAGTTCTCCGACCAGGGACTGAACTCGTGCCCCCTGCATTGGAATCGTGGAGTCTTAACCACTGGACTGCCAGGGAAGTCTCTCCCTTGCCTCTCTGACCTTTAATCAAACCTTTGTAGAAATACCCCAATCCTGGATGAATGGAACTATTTCTATCTGCATGTGTGCAACTGGGTTTCTGAGCACCACGGGGCAGTCCACAAGTCAGCATAGATCAGTACTTCAGTTTATCACCAGCTGAGTCCCCAACTCTGCCTGGTGACCCTGCTACGTCCTTCTGGTCAACCTGCTCTTTCCCTCCCTGCAATGACCATTCACGCTTCCTCTATTCAAACTTCCTAGCACTATCTCATTTTTTCATTCTCAACAGATAACTTGGCATCCATCTTTGCCAAAAATCCAAACACTACCAAATTAACAAATACACGTGCATTTGCACACATCCTCACCCTCCTCTCCCCTTACAACAGACAAAGGTCCCTCCTCTGGTCTAAGGCCAGCTCCTCCACATGTACTCTGAACTCCATTTCTTGCGGTCTGCTTAGGAACCTTCTGCTATTGATTATTCCCTCCCTTCGGAGGCTCCAACCATTTCTTCTCTACTGGCTCCTTCCCCCAAACTTTAAAATATGCTCAAGCTTCTCCTCATCTTAAAAAAAAAATTTTGGGGGTTTCCCTGGTGGCGCAGTGGTTGAGAGTCCGCCTGCCGTTGCAGGGGACACGGGTTCGTGCCCTGGTCCGGGAGGATCCCACATGCCGCGGAGCGGCTAAGCCTGTGAGCCATGGTCGCTGAGCCTGTGCGTCCGGAGCCTGTGCTCCGCAACGGGAGAGGCCACAACAGTGAGAGGCCCGCGTACCGCAAAAACAAAAAAACAAAAAAACACTTCCGCTCAATATTGTTAAGATTTCAGTTCTTCCCAACTTGATCTGTAGATTCAATGCAATCGCAATCAAAATCCCAGCAAATTATTTTGTGTATATTGACAAACTGACTTTAAAGTTTATATGAGAGGCAAAACGACCCAGAATAGCCAATGCAATACCAAAGAACAAAGTCACAGTACTGAAACTTCAAGACTTACTATAAAGCTATAGTAATCAAGATACTATGGGATGAGCGAAAGAATTAACAAATAGATAAATGGAACAGAATAGAGAGGCCAGAAATAGACCCACACAAATACAGTCAACTGATCTTTGGCAAAGGAGCAAAGGCAATTCAATGGAGAAAGGAGAGTCTTTGCAACAAATGGCACTGGAACAACTGGATATCCACGTGCAAAAAAATACGTTTAGAACAGACCTTACACTTTTCACAAAAATTAACTCAAAATGGATCATAGACCTAAGTGTAAAATTCAAAACTACAAAACTGCTAGAAGATAATATAGGAGAAAATCTAGGTGATCTTCGGTTTGGCAATGACTTTTTTTATTTTTTGGCCACTCCGAGAAGCTTGTGGGATCTTAGTTCCATGACCAGGAATTGAACCCAGGCTCCTGGCAGTGAGAACCCCAAGTCCTAACCACTGGATGGCCAGGGAATTCCCTTGGCAATGACTTTTTAAATGCAACAGCAAAAGTACTATCCATGAAAAAAGTTTTGATAGATGAGACTCCATTCAAACGAAAAGCTGCTCTGTGAAAGACAGTGGTAAGAGAATGAAAAAACAAGCCACAGACTGTGAGAAAATATTGGCAAAACACAAATCTAGTAAAGGACTTGTATTAAAAATATACGAAGAATTCTTAAAACTCAACAATAAGTAAACAAACAAGCCAATTAAAAAATGAGCCAAAAAGGGAATTCCCTGGCCGTCCAGTGGTTAGGACTCTGTGCTCTCACTGCCGAGGGCCTGGGTTCAATCCCTGGTTGGGGAACTAAAATTCCACAAGCCATGTGGTGTGGCCAAAAAAAAAAAAAAAAAAAAAAAATAGGCAGAAAGATCTTTTAGCAGACACCTCACCAAAGAAGATATAGAGATGGCAAATAAGCATATGAAATGATGCTCCACATCATACGTCATGAGGGAAATGCAGATGAAAACAACAAGCTACTATCGTACTACATACCTATTAAAATGGCTAAAATCCAAAACATCGACAATACCAGTCACTGGGGAATATGTGGAGCAGCAGGAACTCTCATTCATTGCTTGTGGGAGGGCAAAACGGTACAGCTACTTCGGAAGACAGTTCAGCAATTTCTTACAAAGCTAAACATAGCTTTACCGTATGATCCAGCAACTGCAATCCTTGGCATTTCCTCAAAGGAGGTGAAAACCTGTGTCCACACAAAAACCTGCACATGTATGTTTTAGCAGCCTTATTCATAATTGCCAAAACTTGGAAGTAACCAAGATATCTTCTATAAGTGAAAGGATGAATAAACTGTGCTACATCCACACAGTGAAAAATTATTCTGCAATAGAAATGAGCTATTGAGCCACAAAAAACATGGAGGAAACTTAAAGCCATGTTGCTAACTGAAAGAAGCCAGTCTGATAAGGCTACATACTGTATGATTCCAACGATATGATATTCTGTAAAAAGCAAAACTATAGTGACAGTAAAAAGATCAGGGGTTGCCAGGGGCTTGGAGAGAGGGAGGGATGAATAGGTGAATCACAGGGGATGTTAAGGGCAGGGAAGGTACTCTGTGTGATAGTGTAATGATGGATACGTGACATTATACATTTGTCAAAACCCATAGAACTGTACAACACAAAGAGTGAACTGTAATGTAAACTATGGACTTTAGTTAGTAATAATGTATCAATATTGCTTCATTAATTGTAACAAATGTACCACTAATGCAAGATGTTAATAGTAGCGGAAACTTTGTGTGTGGAGGGGGAGAAAGCATAACTGGAAACTCTCTGCACTTTCCATGCAGTCTTTCTGTAAACCTAAACTTTAAGAAATAAAGTCTACTAATTCTAACAAAACAAAACAAAAACCACCTTTCTTTAATTCTATGCCCCCTTCCAGCTATTGTCATTTCTCTTCTCCCATCATAGCCAAACTTCTTGAAAGGATTTGTCTAAGTTAATACAGAAAATAATAATTCACATTTGTTAAATTCTTACCATGTGCTAAACACTTTATGTAGACCGTTGTCTTTACTCCTCACAACAATCCTATGGCGTTGGTAGTATTTCTATAGATTTAGATCTTGAAGTGCAAGAAGTTGGAGTTACTTGGCCAACTTCACATCATTAGTAAGTGGTGGAACCAGTATTTGAGGACAGGCTGCTGGACCTTAGAGGTCGTGCTCTTCAATCACTCTGCTCAGGGGCTCCATTTCTCTCCAGGGTCTCGGCATAGCATGGCCCTATGGACACCATTAAACTGTAGTCTGTGTACGTGGTGCCTCCTGGGGTATAATCTGAACGGTGCTTCTGCAGCTGTGCCATGTGGTGGCCCTGCTTACCTCCCACCCAGCCTTCATCTCACTCCATCCCCATATCTTCATTGGACCTACTCTTGCCGAGGTCAGTGACTACATAAATCCAATGGACACTTTCCAATCTTCATCTTATTTGACCTCCCAGGAGCATCTGACATAGTTGACCACTCCTTTCTGTTTAAAACACTTTTTTTTTTCCCCAGACAGCATATTTCCTTGGTTTCTTCCTTCTTTCACTATTCCTCTTCTATCTGACCATTAAATGTGGGAGCTCCACAGGGTCTTGCCCTAAGTCCCCTTTTCTTGTCACCTTCCTACATGCTGTAGGTGATCTTCTCTTATGCTTCAGTTATCATCTGTATATCCAGGACTCCCACGTGTACATCTCTAATCTATTCAGCACCACATTTGATGGTCTCACAGGCACCTTATACTAAAATGGTCAAAACTGAATCCTTTGCCATGCTTCACTCAAACCTGTTCCTTTTCATCGTACTGTGTGAAATACACATCCTAGCAGGAAATTGCATAAGCATGTATGTATAGTTTATGAATAACTATAATGTGAGATGACTATGTAATTACCACCTAAATCCAGAGATGGAGCATTACCGGAAGCTCAGAAGTCATCCATCCTCTTCGATCATAATCAACTTCTTCCTTCCTAGAACAATGACTACAATCTTTGGTGGTGATCATTTCTTGCTTCTTGTTATATTAGCTTTACCACTTATGTATGTATGCCTAAACAAGGTAGTTTCGTTTTTTAAACTCTATGAATGGAATCACACTGTATGTTCTCTCTTTTGCTTTTTTCTCAACAAAATGTTCATGAGATTTATGCATACTGCCATGTTTCACCATAGTTCATGCATTTTCAGCACTATATAGCACTCCATTGTGTGTCTACACCATTATTTATGATGGTGAACATTGGGTTCACTTCCTGCTTCTATTGACCCCGGTGTATGTGTATACTGGTAACCGTATGCGTGGGTCTCTCTGGGTATATACCCAGGAGTGGACTTGCTGGGTCAGAAGGTGTTGTCAGCTTTACTAGACAATGCTAAACTGATTTCCAAAGGGACTGAAGCAATCAACATTTCCTGGACTTTACGTGGGAGTCGCAGTTGCTCCACGCACTTGGCAACATTGAGCACCATGTATTGTCAGAGTTTTGAATTTTTGCCAGTCTGGTGCATGTGGTTTTATTTGTGCCTCTCTGATGCCTAACAAGGCTGAGCACATTTTTAAGTGTTTACTTGCCATTTAGATTTCTTTTTCGGTGAGGCAAGGATTTAAGCTTTTGCCATTTATATGTCTGCATTCTCACTGTCTCTTAGATTGTTTTTCTGGGTAATTCCCTATTATCTTGTCATTTCTCTGGTACTTTTTCCTTGATTAAAAAAATATGTCCATTATTTTTAGTTTCTTTCAGCCAGAGGTTTGTACTGGAAGACTTAGTCTGTTATTACTAAAAACTGGACTTCTGTTTTCTTTTAAAAAGTACTTTTAGGGCTTCCCTGGTGACGCAGTGGTTGAGAGTCCGCCTGCCGATGCAGGGGACACGGGTTCGTGCCCCGGTCCGGGAAGATCCCACATGCCGCGGAGCGGCTGGGCCCGTGAGCCATGGCCGCTGAGCCTGCGCGTCCGGAGCCTGTGCTCCGCAACGGGAGAGACCACAACAGTGAGAGGTCCGCTTACCGGAAAAAAAAAAAAAAGTACTTTTAAAGAAATATTTATGGCATATAAAAAAATGTAGATAATAATATAACTAATCACACATGTAGCCATGACTCAGCTAAAAAATGAAACATTGCTTGTAAAATTGAGGCCCATTTGTATATCCCTTTCCCCTCTCTTTCTCCCCAAGATAATATCCTGAATTTGGTTTCATCATTTCCATGCATATTTTAATAATTTTCTACAAATATCTTATAATATATATATATTTTGCATGTTTCTTAACTTCATATAAATGGTATTAAACTATGTGTCTCTTTTTACCAACTGGCCTTTTTTTTTTTTTGTCTCTGCTGCTTATCAACATGGTAAATTTCAAACACAGATGTATATATGTTATATATACGTATCTGTATATATATATATATACAACATAATAGTAAAAATGAAAGAACTAAAGTTACATGTATCAACATTTTTTTACTATTTACTATATTACTACATTTTACTACTGTATTTTGGCTGCCTTGGGTCATCGTTGCTGTGTGCAGGCTTTCTCTAGTTGTGGCAAGTGGTGGCTTCTCTTGTTGCAGAGCATGGGCTCTAGGCACACGGGCTTCAGTAGTTGTGGCACGCAGGCTCAGTAGTTGTGGCTCATGGGCTCTAGAGCACAGGCTCAGTAGTTGTGGCTCACGGGCTTAGTTGCTCCGCAACATGTGGGATCTTCCTGAACCAGGGCTCAAACCCTTGTCCCCTGCATTGGCAGGCGGATTCTTAACCACTGCTCCACCAGAGAAGCCCTGTCTTTTTCTTACTGATTTTTTTAAAGCATTCTGGTTACTAATTCTTTGTCAATTATATGAGTTGTAAATATCTTCTGCTAGTCTGTCCTTTATAGTGTCTTTCAAAGGACAGAAGTTTTACATTTCAATATAATCAAATGTATTAACCCTTCACAGTGTTCTAGTTCAGTAAATGACATCATCACCCATTCAGTGCTCAGGCCACAAATCTGGGAGTCATCCCTGGCTCCCTGCTTCTCCCTTACTTTCCACATCCAATCAGTTAGCAAGTTCTATTTACTCTACTCCCCAAGTATCTCTAGAGTCCATCTTCTTCTTATCCCCACTGCTACAAGCCTTGTCCAGGTGACCATCACCTCCTTCACGTATGACAGCAATGGGCTCCTCCTGACATCTCCACACCCTTCCTCTCTTGCTACCAATAAATCCATTCTCCCCACTGTAGTCAGAGTAGTATTTGAAGTTGCAATCTGGTGGTGATCATTTTGAAATATATAGAAATATCGGATCACTATGTTGGGCACCAGGAACTAACATAGTGTTGTGGGTCAACTGTACTTCAGAAACAAACAAGCTCATAGAAAAAGAGATCAGATTTGTGGTTACCAGAGGAGGGGGAATTGGATGAAGGTAGCCAAAAGGTACAAACCTCCAGTTATAAGGTAAACATTAAGGATGTAACGTACAACATGATAGATGTAATTAACACTGCTTATGTTATATACGAAAATTGTTAAGAAGGTAAATCCTAAGAGCTCTCATGACAAGGAAAAACATTTTTTTTCTATTTCTTTTATTTTGTATCTGAGATGATGGATGTTCACTAAACTTATTGTGGTCATAATTTCACGATGCATGTAAGTCACGTCACTATGCTGTACACCTTAAACTTGTACAGTGCTGGATGTCAATTATATCTCAATAAAACTGGAAGGGAAATAAATAAAGTTACATAGCTGATCATTTTATTCTTCTGCTTAACACCCTTTAGTGGACTTCTGATCCACACTGAAATGCTGGCAGGAGTATTGCTCCCATCTGCACAAGAAAATAGCTAGAAAAACTGCACACGACTTTTCTTGATCTCATTAGAGAACTGAGGTCATAGGACAAACAATTAACCCGGAATCTAGAGGGTGACAGGCACCTGCATGGAGAAATAGGAACTGTGATTTGCTTACTTGAGAAAGAGGATTAAACTAGACTTTTTAACAATTTAATTAATTAATTAGGCTGTGTTGGGTCTTCGTTGCTGTGCGCGGGCTTTCTCTAGTTGTGGTGAGCGGGGGTTATTCTTCGTTGCAGTGTGCGGGCTTCTCATTGCGGTGGCTTCAGTAGTGTGGCATGCGGGCTCAGTAGTTGGGGCTCGCGGGCTCCAGAGTGCAGGCTCAGTAGTTGTGACGCACGGGCTTAGTTGCTTCGTGGCATGTGGGATCTTCCCGGACCAGGGCTCGAACCCGTGTCCCCTGCATTGGCAGGCGGATTCTTAACCACTGCGCCACCAGGGAAGTCCCTAGAATTTTTTTAAACAAATTAGTAAAGGCCTAGGATTGACTATTGAGAGAGTGTGAACCCCCTGGGAGCTATAGACACAGAGGGGTTTACATTCCCTTTCAGGCTTTTCCTTCAGGAGCCCCACCGGTCACCCACAGGAAGACAGTGGAAATGGGGGAGGGTTCTGAGAACTGCCCCTCCTCCCCGCTGCTGGCTATCACTGTTAAAATTCCACTCCTCTCAGACTTCATCTGCTCAAAGGTCATCAAAACCTGTAGGCTGAGAGCACTGATGGAAATCCACTGAAATCCGGGAAGGGGATCAGGGAACAAAAGAAGCTTTTCCTTTCAGGGAGAACAGGAACACATGCTGGTCGCAGCAGTGCATCTGGGGAAGAAGGGGGAACACTCGTGAGGGTCACTGGTTCATAGTGGACCCAGGTTCATAGTGCCTAAGACTGCCTGCCTAAGACTCTGGTGATAACACCAGAGAGCACGAATCCTCCTCTACTTCCCACCACCGCATGAGCAAGCGTCCAGTCAAATTAACAGAAATACACCTGGGAGAGCTTGCAAGAGACAGACTCTCTGGGAAACAGCACAAAAGGAAGATGCAAAGCCAAGTGGGGAGACACAAACAAGGTACCATGAAAGGAACTTGAAGACCCCAGTGCACTGCAAGTAACCGTAGCAAAGGAAACTTCAAGCCCAGTCCAACTCCTGACTAGGTGAATGGAAATGAAACCTCACAACTTGGATTGGGACTTGAGCCCGTGGGCTGGGACTCAAACCCAGCCAAAACCCAGACTGGGACTTGAACCCACTGTCTTTTAGCTAAAATCACACAGCTGGTCTCAGGACTTAATGAAACTCAGGCGGGAGAGGCCCTGCAATATGGGGGTGGTTAGTTTTCACAGGCTGGGTAATTTCCTAGGCTGATGACTGGGAGGATTATTTCAATTATCTGGGGGAAGGGGTGGGGATTTCCAGGAACTGGGCCATCACCCACTTTTTGGCCTTTCATGGTTGGCCTCGGGGCCTGTGGGTGTTTCATTTAGCACGTGCTAATGTATTACAGTGAGCATATAATGGGGCTCAAGGTCCCTGGAAGTTGAATCTTCCACCATCTTGGACCTAGTCGGTTCTAACCAGTTTATGTCATATTCTCAACGACTATGTCATTCTTTTAGGGTTGTCCTGCCCCCTTCCCTCCTGTTTCAGAAACCCTGAGACTTAAAGGACTGGCAGAAGGAAAAGAAATGCTCATCTTCAAGCATAAAAAATATGTACATCAGTATCTATGGTGTTATGCAGCATGTCCAGATTTCAACAAAAAGTCACAAGGCACACAGGAAGGACGGATAAGACACAATCTGAAGAGACAAAGAATCATCAGAACAAGACTCAGATATAATATCAGATGTGGAATTTAAAATAACTGTGATTAATATGTTAAAGGCTTTAATGGAAAAGGTAGACAACGTGCCAAGATCAGATGGATGATTTCAGAAGAGGAAACCATAAGAATCAAATGGAGGTACTTAAAATAAAAACATAGTAACAGAAATGAAGAAAGCCTTTGACAGGCTCATCAGTAGACTCCGTACAGCCAAGAAAAGGACTAGTGGACTTGAATATAAGTCTATAGAAATTACCCAGAGGAATACCAGGTACCACTTTATGGTCATAAATTTGATAACTTAGATGAAATGGACTGATTCTTTGAAAGACAAAGACCAAAACTCACTCAAGGGGAAACAGATAACCTGAAAGAAATCGAGTTGATAGTTAAAAACCTTCCAGTAAATAGAACTCCAGGCTGAGATTATTTCACTGATCAATTATACCAACACTTAAGAAAGAAATAATACCAATTCTACACAGTCTCTTCCAGAGAATAGAAGAGGGAATACTTCCTCACCAATTTTACAAAATTAGCTTTACTATAATATCAAAAGCAGACAAAGAAATTACAAGAAAAAAAACTACAGACACCAGGATTCCTCATAAACACTGGTGCAGAAAATTAGCTTTACTATAATATCAAAAGCAGACAAAGAAATTACAAGAAAAAAAACTACAGACACCAGTATTCCTCATAAACACTGGTGCAGAAAATTAGCTTTACTATAATATCAAAAGCAGACAAAGAAATTACAAGAAAAAAAACTACAGACACCAGGATTCCTCATGAACACTGGTGCAGAATTCTTCAACAAAATATCAGCAATCAAATCAAGTAACATGTAAAAAGGATAATATCTTTGGTTAAACGTTCATAAATCAATCAATGTCATACTTCACATCAATGGACCAAATAGGAAAAACCGTATAATCATTTCAGTAGATGCTGAAAAAGTATTTGGCAAAATTTAAAATTCATTCGTGATAAAATCTTCCAGCAAACTAGGACTAGAGGGGAACTTCCTTAACCTAATAAAGAATATCTATGAGCAACCCACAGGTAACATCAAACCTAATGGTGACAGAATGAATAAAGTTCAGGAGCAGGACAGGATATCCTCTCTCACTCCAGTGACATAATAAGACATATGTGTTCGGTCTCTGCCCCCAGATCCTGACACAGAGCTCCTAAAACCCTCTGTAATTTCCTGAGTTATAGGGCTGCTAGGAGCATCTTTTGTTCTATATTTGGTCTTTGGTTCCTGGCAGGACTCCTAAAACCCTTGGGATTTCCTAGGTGATATGAGTGTCATTTGTTCTAACGAGGTGACTCTGGGTGGGCTCCTGGGTGACTTCAGGATGGGAACTGTTCACCAGAAAGACTAAGCCATGATTAGCAGCTTGGAACTTTCAGCCCTACCCCCCCCATCCCCCCAGGAAGGGGAGAGGGGCTGGGGATTGAGTTAGTCATTGATTATGCTTACATGATGAGAACTCCATAAAAATCCCTAAACCATGGGGTTCAGAGAGGTTCCACGTTGGTGAACACATCCACGAGCTGGGAGGGTGGTGCTCCCCAAGCTCTGTGGGGACGGTACCGCCTGTATTCTGGACACTTCCAGACTTTGTTCTATGTACTTCTTTATCCGGCTTCTCATTTTTATCTTTTATAATATCCTTTATAATAAACCTATACTAGTAAACAAAGTGTTTCCCTGAGTTCTGTAAGTTGTTACAGCAAATGATGGAACCTGACGAGGGGGTCTTGGGGACCCCTGATTTGTTGCCACGTTGGACAGAAGTGTGGGTAACCTGCTAACTCTGGGTGCTTAGTGTCAACACTGAGCTAAATTGTAGCACACCCAGCAGGTGTGAAAACGGAAGGGTATCTTGCTGTGGAAAACCCACACATTTGGTGTCAGAAGTGTTGTGAATAGAAGCAGATCCTATTAACCTCTGTCAGAGAAGTGGGATTTGCTAAAACAGCCTTGGCTCATGGAAACTTGTGGTTTGGGAAAGAGAAGCATGAAAGGGTGCAGGATGAGGAAGCTTTGATCCCGGATGGCTACCTAGTCACGCATAGTCTGAAACTGCCGCTGTGCTGTGATCAGTTACCAGTGGGATTTAGCAATGGTGGTAGACTCAGTTCCCAAGGAGTTGGCTTACTGGATACATAAGAAATGAAAAACAATCAGAAGCATGCTAAATACACAGTCCCTTAGTTATTGTTAGCTGACATAGTGAAAGTGAAAGTAAAAGCGAGCGCTGCAGACTAGATGTTGGACCAAACTCAGACTGAGGTCAGTCTGAGCTTTGGCCACCGGCCTCAAAGCTGCTCCCAAGGGAAAAGTTATGCCAGGACAACAGAAAACACCGTAAGTCCTCTGCTTATGGAGAAGGTAGACAACATCGGGGGGAGGACAAAACGAACAAGCTACTGAAACCAGGGAGTAGAGTGAGAAGGAATTGTCTCGTTTTGTAGACTGGTATCATCAACTTCCTAAAGAACCCTTACTGGGATGGATTGTGGGAGTATTTAATTTGGGGGCTGTGTCTTTGGTTTTGATGCTGCAGAGTGGAAGAGTGTGTTGGGTTGACACCGGACCACTGTTGAACAATAATCACAGATGGCTGGATGAAAGCCACTGTAAAGTGTGTTTATCCTGAGAGGAGGGACTACCCAGCTCCCCCTATAAATGCCAAGTGGAACACCCCAGATGAAGCAGCTTATATGCTTCACGTACAAGCCCTGCAGGACCGGCTTTGTGATGCCCAGGATATTCACCTGCTGATCATACTTATTACCCAGGTCATAGGAAATGCTGTGATTAAAGGGACCCCTTTAGTAGGCACACCTCATATATCCTTCCTGCTGCAAAATTGGACGACAATCCCAGAAGCCCTATCAGACTCGCGGTCTCAACTTCCTTGTGTGATTCTTACTGATATCAAGACCATTAAAGTAATTAACAAGAAAATGGGGTGAGACAGAGGGGAACGTCCAGGGCAGTCCCATCGGGGTGGAAGTCTTGAGATGGTTATTGAGAAATGAGGTGAATGATGGTGGACTTTTAATGGTGTTGAAACAAAGCTGTTGATAAATTCTACTGAAGGTTGGGTGGACCAATGGAATCCCCTGCTGGTCTCCCAACATTAAAAGGCCCTAAATTAGTTTGTTCCATTTACCCGATTTTGTAGGAGTTTTGAAAATCGGAAGGCAAAGATTACGAAGAGAAATGTGTGGGGCAGTGCTTAGCTTAATCGAGGTAAAGATTGGTGGAGAGGCCAGGGTCTTCTTGTTCCATCCCCCAACTGGGGACTCAAGGCCATATGCATGTGAGTGGATAAAATGGCTGGGATGGGGGAGGAGGCTCTTCTGGGCTTGACAGGAGAGCCCTATGCACCTGTTGGTGAAGTCATAACAGGGCTAAGATTAGATTAGGAGGATATGCAGATGCCATGATTGCTGGAGTTAAGGTGAAAGTTTGGATGAAAATTGATGTTGATGGTAGTTCCAAAACAAAGGGAGTAAGTATCCTGTTGGAAAGCCGCATTAAGACTGTTGGATAGAAAGACTGATAGAAGAGGGCCGTCTCTCATTGCGCTGAATTTCATGCTGTTTTCTAGCAGTGATGAAAGAATTGAACAATGGTAAACAGCCCCTATGTCTGGCTTTTTACAGACTCATGGGCAGTAGCCAATGGCTTGGCCATAAGGTCAAGGTAAATGGGCAACGGAAGACTGGACTGATATGGGGGTGCCTGTATGGGGCACGACCAGGTGGAAATCACTCTGGGAATGCCCATCAGAAGAACCCCTTCCAGACTGAGAAGGTGATTGGAACGGGCAAGCAGACCTTCTGATGCACTCCCCTGAGGGGGCCACCTGGGTCAATGAAGTGAGCAGACATGTAGGTGGTGCAGCAATGCAGGATGGGCTGAATCTAGACAGAGTCCTCTTCACATTCTGAGGCACAGAATGCCAACAGGAACTGTCCTCTCTGTCAACAAGAGAGACAGACTGCAGAACCCAGAGACGACGCTGGGGAGGATTCCCCAGGGAAGGCCCCACGCAGAGCTGGCAAGTGGATTGCATTGGACTAATGCAGGTAGACCTGGGGGGCTATAAATGGGCCTTAAAAGGAATAGACACTCTGGACTAGGCTTTGCACACTCAGTGGTAGACATAAACGTCCAAAATACTGTGAAAGAATTGGTACAGAAGATAATGTACTCATCTGGGCCGCTGAGCTCCATTTCTTCAGACCAAGGGATGTACTTTACAGTCCATCAGGTCCAACGGTGGGTAAAGAGATATCACATCAAATGGACAAACCGTGTTGCGTTTCATCCTCAGAGTAACGGTCTAATAGCAAATTGGAACAGGTAGATGAAACATTTGCTATCTAGAACGCGGGAGATAACGGCATGAGGGGCTGGCTTACGTGCCTCCCTGAGTGTGCACTCACACTCAACATGAGGGGGGCCAAGGGGGAGTCCCCTTGGATAGATTCCTCCAATTTCCTGGGGGATCTGGGAAAGGGGGTGGGGGAGAATGCTGGTGACACTATACAGCTCTTCTCCATATCACCACTACTTGCTTTTATCCTGTCTGCTCCAGTGGTCCCAGGGCCAGGGATACAACGGTGGGTGCTGGAAATGGGGATTACCCCTACGCAAGAAACTGTAACTATACCTTTAAACTTTTATGCCAGAATTCCTAAGGGCCTGATAGGTAACAGTGAATGCTGCTATGTTGCCTAGTGGTGGGAGCAGCCCACTAGTTCTGTACCTGTGTCACCTTCCCCTTTACGAATAATGGGAGTGATTTGCTTTGTCTGGGGGACGGCAAATTATGCTCGGAGACAGAGATTGTCTTTGCCAACAGTTTAGCACAGGACTGCAGGAATCATAATTTCACAAGGCAATAGCGTACAGTATGATGTCTCTTAATAAGCCAGTAAACTTACATACTCCAAACAGATGATAGATTGATTACACTATGTTTTCCAGGACAGGGGGAGATGAAAGGAATAAAGTCCAAATTTAGTTTCAAGGTTTATTTTTATACAGGTTGGTACTCCAGGGAGACACTTGACCAACCAAGAGCTGACTTGCAGCTGCCAGCGCAAAAAACGAAAGTCCCTTATGCTAAAGCATGTTGCTAGGGAACAAAGGCACCGGCGTCGGGGCAGGTTGGGCTGCTCAGAGGGTTATCACTCCAGGGGCGGAGGGTTATCCCTCACTCCAGGGACCGTGGCTCTGCTTGCGACACTGCCTACGAGGAGTGCCTCATCAATACAGGAAGAGATGTCCCCTCTCTTCCTGAGACTGCTGCGGTTTTAATGCCACTGCCCGCCGAGAGCAGCCTGGCCACGGCAGGTGCAAGTGTCTCAAAATTGTCACAGAGCTGGATCAGCAAAGGGTCGCTTTTTCCCAGACCGAACTCTGGATAATCCTCACACACTCTCAGTATTTACGGTCTAGATGTCCTCCTGCCATAGTTGCTTCTCCACGTGTTCTTACTGATAAGCCCCCAGCCGGGCCCCTCAGCGATGGAGCTGAGTGGTTATCAAAGACAATAGATGAGAGATTGACATCCTGACACAATGTACTTCATTCTTACATCAAAGCAACTTTACTTCTTTTTTAATTAATTAACTTTTAGCTACGTTGGATCTTCATTGCTGCGCGTGGGCTTTCTCTAGTTGTGGCGAGCGGGGGCTACTCTTCGTTGTGGTGCGCAGGCTTCTCATTGTGGTGGCTTCTCTTGTTGCGGAACACGGGCTCTAGGCGCGTGGGCTCAGTCGTTGTGGCTCGCGGGCCCTAGAGCGCAGGCTCAGTAGTTGTGGCGCACGGGCTTAGTTGCTCCATGGCATGTGGGATCTTCCTGGACCAGGGCTTGAACCCATGTCCCCTGCCTTGGCAGGCTTATTCTTATTCCCTGCGCCACCAGGGAAGCCCTGGCCTGACTTCCTGACTCCATCTGGAACCACTTTCCCCTCCATCCACCAGATTGTAGCCTAGACTTAGAGGTGCCTAATTCCTCTAATGTCCCAAGGGCCAAGGACCTTTGCACTAGCTGTTCCCTCTGTCTGGAACATCCTTCCTCTTGCTCTTCAGCTCAGATGTCACCTCCTCAAGAAGGACTTCCATGACTACTCAATCTCAAGTAGCTGTAGGGTGACTGTCACTTTCCCTATTTCAGTTTGCAGTATGATACTTATTGTTCCTTATTTTTTAATTTATTTTCATTATCTGCCTCATCTCATGAGAGAAGAACTCTTTTTTTCCAGTTCGGAAGGAAAGGTTTATTCTTTGATCGAAGAATGGAGAGGTGTGAGCTCCTGCTCTAGAGGACACACTATTCCCCGGAACTTTGTCATCTTAGCTCTGTATCTTCGATACCTAGAAGAGTGCTTAGCACACAGTAGGTGCTCAGTGGGTAAATATTTGAGATTTAATGAATGAATGAGTACCTCCATGCCCGAGCTCTTTCTACCATCACAATTGCCTTCCCAGCTGTTGGCAACCACAGGCTCCTTGAATCTGGTTTCTCCACAGACCACTTAGAGTCAGTCTGTTCAGAACAGTAGCCGCTAGCCACACATAGCTACTTAAATATGAAATTAAATTAAAGTAAAATTTCCGTTCCTCCACACTAATCACATTTCAAGTGTTTGTCAGCCATGTGTGTCCAGAGGCTACCATATTGGACAACGCAGATAATACTTTTTATCATAACAGAAAGATCTATTGGACAATGCTGATAGACCTCTATGAATAGGACTAACCCCAAAGGGAAGGTTTCGGCCTCAAGCATGATTGCCTTTTGGGGTCTTGTTGCTCTGAAACGGCTTCTGTATAAACCATCCTATTTGACTAATAAGACATTTTATCAAACAGGTGTTTTGAGGGTCATGATTTGAGGACCTCAGAGGTATGCTACTTGGAACGAGTAACTCTTTTCATAAGTACATAAAAGTGAACAGATACCTGGAAGAAGATGTCTTAACATAGAACCGTATGACTTTGTGCTAAGAAGTGTGATGGGGGATGAGTTAAGAATGGGTTGGGGAGGGTGAGTAGGCGGCAGTCCTAGATATTAAACTAAATTAACTCTAACGTATAATTCCTTTAGGGTGGATTGTTACATTAGAAATGCCTTCAGGATGGACCTGGAGACTGTCATACAGAACGAAGTAGGTCAGAAAGAGAAAAATAAATATCGTATATTAATGCATATATGTGGAATCTAGAAAAATGGTACAGATGAACCTATTTGCAAAGCAGAAATAGAGATAAAGACGTAGAGAACAAACATATGGACACCAAGGGGAGAAAGGGAGGGGTGGGATGAATTGGGAGATTGGGATTGACATATATACACTACTATGTATGAAACAGATAACTAATGAGAACTTGCGGTATAGCACAGGGAACTCTACTTAATGCTCTGTGGTGACCCAAATGGGAAGGAAATCCAAAAAAGAGGGGATATGTGTGGACATATAGCTAATTCACTTCACTGTACAGCAGAAACTAATACAACATTGTAAGGCAACTATACCCCAATATAAATAAATAAATAAAACCAGAAAAAAGAGAAAAGAAATGCCTTCAGCTACGAGACCAATAATGTAGACCAAGCTCACTTATGAAAATATGAAATAAAATCTTAGCAAACAGAATCCCAGAGCTACATGAAAAGAAAATACTTCAAGATCAAGTGTGGTTTATTCCAGAAAGTAAAGATAGTTTAGTATTAGGAAACTTATTTATGTCATTCATCAGATTAATAGACTTAAGGGGAAAAGTAGTGAATTGTCCTTGTAGATGCTCAAAAGACATTTGTTTTCTTCTCACAAAAACTCAATATCCATTGTAATTTAAAAACTCAGTGAAATGGTAAGAGATGGATATTTCCTTAGCATAATAAAGTAAATATATCTATTTCAACTCCTGCTTAATAGGGACATACTGAAAATATTTCCATTAAAATCAGTATCAAGACAGCAATGTCCATTAATTACTACTACTATTACTACTGAACATTCTTCTGGAGGTATTAGGCAATGCATTTAGACAAGATTAAAATATATCAGAAGCATAAAGTTAGACAGCAGAGATTAATTTCACACTTTTTATAGTTGATAATCTAAGAGAATCAACTGAAAACCTATTTTAGTTGATAAGAGAATTCAGTAGGTGACTGGGTAAAAATACAGAAATAAATTCCATTTCTAAGGCACTTACAAAGATGAAACATCTAGGAATGAATTTAAGAAATACTCAAGAGCTATATTTTAAAAACATTAAACACTGAAATACTACTGAGAGGAATAAGAGGAATCAACAAATAGAAAGGCATATCATGTTCTCGAAAGGAAGGCTCGCACCAGAAAGACATGAGGGAGTTTCTTCTTTTCTTTTCATTTCTTTTTTCTTTTCTTTTCTTTTCTACTAGATAAACTGATGTTCATGTGGAAAAACAAATAAGAAAATATGGTTGGGAGAATTTTGAAAAAGGAGGTTAAAAGGAGCCCCATAGATATTAAGATATAAAGCTAAAATATATAATTGGAAGACTGTAGTGCTAGCAAACTAAAAAACCAGATCTAAGAAAGAGAATTGAAAATCCAGAAGTAAATTCAAATTCACACACAAATTGAGTTTATGATAATGGTAGTGTTTTAAATTAGTGAAGAAAAAAATCATTGTTCAATAGATGATTTGGGGGATAACAAGATAATATTTCATAATTATCCAGTAGAAAATGGTAAGAGAAATGAACAGTTAGTGGAAAATAAGTTACAAATGACTCTTTAACATATGAAAGTGTTCAGTCACAATGAAATGAAAAACTTTACTCACAATAAGAAATGCAAATAAAAATGACATTGAGATACCATTTTTCACCTTTCAGATTGGCAAAGATTAAAATGTTCGCTAGCACAGCAAGGTTGGTATTTGTGTATGAAAATGGCACTTATAAACTGCTGATGTTTAATCTCTATGGAGGACAATTTGGCAATATTTATCAAAATAAAGTATATGTATCTTTTGACCCCCAATTTTATTTCTAGCATTTTTTTTTTTTTTTTTTTTTTTTGTGGTACACGGGCCTCTCAATGTTGTGGCCTCTCCCGTTGCAGGGCACAGGCTCCGGACGCACAGGCTCAGCGGCCATGGCTCACGGACCCAGCCGCTCGGTGGCATGTGGGATCTTCCCAGACCAGGACACGAACCCGTGTCCCCTGCATCGGCAGGCGGACTCTCAACCACTGCTCCACCAGGGAAGCCCTCTAGCAAATTTTTGACAGCAATACTTCCACATGTGCAAAACGACATAGGTTACTGTAGAACTGTTTTTAATAATAAAGATTGGAAATTAATTAAAAATCATCCAAGGGATCTAGTTAAATGGTGCAGATATTGGGATCCCATACAATGAGATACTATGAAGATATAACAATTAAGGAGGATGTTTTGATACCCATATGGAATTATGGCCAAGCTATTTTGATAAATGAAAAAGCCAAAAGGAAAAATATGCAAAGAATTTGCTACCATTTGTGGAAAAAAAGGAGGAAGTTATATATGTGTATATATTTGCTTGAATATGCATAAATCAGTAACAGTAACAGTAACATTGGTTGCTTCCAGGGAGGGGACACCTTGCTGGTTGAGGGGCAGTAGTGAAAGAGAAACATTTCACTGTTTACTCTTTGATACTTTTTGAATTTTGAGCCATGTGAATAAATTACCTACCCCCAAAGAGGAAATAAATAAAGTTAAAACTAAAACAGAAAAGGAAAACTTGACTTATTGTGATTTACACATATGGGGGTTTGCTTTATCTCTCACAGAAAGAAGCCCAGAAGTAGGTGTTCACTGACTGTTGGTTCAGCTGCTCAATGATGCCTCACAAGCCAGGCTCTTTCTTTTCTTCCAGGACTTCCATCCTCAGAGAATTGGCTTTTTATCTCCAGGGCTTTTCTTCATGATAACAAGATGGCTGCCACAGTGCAGGCATCATGTCCTCACACAAGCATCCCCCACCCAGACATGAAAGAAGGGACAAGGAAAGCCAAAACCTTTTTCCTGATAATGCTTTTTGTCCTGAGAAGGAAGATTTCCCTGTCCATGTCATTGGCCAGGATGGATCCCATGCTTATCCCAAACCAATTCCTAGCGAAGGGTAATGGGTTTACTGGCCCTTGAAATTGGGGGAAGGGCCTCCCATCCTGATATCAAGGAATCTTTGTCCTAGTACAGAAATAGTGTTCTGTTCCTAGGAAAGGTGCAGAAGTCCATTGGGTGGGTAGTAGACAGAGTCCACTCAGCTGTCAATGTGAACCACTCCATCTTTTGAAAAGAGAAATTCTTAATTACCCCAAGACCACATACCGCCACATCTCCCGTTGCACCGCCCTACAATCGATTTCGTCCATCTCCCCTGTGGACTGCGGCCTTAGCCTCACACTGGTCTCCTGCACCCATGTTGACATTGGCTGGACTCAGTGTTGGCTTTCTGGCCACCCTGTGTCGCAAGCATGACCGCGGCCTGCTCAGTGACCAGGACGTGCGCGGCCCAGTGTCCGGCCCTCTGAGGCGACCACCCGACTTGCCCCCAGCCCCACCGCCCACCTCTTGTGCCGAGGCTGTGGTCAGGCCTAGCTGGGCACCAACCGAACCGTGTCTGACTTCAATGCCTTCTACCAGGCATGACAGCGACAGCAAGCGGGTGGGGCCGAGAAGGGCTTCTGCTGGGCCGAGACCTGAGACACGCTTCCGTCTTCGTTCTGATCACAGTCTTCATCATCATGGACTTTTTGTCTTAATCGCAGAGCAGAGGGGAGGCGAGCAGCCCCCAGCCAGCATCCCCTATCCCCAAGAAAATGGCCTTGCCTGTCATCTTGAACCTGTTGTCTTCTGCTGGGGTCCGAAGGAACTGCTCTCCCCTTCCTGTTCCCCGGCTGGCCAGCTTAGCCATTGACCTACACATCCTTACCCCTCTGGTCCAGGAAAGAGGCTTTTCCATGCCTAAGAAAGAGGCCCCCAATGAAGCATCCCCAAAGCCCGAGAGTGAGGGGTTTCCTGGAGGCTCTGGGGTGCCTGCTTCCAGATGTTGTCAATTTCTGGAACACTTGCTCTGGCTTCCTTGTAAAGCGAGACTTGTCTGCTCCTGCCCCACGTATGTAGCGTGGGGTCCTCTGTAACCCTGAAACGTGCAATGTGGCCTGTTGTGGCTGCCAAAAGAAAAATTCCGGAGTTGTATGAAACTCGTCTTTCTGTGAGTTCCGCAAGCCGCGGATGAGACCTATTGTAGGGTAAGGATGTGATCTGTGGGAACCTGGCCATTCTTCGGTGGTCAGCCCCAGACCCCACTCCCCCTTCTGTTGGTGGCGTGTGGGAGCGGGAAAGAAAACAAGGTCATGAGCATAAGGAATAAGGCTTCCTGTGCCCATGCTTATCTAGCATATGACGTTGGAGAAGTTCCTCTGTGGGCATGATGGCAGAGGAACAAGTCGTTTGCTCTCTTGAGGGCTGTCACACTTATTATCCATGTTCTAAGGGGCTCGGTGATTAAAATATGATGCCAGTAGAGTCAGGTTTATCCTCAGGACAGTGTGCCTGCCACCTACCTGGTCATCCCTTGACCAGCCGGACCCATCACTAACTGTGCAGCTCATCCCTTCCCAGAAATAGAGCAACAAACCGGGAGTTTGAGTTGCCTGAGTGTGGGGAGACCCTACAAGCCAAGTCCTTGAAACATGGTGACTTGAGACTGTGGGAACTGGGGGAGTTTGAGTAGACAGGACTGCTGAAGGACACATGGTGGAATTTCACTTCCTTATTCAGAGCTGGTTGAGGATTTCTTTTTTTTAACCTCTATGCCTAATTGGTGCTAAGCAGTGGGTCATCACTTGGCTAGAGGTGTGATAATCAGCTCTCTTAACCCTGAATCACTGCATGTGGGGCGTGAATTAGCTGTGAGACGGTAGGTACTCTAGTGTGTATGCACTGTTGAGTGTAAAACCAGGGCAGGGTGGGGGGATAGAAAACCTTTGCGGGACATGTACTATAAGGATGAGCGCCTAAGTCTAGGTTCTAAACAAAGCCAGAGGTGCTTTGCTACTATTAATACCAATTTCTGCACTCAGTCTTTTGTGTGAAATCCTTGTATAATTGGGGATAAACCCATAGCTAGTTCAACTTGGTCTCTTGGGAACCATTCTGTTTTCTCTAGCCTTGGAGGTTGTGGGCAAGCTCTTAGTCATGGCTTTACAGTGACCATATGATTCAGTAGTAAAGATTTAAGCCCACTCTGGTTCAGACATGCTGGGCTCAGCGAGCCTTAGTCTGGGGGGAAGGGCATACGTACTTTAAAAAAGAACATTTAATGTTATTGTGTTTCGTATTTGGAAAACAAGAGGGAAAGTCTGTTCTTTTCAAAACACAAACTACAGGAAGTGAAGCTTAGTAAAATGTACAGAGGCTGGTGATTCTCAACCAAGGAGCTGTGGCATAAGAGTGTCCCTGGGGCAAGATTCTATCAAAGTTTCCATCAAATGGGGTTGGGGTTCTTTGGGGGTTTGTTTGTAAAAACACTAGTGGTCTGTGATATCTGGACCTTTCTCATGGGCTCTCAAGTTTGTTTTCTCTCAGTGAAGATCACAGCCAAGAACATTCCTTGAGCCCCAGGACATGGAGGTAGATAGAAAATTCCAGAAGGTTTGGGGTGGGGGATGGGGTCCAGACTCTGTGAAACTTCTAGAACATTCCATGCAATTCCAAACAGGGTAGACAATAAAGTTTATAAACCATCCAAAAAAAAAAAAAGAAAAGACTAGCTGGATTCAGACCTAATTACCCCATTATTAACTACCATTTTATCCGGTAGTTCCATTAGCATCATTTCCTTAAAAAAATTTCCCTCCTTTTATTTTGTTGAAAAGAAAAAGGATAATTTTTTTTTAATCTAAACACCTTGGAACAATGATGAAGGAATCACGTTGTCTAGTGCTAGGATATGGCAAGAACAGGAGGAT
Organism: Grampus griseus; assembly: GCF_964374135.1. Lineage (NCBI taxonomy): Eukaryota > Metazoa > Chordata > Mammalia > Artiodactyla > Delphinidae > Grampus > Grampus griseus. The sequence continues at coordinate 5,920,291 of NC_139005.1, read as the reverse complement.
TTAACCCTCTAAAAATACAACTCACGTTATTTACTTCTCAAGAAAGGAAGTTGGATTTAGCACTTTCAAGGCCAGCCTTAAATAACCTTAAATATCCAACCTTATATATCCATATCCAACCTTAAATAACCATCCATATCCAACCTTAAATAACCCTCCCCACCTTGAAGGGTCCCAGCAACAGAATCATAACATTAGACCCAGATGGTGGCCTTTTATGGAAGGAGCAGTCGGCTGGCAGCAGCTCCCCTCACAATCCTTCAACCTAAGACCGAGCAGCATGGCAGATAAATTCTGGGGGCCCAAACCTTTACAAACAATAAGAGAGCTTCAAAGATTTAAAGTTCTTTTGGGGGAAAAAAGAAAATACAGGCATATTTGGAGATGTTGCAAGTTCCGTCCCAGACCACTACAATAAAGCGAATCACACGAATTTTTGAGTTTCCCACTGCATCTAAAAATTATACATATATGTAGTCTATTAAGTGTGCAATAATAGCATTATGTCTAAAAACCAACGTACATGGCTTCATTTAAAAATACTTTATTGCTGAAAAATGCTAACCATCATCAATAATGCAGGGTTGCCACAATTTGTAAACAAACAAACAAACCAAAAAACCCACACACAATACAGCGAGGTAAGCCTGCAAGACAAGAAGAAATAAAGTAAAGGTCACGAGTGCGCCTTCTGGGCTGAAGGAGGCCGGCCTCTGTCTCTTCACCAACAGAAGGTGAACTTGGCCTCTAAATTTATGTCAATTTATGTCTAAAGTGTGTATCTTTCCCTTCATCCAACCTTTTGCCAAATACTTTTGCACTTTGCCTTGAGCCTGAGGGTTGGAGAGCTGGCTGAGACTGGATGCTGGTGGGACATGCAGGAGGTCTGATGACTTCAGAAAACCAGCCCATTTTACCCGTTCAGAGAAATTCTCTTTTTACCCAACAGGCCTCTAGCGCCAGCCTAATTGGGGTGTGGGGGGGAGGGCGCATGGCAGCCACGTGCAGCTGAACTGGGCAAGTGACTTACCCTCCTGGGCCTCAGTGTCCTCATCTGTTAAATGGGAAGAGTCCTGGTACCTACCTCCTGGGGGGGTTGTGAGGGTTGCATAAGGTCACGTTGCACAGCATTGAGAACACTGCCTGCCACGCTGTCAGCGATTGCTGACCAATACTGTCATCACCTGAACTCCATATCCCGGCCTCTTACACAAATACCTTGTGGGATTATATTTCACAGCTTTGACCTGTGCCTTTGACACGGCCCCGGTGGAATAGTGTGCCTCTGTAAATCCCAAGGGACTTCTCTAGCGGTCCAGGGGTTAAGACTCCGCACTTTCCTCTTTTTTTTAATTTTATACATTTATTTATTTATTTATTTATTTATGGCTGTGTTGGGTCTTCGTTGCTGCGCACGGGCTTTCTTTTAGTTGCGTCAAGCGGGGGCTACTCTTCATTGCGGTGCGCGGGCTTCTCATTGTCATGGCTTCTCTTGTTGCGGAGCACGGGGTGTAGGTGCGCGGGCTTCAGTAGTTGTGGCACGTGGGCTCAGTAGTTGTGGCACATGGGCTCTAGAGCGCAGGCTCAGTAGTTGTGGCGCACGGGGTTTGTTGCTCTGTGGCATGTGGGATCTTCCCGGGCCAGGGCTCAAACCCGTGTCCCTTGCATTGGCAGGCAGATTTTTAACCACTGCGCCACCAGGGAAGCCCAAGACTCCGCACTTTCAAATGCGCAGGTTCGATCCCTGGTCAGGGAATCGTGTGGCACGGCCAAAAAAAAAAAAAAAAAAAAATCCCACAGAAATCAATGATCTAGGTCTCAGTCTCCTCTTTATTTGCATGTGGTTACAATTCATAAATACACTCACCGTTTTCCTCCCCCTCCAAAATTCTCCCTTATACCTAAAACCCCACCCAAGCCCCTGGTTATAAGGATTCCCTTTCCTGTCTAGAAGGGGAGGGTGGTCCTCCCTGTCACTCCATCTTCATGTAGCGTCTCCCTCAGTCCATGTGAAGTGTGGGCCCTCGAAGGGCCTCTGAAGCTTGGGGATGACGGGCACCACAAATCCGCCAGAGGTCCCGGCCATGTCCTTGAGTGACCATGTGGCTGGCTCCCTTCTGTGCCATGCTTGGGGTACAGATGCCAGGGGGGCGGCAGTTAGCGTCACATGTGCTGTCCGTGCCTGAGGCCGAGCTGGTGCTGCCCCAGTGGGCAGGGGGTCTGCAGTGGAGTCCCGGGCCTGCTCGGGCGGTGGTGAGAGTCCTGCAGGGGCACCATTCCCAGCCAGTGCTGGCCCTGCTCTCAGAGACGCGTCTGAGCCCTGGCCCCTCAGGGTCCAGCTCTCGGGGCCCTACCCAGGCCCTTGGTCAGTCCTGTGCGGGGAGGGCGGCCTCGGGGAGGAGGCGCTCTCAGGCTTCCCTTCTCCTGGCTTCTCCAGACAACATCAGGCGTGGGTGACAAATTGGGTCCTTGGCCCCGTTAGGGGGTGTGGCACCCCAGTGTCTCTGTCTCAGCCAGGTGCCAAGCTTTGCCATCCTCCTGGTAGGGTGTGGAGAGCCCGGGAGGGCTAGGGGCACCCTCTTCAGGGATGGGGTACGGAGGCTCTGGGGGAGCGGGGGTGTCTCCGGGGCCCCGTGCTCCCCCCAGTACTGGCCCGTTGTAGATGTAGATGTTGCCGGTGACAGTCACAGACCCGCCGGTGACGTGAATGCCATTGGTGCCTGTGGGAAGGAAGGTGGAGTAAGGAGTGAGGGGCAAGTTTGAGGGGAAGGCCTGTGTGACCCCAGCATCGGACTCCAGCTTCCCCAGGGCCCCTGTCCGCCATCGCTGTTTCCGCTCTGTCCCCCTCCATCAGCGTTCTTGAGCTCTGTGTTTATTCCTCTGTTTCTTGGTTTTCAGTCTCTTCCCTGCTCTGGAGTCGGGACGCTCTGGCTGCTGGAGCTTCCCCTTGCACCAGGTTTAGTCTCCTCATTTCTGCCTGGCTCACACTCTCTCTCCCTGCCCACCCTCCCTCCCCACCCACTCTGTTCCCTGCGCCTGCCCCAGGCTCACCGTGGGCCACCTGGCCTTGCTCTGGGAGCTCAGCCTCCAGCTCCCTGGCCTGGCTCAGAGGACTCTGCTGTTGTAGTGCCTCTTCCTCCAAACCTGGGGACGCTGGGAGCCCGGCCGAAGCTGGGGTCAAGTCTCCAGAGGTGGGCAGAAGTGGCTCTACCAGGTCAGGGTACTGTGGGTTGACCCTCGGGGGCTCCCAGCTTCCTTCAGCAGTATTTGATTCCTCTCCCTGCAGGACAGAGGCCGAGAACCAAGCAGTGACGTGGGCCTCAGACCCCGTCTTTCTTTAACTCCTCCCCCCTCCCCACCCCACGCTTAGGCAGCTCAGTGCCCTCTTCTGCTCCTCTTCAGGCTCCCTGCCCCAGGGCCTTTGCACCTGATGTTTCCCCAGCTCCTGGAGCACTTTCCTCGATACATCCCGACGGCTGGCTCCCTGTGTTCTTCAGCTCTCTGCTCAAATATCAGCTGATCACAGAGGCCCTCTCTGTCCACTCTAAGATAATATACCCTCGTCTGTTGCCACTGTCACTGTCCCCCTACCATGCTTTATTTAGCAATTATCACTCCCTGAGGTACAGCTGTCTAGCTTTATTCTGGCTCCACTGGTTTGTAACTCTGGGAGGACAGACACTTTGCTTTGCTCACTGCTGTTTCCACTGTGCCTTGAACGGTGCCTAGCACACCGTGTGCTTGATGAATTATTAGTTGAATGAATGAATGGTTGTTGAAGCGGCAGACTCTTTTCCTGCCTGCCCTCCACCTGGTTCTCCTGTCCCCCTGCCCCTCCTTGCTGCCTCCTCAGCCTTCCCCATTACCTCTGGGTGCCTCTTGAGCAGGGATCCTGCAACAGAAAATGAAAGGGCAGGCCTCAGACCCCCAGGCTCTCCCCCTCCACACAAGCCATGATATGGCACTGCTCACCCTGGGCTCCCCACAAGGATCAGGTTACCATTACCCTTATCTCCAGCCTCAGAGTGGGGGGCTGGATGGAGGTGATGTCTATGTGGGGGGCAGGTGCTGGGCGTCTTGGGGGTGTGAAGGCGCAGAAGGGTCATCCCTGGGCGAGCTGAATATTCCCTCCAGCCCCCCTCCCCCAGCTAGGTAGGCACAGACCCAGGCCCTGCATCCCTGCCTGCACCCTGCTCCTTCCTACCCAGCTTTCTGCAGAGAGAGGGGTGGCTCTTCCAGGTGCAGGCGAACACAGTGGTGAGAAGCAGCAAGGAGACCAGCGGCAGCAAGACGGCCAGCACCAGCATCGTTCCTGCAGGACGGCAGACAGGACGTGGCATGAGGGCCCGAGGAGGCTGGGGGGTGGGCAGTTAAGGAAGAGCTCTGCAGTTCTCAAGCCACCCGGGCAGAAAAGGGAGAGCAGCTTTCCCCTTCTGGTCCCACTACAGTTCCTAAAGGAGGAGTTGGAGAAACTTCCCTTGGGTTACAGAGAAGGGGCACTAAGCCTGACTAGTGGGGGGACCTCCTGACAGCCAGCAGAAACTCTGCTGCAGATGGAGATGTTTGGGGTGGATGCGGGTGGCCACCGGCACGGGGGCAGCCTTGCGGGTGAGGACAGGCACTTGGGCAGTTGTTCTGCAAGGGCTGAAAGTGGGAGTGGGAAGCAATAAGGGAGGTAGGGAGTCTGTAAGCAGACTCAGGCCACAGGGTGAAGTCATGTCTCTGCGGACTTGACCATCTTACAGAGAGACCCACAGCTGCGGGAGCTGAGGTTGTCCTTCTGCAGCTGTGGAGGTGTTTACAGGGGTGACGGAGTCGGGATCCTGGCTTCTGAACTCTGCCTGTGGCTACCTGGCAGTGGAGGGCTGCCCGGTCTCCACCCGCGGCTCAGGGCAGGTCCCGGGAGGGAGGGAAGCAGAGGCTGGGTTTCTCAGGTGCCCACATGTAGCCATGGTAACTGCTGCCTTCCTATGGGCCTCATGCTGCCGTCAACAGCATGGAGTCTACCATGCCCGTCGCCTGTGTCACCTGTGCCTGAGGAAGATGGGGAGCACTTGGACATTTGCACACTGGGAGTTTGCCCTTTGTGATCCGTCTAATTCCATGGCCTAAGGGAGTCCAGAATGGGAGGTGTGGGGAAAAACTAGACCCAGAGTCTTGGACACCTGGGCTCCTGCCCAGTTGTGTATTTTTCATATAAAAATGAGATTAGCTTACATACTCTCTAAAATTCCAGCTCTAAAATGCCTATCGTTTTTGATACACAGTTAGAAATTAATACGAGGATGTGGAAAATATTTACGATATAGTTGAATGAAAAATTAAGTTACAAATGACTGCACTTTTAGGAAAATAATTATTTTTTTCTATTGCACAGAAAAAAGTATGGGAAGACATATTCAAAAGTGTTGAGTGTGGGGCTTCCCTGGTGGCGCAGTGGTTAAGAATCTGCCTGCCAATGCAAGGGACATGGGTTTGAGGCCTGGTCCGGGAAGATCCCACATGCCGCGGAGCAATTAAGCCTGTGTGCCACAACTACTGACCCTGTGCTCTAGAGCCCGTGAGCCACAACTCCTGAGCCCACGTGCCACAACTCCTGAAGCCTGCACGCCTAGAGCCCGTGCTCCCCAACAAGAGAAGCCAGTGCACCGCAATGAGAAGCCCGTGCACCGCAAAGAACAGCAGTCCCCGCTCACTGCAACTAGAGGAAGCCTGTGCACAGCAACGAAGACCCAACGCAGCCAAAAATTTAAAAATAAATAAATTAATTAATTAAAATGAAAAAAAAGAAAGTGTTGAGTGGATATGCTAGGTGATGGTTCTGTGGGTGAGGTTTAGTTTTGTTTATCTGAATTTTCTGCAGTCTGCAAGTATTACGGCATGGGCTTTGGAGAAAGAGAGACTTAGAATAGGTCTTCGTAACACCAGTTACCACATGGATGATCTTGGGCAAGTCACCTAACCTCTCTGGGACGCGGTTTCCTCATCCAGGCAGTGAGGATAATAATAAGACTATTTCATAGGATCATTGTGAGGGTCAAATGAGTTATTGAAAGTCAAGTGTTCACAGAGTGCCTGACGCGCTAGCTCTCAATAAGTGGAAGCTATGATTATACATACTTGGTAATTTTTTAAAGTTAAGGAAATAAACTTTCCCCTGATTAATAACAACCAACCACAGTCATTAGAAACATCCTGTAATCCTCTATTAGGCGAGGAAACCAATGACTCCACAGAAAAGACCAAGAAAGCATCAAGTGTAGAATCTTCTCTCGAATAACTACAGAGACATCCAGTCTAGTAAATGGATTACGTGATGGTGGCATGTCCAAAACGATGACGGTGATGTCAGTTACAATTACATCTCCATGTGGGTGTACTATTACATATAACTTATAAGTCATGTGTAGGACATATAACTTAAAAAGTGTGTGTGTATGTTTGTGTGTAATTAACCTGGCCCAGGGATACTCCAATTTCCCTTTGAGGAGCTTTTCTTCTTGCCTCAATTCTGACTGGAAAGGATTCATCATTTCCCCGTTCTTTTAGATGGCTAAAAGAATTAAGGCATCTTCCCAGATGCCCCCTGCCCCTGCCCCTGGCCCCTCACCTGGCATCTCGGAGGGCTCTGGCGGATTTCTGCAGCTGGTGTCAGACCGGGAGGTGCCTGGCGCTGCCTCTACGAGGCCCTGGTCCTCACACCTGTGGAGGAAAGAGCCCAGCTCAGGTGGGCTCCTGGTGGTAAGTGGGAGGCGGTCCGTGGAGCTGAGCAGTGGACGGGGCTGTCAGCAGCTGGGGCTGGGAGGGTGGGAGGAACACGGACCTGGCACCCTCACCTGGTGTGGGGCTGGCAGCGGGCGCTGGGGGAGGAGGTGTTCTGGAAGTGCCCTGCCTTACAGGGAACACAGTTGCTGTTAGCCTTCCTGTCTTCATCTGGCAAGAGAAATGCATGGCCAGCCAGGGTGAGTGGGCAAAGGGAGCCCACTGGATGGCCCCTTCCCTGACCACCCACTGCAATCCGTGGTTTGCAGCATCTCTCCTGATCTCCGAATTGCACGAGCTTCCTCCCAGTGCTGGGAGGACCCCCGAGCCCCGCACCATCCCAGTTTCATTTCTCTGCAGGTCCCTTCTGTGAGCCTTGCTCAGGGAGGGAGAAGAGGCCTGGGGCCTCACCATGGACACAACCCCATGCACCCTGCCCCCTTCAAGATCACCCGCCTCCTCCCCCCACCCCTTTGCCCCCAGTGACCTCTGACCTTTGAGCTCGGCTTCAGTGCCAGGCGGGCAGTGGGAGAGTGACTCGCAGTGTACACACTCAGAGCCCCAAAAGACGCAGAAGAGTCCTGGCTGGCAGCGGCACTGGGTTTTGTGTTTGCTAGTGCAAGGCGTGATCTCCATGAAGCCCAGCACTGGTGGGGAGACAGAGGGCTCAGCAGAGGGGCTGCGCTCCGGGAGATCCCAGCCCCCGTCCCCGCCAGAACACCCCACTCACTCCGGTCACAGGGGCGGCACAGCTGGCAGATGGAGAGATGGTTCCAGTGCTCGTTGTAGGAATTTTCGGGGCACGTGGCACAAGTGGTGTCCTGGTCGGGGCCACATTCGGCCGAGACGTGTGTGCCTAGGATGTGAGCGGGGCAGTGGGAGTGTCAGGGGACTAGGGTTCCCCCACGCCCTCTGCTGCTTGCTGTGTGACCCTGGGCCTGCCGCGGTGCCTACACGGGAGGGATGGCCGGTGTCTCTCACTCTCTGTTTCTGCCAGCGGGTACTCCTGGGAGATGGCGTCCACCTTCCGTCTGAGGCAGCGGTGTGGGCTGGAGCGCCCTGTAACCCACCTCCCTGTCCCAGACTTCCTGTGGCCCCCGCCACTCACCTGGGGGGCAGCGGGAGCAGCAGACGTGATGCTTGGGCTCGTAGTACTCCGTTTCCCGGTCCCGGCAGGTTTGGTTCTCCGTGCGGTACGGGGGCACCTTCCAGGGGAGATGGAGTGAGGCGAGAAGTATTCAGCAGTCAGCTGGGAAGGGCAGAGGGGCTACAGAGAGGGCGGCCCAGACCCCTCTTCCCTGGCTGAGCCCACCCCCACCCGCTGGCCTGGGCCCCTCCCTCACCAGCTGGAGCTGGGATGCTGCCAGGAGACCCCAGAGGCCCAATATGAGCGGCCCCCAGGCCAGGCCGCAGGGGGAGGCGGCCCACGGCAGGCGCATGGCGGCCAGTCAGCCAGCCGAGCAGATGGGTGGAGGCCTGGGAGGAAGGTGGGAGGCCTGGACGTTCCGGGCAGTGGTGGCAGCAGCCTCCCGAGCCCAGAGGCTGGGACAGGACTCGGCCGACTTGCCCCCGGGGGCCAGAGCGGCCGGGCCTGGCCTGGCCTCCAGGGCTCCAGCGCTGGGCTCAGGAAGTGGGAGTGGAGGAGCCGGCGGGGCGGGGACAGGGAGAGCTGGGAGCCGAGGCAGCTGTCTGTCGCAATCGGGAAGAGGAACAGGCTTGGCTGCCCGACGCAGGGCGGGAGGGGGTGGCGGGGAAAGCACGTGAGGGCAGCGGGGCCGGAACCGGGCCTCCGCCCTTCTTTGGAGGCCTGACCGGAGAGGAGGATGCAGGGACAGGCCAGGCACAGCCAGTGGGAAAGGGGTAGCAGAGCCAGTGCACACTCTTCGGCTGGGCCCCCGGAAGCCCAGCTGGGAACAGATGGAGTTCCAGACACAGCTGTGTCCAGCTAGCAGGACGCCAGATCTGAAAAGTGGATGGGCCTGGACCGTCAAACTTGGAGGGTGCAGAGACCCACCGAGAGCCTCGGCCAGCCAGACCAGCATCTGGGAACCAGAAGTCCTAGCTGGCAGACTGTCTGGACTCCCGGCTTCCCACCCTGTTGTGTGACTTTTGAAGATAAACTACAAAGGAGTCACAGCCAGCCAGCACCCCCTTCCCTGAGTCAACCCAGCCCACACCCACCTCAGTGGACACGGGTCACCTATGAGATTCTCCAGAGCGTGCAGCGGCCCCTGCTCCCCTGTCCTCAGAGAAGGCAGTGGTGCATAGACCAGGTTCCCATGAGCAGGGCAGCTGGGCTGGGGCTGGGTGGCCACCACCCTCAGTCCCAGCCTCTCACCCAGGAGCCTTTGAATCCCTTTGAGCTGGAGGGAGCTGACAGCCCACCAGACCGGGCCCCTCACATTAAGGATGAGGACACAGAGGCCAGGGTGCCATGTAGAGGAGACGGGGATTCCAGGGGCACTCGGTCTGGTCCTTGTCCCTTTTCTTCCCACCATCTCCCTGCAACCCATTAACAGCATCCCAGCCCTTACCCAACCATGCCAGGGTGTCTGGTCTCCAAGTTCCTGTGCTCCTGGCTCACTCCCACCTGTCCTTGAGGGTCACCTGGGCTCTGGGAAGCACCTCCACCCCGGGCTGCCCAGCCTCCCTGCAGACCACTCCCTGTGACCCGTGGCTTGCCATCCGCTGGCCGCTGGGCCTTGAGCTCGGCAGCGGCCTGCCCCGGAGCTGTAACTCTGGGCTCCCGGAGCTTCACACAGGGTCTGGCACGCACCGCGTGTCCGGTACATATTTATGGACTAAACCGATGATGCCTCGCCCACGTCCCACAGCCGGTCCGTGGCAGAGCCAGCCTAGAGGCCGGGGCTCCGGATGTCTGGGTCCCAGCTCATTCCAGCAACCAGGCTCCCTCCTCGTGACTCAGGGGTGCCTCCCTAAGCATGACGGACTGTCTGGAGAGAGGTCACCTGGGCATCATCCCTGCCCCCTCCTTGGAGGGCTCTGTTCACACATCCTAACCCTGGCTGGTCTGGCTGGCTGGACAGGCTCCTGGTGGAAGAGTGGGAAGTCCAGGTCAGGGGTGTGCCCCTGGTGGGGGGCGGATCACAAAAGGGCAAATCAGCCTGCCTGAGCTATAGACATCTCTCTCCTCTCCTGGTGCAGGCCTAGGACCCGCCCTCTGCCGGAGAACATCCAAGGCTGCCTGGGAAGGGAGGAAGTGTCAGAAAGGCACGCGCTGCTCAGGTCAAGAAAATGGGGTCTGGGACTGGACACACCACTGAGCTCTTAAATGCAGAAAGGTCTGTGTGCGCACCTTAGATCCCTTTTTCTATTCATTAACAAAATTTTTAAAATTGAAATTTAGTTGATTTACAATGTTGTATAGGTTTCAGGTGTACAGCAAGGTTATTCAGTTATATATATAACTGAACATATATTCAGTTATATGAAATTTGAAGCATACATATTTTCAGACTTTATTCCATCCTAGTTTATTGTAAGATATCGTATACAATTCCCTGTGTTAGACAGTAAATCCTTGTTGCCTATCTATTTTATATATAGTAGTGTGTACCTGTTAATCTCATACTCCTGATTTATCCTTTCCCCATCTCTTTCCCCTTCGGTGACCATAGTTTGTTTTCTATGTCTGTGAGTCTGTTTCTGTTTCGTATATAGATTCATCTGTATTATATTTTAGATTCCACATACAAGTGATATCATATAATATTTGTCTTCCTCTGTCTGACTTACTTCACTTAGTATGACAATCTCTTGGTCCATCCATGTTGCTGCAAATGGCAATATTTCATTCTTTTTTATGAGTAATATTCCTTATATATATATATATATATATATATATATATATATATATATATATATATATATATATATATATATATATATATATAGCACATTCTTCTTAAACCAATTGTCTGTTGCTGACGGTTGGGTTGTTTCTATGTCTTGGCTGCTGTAAATAGTGCTGCTATGAGCATTAGAGTCGCACGTATTTTTTCGAATTAGAGTTTTCGTCTTTTCTGGATCTATAACCAGGAGAGAGATTGCCAGATCATATGGTAGCTCTAGGTTTAGTTTTTTTAAGGAAACTCCACACTGTTTTCCATAGTGGCTGCACCAATTTACATTCCCACCAACAGTGTAAGAGGGTTCCCTTTTCGCCACATCCTCTCCAGCATTTATTATTTGTAGACTTTTAAAAAATTAATTAATTAATTTTTTGGCTGTGTTGGGTCTTTGTTGCTGCGCGCGGGCTTTCTCTAGTTGTGGCGAGCGGGGGCTGCTCTTCGTTGCAGTACGCGGGCTTCTCATTGCAGTGGCTTCTCTTTGTTGCGGAGCATGAGCTCTAGGCACTCGGGCCTCAGTAGTTGTTGCACGCGGGCTCAGTAGTTGTGGCTCATGGGCTTAGTTGCTCCGTGGCATGTGGGATCTTCCCAAACCAGGGCTCGAGCCCGTGTCTCCTGCATTGGCAGGTGGATTCTTAACCACTGCGCCACCAGGGAAGTCCCATTATTTGTAGACTTTTTGATGATGGACATTCTGACTGGTGTGAGGTGATACCTTATAGTGGTTTTGATTTGCCTTTCTCTAATAATTAGCGATGTTGAGCATCTTTTCATGGGCCTGTTGGCCAACTGTGTGTCTTCTTTGGAAAAAAGTCTATTTAGGTCTCTTTTTTTATTATTATCATGGAAATCACGCATAATTTATACATATGGAAAAGAGGAGACAATAGTACTGTGAACTCCCAGCCTCAACTCAGGTGGGTCTTATTTCTCCCATAGAACCCTCTCCTACTCTTCTAATCTTCTCTTAATTATTTTGAAGCAAATCCCAGACATATATTATTTCACTTGAAAATATTTTAAGATTTTACTCAAAGACAGGGACTCTTTTTCCTTTAATTGAAGAATAACCTATAAACAATGAAATGCATAAAGTAAACTAATCTTATGTGTACAGATCAATGAATTTTCACTTTTGTGTATTCCTGTGTATCTCCCAGAATACTTCCAGCACCCCAAAATGTTCCTGCACGCCCTTTCCAGGCAAAGCTCCCTGCGTCACAGGTAAGCCCCATCTCAGATCCTTTTAGCTCCAGCAGTCTGAACTATATTCTTTCTGCTGCTAGCATGAGCTGTCACTTCAGCTTTCAAGGACTCTCTGCGTCCTATGGAAAGAGCCCTAAGATCTGGACTTTAATCTTGGCCCCGTCACTTCACCTCTCTGGGTCTCTTTTTTTGTGCCAAATCAACTGCTGCTTTGCTTGCGGCTCTGATCTGTTCTCCACCCTTCCCCTGCTCTGTTCTGTTCCCTATTGGGAACTACATTTCCCAGAGTGCTTTTCCCTCTGGCTTCCCTGTAGGCTCAGCCAGTGGGAAGACAGGTGGGTGGAGGACAATTTGGCGGGAAGAAGGAAGAAGCCAGGCGATTCCTCTGCTTCTCTGCTTTCTGACACGGCGCGCAGCTGGTTGTGTTGCTTCCTTCCATCCTTCCACTATCCCATCCCCTGCCAGGCAGCCCCCACTATTTAGTTCCTGCCAAATAGCTCTGGAGGCTTCTGGGTCTGTAAGGCTTCTGTATAAGTTTGTCTTTCCAGCCCTAGAGAGGTAGCTGCTTCCTGCTTTGCTATTTTCTGGGTTGCCTTGCTGTCCCCCACTGGCTTCTCAGCATTTCCATCAACCATGTACCAATTCTCTGTGTTAAGTTTCTTCCATTTGAAAGACATAGAGTGCTTCCTCTTTCTGGACACGGATGGACAAATCTCACCCATGAATGGTGATTATGCCTGCCCTGCCTTCTCCGGGAGGGTGAGGGGAGCCTCACAAGGCGAGGCGTCCATGAACTCTTCACGGGCAGACATCGTCTCTGCTTCTTCCCTTTCGTGTTCTTCATTGGCTTCCTTGAGGTTTTGCTGATTTCCGTGGGGCAACACCAGACCCCGACTGAGTGCCCCATAGACCCCCAGAGTGTGTGGGAGTGAGGCTCTTCTCCAGGCCCTCTCCAGAGGGGGTTGCTGGGAGATCCTTCTTCCCAGAGGCCCACGGGAATCCAAAAGGAGGGTTTATGGGAATGGATTCTTTTTTTTTTTTTTTTTTTGGTTTTTATTAGAGTATAGTTGATATACAACGTTGTGTTAGTTTCTGCTGTATAGCAAAGTGAATCAGTTGTACATATACATAGATCCACTCTTTTTTAGACTTCTTTCGCATATAGGTCATTACAGAGTATTGAGTAGAGTTCCCTGTGCTAGCCAGTAGATCCTTATTAGTTAGCTATTTTGTATAGAGTAGTGTGTGTATGTCAGTCCCAGTCTCCCAATTTATCTCTCCCCCTCCTTTCCCCCTGTGGATTCTTCTAAATACTCTTCTTTCTCCCCTCCTCCCCATACTGCTCTCAGCCAGCTGCTGTCCTTGAATAGGGTCTGGTAAACACTGAGAAATGTGTAATCGATGAGGGTCGTCCTTCTCCAGAATATTTTCACTGGGGACAATCCCTCAGCCCAGTCGTTCTCAACTGGGGTGATTTTGCCCCCTAGAAGACATTTGGCAATATTTGGAGGAGTTTTTGATTGTCACAATTCAGGGGGTACTATTGGCATCTAGTCGGTAGAGGCCAGGGATGCTGTTAAACATCGTACAGCGCACAGGACACGGCCACAACGAAGAATTATCCAAGTGTCAGTAGTGCCAAGGTTGAGAAATTCAGCCTTAATCCAAAGGAATAAACCTCAAATGGTGAACTTCTAGGCATCGTGCCAGGGGATTGGACCAAGAGTGGCAGGGAGGGATTTTCTGGAACATCATTTTCGATGAAAGAGAAATTCATACTACATAAGCGCAGGTAAAAGGACACTGTTTTCCACAGTGGGCAGCTCAGTGTGGAGAGGCTAATTAGCTCTAAGCAGTAAGAATAAAAATTTACAATTACTTGAGTGACTCCTTTTCACCCTAGAAAGGATAGAGACTGAAATGAAAAGGGGAAGGAAATTTAGATAAATTAACAAAACACAAATTAATGGGTACTCAGAGGAAATTAGGATGTTGGATGTTTTGAGGATATCTTCATTTATTTTTTTAATTTTTAAAAAATTCATGGGACTTCCCTGGTGGTGCAGTGGTTCAGAATCCGGCTGCCATTGCAGGGGACATGGATTCGATCCCTAGTCTGGGAAGATCCCCCACACCGCGGAGCAACTAAGGCCGTGCGCCGCAACTACTGAGCCTGCACTCTGGAGTTCGCGAGCCACAACTACTGAAGCCCACGGGCCTAGAGCCCGTGCTCCACGGCAGGAGAAGCCACCGCAATGAGAAGTCCGCACACCGCAAGGAAGAGTAGCTCCCGCTCGCCACAACTAGAGAAAGCCCGCGTGCAGCAACGAAGATCCAATGCAGCCAAAAATCAGTTCTGTATTTCTCTACTTATAATGGTGACTTACGACTATTTCTAGATAATGAAACAAATCTTTTTGTCCTGCCCAAGTGACTCCAAATTTACTCCTTTTTTAGTAGCTTAATAGCTTTATCCTTTGCATTTGAAGGTAAACTTCAAAAGGGTAAGAGCAATCTTTAGAATTTAATTTGTATCTATGTTATACCTAGTATAGTGCTTCAGACAATAAACTGATTAAAATTGTTAACGGAAAAAAAAATGTAGTCTAGTTGATTTACAATGTTGTGTTAGTTTCTGCTGTACAGCAAAGTGATTCAGTTTTACACATATACACATTCTTTTCCATTATGGTTTATCACAGGATATTGAATATAGTTCCCTGTGCTCTCTAGTAGGACTCCGTTATTTATTCATCCTATGTATACTAGTTTGCATCTGCTAATCCCAAACTTCAATCCATCCCTCCCCCACCACCACCCTTTGGCAACCACAAGTCTGTTCTCTATGTCTGTGAATTTGTTTTGTAGATAAGATCGTTTGTGTCAAATTTTAGATTTGAGGATACTTTCTCATAGCACAACACTCTCTGTCAAAGATATACCTTGAGTCTTACCCAAGATGCTAATTCTGCTGTCTTCTGCAGAATGGGGTAGTCAACAAAGAGTGGCCACTAGACCCTGGGGCCACTGGTAATAAACCTAGTGCCTGTCTTCAGAGAACTCATAATATGATCCGTGCATATGGAAACACACACATACACGCATGCACACATGCACACACTGAGATAAGAGTGTACAGCGGTGCATGTTGGAGCATGGGGGAGAAAGCGATCACTTCCACCATCTCCTGTCCCTGGGGAGCAAGAGGCAGGCAGACCCTCCGAACTCACAACCCTCATTCCACTGCAGACCTTCTAGTCTCCCCTCTCTCCCTGTAGCCTTTGCACAGTTTATGGCCAAACCACAGGGTCAGAGGATAGCCAGTCCTGGGAGGGGGAAGGAAGGGCTGAGGCTCTGGGAGAGGCTGGGGGAGCTTCAAGACAAGACCTACAAGGCCCTGATGCCCCCCAGAACAGGCATCCACTTCTCTGGAAGTCAGGGAGCATCACTGAGCTTGGAAAGGGGAAGCTCAGCTCTCAATCTGGCCCCACCCCCAACTCCCAGGGTGACGTGGGCAAGTCACTTTGTTTCTGGGGCCTCAGTTCCCTGATGCATTAAGCAAGGGGCTAGATGCAGAGCCAGCTGGAAAGGGCTTTGGTGACCATCTGGGCTGCCTTACAACCCCACCCCCTCCCTTTCATTGAGAGCCTGGTGGCCCAGAGTGGTAAAGTGTCATTTTGTGGGTTTTTTTACATTCTTTTTTTTTTTTTAATGTTCTTTTCCACTGTGGTTTTTCCCAGGAGAAACTATCATTTTCTAAGGCACATAGTTTAAAAGCAAACATGGAAGTCATAGAATAATGCCTAGACCGTGGTCCCATTTATGGAAAAAAACTATATATCTTGTTTTTAAAAAATACATGTAAGTCTATAAAAGCACCCAAAAAAGATGGACACAAATGACAGTGGCTCTCCTGGGCCAAGGGGTGGGAAAGGAATGGGACAGAGGGAGGCTTTTATTGTCCTGTAAACCTCCATGTTGTTGGAAAATTGTGTTGTGAAAAAAACGTGTTCAGGTATTTTTTTCTGCACCTTAAAAGATAATATTTAAAACAGAGCCATGACAAGTGCAGGTCTCAGATTTCTGCTTTTTTCACAACAACAAGCTTGCTCTGGCCCGTTCCAGATCTGGAATGCTGCTGTCTCTAAGCTACCACACCCTGGCAGGTGCTACAGGGACACAGCGCTCGAGCTCCAGCTCAGCCCAGCCCAGGCCTCTCTATCCTGCTCACTGAGCCCTTGAGAGGAAGACGAAAACTATTTGCAGTGAGGCCTTGGGCCAGTGGTTGGATTTCAGGCACCAGCCAGCAAATAGGAAAGGCAGGGATGTGTCTCTCTGAAACTCTGAGATGGGACAAGCAGGGCGCTGAGTACCGCACCTGTAGGTAGGATGTCCCTTGGGAAGGCGGGGACGGTAGAGAGAGCTTCTCAAGGAGCCTGGGAGATAATCCAGGACCCTGATGGCTGGTTAATCCACGGACTCTCTGTGGGAGTGTGTGAAACTTCCTGGTGTTCAAAACCAGGTGCAGGGGAGCCCCGGTTCCCCAAGAGTCTGTGGCTGGTCTCTCTTGGGGTGTACGGCAAAAGCCCTGAGCAGACATCCCCGTGCCGAAGAACAATTCTGCTCTGTCCTTCACTCTACTGCTATTAGGTTTTGTGTGCACAGAACACTGGCTTATCTTTGCGGAGGGCAGTTTCTTCATCTGGAAAATAAAGAAAAAGCCAGCCTTTCCCTTCCAAGGGGAGTTGTCCCCTATACGTGTCAGGGAAGCAATGGGGTGCGTTTGGAATCCTGGTCGACAGCAGCTCTCACTTTAAGAGGCCACAGGAGACGGGCGCAGACAGGGCTGTACCCTGAGCCCGCTTGTTCTGCAAGACCCAGCAGAGATGCCCTCTTCTCCGGGAAGCCTTCCTGAGCCCCCCTGGGTGAGTGCCTCTCCCTCCCTCCCCGCCGCCAGGCTCGCTCAGCACTTGGCCTCCGCAGCTGTCGCTAGGACCCTGCGACAGGGCCTGCCCTCTCCCACCCAGCTACATCAGCGCTCGGGCTGGGCCCCGGCGCCTGCACGTCCCAGGCCTGCTCCTCCAGCAGGCGGGAGAAGCCGGCGGACGCCTCCTGCAGGGACACAGTGGCAGACCTCTCACCCGGCGGTGTGGTTTGCTCTCTGTGCCTCCTGGGCCCTGTTCTGAGGCCTCAGTGTCTGATGCCTTCCCTCTTCACTTGGCACTTCACTATTCTCTTGCTCAGTCGCTTGGGGCAGAGACTTTGGAGGAAAAACACAGCCCCATATTGAGCTTTTCCTTCCTTCCAGGGCTGGTGCGGCCTTGGGCCAGGCCCGGCCTCTTCCTCCGCATCTCCCTGCACGGCCCACGTCCCTCCCTGTCTCCTCGGTGCCCCCTGTCCCTGAGCTCCCTGGGCTCCGGGGTTCTGCCCAAGTGCCCTGCCTGGCCCCTTCTCCGAGCACACATTCCTGCAACCCCGTGACCACAACTGGGGACATTACACATTCCTGGCCTGGCAGCCAGTGATGTAAAAAAGAACAGAATGTCCCCAGGGCCCCGCCCAGCCCCCAGCTCCACCTGGGCCCCTCCCTGGGCTGGACAAGGTAGGGGTGCTGGTGAGGAGTCATGAGGGAAGAGGCTGGACCAGCTCGGACAGGGAGAAGGGTGCTCTGTGCCTGGTGCCAGGTGGGGCCGCGAGGTGTTCCCACCTCAGTGAGCGGGGAGGGAGGTTGCAGACACGCCTTCTCCTTCCTCTCCAAGGCCTGGGGGTGAGGCTGACGCAGGGGTGCCTCTGGAGGGATTCCCCAGGGAGGGGCCTGGCTCCTGGAAGCCCGCACAGGGGGGCCTTCCTGCTCTCCTTCAGGGGAGGGGCTGCTTCGGGGGCCGGCTCCCTCCTCCTCACCCCCCTTCTCTGCCTCTCCTCCCTCCCGGTCCTTCATCCTCTCCTGGTCCATCCACCTCCCTTCTCCTGCCTTCCCTGGTCTCTTGGTCTCCCCACCTTAGTCTCACTCGTCCTAACTTGTCCTTTTTCCCATGCTTTGCCCTCCTGGCTTTGCGTTCAGGGTCCTTCTCCTGATTCAAGACCTCTGACCCTCCCCTGCCGTTCTGTCTCCTGGTCCCCCTGCCGGCCAGCTCCCCGCCACTCCGAGGCCCTGACTCTTCTCCCCGCCACCTCTCGCCTTCCCCGTCCCTGTGCGCCTGTCACCTGCCCTCAGGCACCCTCCTCCCACCGAGGAGCTCTCAGCTCTGACTCCTCCTCTGCCCCTCCCCCTGCCCGGCTCACCTTTAATTGAGATGCTAATGAGGCTTCTGTCGCTCCCATACCGGGCGGGAGGGCAGGCTGCACCTGTCAGGTGAGGGGGAGGAGAGGCCGGGCTGCCAGATCCAGCTGGAAAGGAACCAGTCCGAGTCCAGCCACAACCCGGGAGTGGGGAACCGGAGGCCACCCAGGCCTCTTGGAGTCCTGCAGTCCTCGGGGCCGAGGTCAGGGCCAGAGACCGGAGGGAGCGGGGGCGGAAAGGAAAGGGGGCAGGATCAGAGAGGCGGGTGCACGGAGAGGAGACAGGCAAAGCAAGGGAGCCCAGAGACACCCAAGGAGAAGCAGGAGGCAGAGACGGGGACAGAGACGGAGAGAAGCTAAGACACAGAGCCCAGAGGAAGAGACCAAAGAAAGGGATTGACTCAGCAGGGCAGAGACCGCAGTAGAGACAGAAGGGGAGATTCTAGGACAGAACCCAAAAGGTGGCCTTATCGGGGAAGCAGGGAGGTCACTCCAGGGAAGCTCCAGCTCTTCTCGCCCCGACTGCTGCAGGTCAGCTGGCTCCCGGGGAGGGGGGCGGGCAAGAGAGGGAGAAGGTGGGCTGAGGGTGGGCTGAGGGCGCGGCCCCGAGGTGACAATGGAGGCACCCAGAGCCCAGGACTCAGTCCTGCCCCTCGTCCTCCCCGACCCACCCAAGGGCTCATGAAGGGAGACAAGCATGAGGAGCCTGAGCCGGGCCCCGAACCTGCGGCCCCCCCGCCGTCCACGGACGAGGAGGAGCCCCTGCTGGAGTTCCACCACTCCTACCGGGAGCTCTTCCAGTTCTTCTGCAACAACACCACCATCCACGGCGCGATCCGCCTGGTGTGCTCGCAGCACAACCGCATGAAGACGGCCTTCTGGGCTGTGCTCTGGCTCTGCACCTTCGGCATGATGTACTGGCAGTTCGGCCTGCTCTTCGGAGAGTACTTCAGCTACCCCGTCAGCCTCAACATCAACCTCAACTCGGAGAAGCTCGTCTTCCCCGCCGTCACCGTCTGCACCCTCAATCCCTACAGGTCGGTCTCCTTCCGCCGCTTTCCCGAGCCTGGGAGGGGGCTCCAGAGGGTACAGGGGTGCCCACCGGGCAGGCAGATGCTCAGACCCAGAGGTAGGAGACGACACTCCTGTCCCGAGGCAGACCTCCCTTTGGGCAGGGTAGGGAGCCCCCGACCTGATGGGCTGGCCCTCGCTCTGCCCAGTGACGCCTTCCTAGTGCCTGGGGCTTCTCCAGAGCAGGCTTGGGGCACCGACAGCTTCCTCCTCCAGCCCTTCATCCTCCCGCAAGCGGGAGGGAGTGCTGATGAGGTCAAGATGCTGAGAACTCCAGAAGGGCAGGGTAGGGATCAGCCCCTCCTCCGCGTCAGGCGATGAATCTGACGGAGGTTCTGGGGCAGGGGCGGTGGGATGGGCGGTGGCAGCTGGCAGGGGCCGGGCCCTGGTACGGTGGTCTTGGTTGAGCAGGGGGGGTTGTTCTGGAGAAAGCAAAGTGGCGGGTGGTAGCAAAGCATTCTGTGAGCCGGAGGTGGGGGGCGTGGAGCGTCACAGAGCCAGGAGAACAGGACAGCCCTGGTCAGGCTGTTCCCCCAGAGGCTCAGGTGACCCTGCTGGGCGGTACAGTCCACCTGCCCAGGTGACTGACTGTTACGTACTTGGGTGTGTCCTGAAGTTTTGGGTTTCATCACCGTTCTTTGCCAATTTTCGGTCGGGAAGCCAGAGGGTGTGGAGGTGACCATAGAGAAGACAGGAGGGCAGGGCTGGGTGTCTACACACACCCACATTTTCTGTGTGTTCGCTCAGTCCTGCCACACCTTGGGACACCCGAGGCAGGCCAGACACAGGGCTAGGCACCCGGCAAATGGGTTCACCAATAATTCCTGCAGTTGTTGCCGTGGGCCAGGTACTCTGCTAGGTATTTGAAAGATAGGATGGAAGAGACAGGCATATAAACAAATAACTTCAGCTCACTGTGATAGGTACAATAAAAATTGTGAGGTATAGTCTCTGTCTTCAAGGAGTGTAAGATTTACGAGTGCACGTGTGTGTGATCGCAGGAGTGTGTGTGTGAGCACACAAACGGCGTGTGCGTGCGATTGTGGGTGACTGGGATTGGTCACACATTGGGGGTGGCATGTTCTGTTGTGTCCGAAGGTGTGTCATGAACTAATAAGGGTTGGGACCTCCTGTCCTACAGAGAAACATTGCCGGGCCATTTCACTGATTAACCCCCTTATAAGGTCTAGGGTAAGAGGCCAGTTACCAAGAAGCTGCCTCACGCACCAGACACAGCTAAGTACCCCACAGGCGTCTCCTTTAATTCTCCCAACCATCCTACGAGGCAGGTACTATTATCATCCGTGTTTTACACTTGAGGAAACTGAGGCAAAGAGAGGTACGGCACAAGGTCACAGAGATAGTGACTCACCCTGTTTGCCTGATCACAACTCACAAACCCTGCCTCTTCTTAACACCCAAGATGTGAACGTGGACTAAATGGAATCTCCGCTCAGACGTTTACATCTCCTTTCTGAGCTTGTTTTATTTGCCTTCTCAGCCTTCTTTCTCCTCCCCTGCTCCCTGTGACTTTGCTTCTCCTCTTCCCAACCTCGTGCTCCTCTGCCCTAACCTTTCCCTCCTCTTCCCACACCCTCATCCCCTGGGGCAGTGGCGGAGGGGAGGGAGGGGAGGGCAGGCAGGCCTGAGGACTAGGCTGTCAATAAAATACTTGTGGTCCAAAGATGTGGGTGAGAGATGGACAGGGCCAGGGTGAGTGTTGAGGCCTGCGTATTTTCCAAGGCTCTGCAGGGAGCAAGGCCCTGAACAGTAGTGGAAAAAGCCCCCAGGGAATGAAAACCAGAGCCCCAGCCTCTGAGGCCTGCAGGCTGGGAGGCAGGTGTCCACACGGGAACAAAATCCCTCCTGCATGACTTAGTGGGGAGAGAACACAGCACCCTGGAAGGGAGGGGAGTCAGGAAAGGCGGGCAAGGGTATTGAACGTCTACTACATGCTTGATCCTGCCCTGGGTGCTTTATAAGCACTACCCCATTTAATCCTGACAAGTCCATGGAGATGGGCCTTATTATTTCCATTTTTGCAGATGAGGAAGTGCAGGTGAAGTAACTGAGCAGGGTCAAACAGCAAATAATAAAAAAATGAACAACGATAATGGCTAACACATACAGTACTTAATATAGTACTTCACAGTACAAACAAATGAAAATTTTCTATTAATTAAATGATTTAATCTTCACAACAGACCTCTAATGTAGAAACCAGTATTACTCCCATTTTACAGCTGAGGAAACTGAGGCCCAGAGAGGTTATGTAACTTGCCCAAGTTCACACAGGGAACCGGTGGTGAAACTGAGATTCAAAAATCCACCCCCCCCCCCCCAACATAGGAGCCAGTGCATCCTAGGTCAGCAGCTGAGTTACAAACCAAGTGTGTTTGATCTCAAAGCTCTTTCTCCCATTGCACTTTAAGGAGGGGCCAGGCAAAGGCATCCAGGGTTGGGGGGCTGGTGGGAGTCTGTGGGGAAGAGCAGCAGGAGTCCGGAGGGAGGAGGGAGGAGGGAGGAGGGAGGAGGGAGGAGGGAAGGATCCAGGCTATTGGTTCCTGCTCCAGGAGAGAGGCAGGGAAGGGTGGACAGGTTGATGCAGCTCGGTGGGGGTGGGTGGTAGCCTGAGTGTGACCCACGCTGGCATGGGTACTAGAGGCAGAGGCAAGATGGGTGACTTGGACAGGGGAAGCAGGGAGGAGGTGGAAATCGTGACCAGATGCCCACCAGCAGGCAGCTGGGCGTGGCCAGCAGAGGGGGAGGAAGAAGGGGGAGCATGGTTCTGGGCTGTTCTATAACTGCCAGAAAAGGGGACAAGGCTGAAGACCTTCATGCTAAGCAAGGAGGTGCTGAGAATCCAATGTGAAAGGTCAGCTACAGCAATCCCCTCCTTTCTGGTTAACAAAGGGCTTTCTTCACCCCAGAGACAGGGCCAGACATAGCCACATCAAAGCCCAAGAACATATTTTTCATCCAGTCCTCGGAGGGATTGAGGCCGATTCTAAGGAAGAGCTTGGCATTCTTAGACAGCAAAGAAGGTCATGGAATCTTCCTTCCTGGAGATGGCAGAGCAGGGGGCATGGTGGTGAGGAGAAGGGCAGTGCCCCAAAGAGCTGCCTTGAGGCAGGGGAAGGCTCTGAGCCGACCCTGCACTCCCACAGGATCTGGAAAGCAGGCTCTGCATTGGCAGGCCTGGCAGGGACAGAAAGCCCAGACTCTTAGACCTGACACTCTCCCAACCCCCTCCCAGGGATGGACTCCTTCACGTCAGGAACCTTACTACCTCTGTAGCAGCTGTTGCTGGAAAGTTCTTCCTTAGGTAAAGCTGCAGCTTACCTCACCGTCACTTCTACCCTCCTGTCCTGGTTCTGTCTCTTTGGAGAAATTCTAAAGACATCTTCTTCTTTGCCCGATGGCCATCAGTTCAGGTGCACCTGACTGTGCTGCACTTTGTCAAGTCCACTATCGCGATCTGATCTTCATCACAAGCTTGCTGGATAAGGAGGGAACTGTCAGCTCAGAGTCAGAGGAGAAGACGGAGGCTCTGAGACCCTAAAGGCTTTGCAAAGGTCACCCAGCTGCTAGGTGGACGAGTCAGAATTGGAATCTGGTCTCAGGATCCACGTTTGTTAAGACCACAAAGTCACAGGGCAGGTGAGTGGCAGGCAGTGCTCCTGTCTCCTCAGCCTTCTCTGCTTCAACAACAGGTTACTATTATCGTTCGCATTAAAGAACAGGCATGACAATAATAACAACAGCTGCAGTTATACAGTACCCACTCGGCCAGGTATTTTCCTCAGTACTTTTGATATATTAACCCATTTAATCCTTATCACCACACTATGCAGCAGGTGCTCCCATTTCACAGATGATGAAACAGAAGCCCAGAGAAGATAAAGTAACTTCTCCAAAGTAACTTCTCCAAGGCTAACCATCTAGAAAGTGGCGAGGCTAGGAAATGAGTGTGGAAAGCTGATTAGATCTCAGTTCCAGTAACGTTTCCTTCTACTGCTGTTCTTTTAATGACCAGCAACAAACAAATCTCAGAATGTCAAACACACACCTTCCACCTGAGCTACATTTTCTCCTGGGAGAAGATGAGGGACAGCCGGCTAGTCTTTTATGAGGGAGATGGTAGAGGAGGACTGAGGACTTGGACTAGGCAGTGATTGTGACTGCACACTAGGACCTCCCGGGACTCGTAAAAACTACCTTGTTGGGGCCCCACCCGATCCCACCAGATCTGACTCTGGTGATTGAAGGCCTGCACTGATGGTTCACTTTTTCTTTAATTGAGGCAAATTTACCTACAGTAAAATGCACAAATCTTAGGTGCTCTTTGAGGCTTGGCGCTCAAGATATTGAACATTCCATTAGCTGGTGACCCTTTGTAGTCAATTCCTTTCCCTCTCCCACTGTCATCTTCTGACTTCTGTCACCATCCATTAGTTTTTTCTGTTCTTAGACTTCATATAAATGGACTCACACACTATGAATTTTCTTGTGTGTGTGTCTAGCTTATTTTGCTTGGCTTCATGTTTCTGAAATTCTTTCATGTGGTTTTTTGTTTGTTTGTTTGTCTTTGTTTTTTTTCTGTATCAGTCCCTTTTTACTGCTGAGCAGTGGTGATGGACATGTGGGTTCTTTCAAGCTTTTTGACAATTATGAATAAAGCTGCTATACATTCACATACAAGTCTTTATGTGTTCACTGCTCTTGGGCAAATAGCTAGAAGTGGAATTGGGTGAAATATACAGAGGGTTATAAGGTAGATGTAGATTTAACTTTAACTACCAAACTGTCCTCCAGACTGGTGGTACCACTTTAAACTCCCACCAGCAGCAATTCCAGATGCTCCACATTCTCATCAACACTTGGTGTTGTCAGTCTCTTACTTTTAGCCTCATGGATGTTAAATGGTACCTCATTATGGATTTCATTTGCATTCACTTGAGGACGAATTGTCTTGAGCACCTTTTCATGTGTTTAGTGACCATTCGTATATTTTGGGGGTTCGTTTTTAAAACAATTTGTCTTTTTCTTGTTGATTCATAAGAAGTTTTTATATTTCAGGATTTCTTCTTTAGGTATATTTTTTAAAATATTTATTTATTTGGTTGCACCAGGTCTTAGTTGTGGCACGTGGGCTCCTTAGTTGTGGCATACATGTGGGATCTAGTTCCCTGACCAGGGATGGAATCCAGGCCTGATGCATTGGGAGTGAGGAGTCCTATCCACTGTGCCACCAGGGAAGTCCCTAGATATTCCTTATTCCAAGGAATTTTGCCCACCCCAAGGACATGAAGATCTCTTCTATATTTTCTTCTATAGTCTTTATGGTTCTGAATTTTTTGTTTAGGTCTGTGATGCAGCTTGACTTAATTTTTGTATATGGACTAAGGTAGAGGTTGAGGTTCTTTTTTTTTTTCTTTCTTTCTTTTTTTCATACAGTATCCAGTTGTTCCAGCACCACCTATTTTAAAAAAAAATTATTTTTGCCATTGAGTTGAACTGGTGCTTTGGTCAAAACTCAGTTGACCATATATCTGTGATTATATTTCTGGACTCTATTCTGTGCCATTGATCTTTCGTTTATCCTTATATTAGCCCTACACTGTTTTGATTACTGTGGCTTTATAGTCTTAAACTCAGGTAGAGTAAGTCCTCTAACTTGGCTCTTCTTTTCCAAAATCGTTTTGGTCATTCTAGGGTCTTTGCATTGCCATATCAATCTTAGAATCAGCCTGTGAATTTCTTCCAAAATGTCCACTGAAATTTTGATAGACACTTGAGTTGAATCTAGAGAGCAATCTGGGAGACCTCGTGAGTTTCTTTTTCCTTCTTTTTTTTTTTAATATTTACTTATTTATTTATTTGTGGCTGTGTTGGGTCTTTGTTGCCGCGCGTGGGCTTTCTCTAGTTGTGGTGAGCGGGGGCTACTCTTCGTTGGGGTGTGTGGGTTTCTCATTGCTGTGGCTTCTCTTGTTGCGAGCACAGGCTCTAGGCACACAGGCTTCAGTAGTTGTGGCACGTGGGCCCAGTAGTTGTGGCTTGCAGGCTCTAGAGCATGGGCTCAGTATTTGTGGTGCACGGGCTTAGCTGCTCCGTGGCATGTGGGATCTTCTCGGACCAGGGCTCGAACCCATGTCCCCTGCATTGGCAGGAGGATTCTTAACCACTGAGCCACCAGGGAAGTCCCCCTCATGAGTTTCTGATCCATGAACATCTGCAACTCCTTTTATTTTGGTCTTGGTGGTTTGTTTCAGCAGGATTTTCAGTGTACAGGTCTTGCACTTCTTTCATTAGATTTATTCCCAGTGTTTGATGTTGTTTATGCTGTTTAATATGGTGTTGTATTTGATTTCATTTTCCAAATATTTGTTGCTAGCTTGTAGAAATACAATTAATTTTTGTACATTGGCTTTGTGTCTTGCAACCTCGTTTAATTTCTAGGTGTTCTAGGTGTTTGTTTTGTTTTGGTAGATTCTATCCCTAAGGCCCTGCTACTCTGGACTTTCGTGATGCAGCATATAGGCCTTGTATTGAGAAGAAGGAATGTGAGGATTTATACTGGACGGTGCTTAACTTACAGTGTTTGGGCCCCACCCGAAACTCATTAAAACTGAGTCTCCTCTGGTGTCTGGTAGGCGGGAGGGGGCGCGGTGTATGCAGCACTGACATTGGCATTTTTTAAGTTCCTTGGAAGATTCTAGAAATGCAGTTGAGAACCCCAGACTTAGAAAGTGTCAGGTGGCAGACGGACCCAAAAGCCACCCTCGCCGGGGCGGGAAGGGGCGGGGGAATGGGGCGGGATGGCGCGCGCATCGCGGGTCCCTGGAGTGTCTGGGCCCAGCCCGTCCACCCCCCCTCCCGCCCTGGGAAGGGGCAGACAAGTTCTGGGTTCCCTTCCAGGCCAGGGCTAGGTGGGAGGAGAGCGCCTCCCGCCTCTCCCTCACGATAAACACGCGGCAGTAAATGCCGTCACCGCCGGAGCTCCCTGTCGCCTCCTATTATTCCGCGGACACACCTGTCTGCACGCCCCCTCGCCCCCGAGATAGCCTGGGAGACCCCAGAACTATTCCCCGCAGGCTTCTCCGGGATGAACCGACCTCTCCGGTTACAGACAGGGAAACTGAGGCGCAGGGGCGCCGGGGATTGTCGCGAGGCCGCCGCCTCCTGGTCCGACCCTTTGCCATCGCCCCTCCCAGGTACACGGAAATGAAAAAGGACCTGGAGGAGCTGGACCGCACCACAGAGCAGACGCTCTTCGACCTGTACAAGTACAACTCCTCCAACAGTCTCGTGGCCCACGCCCGCGGCCGCCGCGACCTGCGGCAGTCCCTGCCGCACCCCCTGCAGCGCCTGCCGGTCCCGGCTCCGCCCCACGCCGCCAGCAGAGTCCGCCGATCCGACTCCAGCCTGAGTCACAGTAACCCGAAGGTGAACAGGAAGGACTGGAAGATCGGCTTCCAACTGGTAAGGCCCCGCCCCCTCGCCCCGCCCCTCTGGTGCGGCCGGAGCCCGGGACTCCGCTCCGCTCCCTTTTCCTACCCACCTCTGCTGCCAGTGATACAAGGCGGACCCAGTCCGCTGGCTGGCAAAATGAGTAAGTTAAATACGTAAATATGGTTTGAAAAATAAAATTAAATGGCATCTCTCTGGGCTCCAGCTTGTGGAGGCTCCTCGCTGGGGGCCTCTGTGGGAACGTTTATGCGGTGAGAAGTCAGATCTACGGTGGAAAAGGTGCTTTCTGAATTCCAATCCCCCCCAGTGGGACTCAGTTGGGACCCTCCAGTGTGATGGGGCACTGGGGCTCCGCCGGCCTAAGACAGAGAATAGGGAGACAGTAACAAGGAAACTTTAAAAATAAATGGGAGAGAAGCAGAGAGAAGAAAGAGAGGCCCCTTTAGTGAGAGCGGAGCATGGTACCCGGAGACCGGGGTTCCAGTCCCCGCTCTGGTGCTGGGACGAACCAGTTGATTCCTCAGTCTTCCCATCTGTGAAATGGGGAGAAGAATCCTTGCTCCACCCTCCTCGGACTGCATAAATGACCCCGAGGTGTGTGCAGCTCCCGGTCTCCTCCATTAATCTCCTGCTCTCCGGGTCCGCTCTTCTCGGGGCTTCTGTTTCTTCCCACTCCTGGCTCCCCACCCCTGTCTATCTGGCTTCAGGACCCCAGACTATCCATTCCTTGACCTTGGCCCCCGTCCTGCTTACCCTTGCTGCTGGTCCTCTGACTCTCTGGTCTCTGTGTCTAGTGCAACCAGAACAACTCGGACTGCTTCTACCGGACGTACTCATCAGGGGTGGATGCAGTGAGGGAGTGGTACCGCTTCCACTACATCAACATTCTATCCAGACGGCAGGACACTCCAATGCTGGAGGAGGAAGCGCTGGGCAAATTCATCTTCGCCTGCCGCTTCAACCAGGTCTCCTGCAATGAGGCGTGAGTCTTGTCCCTGAGGCCTGGCTTCGTGCTCCCCATGGGGTCTCCTTCCCTGCGCCAGCCTGAGGCCCAGCATGGCCAGCACCCCGGAATGCTGGTTGACTAAATAAATGCTTGCGGGTGGGGAGGAGGGAGAAGCATTGACTTCAGGTCCAAACCTCTGCCCCAGGAATTGTCCTGCAGGATTTCTGCTGCTCCCTGCAGGGCTGGGTCTGAGTGAAGCAGCCTCAAATGGATGCCCTGGGAAGGCTGGGGTTGAGGTCCGGCTTTGAGAAACCAAGGGCTGGAAGCATGGTTCTCCATTTTTCTAAGGACTCT
This sequence comes from Grampus griseus, assembly GCF_964374135.1. Classification (NCBI taxonomy): domain Eukaryota; kingdom Metazoa; phylum Chordata; class Mammalia; order Artiodactyla; family Delphinidae; genus Grampus; species Grampus griseus. Next base: position 5,892,334 of record NC_139005.1, on the reverse strand, counting down.
TTCTCACTAGCATCAAACTCCAGAGTGCCTGGAAGGTCGTCTGGTCCCCTGCCCCGCTTGCTCAGATGACGCGGCAGTAGTGGCATAGTGGACACAGCGTGGACTGAGTCAGAGTCTGACCCTCAGTTCCTGCTCTGGCTCTGTTTCTTCCAGGCCAGGTGACTCTGAGCATTTCACATCACTCTTCGGAGCCTACTTCTTTGTAAAGTGGGGGAAATGAGATTCATTCAATGTTCATTGAACAAATATGTTTGACTGTCTGGGCTGTGTGCCCGTCACTGCTGTAGACATTTGGGATACATCAAAGAAGAAGAAGAAAAATCCTTGTCTTTTGGCACTTTTTCTTTCTTTTTCTTCTTTTTTTTTTTTCTTTCTTTTTTTGGCCACACCGTGCGGCATGCTGGATCTTAGTTCACTGACCAAGGATTGAACCCACGCCCCCCGCAGTGGAAGTTCAGGGTCTTAACCGCTAGACTGCCAGGGAAGTCCCTTGGCACTTTTTCTTAAGTGATGAAGATGATGATAACATCTATCTCCAAGTGCAAGAGATGACGAGTTGAGAGCACTTTACACACTGCAGTGAGTGGTGGGTCTCATTACTCCTGTGAAATGACACTCACACAGATGAAGTGACTTGCCCTAGGCCACCAGGCCAGCCCGAGCCAAGGGTCCTCCCCACTCTACTGCAATGCCCGCCAGGCATTCTTTCAGTCACATCTCCTGTCATAATGTCCTTGCAAAGAGGTCACAGCAGCTGCCAGCTCTCTGAGGGCTGGGAGGGGCTAGGGGTACAGGGAGGTCCCCTTCTGTAGCCTCTGGCCCCTCCTACCCCCGCCTTCCCCTCCCTATTCCTCGGTGTTCAGGCACCATCTCCCTGCCTCTGCCTGGCTGAGGAAGGGTGTTGACGCAGCGTCTCCACTCTACAGGGACCCCTGCCCTTTTCTGTCACTAGGACCACGTGTCACCTGGTTCTGCCGCCACCCCTCACCTGGAACACACACTCTGCCCAGCGCACACCTTTGTTCCTGTCTCTTGTTTCTGTGTTTGTTTGAGGACAGAAGCTGCCACTGGGGAAGTGAGACCAGCACCTGAGCCTGGGTCAGCCCACACCTGCCACCGACTTGCTCTGTCACCCTCTCACTTTGCCTGCCCCAGGCTGCTGCCTCCCCATCAATGGAAAGTCCATCGTTCATCTCAGACTTGACGCTTAGGTCACTTCCTCAGTTCAGAGCCTCATTTCTCACCGGGATTATGATAGCCCTTCTAATTTGTCTCTCTGCCTCTCAATCCTCCCTTTATTCTGCGACCACAGGAAGCTTTAATCCTTCAGGGTTCTGCCTGCACTTCACTGTACTTAACTATTCCAGTCAGGCCCGTTTAAAATCCTTCAGTGTCTCTCTGGCCTTCGGAATTGAGTTCAAGCGCTTTATCATGGCTTTCTCAGTCCTCTCCTCCCCTGTATCCAACACCCTTTCCCCTCTCTCTATAATCTTTTCTTTAATAACAGCTTTATTGAGGGACTTCTCTGGTGGTCCAGTGGGTAAGACTCCGTGCGCCCAATGCAGGGGGCCCGGGTTCGATCCCTGGTTGGGGAGCTAGATCCCACATGCATGCCGCAACTAAAAGATACTGCGAGCCACAACTAAGACCCAGCGCAGCCTAAATAAAAAAATAAGTATAAAAAAAAACACAGGGATTTCCCTGGTGGTGCAGTGGTTGAGCGTCCGCCTGCCGATGCAGGGGACACGGGTTCATGCCCCGGTCCGAGAGGATCCCACATGCCGCGGAGAGGCTGGGCCCGTGAGCCATGGCCACTGAGCTTGCGCGTCCGGAGCCTGTGCTCCGCAACGGGAGAGGCCACAACAGTGAGAGGCCCGCGTACAGCAAAAAAAAAAAAACCAACAAAAAACCCAGCTTTATTGAGATATAATTCACATACCACAAAATTCATCCTTTTAATGGCTACAGTTCATTTGTTTTTAGTTTATTCACAGAATTGTGCAGCTATTACCATTGTCTAATTGTAGAATATTTTCCTCACCCCCTGTTCCTTCCCCTCCTCCGAGCCTTGGCAACCACTATTCTACTTTCTGTCTCTATGGATTGCCTGCTGGGGACATTACATATAAATGGAGTCACACAATATGTGGTCTTCTGTGACTGGCTTCTTTCACTTAGCATCCTGTTTTCAAGGTTCATCCATGTTTCAGTGTGTATCAGTAATACATGCCTTTTTTTTTTTTTTTTTTGGCCACGTCGAGAGGCATGTGGGATCTTAGTTCACCAACCAGGAATCAAACTGGTGCCCCGCTGCAGTGGAAGCGCGTAGCCCTAACCACTGGACCGCCAGGGAATCCCCCCCAGTTCCTGCCTTTTTTCTGACTAAATAGCTTTCCATTGTATGCATAAGCCACATTTTGTTTATCTCTTCTTCAGCGGATGGACGTTTGGGTTGCTTTCACTTTTTGGCTATTATGAATAATGCTGCTATGAGCATTCTTGTACACGTTTTTGTATGGATGTATATTTTCATTTCTCTTAGGAGATACCTAGGAGTGGAATTACTGGGTCACATAGTAATTTTATATTTAACATTTAGAGGAATTGCCAGACTGTTTTCCAAGTAGCTGCGCTGTTTTGCATTCTCATCAGCGGTGTGTGAGGGTTGCAAATTCTCCCCAGCCTCCCCTTGTTATATCTGTCCTTTTGACTTTAGATGTCTTAACGAATCCCTATACTCTTTTTTTTAAAATTTATTTATTTTTGGCTGTGTTGGGTCTTCGTTGCTGCGCTCAGGCTTTCTCTAGTTGCGGCGCGCGGGCTTCTCATTGCGGTGGCTTCTCTTGTTGCAGAGCACGGGCTCTAGGTGCGCGGGCTTCAGTAGTTGTGGCGCGCAGGCTCAGTAGTTGTGGCACACGGGCTTAGTTGCTCCGCCGCATGTGGGATCTTCCCGGACCAGGGCTCGAACCCGTGTCCCCTGCATTGGCAGGTGGATTCTTAACTACTGTGCCACCAGGGAAGTCCCTGAATCCCTCTACTCTTAATAGCAAATTTACATAGCTCTTACTGAGGGCTAAGCACCGTTCTGAGTGTAACTTAATCCTCCCAGTATCCCTGTGAAGTAAGTAGTATGATTATCGCCATTGTATAGATGAGGAAACTGCAGCGCAAAGAGATCAAGTGCCTGGGCTGGTCCTCCAGCTAACACTGGTTAGAGCTAGGATTCGAGTACAAGCTGTTTCGTTCTGGAGCGCGTGCTCTTCACCGTCACGTTATGCTGCTGCTCATATACGTATTCTCATAATGTGCTTACTGTGTTTCTCTTTGTATGTGTTTTTACCCAGTGTGTGTGTAATGTGGACATAAATGGCGTTGTGTTATGTATCTCGTGTCACTTTTTATTTTGTAAACTAAGCTCTGTGAGTTTAAGAATGATCCATGGTGCTGTGTCTACGCTGTTGATTCCACCTGCTGCAAACAGCCCGGGGTGTGCGTCTGCCACACTGTCCCTGTCCCTCTCCTCTGAGCAGGGCTCACAGGCCTTGCAGGACTGGCCGCTTCTTTCTTCCTCCCTCCCTGAGGGAAGCCTTTGTTCTGGAAATGCTGACTTCCTAGCCCTTCCCAGAATGTGCACCAGTACTTCACACCCTTGCGCCTTTGCTCTTCAAGGCCGATGGAGCATTCCAGATCATCTAGTTCCATCTCCTCGTTTTACAGATGAGGAGAGTAAGCTTAGGGAAAAATGGCTGCTCAAGGCCGTGCAGCCAGCGCCCCGCTCCTGACCTCCGTCCAGCCTTCTTTCCTCTCCTACTTCTCTTCCTTCCTCCTCTGCCTCTCTCGGCCCAAAGCCTCGTCCCCCTCTTCTCCCTGCTCCCCTCACTGGCTCCCAGAGGGCAGGGTAGTTAGAACACAGATCCCCTCTGTTCCCGTGTGGGCTCTAGCTGCAGCCCCGCACAGCCTCCCTGTTGGGGGACCTGTGATTTGCTGTCAAATCGTGTTCCTATTGCAACACAAATCTGTGATTCCTTTCTCTCTGTTCCCAAACTTATCCCAGCCCAGCTTTGGACCTACCAGTGGGAGGCATGCTGACGTGAGAGGCCCCGTTCCCGCCCTCGCATCTGACCTTCCTCCTTGAAGCTTTGTGCTCACTGGTCTCACTCTCTTCCCCCCGGACCCCCCTTCCCTTCCGTTCATCTGTCAGCTAGCTGTTAACGATCTCCTGTGTCTCCAGTGTGCCAGGAACAACACCATTACCCTAGAGATGATTCGGACATGAATGAGATGTGGCTCCTGTCCTCAAGGAGATTATAAACCAAATGGGGAACTAAGAGTGAGACACACGAGAAGCTAGGGGTGCTGCAGGAGTTCATAGTGCAGCACAGTGACGGGAGGGTCACAAGGCCAGTGAGGTCAGGTGGCCTCACCGTAGGATGGAAGGGAAGGAGCCTGGGTGGAAGGGTGGAAGGAGGGTGGAAGGAGCCTGGGCTAGAAGATGGCTGATCTGGTTGGTGTCCCATCTCATCCTTGCTGCTTGTGTGACCTTGGGCAGCTACTGGATCTCTCCGAGCCCGTGCTCCCTCTTCCGTGAAGTAGGGATGATGCCCAGTGGAGTGACTGAGGGCTTGTGGGCAAGGCTCCCAGCACTGTGTTGGCACATAGTAGGTGATCAGGAAACAAAGGGCTCTGAAAGTCTTCCTCTCCCTGACCCCCTGCACTTTCCCCTCTGACCCCCCTCTCTCTCTCCTGCATAGGAATTACTCCCACTTCCACCACCCGATGTATGGGAACTGCTACACTTTCAATGACAAGAACAACTCCAACCTCTGGATGTCCTTCATGCCTGGGGTCAACAACGGTGCGCCACCCCTGACCTCGGCCCCAGCCCCTCCCCCGCGCTGTGCACCCGCATTTACCCACCTTGAGCCCGCGTCCTAGTGATGCTTGGGGCCTCACTGCAGCGTGCCCATCTGTATCCTGGAAAAATCCTCTTTGATTTTTCTCCCCCGTGGACATCACGTGGTACATTCCAGGTGTGGTAGGAATCCTGTCCCAGTCCTGCCTTCCGCTGCCCCTCACCCCAACCCCGAATCCAGCTCAGGGGTTGCCAAGCCCATTTGCAGGTCTTCCTGAACTTGCTGCCCTGGGAGGCTTAGAGACGAGGCAGGGTAGGCGGGTGGGTTTCCACCCCCAGATGCTTCTCCCAGACCCCCGTCACTCTGTTCCCCCTGCACGCCCAGGTCTGTCCCTGATGCTGCGGACAGAGCAGAATGACTTCATCCCGCTGCTGTCCACGGTGACCGGGGCCAGGGTGATGGTGCACGGGCAGGATGAGCCCGCCTTTATGGACGATGGAGGCTTTAACCTGCGGCCTGGTATGGAGACCTCCATCAGCATGAGTAAGGCAAGGAGGCTGACTGCGAGGCCTGGGAAGAGAGCCTCAGGTGAAGGGCGGGGAGAGGGCCTGGGGGGTGACAGCCAGAGGACCGGAAGAGGTCGTGCAGGGGGAGCCTCGAGCGCGTGGAGGTCTTCAGGAGCAGAAACCAAGGGTGAGGGCCCCGGCCGAGTGGGCGTTAGGAAGTAGGGATCTGGGGCGAGGGAGGCTCGGGCGAGAGCACCGAGAAGGGGTGCGGGGCGTGCTTGGGGTTCCAGGGGGTGCTCCGGGCCCAGTGTCCTTGGAAGTAGTCCCGGGCGTGTGTTTTGAAATGGTGAGGCAGATAGGAGAGGAGGTAAGGTAGGACATACAGCCTGGGACTGAGGGAAGACAGAGGCCGGGAAGAGGCCTTGACAACGAGAGGTCTGACCTCTGACCTCTGACTTCTCCATGTCTCTGCATTCGCAGGAAGCCGTGGAGAGACTTGGGGGTGACTATGGCGACTGCACCAAGAATGGCAGCGATGTCCCAGTGGAGAACCTTTACGGTACCAAGTACACGCAGCAGGTGAGGCTCAGCCTGTTTCCATGGCGACCATCTCCCAGGCCTGCAGTGCAGGTCAGCCAAAGCCACAGGGTGTGTGTGAGGGTGATGGGGACGGGTGGAGAGAGGGATGGAGGCGCACTGCGGGGACTGGTGTGTGCTCCCCTCCCCTGCCGTTTGGAGCTGCGTCGGGGAGGGCAGTCCTGACCCCCTCCCCCTTCATTCTCCCCTCCTGCAGGTGTGTATCCATTCCTGCTTCCAGGTGAACATGATCAGGGAGTGTGGCTGTGCCTACATCTTCTACCCGCAGCCCAGGGGTGTGGAGTTCTGTGACTACAGGAAGCATAATTCCTGGGGTGAGACTGCGGGAGGCCCGGCCCCACACCCCACTTGAGCCCAGGACAGTCCCAGGAGCCCTGCACCCTCAGTGCCCCGGCCGTGGCTTCTGGCTCCCACGGTCTCTGGCAGGTTCTCCTGCCGACTCTTGTGTTCCGGCCCTTAGATGCCACCCCTCTCTGTTTTCCTCTCACTCTCTGTGTCTCTCCTCTATCTCTGTTCCTCCCTCACAGTTTCTCTCTCTCTCTGTTTTGGCTTCTGTGTGTTTATAATGGGATGGCCTCATTTAAAAATAACTCGCAGCAAAAAGGAAGGAAGAGCCATGAAGCAGATCTCCCCCGGGTTCTGCGCTCTGACTGTAGCTTCCCGGCTCACTCCCCAGGGTGCCAGCCGGGCCGGTGCTGGGCACTGGCACTGGGGGCAGGAAGAAAATACTAGACGTTATGTGCATCTGCCTCATTCCCTAACATCTTCCATTTTATGTATGTTTTATAATGTACATAAGGTACCAGTGCAGTGGGAGTGGGTATGTCATTTAGAAACCCAGTACATAGATTGGAATGGCTTACGGAGGAATGTTTTACCTAGAATCTGGAGGGCGCTAGATTCTCCTGACCCTGGTCTAGGAGCCGACCAATCCCTTTTCCTTTTTTCTACAGCTGAGTTATTCAGCAGGGAAGCTGTGCTTAGAGAAAAAGAAAATCCCCAAGAGACTAGAAGATAGAGGGCAGGCGTCCCTGTGCACATGCCCTTACCTGGCACAGCTGACCCCTCCCAGGGGACGTGGCAGGGCCACAGCAGACCCTAGAGTTGCGTGCTGCTTCTGTCTTGGCTCTGCTGTGTTCATCTTTCTGCCTACTTCCTTTCCTGGCTCTGCTGCACTCAGCTTTCCCCCTGCCTGTGCTCTGCAGTCGGCCTTCCGGCCTTCCGATTCCTAGCCCTCTGGCCTTAGAGCATCACAGCGCATCAGAGCTGGAGGGAAGCTCGGAGGGCGTCTGGCCTGACGGGCTTCTTTCTCAGATGAACAAGCTGAGGTTCCCGAGGGAAGACGTGATGTCCCAGGACACGCAGGGCAGGGACTCTGCCCACTGCTCCCCCGACCCCCAAACAGTGATTGCTAAGTGGTTGTGAATTTGAAAAAGATCTTCGAGAGAAAAATAACATTGCTGTTTGCTGAGAAGCTGTGAGGATGAGGGAGAGGAGCCTGGCTGAAAACACAGTCTGTTGAGTTTCCTGAGGATGGCTTACTCCCAGAGAAAAGGGCCTAGCTGTTTCCCACTCTTCCTAATTAAAGATTAATTATGTAATTAATAATATAAACCCTGGTAGACAGAGAGATTTGGGTCAGAAATGAAGAAGGACTTCTGGACGGGTGACTAAAAGTAGCAAGAATGACAAAATAACCTTACTTAGAACTTGAGAAATAGGGGTGAAGGGCGAATTCACGGTCCCATTATTTTTTTTTCTTGGTAACAGCTTTATTGAGGTAATTCATTTCCCGGATAACTCACCCGGTGAAAGTGTACAGTGGAACTTTAGTATACTTTCAGTTTTTAGCACAGTCATAGAGCTGTGTATCAATCATCACAATCAATTTAGAACCTTTTCATCACTCCAAAAAGAGACTATGTACCCATTAGCCCTCTCCATCTCCCCTTTCCCTGCGACCACAGGCTCCCTCCCTGCCCCTACCATCCCATGCCCCTCATAACCACTAACCTACTTTCTATCTACCGTAAGATTTACCTGTGTTGGACATTTCTTGTATCACAATATGTGATCCTTTGTGATTGGCTTATTTTCATTAGCATAATGTTTCCAAGGTTCATCCACTTTGTAGCACACATCAGTACTTCACTCCTTTTTATGGCTGAATAATATTCATTGTATGGATGGACCACATCTTGTTCATCCATTCGTCAGTTGATGGACCTTTGGGTTGTTTCCATTTTTTGGCTCTTGTGAATAATGCTGCTCTGAACATTTGTGTACAAGCTTTGTGTTGAGTTTTCAATTCTCTTGGGTGTGGAATTGCTGGGGCATAGAGAAGTTCTATGTGTAACCTTTTGAGGAACCGCCAGACTGTTTTCCACGACGGTGGTACCATTTTACATTCCCAGCAGTGATGAGTTCCCGTTTCTCCACATCCTCACCAACACTTGTTATTGTCTTTTTCCATTATAGCCATCCTAGTGGGTGTGAAGGGGTATCTCGCTGTGTCTCATTATTCTTGCACTAAAATTGTTCCCATTTCCTTCTTTGACTTTTAAATGTTTGTCCATATCCTATGCATCTTTACAGAGGTGCACCCTGGTTGATTTTATTTGTTATTGGACTTAGCTTAATTTCTTCTACATTTTCTGTTGCTGCCACTCGGGGGGCATCACTGTAACGCTACGTAATACTCTTGTGAAGTGGGCGCCAGGGATCTTGGGGGACCTCTTGGGTGTGGGGTGGAGAAGGCTGAGGGGGCCTAGGGAAATGAGCACGTCTCTGCACCCGCAGGCTACTGCTACTATAAGCTCCAGGACGCCTTCTCCTCAGACCGCCTGGGCTGTTTCACCAAGTGCCGGAAGCCATGCAAGTGAGCCTCCCCCCACCCCCCCCGGGAGCGCAGGTTGGGCAGCTGGCTGCTTGGCTGGGTAGAATACGGGGTCCTCAGCTCAGCTTTGAGTGGGAGAGCCTCACCCCCCATCACTGAGCACCTTCTCCGTCCCCAGTATGACCACCTACAAGCTCTCTGCCGGTTACTCACGATGGCCCTCGGTGACATCCCAGGTAAAGTGTGTGTGTGTGTAACATTGTGGTCTTCTGGCCATATGCTTATGGTTGTGTATGACCCCACCCCATCCCTGCAAGCCTGAAGACTCTGGGGTGACCCCATTGACACCCCAATCCTTTCCCAGGACTGGGTCTTCCAGATGCTGTCCCTACAGAACAATTATACCGTCAAGAACAAGAGGTCAGTCCTACCCTGGTTCCGGCCCCGGGAAAGGAATCTTTTGGAGGGAAAACAGACCTGGGAAGAGGGATCATTGATACAGTTGATTGGAGGAGGGTGTTTTCGAGCGGCAGAGAAGTTAACCCTCTGCCGTTTCTTCCCACCCTCTCCCCAACGCCAAAGAGATGGGATTGCCAAACTCAACATCTTCTTCAAGGAGCTGAACTACAAAACCAACTCTGAGTCTCCCTCTGTCACGGTGCGTCCTGCCTCACTGAGGCTAGGGATCTCTTGGGGATCTTAGCGGGGTGGCTGTCCGTAAAGACAAGGGATGGCCTCTGTGGGCCAGAGGGTTTGGGCCTCGAAGGTGGAAAGGGGATAGGGCAAGGGTGAGGATTAGAAGGTTGGAAGGAGGATGCTCGCTGGGGGTGAAGTCTCTGGGGCAGGGGGTGACGGACGATGGGGAGAAGGCCCCTGAGACAGGTCTGGGTTTCAGCTGTCCCCGTCGTGGCCTGGTTCTCAGCTTTCCCTGGAAGAAACCAACCAGTGGCCGTGTGCTCCCAGGGGAGGGGAGCAGAGGCCAGGGGCCCCGGGACCAGGAGAGGCTGAGCGGGCTGGCCGAGGGCCTACGGGCAGGAGGGCAGGGTTCCTCTGCTGAGTGGTCAGTGTGCCTCTCCCCCTTACAGATGGTCACCCTCCTGTCCAACCTGGGTAGCCAGTGGAGCCTGTGGTTCGGCTCCTCCGTGCTGTCTGTGGTGGAGATGGCTGAGCTCATCTTTGACCTCCTGGCCATCACATTCTTCATGCTGCTCCGGAGGTTCCAAAGTCAATACTGGTCTCCAGGCCGAGGGGGCAGGGGTGCCCAGGAGGTGGCCTCCACTCCACCTTCCTCCCTCCCCTCCCGTTTCTGCCCCCACCCCGCGTCTCCATCCTCATCCGCGGCGGGCCCTGCCACCTCCCTGGCCTTGTCAGCCCCTCCACCTGCCTATGCCACCCTGGGCCCCCGCCTGGCTCCATCAGGCTCCACGGAGGCCAGCTCGTCCGCCCACACTCCGGGGGAGCCCTGAGAGGGAAGGGCGGTGTCCCCTCCCCACGGCAGGTGCTTCCCTCGGTGGGCGGGAATTAGAGAATGTTTGGGGCTGCCTCTCAGAGCTGCCCAGCTGCCTGTGCTGGGGGGCAGGGAAGCAGGCTGGATAGGGGGCTGAGGAAATTGTCTGGAGAACCATGGCCAGCATGGCCTCGGTTCCTGCCCTGTACCCCCTGGTCCTGCCTCGAGAACACTCCGGTTTCCCCACCCGAGTGCAGACAAGTCCTCTTTTCCCTTGGACCAGCCAAGACAAACTTGGATCTTTGACAAAGAACTTTCCTTGGAAACAACTGACAACCAGAACAAAACACAAACAAGGGCACACAAAGCCATGCACGGTTTCCTCCTCAAAGATGCCTGGATTCAGCCCTAGAATGGCCCTCCACGCTGCTTTCCAGGGACACAGACATTTGCTCCTCTTCTTGAACTTGGGTGGGGAACCCCACCCAAAAGCCCCCTTGGTTGGTTGCTAGGCAATTCCCTTTCCCTGACTCTCAGGGCAGGGGCTGGAACAGCTCAGTGTAGTAAAGACTCGGCCATTCCCAGTCGGAGTCCCAGGACTCTTCCAGCCTCACGACCCCATGCCCTCACGGAGCCACACCCCAGCGCCTCTGCCCTGCATCCCTGTCCTTTGGAATTCTGTGCATCTGCTCAAGCTATTTCCTTAGCCTGGAAGCTTCTCCCACCCTCTGCTGGAGAACTCCTACGCATCCTTTAAACTCCAGCTCAGATACCATTACTTGTGTGCAGGCTTCTGCCCCGTCTTGTCTTGCCCAGGCGTGACCACTTCCCTACCCTGTGGACTCCCATAGCACACCATAACATCCATGGAAGTGCAGATGCTGCATTTTACTTTCCTGTTTATTTGCGTCTGCGTCCCCAGCTAGACTGAGCTCGTTGTGGTCAGGATTGAGTCTTGTTCATTTAGGGATCCTCAGGGTCTAGCCCAGTATCCTGCTTGGAGCAAGTAGGCAGGTACTTAATAAATGTTGCTGCATAAAGAATGTCTGGAGTGCTGGATGGGAGCACCGTGAAAGGGTCAGGGAGTGGATGCAAGTCCTGGGTCACTGTCCAAGCACCTGGGAGGTCCCAGCTTGGGGGAAGGGACAGTCTCCCGTACCCCTGGCTGCACTACGGCAATGGCCATTCTTCAGGGGCCTTAGGAGAGACAAACTAGCTTGTTAGTTCCTCCACGGGCATTGCTGAGCATCTCCTATGTGCCCATCACCATGTTCAGGTGTGAGGTGAAGACAGGTGCCCTTCCGTCAGGAGACCTGCTGTGCAGTTCCTGGGATGATGTGCCCCTGTCCACGGCCTGAACCTCCTTTCCTTCCCAACCTTGGTTACCACCATGTGTAATCCTCCTCTGCATTCGCTGAGTACCACTCACCACGCAGCTGCAACATCTTCGTCCTCATCTGCCTCGTCTGCAGCATCCTCACCTGCCTGCCTCCCCAGCAACTGCCCGCTAGTGGTGGAGGAGTATGAGAGAGAGTCCGGGTTCCTAGGAACTTCAAAGCCTGTATATTCTTACTCTCACGTCATCACAGAGAGAGCAGCATTGGGAATCTTTCCAGCTTTTATTTATTTATTTATTATTATTATTATTATTTTGCGGTACGTGGGCCTCTCACCGCTGTGGCCTCTCCCGCTGTGGAGCAGAGGCGCCGGACGCGCAGGCCCAGCGGCCATGACTCACGGGCCCAGCCGCTCCACGGCATGTGGGATCTTCCCGGACCGGGGCACGAACCCGCGTCCCCTGCATCAGCAGATGGACTCTCAACCACTGCGCCACCAGGGAAGCCCCAGCTTTTATTTTAACAAAGGAGAATTGAGGGATGTCTGAATGGAACCCGGGTTTCCAGACCCCCAGTTCCTTCCCCCATTCCAGCATCAGACCTGGAACTCAGAAGTCAGCCTTCCTCATCCTCTTTGGGACCACTTCCCCTGCTGCCTTGGTCTTACTCCCCTCAACTGTAATCTCCCCGTCCTGAGGAGCCACGTGAATCTTGGGAAAGGGGGGGATGGTGGAGGGAGCGGGAAGGTAGGAAAGGTCATGACGAGGAAGTGATGTGACGACTCCTGACTTCCCTTTCGTAGACACAAGACGATGAGGGGAAAATGCTGGTGTCACAACGGTTTCCTCTCAGAGCCCTCAGGTTCAGCCTGCTCTTGTGCTCTCTGGCCACAGCCTATCATCAGTCCTGCCCCAGCCCTCCCTGGCTCCGTCTCCCCTGGCTGCGTGGGCAGGACCTGCGGGGCAAAGCTGGAGCTATTGCAGATGACAGCAATCAGCTACGCTCCCCCTCCTTCCCCTTCTCCCCCAGCCTGCGCTGGAGTTTCTCCTGCCAAAGGCATGTCCACCCTGAGCTGTTTCCTCCTCTCCTCCATCCCTCATCTTTGTGTTACTTCTGGACACTAGGGTAGTTTGTTTTTTTTTTTTAGCTTTAAAAATAGTTCATTTCCTTCTTCACCCACACACAAAGACATGCACCTTCTGACCATTATTCAAGGCATCACAAATTCCATAAAAACTTCTATTAATGTATGTGTCTTACATGATTCAAGATAAAGTGGATTTTAAAAGCAAACGGGTACCAGTTACGCGGGCCGGGAGGGGACTAGGGCAGGTACCAGTAATACAGGGCATGCGTTTTTCTAGAGTGTTTACTGAAATCGGCAGTAATCTGCACACTTGCACCGTATGAGTAGTTATCCAAGATCAGCGCATCCAGGGGAGGTGCGCCTAGTTTCTCTGTCCCAGGTCGATCAGACTGGTAGAGAAGAGAGTTCCAGTTGCCTCACTCTCCTTACTGAGCTTATCAGGTGAAGTGACTTGCCCAAGTTCATGATTCTTACAGAACCAGCTTGGAAGCCAGGTCTTCTGTGACTCAGCCTGTTTTCCTGTGACACATGGAGCTGGGATGTCAGGGGCTGGAACCCATGTCACCTCGACTGAGAGAGAGTTCAGTGCCCTTTTGATGACTCTGCTACCGTGGGGCCCGTGTGTGTGAGTCTGTGTGTGTGTGTGACACGTGATGGAGAGATGGGGCTCTGTTATCTAAAGCTCTTTATACTCTTTATCCTTTTCTTCATGAGCCCTAACAGCCAATCCTAGTTTGCCGCTGTCCTATTTCTCCAGCTCTCCCATTGTCTCCCTCCCCATGATTTCTTCTTCCCCTGGAGGGATTATGCTTATATACTCTCACCTCCTCCAAGAGACTGGTTAGCTGTTCATATCCCTAGATCCATGCACCTCTCACCATCTTTTGTTTTGTTTTGTTTTGTTTTTTGCGGTACGCGGGCCTCTCACCGCTGTGGCCCCTCCCGCTGCGGAGCACAGGCTCCGGACGCGCAGGCTCAGTGGCCATGGCTCACGGGCCCAGCCTCTCCGCGGCATGTGGGATCCTCCCGGACCAGGGCACGAACCCGCGTCCCCTGCATTGGCAGGCGGACTCTCAACCACTGCGCCACCAGGGAAGCCCCTCAGCATCTTTTCTTTTAAACAGAATTTTATTGAACAGTTGAATACCATGTGTCTCAAGACTTTAAACCTGCTGAGTAAATAGGCATTTATCCTAAACAATGAAAGAAATTCTCCTTTTGTGCCGGGCTATGTGTAATGGCATTGACGGTTGGCACAGACTACTAAAAATTCCTTGTAACATTAAAAATAGGACATTGACACCTGAAACGAACACAACACTGTAAATCAACTATATTTCAATAAAAATTAAAAAAAAATAGGACACTGAATAATAATGGTGAATACAAATTATTACCATTGCTACCACTGACCGAATGCTTAGTATACGGCAAAGCCTTGCTAAACACCTCACGTGCGTTTGCTCATCAGTGCCTGCTTCCCATTTCTTACGTGAGAAGCCTGTGGCTCTTCTGGCGTCTTTACACTGGAAACTGGGCAATTTGACTCTCGCACTTTATTTCAGTGACTCTGCTTCTGTAAGAGCTCTGCTTCGGGTCCATGCGTGCTGTACTTGGAGCCTCCCTGTGTGTTGGTGGAGGGGACCTCCTTCCTCTGTGAGTCCAACTTCAACCCTCTTGTCCCTCAGAAGCTGGAGGATGGGGTGGAGTGAAGTCAGCCAGAAGTGGGGGCGTCCAAGCTCCGTTCACATCCACAGCTCTGTTCCGGGAATCACAGAGGGGCACCAGGAAAGGGCCAGGGAGGGTGGATAGCAGCGTGGGGAGTCAGCTGGTGGATCAAGAGGCAAAGGGGTGAGTAGCTCTGATTCCAAGTCACAAAGCCCTAGGACCTCACTCCTGTCTGGTCTCCCTGCATTTCCAGCAACGTCAGCGGCTGGAGGACCCGGGGCCTGGACTGGGTCTAGGGAAGGTCATTGTGGCCAGAGAATATTTGGGTGAATGTTGTACCCTTGTTGTGGGATTCACTGGGGAGATGTCCTGCACAGATAAGCATGGCATAAAATACCCAAAGAGGGACTTCCCTGATGGTCCAGTGGTTAAGAATCCGCCTTCCAATGCAGGGGACGTGGGTTCCATCCCTGTTTGGGGAACTAGGCCCACCTGGTGCAACTACTGAACCCCCACATCTCAACTAGAGAGCCCGCATGCTGCAACTACAGAGCCCACCTGCTCTGGAGCCTGTGCGCCACAACTAGAGAGAAGCCCATGCGCTCCAACGAAAGATCCCGCGTGCTGCAACTAAGACCCGATGCAGCCAAAAATAAATAAATAAATAAATATTTTTTAAAAAATACCCGAAGAATCGGGTTGGGGGGTCTGACTCAGAAGGACTGATGGAAAGCGGTAATTATGTGTCGTAGCAAAATGGGCCCTTAGTCTGAAGTCAGGAGTCTGGGGGCTGGGCTGGCTCTGCAGGGCACATGACCTGCGTGTCTCTGGGCCTCCGTTTTCTCGATTATAAAACAACGGGGCTGCGGTAGATGATCTCCGAGCGCAATTCGGATTGATGTATCGGAATATTTGGGAAAGGGGCACTGGGAACATACTAGTAATACCTGATGGAGAGAGCTGTAATTCCACAGCGTTGTCACGGATGTGATCTCATTAGGACTCATGACATCATCTTCCCCACGAAGGCAGGCCAGGCACTGTCGCTCTCATTTCAAAACCGAGGTCTTTTGAGAGGTCCCACCATCGTTTGGAGGCAGAGCCAGGATCCGCTGTTGGGAGCATCGCCCAGCAAAGACTGGATGAGAACTGGGGCGGAGGGGGTGGGGCAGGGAGGTGCGGGGCGGCAGGGCCCCAAGTCAGGGCTAGGCTTTACTCTGAGGTTTGGGTTCGAGGCGTAAATTCCTAAGAAAGTGAGAGATTACGGTGTCAGTGGAGAGCTCTGGGGAAAGGGGAAGGGGTTCTAAGGAACACTGAGGACTTGTCTGGCATCAGACGCTTACCTGCCAGTGTCAAGAAATCCTGCCGGCAACCTCACGAGACAGCGGCTCTCCATTTTGCAAACTGGAACACAGCATCCGAGTTTGCCCAACACCACCCACCTAAAAAGTAGAGAATCCTGAGCTGGAACCCAGCGAATCTGACTCCAAAGCCCCGAGTCCTTCTACTATGGTTCATTTGGGAAAGGCCGGGCGATGGGGGGAGGGGGCAGGGGGCCGGCGCTCCTGGGTGTCTGGGTGGGAGTGGTCAGACCCGCGCACGTGGCAGGGCAGCTGGATCCGGGCGCCCGCGCTGGCACTGGGTACAAAAGGTTAAGGCACCTTGGCCCCCCTCCTCCCGCCTCCTCCCGCCACCTCCCCCCACCTCCCCCCACCTCCCCCCTCCTCCCGCCTCCTCCCGCCTCCTCCCGCCTCCACCCGCCTCCACCCCGGCTCTTCCTGTCCTGAAGTTGCAACACCCCCCCTCTCCCTTCCCCTCCCACCTCCTCTCTGCTTAACTTTTCTCTGAGTTCTCCGAACTCAGGCTGCAGTGCCGGCCTTCCGGGTTTGAGGTCCCCGGGACCCGGCTGTGATCCGCGCCCCAGTCTCAACCCTCCACTCCCCTGCCTGACGCCCGGGCTCCACTCCGGACCCTGCTCATCCTGGGACTGTGTCGCTGCCACTGTCGCCTCTGTCCATCACTGCCTGAGCCCTGATGGGGGAGTGAGAGGCCACAGCTGGCCGGACATGGGCCTCCCCACCGTGCCTGGCCTGCTGCTGCCACTGGTGAGACGGGGGACGGAGGGCGGAGTGGGCTGGCGGGCGAGCGGCGCCTGGGGCGGGAGAGAGCCGAGGGCCGGGCCCCAGCCTCAGGCCTGCGCGGCCTGACCTCAAACACTGCCCCATTCATTCGCTGCCCTGAGTCGGGAGCAAGGGAGAAGTTTGAAAGGCACGGAGGGAAAGGGGTTCCCGGGCTGCCAGGAAGACGGGGGGGCAGGTGCCCACGGCGGGGGCGGGGGAGTTTGTTAAGAAACCGAAAGGAGTGGGAGAAAGAAGGTCTGTCCTCTCAGAGTCCAGATGGTTCTGAATTGTGTCCGGCAGGTCAGCAGTCTTGGGCCGTGGACAGGCGAGGCTGCCGGTGAGCCCAGCTGAGCACACCCTGCTGGAGGGCAGGGACTGGATGCCAGCGAAGTGGGGAAACTGAGTCTGGGAGAGGCCCTGGCTCGGGGCGGGTAGGCTTGGGATGCCGTGTGTTGGAGGCATTTGGGAGGGGGGTCGGTAGCCGGATAGGCCTCCCCAGGCCCAGGCCTCCCCCCCGGGGGGCACGCTTCACCCTGGGTCTGTGGCCCCTGTCTGTGGGCCTGACCCTCCTCCCCCGCCTCAGAGCCCTGGACCTGCCCCCCAAGCCCTTCCCACGGACCCAGACAACAGAGCACTTGCTTTCTTCTCCCACAGCTCAGTTTGGGGAAGTTGGTAGACAGTTGTTTTCGTCACTGGAAAATGTCCCTTTCTCTTGCTTCAGCCTTGTTTCAATGCATCCCTGACCCCTCCACGTCCTGCAGTCGTCCTGCGCAGAAATCCAGCCCCTCGCCTCCACCTAGCTGGGGGCACTGCGTTGGTCACTTTCTTCAGGGTTCCTGCTCTTCCCTGGCCCAACCGCCACTCCCCACCCCTCCTCCCCCACCCCTCCTCCCCTACCTCTCCTCCCCCACCTCTCCTCCCCCCACCTCTTCTTCCCCCAGGGTCTTGTACTGTGTCCCCAAATCATCCCTTTCTTTTCTGTCCCGTCTCCTCAGACTTCTCGAGTCTCCTTTCTGAACCTTTCTCTCCAGTTCCTCCCGCTCCCTCTGCTTTAGTCCACGTTTCTAGACCCTAGTTCCCTGCGCAGCACCCCGCCACCTCCTGTGGCCCCAGGCCCACCTTTCCCTCCTGTGCAGGCTGTCCTCCCCAGGGGCTCTCCCTGCTCCCCATCCAGCTGCCCTGCCTTCTCCTGTCTCCTGGCAGTGAATCCCCTGGTCCTGTCCTGACTCCCTCAGGGACTAGCTGCCTGGACTTGAGCAGGTTAACATAACCCTTCATGCCTTGCTTCTTTATCTCTAAGATGGACAGAATCGTCACTACCTCATAATGTCGTTCTGAAGATGAAATAGATAGATAGATATTAAGTATTCCATTCATTTCTGCCTGCTCGGCACTAGATACTCTTTTAGGTGCTGGACTTACAGCAGTGAACAAAAGTCTCCGCCTTCATGGAGTCTCTATTCTAGTGCAGGAACAGGGTATAGCAAACAGAAAGCACTCAATAAATGTTAGCTTTCCTATTCTTAATAGTATCAGTAGTGGTTGTAATTACTCAGTGGCTTCTGCGTTTGGAAAACAGAGGTACGGGGGGAGCCTGAACAGATGAAGGAATGTGCCTGGGACTGCAGCTGATCCAGCCTGGGTTGGGGTGTGACAGCTAAGGGACCAAGCTCAGCCTGGAGCTGGAGGGGAAACAGGAGGTGTGCAGTGCTGGGTGAGGCTGTCCACGGGCTTTCCAATGGGCAATGCAGGGAACTGTGATTGTGTGGCGGCGGGGCCGGGTGGGGGGGGGGCGTGGAGGTGGGGGAAGAATGCGGGAGAGACTGTAACAGAGCACATAAGATCTTGCTGCTCTCAACGAGCTGACAGTCTTGGAACCAAGACAGCTTATAGCAAAAAATGATTTTAGAGCACTCCAGGGAGAAATGCCCACAAAAGCATTGCGATGTGGTGCCCTGGAACACCCGTGGGAGGCAGAACCAGGAGGGGTGTGAGTGCCGTCCTGCTGCCTTTTCTGCTCAGCTGATCTCAGCTCCAGCACCTGTGCTCCCTGCAGAGACGCAGAGTCCACAGTCACCCGTCTCTGACCCAACTGAGAGCTCAAGCCATGTATTCACCTGGGCATCCCTGCGGGACCTGCGTCTCTACCGTGCTCCGTAACTGTTTGTTGAATGAATAAAGGATGGAATGAGGGACGAAATGCCTCATAGAAGAGTGGTTTTGGAGCTGAGCTTTAAAGTCACTCACTGGCAGCAGGCTGGAAAGAAAGGGGACTGGTTTGAGGTAGAGCGGAGGAACGGAGAGATTGGATTTTGTGTTGGGGGCTGGTGGTGGCAGGAAGCTGAGCACCTTGGCTGCAGGGGAAGGACCCTGTTGAGGAACAAGAAGAAGCGAGAAAGAGAAAATTGGAGGAAGTGGGGGAAGCGATGGAGAGAGAGTCCTGACTGTGGTCCCAGGTAGAGGAATTCATTCATTCATTCGTTCATAAATGGTTCTCTCAGGGCCGCTGCACCTGGGCATGTGTCCAGTATAGCAGTGAGGTACCTCTGCAAGTTCTCATTCAGGGAAAGAGTGACCCATGGAAATGATGTTTGAGGTCCGGCCCCGGAAAGGAAGATTCCCACACCTGTGGGTGCAAGTTGAAGCTTAAATGCAGATAAGAAAGCGTGTAGGATGGATTGGAGCAGGAAAAAGGTGGGAAGACGGTTGCAGTGATCTGGGTGTGAGGCAACCCCTGGACTTGGAAAGGATTGAGAGATGACAGGGGAGGTCTGGCAAGATGGACTACAGACTGGATGGCAGCACAGGAGGGATGGGGGCTTTGAGGAGAGAAGGGTGGCAAAGAGAAGTTGCTGGTGTGACATCTGTCCAGGTCAGGAGGTCGATGGATTTCCTTTGGGGCATGTTGAGGGTCTGGAGAATAGCCAAGTGAAGTGGGCATCTAACAGGCCAGAGCAGAGGTTCTCAGACTCACATCTGCCGTTGTGTCGTTCGTAAGTGACACAAAACCTTCACTCACCAGGGATGCTCAGAAGGAGAGGAAGGCTTGTCAGCATCTCCTGTGAGGGTGTTTGCGGTTGTGCATGTGTGTGGGAAGGAGAGGGGAACTCTCCCCTGGAGATAAATATATGCCTACAGGGAGGCACTGACTCCCATCTTCCCACTTTGGTTTTCACTGGCCTTGACTGGAGTGGAAGACAGATAGTCATGAAATCACCCAGTCAAACCACACTTATTTCCCTCTTCCAGTTCTGGGTGCGGAGGATTAGACATTATCTCTGACCAAAACACTTTCTCATCTCTCATCGCATAGTTTATGGTCTGTTTGGGGAGACCGTATCTACTCACCCTAGGTAGTTATGGTAAGAGCCCAAAATAGGTATAGTTTATTCATATTTTTAAAGTTCACAGGGTGGTTATGTATCTCATGAGCTGGAGTGGGGGGAAACCTCATTAATGGGGGGCTTTCGGGGAGGGAGGCCGGGCCTCAACTGGGCCTTGGAGGAGAAGCTGTCGTGAGCTCCCCAAAGATTTTGACATCCAATGAACACAAGACATTTTAAGTTAACGAACAGATGAACGCAGGACGGGACCGTGAGGCTGCTGGGTGGGAGCTAGACCACAGGGTCCACCCCTCCGCCCCCAAGCCGTGGCCCCAGCACAGGAAGTCACACTTAAAAGTCTCCCTAGGCGGAAGTTATGGGGGAGCTGGAGGGGTGCTGGGCCACCCCTTCAACCGTCTCTCCACAGGCACCCCGGCTTCCTGCGCTTCCCCTGCTCCAGGACACAGGCACTCAGGCTGCCTGGGGTCTGGGCGCTCAGAGTTCACCTCCTAGCTCCGCTGTTTTGCTGCACGGTGCAGCGGCTGAGCACTGGCGCCAGCCAGTGCCGAGGAACGGTGCCTGCTGGCTCCTGGGGTCGGAGTGGGCTGGCTCCGGGGGCTGCTGGGGACTGGGGGGACCCGGGGAAATGGTGCTGCTTGTCTTACATCCCGTCTTGCTCGCTCCCTCCCGGAACTGGGTGCTCAGGGCTCTGGAGTTTTGCCTGTGCTGCCAGTGGGCTTGTGGGAGGGGCGTGTGGAGCCTCAGAACTGGCCGCGTTTCCTAAGGATTGTTTGAGGACCCCAGGGAGGTGCCCAAGCCCAACCCAGCTGGCCAGAACCAGTCAGGCTGTGGGAAGGCAGTGAACCCGGGTGGGAGGGCAGCCTTGGTTTGCTCCCTTCTGGAACTGGGAAGTGTCGGGGGCGGGGTGGGGCTCACGTGAGAAGCCAGGGAAAGGACAAACCCGCAGAGAGACTGGCTGAACCCGGAGGAGGAGCCTGGGCGGGGCTGGGTCTGAAGGAAGGATGCTGAGGGGTGGGAAGGAGCTGAGTGGCCCTCAGGGAGGGGCGGGTAGTGACCTGATGGGAGGAAGCAGGGGGTCGGCCGAGACTTCCCTTTGGGATGGAATGGGATAGGGAGCCATTTCCCGAAAAAGTGGGGCCAAGGGGGACTGAGGCCCATTGCCTGGCTCCTGGGAGGAGAAGGGGAGGAAAGGGGCCTCTGAGTGGGGATTGGAGGGAGAGACTGGCCCACAGGAGGAAGAGATCGGATCGGGTCCCAATTGCGGGCTGGTCCCTTCAGCCTTTCTGCTGACTCATGACCCTTGAGGAGCTGGGGAAGCTGCTGGTTCCCTCTCCCTCCCCTAGATTCCCTCCCTCCCTCTGGCCTGAGTCACCGGGCAGAGCTTCTGGGAAAAGATTTCCCTTTCCCGGATCTGACTTAACCCCCAAAGTGCTGGAGATCGCGGTGGGAGGCACGTGGACGGAGAAGGTGCCTCTCCCTCCTTCCTGGGAAGGACCCCCACCCCACCCCAACCCGCCGCCGTTCTTTTTCCTGATGCTGTCTCTGCCGGTTGGCTCTGCTCCCAGCCTCCTGGGTGGAATTCCAAGTGCCAGTGACCTTAGGTGCTGTGAGCCCTTCTTCGGGGAAAGGAACCACACTCTCAGGACTGGGAAGTCCTTCCCATAAACACTCCAAGCTTTTCCTGTTGCTCTGGAAGCCTCAGCCCTGTTCTCAGGGGAGGTGGCACAGCGCTGGAGTGGCCAGGGAAGGGTGCTGCCTCTGGGTGGGGAGGGCGCCCTACACCCCTGGGGGGTGGCAGCTGGGTTTCTGAGTGTGGCTTCCCCTGTGTGGGGCTGGGGCGGGGGCTTGGGCTTCCGGGCCGCTGCAGCGACACCTAGCGGGGGACTTGGGTGTGACCTGCCTACAGCCTTGGGCTACCAGGCCCTCCTGTCCTGGGCTGGGGTTTCTGGGATCTGATTAGCCTGTTGCTCCCAAAGTTTAACATCCTTGGAGGACATCCTCTTATCTTCATATAAGGCGGGCTTTGTAGCAGAGAAAACAAAATCAAGGGCCAGGGAAAGCCAGGAAGAGGCTGGTAGGAGGTGAAACAGCAAAGTCTGGGTTGGAGCTCAACACAGCCTCCTGGCCGTGCCGTCCCAGCTCTGAAGCCAGGGCTGGGCGAGTGATTCCGGGACGGGGGCCCGGCCTGGGGCCGGAAAACAGGCTCCCCGGACACCCCGATGTGCAGAGGGCAGAGGGACTCCCTGGCACGCCCTCAGCTCCTGGCTCGGTGGTCTTTGAGCCAGACCCCCAGCCTCCAGCCGGCTACGATTACGTGTAACCTCCATGCCTGTGCCCCCTCCCGCCCCACCTAAACCTCATCACCTTTCTACCCCCATCCCTGACCCTGAACTTTCCCTTTTTCTCCACTCCCCCTTTGCCCGGGCCAACCTGGGGTGTTCATGCAGGTTTACTGGCGGAAGGGGATGCAGCACGGAGTCCGAGGGCAGGATCCTGAGTGAGGTTTTGGTACAGATTGACAAAGAAACTCTTCCTGTGGCTTCTGCCCGCTGTCCAGGAATGGCCCCCACAGGGACATTGCTCACCTCCACTCCAATCTGATGTTACAAAAAACCTTTTTAATGGCATAACATAGTTCAGGAAAGTGCACAGATCCTAACTGTTCACCTCCGTGAATGTGCACAGTGAATACACTGTGAACGCAGCACCCAGATGGAGAAGCGCCACCCCAATCTTTAGGGCTACTCGTCGGAAGGAAGGTCCTGTTCCCAACCCAGAAAACTCCTTGAACATCTGCCTTGTGCCCAGCACTAACAGCTGCTTCAGGGAAATGAGGATAAAATACAGCCCATGCCTGGAGTTTACCAGCCTTGAGTTGGAAGGACAGAAACGCACACACAGGACAACCAGAGGACAACTAGATGGCACTGTGCCGGCAGCCTAGGCTTAGAGGAGAACGTGGCGTGTGAGCGGGAGTGGCCTGGGGAGAATGTTCCGCTGAGAAGACTTGAGCTGGGAAGGCTTTAGACTCGCTCCCTCTGAGACCCCACCCCTCCCTCTCCTGATGGGGTCTTCTCCATCTGACTCTTCCCCAGGTGCTCCGGGCTCTGTTGGTGGATGTGTACCCCGTGGGGATTCATGGGCTGGTCCCTCACCCCGGGGACCGGGAGAAGAGAGAGAGTTCGTGTCCCCAAGGGAAATATAGCCACCCTCAAAATAATTCCATTTGCTGTACCAAGTGCCACAAAGGTAGGAGGAGGGGTAACCGTGGGGCTCCTCAGGGGCCCTGCTTCTCCCTTTGCTCTTTCCAGATGTTCCGGAACGTGGGGTCCCTGACTTGGCTGCCTCTCCAGGGCTGGGAGTTTCTCCCTCCTTTCCTCTCCCAGGGACTTCGGGGAGGTGCCCGGGCCGTCCTGGGGCTGGGGCTCCTGGCTGCAGCCTAACCCCAACCCCCCAATCACAGGTACCTACCTGTACAATGATTGTCCGGGCCCGGGGCTGGACACGGACTGCAGGGTGTGTGCCCGCGGCACCTTTACCGCTTCGGAGAACCACCTCAGACAATGTCTGAGCTGCTCCAAGTGCCGGAAAGGTAAGTCCCAGCAGGGGGGCGGGACTCTAAACCGACTGGGTCAGGTGGGTGTGCGCGTCTTGTCTCCAGGGGAAGGTACGAAGCTGTGCTGCTGCGGGTGGGCAGGGATGCATGTGCGCAAGTGAACGAATGCATGGGTGTGAGCGTGCGTTACCCATAGAGACACACCCGGTGGGGACAGTGGGAGCTCATACCCCATCTACTCCCCGCACCAGAAATGTTCCAGGTGGAGATTGCTCCTTGCGCAGTGGACAAGGATACCGTGTGTGGCTGCAGGAAGAACCAGTATCGGAAGTATTGGAGTGAAACTCTGTTCCAGTGTCTGAACTGCAGCCTCTGCCCCAACGGCACGGTGCACCACTCCTGTGAGCATGGCCCTCCCGACCCAGCTGGTCACCCCGTCTCCGGAGGGCGGTCTCCAGCTTGCTGTACCCCTGCCCCCCCGGTTCTCCCTCCGGCCCTCAGGGTGCTGGGCCATCCTCCTTCAGCTGTGCCGCATCTCTCCCTACAGGCAAGGAGAGACAGGACACCGTCTGCCACTGCCACGTGGGGTTCTTTCTAAGAGATGCTGAGTGCGTCTCCTGTGCTCAGTGAGTACTTCTGCTGGCTGCTGGGCACCGGATCGGCATGGGAGGGGGAGACTGTGGGAGGTGATCTGGCTCCTCCAGGCTGTTTGGATGGGAGACACTTCATGTCAAGATACCAGACAGTCCTCCCTGCCCCCAACTTGTTCCTAAAATCTCATGAAGTCTCTGTGGATAGAGGCACATACCGCAAGGACTTGAAGTTCTTTTTAGACATTCAGATGTTTTTTGGAAGACGTTCAGATTCTTGAGCAACAGACCCTACTATGGATTCTAGGAATACACTTTTACATCTCTGAAATCATACTGCATCTTACAACAGTTGACGGTGTATCATGGTTCAGTTGGCACCTGTGTGTGTGTTTGTGTGTGTGTGTGTGTGTGTGTGTGTGTGATGTAAATCGTAATGTCTCTGATTATTGATCTTAGGTTTAATGCAGTATGCACTTTCCTCCCCAGTCCCTTTGACCGCATCTCCTCACTCCTTCTGGCTCTGCAGGGGCTGTTCTTGCACACTTGCTTGCAAAGAGGAAACTGAGGGTTCTAAAGTTGAATTGCCCTGGGTTTAACATCTCAGGCTGTGTGAGCTTGGGCAAGTGACTTAACATCTCTGAGCCTTAGTTGTTTTTACCTTTAAAGTAAGGATAATGACATCAGGTTGGCAAAGCTGTAAGGACCACAAAAAATAGCCACAAAGTGTCTGACAAGAAACTATGTTCTTTTTCCCACGAATTTCTTCCCCTTAAAAGCACTTCTACACCCCTTCCATGTGGTTCTCACCAGGAGCTTGTGAGGTGGGCAAAATGACCTCTCCCTGCTTTCAGATTCCTGCTGAGAACTCACCTCCTCAAGTTCCTTCTAGGACCCCTGATGTAGTTCTCATTAGTCCATGCTGCCCAGTGCCAGCTCCAAAACGGGAAGATGCGCTTGTTCTAGAGTGTTCTCTGGCTGCCCCCAGCAAGATGTGTTTTTTAATTGTTCACATGCATGCTAGACCCCTCTCTCAAAGTTAGGTGCTGTCATCAGCAGTGTCATCTAGAGAAAAAGCTCTTTAACCTTTTTTTCACTGGATTCTCATCAGTAAAACAGTGATAAAATAACAATTCAATGACAGTCAGCATTTATTGAGGGCTTACTATATGTCAGGCATAATTATCTCACTTAATCCTCAATCTTGACAGTGGGTAGGATCCCTGTTTTACTGATGAGGAAACTGAGGCTTACAGGTGAAGTGATTTGCCTGGAGTCACACTGCTAGCCAACGAATGGGGCTGGAATTTATACCTGACTCTGACTGCTTTTAACTCTTTTTCTACATAATGTCTTTTTTTTCTTTCTTTTTTTTTTTTTTTTTGCGGTACGCGGGCCTCTCACTGTTGTGGCCTCTCCCGTTGCGGAGCACAGGCTCCGGACGCGCAGGCTCAGCGGCCATGGCTCACGGGCCCAGCCGCTCCGCGGCATGTGGGATCCTCCCGGACCGGGGCACGAACCCGTGTCCCCTGCATCGGCAGGCGGACTCTCAACCACTGCGCTACCAGGGAAGCCCTCTACATAGCTTCTTCAAGATCAAATCCAGCTCTAAAATGAAATGATTTGGGGATTAACTAATGTTTCTTTCCTCCGCATCAATTCCCAAGATAGGATTAATTTCCATTATATCAAGAGATAGCTAAAATATTTGTAAAGCCAAGAATTTCCAACAATCTGTGTGGTTTTTTTCTTTTTCTTTTTTTTCCTGTATTCCTCTTACGGTGGGCCCCTACTCACCAGCACTCTCTCTTCTTTTAGCTGTAAGAACACGGAGTGCGAGAAGTTATGTCCAGCTCTACCTGTAACTAGTAACAACTCTCAGGACCCAGGTGAGGAGAATTATCCTGGTGCCCATGCCCATGGACCCTTTCCTAGTCATGCCCCTCCCCATCCGTCCTGCCCTGCTACCTCCAGAGCCCCTCTCCTCTGACCACAATCTGCTCTGTTTCCAGGCACCACAGTACTGTTGCCCCTGGTGATCGTATTTGGTCTTTGCCTGGCATCCTTCCTCCTCATTGTTTTAGCATGCCGATACCAGCGGTGGAAGCCCAAGCTCTACTCCATCGGTGAGTGAGACCTTTGGGAAGGGAAAGGGTGCTGGTAGGAATGCAGGAGGAGGCTTCAGAGGAGGCGGGAGGGAGGGGTGCACAGGCATGGAGGGAGATGAGGAATGTCCCCTTAGTTCGCTGGCGAGGACCCCACTGGCACGAGGTGGTCTTGGACGGCTGGTGAGAGCTCATACTGCATCAGTAGCTCTCTCGTCCCTGGGGCCACATAGGCCCTGAAGCATGTCACCACAAGTACCCATCGCCAGCCCCATGATGGGCGCCAGGGTTGAGAGAGGAAGTGAAATCTGTGACGCTTTGTCTCTTTTTTCTCAGTTTGTGGGCAGTCGGCTCCTGTAAAGGAGGTAAGGTGAAACCGGGGAACTACCCGCAGTCTTCCCTGACTGTCCGTTGTCATCTTGTAACACCCAAATCGTCCTGGGGCTCCCCTGATTCCCTCTAGCCCCAACTCCCGTCCGGAGTCCAGAAGAAGGAGGGCTGGGGCTGTATTTCCTCTTCCCCGCTAATGCTGTGCCTTCTCTCTCTCTCAGGGGGAGCCAGAGCCCCTGGCCCCGGCCCCAAGCTTCAGTCCCATCCCGAGCTTCAGTCCTGCCTCCAGTCCCACCTTCACCCCCTGTGACCCCCCGTGGTCCAACTTCAGAGTCACATCTCTCCCCAGAGAGATGGCCCCGCCCCACCAAGGGGCTGGCCCCATCCTCCCTGCGCCTCCAGCCTCCACCCCCGTCCCCACCCCTGTGCAGAAGTGGGAGGCCAGCGCCCACGGCGCCCCCGGCGCCCCCAGCGCCCCCGCTCCGCTCGCAGATGGTGAGTTCCTCATTCATCCTCGCAGGGAACCCCGGCCGGGGAGGCGGGTGGGCGGGGCGCCCGGGGCGAGTGGGTGTGGGCCGGGTGGGGAGGGCCGCCGCTCCGGGCTCACCGCGCCGCCTCCCGGCAGCTGACCCCGCGACACTGTACGCTGTGGTGGACGGCGTGCCCCCGTTGCGCTGGAAGGAGTTCGTGCGGCGGCTGGGGCTGAGTGATCACGAAATCGAGCGGCTGGAGCTGCAGAACTTGCGCTGCCTGCGCGAGGCGCAGTACAGCATGCTGGCGGCCTGGCGGCGGCGCACCCCGCGGCGCGAGGCCACGCTGGAGCTGCTGGGCCGCGTGCTCCGCGACATGGACCTGCTCGGCTGCCTGGAGGACATCGAGGAAGCGCTGGGCGGCCCCGCCCCCCTCGCGCCCGAGCCCCGCCTTCCCCGATGAGGCCACGCCCCGGCCCCTGCGGGCAGCCCTGAGACGGCTGCTTCCTGCCCCAGGCAGCCTGGAAGGACCCGCGAGATGCCCTCTGGATCCCCGTTTTTCTGGAGGGGAAGGGTCTTGGCGGAGCAGGCATGATCTGGCAGCCACTTAACCTGGTGCTACTCCCTCAGTGTATATCTCAGCTGCCTGAGCATTGCCAGCGGGTGAGCTGTGTGTAGTGTGTGTGTCAGAGTGTGTGTGTCTGTGTGATGTGGAGTGTGTGTTACTCGTGAGAGAGGCTGAGTGTGCCAGGAGCCCAGGCGGTGGCTGCGGGGATGAGGGGCGCCTCATTGCCCATTTTGGACTTGGAGAACCCAGCAAGGCTGCTTGGGGGCCCCTGGTTGGTCCCTGAGCCTGTTTCACAGTAGATAAGCAATCTTTGTTTCCATTATGTACACTAATAGAACCTTTGTCCCCCTGCCTGGACAAGCACAGAGTAAGCCGAAGTGTCCCAAGGCAGGGGAGGCACAGAACAAAGGGCCCTCCCGCTGGAGCTGTGGACTTGTAAATACACTAAAAGCCCGGAATTAAAGCTGTGCTCCTGGAGGGAGTGGCCTTTCTGCGTGGTGGGAGGCGGGGCCGGGGCCGTGATCCTGGCGGAGTAGGGGGGCGGGGGGATACCTCACCCTCGTGCAGCCCAGTAACAGAGGAGTCACCTGTGCTCAGTCTGTGACTCCTCACCCGCCAGGTTCTCTTTGCCCCGCCCTCATCTAGTGCTGGTTGGACGGCCATCTTTATGCACAACTTTATGTGGGACTCTGGTGTGTCTGTGACACATCGGTGTACAGCGCTTGATCCCCAAAGTCCTCAGAGCAGGAAGGGCAGGGTGCCTGGGGAAGTGTCCTTGAGGTAGAATCCAGGGGTGGAGGTGGTGACCAGCACTCTTACGGAGGTATTCCCTCACACCTCTCTGCAAAGGCAAGAGGCAGGTGTCAGGTAGGCAGACATGGGGTGAAGAGTGAAGCTAAAGGCCCCTCCCCGCCATGACCCCCCTCTGGTCCTGCCCTCCTGTGTTGTCCCACCAACCCCCTGCCCCGGCATCCCCTCTGGCTCCATACTGGCCTTCCCCTCCGCTCCATCCCACGCCAGCTTCCCTTCTGCACTTACGATGCGGACAGGGGCGTGTCCAGGCGTATGACGTGAAGCCCCCGCATCCTCTGCAGTTGGACCCGAGTCAGCTTCCGAGGTCTGCTGTCCCCAGGCTCGGGGACTCTCTCAATCCTTTGGCTGGCCAGTTCCTCCCGGATCTCTCGGAGCATGTCCTCGGCCCAGAGCGGGTGAGGGGAGGGGCTGTAGCCGGGTCCCAGGAAAGGCCCCTCTTCCTCGTCCCCTGAGGATTCCCAGGGGCTTTCCCCAGAAGAGTCAGTGTGGGTCAGGGAGGGGGAGAGCTGCCACCGAAGTCGGGCCCTATGTAAGGTTTCCACTACCACATTCTCTCCAACCGAGGTCCCGCCTTCTTCCTCAGACCAGGTCGGTGGGTCTCCCCTGGGAAGGCTGTCTCCTTTCTGGACACTTGCCTCTGGCAGTTCAGGGGTGCTTCGGCATTGGGGAGCTTGGGGGTCAGGAGGCTGGAGATGCAAAGGAACATCTCGGAGGTCCAGGGTGGAGAAGGTGCGGCGAGGGTCCCGCCGAAGGACCTTGGAGCGTAGACGGTTTGGCAGAAAGTGGGACGCCTTGGGGGAGCCTGGGACCAGAGTGCCATAGCCAGAGTCCGAGATATCATCTGGTACCAAGGGAGCATCTTCATCTGTGTCTTCCGTCACCACCAGCTGGGGGATGACGATCGAGGACCCAGGAGTCCTACAGTTACTAGCAAATGGTCAGAGTCAGATGCTGAGGGATCAAGTTCAAGTCCAGGGAGTCTCCCTTGATCCCTCCATCCAGAAATGGGCCCTCCTCCAAACTTATTTTGGTATCACTTTTACACTGCACTGACTCACTGGCTAGACTATAAGCTCCTTAAAGGCATTTTAGCCCCTGCACTCAGTCCAGAAACTTGTTATCAAGTATCTGCTGAGTGCTTCCTGAGCTCCCCTGAGGTTATCCCCCGGTGATGGAGTCTTTTTTTCTCTATAACCGTGCTGCTCAACAGCTGTTATTTTGGGTGAAACTCCCACACTCTCTGGGGATTTGAACTAGCCGGGTCCCTGCAGCTCTGACATTCCGCAAACCCATACTGGCCTTCACTCTCCATCCCCGGCCTGGGGAACCTGATTCTCTCAGGGAATTTGTGCCTCTCGTGCCTGTTTCCTTCACCCTGTGCCAGCCCTAGGCTGGCTAACCCCATAGGCTGTCTCATGTGGCCTTTCGCACGGCTGGTGTCAACCTGTAGCCTGGGTTCCTCAGTCTGGTCCCCGTCCCCCCAAAAGCTGTAATACCATTTCCCAACCTTGTGGGCTCCTCTGCCCTCCCTCCCTGCCTGCAGCCCCCCTCCTCTGGGAGGCCTTGTACGCCCTGTAGGTCTTACCTTCCCTCTGTGCTGCTCTCAGAGCCTTCCACTGAAGGCATGGAGGGCCTGGGGCCTGGGGACTCCCCGTCCCGGTCCTGATAGAGGGCCAGGAGCTCCCTCTTCTGTTGGATGTACTCCTCTGCCTTCAGCTTTTGCAGGGTGACCTGGGGTGGGGATACTTTCATTAAGAGCTCTCATTTATTGAGCACCTGCTGTATGCCAGGCACCACGCTAAGTGCTTTACATATATTATCTTGCTTTCTCTTCACCACCGCTGCCCTATGAGGCAGACTTTTTTGCTCCTACTTTACTCCTGAGAAACAGAGACTCTGAGGTTAAGTAACTACCACGGTCATGCTGCGGGAAAGTAGGACGGAGCCAGTATTTGAACTCTTGAGCTGGTCCTAGGATGTGTGGGGTAAACATAAGGCCCCTTTTCCTACTTGTACGTTCTTCCTGCCTCTCACATCCCCTTGGCAAGCCAAGGTCTGGTCTGTTTCTTCCTTCAGGAAGTCCTCCCTGATTGGTGGTGATGGTGGCATAATTGCTCTGAATGATGCTGGGCCCTCAGGTTACTCTTTCTCCTACCACCAGGGTGGGCAGGGGCAGGCTTTGTCCTGGGTTGAGGACTTTGTTGTCCTTCAGAGTTGACAACAAGACCATCCCAAGAGGAATGGAGAGAGGATATACATTATATTTTGTCTTCCTTAGCATTTTCATACAGGCGCCACCGGAATAAAATAGTAATATCTGAGAAGTGGTTTATGAAGCACCTCTACACGCAGGCGGTCATTTGACACGCACCATCAGCCTGCAGTGTATTAGCCAGTTTTACAGATGGGGAAACAAGACTTAGAAAGATGAGTGGACTTGGTCCAGGGCGCACAGGTAGAGAGAAGCAGAATTGGGGCTGGGTCTTTCTCTGTGAGTCCTAGTTCAGTAACTGCACTATTTTTCAAGGGCAGCCTTAGAAAGGGTCAGGAATTACCAAAGGACAACTTTCTCTTGGGGGAGGGGAGGGATGGCAAGGGAACCCTCGGAGAGGCCAAAGGCGGAGGCCTGGCAAAAAGAGGTGGTGGAGGCTCCTGGGGGCGGCGCTGGTACCAGCACTGGCTGGAATGGCCTTATCATTGTGCACATATTGAAGTACTTTCATGCTGGTGAGCAAAGGGCTACTGCCCAAGCCTCCCATCTTCCTTCACCAGGACTACCCTGCCCTCCAAGATCCAGCAGCAGAGGGATAACATCTGGCACAGCTGGGGGCCTCTAGGACCACCACCACCACCACCACCACCACCCCACCCCCCGCCTCCCCAAGCTCTACTCTGATTGGTTGATGCCCATTCCATTCTGGTTATTAAGTAATTTGAATGTGCCCCTCCCCCCACCCTATGAACCAGCAATTCTTAGGCAACTCTGGACCTTCCCAAAGCCCCTCCAGAAACACAACGGGGTGGGGGGTAGCTGGGTCTGTACAAGAGACGTGTTGGAGAAAAGGACGAACAGGGACAGGAAAATGACCTCAGGCTTGTATTTCCAATTTTCCTGCCTGGCTTCCCAGTCACTGTCTCCTGCAAGGATTCTCAGCAGTCTCACAAGACTTGCTCTGTCGGCCAGAGCCAGGGATGATGGTGTCTGGGGGCAGGAGACCAGCACACCAGGCCAGGTCCTGTGACCTTTTCCACATCTCCCAGCTGTGCAGAGTAACGAGGGTGGGAGGAGCCGCTCTTGGGGTCAGGGTGGGGCTGGGGCAGCCTGCTGAGATGCCCTTTGGCCCCATATGACTCAAGTTCAAGTTTATCTTTGGGATGTCCAGGATAGAGATGGTGTGTGGAGGAAAAGAACTGGGAGGAAGGCGGCTGGGGGGTGGTCTGGAAGGAACATCTGTCCCATGCAAGCATTTCCACTAAACTCTCCCGTGGGCCCACCTGGGAAGAAGCAGGGAGGCAAGGGGTGGGGTGGGGATGGAGGAACTGACACCTCAGCTACCAGGGACCGGGCTGTTTGAAGGGCCCCCGGCCACCCCAAAGGCTCTCTAGCAACCCTGGGAGGATTTTCACAGCTTGGGTAAGAGGAGAGACGTGTTGGGGGCAGGGTGGGAAAGGAAGAGGAAACTGGTGCCTGGGCCTGAATGCGACAGCCCCACAAAGCCGGGAAAAGGGAGGGCTCCCCCGACGCCATGGTTCTTCTTCCTTTGCCCCGGTGGGGAACTGAAGCCTTGGGAGGAAATGCCTCCTCTCCCTGCTGCCCCTGGAGCGGCTCCCAAATTCACCCACTGCCCTCCCCAAGTCTCCCATCATGGACGAAAACCATCTCTTGAAGGTGCCCTCGGCCAGGCACCCCCGGCCTTTAGAAGATGTTGGCATCTTCTAAAGTTGACAACAATAAACATGTATGGAACCCCCATTAAGTGCCGGGCGCGTGTCAAGCAGCTTACAAACATAACTCTCCCGTCTGTCCTGCAAGGTGGTTCCCATTATCCCTGCAGTTCCCAGGTGGGGCCGGAGCTGAGCGAAATGACGCAGATAATGAGTGAGAGCTGGGCTGCGGGCCCTCCGAGCCCACCTCTTTCCTCCGTTCACATCTTGGCCTCGTCTCTGATAGCTCCTTGTTCCCAGCACTGGTTCATTTTCCTCTTCCCAGCCCCTAAACATGGGCATTCCCCAAGATTCAGTGTCTCTCCTCTTGAGAAGCTCATTTTCTCTAAAAGCTGAAGCCATACAGCCAGACCCGCTAGGAATAAATCTACCTATGTACAATTCTGTAAGGCGGAGAAAAAACACCCTGACCCCTAGGATCAGCAGGTATGCTACGGCCCTCTTCAGTTTACAAGGACTGGTGGGAACTGCGAAAAGGATTTTCCCTAAGACTTTGGTGTGAGGCAGTAGCAGGACAATCTCATTTCAAAGTTTCAGGGTTCTTGGTTTTGCAAGGGGACGCGGGGAGCTAGTGCGCTGCTTGGTTAGGTATTGGAAATGCCTTCTCTACCTCAGTTAGCGTGGAGTAAAACTCCTGGGGGCTAAATTAGTTTGTGTAATAAAATACCAGCAATCTTTAGTGGTTCCCCTGGGGGTTCTAAGGAGAAGGTGGGGGGTCTCTTCTTGGGCTGGGGGGCGATGGTGTAGAGAGGAGGCCCCACTGCAAAGAGAGAGGGGACTCTGATCCGGCCTGGAGCAGGGGTCAGGGCAGATGACCCACACCCTGTCCCCTACCTCTGGCTTCCTGGGCGCTGTCACCATCGTGTTTAGGTATCCAAGGAAATGACAGCCCCGATGGGCTGGAGGACACAAGATCTTGAGGTTCAAGATCTTTCATCCTTTTTTCTTTTTTTTTTTTTTAATGGCATAAACCTCCTATTTATTACTCTCATAATTCCGAATCTTTAAATACAGTGTTTAAACAGAGACTAAGCTCTGGTTTTCCTTTTCTCGAATAAGCTCTCCACATCTTGATACGATGCCATAGGTAAGACTGTGGGAAGAATGCTTAAAATTGTTTAAAGGACAAGACTGTTTTTACGCATCCTCCAAAGTTTCAAAGCCCTAATTACCTGATGTGCAAACGACAAATCATTATAATCTGCTCATTAAAGCAAGTCCTATGAGTAAAGAGTTTGATTTAAACTCTTTAAAAATAGTGCAGTTGCATCCTTTAGAAATCGTCTACACTATGATTTCTTAACTTGTTCAAAATGCCTCTTCTTTTTATAAAAAATTGAGGTGTAATTGACATATTAGTTTCACGGGTACAACATAATGATTCCACATTTGTGTACATATGAAGTGATCCACACGACGTCTAGTGAACATTCGTCACCGTCGTCACATTTTTTTCCTTGCGAAAAGAACTTTTAGGATCTGCTCTCTTAGCGATTTTCATAGTTCACCCTCATTTCTCGCCTGAACTCTAGTCTGTGTTTCCACAAACCCCTGAAAGGTCTCCACTTGGCTGTCTCCCATTACCTCATTTCCAAAGTGCTTCTGTTTAAAAGTAAACCTTGCTACCCATGCCCCACGCCACCCAGGAAGCAACAACTAGACAAACAGGTTTCCCTTTCTAATGATTTCTGTTGTCATTGCCAAAGCAGCCTTTCACACAGGAACCTCGGAAGCAAGTCATCCTTTGTCCTTGTGGACCTGAGTTACCGAGGCACCAAGTTGCCTACTTAATCTGAATGGTTTCTTTGAATCTTCCCTATGAGACAAGGACGGTTATTATTTATATCCATTTTGCAGGTGAAGAAACGGAAGACTAGGGAGGCCACATAACTCACCCAAGGTCACCCAGCTAGTAAGAGGCAGAGCTGGGGTCTGAACCATGGGCCCGGTAGGGGCTTCTATCGGTCTCCCTAAGGCTCACCTGTCTCTTCTTTCTTCTTCAGCTCCTTTCTTCTTCTTTTCTTTTTTTGCACCATGTCCCTAAGGCCGTGGCACTCAACCTCTATGTTTCATACCCAAACTAGTACGGGAAATCTCCTGCCACCAATCTCTCCTGCCCCCAGCCCACCTGTCACATTGCCACCTGACAATTCAAGACAAAACACGTGGATTTCACCATGGCCTTCCCTTGCTCAAAGAATCTATGGTGGCTCTGGTGTCAACTTGCCAACCCAATTCAATTCAGTCTCGTCCAGCCCACCCTCTTCTACAGGCCCTGGGGTCCCCTAGAACTTGGCGTTTCATCACTGGCTCCACACAAAACCCTTCCCTCCAGACTCAGACAGACATGCTGGTTGTCCCCCAAATAAATCCAACCCAATTTCTCCCTTGAGTCTTCTGCTCAGGGTCTTCCCCATCCT
Organism: Grampus griseus; assembly: GCF_964374135.1. Lineage (NCBI taxonomy): Eukaryota > Metazoa > Chordata > Mammalia > Artiodactyla > Delphinidae > Grampus > Grampus griseus. Next base: position 5,857,742 of record NC_139005.1, on the reverse strand, counting down.
TAAAGTCCAACTCAAATCTTCCCTCTTCTTTGGCAATTCTGCTCCTGTAGTGGGTTGAATAGTGGCCCCAGAAAGATGGGTCTAGGTCCTGACCCCCAGAATCTGTGAATGTGAGTGGCCTTGTTTGGAAAAAGGGTCTTTGCAGATGTGCATAGACCCTCAGTGCAGGATCTCAAGATGAGGTCATCCTGGATTTTGGGTTAATGACCGGTGTCTTACTAAGAGACAGGAAAGGGAGGTTGGGACACAGAGACACATGGAGAGGAAGACCACGTGAAGATAGAGGCAGAGAGTGGAGCGATGCTGCCGTAGGCTAAGCAACACCTGGAGCCCCCAGGAGCCAGAAGAGGCCGGGAAGGATGCTCCCCTAGAGCTGTGGAGAGGAAGCATTGCCCGGCTGCCATGTTGATTTTCAACTTCCCGCCTCCAGAACCGTGAGGGAATGTTTCTGTTGCTTTACGGCACCAAAGCAGTAACCAATATGGCCCCATCCGGGTCTCCCTCCTTTTGAACTCCTTGGGCTTTTCTTGCATAAATCTGCCCCCCGCATCACTCCACTTCACTAGTTAACATTTTTACCGCCTCTGTGTCACTTGCAGGACAAAGTTCAAGTTCCCCGGCGCGGCATCCAGGGACGGGCACCATCTGGTAGCACCTCCCTCCTGGCCTCTCTGCCGTTGTGCCGCCCCGGTAACGCCAACCACTCAGCTGACGGTGCACTCAACACACACAACTGCTTCCGATTTCCGACCTTCGCACACTCTGCTCTCCATCTGGAATGCCTTTCCTGCCCACCTTGTTCCCCTGACGTGCTCCTAGATACCCGCCCGCGGTGCTCAGAAATTAGCTCCTCGGCGAAGCCTCCTCTGTCCTTGGAAGATCTCTGTTCTCTGCACTGTCCCTCTCCCAGCCAACCCAGCAGACAGAGTGAGCCACTCCCTTCCCTGTCCTAACTCCATTCCGTCCACACGTTTCTGTTATTTGTATACTTGTCTGTCTAGCTAGGCTGCAGCGTGTATTCTGTGAGGGAAGAGATGGCATTATATGCTTTTCTGATTCCCCAGCACCCAGCCTGTGCGCACCAGCAGGTGCCCCGTTCATGTTCGCGGAACGGAAGCTCAAGTTCAGCAGTTAATTGTTTCACAGCCTCGGAACCTTCAGGGGAGGCTATCTTGGCTCTCCCAGGGACTGGTACCCTAGCTGGCCAAAGGCTTTCTTCTGTGCTCTTTTTCTTTGTACTTTTTTTTTTTGGCCACACCATGTAGTTTGCAGGATCTTAGTTCCCTGACCAGGGATTGAACCTGCACCCTCGGCAGTGAAAGCGTGGAGTCCTAACCACTGGACCATCAGGGAAGTCCCTCTTCCATGCTCTTAAGGTTGGTCAAGGCTGTGTCTCCCTCTCGAGGGTGCACCAGAGGGGCAGGAGGTCCAGTCTGAAGCTGTGTGCACCCCACCCTCTCTCTCCCCTTCCTCCACTCTTGTGCACCGGATCTGAGCTCCGGGGCCCCGCCATCCCCCTGCTCCCACACCTGGCTTCACATACCTGGGCCTGCTGGGTCCTCTCCAGCCACATGGCACGGTCTGCAGCACTGGGACAGTGCACAGTGAGGGCGCTGGAGACACACTGTAATTCGGTGAGGTGGATAAGCAGGAAGCTGCCTGGGTGGAGGAGAAGGTCTGCTTCCAGGGCTGGACTTTATCTGATCCCCTTCCCAACCTCTCCTTCTCCAGCCGATGGGAAGGGAGAAGGAAAAGTTCCCCCCAGGAAAGACATACTCGGATCTCGGAGCGGTCGGCACACAAGCTTCTCCAGCATGAGGGGCGGGCGGATAACCTTGGCTTTGTCTGCCCTGCGAAGGGGCTTGGTCACCAAGAGCACATCAGAGAAGAGGAACAGGTACACATCCAGCTGGGGGCAAGCGAAGAGAGAGACGAGGGTCAGCTGGAGCAGGGAGCAGGCGGGACAGGGGTCGGGGCTCACACGTGGGTGTGTGGGCGGGTGCAGAGCTGTGGGATAGGACAGCTGGGAGCCGTGCTGCTTTGGGCCCATCTCTCACTTTACAGGTAGGAAAGTGGCTGACTCAGGGCCATGCCAGCAAGCAGAGCAAAGCCAGAACCACGTCCTCTTCCCAACACACACAGACACACACACAAAGACACACACAAACACACACAGACACAGACACACACACAGACATGCACAGAGACACACACAGACACACACAGACACAGACACACACACAAAGACACACACAGACACACACAGACACAGACACACACACAGACACAGACACACACAGACACAGACACACACAAAGACACACACATAGACACACACAGACACACACAGATACACACAGAGACACACACAGACACACACACAGATACACACACAGACACACACAGACACAGACACACACACAGACACGCACAGAGACACACACAGACACAGACACACACAGACACAGACACACACACAAAGACACACACAGACACACATAGACACAGACACACACACAAAGGCACACACACAGACACACATAGACACACACAGACACACACACAGACACACATAGATACACACACAGACACACACACAGACACACACAGATACACACATAGACACACGCAGACACACACATAGACATACCGACACCCACAGACACACATAAATACACACAGAGACACATAGACACACAGAGACACATACAGACACACACATAGATACACACATAGACACACACACATAGACACATACAGACACACATAGATACACACACACATAGACACATACAGACACACACATATACACACAGATACACACAGACACACACAGACATAGACACACAGACACACACAGACACATACATACACACATAGACACATACAGACATACACATAGACATACAGACACCCACAGACACATATAGATACACACAGAGACACACAGACACACACAGACACACAGACACACATAGATACACACACAGACACACATAGATATACACATAGACACATACAGACACACACAGATATACACACAGATACACACAGACACACATAGACACACACACACACAAACTCACACACAGACACACACACCCCTTTTCTCCCATTCCCAGCCTCCTGACGCATCCTGTGTCCCACCGTCTCTCCCTCCTTTCTCTTAGTTCTCTCCCATCTTCTTCGCTCCTCCCACAGCCCCCTCACCTTCCCTTCTCGTCCCTCCTTCATGCGCGCAGGCCCCTCAAGCAGCAGCTGCCTGGTGTGCTCAGAAGGAACCCCCAGCATGGGGGCCGTCAGGTCCAGCGTGGAGAATGGACGCAGGTTCTGAGGGGTGCAGAGAGCACAGGAGTGGGGCCCTGGGCATCCTGCCTCTTGGAGGACAGGAAGCATCCCAGTGCCTTCGTTTCACTCCTTTGCACCTGGCCCCTGGGACCCTCACCCTCGGGAAGGAAGGATGGCACACGGCCCACGGCACCTCTGCCTCTCCCGCTGCAGGCCTCGGCTTCATCCGTTTTCCTGGGGGCCTTGCTTTTTTGGACGCCCCCTTCCCTCCGCCTCTCTCACCTTCTCCACCTCCTCGCTGGACGGCTCCAGGACCTCGTAGGGCCCGATGCGCTGGGCTGCAGCCGCCAAGCTCTCCTGCTCTTCCCGCTGGCGCACCTGCTTGTTGATGTGTCGGAGGAATGACTCCACCGCCGCGATCTAGGTGAGGGTGGGGTGTGGAGGGAGGACAGCTCAGCTCCTCGTCTGTACATCCCACCCAGACAACGACATCAGTGCCACGCCGGCACACAAACGTAAGGAAAGAGACCTCAAGAGTCCCTGGAGATGCGTCCCCACTCACCAGCCCCCAACTCCCGAGGGTACAGCCCCAGTGGCCCCTACCATGGCGGTCAGGGCCTCCCGGGCGCGGGCCTCGGGGGTCCTCTTGAGCACAGCCTGGAGCAGCAGTGGGTACTTGGTGATGCGCTGGTGGGGCTTGATGAGGAGGTCCCCCAGCGTCTGCCTCCCCGAGCGTTTGTGCTTCTCACACCACTGCCAGGGAAGGTGGGCAGGGGTCAGGGGGCTGCAAGCCACCCTCCTGCCCCGCCCCGGGGATACCCTCAGCCTTGGAGCAAGGTCCGCCGCATCCCCCTTCCCCAGCAGCCCCTCTCCCACCTGCAGGAAGGTGCGGAAGAGAGGGTCGTTGTCCTGCTGCTTCCAGGCGTAGGCCATGGTCTGCTTCACTCGCAGGCAGTACAGGACGTAGGGCTGGAAGCGCTGGCTGAACTGGAGGGACAGGTGTGGGGCGGGGAGCGGGCAGGGGAAGGAGCCTGGCCTAGATCCTTAGTCCAGCTCCCGCCAATCCCAACCCCCCACCACTTCCAGCCCCCCTCTCTGGATTCCAAGGAGGAGTTGAGGTCCCGAGGGGCCGACCCGCTGCCGCCCTCTGAGCTCCATCCCCAGCCCCCGCCACGCCCCACTGCTCTGGACCTCACCCGCCATCAATAATTTAGCTGGACCGTTTTCAGGGCACTGCGGATCCCATTTCAGCCCAGCCACGGGGTGGTGACCTGAGGCTTGCCCAGAGCCCTGCTCCTGGGGAAGAGGGCCACCAACGGCCCCAGGAGACTGTCCCCCTGCCTCTCTACCCCAATCCAACTCTGCAAGGCCACGTTTCCCTGGCCAGTGAACTGGGAGGAAGTCAGATCCTGGGCCTCTTGCTTTCTCTTATCACCCTTCACGCCCTGGGTACCCTGTGGCCTTTCACTCCCCTCCCCCCAGGCCCCTGAGGGACAAGTCGCTTAGGCCCCTGCTGCTTGTGGATGGGTCTCTGTCCCGGACATAAGATTTCACGGTCGATGAGAGCTTAGGTGTAGCCCTTCCCTGAGATAGCTGCCCTCCCTCTGGGCGCTCCAGAAGCCCAAAGGGCCTTCGGGACAGAGGTCATACTGGTGGAATGGAGGGAAGAGGTGAGGTGGTATTTAGGGGTAGGGGTCGTGCCCTTGGACGCCCTCGAGTCACGGCAGGGTGCCAGTGGTATGAGCATTCCAGCGGACAGGACCCCTTGGGGCTCTCCCAGTCCTGCCCCATCCAGATGGGGCCCTTCTCCCCGCCTCACCGACAGGAAGCCGTTTTGCAGGCTGACCGGGTCCAGAGGCTGGCCCGAGGCTCGCGTCTCCTCCAGGGTGGGCCCCAGCACCTCTTCCCAAAAGCTCTGGTGGGCTCGGATCAGGCTAGGGACATTTCCAAACAGGGTCTCAGCTGACACCTGGAGGAGGGAGCGGAACATGCCTCGGCAGGTGACCTGCGGGCAGCACGCGCGGTGGGCAGGCAGGGACGGCTAAGCCCGAGTGGCAGGGGCTGGGTGGGACCTGCAGCCTGCTTGGGGTCTAGGGCAAGGAGGGGAGTGGGGAGGGCAGGGTAAATGGGGGTTGCAATTCCGCTCTGTGACCCCGCCCCCACTCCCTGGGGCCCACACCCCGAGTGCCCACTCACTTCCGTCAGCAGCCCCACTCGTTGCAAGTTCAGCAGACCGGCGGCTAGGAGCTGGATGCAGGGAGGGCTTTCAGCGTCTGACCTCCTCCTCTCAGACCCCAGCCTAGCCAGCCCTTCACAGCATCCCCACCCCCACCTTCATACCACGAGCCTCTCTCCCAAGACCCTGGGCGGGTCTCAGGTCAGGGGAATCTTGATGTCCTGCCCCTTCTCCCCAACAGCCGTGCCCCTTCCGGTCTGGAGAACCGGGTGGGGGGAGTGATTCGAGGGACACGGTAAAGGGCCAAGGATGGGGCCCGGGGGCGGGGCTGCCGGGGATGTGGCGGGGGTAGGGCGGCTCACATCCGTCATGATCTTGAGCTTCCGCACATAGATGAGCTCGGTGGTCAGTAGCTCCCACAGCGCTTCCTGCTGGTGGCAGAGCTCCCGGCTCATCTCCTGGGTGGGGATAGGGCTGGTTCAGCTGGGGAATGATGACAAGACCAGCAGATGCCATCTGCTGAATGCTACCAGATCTACTGCACAGAAAGCCTTTAACCCTCCACCAATCCTCCAGTGTGTAGGGGGCGTTATCCCCAGGTCACAGAGGAGGCCACCGAGACGCAGAGAGGTTTGCTGTCTTGACCGAGGTCTCGCTAGTATGTGGCGGGGCCGGGATCTGAAGTTACAGCAAGATGCCTCCAAGTGCTGTCCCTGCAGACCCCACTTCCCAAGGCCTTTCCCTCCTCCGGGGCAGAGGTGAGGGGTGTGTGTGTGTGTGTGTGTGTGTGTGTGTGTCTAGGACCCCACGGGGTCAGACACTGTGTCCCGGGCCCACCTTGTGTCCAGGCACCAGCTCCTTCCAGGACTTCTCAATGGCCAGGCTGCTGTCACCGTCCTCTCCGATCTCCCAGTGCCGCCGGTCCTCTGGGGGCAGGCGGGGCATCCCAAACATGCTGAACGTGTGCAGCCTCATCTCCAGCTGATGGGCTCTGGTGACTTCCTGGGGGCGCCGAGAGGGGATTAGTCCTGGCCACTTCCTGGCCCGGGAAGGGCTGCGTGTGTGCGTGCGTGCGTGTGTGTGTGTGTGTGTGTGTGTGTGTGTGTGTGTGTGGTGGCAAGTTGCCCTGAGCTTGAGTGAGGACCTGCAGGCCCGAGGGACGAGGATCAATCCTGGCTGGGATTACGGGGTACAGGGTGTGGCCGGAACACGCATGGAGAGGCACCTTGTCTGCAGAAAGGTCCCTGGACAGAGGGGTCTGACCTGGGCTCCCTGACCAGAAAGATAGCTTCCAGGGCTCTCCTGAGACAGAACCCTTCAGAGGGACCTTCAGGTGGAGACCAGAACGGCACTTAGGGAACCAGTGGTCTCAGGAACATTTTGACACTTGCCCATCAAACGGACATCATTACGAGGCAGCCTGGCTTAGAGATGCTCCCCTGAGAGGGTCTCTAGACAGAGCCGCACCCTGCTTCTTGGAGGGGCTCCCATGTTCTCAGCTCTGATGGTCTCTGGAGGACGTCGCAGCTCAGGCTGTGAGCTTGGGGATGGGAGGAGAGGGACCCCTTACCTTGAGTTTGGGGAAGTGAGGTGTCCCAGCCCCAAAGTGGCCTCCATGCCTCTTCTCAGGCTCTGGTTCTCGCAGCCTCAGGGGAGACAGGCCTCGGGCCGGGCCAGAACCCTTGGTAAAGGGGACATAGCCTTGGAGGTGTTGGCCACTGGGATCCTGGAGGAGGAATGGAGGAGTTCTGGGGGTGTCCTCTCCCCACAGAAGTCCCAGACAAGCAGTGGGGCCTGGCTTGGCTCTGGACAGCATCCCCTACACCAGCAAGTTGGGCCGGCTCACCTCTCCCCTCAAACCAGTTTGGTGAGAGCCGCTCTAGCCCTGAGTCAGAGTAGCCACTTCCAGGGAGGCCACTGAGCCAGGCAGGGGCCGCCGGGCCCAGGCGCCCAGGGGCCTTGTGCAGAGCAGCTCTGGCACGCACATGCCCAGGCTCTGCGTGTGTCCCGGTGTCCCCCTCCAGCCCCACTCCCGTGTGTGCTCCCTGCACCACGGCCGTGCCTGCACGGTGCCCGGTGCACACGCATTCTGGGGCCCTCACAGCCTCCTGCGCACGTGGGGATGGGGGCCCTCACACGTGCGGCCTCCTCCCCGGGGCATGTCCCCTCCAGCTGGGAGTGGCTGCCCTTCCGTGTGCGAAGCTGAGGCCTGGCCCAGAAGTCTCCTCCTGGGCAGGCCTGGTCACATTCCTTGATCTGCCCGTGGCCTGATTTACCCCACAGACATCCTAGTCTCCCTTCCCACCCTCAGCTGCCTCCCAGGGCCAAACCCTCCTCCAGTCAGGCAGGGGATACTCTCGGCCGAAGCAGAACTGACCTCAAGGTGGAGGGAGAGCCTGGAGGCTGAGGGAAAGACTGCTGCGCCTCCATGCCCATTTCTTTGGTAGCACTGGAGGCCGCCAGGAGGGTGGAGCTGGGGTGGAGGTGGGCAGGCCCTCACACCCCTCCCCACCTGTAGAGTAGGAACACCTTGAACCTTTGTTCTTCCAGGCCTGACTCAGAGGGAGGCAGGTTTCAAGGAGCCCACCAGCTCCTCGCAAGTAGAGGTGGGAGTCTGGGAGGTGCCAAACCCTGGGTTTGGTGACCTTCCCCACCAGCTCCGTGCCTGTGACCAGTCTAACAGCACTGAGGGCCTGGCCCCTCCTGGCTCTCTGCCTCACCTGCCCCATCTGTCTGGGATGGGTGTGGAGTCCCGGGAGCCTGGCCCAGCACGGCCATCCTCTCCCTCACAACCCACGAAAGAAGGCAGGGGTGCGGGCTAAGAACAGAGCAGTCCAAGGCCTGGCAAGGGGACAGAGACTTGAAAGCCTGGGTGTCCTCCCCCCTGCCCCACCCCGGTCACCTTTGGGACACAGCCTGGACTCACCAGCACGGGGCCTCCTCGGGGATAGAGGCTACCAGGAGTACTCAGGGTGGAGGCCCGAAGCCGGCCCCCATAGGTCTCAATGCGGGAGGCCACCAGTCCTTGGAGGCGACCCCCATTGGGAGGACCAAAGGCGTGCATCCCTTCTCTCCTGGGTCACCTCCCAAGGGTCATAACTCCAATGTTCAGGAGAAAGGGACCCGCTGAGGCTGCAGAGAGAAAATAAGGAATGGAAGGGCCAGCCTTGATCAGTGGGTAACGCCAGGCTGGAGACAGAGAGGGGAGGGGGAGGGGAAGAGAGGGAAGGGGAGAGGGAAGGCCAAGACTACTTGGTGGGAGAGCACAGCTGCCTCATCTACTACTTGGTGGGGGTTGGGCACACCCCGACATGCTGGGTAGGAAGCCCCTTGGAACCATGCCCCTTCCCTCACATTTGCGCATTTGGGGTACCAGCTCCCACCCTGGCCTCAAAGGATGCTGAAGTCCTAAGAGTAGCTGGGAGCAAGGGTCCCTCGGTTCCTGGAGGCCCCCAGGCATCCAGGATGCCCCTTGCACCTAGCTACACCCTCCCCTCCTCCAAACACGGGAGTGGGGGATGAGTGTCTGGGGTGGCGAGCTGGACGGGCCCCGTTGGACGCAGCCCCGCCTGCCACCTGTTTTTGCACAGCCCACAAGCTAAGCATGTTTTTTACATGTTTAAATAGTTGGAAAAAGTCAAAAGAAGAATAATATTTCACAACATATGAAGATTATATGAAATTCAAATTTCCACGTCCATAAATAAAGTGTTATGGGAACACAGCCACATCGCCTCCTTGGCCAGTTGTCTGTGACTACGTTCCTGCTAGCTGTGACAGAGACCACAGCGGCTTCAGAGTCTGAAATATTTACTATCTGGTCTTTTACTGAAAAGCTTGCCCCACCCCTTACCTGGACCCTCCAGGCCACAGACAGCTATCCGGCCGCTGGCCTTACAGACGAGCCGAGGGGGAGCAGGCTCTGTTAGGTCTTCCCCAGCCAGTGGGAACTCCTCCGTGGGGCTGGGAGCCTCGCGCGCGGGGCGCCATCCCCTCCCCCTAAACCTGATAGAGGACCCGCTCACTGGGGCGGCAGGGCCTGGAGAGGAGAGACCTCCTAAGCAGGTGCTGGTCTCCCTCCAGGCGGCCCCAGAATCCCGCGCAGCCCGCCCCTTACTTTTCCTCTGATTTATGAGCAGGGGACAACGTTCCTTGTCTCCCGGGCCCCCTCCCAATAATCCTCCCTCCTAGGGCTCTGAGTCCCTCTTCCTCCCCGGGGTCCTTTCCGAGCTTTGACCCGGCTTCCCCTTCTCTCGGCCCCGCGCCCACAGCCCCGGCGCCCCGCCCCCGCCCTCCCGCCACTCACCTGTGTCCGCAGGTGTCCCGGCGCCCGCTGCCCGCGCTGCCAGCCCCCCGGTCGCCGATTGCTCCCCCGGCGATGCCCACCTCGCGGCCCGGCCAGGTCTGGGACCGAGCGGCCCGCGGGGCCAGTACAGCGCAGCGCGGGGCCGGGCCGGGAGGGGCGGGCCGGAGGGGCGGGGCGTCGGGCTGGCTCCTCCCCCTCCCGCGGGCACCGGACCCGTGGCGCAGTGGGCGCCCATGGGGCCCTGGGGACCGAGCGGCTCTGCCCGGGCTGCGGCCACCACCTTCCCCCGCCGAGGAGGGCTCGCTCCGCAGGGACCCGTCCCCGCTTCCCCTCGCCCCTGAAGTCGCCGCCCACCCTGGCTTGCCCGCCGCCCTCCCGCGCTGCAAACCCCCCGCGCCCCCCTCCCCCCGGCCGGGCGGCGGTGATGACTGAGTGACCCGCAGCAGGTGCCCACCTCGCTTTGCGCGTGCTGTGAGTGACTGACTAGCCCCCCACTGCCCTGGTCTCGGCCCCGTCTTCCTCCTTTAACCAGGCAGGGGAGCAGGACCCGCAGCAGAAGGGGTGTCGGGGTTCACGGACCCCGGGGGCTCTGCCCCCACCTCTGGCTGTGGAGTCCAAAGTGTGACCCTTATCTCTGCTTGCCGGCTCCAGCCATCTGGTAGAAGGTTGGACTTCACCTTTGCTCGAAGGATGGCGTCTGGTGCCAGGCTGAGGCTGACCCAACACTTCTCCCATTAACCAAGTCTGGGGCTTGGGAGGACAGGGGTATCAGATGGGGGCGCCCACGCTCTTCACTGGCAAACAGCCACATTGAAGGCTTCAGGAGGGCGTCCCAGCACCTACAGCCGGCAGCAAAATAAAGGGCACATTTTCACATTCCCAGATCAGGACACATCATCTGACAGAAACGCCGACATGGAATCAGAAGTGTCCATGGATGTGTGGTCATTGTCTTCTCACCCATGAAGCTGAAGACCCAGTGTGGGGGGAGAGGTGGGGGGAGCAGGCCTGAATGCCTCCAGCCCGCCACCCTGTCCTGGTTCTTCCTTCTGTAAAATGGCTATGCGGGGACATCCCTGGTGGTGCAGTGGTTAAGCATCCACCTGCCAATGCAGGGGACACGGGTTCGAGCCCTGGTCCGGGAAGATCCCACATGCCGCAGAACAAGTAAGCCCGTGCGCCACAACTACCGAGCCTGTGCTCTAGAGCCCACGAGCCACAACTACTGAGGCCCGCGCACCTAGAGCCCGTGCTCCGCAACAAGAGAAGCCACCGCAATGAGAAGCCCGCGCACCACAACAAAGAGTAGCCCCCGCTCGCCGCAACTAGAGAAAGCCCGCGCGCAGCAATGAAGACCCAACACATCCAAAAATGAATTTAAAATAAATAAGTAAATTTATTTTAAAAAATGGCTATGCAGTGAAGTGTACAGACATCCTCTCATTGTATCACTGGGGAAAGGGTGTCCAATCTCTCTCCTCTCTTTGCTGGCATATTAAACCCACAAATGATCTGAAGTGTTCCAATCCTCGACTCTGATGACTCTGTTTGATCTGGAAGAGGAATCTTTATCCTTTGATACTTTCTAATTTCGTCTGCCCTCCACTATTCTCTTGTTCTGAGCTTGCTGTTATGCGATTGCTCTGTTAGTTCAGAAGGGCTGTTGGCACCTGCAGCTCTCTGCATCCTACCTCCTGCTTCCTGCCTCCCAGTTGATCTGGATCCGTTTTAGGGAGAGAAGTTGTGTGGGGCAGGAATTGCGGTGGACAGAAGCCCTTTTTCCCATTCCTCGTGTGTGTGTGTGTGCGTGTGTGTGTCTGAGAGAGAGAGAGAGAGAGAGGGATTCAGGGATGACAAGAGTAGCCATGAGGGAAAGAGAGCCAGTAAAGGAGGTGCTGATTACTGGCAGTATTAAATGACACCCCACACACTGCTGGTGCCAGGGGTGTCCTCCCAAGTGGAAGGAGTAAGAGAGGAATGGAAACTGAGAGAACACCAGAGGCAAGCCCGGACTTACAGGCGCTGAGAGAGCTGGCTACACTAGGCCAGTGGACACAGGAGCGTTAACCCTTTCACTTGTCTTGAGGCTGAGATCCAACCTCCACCCGCCACTGCCCCAGGGCCGGGTCTCCAGCCTGTCTGGGAGGAGACGTTATCAGGGAAAGAAGCTGGAGGAGTGGCCGCAGGAACGTGGCGGGTGGGAGGCCGGACTCCTGTGTTCTATCTGTTCCATTCCGGCCTCGTCAGATGGTTCGTCTCACAGCCTGCCTGGTCCCTTCTGCGCTGTGGAGAGGAGACCCTGCCTGCGACAGGCTCAGAGGGGAACACAGCTCAGGGAGCTGAATGAAGCTGGAAGAGCTGGCAGGTTGGCGGGTTGGCCTCTACTGGGGGGCACCGGGGTACATGTCTTTCTCCCCACCCCGCCTTCCCTCACATTCCGCCCCCCCACACACACTTTTTTGGCCGTGCCACACAGCTTGTGGGATCTTAGTTCCCTGACCAGGAATTGAACCTGCGCCCTCGGCAGTGAAAGCGCGGAGTCCTAACCACAGGACCGCCAGGGAGTTCCCCCTAGCCTGAGTCCTATCCCTCGGTGCCTCCGTTTCTGCCCCAGTGCAGATGGTCCCCTTCAAGTCCCCAGCTGGACCCCACGGCTAGTGAAGTGTCTGTCTGTCCAAGAGCAGAGCTCTGAGGATCAAAAGCCTCTGTCCAGTACAGCATGAGGGTGACTTCTGGGGCTGGTGTAGTGGGCCCTTAGTCCCTTCTCCCCTTCCTCATGGGCAGAAAGGTCAGGGAGACTCCCTTGATCCCTGAACTCTGCCCAGCCCACACCTCTCAGGGCAGGGCGGGGGCCAGCTGGGTTAATGAGGTGCTAGCAGGCACTGGCAGTGAGGGAGCTGATGGGAGGTGTGTCTTCCTCCCTCCAGAGCTGGGGGCGGGAGAAGCTGAGGGCTCGAGCTGGGAGGTACCAGGTCATGTGAAGCAGATAAAACCAGGAGGCCAGGCCACGGGGCACAGCTGACAGTGCCTCAGACCAGAACTGATGCCCTCCGTCCCTGCCCCACTTACTGGCAGTGTTCTCTGTGCAAGGCGCTAGGAGTATATAGAATATGCATTCCTAGTATGAAGACTAGTATAAGAATAGTATAATTCCTAGTATAGAGATAGCCCCTGACTTCCAGGAACTTACAAACTAATGGGGAGACAGATAGACTAATGGGGGACAGAACATTGATCTATAAGTTACATATAAGGAATGAGCCAAGAGCTGGGGGAGTACTTTGGGGGGACTAATAGCTACATAAGGGAGCCAGGGAAGGCTTCACAGAGGAGGTGAACTTTGTACCGGGACTCTAAGGTTGAGTAGGAGTTTGTTGACCAGAGTAGGAGGGAAGGGCATTTCTGGAGGAGGGAACGGCATGAGCAAAGACACAGAGAAGTGTTTAGAAAGAAAGAGGGAAAGGGCAGGCTTCCCAAAGCCTCCTGAGAGCCTCCCCGTCCTGGGTGCCGATTTCTGGGTGGTGGACAAACCTCTTGCTGGCATGCAAGGACCTCCAAGGCATGGCCCCAGTCATACTTCCTGCTTTCACTTTCTGCTCCCCTGCTCCGTCCCTGGATGTGTCCCCATCCTCTGACTCTGCCTGGGCTTCCCTGGCTCCACGCCTTTGCTCAAGCATTCCCCCCAGCTGGCATGACTAACGTTCCTGACCCCTTGTCCCCCCATCTCCACTTCTGCCTCCTTCAAGGTCCTGCTTCCTTCAGGACATTTTCCTGAGGATCCTCCAACCAGAGTGATGGCTTTCCTCCCCACTTTCAATGCCTTGGCCATTGTGTTTCTTTGAAAGGCACCACTCATATTCTGCCTAATTCTGCTGCTGTTGGCTTATGTGCTCATGCCCTTCACGGGACTCCTTGAGGGCAGGGAGCCCCTAGCACAGGAGCCTGTGCAGGCCTGGCATTGGTGTCTGTGGAGTTGAACGGCCTTGATTTGCTAAAGGACCCAGATAGAACGGACTTGCAGGTAGATGTGCCTACGCTGTCATCTCTCTGCCCCTGCCCAAAAGGACGGTCTTTGTTTTTTAAATACCTGGAATTCTTCCCTAACTTCAGTTGTGCATTGCTGGTTCATTACTGCCCCTTCAGCATTTCTTCAGTGGCGCACCTTCTAAAGGCTTCTGGCCCCTTAAGACAACCATGCCACATAAGTTGTACCCTGCGCGCCAGTTCTGATGGATCAGTAGTGGGTGTCCTAGAATATTATGACCAGAAGGATTCTCTGGATGGTGACGGCTCTGGAGAGAGAACGCCCGGGCTTAGCAGTGCCTGCCTTGGTGGGGACAAAGGGCTCCCTCTGCCTCAGGGAGTTCATCGGATGCTTTTCTCACATTAAGCCAAAACTGGGGCACTGGGAGAGTGTGGCCTTTGCCTCTGGTGGAAGGTGATGGGGAAAGGGCATAGGAGCGGAGCTGGGGGCCCCAAAGGCCCTTCTTGGGATCTCCTGAGGCAGACCTTGGAGTCAGGTGTGTGAATGTTTGGGTCTGTGCTCTGGCCAGGCCCCCTCCTGCTCCTGACACAATGGGTCCCCGGAGGGGCTGTGGCATCGTAGCAAGACCGGGAGGGCCTCCATGGCTCAGGATGCCCGGCATTTCCGCGGGAAGGCCAAGGCGACGGCGCCGAGTCCACACCTGTGGGAACGCTCCCTGCTCCTTTCTCCTCCCAGGGAGCTCAGGCCTTCAAGAATGAGGAGAAGGCAGCAAAAGTGAAAAACCTCTGGATGCGTTTTAGTTCGTGGCCTTGACTTGCCTCCTTGTCCTTGGGAGCCGTGTTCTCCCCTAGTGGCAATTCCTGGAACTGCAGGTAGATTTGACTTGGTCTGTGGGCCAGGAGTGGCCTTTCCCAGCTGGATGGCAGCCATGTGGTCTCACAACCTGACACTCCTCCCTGTGCAGAAAGGCTGACTAATGTCCTTGGCAGACGGTCCTCACTGCTGCCTGACAACCGCCAGCGAGGCTGCTGCCCAGTCCGTGCCTTTGTTCAAGTGGCTCTGATCAGTGACAGCCCCTTCCTCCAAACAGTCATTTGGTTTCCTCCCTCAGGTCTGTGCTGACACCGGGTGTCCACCTGCTCAGCCCCTGAATGACTCAAAAGCACACGGAGGGCTTCCCTGGTGGCGCAGTGGTTGAGAGTCCGCCTGCCGATGCAGGGGACGCGGGTTTGTGCCCCGGTCCGGGAGGATCCCACATGCCGCGGAGCGGCTGGGCCCGTGAGCCATGGCCGCTGGGCCTGCGCGTCCGGAGCCTGTGCTCCGCGACGGGAGAGGCCAGAGCGGTGAGAGGCCCGCGTACCGCAAAAAAAAAAAAAACAAAAAAACAAAAAGCACACGGAATGAAGAGTCTTAAGGCTTTGGGTCAGTCCTTGCACGTTTCCAAAGCTAGAACAGCTCGCCCTGCCCCCTGCCCCCAACATGGTCAGCTTCTATGAGCTCTCTGGCCCCTGTCACTGAGTCCAGGCTCACAGCCAGCCCTTGCCGTGACATGTGTATCTCATTATGACACTTCTGGCCCAGCCCAGGAAGATGGGCAGATATTTTACTCCTAGAGCAGACGCTGGCACAACAGTCCCAAATTGTTTTTTCTAATTTAATTTGACAACCCTGAATTTCAGGAAGTTCTTTCTCATCACTGACCCACATACCGCCTGCTCAAGCTTATAGTAATTTCCTCATGCTCTGGGGAATACCCTTCTCTGAATCACAGACCCCTCTGTGGATAACTGGACCACAATTCGGGTCATTTTAGCAGCATTCAGAAGCCTTGGATCCTCTCCCCATCCTTCAGAGACCCAGGTTCTCAGTTTGGGGGTCACGTGGGCAGCCCCTAGGTTTCAGGAGCTGTCCTACGTGCCCGGCGCTGTGCTCAGTGTAGAACAGTCACCCTTCTCCTCAGCACAACCCAGTGGAGCAGGGCTGCTGGTATTATCCCCGCTTGCCAGATGCAAGAATGAGTCTCAGGGGTAAAGTAACTTGGCTAAGGACACAAAACCAGCATGTGGAACAGCTGGGATCCAATCCCTACATCCAACAGGGCTTCAGAGCGGGCATTTGGTCCAACCATGAGCCTCCACCAGAAGACCTCTGTGAGCATTTGGGCGCATGCATCCTCTGACCTCGCCCCTATTTTATGCGCGTCTCCACTCTAATTTTGCATTGATCCTTTCCATCTGCCTAGGTGACCTTCAGTCATGGCCTCATGTGTTCCTTCCTGTCTTTGTTCAAAGGCAGGGCCCTTCAGAAGGGCTTCTGGGGCAGGTGAACTTGACTTCCCCAAGTCTCCACCCTTGTATGTAAAATGAGGATAATACTACTACACTTTAGGACTATTATAATAATAACAGCTAACTTTTTAATAAAGCAATTACTAGGTGCAGGAATAACTTAGCACTTGACATGTGTAATTTCATTTAATCCTCACAAAAGCCCTACGAGTTAGATATTATCCTCATTATAACAGATGAGGGAACAGGCTCGGAGAGGTTACATGACACGCTCATGAGGACAAAGTTAGCAAGAGGAAAAGCCAGGATTTGAACTCACATTTGTCTGACCCCAAAGCCTGCACTTCTCACCGCTCTCCTGTAGAAGATAAGTGGGTTACTGTGGGTAAGCCTGCCGTGGGGGAAGAAAACCAGAAGAAACCAGCTGCCTTGTTTCCATCCTAAACGTCAGCTTAGCATTCAAAGAAACTGCCTTGAGCAGTGATGTTGGCCCTTGCTCAGGGCTGCGTCCTGCAGCACAAGGACCTGCAGCTCACCACCAGCAAGATTTCCTTAAAAAAGCATTTTCGGGCTTCCCTGGTGGCGCAGTGGTTGAGAGTCCGCCTGCCGATGCAGGGGACGTGGGTTCGTGCCCTGGTCTGGGAAGATCCCACATGCCGCGGAGCGGCTGGGCCCATGAGCCATGGCCGCTGAGCCTGCGTGTCCGGAGCCTGTGCTCCACAACGGGAGAGGCCACAACAGTGAGAGGGCCGCGTACCACAAAAAAAAAATAATAAAGAAAAAGAATCACATGACAGTTTCCTGAAATGTTCCTTGAGACTGTTCCCTTCTAGAGAACCAACTGGTGACTGCCCAGGGAGGTTGGGAGTAGGAGATGGAGTGGAAGTTAGGGGTTAGCAGATGCAAACGATTGTACATAGGATGGCTAAACAACAATGTCCTGCTGTAGAGCACAGGGAACTATATTCAATAGCCTGTGATAAACCATAATGGAAAAGAGTATGAACAAGAAAGTACATATATGTATAACTGAATCACTTTGCTGTGCAGTAGAAAATAACACAACATTGTAAACCAACTATACTTCAACAAAATACATTTTTGAAAATACCGTTGTCACCGCTGTCTTCAAACTGTGCTTGTTACCACTACCAAAAAAATTTTGGAAAACTGTATACATCCTTGCATATTTTTTAGACCTAAAATTTTTCTTTAGAGTTTTAAATGTAATTTTTAAAATTTTAATCAATATTAACTTTAAAAGTAAAACTATTCACTTTTAAATTTTATATAAAAAATAAAGTTTGTAAAAAACTTGCAAAATAATATAATGACTTCTTGTATGCCTTTTCCTAGATTCATTAATTATTAATGTATTAAACTTAAAAAGAAATGTTTTGGGGGGATTGTACTTCCCCAGGGAGGTGGCCAGAGCTGTTCTTGACTTCCTTCAATTTGTTCAGAGAGGCAGCAATAGTACAGTTGTTTAGCTCAAGTGTGGAGTCAGGCAGCCTTGATTTGAACGCTAGTTCTGACACTTAATTAGCTCTGTGGCCTGGGCAAGTTATTTAATCTCTCTGTATCCCCAAATCTATCTCATATGGTTGTATGAGGACCAAGTGAGTTAATATTATAAAGCACTTACAATGTTACCTGACATATTGTATGTTCAATTTACGTTTATGGTACAAATAAAATGCACCAATAAGCAAATAATTATTTATTGTTAGAATAATTAGGCTTCAGAGCATATTAACAAGAAGAAGAGAAGACACTATAATACTAGTAAGTTTCAGGCTTACAAAAGATGTACTTCATGATTGTTGTTAAATGCATTATTTACAGGAGAATCACATAACATTGTTAAAGTTAATCTAATAAGACCATGGTAGGAATAAACAAATGAGCAGAGAAATGATTGATGATTGACAGCAGGCAGGAGACGTATCCAAATTTTTTTAAAAAAAGAATGATTTTCCATTATCCAAGAATCTGGGGGCAAAAGTTAATGAAACATTTTTTCTACAGGTCATTAAATGTTTGCAAAAATATAAAACACTAAAGTGCCTCTGATATAGGTTCCTTTTATTTAAAGACATCGTGTTCAGCTGTTGAAAGTAAATGTGAAACTTTTCACTTCCTCCTCCTGGAAGTCATGCAAATATGCAAAGGAGAAAACAGACCCAGACAGGACGGCTGAGGGTGCCAGCTGAGCTCTGGCACGGCTGAGAATAGCCAGGGCACGGGTGCGCCTCACAGCGGATCGGCATCGAATGCCCTGACGCTCTTTAAGAATCATGAATATTTTTAAGACAGATAAGGCAAGGTGCTTGGCCATGTGTCTGTCACCTGCGTGATATAAAGTATGATCACCTTCAGAACTTCACCTGCTTTGTGCTCAAGGGATTCGCCCTCAGGAATCAGGCATCCTTAGACAATTGGGGGTGTATGGAAATGAGTACCATCATCGGGCTTCCTTGGTGGTCCAGTGGTTAAGACTCCACCCTTCTGCTCCTCGGGGCGCGGGTTCCATCCCTGGTCCAGGAAGTTCTGCATGCCTTGAGGTGCAGCCCCTCTGTGACATATCTGAATCCAGAACACCCCAACATGGGCCAAAGTATCTTTTTATTTTAGTTTTTTATTTTTTAGCACTGCTTTATGTACTCATTTTCTATTAAATTCTTTAAAAAGGTTTTTTTTTATTGAAGTATAGTTGATTTACAATGTTGTATTGGTTTCAGGTGTACAGCAAAGTGAATCAGTTATACATATACATAGATCCACTCTTTTTTAGATTCTTTTCCCATATGGGCCATTACAGAGTACTGTGTTCCCTGTGCTATACAGTAGGTCCTTACTGGTTATCTATTTTATATATAGTAGTGTATATATGTCAGTCCCAATCTCCCAATTTATCCTTCCCCTCCCTTCCCCCGGTAACCGTAAGTTTGTTTTCTACATCTGTGACTCTATTTCTGTTTTGTAAATAAGTTCATTTTTACCCTTTTTTTAGATTCCTCATATAAGAGATATCATATGATAGTGGTCTTTCTCTGTCTGACTTGCTTCACTCAGTATGACAATCTCTAGGTCCATCCACAAAATATCTTCTTTTTATTAATTTCATATTGTGCCCATAACAAAAATACATACATGACAGAGAAGACATGAAGATGTGTCACAGGCTTGCGGTGATTCGATTAAAGGAGGATTCATCAAAACTGACATTTTGGTGTCTTTTGTGTGGGGCCACAAAGCTTTTGCATTCCAAGCATTGATAATAATTAACAATAATTCCTAACAAAATCCAGGAGCGTGGAGAGGCTGAGGCACACCTGAAGCGTCTCACGTGGCATGGATTAAACACCTTCCCTCTCCGTTAGATAAAATTATTTTCAGCAATAATCATAAAAAGAAATGATGACATTTCATGTTTGTCCTGACTCAACAAAAAAAGTCTAACCTGTAATTTGCCTTCCTTTTCACTGTTTAAAATTTTTAAACGCACATAAAAAGTCCAAGTAGGGCTTCCCTGGTGGTGCAGTGGTTGAGAGTCCGCCTGCCGATGCAGGGGACACGGGTTCGTGCCCCGGTCCGGGAGGATCCCACATGCCGCGGAGTGGCTGGGCCCGTGAGCCATGGCCGCTGAGCCTGCGCGTCCGGAGCCTGTGCTCCGCAACGGGAGAGGCCACAACAGCGAGAGGCCCGCATACCACAAAAAAAAAATTAAAAAGTCTAAGTAGACAGAGGTAAATAACTCAATTCATTTCTTTTGTCTTTATAGTCAAGGTGCCGTCATGGTTTCCTTTGGTTCTACTGTTTGAACACAGATACGTGTTGCAGAGATGGAGGTGCTGACCTAGCGTGAAGGGAGCTCAGATGATTCCAAAGGAGGGAATCCTCATAAACTCACTCTGGAAAGGGGTCCATGGGGCTGAGGTGGTGGGTGTCCGGGGCCCACTGTATAACTGGCGTTTTCAGGATTAAATTCTATGTTGAATATAATGTTTTTTAAAGGTTAAATTACACAGATAGGCCAATTTGCAGTTTATATATCTATTATTGAAAGCCAGTGGAAACCACAACATTTGTGTAGATTCAGAACTTAGACCAACAAAATATTTTTTCAGGGAGGAATATGTTATCAATGAGGTTGTTTATTTTATTTTTTTTAACATTTTCCCCCAATATTTATTTATTTGTTTTTATTTGGTTGCGCTGGGTCTTAGTTGTGGCAGGCAGGCTCCTTAGTTGCGGCTTGCTGGCTCCTTAGTTGTGGCTCGCAGGCTCCTTAGTTGTGGCATGCAAACTCTTCGTTGCGGCATGCATGTGGGATGTAGTTCCCTGACCAGGGATTGAACCCGGGGCCCCCTGCACTGAGAGCATGGAGCCTTAACCACTGCGGCACCAGGGAAGTCCCTACTGAGGTTGTTTGGAATCGCCCCGAGGTGATAATAAGAGCAGCCCATTTGGGGGACGGTTAATGTTTTAAAATTCTCTATGGACGATGCAGCCTATTGCCTGCCCACAGTGGTGGTTGCAGGGTCGGGGGGAGTCCCACTACCCTCCTCTTGCACACGGTTGATAAGAGGCTCACCTTTCCTTTATAAGGTGGTAGAACAGCCAACAGCCAGGTAGGACAGAGACCCAGCGGATACCTTGAGCGCAGGCAGGAAGAAGGTGACAGAGAGTTTGAGTTGGTGGCAATCGATTCTCTTCCAATGGTGTGTTGAGTACTCCTTGGACCAGGCAGAGGGACTTGCCCTCAGGCTGGCAGAGGGGGAAGGAGCCTGGGCTCTGGAGGACTCCATGGAGAGCGCCCTGATTTCACCGATGTGAGAAATAAGATTCCACTTTTCATGGGGTTTCTGACACTTCCAGCAGTCAGGGAAGGTCCCGAGATTTCAGGGACCTGAGATCTAAAGGATAAATAGGTGTTTTCTGAGTAAAAAGAAGAGGGAAGAAAATATCATGGAGCTGGAAGCTCAGATAGGAAAGTCAAGAGCCAAGAGCCAGGACTTCCCTGGCGGCGCCGTGGTTAGGAATCCGCCTGCCAATGCAGGGGACACGGGTTCGAGCTCTGGTCCGGGAAGATCCCACATGCCGTGGAGGAACTAAGCCCGTGTGCCACAGCTACTGAAGCCCGCACGCCACAACTGCTGAAGCCCATGTGCCCTAGAGCCCGTGCTCCGCAACGAGAGAAGCCACTGCAATGAGAAGCCCACACACTGCAACGACGAAGAGAGCCCCCGCTCGCCGCAACTAGAGAAAGCCCGCGCACAGCAACGAATACCCAACGCAGCCAAAAATAAAATTAAATTTAAAAAAAAGAAAAAAAAAAGAGCCAAGAGCCAGCATGGTGAGTTTGAGGAAGGGAAATCAGCCCAGGTTCGAGAGGACCTTGGGGGTCGTGAGCAGGAACTCCAGAAGAATGGCTAATGATTCATCTGGGTTTGTTGGCCTGGCCCAGTGCCATGGTCTGGGAGCTCTGTGTTCTAGGAGGTTTTCAGAGGCCAATCCAGAAATCCAGGGCCCTGCCCTCCCAGGGTTGCCCTGGGCAACCTCTGTTAGTAAAGAATCCTGTTTACTACCTTGTGACTCATACTCACCTGTGGTTTCTATAGTTGCCACCAACAATGAAGCATAAATCCATTCCTGGAGGGTGGGGTCCGCAGGGTGAGGCCGTCCTCTTCCTTCTCTGGCTCAGAACCTGGCAGAGTTTCCCAGACTATAGCAGAGGGCACTGGGGGAGAGAGAGTTTGTCTACTGAATCTCAGGTGTGGGTTTCCTTGGGAGGGGAAGGAGCTGAGTGGGGTAGAGGGACAGATCTCTGCAGTCGGGCCTGGGGGTACACACAGTGCAGCCCCCAAGCTGATCAGAAGCTCCCTCTCTCTAGATAATTATGGGGAGAGCCCAAGAGATGGAGAGAGAGAGAGAGAGAGAGAGAGAGAGCGCGAGCCTCTGGTACAGAAAAGTTACAGCAAGACTCAGGGGACCCAGGCACTTTCTTCACCAGAGACAAATGGGGTTTGGTCCCCAGGGTGGTGGTGGGGTGATAGGCCAGATTCAGAAATGCAAAGCTGGGGTCGGTGGGTGGGGCATGGGGATGTACACAAAGGAACCAGAAGCAAGGAAGCCACAGGGACACACAGTCTTTTTAAAAGACCATCTCAGGGAGATGCAAGAGGGAGGAGATTTGGGTATATGTGTCCATATAGCCGATTCACTTTGTTATAAAGCAGAAACTAACACACCATTGTAAAGCAATTATACTCCAATAAAGATGTTAAAAAAATAAATAAATAAAAGACCATCTCATATGTATAACTGATTCACTTTGCTGTACATCTGAAACTAACACAACATTGTAAATCAACCAGATTCCAATTAAAAAAAAAAAACCCATCTCATCCCATACGTTTGCACAAAGTCTTACAGGTCACAAAGCACCTGTGCGTCTACTTTCTCATTTGCTTTTTACAGAAGCCATGTGAGGAAAAGCCAGAGCAGGGAATACCATCTATCCTACAACCGGGAGACTAAGGCTTATCGAAGTTGACTAACACAGTCAAGGTCAAAAGCAAGACGAGAATCTAGACCTCCTGGCTCACAGTCCAGTGCCCTTTCCACTAAACCAGTGTTTTTCAAACTTCGGCATCTACAGACTGTTTTAGTGAGTGTCTGTTACACACAAAGTACTAGAATTTTTGATACATTTAAAAAATTATCACAAATGTTAAAATAGCATAACGAAACATTTATTTTAAAAAGTAATAATTCAGGGACTTCCCTGGTGGCGAAGTGGTTAAGAATCCGCCTGCCAATGCAGGGGACACGGGTTCGAGCCCTGGTCTGGGAAGATCCCACATGCTGCGGAGCAACTAAGCCCATGTGCCACAACTACTGAGCTTGCACTCTAGAGCCCGTGAGCCACAGCTACTGAGCCTGCGTGTCACAACTACTGAGCCCGTGTGCCTAGAGCCCGTGCTCCGCAACAAGAGAAGCCACCACAATGAGAAGCCTGCGCACCGCAACGAAGAGTAGCCCCCCGCTCGCCACAACTAGAGAAAGCCTGTGCACAGCAACGAAGACCCAACGCAGCCAAAAATAAATAAATAAATAAACTTATTTAAAAAACGAAGTAATAAATCAACGAGAAAGATATACGTGTAACCTTCACTAGGGTATTTATATTGAGCTTGATATCAGAGAGTTTGAGTCATGGCTCAGGTTTGAGTCACAGCCAGACAGTTTCTTTCTTTTTTTTTTTCCTGTTTCCACTAAATTAGGACCAGTTAAGGAACGTCACTGAGTGCTTCATGAGACAGTCCTGGATAACAGATGAAACTTATACTCAACTGTGCAGAGCATTCTCAGGGAAGGTGGTTTGCTGAATGATCAGAATCCAAATGTGCAATTTGGAAGACTGACCATTCTCACCTGGGAGGTCGGTCAGTTGGATTCCTTATCCAGTCTTTGGCTTCGTTCAGCTTCGGAAAGTACTTCTTGTTCTGATGTAGAATTACAAGCTGTGTGTGTGTGTGTGTGTGTGTGTGTGTGTGTGTGTGTTAAAATATCCACAGCACAAAGTTTTTTTTATCAAAGTGGTTTTAAAATATGCCCAATTATATGTTTTTAATTTCTTTTTCAAAGAAATCCAATGTTGGGACATAGTAAAACTTTGATGATGCAACTGTGCCAGAGTTCTAGCTTTAAGAAATCCTGATATTTTATGTCCAGCGTCACAACTGTGAACTTTTGGTTCTGGGTGATAGATTCTGACACATCACTAAGATATACGACTTGAGCAAACCACGTGCGTTTGGAAGAATGCTCTTTATCGGCACTATCAGTCACGAAGCGTCATCCCGCGTTTCAAAATCTCACGTAATGAAAAGGAAAACGTAAAACTATCTTAATTTCCAGACGACATGGTCTTATATATTAAAAGAAACCCTAAAGAATTTACAAAAACAAAAAAACCCCACCACAATAACAACAAAAAACAAACAAAAAAAACACCCCAACCCTGATTAGAGCTAATAAATAAGTTCAGTAAAGTTGAAGGATATAAGATCAACATAAAAAATCAACTTCATTTCTATGTACTAGCAGTGAACAATCTGAAAGTGAAATTAAGAAGACAATTTCATTTATAATACCATCAAAAAGAATAAAATACTTAGGAATAAATTGAACCAGAGAAGTGCAAGACTTGTATACTATGAAACACTTCTGAAAGAAATTAAAGAAGGTTTAAATAAATCTAAAGACATCCGTGTTCACTGTCTGGAAAATTTAAGATCTGCCATCTGTTAAGATGGCAATATTTGCTGAACTGACCTACAGATTCACTGAAATCCCTATTAATACTGCTTTTTTTTTTTTCCAGAAATGGACAAGCGAATCCTAAATTTCATATAGAATTGCAAGGGACCAAGAATAACCAGTACAATCTTGAAAAGACAAGAGTAAAGTTGAAGGACTCATTTACCAATTTCAAAACTTACTACAAAGCTATAGTAATCAAGACAGTGTGGTATTAGTATAAGGATAGCCATAGATCAATGGGATAGAATTGAGAGTCCAGAAATAAACCCATATGTTTATGGTCGATCAATTTTTGAGAAGGGTGCCAAGACCATTAAATGGGGAAAGAATAGCTTTTTCAACAAAGGATGCTGGGACAACTCAATATCCACATGCAAAAGAATGAATTTGAACCCTTACTTCATACCATATACAAAACTTAACTCAAAATAGATCAAAGACCTAAATGTAAGAGCTAAAACTATAGAAATTTAGAAGTAAACATATGTGAAAGTCTGTGTGACCTTGGATTAGGCAGTAGATTTTTAGAAATGATAACAAAAGCACAAGCAGTCAAGGAGAAGAAACCAGATAAACTGGACTTCATCAAAAATAAAATTTTTGTGGGCTTCCCTGGTGGCGCAGTGGTTGAGAGTCCGCCTGCCGATGCAGGGGATGAGGGTTTGTGCCCCGGTCCGGGAAGATCCCACGTGCCGTGGAGCGGCTGGGCCCGTGAGCCATGGCCGCTGAGCCTGTGCATCGGAGCCTGTGCTCCGCAACGGGAGAGGCCACAACAGTGAGAGGCCCGTGTACCACACACACACACACACACAAAAAAAAACTTTTGTGAATCAGAGAATTCCCTGGCGGTCCAGTGGTTAGGACTCTACACTTTCACTGCTGAGGGTGCATGTTCAACCCCTGGTCAGGGAACTGCAAGCCATGTGGTATAGCCAATAAATAAATAAATAAAACTAAGCCAAGAATAAAAAATAAAATAAAATAAAACTTTTGTGGGTCAAAGAACACTAACAAGAAAGTGAAAATACAACCCACAGAATGGGAGAAAATATTTGCAAATCATATATCTGATAAGGGGGCTAGTGTCCAGAGTATATAAAGGATTCTTACAACTCAACAAGAAAAAGACAACCCAGTTAAAAAATGGGCAAATGGGGCTTCCCTGGTGGCGCAGTGGTTGAGAGTCCGCCTGCCGATGCAGGGGACACGGGTTCGTGCCCCGGTCCGGGAAGATCCCACATGCCGCGGAGCGGCTGGGCCCGTAAGCCATGGCCGCTGAGCCTGCGCGTCCGGAGCCTGTGCTCCGCAACGGGAGAAGCCACAACAGTGAGAGGCCCGTGTAACGCAAAAAAAAAAAAAAAAAAAAAAATGGGCAAATGCTTTGAATAGATATTTCTCCAAAGAAGATATACAAATGGCCAAAAATCACATGAAAAGATGTTTTTAACATCTTTAGTTACTAGGGGAATGTAAATCAGAACCACAAGGAGATGTTACTTCACATCCCCTGGGACAGTTATAACAACAACAACGACAAGTGTGGGCGGGCACGTAGAAAAAGTGGAATCTTCATACATCGCGGCTGGGAATGTAAAACGTTTCGGCTGCTGCGGAAAGCCGTTTCGCAGTTTCGCAAAAGGTAAAACATAAAATTACCACAGGACTCAGCAATTTCATTCCTGGGAGAACTGAAAACATACGTTCACACGCAAGCTCGTACATGAATGTTCATGGGAGCATTATTCAAAATAGCCAAAAAACAGAGACAACTCAATGTCCATCAACTGATGAATAGATAAACAAAGTGGGGTCTATCCATACAGTGGAATATTACTCAGCCGTGAAGAGGAATGAAGTACTATTACGTGCTATGACACGGATGAACCTCGAAAGCATGGTGCCAAGTGAAACAAGCCAGTCACAAAAGGCCACAGAGTGTATGATGCCATTTATATGAAATGTCTAGAACAGGTAAAGCCATAGAGACAGAAAGTAGATTAGCAGTTGCCAGGGGTTGGGGGAGGCTGGGAATCTGGATTAACGGCTAATAGGTATGGGGTTTCTTTGTGGGGTGATAAGAATGTTCTGGAAGTAGATAGTGGTGCTGGTTGCATGACATAGTGAATATACTAAAAGTCACTGAAGTGTACACTTTTAAATGGTGAATTATTTTTTTTAATAAATTTATTTATTTATTTTGGGCTGCATTGGGTCATCGATGCTGCACGCAGGCTTTCTCTAGTTGCGGTGAGCGGGGGCTACTCTTCGTTGAGGTGCACGGGCTTCTCATTGCAGTGGCTTCTCTTGTTGTGGAGCACGGGCTCTAGTCTTGCAGGCTTCAGTAGTTGCGGCACGCGGGCTCAGTAGTTGTGCCTCGCGGGCTCTAGAGCGCAGGCTCAGTAATTGTGGCACATGGGCTTAGTTGCTCCGCGGCACGTGGGATCTTCCTGGGCCAGGGCTCAAACCCGTGTCCCCTGCATTGGCAGGTGGATTCTTAACCACTGGGCCACCAGGGAAGCCCTAAAATGGTGAATTTTATGTTATGTGAATTATATCTCAATAAAATGCTAAAACAAAACAAGACTCATGTGAATTACTTTGCCCTCCAGCATCCGTGTACTTCCTAGGGGTTGCAGGTAGGAAGCGTTCTTGTACTTGCTGCCTATTTCTGTGACTACGTTGAAAAGAATGTGTCCTTAGTGACTGCTGTTTGACTCATGGTGAAAATGTTTTCTATTTCCTTCAACACTGAATTGGGTTCAGGACACGTATTGAGGGCTGTCAGTGGTTCTCTGTGAATTAAACAGTGTTGGAACTGGAATTCATATGATGGTAATAATAATAACTCACCTTCACTGAGTGCTTTCTATTCAGTGTATGCCAGACATTGCCCTAAATGCTTTATAGGTAGTTCTTCACTAATCTTTACCACAACTGTATGAAACAGGCATTGCTATTACTGTTATCAACATCATTCCCAATTTTCAGAGGGAAAAACTGAGGCTCAGAGTTAGACAACCTCCTTTATTAGAATTTAGACCTCCTGCCTTCTTGCTGCCAAAGCCAGTGCTTCATCTGTCCTGATCCCAGTGTGTCTTTTTCATTTACCAAATAATCTCTAATAAGACAAAGTATTTTCCTCTTGCAGTAGAGAATTTTAGAGATAAGCGGAACAGAAACTCATTGACTACTTTGCCATCATATGTGTTCCCCCTTCTGAAAGCTATTGCACCGTCTGGATATGAGGATTTTCACCAGCCACAGAGAGAACTGAACGCTGACATCCGTACCCGATGATGATTGATCTTGAACCTAGTTTGCCACTGTTCTCCGACATCCAGCAGTGGCGATAAAACTGCTTTCTAAGTATCTATGTCACTAACTTCACAACTGGTTTGTCTGTCTTCTCTGTTGTGTGTCTTGTACTCATGTTTGCTCTGAAGAGTGAGGGCAACTTGGAGTGATGTGCTACACTCCTGGGGCCTTTCTATCGCAAACTTAAATTTTTATTCTGGGAAATGCTATATTGAAGTTATTCTGGAAAAAATCAGTAGGTTCTAACTATGAGCGATACACAAGCTTTAATGACTTCGAACCTCGATTTGACATTTTAGAGCTGGTAATGCCCTGGGGACAGGGGTGAATGAATAGTCAATAAAATCCAGCTTCCAGATAATGTTTGTGGTAGTTCCTATTTGCAGTTTCTTTTTTCTTACTGTGCAAAATCATCACTCACATTTTCCTTCATCCCAGCACCTTTAGACATATTATATCCCCACTGAAACCCAGTTCACGGTTTATGAATGGCATTGTTCTGAGTTGTCAGGTCCCTATTACCACCTCAACTGCTACATTTACACATCAAGGAAGCACTTTTGAGCCATTCATGAGTTTTTCTAATTTGGGGGTATAACATAGCACAACAGTATGAACATATAAAGCACATTTTAAAAGGTAAACAAAAACATGCATACGACAGGAAAATGATTCACCAGAGTCCCCTGTCCCCATTAATTAAATCTTTAAGAATCTGAAATCTTTAGGATTGTAATAATTATTAATATAATGAGACACTGTGACAGCTGTAATCAATGCCACATTTCGAATTTGTGAAAAGTGGAGAACTAAGGTGCTTATTACTTTTTTCCCTGAAACTACCAGTCTACCTGAGGGCCCGGTGATACAACTTTTCTTGGAAACATTTCAAGCCTCCAAGAGTTGTTGTTTTTTTACAAAAATAAATTTATTTATTTATTTTTGGCTGCGTTGGGTCTTTGTTGCTGCGCGTGGGCTTTCTCTAGTTGCAGCGAGCGGGGGCTACTCTTCGTGGCGGTGCTCGGGCTTCTCACTGCGGTGGCTTCTTTTGTTGCGGAGCACAGGCTCTAGGCACGTGGGCTTCAGTAGTTGTGGCGCGCAGGCTCAGTAGTTGTGCCTCGTGGGCTCTAGAGCGCAGGCTCAGTAGTCGTGGCGCACAGGCTTGGTTGCTCCGCCACATGTGGGATCTTCCCGGACCAGGGCTCGAACCCGTGTCCCCTGCACTGGTAGGCGTTTCTTAACCACTGCGCCACCAGGGAAGTCCTCCAAGAGTTTTTGTTTTTGTTTTTGTTTGGTTTTTTTTTGGCTGCGCCACACCAGATGCGGGATCTTGGTTCCTGGATCAGGGATCGAGCACGCGCTCCCTGCAGTGGAAGCACGGAGTCTTAACCACTGGACTGCCAGGGAAGTCCCTCAGTGCTCCAAGAGACTTTAAATTCCTAAGAGATGGGATGCGGGAGAAGAAGTGTGGACAGAGGCCAGCCGAGGTGCTGAGGGTAGGCTCGGAGCAGGGACTCGGAATCCTGCATTTCTCCCCCGGCCTGGGAATCCTAGGCAACAATTCTATCGCACCGCCAGGCGGCGCTGTAGAACCAGGGATGGCAGCCCTGGACCTGCGGGGCTGCTTTAGTTATTCCCCAGGCATTCTTGACCGCTAACACTTCGCTTTGTTTTTCTCCCTTATATTCAGGTTCTTAACCTGGTGACTCTGGTCAGGCTTCTGATGGTCAGTGAACACCTAGAATTTATGTGTAAAATATGTGTTTAGCTTCATTTTCCTATCTAGAGGGAGGTTTTATAGTTTTGATCAGACTCAAGGTAACAGTATCCCCTTGAGAGAGTAGAATGCAATGACGTTAGGCACTAATACGCTGACATCTATCGGTGGCGAGCACTTGTTATATATAATTTAACACAATAATCCTCAAAATTACCTTGCAAGATATCCCCAGTTTACAGAAAACAAAACCCCAAAACCCCTGAAGTTCACACAGCTAATGACACACAGCTAATAAGTGTTGAGGCTGGGATTTAACTCCAAGAACGCCTGCTTCTCCCTGTGCTGTTGCTACACCGAGAAAAAAAGCCAGAGACTCACTCGTTCATCAGCAAAGATGCAGGAGGGACTGAGTGTGTGTCCAGCACCCTGTACTGGGTGCTGGGGTAGAGGGGGATCCGGACAGCTCTGCTTCCTGCCTTCTTGGGGCTGAGTGCCTGGAGGTGATGGCAGCAATGGTGGCCATGTCAGCAGGAAACAGGCAGTAAACAAATAAGTCTGTAATTGCAAACTGAGAAAAGTGCTTTGAAGAAGTAAAGGGGACAGCGACATAGAAAAATGGGGAAATCTACAGATAGTTTGGCCAGGGAAAACCTGAGCGTGTTAGCTCAGAGTAAAGGGTGGGGATTGCCATGGGAAAAGGTGGAGACAGAGCCTTCCGGGGGGGACGAGCCTGGTGTGGGTACGCAGAGGCAGCTGGTGCGGCTGAACAGGGGGACCCAGAGCAGAGGTGAGGGTGACAGAGGAGTAGAAGTCATCGGGGCTTTCTACACCAAGTAAGGAATTCAGATCCTATTCTCATAATAGGAAGCCATTCTAGGGTTTAAAGCAGGAGAGAAATGCCAGCTAATTTATGTTTTTCTTATTTTTAATTGTAAAAGAACCCCAACACAATGCCAAATTTACCATCTTAACCATTTTTTTAGGTTTACAGTTCAGTAGTGTTAAGTACATTCACATTGTTGTGCAATCAATTTCCAGAACCCTTTTCATTGTGTAAAACTAAAATTCTGTACCCATCAAACAACAACTTCCCATGTCCATCCCCCGGCCCCGCATTCCCTGGCAACCACCGTTCCACTTCTTTCTGTCTCTGTGGATTTGACCACAGTAGGGACCTCATGGAAGTGGAATCGTATACTATATGTGTGTGACTGACTTACTTCACTTAACATAAGGTCCTCAAGGTTCCTCTGTGTTGTAGCATGAATCAAAAGGCCCAGGATCAGAGGCCGTGGTGATGGATGGTTCCTCCCACGGGGCTGCTGCCTGGCAGAGCGAGAGCAGAGTCACGGGGACAGCAGGCATTGAGCCAGGAGCCGAGTCTTCAGGGAAGGAGGGGAAGTGGCCAAGAGGCCAGAGGACAACAGCAAGAAGGGGCACCAGGAGGAAGGGGAACGGGAGCTAAAGCTGATCGCCCAGATTCTTCAAGGAGGTTTATACAGGGGTGGCAGGGGTGGTGATGGGACGACACTTCTAGAAGCAGCCATGAGGAACCAGGAGGATGCAAACCTCACTTACTGCCCCTCAGGTATGTAGGGAATGTGAGAATAAAATCAAGGCTAGGTTTGGGGAACACTTTTCTGACCCGGACAGGGTATGAAGCATGAAGACGGGCAGCGAAAGGAGCCCTAGGAGGCGTCTTTCCTTCTGGGAGAGGTTTGGGAGAAGAACTGACCCCTCCACCACCCTTCATTTCCTGTCTCCCCATTTTTGGGGGGCGGAGTCTTAATCACTGGACCACCAGGGAAGTCCCTCTCTCCATCTCCTTGAGGCCTGTTGGGACTGCCTGGCCTCTTTGGCGGAGAGGTTTCATTTATCTATGGAGCTCCGTGAAATGTAGACACTCACTCTTCTAGGCACTGGAGAGACAGCGGTGAATAAAACAGAGGAAAAGAAATCCCGGCCCCACAGAGCTGGCTTCCCAGCAGGGTGGGTTCTCCTGCAAAAGCATCCAGCAGGGTAACTTACTCACCGGTGCTGGAATCTGGATGTGGGCTGAGTTCCACCGTGAGTCACATGGGTTGCCTGCAGGAAGAGAGAGGGGAGATGACATTGAGAAAATGGAAAGAGCCCCAGGGCTTGGGGACCGAGGCCTGGGTCCCAGCAACCTTGAACGAGTCACACAACTATGGAGCCTGCGCTCTAGAGCCCGTGAACCACAACTACTGAGCCCATGTGCCACAACTACTGAAGCCCAAGCGCCTAGAGCCTGCGCACCGCAACGAAGAGTAGCCCCCGCTCTCGGAAACTAGAGAAAGCCCGCGCGCAGCAACGAAGACCCAACGCAGCCAAAAATAAATATTTTTTAAAAAATTGTCATTACATCATGACTTAAGCCTTCATTTCTTTATCTGAGAATGGGTGCATAATGGCAACTGCCTCCCCCAGGGTGGCTGTGAGTATGAATTAAATGCATAAACTAAGCATAGAAGGCTTCCGGAGCTCCTCAGCTCAGAAGGTGGAGACGCGTAGGGGTGAGGAGGGCGGGGCCACGAGGCGGGGTGCGGGGAGGGGGCGGGGCGCAGAACGCTGGGAGGGGCAGCGGGGAGTCAGGGCGGCCGCCAGGGGGAGCCACAGGGCGGCGGGGGCGGTGGGGGTAGAGGGAGCGGGTCCCGGGGGAGGCGGGTGACTCACGGCGGCGGGAAGGAAGATGAGTCAGCCGTCCTCTGGCTTCCCGCGCCCCCCGCGCCCCGGCCGCCGCCCGCAGCTGACCCTCGGGAGGGCCCCAGAGGGCGCCACCCTGCCGCCGGCCGGGCCCGGGCTTCCCCAAAGCGGCGGCGCGCTGGGCCCTGCGCTCGGCGTTTTCTCCTTCGGGGCCGGGGCTTCGGGAGGAGACTTCGTGCGCGTCTGGGCCCGGGCGCGCCCAGGCTGATCCAAGGGCGGCGGGTGCCAGCTCGGGAGACGGCGGAGGCGCTGCCCGGGGGCCCGCGCTGGGCGGTGGCACTTCCTGCGGGCGGGGGGATGGGGAGGGGCGTGGTTGCCTGGAGAACTGCTCCCAAAAAGGCGGCCGGGCCCTCTGGGATGCTCCGGGTGCCGGGTGGGCTGCGGGCGGCGCGGAGAAACTCGCCCTCACGCCAAAGCCACACGCAGAAAGCCGGCTCTGTACCTTGGCGTGCCGTCTGTTTTCGCCTCTTCCCAGACTAAGTTAGAAGGAAGAGGAACCCTAGTCCTGGCTGCAGGTTGACAGGTGCCCGGTGTCTAGAGAGGGTCTGGCTCAGCACCTCCGGGGTCAAAGATGCCCGAGACCTTGCGGAGCCTGGGCCCTGGCTTCGCGTGGGAGATCCGGCCCAAGCAGGAAGGTGATTTGTCCAAAGGCCTCAGAGAGGAGGCCGAGCTCCTGGGTCTGGACCTCCTGCTCACCAGGCCACGGAAAGTGCTTAAAATAGTTCCTGGCGCATAGTCAGTCGTAATGTATAATAAATAATATATGTATATATGTGTCTCATAGCTCATCTTCATGGGGCGCTTACTGCATGCCCGGTATTGTTGCAAGTGTTCTTCATGGATGAATTGTTTGATTCTCACCACCGCACTAAGATATAGATACTATTCGTATCACCATATGGCAGCTGAGGAAACATGCTCAGAGAAGTTAGGTAACCTGCCCAACATCACACAGCTAGGAAGTATAGTGTGGGAGTTAAACCCAGACCCCCTGACCTCAGAGGCCGTATGCATGAGGCTGACTTCAAATATTGTTGAGGTCCAGGTGCTGACACAGAAATTAACCAGTCGATCTAAGAAAGAAATGGGAATTTTTATTCACGCCAAACTGAGGGTTATAACCTGGGAACAGCCTCTCCGAAAGCTCTGAGAACTGTTTGGCCTGTTAGAGGTCAAAGCACAGTTACGTAAGTTTTGAGCGAGGGCTGTATATTAAATGACGTATTATTGACAGTTTACACAATCCAGATCCCCTCGTACAAAGCGTGGTCATGGGTCATTGTGGCCTCTTACAAGATTAAGAAGGAAGGTTATCTCTTAAGGAGCTGTGACCCTTTATGAGATTAAGAAAGAATGTGATCTCCAAAGGAGATCGGGTTAATGCAGATGCAACACACACACACACACACACACACACACACACACACGAGGAGGGAGGAAGCCCAGATGGGCAAAGAAAAATTTTATGTTTATGTTTCTTGTCTTACCATAAAATTTGAATTTTATTTCATCACAGGAGTATGCTGCAGATGGCTTGCTTCTCAGGGTGTCTGAAGAGCATAGTGTTAAACCGAGAGCTAGCTCCGTGCTGGGGGAGGGGGTCCAGTGAGCCCTGCCCCTCCTGCTGGGGCCCCAGTTCCACAGTTTCCCATGTGCCACAGTGCAGAAGAGAAGCACTGGGCATCCCTCTTGTCCAGTCATTGGCTACATCCCTACTGTAACCGAAAGTGGGGTCTGGCTGCTCGCCGCTCAAAAGCCAATAAAGAGGCCAGGCTGGTGGAAAGGAGAGTTTGCTTTACTTTGGATGCCGGCAACCCCGGGGGGTGGGGGGGAGGGTGGACACCTGTCCAAAGACTGAACTCCCCCTCCCACCCCGCCCCATCAATCAGGAGGCAAGAGCTTTTGTAGACCGAGGGAGGGGGCTACCTGCAGAAACAGCACAATCAGCTCGGACACTCATCTTTTTTTTTTTTTTTTTTTTGCGGTACGCGGGCCTCTCACTGTTGTGGCCTCTCCCATGTGGAGCACAGGCTCCGGACGCGCAGGCTCAGCGGCCACGGCTCACGGGCCCAGCCGCTCCGCGGCATGTGGGATCCTCCCGGACCAGGGCACGAACCTGCGGACACTCGTCTTGAAATTAGTCATGAGGTGGTCTGATCAGTATCATCTTGATTGTTTTAAGTACAGTTAGTCTTCAGTTCCAGGGTTGGTTTGTTCCCATTTCCTTGAGGCCATTTCCTAGAATTGTGGCAGCTTGTGTCATGGCTACAGCCTGGTCATCATGTAGTTCATTTCTTCCACCTGGTGGAGGTTTCAGTGTCTATAAGACAGCTCACAGGATATGGCTCAGAATATTATCTATAGCCCTTGAGGAGGAACTAAAGGTCCTTGACTTTGCTTAATGACTAAATTATTATTATTTGGTCTCCTTCGACTGTTTTCCTTTGTTTCTGCATTTTCTCATTTCTCTGATTAAATTTATTCTTTGGCTAAAGTTTTTCCACAGACAAAAGGCAGGCAGAGGACATGGGGGCCAGGGAACATAGGGTCCTGCTCCGTTTCGCTATGGCTCCAGGACCTGGTCTCCAGCCCCCACCATTCCCCCTGCTCAGTCTGGTGGACCACACTCACTGCTTTGGGGAACGTTGCCTTTAGCAGAGCTTCCCAAATACCTGCCAACAGAGTGAGGCCTACTTGGGGTTCTTTAGAATCCCAAGCTGGGGAGCACGTTAAACACACAGATCCCAGCCCACTGCAGAGCTGTGATCCTCAGCCTTGATCATGCATTGATACTCAGTGGACTTGATGCCTAGGTCTCCCCCCACCCCCCGCCGCGGAGATTCTGACTGAGTCCATCTGGGGGTCCCCCCGGGTGTTGGGATGATCCTCGTGTGCAGCTGAGATTGAGCACCGCTGCTCCGATGGTTGAGTCCGTAAGGTTGAGGGGGCCCTAGGAATCTCTATTTTTAAGAACCTGCTTGTGTGATTTTCAGGTGCTGCCTTATTTGCAAACCTCTGATGTGGAACTCACTTTCTTCTAATTGGCTTTGAAGAGTGTCCCAGATTCTTCTAATGGGACCATCTGCGTCACGTGTGGGAGCTGCTTCACAGCTTGTCCCGGAAACTTTGCATCAATTCTCCCATACAAGAAAGGGAGCAGGGGTCCCTGCTCAGCCTCTCCTGGCCCCTGTCTCAGTTGACAGGATTTCTCTCCTTGCCAGGCATCAGCATTCTTGCCCACCCAGTCATGTTCATTTCTCAAAGGTTCTGGGCAGTGTGGTCAGCTCCTCTGAGCTGGTGGTCACCTGGAGCTCGGGACCCTTGAACTCTTGAACACCAACCAGCCGTGTTGGCAGCCCAAGGACCTTAGGGAACCCTCACTTCCATCCTCTTTCCCCAGGTGTTAGTAGACTGTTATCATGACCGGTGAGCTGGGTGGAGGGACTGCTTCCCCCGCTCCTCTGGGACATGCTGTTAAAGCTCTTTTTCAGTGTTGCCTCCTGCCCTGAAGTAGTTACGTCTGCTGTCTCCCAGCCTGATAGCCTTTCCTGTGTCTGTGGCTACTGTGTGTTCTTCTGGATACTTGGTGCACATGTTGGGTGATAGGCTTGGAGTCTGGGAACCTGAGTTCTGGACTGTGTGCCCCAGATCATATCACAGCCCCCGCCCCCCCAATCCTCTCCCCTTCACTCTGAGTTTTCTGGCGTCTCTCTGCTCCTCCCACCCCAATCTCTGTCCCTGCCCAAGTGCTGCACCCTCCGCCCGGAGCTGCCATCCATTGTTCTCCTTGGGAATGGATGTATCATGGGAAATCACTCTGTCTGGGCCCAAGGAGGAAGGAAAGAGGGACGGGAATGGAATGGGCGGGTGATGGAAAAAGTGACTGCCAGCCGTTCCCTGGACTCGGGCCTGGAAGGCAGCTCAGTGTGGTTGCCGTGGTGACAGTCAGACAAGCACACTGCTGTTTCCCTGTCCTACGAACTGAAGAGTACTTGTTGTGCCTTTTCCTGCCTGCTCTGACAGCCTTAGGCCCACATCTGGGATGGGGTACAGACCCCCAGGTTTAACTCTCGTGCCTCAGTTTCCCAGCCAGAGCAAAGGAAGATAAAGAGAATGTGCTGGGTATTCCATTAGTCCCTGCAGACCTTCCAACCTTCCCCACCTGCTCTGCACCTTAGCAGGCTGACCTTGGTGGACCCCTTCTCCTGGGCTCCCTTGTCTTCTGGCTTCGGGTCAGCACCCCAGGGGGCTTCATCATCCTGGCTGGTTTCTCTCAACCCCACCTGCCCCTCTGTGATTAGCCCCTCCACCAAACTCTCCCTGATCACCCCTTTCTCTCTGTTTGCTGCTGGGGGCCTGACTACTGGAGAAGTCATCTTAACAAGGAGGAAGGAAGGAGGGCAGTCACTTAAGGACTCCTTTCTCTGCCGTGAGGCTCTGGCAGGGTGGCTATGTAGGTGGGGTAGTCTCGTAGGTGTAATCTGAGATGTACCCAGAAGGCGGCCCTGCCCAGAAATAGCCAGGCTGAAATCCTAAAGTTCAAGGGTCACTCTCTGGGTTAAAAAGTTTCTCTGTAAAGATCCCACATTCCCTGGGAAGGTGAGTACATTCCCTTCATTCATTTCTTGACATGTCTTAGTTTTAGCAGGTAAGAAGCTTGACCGTAAGCTTCAAAATGCAAGGACTGTGGCTGTCTTCCTTGCGTAGACATGGGTGGCTTAAAATAATATCTGCTGAATAAATTCATTGCCCTTTCAATACATGTTTCTTGAGCACCTACTGTGTTCCAGGTGTTCTAGGTTCTTGGGATACATTAATGAACAAAACCAGTAAAGATCCCCCTCAAACAGAGAGACAGACAGTACATTTTATATACATACATATACATATATGTATGTGTGCATGTGGCCAAAGCCTGCCACCCTCTCTGAAGAACCCCACTGAACCCCACAACCCCACCCAGACTTCCTCTGTCCCACTGCTCTAAGCAGACCAGTCTCTTTGTGTTTCCTTGGTATAGCTGATCTCAGAGACAGTTGACAAGGAAAACAGAGGCTCCTAACAAATGAGACAATTGTGGATCCTAGGAGTTTTTAAAGTGGATATTTTATAATAAACCCCACATTGGTGAAATTTAATGCAGTGTAACTGACTGTATTTAAAACACTCAGGTACTGGGACTTCCCTGGTGGTCCAGTGGTTAAGAATTTGCACTTCCACTGTAGCGGGTGCAGGTTCGACCCCTGGTCGGGGAACTAAGATCCTGCATGCCAAGTGGCCACACAAACAAAAAACCAAACCCAAACAAAACAAACCCAAAAAAAGCCAATCCAAGATGGAGATATAGGAGACTCCTGAACTCACCTTCTCCCACAAATAGAGCAAATCTATAGTGACATGTGGAGAAATTCCACCAAAAAATCCAGAAATCAGCTGAGTGGCTTCTACACATTGGATGAATGAGAAAATATTCAAATCAAAATGCATAGGAAGGGCTGAGACACACTGGCCATAAACCCCAACCTACACAACGCCATGCCGTCAGGAGGGAACTCAAATCCCAGTGTCCCCCTGAGGAGCCAAGGCTTTGGATGTAATATCTTGCACCCCAACTTTTAAGACTTCCACCTTTGGGGGATGGACCCCCCAAAACACCTAGCTCTGAAAGTCAACGGGACTTGCATCCATGGGGCCCACAAGGCTATAGCAAACAAAGCAATAGTTCTTAATGAGCTACACCCCCCCCCACCCCCAAGGCTTAGTGCAGAGGGAGAAGACAGAAATGCCCATCTCCCAGTCTTTCCCTGAAGACTCCTATTTGCATATCTTAAAAACTGTTGCCTCAGCATCTGACTTCCAATCAGTCTGCATCCAGATCTGCAGACTGAGATCTTCCACTTTGGGACGCTGACAGTTCTTAGCACACCCTCAACTACTGGGAGCCATGGAGAACAAAGAAATCAGCTTGGACAATCACAAAGTCTTGAAAGACAACCAAGAACTCAGGCTGAGCTGAATGATAAAGTTCATCTGTTACTTGAGACCAGCCTGTCAAGATTGGGAGAGATGGCTGTTCTGTCTGTTGCACAGAAAACAACATGGAAAGTCAAGGAAAATGAAGAAACAGAAGAATAGGTTTCAAGCAAGAGAACAAGATAAAGAAGTGGACATAAGCAATTTACTTGATAAAGTGCTCAAAATAATGGTCATAAAGATGCTCACTGAGGTCAGGAGAACAACGCATGGCCAAAGTGAGAATTTCAACAAAGAGATAGGAAAATATAAGAAAGTACCAAGCAGAAATCACAGAGCTGAAGAATTCAATTATTGAATTGAGAAATTCAATAGAGAGAATCAACAGCAGACTAGATCAAGTGGAAGAAAGGATCAGAGAACTTGAAGACATGACAGTGGATTCCATCCAATTAGAGGAGCAAAAAGAAAAAAGGATAAAAAAAAGTAAAGATAGCTTAAGGGACTTATAGGACACCATCAAGTGGACTAATATTTGCATTATAGGAGTTCCATGAGGAGAAGAGAGAGAGGAAGGGGCAGAAAGTTTATTCAAAGAAATAATAGCTGAAAACTTCCCTCACCTGGGGAAAGAAACAGATATTCAGATCTAGTGAGCCTAGAAAGTTCCATCAAGATGAATCCAAAGAGATCCACACTGAGACAGAGTATAACTGTCAAAATTAAAGACAAGGAGAGAATTTTAAAATCAGCAAGAGGATCGCTTCTCATGCTTTTGGCTAAGATCAAGTGTAAAATCAGCAAGAAGAAAAAAAAATATTTGCTACATACAAGGGAATCCCCATAAGACTACCTGCAGATTTTTCAGCAGAAACTTTGTAGGCCAGAAGGGAATGGCATGATATGGACATATGCAAAATGCTGAAAGAAAAAAAAAAAAAACCTGCCAACCAAGACTACTACCCAGCAAACTTGTGTTTCAGGACTGAAGGAGAGAAAGAGTTTTCCAGACAGGCAAAAACTGAGGCTGTTCATCACCATTAGACTGTCCTTAAAAGAAATGTTAAAGGGTGTTCTTCAACCTGAAATGAAAGGACACTAATTAGTAACAGAAAAACATATGAAAGTATAAATGTCACTGGTGTAGGTAAATATATAGTTAAATTCAAAATACTCTAATGTAATGGTGGTGGGTAAATCACTTATAAATGTAGTATAAAGGTTAAAAGACAAAAGTATTATAAGTAACTATAACTACATTAATTTGTTAATGAGTACGCAAGGTAAAAAAATATAAATGGTGACATCAAAAACATAAAATGTATGTGTGGGGAAAGTAAGAATCTAGAGCTTTAGTATGTGTCCAAAGTTAAGTTGTTATCAGCTTAAAATAGGGTGTTATAAATATAAGCTGTTTTACGTAAGCTTCATGGTAATCACAAAGCAAAAACCTATAGTAAATACACAAAAGATAAAAAGAAAGGACTCCGCAGATACTACTATAGGATATTGTCAAATCACCAAAGAAAAGAATGAGAGAAGAAGAAAGGAACAAAGGAATTACAAAATAGCCAGGAAATAATTAACAAAATGACAATAATAAGTCCATACCTATCAATGATTACTTTAAATGTAAATGGACTAAATTCTCCAATCAAAAGATATAGAGTGGCTGAATGCCATAAAAAACAAGACCAACTATATGCTGCCTACAAGAGACTGACTTCAGCCTTAAGGACTAATATAGACTGAAAGTGAAGGTATGGAAAAAGATATTCCAGGCAAATGGAAACCAAAAGAAAGCAGGGATAGTTATACCTATATCAGACAATATAGACTTTAAGCCAAAGACTGTTACAAGAGACAAAGGGGTCAATTCAACAAGAAGATATAACTTTTGTAACTATTTATGTACCCAACATGGGAGCACCTAAATAAATAAAGCAAATATCAATAGACCTGAAGGGAGAAATAGGCAGCAATATAATAATAGCAGAGAACTTCACTACCTCACTTTCAACAGTGGACAAATCATCCAGCAGGAAAATCCATAAGGAAACATTATACTTGAGCTACACATTAGACCAGATGGACCTAACAGACATTTACAAAACATTCCACTTAACAGTATCAGAATGCACATTCTTCTCAAATGCACATGGAAGAGTCTCCAGGATAGATCATACGTTAGGCCACAAAACAAGTCAATAAATTTAAGAAGATTGAAATCATATCATAGCATTGTTTCCAACCACAACAGTATGAAACTAGAAATCTATTATAAGAAGAAAACTGGAAAATTCACCAATATGTAGATATCAAACATGCTGCAGAACAACCAATGGGTTGAAGAAGAAATTGAAAGAGAAAAAAAATCTTGAGAAAAATGAAAATGGAAATACAACATACCCAAACTCATGGGATGCAGCAAAAGCAGTTCTAAGTGGGAAGTGTATAGTGATAAATGCCTACATTAAGAAAAAAGAAAGATCGCCTATAAACAGCCTAACTTTATACCCCAAGGAACTAAGAACAAGCTAAGCCCAAAGTCAGTAGAAGAAAGGAGATTACAATGATCAGAGCAGAAATAAATGAAATAAAGACTAAATAGACAATTAAAAAGAGCAATGAGACTAAGAGATGTTTTTTGGGAAAGATAAACAAAATAGATAAAACTTTAGTTAGACTCATCAAGAAAAAAAGAGAGAGGACTCAAAATTACAAACGAAAGAGGAGACATTACAACTGAAACAAATGACCACACAAATACAAAGGATCATAAGAGACTGCTATGAACAATTATAGGCCAACAAATCGGACAACCTAAAAGAAATGGATACATTACTAAAGACATACAACCTATCAAGACTGACTGATGAAGAAACAGACAATCTGAACAAACTAATTAGTACTAGTAGGGAGATTAGATCAGTAATCAGATCCTCCCAAGATGGAAAAGTCCAGGACCAAGTGGCTTCACTGGTGAATTCTACAAAACACTTAAAGAAGCATTAATAAAAATACTTCTCATATTCTTCTAAAAAATAGAAGAGGAGAAACACTTTCAAACTCATTTTATAAGGCCAGCATTATGCTGATATTAAAACCACTATGCCACTATGGAAAATGGTATGAAGGTTCTTCAAAAAATTAAAAATAGAACTACCATATAATCCAGCAATCCCATTTCTAGGTATCTATCCAAAGGAAAGGAAAACAGGATATCAAAGAGATATCTGCACTCCCGTGTTCATTGCAGCATTATTCACAATAGCCAAGATATGGAAACAACCTAAGTGTCCACTGATGGATGAATGGATAAAGAAGATGTATATACAATGGAATGTTATTCAGCCACGAGAAAGATGGAAATCCTACTGTTTGTGAAAACAGGGATGGAACTTGAGAGCTTTATGCTAAGTGAAGTAAGCCAGACAGAGAAAGACAAATACTCCATGTTATTACTTATAGGTGGAATTTTAAAAAGAAAAAGAAAGTCAAACTCATAGAAACAGAATGTAGAAAAGAGGTTGCCAGGGCCTGGGTGGGGGGTGGGGAAATAGGGAGAGGTTGGTGAAAGGGTACAAACTTTCAGCTATAAGATGAAAAGGGTCTGAGGATCTAATGTAAAACAAGGTGACTTTAGGTGATAACAATGTATTGTATAATTGAAATTGTTAAGACAGTAGAACTTAAGTGTTCTTACCGAAAAACAAAAAACCAAAAAAACCGAAAGATAAATATGTGAGGTGATGGATGTGTTAATTAACTAGATAGGGGGAATCCTTTCATAATGTATATGTATATCAAATAACCATGATGTACTCCTTAAATATCTTGCAATTTTATATGTCGATTATACCTCATTAAGACTGAAATAAAATAAATCAGGTAGTTTGTGTGTGTGTGTGTGTGTGTGTGTGTGTGTGTGTCAGTGTTCTTAGTTGCAAAATATAAAACTCATTCATGTTTTGGTCAGAAAAGGAATTTATTTTAGGATATTTGATTCCCAGGGAACTTCCAGTAGGACCAGAGAACCCAGCTTGCAGGCTACACAGACCCTATCTCTAACTAGATCAGCGAAGGCTTGAGTCCATCTCTGGTCATGGGCAGTGCATCTCATATGGCCAACATTGGTCCCCCAGACACTGGAACCTCCTCTCCAGCAAGTCCCAGACCCCCACGCCTCTATCTCCTTCATCACCAGGAGATGCAGCCCCCCTGGTACCTGCTTCCTCACACTCTTTCTTCACTTCCCCAATTTTAAACCTCAGGTGGTTTCCTCTGGTGGGTGAAGCTTCGGTCACACGCCTGCTACCTGGCTACAAAGGAGGCTGGGAAAGCAAGTTTTCTGGCTTCTACCAGGCTCTGTCATCCGCATTCTTTAATTCTCACATCAACCTTGTGAATTAGGTATTGTCACTCTCACTTCACAGATGAAGACACTGAGGCTCAGTGAGGTTAAGGGACTTGCCTAAGATCGTATAGCTAGTAAGTAGCAGACGTAGAGATAAAATCTAGAACTTTCTGATTTAAAATCCCACGCTGTTTCTGTGGTTTACTTTTCTCTATTTTTGTGTGCATGGATTTGCCCAAAATCTCCAAATACTTTCACCACTGCTGGAGTCCTGGCAATAACAGCAAGTGGGGTGGCTGCCAGGGGCTGTGGCGGCAGAGGCGGCAGGAAGCTGGGTTGTGCCTCTGTGGGTCCTTTGTAGTCAGGTGTTTATAAACCTGGACCTTCTCCCTTGTAACAAATATCAGAGGTATTTCTTCTGGCTCTCAGACTTGGGAAGGGTACCTTCCCCTCTGTTCATAGGAATACTTCCAGGAGAGGCAGCTCCGCAGGGGTCAGGTGAGGCCAGGCCAGCCTTGGGGGTGAACTAAGGCTCTTGGATTGCAGGTGTCCTAGGGATTTGGGATATACCATAGGATCCCCGGCCCACAGCCCCTTCTGAGAGATACTGTCCTGGATCATGTGGCCCTGTCTCCTCTGGCCATGGATGGGTGGTCCAGCAGCAGCACCCACGTGAGAGCAGCCCCACCACAGGCTGGCCAGGGGTCCTTGGTGGGGCTTTGCCGTCAGGGCTGTGCTCACCTTGGCGTGCTGGGGATGGGCTGGGCCTTGTGGTAGAGCGGGGAGAAGCAGGAAGTTGCCCAGAAACAGCAGGAAAAGAGGCAGCCCGCCCGAGAGGTGGTCGGGCTCCAGAGTGCCCTGGGTCCTGGGCAATGTCCCCTTCCTGAGTTACGGGGCCCCCAGTATGGCTGTTACTGGGGGTCCCTGGAATCCTTTAGACCCTTCTTACTGTGACTTCCTTACAAGTACATTTTTAGACCTAATTGAGTGAGTGACTGTGGCGACCAGACAGGGTGAACGAGGACAGTCCCAGATCACAGAACCTGATGTGGTCTGCCCGCCACATCCTCGAGGGCCGCAGCTGGGGGGCTGTGGCTGCCCGCACTTGGGTCCCTGGCTCCTGCGGTTCGGATTCACAGGGATGCCTCAGGGCCAGAGGCTGAAGAAGGTAAGATGTGGACTCTAGAAGCCCAGGGAGAGGGAAAGGAAGGGCCAGAGGGACCAGGGGTGGAATGGTGGGCTTCCAGTCATGACATCACCACGGAGCTTGGCCGTGGGGTGTGTTTTCAGTAGAGTGTTACTCACCACAGTCAAAGCACTAGTTTGTCTTTTAAAGCGTCCATGTCTTCATTT
The DNA here is from genome assembly GCF_964374135.1 of Grampus griseus. Lineage (NCBI taxonomy): Eukaryota > Metazoa > Chordata > Mammalia > Artiodactyla > Delphinidae > Grampus > Grampus griseus. The sequence continues at coordinate 5,813,926 of NC_139005.1, read as the reverse complement.
AACCATTTCAAAATTCAGAAGGCACAGAAGGGAATCCGCTGAAAGTCTCCCTCCTTCCGGCCGCCAGCTCCCCTCCCCCAGGCGACCATTGCACAGTTGTTGGCATCCTTCCAGACATGTTCCATGACTTAGAAGCAAGCACACGCACATCCCCCTTATGACACAAATGTTAGCACACGATTCCCCTTGTCCTGCGCCTGCTTTTCTTCATTGTGAATAACTGACTAACTTTCCCCCTGGGTGAGGGTACATTCGAGGTCATCCCTGTAGCAGGGGCGTTTTCCCAAGCAACTTTCTGCCTGGCACGGTGGGTGGCAGCCCTTTCTGGCCAGGCCCTTAGGGAGGGTGTTTGCGCGAGTGTGTGTGTGTGTGTGTGTGTGTGTGTGAGAGAGAGAGAAAATGAGTGTGTATACGTGTGTGTATGAGAGTGTGTGTGTGTATGTGAGTGTGAATGTGAATGTGTGTGTCTGCGAATGTGTGTGTCTGCATGTGAATATGTGTGTGTATGTGAACGTGTGTGTATGTGAGTGTGTGTATATGTGAGTGTGTGTATGTATGTGAGTGTGTGAGTGTATGTGTGTGTATATGTGAGTGTGTGTGTGTGTGTGTGTGTGAGTGTGAGTGTGCGCGCGTGCCTCCAGGAGGACCTTGGGGGAGCCCTAGTGCGGCAGCCCCACGCTGTACTGTGGTTCTAGGTTTGTTGTCTTAACCCTCCTCGGACTTGGTTTCCTTCCCACAAGTGAGGGTGACAAAAATATCCCTTGGGGCTGTCGCGAGGGTGGCATGAGGATGTGCTGGGAAACCGTCTTGTGACTCGTCATGTCCCTGAGGGGAGGGGTTATTCTCGGCTGGACAGATAGGAAGAGGTTCTCCCTTTCCTCTCGAGGGCGGGTCTGCCCTTCTCGGCTGGCCTCCTGCCCACCTCCTCATTCCCCGGACGGTGACATCATCTCCTCCGGGGGAGTAAAGGGAAGGTGGTGCCCCAGCTTCCCACTCCCACCCACCTACCCACTGACTGGCATCTGCCCCACCTCCCCTCCCTCCCGCCCTCCCTTGGGCACCTGAAACCTTCCGCCTCTGCCCCCTACTCCCCAGGTCTTCCACCTTCCCCTCCTTCGGGGCTCCAGCCAGCCAGCATTCCAACATGCTCAGATTTTTCCTGTTTTAAAAAGTAAACCCTCCCCTGACTCCCACATCACCGTCAGCTGCTGTTTTTCTCCCCCACTTTGGAGTCAAACTCCTCGAAAGATGAGCTTAGGCTCAGAGCATCACCCCCTCCAGCGCCTTCACTCCTCGGCCCGTAATGTTTTCTAATCGAACGCTTATCGAGCTCTGTGTATCAGGTGCTGTTCTGGGTGCTTGCGTGTGGTGACCTACTGAATCTTCAGACAGCCACCCAAAGAGGCAGGTACTATTACTAAGCCATTTGACAGACGAGGAGACCGAAGGGGAGAGGCTAAGTGAGGTCACACTGAGCAGAGCCCACACCCAGGGAGGGAGTGGCTTCAAAACCAGGCCGTCTACCTCCCGTGCGTGCATGTGGCCCCAGGAAACGGGTCAGCAGCCAGCTCGTGGTCCACACAATGGCACCTGCCGGTGGGTTTTGCCTCTCCCGGCCCGCCTTGGCTTGGGACGCTTTGGTTTCTTCAATCTTGGTGTTCCTCTTTCTCTTCCCATTCTGCTCCCTTCCCTTGGGTGAGCGCACCCATTCCAGGGCTCACTGTGGGCTCACTGACCTCCTTCTTATGCCCCCACCCCAGCCCCCAGATCTGCCTCTGACCCAAGTCTCTTGCTGCCATTGCCACTCTACTTGCCGTCCTCCTTTGGAGGTGGCAGAGCTATTCTAAACAGCCCCCAACGGGATGCAGGCCATGCTCAGAAGTTTGTATTTTCTCATTCAGGTGCGGGAAGCCAAGGAGGGCTGCTAGTCAGAGGTGGGGAGGGGCCGGGGGCTGGTGGCGTTTGATCAGATTAGGGCTTTAGAAAGACTCCAGCCTGCACTGTTCACCGTGTCAGTGAACTCCTCTGTAGCACCCGGGGTCTCAGCTTACAGGTCACTTTCTCAGGAGGTTTTTCCTAAGCCCATCTCCGTGTGCTCTCCAAGTCCTCGTCTGGCACTGTCAGACTGCTTCCTCCTCTGGACTGTAATTGTCCATTTCCTGGTTTGTGGACCCCACGTTTGGTGAGTCTGGTTCCCTTTAGATCTGATGTCACCATGCCTTGCACGCAGAGGGCACTCCATAGACGTGTGCTGAGTGGCACTTTGTTGACGCAGATCTCTGTGGAGCTGTGGGAGGGAAAGGAGTTGCAAGGCGGTGGTTTAGGTCAAGAGAAATCAAAGGGGGGGAGGGATAAAGTAGGAGCTTGGGATGAACATACAGACACCACTGTACATAAAATAGATAAACAAGGACCTACTGTGTAGCACAGGGAGCTACAATCAGTATTTTGTAATAACCTGTAAGGGAAAAGAATCTGTTTATTTTATCTCTACTATATATAAAATAGATAAACAACAAGGACCTATGTATAGCACAGGGAACTGTACTCAATATTTTGTAATAACCTATAAGGGAAAAGAATTGTGTACAATGTTGTGTATACACATATATATACACACAATATATATATACACACAACATTGTATATAATACAGATCTGTGCCCAGCGTCTCTCAACTTCCCCTTCAGGGGCCGTGAGAAGAGCCTGGGTTCAAATGGGGAGGATCTGGGTTCGTATCCCGCTCCACCACCTGCTGCAGTGTGATCTAGAGAAAGTTCCTTAACCGGTTTGTTTCTCATTGACATAGGTCACCTGAAACCACAGGACAATGGGCCAGGGCTCTGCTCCTGCTCTGTCCCCAACTGTCCTTGTGCAAATGGGTCCCCTCTCTGTTCCCCAACGGCAAGATGAGAGCGTGGCCAGACCCTTTCCAAGGGCACTTCCGTGTTTAAGCCCCTTTACCTCCACGTACACTTAGATTTTTGCCTTGAAAGTTCAACCCAGCAGGGAACATCTCTCCCGGAGGAGGAAGGTGGTGATGTTTCACCGGGCCATCGTACACCCACAAGACAGCACGCCCCTGCCCACCCCAAGGAGCAATGACAGAAGCTGTTTATGCAGATGAGTGTGCCATCCACCCGACAGAGCAATGGAGCAATGACAGAAGCTGTTTATGCAGATGAGTGTGTCATCCACCCGACGGAGCTGCTTGGGAATCACACTGACTCTGGGTACCTAGGCTGGAAGATCTGATAAGACCCACAGCTGATAGAACCCCACAGTTTTTGTGCAAAGCTTATCTCTTTCAGCTTCACAACAGCCCTGGGGGCAGTGACCTTTACTGCAGGGTGGGCTGTCCGCCTGGAGCCCCAGGAAGAGCTGGTGTTTTGGTTCAAGATTGAAGGCTGCCTGCTGCAGGATGTCAGAGGAGGTTGGTCTTTCTTTCTACTCAGGCCTTCGACTCATTGGATGAGACCCAGCCACATTATGGAGGGCAGTCTGCTTTACTCAATTCCACAGATATAAGTGTAAATCCCATCCAAAAACAGCCCCACAGAAACAACCCAGAATAATGTTTGTCTGCATGTCTGAGCACTGTGGTCTAGCCACGGTGACACATCAAATTAACCATCGAGGGGGCTTTCCTGTTTAATCCCTACAACCCGGAAGGTAGGTATTGGGGTCTCCATTGAAGGTAAGGAAGCAGAGGCTCAGAGCAGTGATGAGGTTAACTCAGGGCTGCGGTGCATGCCGTCACCAAGGGGCATCTCCCGCGACTGCGCTGAGAAAGTTCTCTGGGTGTTACTCGAAAACCGGCACCCAAGGTGCCCAAAGCAGCGACCCATGGGGTCATGATTAGACCCTGATGGAAAGGGATAGCCCTGTCAATTTTTATTCAAGGCTCTGTTCCTTCTAAGACCGACAAGGGTCTGGGCTTGGGGATCATGTATCAACTAAGCAACCTGTTTATAATAATAATAATATCATCATCTTACTTTGATTTGGGGCTTTACAGTGTTATAGCTTCAGAGTGTGTTGGAGCTGAGCACCCGTAGTGAAGAGGGGAAGATACCTCTCTGCTCTTTGCCTTGTAGTTCATTAGAAGGAATCTGCGTATCAATAAGCTAAGTACATCCAGACCACTTACGGTGCTGGAAAGATTCCTAGTGGAAATAAGGATGAATCCTTTTTATTTATGTAACAAGTTTTCCCAGTCTTCATTGGACTGTGGGTACTAAAGAAGTGACAATTATGTTAGTAACTAAAGAAAAAAAAAAAAACAGAAGGGAGGCTCTGGGCAGCTGGGTTAGCACATCTGTCGACATCTAGATAATACCGGCCGATTTCTTCAGCCTCCATTGTGGAAAGTCCAACGTCTTCCGCACCGTTTCTAAGGTGGCCTGGGGTGGAGGTCGGGGTGCCTTCTCTTGGTCAAGTGACCCTGACTTCCTGCTTCTTCCCGGACAGCGATATTGTTTGTCAACCTAGCAACCTTTTCCCTTTGTTTCAAAATCCACCTTCTCCCGCCCCACCGCGAGGCATCCGTGGTGTGGCAGGCTTTCCAGGTGCCCAGGGAGATGGAGGGAACGTACAGAGCAGCAGTGAAGGCTGCAGACTGGATATTAGCCCACATGTTCTTATGAAACCAGCTTCTTGCGGCATTTCCGACATTTCTGCAGCCCGGCTCTGGCTCCCTGTTATTGAGCATCCCTCCCTCCTTCCCCACCTTCACTCCTCTTCCTTCCTTTGCCCTCTCATCGCTATCCTCTTCCTCTCAGAAACAAAAATTAAATTCCTGCCATTTTCTTTTGTGGGGAAATTCCACCTTCTCTCGCCCAGAGCGCTCATCTTGGCTCCAGGGCTCGCCCCTGCCGTCCCAGGAGTGGGCAGAGACTTTCTGAGAATTCTTTCTGAGAGAGGCTGACCTCCTTCCCCCTGGGTCCGGCTCCTTCCCCCACAGGAGCTGGCGCTGCTCTTCCCAGCACCGGCCAGGTGAGAAGGCCGCCTGTCTAGCCTGGGCAGGTGAATGTCCATTGTGAGGACAGCTCCCCATCTACCTCAGCTGGAGGCCCCCGGCTGTGACCCCACACGACTTTGGGACTCGTCCTCCTCTGTGACTTGTCCACAGTGAGTGGGCACCTGGCTTGAGGGCAGGAGGGTCTGGTCTGGAAAGTACACTGGACATTCTGGGGTCCGGCCAACTCTGCTCAGGTGGGCACCCAGCACAGCGTCCACAGTATCCCCCTCCACTGGGAATACTTCAGGCTCTTGTATTCAGGGCCCCTCCTCTGCCTCTTAGGCACCTACGTACCCTGTTTCCTGTTATGGGCACTGAAGGCTGGGCCTCAAGCGCCAGGGAGTTCCGATTCCCAGGCTCCGGAGGCCTTTGCGTTCCTGAGAGGCGTGTGCCTGGCAGAGGAGGCCGGTCCTGTGGACTTTGGAGGCAAACAGATGTGGCTTAAATCCTGACCCCCTCACTTACTGTGTGGTTTTGGGCAAATTACTTAAACTCTCTGAGCTGTAGTTTCTTCATTCGTAAAAACGGGCGTTAGAGCATCTCTGTCGTGAGTGCTGCTGAGAGAATCCAGACTGGTGAGATACGGCAGTATCTTGGCCCAAGACCTACCTGTTCAGTCCCAGGTCCAGGGAGCAGAGAGCCTGGCCTCTGCCCTCTAGAGCCTCAGAGAAAAGCCCCACGAGAGGCCATTGGGAGATCTGATCTGTGGTTCCAGCTCATTAATGAAGGCGGCGGGGGCTGCATCCCCTCGGAAGCAGTTCTATGTGGCCAGCCTGAGCCCTGGGGGTCCAGGAAGCTCATTCATGCAAGTCAAGATGCCCCACTTCCCTGAATAATCCCCCCAGATAACAGCCTTGGGCGTGGCCCCCAGATAACAGCCTTGGGCGTGGCAGGGATGCCCTCTTCTGTGTTCGGAGGCGTCCTCTCTGTGCGAGCCGGCAAACTGCACTCCAGGGTGGGCAGCCCTTGTTTAGGCGAATGTTTGTGGTCTCTTAGCCAGAGTTTGGACAGGAGAGGAGGTTAGAAAGAGAAAAATCAAGCTCAGGGTATTCTTGCAATAATTTTTAGTGACACCTTCTGTGAGTGAGGCAGTGCTGCCTCTAGACTGGGGTGGGGTCCCCATATCCCCACTCCCCACCCTCTATCCCCTGCATGGACTTGAGCCCAGGAGCTCTGGGCCCCGCGGCCAGGCCTCAGTTCCGGGGGTCAGCTTGTGCCGCCGGCCGGTGTGGGATCATGGGAGACTGAGCTGCCGGAATGGTGCTGACATGCTGATTCTGTGTGACTCCAATTGTCTATCTAGATAGGAGCCCAGAGAAAGAATATCTGGGTGGGGGCTCAGCCGTCCTGGAGGTGGCCCTAGTGGCAGGGCCATCCAGACAATGTCCTGCCCTCCAGGAGCCTATGTTCTCCTTGGGGGACACAAACTGGGGGGACTGGGCTGTGAAAAGAAAGAAAGCAGGTTAAGGGGGCTAGATTACAATGAGGAGGCCAGCTGGGGAGGCCCCACTGATAGGGTGGCACTTGAAGAGCAGTGAGAAGTATGCCGGTGTGTATCTGGGGGAGAGTTTTTCAGGCAGAAGAACAGGAAGGCGGCAGCCTGCTTGGCCTGAACCAGAGAGAAAACGATGAGGACAGAGAGGTAGTGGGGACCAGATCCAGCAGAGAGCTTGCAGGCCCTTGTAAAGATTGGCTTTCACTCCAAGAAAGACGCAAAACCGTTGCGGGGTTTGAGCAGAGGAGTACATGATCTGACGTATAGTTTTAAAAGCACGACTCAGACCCCTTTGTGTTCACTGCTATACACTATTTCATCATGTGACAAAAACAATTTACTTGTCCACTCTCCCGCCGGGAGCTCCCTGGCTGCTCTTTGCAATAATAAACAGCCCTGTTAAGAACAAGGGTTTACACATCTCCTAGTGCGCCCATGTAAGCACTTCTGTTGGGTAGGTACCTAGGAGAGGAATTTCTGATGGATGATATCATCTTATGATGTCATAAAAAAAATGCCAAGTGGTTTTCCAAAGTGGTTGTAGCTATTTACACTTCTCCTGGCCACACCCAAGAGAGCTGGTTGCTGTATTTATTTCCCAGTTTAGAGCTCCTTCCTGGACTCCCCTCCTGAACTTCATATATTGAACTTCTGACCATGTATTCCTCTGTTTGGACTGCCGACTGATGTAGGTAAAATTCGATGCCTGATTCCCTCACCAGCAAATCTCTTCCTAAAGTCTGCGCTTATCAGTAAAAGGCAGCTCCGTACTTTCCGCTGCTCAGGTCAAACACCTTGGCGTCCTCCTAACTCCTATCAGCAAATGCTGTTAGACTGACCTTCCTAATTAGATCCTCCTCCCCTACTTCCCTGGTCTAAACCACCGTCATCTCTCACCTGGATTAATCCAATGGTATCTTAACCTGCATCCTCTTCCTTGGTTTCGCTAGAATCTATTCTCCAAACAGAGGGAGCTTTTGAAGACCTGAGTCAGATCAGGACCCTTCCTCTCCCCCAACCCTGCAATGGCAGCCCACCTCGTTTAGACTAAAACCCAAAGTCCTTGGAATAGCCTGTGAGGCCATCTGTCTCTTGTTTCCTGTCTGACCCCCTCCCCGTGACTCTCTTGATCTCGCCGGTCTCTGCACTGTCCCTGGGACCCGCCGGCACCCTGCTGCCTTAGGCTCTTGCACTGGCTGTTATACTGAAACAGCTTCAATGTTCTGCTTTATTTGTTTATTGTCTGTTTCCCTCAATAAAAAGCGCTGCACAGGCAGAGCCTTTGTTTTTTCACTGTTGTATCTCCGGCACCTAGAACAGCGCTTGGTACAGTGTGGGTCCTGGGTTGCTGTTGATTGAATGAATCATTGAGTGCATGATTTATTATGAGCTGTATAATCTAAACCAGACAAAGAGGAAGTGACATCAGGAGGGAGGAGAGGCAGGGGCAGCTGGCAAGGTCAAGGGATGGAAGGCTCTGGATAGGGTGGGAAAATGGTTGGGTTCAAAGTTCTAGAGGAAGGAGTTTGAGAGACAGGAGGAGATGAGATGGTGCATACCTGGACTGAGTGGTGAAGGGGCGTTTTGTTCTCCTGCCTCACTGGCTACTTCGTCTCAGCCCACCTTTGCTGGTTCCTCCTCAACATTTTGGTCTCTAAGGCTGGGGCAAAGCCATGAAAAAAATCGAGGCCAGTGTCTTTCAAAGTGAGAGACACAGCCCATCAGTGGATTATAAAATTAAGTTAGTGCATCTCTAAAATTGAAATAGAACAGAACAGGAAGTAGCAGAGATCAATGTGTGTAGGAAGGGTAAGTTTCGTATGATAAAGCCTTATTTTATTGAGGTCTGTACCCATGGTGCCTGTGTGTCCCGAGTCACACATATGATTGGGTCATAGACAAACAAATTTGAAAGCCATTGGCACTGAGAGCGGGTGAGGAGGTGGAAGAGCTCAGAGGCCAGGTGGTTGGAGGAATTTTACTGTGAGTCTTGAAATCACCAATGCTTCATAGGGGTAGCGCTGGAGAGCATACTGTACCAGGGTCAAAACTCTTCAAGAAATGCCCAGGAGTCTGAAGGTGGTCCTTCCTCCTTGCCCCAAGATTTCTGGGTCTAACTCTTTCCAGTGATCCCCCAACCCTGAGCAGCTGCTGGCTCCTTGCCCACCAGCGATTCCAACCTGCCTCAGTATCCTAGCAACCTGCCTCCGATGCTGGGTCACAGCCCCGGGGTGGGTTTCCTCACTCAGACCTCTCACTCTTTCCAGGTGTGTTCATCAGGACAGCAACACAATGTCAAGGTCAGTCACCAACTTTGGAGCCCCTCTATGTGCCTACAAGCAACGCTGCAGGGCACAAATTACTTCTCATTCTATAGGGGAGAGTCAGGAGTTCAGAGGTTGAGTGCCTTGCGCAAGGTCACTCAGCATCAGAGGCAGGATTTGAACTCAGGTCCATCTCACTCCTCAGTGTAGCCTTTGCAAAGCACCTCCCAACCTCCCCCACCAGCTGACTGATCTCCTCTTACAGACCATCCTCACAGCATAGGATTCAGATTTCATGCTTCAATGCAACTACAAAGCACCTATTTCGTAGATGTTGGGTTCTATAGCTCTGACACCAGTTCTCCAACAGCAGCTGGGTATCCTACAGGTCAACGTGGTTCTGACACCATCTGCCCAGAGACAGCATCGAATTCCACAGGTTGGGGGCTCAGTCCCACAAGACTGCTCACCCGCCCCCCCCCAACTTCAGATGTCAGTGCACATCCAAGTCGTTAACCGTGCCCTGACTGACTGGCTGCACATCAGAGGTTCCCACTACCCTGTCCTGGGTTCCATTAATTTGCTAGAACGGCTACGAGAACTCAGGGAACCAGTTTACTCACTAGACTATGAGTTTATTACAAAGGATATTAAAGCATAGGAATCAACAGCCGGATGAAGAGATATATGGGGTGAGGTGTCCAAGGCAGAAGCTTCTGTCCCCGGGGAGCCTGAGGCCCAGCACGGCACACGTGGATGTGTTCTGGTTCACCAGCTTGGAAGCTCTTCACACCCCATCCTTTTGGGTTTTTATGGAGGCTTCATTATGTAAACATGGTTGATTCAATCATTGGCCATTGGTAGCTTCAACCTCTAGCTCGTCTCCCCTTAGCGGAGGTCAAGGGTGAGACTGAAATGCCCAGCCCTCCAATCGCCTAGTTGGTTCCCCCAACAACCAGCCCCATCTTTAGGTGCATTCCAAAAGTCACCTCATGAACATAACCTCGGGTGTGGTGGACAGGAGCTGGCTAAAACAGTACCCCTTATTGTTCTCACTAAGGAAATTCCAAGGGTTTTAGGAGCTCTGTGCCAGAAACAGGATGAAGACCAAATACACTTCTTGTTATAAATCACAATATCACAGGCTCTCCCACAGAGCTGAAGTGTAAACATTACAATTCTTGACTGGCTACTGTCCCCACAGAATGCCAGCCCTGCACCCAGAGCTGCGAGGATGGGGATGCAGAGGAAGAGGGAAGACCCGGTCCTGGCGCTGCAGAAAGTTACCATCAGGGGACTGGAGGCCTTAGGGAGCTTCCACACTTAACAAGTGACACAACTGAGGCCTGTGTCACAAGGCAGGAAAGAGAAGCCTTGGAGCAAGGAGTAATGGTCGTTGTAATTGTTTACAGACTCCTGGTCCCTCCTTGTCATTTCTTGAGGTTTTAGTGCCCTGTAACATACCTTTCCCTCCAACTCTGTCCCTGTGACATCTTGGTGGCTCTTCAGAATCCAGGTCTCCTGCCCAGTATCTTATACCTTTCACAGGTTGAGATGATAAAAGGAAAAAATGGGACACATATGAATCTGATTATGGTGTTAGTGAAACCAAGCAGGACCCTGTGGGGCTCCTGGGCATGGAAGCCTTTCTGTGTCCCCTGTTTCTTGTTTGTAGGGAACAGACTCCAGCCTCCATGACCTTCCCTGAGCTCCAAAAGACAGAGTGGAACTGTTGCTAGTCAGGGAAGGGAGGGGATGCAGAGACAAGGGAGGAGCAGCCCAGAAACAATAGTGCAGCCTCGGGGCAGGTCCTGGTTCCGCTTCAAGGGATACACATGACAATATGTTTGAAGATGTTAGCATTCTTTTTTTTTTTTTTTTTTGGCCCTGCTGCTTGGCTTGTGGGATTTTAGTTCCCCAGCCAGGGACTGGGGATCGAACCCAGGTCCACAGCAGTGAAAGAGACAAGTCCTAACCACTGGAATAGCAGGGAATTCCAAGCATTCTTCATTGCAGAGAAGATCACAGTTTGATAACCTCAAGAAGCTCATCAGGAGACCCCCTGAGGCCAGATCAAAGGAACCAGAGAAGTTCACCAAGAGACCACCTGACACCAGATTAAAGGAATGCAGGGCTTCCCTGGTGGCGCAGTGGTTGAGAGTCCGCCTGCCGATGCAGGGGACATGGGTTCGTGCCCCGGTCTGGGAGGATCCCACGTGCCGCGGAGTGGCTGGGCCCGTGAGCCATGGCCGCTGAGCCTGCGCGTCCGAAGCCTGTGCTCTGCAACAGGAGAGGCCACAGCAGTGAGAGGCCCACGTACCGCAAAAAAAAAAAAAAAAAGGAATGCAGGCCCTGCACACACCCTGATCCTTACCAGTAACTTCACCCTTGAACCATTGTTATAAAACTCCTCACCAAATCCCCCTGGGTTGGGACACAGTTTTTGAGGCACGAGCCCATTGTGTCCCCCTTTGCCTGGCAAAGCAATAAAGCTATTCTTTTCTACCTCACCCAAAACTCTGCCTCTGAGATTTGATTCGGCACTGGTGCACAGAGACTGAGTTTTCAGCATCATTAGGGCCTGTCCAATACCATGTCCTACCCCAGGTGCAGGTGTCCAGAGGCCATGTGCCCCAGGTGAGGCTGGGATCCTCCCCAGCCCTGGGCCTGGGGAATGAGTCTTGTCTGACCCATTATGGTAATTCAGCTCCATGTGCTTTGATTTTAACTGCGTATATGATCAATTCTGGCCAATGAGATGTGAGGGAATCTCTTCTAAGAAAATTCTAGGAATAGTTTTCATTCTTGAAAAAGAGACACAATGAGGAAACATTATTTCTCCCTATTTTAGACAGAGACTTTGTAGGAGATGAAGCCCTGAGTTACTTCTGGCACCATGTGACCTCGGAGGGACAAACCCAAGTGCAAACGCTACGGAACAGCCCTACCTCTGAACTTCCTATCTGTGAGGTAAGTTCCTTAGTGCTCCTCACATCTGTAGCCCACAGCATCCTAACCAGCATCGAGTGGCCCTGCCTCTAAGGACTGTGGAAGGTCAAGCGGAGCGGGAGTCAGTGGCAGCTGGATCTGTGATGGTAGTGTGACCCGAAACACTGGGTTCACTTCTCGGTGGAAGTCATGCCAAGACACAACCAAGGCAAAGAGCGTGAGAAGGAAGGACTTATTATTTGCAGCAAGTAAGATTTTCCCCAAAGCAGTGTCTTCCCAACAGTAAAACTGGCAAAGTTTTAAGCTGAGGGTACGTGCGTATTCATGGAGGGGCTTGGGTGGCTGACAGAGGCCAAGCTTCACTTGATTGAAGTCACAAGGGTCAGAAAAGGTCAACGTCATCCTCACTTAGGTTCCAGTTGATCTGGTGGTGGAGCGCTTCAGGCTAATCTTTACCATTGAAACAGGAAGGGGAGTCTTTGCAACTGATGTATTAGCTTTGCTATTGTTACTTCTCTTGCCTGATAACAGCGCTTTAGCCCTGCATTCTTTTGTTACCTTCGATTGTTAATTACTGAGACCTGTCCAAGGACACTCATGGTGGCCAGGCTTAGCTCCCCAAATGACTTAGGCCCAAAATGGCTTCTCTTCTGTCATGAAAGCCATGCCTGGTTCTCTTTCTCGGGGGACCCCCTACTTTCTCTGCTTACATAACCAGTTAAGGAGAAGCATGGCATCGGATGGCCCTGCTGGTAAGGACTGTACAAGGTCAGGCAGAGCAGCAACCGGTGGCAGCTGGATCTGTGATGCTAGTTGCTGTAACAGACAAGCCGGAAAGTCTCAGTTTTTGTACAAACTATTTCTCACTGTGTCACTGTCACTGCACAGTCAGTCCTGACAAGGTGGCCTTTCCCGTGCTCCTTCAGACACCCAAGATCCTTCCTTCCTTCCTCTGGGTCCTTGGGGTTCTACTCACTTAGCTGGTGAGGAAAACACACCTGCTTCTTAAACACACGGCTGCCAGGAGACCAGTTGGGCAGCCATTCCAGCAGCAACTGCTCCCTCCGGGAAGGGAGCAGGACCTCTGACCTTCAGCGGGTGTCCTCTGCCACAGCTACTGTGGCGGCTGAAGAGGATCTGAGCCGGCCTAGAAGGAAGGAGGGACCTAGGGAGGAAGAGAGGGAGGGTCTCTCAGTGGGTAGCGCTGGGCCCAGTAAAGAGCTGATTGGGGTAGGGCCTGCATTTGGGGTGGAGAGGTATGTCCATTTGGGGAGAAAGAAAGAGACCAGATTATAGTGCCTTGAATGTGTCAGTCTGCTTTGTGTTGTGTTTGGAACTCTTATGCAGATGGACTCTACCTGTAACAGGGAAGAGACAAATCAGGCTACACGTTGGATCTGTTCCTTTTACTTGAACCTTTGCTCTCCGCTGCTTCTGTTCACTAAAAGGATACTGTCTCTACATAACGGCCTGCCTCGGGGAACCCTGCTCTTCTGCCTGAATGTTAAACCAAAGTGCCTTTGTTTAGGGAAACATCTGGACCTGTCTACCTGTGGATGGCTGCAAGAAAGAAGAAATTAACACATTCCCTCCAAGAGGGGGGCCATTCCAGGGGATACTTGCAAAACTTATGACCTTTTGGCTTTACTTCCTCATCTCCTCCCCCTCTCTGTGCTATAAAAGAAACTGGCATCCAAACCCCGATAAGATGGTTATTTTGAGACTTTAGTCTGCCGATTCACTGGCCTGTCATGTGGCGAGCAGAGTGAGCTTGGACTCAGTAACATGTGGGACCTCACTGCTAATCACTGGGTTCTGGGATGAATCCCACAGTATCCCATGGCATGGATAAAGGAATGAGCTTTATTTATTTATTGGGGGGTGGGGACAGGAAATATTGACAAGCCCAGGGTCAGCAAGACCCAGTTGGCATGTTTCAGGGAACAGCCCCTGGCCCTTTCTGTAGGGCGAATTCTAAAGCAGCCTTGGTAGTGAAGGACATGTTAGTGCACGTTCGTGTGCCCGACGCACCGTGAGGCCAAACGTACCGCAACGAAAGGGGACGGGGGGCTCATGCCCTAGGAAGCCCCGAGCTCTCCGAAGGGTTTCGGCAAAGCCTTTTTAAAAGCCAGGTGAGGGGGGGGCGGGGTCGCAGGGTCTGGGATCAGCTCGTGCACAGTTCTCTGATTGGCTGATGGTGAGGTGACAGGGCGGTGTCACAGGGGTTACCATGAGCAGTCCTTGGGCTCCAGGTGGCCTGGGGCTACGTTCTCAGGTCATCCAGTAGTTAACATCTTCCGTTTGGTGGGGGGTTTTCACATCTGCAAAACAACTCAGGAAATGTGCATTAAATACTGTTACGTAGGTCCTTCAGGGAGGAGCTAAAGCAAAGGGTATGGGGGAGGACCCCATAGGGTCCTGATCGGTTACAGACCCACAAGCTGCTTGGGGTCAGCCAGCCTGGGTTTTGGTGCTTGACGGGCACTGGGAACAGCCCAGCACCTGGAGACCTCGGCCTAGGACGTGGCTGTTCCCTGTAAGTTGTGGGAAGCTGAGCGTGGGGCAGCCCTTCCCGCTCAGAACAGGGAATCCCAGAGCCGCTTTCAGACAGCCCTGCTCCTGGCAGAGCTGGGCCTGAGGATTTTGTAATCTTCGAGGAGGTGAAAATCCAACATTCTCTTTACCTTACCTTTGGTGTAGCTTCGTGGGAGGAGTCAGAGCCCTGGGATTCAAAATAACAATTCGATCAGTGCGTGCCTACTGTGTGGTGGGCATCTTATATTTGCACCTAGTAGGTTAGCAGGGCCCGTGGGTTGCAGTGTCACAGCGACTCTGCCTTGTTCCTAACTTGTGCTCCGTGGGGCAGTTCTCCCTGGCCCAGCAGTGATGTGCAGTCCCAACACTTCCCTGATGACTTTTAGGATAAGGTCTACAGCGGCTTCGAGTTGCAAAACAGCCTTCATTCCAGAATGACAAGGTTCAGTCTCAGATAATAGCCACAGCTTCCAATTATAGTCAAAGTTATGACCATTTTCTTTGGGCCTCGAGGGACCTGCTCCTGGGGGAGGGGCATGGCTCACCCCTGCTCTCCTAAGTGTTTCTTCTGAGTTCCCAGTCAGTGAAGTTCAGAAATCCCATGCCAACGATCAGAAGTGCAGGATGTGGTGCTCCCTAAATCAGCTTCCTGGCAGCCGGCAGAGGTGCCGGCAACAGCGGGGACGTGGTCCCTCCTCAGAGTCTGTCCCAGCTCTCAGGGCCCCTCTTCTGAGCTTCTAGGGCCCGGGAACCCCACATCTGCTCTCTGTTCCCCTAGCCCTAGGGTTGGTAGCTGTTTCCCCTGGTTATTATTATTGTTTTATTGGGGTATAGTTGCTTTACAATGTTGGGTTAGTGAATCAGCTGTACTTATACATACATCCCCTTTTTTGGATTTCCTTCCCATTTAGGTCACCACAGAGCATTGAGTAGAGTTCCCTGTGCTATACAGTATGTTCCCATCAGTTACCTATTTTATTTTTTTTTAATTTAAAAAATTTTTTTTGCGGTACGCGGGCCTCTCACTGTTGCGGCCTCTCCCGTTGTGGAGCACAGGCTCCGGACACGCAGGCTCAGCGACCATGGCTCACGGGCCCAGCCGCTCCGTGGCACGTGGGATCTTCCCGGACTGGGGCGCGAACCCGCGTCCCCTGCATCGGCAGGCGGACTCTCAACCACTGCGCCACCGGGGAAGCCCGAGTTACCTATTTTATACACAGTACTAATAGTGAATATATGTCAATCCCAATTTCCCAGTTCATCCCACCCCTCCCCTTTCCCCCTTAGTTTCCATACATTTGTTGTCTACGTCTGTGTCTCTATTTCTACCTTGCAAACAGGTTCATCTGTACCATTTCTAGATTCCACATATATGCGTTAATACATGGTATTTGTTTTTCTCTTTCTGACTTACTTCACTCTTACAGTCTCTAGGTCCATTCATGTCTCTGCAAGTGACCCAATTTCGTTCCTTTTTATGGCTAATATTCCATTGTATATATGTACCACATCTTCTTTATCCATTCATCTGTCGATGGACATTTGGGTTGTTTCCATGTCCTGCCTATTGTAAATAGTACTGCAATGAACAAAACTACAATGAGATATCGCCTCACACTGGTCAGAATAGCCATCATCAAAAAATCTACAAACAGGGCTTCCCTGGTGGCGCAGTGGTTGAGAGACCACCTGCCGATGGAGGGGACACAGGTTCTTGTCCCGGTCCGGGAAGATACCACATGCTGCGGAGCGGCTAGGCCCGTGAGCCATGGCCACTGGGCCTGCGCGTCCGGAGCCTGTGCTCTGCAATGGGAGAGGCCACAACAGTGAGAGGCCCACGTACCGCAAAAAAAAAAAATCTACAAACAATAAATGCTGGAGAGGGTGTGGAGAAAAGGGAACCCTCGCACTGTTGGTGGGAATGTAAATTGATACAGCCACTATGGAGAACAGTATGGAGGTTCCTTAAAAAACTAAAAACAGAATTACCATATGACCCAGCAATTCCACTACTGGGCATATACCCTGAGAAAACCATAATTCATAAAGACACTATTTCTTCATTCCCTGTATTCTCTTTTTGATTTTTCAGTCCTCCAAAACTTGTTTACCAATTCCCTATATTAAATTCTCTCTGATGAATTACCTATTTTGGACTCTGTCTTCTTGACCAGACCGTGATTATACACTGGTTATTTAACAATTTCCAATCCACCACAATTGAAAGCAGATGTAAATTATACTGAATATAACAACCAGTTATTTATGAAGGAAATGATGAAATATTTGCTTATGTCAGCCAGGGTTTGATAAAATACTACTCTCTAGGGGAGAGAGATTTGTACTTAACTGAAGTGCTATGACCTTTCTTCTCTGCCTTTGCTTTACACCAAAAGTTGCCCAGAATGTCATTCATGGACCAGACTATGAACTGGACAAGAGCTGATGCCAAGTTTCAAAATGGCTTAAGCCACGCCCCCCACCCTGTTACTATAGCGACCCACAGGTCAGAGGTGTTATCTGTAGGGATAGTTAAGGAGTCAATTGAAGATAATTGAAGGCAGGTTACAAGCAGAGGGTTTTTTTTTTTTTTTTTAAAACAATTTTTTCCCTTACCTGCTGCTCTGTAAGACAAGCTCAAGAATTTCTGTTAGTCACCAGTTTCTGTTAACCCTGTGGGATATGGTTTCCTTTTCCAGAATGTCATGTAGTTGGAATCACACAGTTGGTAGCCTTTTCGGATTGGCTTCTTTCACTTGGTAATATGCATTTAAGGTTCCTCCAGGTCCTTCTGCAGCTTGATAGCTCATTTCTTTTTAATACTTTTTATTTCCAAAACTACCCCAGAGATATGTTTTATCAGCTCCAACTTACACATGAAGAAACCAAGGCCAAGGACCATGTTTGCTGAATGCCAGGGACAGGTCTTTTGAATGTACATCTGTTTCAGTGTCTCTGCCCTGTGGGGGACCAGAATTTGTCACCTCCAAATGTGTCTCTTTGGCATGTTAATTTTTTTAAGCGGGTTATTTTATAAGAAACAGGAGACCTGAAAGAAACTCTGCAAACCAAGGAGGAGTCACCCTTGTGTAAGAAACACAGACATTTATAAGGGAAATCTCCATTTCTAAGATGTCTTTCTTGTTGTACCAGGAAGAGAACGACCAGATCTCTAGAAACATCCTTGGAGAAGCAATGACTTTAAACTGAATCACCGGGGCTTCCCTGATGGCGGAATTGTTAAGAATCTGCCTGCCAATGCAGGGTACACGGGTTCGAACCCTGGTCCGGGAAGATCCCACATGCTGTGGAGCAACTAAGCCCGTGCACCACAACTACTGAGCCCGCGAGCCACAACTACTGAAGACCCCGTGCTCTAGAGCCTGTGCTCCACAACAAGAGAAGCCACCGCAATGAGAAGCCCGCGCACCGCAACGATGAGTAGCCCCTGCTCGCTGCAACTAGAGAAAGCCCGCGCGCAGCATTGAAGACCCAACGCAGCCAAAAAGAAAAATAAATAAATAAATAAACAAACAAACAAATAAATAAATAAATAAACCGCATCACAACCTTACCCTTGTTTGCTGGGCTGTTCCTGGTCACCTCCCCTAACTGGCTCTTTCCGCCCTCTGCAACCTCTTTTGTCTTCTGCTGAGGGTGGTATTTAAAGTGAGGCTTACTCAGGTTTCCATCTCCCATGTAGGCGGGTTAGAAACTTTTGTTTGATTTTCTCCTGTGAATCTGTCTCACGTCAATTTAATTCTTAAATCAGCCAGAGGAGCCTGGAGGGTAGAGGAAAATGTCTTCCCCCCGATAGCCCCTCCCCCATGGCTGTGGGTCTTCTCTAGCCGGCTTGGGCTTTGTGGTCCTGGGCGAGTCCACACCTTGTTTTTGTTAAAATTTTACTTATTTATTTATTTAGTTTTGGCTGCTTTGGGTCTTTGTTGCCGCGTGCCGGCTTTCTTTAGTTGAGGTGAGCGTGGGCTACTCATCGTTGTGGTGCGCGGGCTTCTCACTGCGGTGGCCTCTCTTGTTGCGGAGCACGGGCTCTAGGCATGCGGGCTTCAGCAGTTGTGGCACGCGGGCTCAGCAGTTGTAGCTCACAGGCTCTAGAGCGCAGGCTCAGTAGTTGTGGCACACGGGCTTAGTTGCTCCGCGGCATGTGGCATATTGCTGGACCAGGGCTCGAACAGTGTCCCCTGCATTGGCAGGCAGATTCTTTTTTTTTTTTTTTGCGGTACGCGGGCCTCTCACTGTTGTGGCCTCTCCCGTTGCGCAGCGCAGGCTCAGCGGCCATGGCTCACGGGCCTAGCCACTCTGTGGCACGTGGGATCTTCCCGGACCGGGGCACGAACCTGTGTCCCCTGCATCAGCAGGCGGACTCTCAACCACTGCGCCACCAGGGAAGCCCCCAGGCAGATTCTTAACCACGGCGCCGAAGAGAAGTCCCATGCCTCTTTGCCTCTTATTTCCCCATGTGTTGAGAATGTAGAATAATCCACGTGTCTCCCTGTCGATTGAAAGAAAAAATGCACAACCTAAAAGTTGAGAATTATGTTTTATGTGGTGGACTTTCTGAGGACTTAAGCTCAGAAGAGAGCCTCTCGGGTAGCTCTGAGGGACTGCTCTGAAGAGGTAAGGGGAGGGCCAGGATACACAGGAGTTTCTGCAAAAAATCCCAAGTAGTCGGAACATCAAAAATTACTGTTGGATTCCCTGGCGGTCCAGTGGTTAGAACTCTGTGCTTCCACTGCAGGGGGCACAGGTTCCATCCCTGATCAGGGAATTAAGATCCCTCATGCCATGCGGTGCAGCTAAAATAAATAAATAAATAAAAAAATAAAAAGCTTACTGTTAATTAAAGAAAACCCACCAGATATCTCAAGTTAATGACTTTAGTGCTTTTCTGTGTATGGGAAGATGCAAGAGTCTGGGTTCAGTGAAATCCATCCCTTTGATGTGCACCTTAACTATCTAGGGCCAGTATATATCTAGCGCCTGCTTTTCTCCATCCTGAATCCCCTCTGGTACACAGTCGGGGCCGCTGCAGTGGCTGGTGGCTTGGCGGCCACAACATTCTTTGTTTACTGATATAGCAGGCAACATTTTTCATCCACAGGGAAAAATGAGGACTATAGCCTGGGAGACAGACTCTCAGGGAGCTCTGAAGAACTGCTCCAAAGAGGGGGCAGGTCAGTACATGTATGATTTTAGTGAAGGGGGATCCACGCAGTGAAGCCCACATTTTGGCAGAAGGTTGCTGCTCGTCACAAGGGACAGATATCTCTGTTAGTGATTTTAGCGCTTTTCTAGATATGAGAAGATGCAAGAAATTGGGATCATAAGATCTTCTCCTGAAAATATCGAACTATCTGGAGGACTGTTCTGCCAGTTTTTCCCAGAACACAGAGACCCTCACTCCTGATCTCCACCCTGGACTCCTTTCAGGATGTGTTGAAGGTCAGCGGCTGCAATGGCTCACGACTTCATTCTTGTAGAACAAGATGGTGAGCGACAAGTTTTAGCTGGCATCCCTGACTCCTAGGGCAGTACTGAGGGTCAGGTGGACAGCCCAAACTCTGCTGAGATCTATGGGTTCTTGCAGGGGGTGTTAGAACAGCCCGCACTGGGTCCCTCACTGCCTGACTTGGCCAAAAGGTCAGCTCTGCCTCCGTGGGACATTGCAAAGTAGAGGGGATTCTATCCTGGAATCAGATCTGGTCCTGTCTGCATCGCCACAGGGGAAGCAGATGGTTTGGGGAAATCCAATTTAAAAGGAAAGAAATCGAATTAGCTCTCCAGGGGTCTGCCAGCCAATGCCTGAGTGAAAACTATTACATTAGCTGCTCAGGCCTCTCCAAGCCAGCATTAAAACTGTAGGTGGGGTGGGCTGAGCCGGAGAGCAGAGAACTTAGCTTGGTGGAATAAAGTCCTAAGACTCCAATGATCCCTGGCTTGGGACCCAGGAACCTGCAGCTGACTCTGCCATTGACTTTCCACGGTTCTTAGACCCTCCCTGTAACTTCCCTTTCCCCAAGACCCACACGCATAATCCCAGCCCTCCCGGAGTGTGGTCACACTTATGTAAGGAGAACATACTTCAACAGGCCTGTTTACTCCGAGTATTCCATTGAAGATCCCCTTGGGGTGTGAGTGCTGTGGGGCGGAATCATCTAGGGAGGCTGTCCCAGGTGGTCCTTGAGCCAGTCAGCTCTAACGGGGAAATGTGTCCAAGGAAGTTCTTTTTGCCTAATTTCCTGTGCTTGGGAGACCATGGGGCATCCTGAACGTGGACACTGCTCCCTTCACCATAACCCCTGGGACCAGGGATCAGTGTCCTGACAAGAGGTGCCAGTAGGGATGCTTCTCATTGGATGGTGCCAATTACCGTTTAGATCCGTGTTTTGGGGCTGCGTCGGGTCTTAGTTGCGGCACGTGGGGTCTTCACTGAGGCGAGCGGGATCTTTCGTTGCGGTGTGGGCAATGATCTTTGTTGTGGCGCGTGAGCCTCTCTCTAGTTGTGGCTCCAGGGCGCGTGGGCTCTGTAGTTATGGCGCACGGGCTTAGTTGCCCCACGGCAGGCGGGATCTTAGTTCCCCGACCAGGGATCGAACCTGCGTCCCCTGCATTGGAAGGCGGATTCTTTTTTTTTTTTGCGATACGCGGGCCTCTCACTGTCGTGGCCTCTCCCGTTGCGGAGCACAGGCTCCGGACGCGCAGGCTCAGCGGCCATGGCTCACGAGCCCAGCCGCTCCGCGGCACGTGGGATCTTCCCGGACCGGGGCACGAACCCATGTCCCCTGCATCGGCAGGCAGACTCTCAACCACTGCGCCACCAGGGAAGCCCGAAGGCGGATTCTTTACCACTGGACCACCAGGGAATTCCCTAGATCCTTTCTGCTAAGGGAGCTTCATTGTGAGATCAGAGAGAAGCAGAGATGCCATATGCAGAGCCGGGATGAGCCCCTGTCCTGGGCTTCTGTCAGGTCTGTTGTACGATGCAGACGAGAAGCGCAGAAATGCAGAAGTCATGGTGTGGCTGCCGAGATGCTGAATATCCTCCCCCAGAATCCCATTAGTTAAGGGTTGGGGTGCTCTTTTCTTTGCACCTTTGTTACCCCAAAAATGGGGTCGCTTCCTGGTGGACGTCAAGCCAAAAGACTCAGCCACGCCAAAGAGCGGGAAGAGGAAGGATTTATCACCTGCAACAAGTAGGGAGGACGCCGGGGGTCTTTCCCAAAGCAGGGTCCTTTCCGAAACAGCAAAATTGGGGAAGATTTAAGGTAAGGGTCCGTGCATATTCAGGAAGGGGCTTGAGTTGAGGGGAATTCAGCCTAGAATCGGGGCAACGGTTGACGGAGTCTCAGCTTTAGTTGATTGAAATCCTAGGGTCAGAAAAGGTCAACATCTGGGAGTCCCCTGGTGGCCTAGTAGTTAGGATTCTGGGCTTTCACGGCTGTGGCCCGGGTTCAATACCTGGCTGGGGAACTGAGATCTCTGCGGCCAAAAAAAAAAAAAAGTCAAGATCATCATTCCGATCTCCACCTGTGTTGGGGCCTTAGTTCAAAGGTATGTATCAGACTGTTATGCTCCTTGGGGAGGAACTAGGACCCTGTTTTATGGCTCAACTATTGTCTCTTGACTGCTTTTCCTGTGTTCCTGCATTCCTTTGTTCCCTTAAGATCATTGATTACTGAGACCTGTTCGAGGGCAAGCACTGTGTCCAGGCTTAGATCACAAACTGGCTTAGGCCAAGGACGGCTTCTCTGATGTCAAGAAAACTATGCCTGGTTCTCTTTCTCTGGGGACCCCCTACCCTATCTGCTCACATCTTGAACAGCCCAACCATGGCACTGTATATGGAAAAAACATGCAACAATTTCAGAGGTAAAGCATTATTTTGAAATATTTTGGGGTTGTCCATGGAAATATTCACCATTCCTATTACTTTAATCTTTACTAGAGGTCCTCCCCTCACCCTTGCTCCCACCCCTGCACCCCAAGTGAAAAAAAAATAGAGAGAGCCCTGGTTTCGTGAGTATTCGCTGGGAGACCTACGTCTTTATGAGATCTCTAAGATGCAAGGGATGTAGGAGTTCCTCAAGTCCCCATCTCCAGGCTCTCCTGTTCCCCCGCCGCTCCCCATAGCCCAGGGCCCACCGCTCTATCAGGCAGCCCTGGTTTCAAGGAGTTTTCTTGGCATTATGGCAAAATCTGTTCCCTGTGAGTTCTACCCATGAACTCTCGCTGTGGCCCCTGGGACAACATATACCCCTGGTCCACCTTATAGTTCTCTAGATACTTGCAAACAAAGTTTGTTGTGTTGTTGGTTCACCATCCTTGCCCAGGTTCGAATCCCCTGGTCCCTCACTCTTTCCTTGGAAGACAGGGTTCTAGGGCTGCCCCCTCCGGGTCTCTGGAGTTGGTCACCTTCCTTTTTGAGGAGGCCCCAGACTGGAGCAACATACTGCTCTGGGGCCTGACTGCTGCATCCGTGGCTTTATTTTCTCCCTCCACCTGGACATCTGCCTCTCTGGATGGAGCCCAGGACAGCCTTACCTCACAGATTTGGCTTCAGTTAGGTTTGTGATAAGCTACATTTTCATGTCTTTTTCCAAACGGTATTGTTTTCTATCTTGTATTTATGGAATTGAGGTCTTCCCATGAAAAGGTGTTCCAGTATGTTTTTGTTAAATCTCCTCCTGCGATATTAATCCTGGGAGGCACCACTGTGTAAATTGTGCAATAAGACCAAAAAAGTACAGACCTGGATTCCAATCTGTATCTAGTATATTAACTGGATGATCTCGGGACAAATATGTAACTTCTCTGAACCTCAAGTTCTCCAGCTGTAAGATGGAATCAAACACATCTGGGAATTCCCTGGCGGTCCAGTGGTTAGGACTCAGCACTTTCACTACCAGGGCCCAGGTTCAATCCCTGGTTGGGGAACTAAGATCCCATAAGCCGCGTGGCGTGGTCAAAAAAAACCAAACCAAAACAACACCAGCGAGACACTCACATCTCATTTGCCCCTTTTCCACTTTCACTGTAGATTGGAAGAACTAGATACTCGTGTTCTCAGCTTCCTTTATGGCTCTGAGTACCCGTGTGTCAGATTTTGGCTAATGGTTCACAGATGGAAGTTGGCTTCCAGGCTGTCGGGAGAAGCTTTTGCATCTTAGATAGAAAGGGTAGTTGTATGCAGCGTTTGCCCTTCTCCCCACTTCCTGCTGTGAATGTAGAGATGTTCGGAGTTGTGGCAGCTACCTTGTGACCATGGGGTACAAGCCAAGAGAATCACAGCGATGCCATTTTTGACAGTGCCTTGCTACTAAGTCAACACCTGGGGTTGCCTCTGGACTTACATGGGGGATAAATACTATTATCCAACCAGACAAACATGTTATTAACTTACTCAGCTCCTTGAAGCGTAAGGATCAGGAACTCTGCTAAACATATTATACTGATTGCTTGACCTCATTCACTGATTATTTATTCCTGTTAAGATATATCCTTTGGGTGTTATAATCCATTATTCTAGACCCTGAGATCTCTTTGAACTATAATTTGTTACCCAAGTTACTGGCTATTTCTCAGAGCTTTGTGAAACCTAGTGTTTAATAATATTCCAAGTTATCATTAAAAACGTTGACCGAGGTAGGGCAAAGCAGGGCCCTGTGGCTCCCCGGGGGAGCCCTCTGCCCTTGGATGGGGGCTGGACTCACCCAGCTGTGGATCCGCCTACGTGTGCTGTTAGGTCCACTCATACTTTTCCATCTTGTGCCCAAGAAGCTCATGAGATGCCCTAGCCTGTCAGTGAAATAAAAATTCACCGTACCCCTGCAGTGTCCTAATCCACTAGTTGAAACCTCCTTCCTGGGGGAGGGAAACAATAGGGGTCTGGAACGAGCGCTGGGACACAGAGGGGGTCTTGGCTCCAACCTTGCATCACTTGACTCGACTCTGGAGGATGAGGGATGTGGAGAGGTGGGCCCTCGTGAGGAGAGTGCCAGGAGCGTGGGGATTTTCAAGCACTTTCTGTCCTGAAGGGCACCAGGTGCAGTAATAACCTTTTACTATCCAGCTGTCTCTATTCACATTTGTTGCCCTTGGGCTGCATTTCACAGTTGAACCCAGAGGCCAACATACCCGCTATATCCTCTTTTGCTCAAGGGGATTCTTTCTGGACCCACAGCTATTGTTGCTACTGGCTGTCAATGGCCTGTTTGTAAAACTTCCTGAGAGCTCTGGGCCATCTTGGTTTTCCCTCTGCTGCGGAGCTTCCCCTGGTCCTGGTGGCCAGCAGAGCAGGCTTGTTCCGGCTGGACTGAGGGCAGCGAGGGCGGACCAGCTGGCTCCTTCCCGGGTGTCTGCCAGCTCTCACGATCCTTCCTCTCCCGGTCCTGGGCCCGGCCTGCAGGTCAGAGGGTGGCCGAGTCCTTATGATGTGCTGATCCCCCACCTGACAGCTGACTGGTCAGGGGTAGATATTCCACTGCAACTGGGTCAGACTTTCTCTCCTAAAAACTTCAAGTGGGGGGCTTCCCTGGTGGCGCAGTGGTTGAGAATCTGCCTGCCGATGCAGGGGACACGGGTTCGAGCCCTGGTCTGGGAGGATCCCACATGCCGCGGAGCGGCTGGGCCCGTGAGCCATGGCCGCTGAGCCTGCACGTCTGGAGCCTGTGCTCCGCAGCAAGAGGCCACGACAGTGAGAGGCCCGCGCACCGCGATGAAGAGTGGCCCCCGCTTGCCACAACTAGAGAAAGCCCTTGCACAGAAATGGAGACCCAACACAGCAAAAACAAACAAATAAATAATTAAAAAGCCAAGCATTTGAAGCCCTTTAAAAACAAACAAACAAAAAACTTCCAGTGGGGCTGGTGGAGGTTGTCTCTGTGTAAGCCTGGGAGCTGAACACCTGCTCTCTTTCCACCCCATGTAGACTGAGTAGCAGAGACAATTGGTGTCTTTGGAGAGCAAAACACAGCACCCAGAAGCGGAGAGCTGCAGGAGTGCCCAGTCCATGGTTCCAGGATCTTCCACAGCTTAACTGTGTTTCCATGTTTGGGTTCCATGAGATACTACCTGTGTTCTTAATAAACTGTTCGCTTTCGCTGAAGCTACCCAGGTGGTCTATTATTTATGACAAACGGAAAGACAGGGTATAACTGAGGTATTCCTCAGTTTACGTAGCAGCAATCTGTTTTGCTGACTCCACTCTCTCCAGCAAAGAAGCCAGGACTGGGAAGTGTGTATACGGGACCTGCTTTTCCTAGAGGGAGCTGGCAGTCACGAGCAGGGCGGATATTACCTTTTTTTTGGCATGCGGGATCTTGGTTCCCTGATCAGGTATTGAGCCCACGGCCCCTGCGGTGGAAGCACAGAGTCCAAACCACTGGAGCGCCAGGGAAGTCCCCAGGGTGAATACTACCATCATTCAGGGATTGTGATGCCGTGAATTAAGACAGTCTCACTCGCTGTGAGATAAAACAAATGATTGGCCCGTTATTCCCACAACTGAAATAGTAGTTAGCCTTCAAGTGCTCACATTAGTAAGGGACTGAGGCCACAGAACAGCAGAGAGACCCAAGGATGCAAACCAGCTTGGATTTGTTTTGTTAATTGTGGTAGAATAAACCTAGCTGACAACTTACCATTTTAACCACCTTTAGGTGTACAGCTCGCTGGCACTGCGTACATTTCACAGTGCTGTGCAGCCGTCATCACTATCTACCTCCACGCCTTTTTCTTTATCCCAAACGGAAACTGCAGTCATGATACAATAACTCCCCATTCTCCTCTCCCCAGCCCCTGCTTACCTCCAATCCACTTACTGTCTCTATGAAGCTGCCTATTCTAGGTACCTCATATAATTGGGATCGTCCAGTATTTGTTCTTTTTTGTCTGGCTTATTTTGCTTGGCATAATGTCTCCAAGGCTCATCCGTGTTGTAGATGTGTTGGAATCTCATTTCTTTTTGAGGTGAAATCATACAGTAAGTCCCCTACATACAAACGAGTTCCATTCCGAGACGACGTCTGTAAGTCCAATTTGTTCGTATGTCCAACCAAGTTAGCCGAGGTACCCAACTAACACAATCGGCTACACACCGCTGCTTTTACTCTTGCTTCCGGACATCCTGGGCTTGAAATAAAAATACTGTACTACTATACTCTACACAGTACTGTACAAAGTGCACAAAAGCACAACCACTTGTAGAGGATGCACGCACGTGACCATGTACGCCAGACACGAGAACTAACTTAGGTGACTGGACGTGCGAAGGCACGCTGGCGTCTTTGAAAGTTTGCAACTGGAAGGTTCGTATGTAGGGGACTTACTGTATTCTGTTGTATGGATCTACCACATTTTGTTTATCCCTTCACCTGCTGATGGACATTTTTGGGTTGTTTTCACCTTTTGCCTCTCGTGAATAACGCTGCTGTGAACATCGGTGTTCTGATTTTTTAATGTAATGGCGTTCAGGGCCATTTTGGTTCTCTCTCTCTTTTTTGAATGTGGAGAAAGAGCCCAGACTGAATCAAGGAGTGGAAGATAAAAACAGGTTTGCTACGCTTCTGTACTTCCCCTCTTGTGGTGCTCATCTCACTCCGTCGTAATTGCTGGCTTGATGCTCTGAACCGCTCACTAGATTTTAGGCTCTCTGAGTGAAGACCGTCTCCCGCACGGTGGCTTGGTGAGGGTGACTGACATCCCCCAGCATGCCTCTTCCTCCTCCTTTCTGGTTAGAGTGGAGCACAACCGGAGGTGGAAATGGAGCAGCAGGCATTCCGCAGCTCACACAGATGGCTGCCGCTTTGCTGGCTTACTCAGGTTCTCCACATCCCAGCCGGTGTGTGCTCGGGTCCACCGCGTCGGGTCCTCGCCTCTGCAGGACCCACGCCACCATCATCAAGAACAAGAACAGACGCGGATTTGTCTGTCCTCGTGGGCTCCACATTCTCGATCTCGCCCACGTTACATCAAACTGTCCTCCCTGACTCTCTGCCTGTGGGCGTCAAGTTCCAACGTCGGAAGCAAAGATCATAGTCTTATAGAGACTGCTTAACCAGCTCCAGCGATTGTGTAAGGTCAAATCCCTGTAAGAAAAGTTATTTAATATTCTGCTTCTGTTTAAACCCCGATGAGTATACCCTCATTTACTCATGCACTAGGCAATAGGTGCTAGGTGCTGAGGGTGTGGCAGGGAATAAAACAAAGTCTGGGCCACCGGGGACCTCATGTTTACTACTGTATCCTCAAGACACATCACATTGCTGCAAGAAAGAGTCCCGGGCTAGGCTCCAGTGTTGATGTGTGAACAACGGTGAGATCTTGGATCAAAATCCCTTCATCCCTCCATGCCCTCACTAGTGAAGTAGGGAGACCAACCTTCCCACCTACTTCTCATGTACGCACAGAGCAAAGAGCAGGTGAAAAACATTTGAAAAAATAAGCAGCTCTAAAAAAAATGTAGGGAAGCAAAACCCCAGAACCAGTTTGGGATGTTGTCATCATCTTTTATTATGTATCAAATTGTCTTTAACATAAGTTACAACCTGATTAAACTTGATAGACATTTTTTATCTATTTAAAGACACACACAAAAATCTCTTTATATACAATATCTTTTGCCTAGAGCCTAGCAAATATAGTACCTTTCAATGCAGGATTTCTGCTTAACATAATAAGCAAAAACAAATGACCAAAAAAATATAAACCAGAGCAAACCCAAATCCCTTAACTACAAATATCAATATTGAATAAAGCATTAAAAACACAAACGTAGAATAACTTTTTTGTTTAGAAATGCAGAACGAATACTAAAGTTAGTGGCAAAGAAAACCAAAAATAAAAACCACACACACAAAACAACACGGAACCCCGAGAAAATAACCAACAGTCTTCAGGGGTGACCTTTCCTGCTCGCGGCTGCAGCGCTGCCTCTAGACCATCTCTCGGTTCCTGCGGATGGCGCAGCACAGGATCATGCTGAAGATCATGCCGAATATCTGGAAGACAGGAAGGGGCGTGAGCAAGTATGTGGCTGCGCGGCGGGAAGGCGGAGGGCGTGAGCAAGTATGTGGCTGCGCTGCGGGAAGGCGGAGGGCGTGAGCAAGTATGTGGCTGCGCTGCGGGAAGGCGGAGGGCGTGAGCAAGTATGTGGCTGCGCTGCGGGAAGGCGGAGGGTGTGAGCAAGTATGTGGCTGTGCGGCGGGAAGGCGGAGGGTGTGAGCAAGTATGTGGCTGCGCGGCGGGAAGGCGGAGGGAGAGGGGAAGACGGGAGACACGCCGGCCGCTACAAATGACAAGGGGAAGGCGCCCACGAGGCCAAACGAGGTAAAGGGTGTGAAGCAGGAGAAATGTACGTAAGACAGTGGAGGGACTGCTGACCGGGGGATTCTGAGTCTGCAGCCGTCGGCCGCTGCAGGCCGCACAAGCCAGCTCCCTGGGAACTCTCAAGGTGAGCGTTCTTCAATTGAATGCTCCAACGCCAGCTATTCCCGTAGTGTCTACAGGCCAATACTTTCACTTCCCTCTTTGCGTACGTCTGTGTTTTCTATTCTAGTTTTAAAGGTATTGTCATGCCTTTTACTGAAAGCTACTTCAAACCTTTCCTAGATGCAGAGGAGGGGTGTCAATTACCCCTAAGACAGGAAGCGATTCTCTCTCTGGGGGGGGTCTTTGCAAGGGGCAGAGGAAGGCTGTGTCCCCTACAGAGTCCCATCACTCCCTTGTGGGGGAAGACGGGTGACCCCAGGGAAGCTGGCTGGCCCCTGGTGGCTTCTGGGGGCTCCTGACATGAGAGTAGACTGTTGGAAGCTTTCAGTCTCCTCCTGGTTTTCCACCTTGGGGTGTCCTTCTGACCACAGTGGGAGGGGAGACAGTTCACATCCATGTTGCTTTTACTGAACTACTTTCGTGGGGCAGAGAAAAGCAGGTGCACGGTGAGAACATGTTCTTAAGATGATCCCGGGATCACTAACAGGTCTGGGTGGTCTAGGTCCTTGCTGTCCCAAGTGTGGTCTGTGGACCAGACACGGCGGAATCACCTCATATTTATCCCTGCACCTTGATGGTTACGGGAATGGGTTCTGGAGACATAGTGAGTTCAAATCCCAGACGCTTCACTCCTGACCTCAGAGACTCTGATCAATGGACTCAACCTCTCTGTCTCTCCGCGCCCGAGTCTGTGAAATGGGGATATGAATAGTTCCCGAGTCTGTGAAATGGGGATATGAATAGTTCCCACTTCGTGGATACGGCGAGGCGTACATCAGTTGATAAATTAGTTGATTAGCTAAAGCAGTGCCTGGCCAGAGCAAGGGCTTAATCAATCTTAATTACTAAGGTTCCCTCCCCATGCCCCCCGGCACTCACCATCACCACGGCAATCCCGATGCCCACGGCGCCGATGATGTGGAATTTGTTTTGGAAGACCTCTTCGATGGCCTCAGGGCAGGACTTGGGGGGGCAAACCAAGACGCAGGTCATACACGGTCCTGCTCCAGGCTCCCCCCTACCCCCCACGGCACCCATCTCATACCCGGAGCGCTGGTGGTCCCAGAGCAAGGGCTGGGGACTGGCTGGTGGATGGAAAGGAGAACCAGGAGAGAGATGGGAGGTGGGTCCCCAAAATTTGGGCAAGAAATCAGGGAGGGAAGAGGGATGAGCCCTTGCTTTGGGGTCCATGTCTTATGTGGCCATAGGGTTACCTCCTATTATTCTGAAGTTTGGACATTGGCTCTAGCTCACAACCATGGGCTGCTCACAAGTCTATAAAGCAGGAGTCCAGGCCTGGGAGCATCGCCCATGCACGACGGCTGGAGGGCCCCATCGTTGCAGGGAGCTAGAACACTTTGTTATTTCCCTGGCCTTTGTTTTGCTGCCCTTGAGGAAACAGAGGCCCAGGGCAGGGGAGAAAGGAGATGGCCACCTTGGGTCCTTCCCAGGGGGAAGAGGTGTTTAGGAAGCACTGGGATGCTGTCCTCCCAGATCCAGGGAGCCGAATGCAAGTCCACTTTGGCAGGATTTGCCCAGAGCATCTGGGCCGGGCACAAGGGTCTTGCCCGTAAGCTTACCTTCGTTGTGAGGTTGTCGAGTATGTCCTTTTTGGGGCAGATGTCTGAGATAAATTGTTCTACTCCCCCAGCCAAACCACAGCAGTCCAACTGCAGAGGGAAGGACAGGGATGGGGGTGGGAGAGATAAATAAAGAAGACTGAAATAGAGATGCACACATGTTCTGAAGAAAGGCAAGGAGAAGGGCAGCGTCTTAGCGAAGCCGGTGTACCGCGTAGTGGATGGCTTTCAGCGTCTCCCGCTGGGGCTCGTCCTTGTTTTTCAGCTTGTTGTAGGTGTCCCTGTAAAATTCCTGGACTTCCTTGATCACCTGGGATGCACAGACAAGAGAGGAGCAGAGATGGCTTCTTTATGAACGAACGAACGTCACCTGTTCCGTCTTGTTCACGTGCAGCCACAAGTTCCCGGAGCGGACAAGCCACTGGACTAGGACCTCCCTGCCTCGGGGCCTCCGGGGTCCCCCCTCATCTCCTCCCACATCCTCTAGGAACCGCTCCAGCCATTTCCCCTTCTTTTTGCACCTTTGGTTGGTCCCTTCAGCCCCACTTGGCTCCTTCCCTTCTACCTAGAAACAAAATTAAATTGCCTCAATCTAAGGAACTAAAAACAAAAAGCCTACTCCTGATTCGGCTAGTTTTTCAGGCTTCCATCTTTTTTCCTTCACTCAGAGACTGGGTGACTTTTGGCAAATTACCAAACCTCTCTGTACATGAGTTTCTGCGTACGTAGAATGGAGATCATAATAGTCCCCACCTCAGAGGTTATGGCGAGGATTTAAAGGTGATATTGCATTAAGCCTGTAGCTATCATTTTATAATACGAAGGAAGTAGCGTTATGCTTCTGCACCGGGTGCATCCGGGTTTAAGAATGCCTGTAGGGCTTCCCTGGTGGCTCAGTGGTTGGGAGTCTGCCTGCCGATGCAGGGGACACGGGTTCGTGCCCTGGTCCGGGAAGATCCCACATGCCGCGGAGCGGCTGGGCCCGTGAGCCATGGCCGCTGAGCCTGCGCGTCCGGAGCCTGTGCTCCGCAACGGGAGAGGCCACAACAGTGAGAGGCCCACGTACCACAAAAAAAAAAAAAAAAAAAGCCAGTATCCAGGGTCTCTCTTCTTTGGCCCCTCCTGCTAAAACATGACAAGACAGCCCTTCCTGAAACACTGTTCTGATGCAGCCCACCCTGGTCCCCCACTGAGCCCACCCTCAGCTGTGCTCAGACCCTTTCTTTGCCGGGAAGGTCCAGCCTCCACCAGCTTTCCTCCTGAAATCCTCTCTCTCCTTCCGGGTTTAGGTTAACACCCCTCTCTCTCCGTGAAGCCAGAAGAGAGTCCCCTTCCCCACGCCGGCTTTCAAATTCCATGGGGCTTCTGATTATAAATGGCTTCTGAGACACTAGTCAAATGCATGTCTTTCTCCCACACTAGGGGTCACAGCTCCTTGGGGTGGGGACCACCACCCACGCATCTCTGGCCCCCGGCGAGTGGGGTGCAGCCCTTGGCTGGTGGTGGCACGGACTTAGAGATGAGGGGAGGGACCGGGGGTGGGTGTGGTGGGTCCGGGCCAGACGAAGCCACATTTCCCTAAGTCGTGTTCCAGAGAAGTTGAGGGGAGGGCTGCTGAGGTGTGAGGGGCAGACACACTGACCCAACAATACTACCCGAACACCCACTCCGTGCCAGCGATGTCCAGGGCACGGGAAGCAGTGGCCGGCACTCACCCGCCCAGGGTAGTGTGAACACTCGCATTCCCTTCCCTGGGGAGCTCCCCTCAGAGGCACGTCTGATGGCTGAAGGCCAAAGGCCGAAGCAAGGGACCAGCTGGGACACCCTTCCACCGCCATCACCCCATCCCCTAACTCCCAAGAGACCTTACGGGAAAAACCTACCTCATCCTTGTGGGAGTATCCCCAGATGGCCGCAGCGATTTCAATGGCAAATATCACCAAGAGGAAGCCAAAGAACTGGAAGGGAAAGGGCTGGAGTGAGGCACAGTCCCAGCCGGCCGGCTGGAACGAGTATCTGGGGACCCGGGCTCTGGGGGCGGGAAGGGATGCCTGGAAGGGACGGGAGGGGGTCCACAGAACTACCAGCGCCCTGCCAAGGCCAGGAGGGGAAAGCCGCAGGAGGAGAGAGTGGCACAGACCCCAGAACTGATATTTCTAAGGTGTCAGCGAAGAGTCAGCGATGAAACACCCTCACCTGCTCACAAAAACCAGAGATTTGAGGAAAGAAGGAGGTGAATACAACCCAGAGTTTGAGGAAAATTGTAACAAATTTTGAAACAAGAAGGGGAGGCGAAGGTACCTGTGGATTCAGGGAAAAAAAGCAAACGTGGTCCTCGACAAAGGGAAAAACAAAGTCCTGGCATTTAGTTGCCTAAGGGAAGTGATGAGACAGAGGCTCCAGAAAGGAAGAGGGGCAGCGTGTCATCCCGGGGCCGGGGATGGGGGCAATGAGATGGGCACCCACTCTGCCCCGTCCCGCCCCCTGGTCTGTGGGATCTCGGGTGGGCACCCTGGGACACCAGGGGCTGTGGGCACAGAGGGGACACTCACCAATCCCAGCATGCACTGGGACTCCTGCACAGCCCCACAGCAGCCCAGGAAACCCACCAGCATCATGAGGGCGCCGGCTCCAATCAGAATGTAAACTCCTGAGGGCACAGGGCAGAGGACAGGACAAGGAGCTGTTAGCGGGGACGTGTAGGTGCTTCCTGATCTCGTTCCCTCTCCGCATCCTTACTGCCCCCGTCAAGGGCACAAGAGGCCCAAACAGCCTCCTCCCACCTGTCTCTCCTCTGGGACCCACCCATCAAGCCCCCATTCCCACCTTACCCTCAGCCCTCCTGGAAGATGCCCACTGCCCCCGCCCTAGGACACAGAACATCCACGGGAGACCCAGATTCTACTCAGGACGGACCGGTCCAGTCTGCACCCGTCTCCAGCTGGATGGACCCACTCCCGCTAGTTAAATCAGACTCTCCAAACTTGGGCTAACGTCCTGAGGCTCTGACAAACCTCCTGCTGGCCTCTACCTGACACAAGAGGCGAGGAGAGCAAGGCTTCAGCAGGAAGGGGCTGTGCACACGCAGACACCCACGCTCTGGGCGGGCCAGCTCTGCCATATCCCCAGAGGGGATGCCTTCCCGCCCTGCTGCCTGGTGGCAGCCAGGCCTGCACACTTAGCAACGTCCGAGGGCACGAGAACCCTGCTCTAGTGCAAAGAACAGCCTGGGTGTCAGAAGACCCTTTTTCTGGTCCCAACTCTGCTACTAACTGCTGTGTGACCTTGGGTAAGATTACAATTTCCTTATTTCCTTAACAGTAAAATGAGGAGTTCGTTGCTAGAAAATTTCAAAAGATCCCTTACAGCACACCAGTGAGATCTTACAGCTGCAATTCAGTTACACCAGGTTGAGTGGAAAGGATCCTCCTTGCTAGAGGGAAGGTGAGTGACAAGGTTTGTAAACACTCAGTTGGGGTGTCCAGTGCAGAAAGGGTGGTGAAGGGCTGTGAGTTCCACAACTCTGGCCTGGGACAGGGGGACACAGTGGGACACAGCCCCGGCCCTAGTCATTCCACACTCCCCCAGGGAATGCCCAGAGGGGCCCATCGTTCAGTTATATTCCTGAGAAGCACAGCTGACCTGCAGTGACCACCCCCTTCCCCGGTTCCCTCCGCCAGCCCCCAGAGGCCCCGGGAAAACTGGCAAAGAAGTTCTAGGCCTCCCTGGCATCTGTCCACTGCTGGGAGGAGCCTCCTGTCACACGTCGAGAGCCCCAAATGCCTGGGTTTGAAAGCCGGCTCTGTGACCCTGGGAAGGCCACTTGTCTCTCTGTGTAACTGTCTTCCATCTGCAAACTGGGGACAGGAAAAATGCCCACCGCGAGGATTGCTGTGAGGATTAGGCCATACGCTCCAAACGTCCACAACAAGTGGTAGCTGCTGCTAATCCTTCTAACTTGAATTTAAAAAATTTTAATCTTTTATTAAGGTATAGTTGACGTACAGTCAGCTACTGTCAATCTTCACAGTACGAAGGATGGACGACGGTTGGGAATAATCACGGCTGTGATGCCGAATTTCACAGACGTGCTGCTCCCTCCCTGCTGTCCCCTCGCTGGGGGCAGGGGGACCTCCCTAAGGCAGGCGTGCTTCGCCACAATGTACAACAGGACGCTGCGACGAGAACCCCGGCAGGTGTCACAGTGATTTCACCGTCCCACATCCGTACCCTCCTCCCAGGCCGGAGCTGTGTAGGCAGCAAACCTCGCAGCGGCCCGTGGCTGAGACGCCCGGGCAGCACAGCGAGGGGCGCACACAAGGGAGCGTTTGTCCTCTGCCCGTCCCCTCCCCACATCTGTCGTGATGTCAAGTCACGTGGCCTTGCTGGCAAACCCCGATGAATATGGGTATTGTTCCCGTGCACGCCCGGCCCAGACTGGGCAAGGGGACAAATGCAGCTTGTCTTGGAGTCAAGTCCCATCCTCCTAGGTCGTCCACTCCATGGGGCCACAGGCTGGACTTGGGGAGGCAGGTCCGCCCCGCCCACACAGGGCCACTGCAGGAGAAGGGGCAGCGCTTTCGGGTCTGGGCTCTGACTCGGGGACCCCAGTGAGCGGTAACACGGCCCCCGTTTCTCCCTGTCTCCTCATCTCTCCCCACTGGGGCAAGACAACAAAGGATGAGGTCCCTCCTTTGAGCTCCGTCGCAGGGCTGAGTGGGGATGACCACACAGACGCGCTCTCTCTCCGTCCGGATCCCAGCCTGGCCGGGCGGCCCTGGCAGAAGGCAGAGGAGTCAGGGTGGCGGCAACAGAGAGCCATTAAAGGAAAACGCATTTCCCACGCAGAGAGAACCTTCTCCTCATGGGCCTGTCGGTTAATAGTAAATATTCAATCTTGGTTGGGCTCAGCAGATGAAGATTTTAGGTCCAAGCGTCTTGGTTTTCAATCTTGCTCGGACAGCTGCTAGATCTGGGGTGTCTTGGCGTCACCCTCTCCATCCAGTGGGGGATGACGATGAGCAATTCCCTGGTGGCTGTTCATGGGGATTTTGGACGGCAGCCGTCAAGCCATAGGGCGGCTCAGCTATGAGGTGCAACCCCAGAAGCCTTCCATCCCCTGCAGGCTGAGGGCTGCCGCTTCAAAGGGCCGTCCCGGGCTTCCCCTTGGACAGGCTCCGCCCGGTCTGCACCCCGAGCTTGTGAGCAGGGGCTGGCGGTGATAAATGACAAAGCATTCCCCTTTATAAAACAAGTGGATGTTAGCTTTCAGTCTGACTCATGGAAAAAGTTACGTGTCACGGAGCCTTCTCTGGGATTTTACTGTATTCACTTGCTTAAGGGCTGTTTGTTCTGCTTTCTTCAGGCTGACATTACAGGCCTACTCCAAAAAAAAAAATAAAAAAATAAAAGCTTCTAGTGAAGCAGTAGCATCTGCTGTGTCCTTTACACAAAAGCCTTTTTCCACCTGTTGATTGGGACTCTCGGCCTGGGGAAGGCAGGGGACACGTCAGCCTCCCGTCACCACCCCCATCCCATCTTGCAAACAGTGCTCCCCACACGTTCGTGTGCAGAACAAACTCCGGCCGAGCCTCTGGCCTCCACTTGCTGAGAACAGTTTACTGTCTCCAAATAAGTCAAGCAGGGGTTCCGAGGAACCCTAGGTCTGCTCCCCGATGGCTCTCTCCCCGTCCCCGTCCAGCCCACTGATGGCTGGACCAAGGACTGAAGAAGGGCTGCTGGGCTGGGACCGAGAAGAAGTTCCCCAATTCGTCTGCAGCCTGGGATTATGGATACCGTTGACGGCCTGAATCTCCAGGGCCCGAACTGTAGAGAAGGCCCATATAAGGCTGTCAGCCGTTCTGGATCCACTAGAGACTGTTCTGAACGTTGCCAAGTTTCTTCCCTCGCTTCTCTGCCTGATTATGCATTCGTTCTGTACCTTGAAAGCTGTGGCCCCGCTGGAGAAAAGACACCCCTGGGTCCTTCAGGTTTCCTGAAGGGTCAGCTGCACGGCCAGGCTGGCCTGCGGGTTGCCCTGCAGATGGTCTGTACCCAAGTGCAAGGGACGGTCACCCATGATGTCAGGAAGAGCAGCCGGGACGGAGCTGGCACCCTCTGCTGGAAGAGGGGCTGTGGGTCAATGCAAAGGCTGATGTCACAGCCCGAGGGGGAAGGGGACACAGAGAACGAAGCCTCCTTGGCCCTTTGCCCGGCTGTGACAATTATTCAGTTGCCCAAAGCACTCAGCGAAGCGTGGGGCCCAGCCAGGCCCAAGTGGTCAGTCGCTGACTGTGTTCTATGTGATGTCACTTGCATCACCCTCCAAGCCCTGGGCTTCTGCCAGCAGAATGAAGTCTTCAAAGCCGAGCCCTTTCCCAGGAAGGGGGTCCAGTGCAGAGGGTTTGTATCTGTCTATGAGAGCTCAGGGGGCAGTGGCCACTTGTCCCTCAGTAGGGGTTTTGCTGTGTCTCTTTGGGATGTGCCTTTGGACCAGCTCCTGGCCACCTCAGGTAGGACCACAGGCCATCAGAAGGACGCCGCAATGACCAGGGGACCTGAGTCCTGGGAGATTCCTGGAGGCAGGCCTGGCCCCTCTGGCTGTATGCTTGTCACTCTCCTGCCACCTGCCTGACTTTCCTACCTGTCACCTGCTGGGCTGCTGGTGCCGGGGTCCTGTCTCCCCCAACCACAATTGAGGCAAAGTCAAAAGGCCTAGGGAGGGACTTCCCTGGCGGTCCAGCCAGTGGTTGGTACTCTATGCTTTCACTGCCGAGGGCCCAGGTTCAATCCCTGGTCGGGGAACTAAGAGCCCATAAGCCACAAGGCCAAAAAAATAAAAAATAAAAAAGAGTGGATATATGTATAACGGACTCACTTTGCTGTACACCTGAAACTAACACAACATTGTAAATCAACTATACTCCAATAAAAAAAAAAATACACAGAATGAGCCAGAGTCCTAGATAACAAAACAGAAACTGGTCGTTGGAAGCGACCAGTGGTATGGAGTCAGGCACCGCAGAGCATGGGGAGGCCGGGGACTCGCTCTAGGACAATGCCACCTGCTTGCACACACCTGCTCCCAGGTCTGCTCTCCCTGCAGAGGGTCCCCAGCTCCCTGTTGTGACGTGACGTGGAGAGCTCAAGGCCTGTCCTCAGCCCCTGACCCTACCCTGCAGTCTCACTGCCCCAGCTCACAGAGTGGCATTCCAGGCCTGCCGAGGCTGCCAAAAACCTCACAAAAGAATGCTGTAGCTAAAACAAGTCAGGGCCCTATGGAAACCTGCTCCCTAAAAACTCTGTGTGTGTAGTTTTCAATGTACTTTTTTTTTTTTTAACTTTATTTATTTATTTTTGGCTGCATTGGGTCTTCATTGCTGCGCACAGGCTTTCTCTAGTTGTGGTGAGGGCTACTTTCTCTAGTTGCGGCGAGGGCTACTCTTCGTTGCGGTGCGCGGGCTTCTCATTGCGGTGGCTTCTCTTGTTGCGGAGCACAGGGTCTAGGCGCGCGGGCTAGTTGTGGCATGTGGCTCAGTAGTTGTGGCTCACGGGCTTAGTTGCTCCGTAGCATGTGGGATCTTCCCAGACCAGGGCTCGAACCCGTGTCCCCTGCATTGGCATGTGGATTCTTAACCACTGCGCCACCAGGGAAGAGCATGTGTGTGTAGTTTTAAAAAAACGTATGCTGTGCTTTTCTTTCCCTTACTTTCTTTCTGACAATTGGGAGACACTCCCTAAAAAACCCCAACTAACAGCACCACCAAAAAGAGACGAAGGCAGGGAAACCATCCCCAGACCCAGGCGCCTGCGGGGCCACCAGCTGGAGGCTGGCCCTGGGAGGCGGGAGGGGGTCATGCACCACTGGCCACCGCGTTCTTCCTGAAGGTCTGGGTGATAACGCTCTTCAGACTGTTTGCTCCGTCTTTTTTTAAAAATAACTTCTTTGGTGGGTGGAAAGGAAATGACCAAACTTACACTTTGAGCCTGATGACATGACAGCATCCTCCTAAAAATAGGGGGCCGCTTTTGTTTTTTGCAAATGAAGTGGTTCCTATCCCCCAACCAGGCGAGGGGAGAGCCGAGAGGATCTGTGAGCTGACTCAGAAACCAGGGAACTGCCTCAGACAGGCCCCGGCCCTCCCACTCCTGTTAGAGATGCTTACACGGCAATATGCTGGTGAAAGGGACAGAACGATGCTAGAAGAAGATGCCGTGTGCAGAAAGAAACCTGCTAAATCTATTTATCTTCAAACTGGAAGCCTTTGCCCTAAAACAAAATCACTTTAGAAAACAGATAAGACTTAACATGCATGGCCTGTGTCCCAGCGCAGGGGTCTGAGGGGCTGGTGTCTCTTCTAGTCTCTCGTATTAATCTGAATGTTATCCAGGAGGCAGGTCCTCTGGGTCTCTGAGCCCCTATCTGAACCGTGGGGGAGATGCTCCCTCTCCTTCCCCTGGCTCTGTGGGTCCCCAGGACAAAGTTTTTTAAATTAAAGAAATGAACCAGGCTTCTTAGACATAAAATTCAGAGAGAAGTTCAGAGACAAGAACAGAGGTTCTGAAACCCTCCAGGGTGGCAGCGGCTTTGGCGGAGCTAACTTCACATCAGAGAATGGTCCCAATGCCAGGCTCGGTCAGCTTGGAAAAAGACACCACATCAGTTAAATGCAAATGCGTGGGCACAACTACACAAAAGCCCAGCTGGAAAAGGACCCGACTGGCAATGCAGCTGGAGCAAAAGTCCTCCCCAGCCCAAGTCCTTGGATCAACGTGCACTCTCCACAGCTGGAGGGAACAGCAAGGTCCCCCACTCACCTGTGTAGAAGCTGGAGTTATTATTATTCTCTTGCTCGAAGATGCTCTTGGTCTGCGAGTCGAATCGGAGCCATAGTCCGATGGCAAGGACCGCGATCCCGGCAAGCTGCAAGACACACGGGACATCGGCGTGAGCCCGGCTGTCAGGAAGAGCGCGGTGCCCTAGCTCAGGTGAGCTGCCCTTGGCCTCTGCCCCTCGCCGGGCATCTGGAAGTAGCAGCAGCCAGGTGGGGGTGGGAGCAGGGGGTCGAGCCATTTGCTAAAAATACCAGCCAGTTGGGAATAAACAATTATCTACCAGCAGTACGGGGATGGATACCTCGTGGACAACAGAATATTATACAGCCGTGAAAATGAACCCGCCACAGTTTGTGCAATACTACGAGTGCATCTCACGATGTTAATCAGAAGAAGCAAAAAGCACCGGACACGTACAATACAATTCCATACAGTTAAAAACTCTTGTTTAGGAGGGCATGTATATCATAACAGAAAAAGAAGGAAGTGATGATCATAAAGTCGAGTGAGTGGTGGCCTGTAGGGAGGGCGGGGTTTCTGAGGAGGGAACAGCGTGGGGCTGGGGGGAGGCGGGTCTAGGGCACTGGCGATATTCTAGCTTTGACTTGGGTGGTAGTGGCCCGGATATTCACTTCATAATTATCCTTCACACTGTTTGTGTTTTCTGCACTCCTCTGTATATATACCAGACAATAAAAGAAAAGAAAAAACATCGCCCAACGCGTAGGTACCTCCCTGGGCTGTGAGGGCAGCTGTGATTCCGGACTAAACCGTGCTGCTCAGTGAAACCTACCCACAGCTGGCGCCTCTCTCTTCACACAGGGAAGCCTAACAAGCTGACCCACCCGACTCCAGGCTCAGGTGGACATTTACTTACGGGTGATCCTTGTAAACATTAGACAAGAAATCTCCAGAGGATTGTCCGATCCTACAATTTAGTGAAAAACCCATTTCATAGGTGGGCAAGTTGAGATACTGGACCCTAAAGGGCAGACTCTCCCAGTAAGGAAAGACTGAGGCATCAATCCTGGCCCGTCAGGCACTGCTGAACTTGATGCCAGGGAGGAGGCCCCCTGCCAGGCCCCGCCAGGCCAGCTGAGCTCCCCTCCCCACTGCTGCTGGCCTGTACCAGGGCTTGCTGGGGTGACTCACAGGCTGTGGGTGGTGGCTGGCTGGAGGAGGGTGTGTGGGCTCAGGGCCAGTGCCCAGCCCCAGGTTTCGCTGGCCCACCCTCCTCAACAGAGGCACCCTGTGTCAGAACCCTCCTCCTCAGGGAGCTGGGTTCTTTGCCCCAAGGGTCAGGACAGCCTGCAGCATAGACAGGCCTCTTCTCTGTCTCTGCTTCTCTCCTTTTCCCATGACTTTGCAGCGGGTTTGGACGTGCTGGGTGGAGAGTGGAGACAGCAGCAGTGGGAGGGGCGACCCAAGACTTCACACTGCAGTAGAGTTAAAACCTTGTCTACAGGGAATTCCCTGGCGGTCCAGTGATTAGGACTCTGTGCTTCCACTGCAGGGAGGGCCCAGGTTCAATCCTGGTCGGGGAACTAAGATCCCGCATGCTGCCTGGCGGGGCCAAAAAACCCCCAAAACCCTCGTCTACTCCCGTAGAGGTGTCCACAGGGTGGAGGGTCTGGAATTCCTTAGAGTTCTATCGCTTCAGTTCTCCCATCTGGCGAACAGGCGTGGTGAGCTTGGATGCTCTGGTTCAGTCTGGGTTCTCCTGACTCTCAGGACCTCTTAGAACAAGGGCCCAGCTGGGAACTCTCGGTGCACTGGGGACTAAGACCCAAGACCCTGGTCTAGCTCCTCTGGGGTCTTGGAGAGTTATAAGAAAGGAGGTAGCAGTTCCCCCTTCTCCACCCCCAACACAAGCAGGCCCAATCAGATTCCTGGAGAATGGAAGACGGAGGCCATTGGCCTCTTTGGGAATGTGAAAGCATTAGCCTGAAAAGCCTGGAGGCTGGAGCTTAACATGCACTTGCAGGTAATCCTAGACTGCGGTTAGCACTGAGCCACAAGCCCTGGCCTCAGTCTCCCCTCTCGCCCTTATCTTGGCGGGGCTGTCGCTGAGAGCACCTGGGCCTGAGAAAGCCGTGTCCTTTCACGCACGTCCTTTCTGCTCTAGGCTGCCTGCACGTATCCAAGGCTTATCCTCCAGTCATTCTCCCTGTGGATAAAGTTACTCATCCACCCCTTACTTTGCTGGGAAAATTCTTAAACGAGTCACCACAAAAGGAACAAAAACAATCCCATCCGAAAGAACGAAACTACAAAAGATGATGACAGCTCCACTCTGCCCAGAAGCTTGTCAGGTCAGGAGCTGGGTCTCTTTGGGAGTGATCCCACGCACAGGTAACAGCACCCAAACGAAACTTCCAGTTTTAGTCTCGAGGATCCTGAGCCAGTCGTTTACCTTTGACCTGGCCCACACGCACAGGTGGCAAGAAGAACACTGTGTGGAGGACAGTGTCCCAGAAGGTCACCCCGGCCAAGGACAAGGCCAGATACAGGAGAGGAGTCCAGGGTCCTGCCACATCTGGACACCATCCCAGACCTAACATCAGGAGGAAGGAAAAGTGGCTGGCTCTGCAGAAGTGGAAAAAGCATGGGACTTCCCTGGCGGTCCAGTGGTTAAGACTCTGCGCTACCACTACAGGGGGCGCAGGTTCGATCCCTGGTTGGGGAACCGACATGCCACGTGGTGCGGCCAAAAAAAAAAAAAAGAAGTGGAAAAAGCAGTAATAGATCTCAGTTTCTTATGCCTAAAAACTCACCATGAGTGAGGAGGAAGGTTCAAGAAAACCCAGGAGGAAGGGAGGACAGGGGCGGGACTGGGAGGCTCGGTTCACCAAAATCACAGAGAAATGAGCACAGCTGCCCGTTTTGTTTGAATTACTGAGTTAACTGGTCTGAAGGGACGCTGCCAGCAGCTGCCCCGTTTTCTGTAACGCTATTGGAGAAACCGCTTCAGTTGGCTGGAGGTCACAGGGCCAAGACACCGCTTAACAGTGGCCTTCCCGGGTGTGCAGGCCGTGCTATCCGGGGAGCTCAGAGCACTTCCCAGGAGGGCACACTTTTTGGTGTGCACAAAGGGGTCCCCCAGCCCCCCACCTGGCTCTCGTCCCCAGCTACTTGAGTCCTAGGAGAAACCAAACAGGAATGACCAGAACCACCAAAAAGAGCTTCAACCTTTAAAAAGGGTGCCACTGCAATGTTCACAGCAGCACTATTCACAATAGCCAAGACATGGAAGCAACCCACGTGTCCATCGACAGAGGAATGGATAAAGAAGATGTGGTACATGTACACAGAGGAATATTACTCAGCCAGAAAAAAGAACAAAATAATGCCATTTGCACCAACATGGATGAACCTAGAGATGCTCATACTAAGTGAAGTAAGAAAGAGAAAGACAAATACCATATGATATCACTTATATGTGGAATCTAAAATAGGACACAAATGAACTTATTTACGAAACACAAACAGACACACAGACATAGAAAACCAAAGGGGAAAGGGGACGGGGGAGGGATAAATTAGCAGTTTGGAACTAGTAGATACAAACTACTATATATAAAATAGATAAATGACAAGGTCCTACTGTATAGAAAAGGGAACTATATTCAATATCCTGTAATAAACCATGATGGAAAAGAATATGAAAAAGAATATCTATATATGTATAACTGAACCACTTCGCTGTACACCAGAAACTAACACAACACCGTAAATCAACTAGACTTCCATTAAAAAGGGTGTCAGCAAGTTACTGAGGGGCTCCATAGAATAAGGAAATAGGGGTCTGCGGGACCAAGAAGCTGACCGTTCCCTCCAGGGTTAATGAACAGTACGTGGCAGGAATGTCAGCCACACAGGGGCCACGGCTGCAGCCCGCCTCTTACCCATCATGGCAGGTCTAGAGTGCGCAGGCCGAGGATGCTCAGACAATTCCCTGCTCAGGGCGTCCCTGAAAGAGGGCAGCGACCTGCCCACCACCACCAACCGGTCTGGTGGGGACAGAAGCAGAAGGTACAGCCCCTCCACTCCCAGCCCCAGGCTCTGCCCAGTCGGCCTGGTTACCGCCTTCCAACAAAAGCCAAAGGGACGCATTCCGCCTTCAGGCCAGGAAAGGTCTCACCCATTTGATCTCTCAGGGAAAAAGGACAGTTTTCCCCATCGTTTTATTGGAGATTTATTTCCTCACACACACACACGCTCAGTTTCTTCTTAGAAGATGGGCCAGGAGAAAAACACGAGACAAAACCTAACCTGCGGACATTCTACAAAATACTTGACCAGAATGTCTCAAAACTGTCAGGATCATGAAAAATGAGGACAGAAACTGTCACAGGCCAGAGGTGACGGAGGAGACAGGACACTCGTCATGTGGTATTGTGGGTGGGATCCTGGAACAGAAAGGGGACTGGGCTGGAAAACCAAGTGAAATCCGAGTAAGTCTAGCTTAGTTAAGAGTAACGTTCCAATGCTGGTTTCTGAGCTGTTGACAAATGTGCCCTGGGAATATAAGCTGTGAACAAGAAGGGAGACGGGGAGGAGTACAAGGGGACTCTCTGTAATATCTCTGCAACTTTTCTGTACCTCTAAAGCTGTTCTAAAACTCTGTGTGTGTGCGTGTATGTGTGTAGTGTGTGTGTGTGGTGGGGCCTCTCCTTCAAAGCTTCCTGTCTCCTTCAAGAACCTGCTCCATTGGGCTTCTCTGGTGGTGCAGTGGTTGAGAGTCTGCCTGCCGATGCAGGGGACACGGGTTCGTGCCCCGGTCTGGGAAGATCCCACATGCCACGGAGCGGCTGGGCCCGTGAGCCATGGCCGCTGAGCCTGCGCGTCCGGAGCCTGTGCTCTGCAACGGGAGAGGCCACAACAGTGAGAGGCTTGCGTACCGCAAAAAAAAAAAAAAAAAAAAAAAAGAACCTGCTCCATTAATCCACCTCTTTCCTGCCTCTGTTGTCTGTCTCGGCTACTGTTTCACTTTTTTTAAAAAATTTAATTTAATTTATTTTTTATACAGCAGGTTCTTATTAGTTATCTATTTTATACATATTAGTGTATATATGTCAATCCCAATCTCCCAATTCATCCCACCACCCCACCACTTTCCCCCCTTGGTGTCCATACGTTGTTCTCCACATCTGTGTCTCTATTGCTGCCCTGTAAACCGGTTCATCTGTACCATTTTTCTCGGCTCCACATATATGCGTTAATATACGATATTTGTTTTTCTCTTTCTGACTGACTTCTGCCAACACACATGGGCAGGTCTGTCTATCCTAAAAAAAACCCAGAAAACAAACCGTCTCCTCCTCCAGCTGCACTGCTCCTCCTGGCTGCTCTGCGCTTTAAACCCCGAACCTGTAGCTAAACCACCTCCAAGTCCTCACTCAGTAAGGAGTCCCTGTGGGGCCCCCTGCCCTTCATGTAGCACAGTGGCCATTCCTCTGAAAGGCTCAGACGGCTTGGGCTGTCACCGAGTGTTAAGGCTTCTACTCCATCCTTGTACTTCTGGACCTCTAAGCAGTAACAACATTGAACCCTGCTTCCTTCTCCCCTGCTCCTTAGATGGAATCCCTCAAAGTTTCCCAAATAAGTCTCGTAAATCCCGCCTCAGCTGGAG
The DNA here is from genome assembly GCF_964374135.1 of Grampus griseus. Taxonomy (NCBI): domain Eukaryota; kingdom Metazoa; phylum Chordata; class Mammalia; order Artiodactyla; family Delphinidae; genus Grampus; species Grampus griseus. The sequence goes on along the minus strand of NC_139005.1, from coordinate 5,769,111 downwards.
GGAGCCCCTCCTCCTGGAAGGCTGTCCCGACCACCTAGGCCAGCTGCTTCCCCACCAAGACGTCCTCAGCTTCCTCCCCGCTCCGCACTGGTCCTCCCCAGCATCCTCGCTCCTTCCCTTCCTGTTTACACTCTCCTGGAGGGCAGGATGAGTTCTCGGTCATTTCAGTAGCTCCTCTGCACCCCATCCATACTTGGGACCAAACAGTCATTAGTAAATCATTATTCAATAAGTGAAGGATGACTTCAATGAAAGAGAAGCCCTGAAGCCCATCAGAATTTCCTCTCCTGGGTCCTCTCACCTTGGACAAGCCTTCTTTCCCACTGGCTTGTCATCCAGAACCATCTTCCAACATCTCCCAACAAGGGTCAGAAACTACAAAGAACAACTACTTGCCCAGAATAAATACTGAGAAAGAGCCATGAGGGTATGTGATGAATGTCACAGTGAGATTTAGGGGCACGTCCACATCAAGTCTTTTGGAAAATGAGGGTTTATAAAAAGTCCATGCCCTGCTGTGCTCACCGCCCACCGAAGTCCAGTTAGATGCTCCAATCCTTTTTTTTAATGCATTCATTTTTTATTTAATACTTTATTAAAGATGACTAGATATAATTAAATAAAGTAAACCTTTAACATACATAGCTTTGCATATCATTATACTTTTAACAGCAATATTCAAGTGGTAACGGGTGTTTAATTCTTTCACTCTAAAATATATGTGACCAGACTCCCCTGGTGGTCCAGTGGCTAAGACTCTGTGCTTCCAATGCCCGGGGGCCTGGGTTCGATCCCTGGTAGGGCACTAGGTCCCACATGCCGCAAGTAAAGATCTCCATGCCGCAGCGAAGATCCCGCATGCCACAACTAAGACCCCACGAAGCCAAATAAATAAATATTAAAGAAAAAAAAATATATGTGACGTTTTAGATGTCTGGTGATAGGTGTTGAATTCATCACTCTAGAATATCTGTGAATTTATGATTTTGAAGTTTTTCTGGATGACAGATGTTTCAGAATTGGGTGAAAGTCTCAGAAAAAGTCTGAAAAGCATCGCTATAATTTTCCATACAACCTCTAGAGTTCACAGACACTCTGAAACCATTCAGAAAACCCGGAGGGTATGGATTCCACATTGTGAGTACTTGGATAGACCCTCCAAGCCTTGAGGATCACACAGGTAATCCAGTCACCTGGGGCGGGATGCCAGCTTCAGGAGGCGTGAAAGCCCAGCCCCACCCCGGGCGGGCCCAGCTTCCTGTCCTGTCCTCTCCTCTCCCCTGGCTGAAAGCACAACACGCCCAAGGCTCCCTCCCACGCAGAGATGAGGATTTCAGTGAGTCACACCAGACCCATAGGGACAGGCCTAGAAATCTTACACTACAACACACACCCGGGGTTAAAGGAAAGGCCTCCAATTCCAAGGGGTGAATTGAAAACAAATCCTAAGTGCAGTGTTGCTTAGGGGCACCTGAATTCTCTGGACCCCCTGCCGAGTTGGCAAAGCCAATTCCAGCTGGAGCCCGAGGAGTGGCGGCCGTACCAGCCGAAACGCCTGAAGCAAGCGTGCAGAAAGGTGGGAGGTAACGATGTGACACAGAGGAAAAGGGCAACCGGCTGACTGCAGAGGTTTCAGTGTGTGTGTGTGTGTGTGTGTGTGTGTGTGTGTGTGTGTGTGTGTGTGTGTCTGTCTGTCTGTCTGTCTCTCTGTCTGTGTGTGCGTATGTGTCACCTTGCATCCCATCCCTCAGGTGGAAGGAACCATGTCTCCCCGTGGGGGAAACCCCACTGCAAAGAAAAATCCTCCCAAGGCAAACACATTGGGTGGTCTTGGCTTGGGCCTCTTTCCTCTCCGTCCCCTCTGTCTTCTGTAATAGGACCTGACGGGTCACACATTTTTTAAAAGGACGAAATACTCATGGACACTTTCTCCATCCAGTTGTCTTGGCCCAGGAAGTGCAGGGCAGATCATCTCCACATGCAGTTTCCTTTGAGGCTGACTGCAGTGGTCCCACTGCAGGTCCCACTTCCCACTTTGGAAGCGGCTAGAGGTGGGCGGTGGTGACAGGAGGGGGTCGGGGGAGAAGGCAGTGCTTTCTTTCCTATGTCCCATCGTCCTTCTGTGAAGCCTTGGCTATTTGGTGACTTTGGTCAAAGGGATGCAGCAGACATTTTAGTAAGGGACAGGTGGCATGACAGAACAGTGGGCAAGAAGCAGGGGGCCCTAGCTCTGCCCCCTGTCACTTGCACACCGGAGCCAGCCACAGGGTGATGTGAGAATCACCTGGCAGAGTTCTAAACACGTATCCGCCGCCACTCCATCCCGGGGTACGCGAGCGCTCCCAGGAGAACGCACATCTCTGCTGAGAGTAGCTGCATGTGTGGACAGTGGCGTGGCCTCTGGGGCTAATTCCAGCGCTGCCACCTAGGAGCTGTGTGACACTAAGCACTCTCTGTAGCTTCTCTGAACCTCAGAGTTCCCACTTGTAAAAAAAGAGTTTGATACTTTCCTGCCTTTGACCCAGGAGGTTGAAGGGGAAGATTAAACGTGTAAAACACTCTGACGACCATGAGTGCTAGAGACAGCCAGATTCTGTGGGGAATATAATGATGACAACGATAATAACAAACCTTGCGAATGACACGAAGACAAAAGTGGGGATATTCACGGCTCTTGGCGGCCTCAGCTGTGTGTCCTCCTCTGATCTGAGGAGGCGGCTGGGTGGGCACAGGGCGACTGAGGACAGTGGGGGGTCTGTCTTCTGTGGGTCTGTGTGAGCGCGGTGTGCTGGGGGAGATGCCTCCAGAGCTCCGCTAGGACCAGCCGGGATGGGGGGAGAGAAGTGGGACGGGGAGGGTAAGGGACACGGCTGGCCGAGAGTGGAGGCCTCTGTCCTTCCCGGGATCCCAGGCTGCTTCCGTGAGTGAATTCACGCTGCAGGAAGCAGTTATTGAAGGAGCAGATCACAGAGAGGGAGGGGATTTGACCTCTTTACTTCCTTCCTTCGGTAAGATCCGTATCAGCCCTGGATTTTTTTGTTAACATACTGGGCTTGGGAGACCTCAGCTTAGCTGCCCCTGGCCACCCAGGCAGTCACAGCGGCTGAACCCTGAGGATGTAAGCGGCCTCACCACTCACGCCTGATGCAGCCTCGAGAGTGCAGATAAGGGCCTCTGTGTTCACATGGCCTTTAGAAACAAGTCGGGCCACCTAGACCTGTGGGCTCCAGCCTCACCCATCTCCATGGCAACCCTGGCTCAGCACAGAGTGCCAAGCCTGATGGGCTGATTCACCGTCAGGAGCCTGGGCCGGGCACTGCTGGCAAGAGCAGACAGGAGCTGGCTCCCCAATGCCTCTCTCACCCTCTCCCGGCACCCTCCTCCCCGAGCTGCTGTCTCTGGAAGGATGAAGCACTTGGGCAGGAGCAGAGGTCTTGGAGTCCTGCCCTCTCCAGGCCCGTCGCACAGGATAACAACAGCTAAAACCAAACTCCACGCTGATCAGAAAAAAAACTGCCATGGCTTGCTTTCCTTAAGGATCACAAGTAAACTGGTAGGACTTCCCTGGTGGCGCAGTGGTTAAGACTCCGCGCTCCCAATGCAGGGGGCCGAGGGGGGGTTCGATCCATGATCAGGGAACTAGATCCCCCATGCATGCCACAACTAAGGAGCCCGCCTGCAGCAACTAAGGAGCTGCCTGCCACAACTAAGGAGCCCATGTGCCGCAACTAAGGAGCCGGCAAACCGCAGCTAAGGACCTTGCGAGCCACAATTAAGGAGCCCACCTGCTGCAACCAAATAAATAAATAAATAAAATTAAATAAATATTAAAAAAAAAAGTAAACTGTTCGTTCATGGCAGAACTGAAAGATGCCAACCAGGGCATATTACTAACGTTAGATTTATTAGAGATGAACAGAAAAGCCCCAGAGATCACAGTCCTGAAGAACAACTGTCCCCTACCTTCCCCGTGAGTATGATCATTTCGGGGGTCATCTCATCCCCTTGGGGCTTCTTCTGAGCTGCACATCTACAGAAGCCTGTATCCTCAAAGGCCACTGGGAGATTTTTTTCCAGGCCAGTGGTCCTCAACACGTGGTCCCCAGACCAGCTGTAGTGGCAGCAGCATCAGCTGGGAACTTGTCAGACGTGCAAACTTGTTGTCCCCGTCCTGGACTTATTCGATTAGAAACCCAAGTGAGGTGAGGCCCAGTGATCTGTGTTGTTGTTGTTGTTTTTTTTTTTTGGCCGCGCTGCGTGGCATGTGGGATCCTAGTTCTCCGACCAGGGATCAAACCCGAGCCCACTGCAGTGGAAGCTTGGAGTCCTAACCACTGGACTGCCAGGGAAGTCCCAGCAATCTATGTTTTAACAAGCACCCCCAGATGATTCTGCTGCCCACTCAGGTTTCAGAACCACTGCTCTAAGGCTTTCATTTAAACACTGAACAATTGGAGGAATGGAAAAGCTCTTTCTGGGGGTTCTGAACCCAGAGACCAGCTTTTGAAACGCCAGTGCCAAAGGGCACGAAGCTACGGAGCGGGGATGTGAGCCTCCCCTGGGCGCAGGGCTCCTGCTGGCACTGGAAAGCCAGGGAGGGGGACTGGGGCTGAGGACCACCTTGGCTGCTGAATGGTGACAGATAAGGGGGAGGATACAGGACACGTTAAGCAGGAAGGAAGCAAGAGGTAAGAAAGACAGATACTGGCTAGACAACGCCCTCTTGAACCCACTGAGTGGGGAAGTCACAGTAAATGCTCAAGTCGGAACCTGCATTTGGCTTCTCCACATGCCTCCAGCCACAGACTCACCTGGTGAACCCTCCTCCCCCAGACGCCAAAATGACTCGGGCAGCCCCTGCAGCAGGGCGCTCTTGGCAAAAACTTCCCCAATTTCTGCAGCCTACGTTCTCCCCAGGACAGGCTGCCGTTGTGTATGGAAGTGGACTGTTCCTCAAATCACCCCAAATTCTAGGAAAACAACATTAAAAAAAAAAAAAGAACACATGCAGAGGCTGATGGTCAATGACCTTGTAGGTTTATCTAGAGTTACTGTTGATTGGACTGTGGCAGGCTTTTGTCCATTAGTAACTCTTCCAGAGGCTAGGGAAAGGAAAATAAATAATATAATCACAGTAGCAGTCACTCTTCATGAGCACTCACTCGTGTCCTCCATCGCAGGAGGTGATTTAAGTATATTATCTCATTTAATCCGTTCGTCACATTTATTTTATAGGTGAAACAGAGAGGTTAAGCAACTCGCTCAAAAAGACACAGCCAGCAAGAGGCAGAGCTGACTCTGAACCAGATCCATGCAGCCAGCAGCTCAGAGCCGCACTCTTCCCAACACTGTGCTCCCTCCCTGCCAGCTGGTGAACTGGAAGAATAGGAACCCCCAAGAAATTTTCTGTGGGGGACAAGAGTCTGGTCTGGACATCGTGAATTTAGCAGGATGCTCTGACCTAAACCTTATCCTGCCTGGTGGCTAGACGAGCCCAATTTAGGGCATCAATGCCAGCCAAGGCCAGGGCCAAAGGAGGGAACGACCACGGACTCATCCTTTGGGTCCGTTCTCTCTCCCCCCCCTCCCTCTGGTGAGCATGGGACAGGTGGTGGCCTCAAGCCCACCCTCAGAGGGTCCCAGGGGAAATGAACCCTTCAGGGCCACTTCTATCTTCCTTTCTTTGCTTCCCAAGGTGTCCACACAGAAGCAATGGTGCCTTTGGCTCTGTCCCCTCTGGGACCTGGCTTCAAGGTGTCAAAAAGTTCTCCATAAGAGGAATCCAGCCCTTTTGGGAAGCAGAAGGTGAGTGTTGAAGGAGAGGTGCCGAGGCCGCCCCTCTTGGGCAGATTCCACAAGAGAGGTCCCTGTCAACTGGGTACGCTTATGGGCCACTCCAAGCAAAGCCCCAAACTGGACCCTCCCTCCCTCACCTTTCCCAAACCAGGGGAATCTCTGAAATGGGCGTTTTGTAGACAGATGAAAAGATAAGTCGTCTGTTTCGCCTTCTGAAAGAGAGGAAGCCTAGTGGTAAAATGTCAGCTTTGAGCAATGCCCTCAGTGATGCGGCTTCGCAGAGCTGAAGCAATAAGACGGGGACGAATGTGAGCGCTTAGGACAACTTCAGCCTCTGAAAAATTCTAAGGAGGGGCAGCTCCTTACGTAATCCTAACTAAACAACAGTTGCAGAAGCTGACAGCTGAGCTCTTGCTATGAGCAGGTACCATGATAATAACTTGACCCTAAGGAGAGTCACCAACTGGCCGCCTCCCCCCAGGAATCTACATTTCCAACAGTTCAACCCCTCCTTCCCCCAATAATCCCCCTGGGTCATAACGCCCCCTGCTGCTCTGTGTTACTCTTTTACACAATGCAGCACCTTGAGCGGGGGGGGGGGGGGGGGGGGGGGGGGGGGGGTCTCAACAGCAACAAAAACAAAATCCAACCATCACCCCCCCTTCTCCCAAGCCAGGACCTCAGGCAGGCGGACTTCCGCTATTTAGTGCCCTAAACACTGAGAAGATTGTGGTACCTACCCCACCGCCTAGATAATTCAACATTAAAAAATAATAATAATACAAATTGTAGGATAAGTCTAAAGAATTAACTTTCCCCAGGTTCCTGAGCACAGGCTCAGCCTGTCTGTGGACCTCCTGGGAGGACGCGGGGTGGTGGCTGACAGCTACAGCCTGTGGGTACCACCATCTTGCTCTGCTGGCCTCTTTTGGGCAACTGTGTTCAGCTTGCTAACAGGGGAACATTCCCTGGAAGCACATAGTGAGAGATGTCCCAGGGAGAAGAGGAATATTGGGAGACTAGAGTCCTCCTGTCAGGCCCTGCTGCCCCTTCTGAATCTGAGGATGCTGGTGGGACTGCCTTATACTCTTCGAGGTAGTTCCGATCATCCCAGCTTGAGATGACGAAACAGGCTCAGAGAGGTAAAGTAACTTGCCCATGGTCACACAGCAGGTATGCAGTGACTCAGCTGACAGTTCTCTCCCTCTGTCACATGCACAGCATGTGCCAGGCAGAGGTTAGTTACTTGACTGCCTGTCTCATCCCTGGTGGAAGGGAGGTAGCTGGGTCCCCTCTCTGGGGTGTGGCAGAGGATGAAAGACCTTGTAAACTTCTTCTCAGCACACCTTTATGAAAATTAGGCAGTGACCTGGTCTGAACAAGTTCAAGTTCAAGACTTGAGAAATCCTCCCTCCTGAGGACTGAGCCAGCATCATTTAAAAACCAGAGCCCTGAGTGGGACTTCCCTGGCGGTCCAGTGGTTAGGACTTTGCGCTTCCAATGCAGGGGGCTCGGGTTCCATCCCTGGTCGGGGAACTAAGATCCTGCATGTCTCGAGGCGTGGCCAAAAAAGAAAAAAAAGAAAAAAAGAAAACCAGAGCCCTTATTCTGCCTGAGAGCAGAAAAGTTTTAGCTAATACAAGGTGCCAGTGTTAAGTCACTTGGGGCTGAGGGATTGGGAGGGAGGCCTCTGCCCAAGGTAACCTCCTTCCAAACAAGAAGTTTCAAGTTTCCACTGCCTGCTGGCCAGACGTGCAGCAGACGTCAGCCAGCCCATAAATGCATTTTCTGCTGAAAGTAGCCATTCTGATCTTAACCAAAATCGTCTGATGTGGGGGATTGTTTTGGGGCTGTTTTGCTTTAAATTCCAGAATACCATTGTGTTTTCCATTGTGTATGCCTAACTAAGATGCATGGTGATCGCGCGCGCGCGCACACACACACACACACACACACACACACACACACTCTTGCTGATACACTTTAGCCACACAGACGAGCTAGCTCTCATTCCATCTGTGGAACCTGTTACCACTTGCTCGCGTGACCCTGAGTGGTGGGAGATACCCCCTGCCCTATTCCTCTGCCACGATCCCCTCTTCATTTTAGTCTCAATGATTAAACAGCAAGCCCTCCACTGTGTGCTGTGTCCCCTGCCTCACCTGAAGCACTTCACTTGAATCATTTAATTTTCTCAACAGACCCACCAGGTAGGTAATATTAACTTGTTTTCGAGATGAGAAGTTTCAGGCACAGAAGTTCAGGAGCTTGTCTTGAGATCACACGGCAAAGAGGTGCCTGAGTTACAACCTGGACCCACAACAGTCTGACTGCAAAGCCCAAATTCTCAATCATGTTGCTAAGCTCAAAGGTCTTTTAGATCCATTTTGTTAATTTCAGGGCCAGAATTTTTCATCACTTTTATCCTTTCTCCTTCCTGGTCACAGCTGATTCTATTTCAAAAGTGGCGTCTTCGATCCGTAAAGGCCCCAAGAGAGCCCACAGGTAAGAGCAGAGGGCCTATCTTCTCAGGACAGGAAGGTACCCGCCACCTGGCCTGCATGTGCCTTCGGAGTCTGGCGTCGCTCTGGGGGAGCCTGACGGACAGAGTCTAGAGAGAGGGCCTGGGACTCCTCTTGCTGGCCTCTGGCTGGAGAGCTCTGGGCACGTTCTTGCTGGCCAGCCAGAAGTGAGTGTGGCCACAGCCCTGCTCTGGGAGTAAGCTGGTACATGCCCTTCTCGTCCCAGCTGCGCCACCGCCGCAAGCCTGGCAAGTGCAGACACCGCTGCAGCTGCCCATTGGCCATTGTCCTTGTATCCCTATAGGCATGGCCTGAAGGTGGGACCCAGAGCCTTTGCCCGCCCCTTACAGCACCATCCTGCCAGCAGAGGACAGAGGGAATGGGAGGGCATCACTGCAGGCCTGTCTTACAGCCCTGGGCATGGGGCCCTAAGAGGCAGGAGGGTCACACCAGCTCCCCATTCTAAGGGTCCCTCCCCAGCTCTGGAAGAGAATGTAATTTCTAGTTGAAATGAGTTTTCGGATCTCTTAAGGGTTATCTGTCTTGGGGAGCCAGGGCTATAATTTGATTGAAGAGGGGAAAAGTAGAGTGTGGGATGACTTCCCCAGGCTTGTAGAAAGGAGGCTTTAAAAAGTTTGAGCACAGGGAGGACTTCCCCAGTGGCACAGTGGTTAAGAATCCGCCTGCCAGTGCAGGGGACACAGGTTTGAGCCCTCGTTCAGGAAGATCCCATGTGCCACGGAGCAACTAAGCCCGTGCGCCGCAACTATGGAGTCTGAGTTCTAGAGCCCGTGAGCCACAACTACTGAGTCTGAGTGCCACAACTACTGAAGCCCACACAACAAGAGAAACCACTGCGATGAGAAGCCTGCACACCGCAACGAAGACCCAACACAGCCAAAAATAAATAAATAAATTTATTGAAAAAAATTTTTTTTTGAGCATAGGGATTTCCCTGGTGGTCCAGTGGTTAGGACTTCATGTTTCCACTGCAGGGGGCCCGGGTTTGGTCCCTGCTTGGGGAACTAAGATCCCGCAAGCTGCCCAGTGTGGCTAAGAAAACAAAAAAAAGTCTGAGCATAACAGTAACAGGTTGAAATCCATGGCCCCACATCACGAGAAGGCGCTTATAGCGCATCAGGGTGAGCAGGAGGAAGAGTCTTTACGGGGGACGAGTTTCCTGTCCCTGCAGGACACATTCTGCTGAGGGTGGCTTCCCACACAACAGAGGGGGGCATGGATGTGAGGGGTGCATGCAAACTGCGACACTGCAATTGTTCATCTAGATGGGAAGAGGCGTTTTTGGTTCGGATTTGTAAATAACTTTGTCTTAGTCCATTAAGGCTGCTGTAACAAAGCACTGTGGACAGGGTAGAAGTCCAAGATCAAGGCACCAGCAGACTTGGCATCTGGTTTGGACTCAGTTCCCGGTTCATAGAGGGTTATCTTCTCATTAGAATCTCACATGGTTGAAGGGAGACGGGAACTCTGGGGCCTCTTCTTCTTTTTTTAAAAATAAATTTATTTATTTTATTTATTTATTTTTGGCTGTCTAGAGAGAGAGCCTGGGACTCCTCTTGGGTCTTCGTTGCTGTGTGCAGGCTTCCTCTGGTTGCGGCGAGCAGGGGCTACTCTTCGTTGTGGTGCACGGGCGTCTCATTGCAGTGGCTTCCCTTTGTTGCAGAACAGAGACTCTAGGCACACGGGCTTCAGTAGTTGCGACACGCGGGCTTCAGTACTTGCAGCACGTGGGCTCAGTAGTTGTGGCTCATGGGCTCTAGAGTTCAGGCTCAGTAGTCGTGGCGCATGGGCTTAGTTGCTCCGTGGCATGTGGGATCTTCCTGGACCAGGGCTCAAATCCATGTCCCCTGCATTGGGAGGCGGATTCTTTTTTTTTTTTTTTTTTTTTAGTGATACACGGGCCTCTCACTGTTGTGGCCTCTCCCGCTGCGGAGCACAGGCTCTGGGCGCGCAGGCTCAGTGGCCATGGCTCACGGGCCTAGCCGCTCCGTGGCATGTGGGATCTTCCCAGAGCGGGGCACGAACCCGTGTCCTCTGCATTGGCAGGCGGACTCTCAACCACTGCACCACCAGGGGAGCCCGGGAGGCGGATTCTTAACCACTGCGTCACCAGAGAGGTCCCGCCTCTTCTTATAAGGGCACTAATTCCATTCATGAGGGCCCCATCCTCATGACCTAATCACCCCCAACAGCCTCGACTCCAAATAAAACTGCATTGGACTTTAGGATTTAACATATGAATTTGGAGAGGCGCAAACAGTCTATAGCAAACTATCTTTTAAACTAAACTTCCCAAAGAAGACATACAGATGGCCAACGGGCACATGAAAAGATGCTCAACATCACTAAACATCAGGGGAATGCAAATCAAAACCACAATCAGATATCATGTTATACCTGTCACAATGGCTATTATCCAAAGGACAACAAATAACAAGTGTTGATGATGATGTGGAGAAAGGGAACCTTGTGCAGTCTTGGTGGAAATGTAAATTTGTGCACCCAGTATGGAAAAGAGTATGGCAGTTTCTCAAAAGATTAAAAATAGAACTACCACATGACGCAGCAATTTCACTTCTGGTTACATATCCAAAGAACATGAAAACTAATTCGAAAAGATACATGCACCCCTATGTTCACTGCAGCACTATTTACAATAGCCAAGACATGGAAACAAGCTAAATGTCCATCCATAGATAAATGTATAAAGAAGACATGGTACATATATACACTAGAATATTATTCAGCCATAAAAAAGATAGAAACCACACAATTTGTGACAACATGGATGGACCTGGAGGGTATTATGCTAAATGAAATCTGGAACACAAAACAAATGAACAAACCAAACCCAACCAAACCCACAGACACAGAGAACAGATTGGTGGTTGCCTGAGGGAAGGAAGGCTGGGGAGGTGGGTAAAATGGGCGAAGGGGATTCAGAGGTACAAATTTTCAGTTATAAAATAAATAAGTCAAGGGGATGTGATGTACAGCAAGGTAACTATAGTCAGTGATATTGTTTTGCAGATTTGAAAGCTGCTCTCATCTCAAGAAAAAAAAATTCTGTAACCTTGTATGGTGACAGAGGGTAAGTAGACTTACTCTGGCTATCATTTTGCAACGTGTATGAATGTCAAATCATTACGTTGTACACTGGAAACTAAAGGAATGTTGTATGTCGATCATACTTCAATTAAAACACACACATGCTGTAGAGAAGAAATTAAACACAACATTGCAAATCAACTATACCTCAATAAAATGAAAACACACACAACACCCCAAACTTGAAGAGCAAAGAATTCGCAACTATGTATGATTTTGCTGATCTTTCATTTAAAGATTCAATAAATCAACCTTATCATTTGCTACTGATTCAATCAGTGTAAGTTTAAAGATAAATTAAAACTAAAATGCTATAGAAATGTGTTTTGAATTCACTAAAACGGTCTAATTTACTTTATGATATTTTTAACCCCCAGTCAAGGATTTTCTCCTACGATCCACGTGTGGTGTTGTTTCTGCCCTTAGACACTGACATGCGGCTCAGACTGGGAGGAAAAGGGGCCTCCTCTAAGCAGTTTGGAGGCAGGGGCTCGGTAGGAGTCATGGCCCCCATCTGCCTGGGTCTGAGAGAGGTGGATACTGGGACCTTGAGAGTGTAGCGGGTAGGCTGTGGAGGGTGACTTCCCTAACACAGCCAGGGACACCGTTTCTGCTCCCTCGCACAACGCCTGGCAAGAGGATTGAGCAAAAGGACTGACTGACTTTCTCCACGTCAACAGTCCACACACCTCTCTGCTCAGGGATCTTCCCTGGGATCAAACAGATCTGGCCCCTCTCCTGCAAGTCAGTGGGCTTCGTCCTCCCTGCTACATAGCCAGGCTGTACATCACAACTCAGAGGTCTGCGTCTCCAGAGACCCCCGGGGGGCGCATCTCCCTTTCCAAAGTCCTCAGGGGCAAGGCCAGAGAAGGCCAGCCGAGCCTTCTAGTTTCCATTTGTGGGAAAGACAGCACCCTGCTCTTTCCCAGCAAAGACAAATCGCCCAAGCTCCAGGACTAGGAATACAGAACACTTGTTGAATTAATCTCGAGTCCAAGCCACTCCTTGGGCCAGGATTAAGCTGACAGTCAGAGCAAGGATGGGTGGGGAGGCCAGAGTTCCAGTCAGGGCTGCCCTTGATCCTCGGGGAACTTAGGGGCTCTCTAATGCCTTCCTCAAAGTCCCCACATCTCCCCTGTGCAGTCCTGGAGAGCAGTGAGGCAACCCACACCTCATGGCAGAAACGTGGGATTCCGGACAGAGCAGGGGTTGCCTGGAAACCAATATGCGGTGTTTGATATGGGGAGGTTCATGGGTCTCTGGAGAAAAAAGCAAAAAAACCGGGGACTGTGTGTTTCTGGAGGCAGGTCCCATTGATTTCATGGGATTCCCCCAAAATGTTCAGACCTGCCAGTTGAGGATGACGGCAAGCAGTACTTAAAAGCTATCCAGGGACTTCCCTGGTGGCGCAGTGGCTGGGAATCCTCCTGCCAATGCAGGGGACATGGGTTCGAACTCTGGCCTGGGAGGATCCCACATGCCGTGGGGCAACTAAGCCTGTGTGCCACAACTACTGAGCCTGCGCTCTAGAGCCTGCGCGCCACAACTACGGAGCCCATGTGCCACAACTACTTAAGCCCGTGTGCCTAGAGCCTGTGCTCCGCAAGAGGAGAAGCCACCGCAATGAGAAGCCCGCGCACCGCAATGACGACTAGCCCCAGCTCGCTGCAACTAGACAAAGCCCACGCAGCAACGAAGACCCAACGCAGCCCAAAATAAGTAAATAAAAAATAAATAAATTTATTAAACAAAAAACCAAACAGAAAACTATCCAGAACTAAGTATTTCTTTGGTGGAGGGGAGGAATTACTGGATGGATGTAATTAAAATAAAATTATCTCATCTGGAGACAGGACGCTGCTTTCCACAGCTGCCTGCCATCACTTGACGGAAAATGCAAATGTCCCTGGACCAGCATTACTTTTTCCACGGAATGAAACAGGCAAGTGATCTGCAGTCAGACTTTAAAAACATAAATTAAAAAAAAATATTGTTTAGATTAGCGCTTTTGGTCTCCTTAATTCCCTCAGTTGCAAATTATCTCTGGGTGAACCTGGGTTCGACAGGCTCTTCCCCAGATTGTCAAACCCCAAAACCATGAAGTCATTGCTCTTCTGTAAGTAAGAGGGAAAGACGGTTTCTGCAAGTCTTTGGTTGAAAAGACCTGAGGCGGTTCCAAATAAAGTTCCCCTGACCCCGCCCCCGGAGGGAGGCAGGAATGCGGCACAAAAACATGAAGCTTCCTGAAACTTTTTCTTCACGCTCCTCTCCCCAAACTCTCCAGAACATGCAGCCACCAAGGAGGCAACAGGACCACAGAAGCCACCGTAACCCGTGACGTCGGGTCCCTCACCCTCACAGCCAGGCACACCCAAGAAAGACGGTCAAGGCTTGTGCTCTTTGGCAGAAAAGGTGCTTTTGTTAAGTCCCAGGCGTATTATTAAGTCCCAAACTGTGCCACCAATCCCCCAAACCGTGCCTCCTTGTAAAATGGAATCGAACAGGAAAACAGACAAATCGAACACGGACACACAGCTCTGTGTGTTAATAGTGAAGATTTGCATCTGACACAAAAGGAAGATGTGAGAACGGTGATGTGTGAGGTCTGAAGCCGCAGAAGACTCGTTTAGCGGAGTAAGTGCTCCAAAGGGCTTCTTATCAAAGCAGTTCCAAACTCAGGTCTGAACCGGCAGCTGCTTCCTTTGAGCACCAGAGAGTGAGGTCTGGAATGGTGCCAGGTGAGTGTGCGTGCGCGCGTATGTGCGAGGAATCCTCCCCACTCCCCAGATCAGGAGTCCCATCTGTTGTTGACAACCATCGCGGGGCAAAGTGGGGGGAAAGCCTCAGGAGTCCGGGCAGGGAGAAGTCTTATTTTCCTGAGCAGATGCAGACACCTGGCCTCCCCAAACCTGCCAGCCTCTGTGCAAACACAGCCGGCTCTCGCAGGGCTCGGGCTGTCTGGGTGCCAAAGGTGGAAGCCATTTCACGCAAGAGCCCCAGCTGCTTGCTCAGGCCAGCACTGAAGGCAAACAGCTTCTGGGTGAAGCAGCAGGTTGGGTGGGAGGGGCTTCTGCCAGTGCCATCCCGCTCGCCCATCCCCCGCCCGGACCCCGCATTCCGGATTTCTCCGCACGCAGTTTTATTTTCAGAAGTGGGGCTGCCCCACAGTCAGACTTGCGGCCACACATGAAATGGAGTCAGGGTCCTGAGGTGGGAATCGCAGAGGTGTGTGGAGGAACGAGGCTGGCAGTGATGCAGGATGAGAAGAAGGGGGGACGTGTGTGGATGTGGGGTGTGCACCTGGCTACCTCTCTCTGGTTTCAACTTCCACACTTCCTCAGGCCAGTGCTCCCACCCTCCCTACCTCCTCAACCTCCTTTCCATACAGGGATGACAAAAGCTACGGCTGGAAGTTTACTTCTCAACCAGGAGGCTAAGTGCGTCACGCGCATGCGCTCCTATAACCCACAGCAACCCCAGGGGGTAGGCACCAGCTCCACACGGCGACGGGCAAATCCAACCCAGAGCCACTCTGACCACTAGGCAGCACTGCCACAAAAGGCTGAGGGCGACCAAAACAGAGAACCCCCCCAGACAGAGAGACCCCACCCAGGGGGAGTAGAGGGAACTTGGGGTTACCAGGAAAGAGAGGCACGACTCAGGCCCCAGACGTCGAGGCCCCTGAATGAAATGAAGCCACGCTGGGTCAAGCCTGGGTGCCCACTGCACACTTCCATTTCCTGACTCCTGTTTTGGGTTGTGTGGGAATGTCCTTTGCTCTAGGCCCTGGGGGCGGGGCTGGTTTCATAGACGGAGCTACTGAAGGGACCTTTCTGGACCATTTGCTCCAACCCACTGGTTGTACAGATGAGGAAACTGAGGTCTGGAATTCAAAAGTGACCTGCTCAAAGTGAGCTTAGGGCAGAGCTGGACTAACACACAGGTCCCTGAGCTCTGGTCCAGGCCTCTGTCCATGTTTCCGTGAGGCCTGCCTTAGGCCTGCGAGACACCATTTCTTGGGAACTAGAAACTCCCTGCTATTCCCATCAGTGAGGGAGGAGACGGGGTGAGAGGCAGGGAACAAAGGGGTGAGGGGGTGGGTAGAATGTGAAGGCCTTGCTCCTGGCCTGGACCAGCCCCGGCCCCCACTGTACAGCTGAGGCTGCCCCTTTGGCATTGTAAAATGTTTCCCCATTGAAATTTTTTGGAGGGTGGGTAGGCAAAGAGGTCTGAAGGAAACCCAGAAACAACTGAAACAGAGCTGGGAAGTTAGGGTCCTGGGGGCACTGGAAGAACAGCCTGACTGCTGGCTTAGCTGCGGGCACCAGAGGCCCTACTTGGGGAAGGCAGGCAGCGCAGGCTCTGCTGTCACTGAAGGTCCCACAGGGATGAGACTGGGGGCCAGGGAAGAGGTACACCGCTCCCCTCCCCCACCCCAATCACCCCACTGCCGCTGAGGTGGGCTTCTCCTCTCTGGATCCCTGCTGGACCACCCCTCAGCATCCTCTGTCCATGAGGTACTGGTGGCCCCTAGCCTCCCAACTCCTGCTCTTCAAGGCCCACATCAGGTCCCAAACACCAAGTTTATAAATTCCTGGTCTCAAGAGAGAAAGGGAAGTGATGACATCATAACAGTCCAAGCAACCAGTTCCCTCAGGTCATAGCTTCTCTTAAAAGTTATTTTTTGAGAGCTTGTTGCCCCCCTCCTTTCATTCCCGCTCAGCTAGGTACAGCAGCAGGTGGTGATGGAAAGCGTGCTGAACTTGGAGCCAACCAGACCTGCCTTCAGACTTACCTCTGATGCTATCCTGCCACATGACCCTGGCTGAGTCGTGGAACCTCTCTGGGGACTAGTTTCCTGGTCATCAGTAAAATGGGGAGAATGTTACCTGCTCTGGCTATACAATGAGATTTGCAAAAGGACTTTGCAGTAACACGCTGCACAAGGGGATCATGGTGTTCCTTTATTCCAACACCTCCTAGAAGGGAGATGAGGGCTTCATCTCTACAGGGACCTGAATACAGGACGACTGAACAATAAACGATTCAGAGACATGAAGCTACTGCTGACCCCCATACACCACCCGTTACCAGGTCCCCTTGTTGGTTTTGTGATGGAGATGGAAGAGGACAGGACTTAAGGGACCTAGGGGTTGGGGTATTGGCTGGGTTCCCGTGACGCTGGGCAGGTCAGCCCCTCTCTGGTTCCCGCTTCCTCGCTGTGAAGAAGAGGCTGGACTGAATCACCTCAAAAGTCATTTCTAATTCTATACCCAGCCGTTCCTAGAATGAGTCATTTCTGTTTCAGATGACACAGCCCATCAGCAGCACCTAGCTCAGGCAGGGGCAGGTCTGGATACAGTGGGGTGGCAGGCAGGAGTCAGTGAGAGGCTGAGCAGATACCTCAGTGGCCTGGGAGCCTCCCGCCAGGCTCCTGCAGGTGCCATGGGGCGGGTGGTATGGAGGCAGCCTGGGAGTCCGTGGGTCCCCACGCCCCAAACCCTCACACAGCCTAGGCAGATAGCTGAGGAGTAACCAAGAGACTGGCAGGGGAGAGACGGTGCTAGGGAGGAGGGAGAGAAAAACTCCTTAAAGGACAAGGGCGGGGTGGGGCGGGGCTAGTCAGCCTTTGACGTTCTTTCCTAGAGCTGGAGTTGGAGACGGGCGGAGCCAAGGCTGGCAGCTAGCTGGCTGGCAGGGACACCCGGGAGGAGGGGGTGCCCACCACAGGAGGGTCTCCCTAGAGCAGGCCTTGGGCTGGGCAGGGCACACCTGTGCACTGTCCTCACTGGAGCAGGTGTTGGGTGTGATGAGTCTTGCAAGGGCAGGTCAACCTCATACCCCGTCAGCTCCAGAGAGAGGATTAAATCTCAGGAGGTTTTCCCTGGGGTTCACGGGGAAGCAGCTCCAAGGAAATAAGCACATTTTTGTTACAAGCCTCTGGTGGCTCGCCCCTGCTTCTACAGCCGTCTCTATCGAGAGTGGCACAGGGCCTGCCTTTCCACATGCTTTCCTGACTGCAAAGGGGCAAATACTGTCCACCTGTGAGCAGGGGATGTGGCCCGTGAACCAGGACACCAAAGTCCCCTATTCCTTGCCTCTTTCTTGGGGTGGCCCCTTAATCCCTCAAGGAGAGGTGCGGAGGGACCACTCCCCTTCCCTGCCGGCCTTAGCCTTCCCATTTGCAGACAGGCTGAGAGTGGCCGGCAGCGGGAGTCCTGGATCTCCCTGGCCTGCGTCCTCCCCAGGTGACAGTCCACTCCCTGTGGCCCCGTCCGGCTGCTGGGTGGGCTGGCGGGGAAGGGGGTGAGGCCGGCACCTTATCTCTCCCGGAAATGGAGAAACAGAGGACTCATCCTACTGAGGGCGCCGATAGGCATCTGCCCCACCCCTCCCCAACTCTCCCGGAGTTCTCTCCAGCTCAGATACTTATCGCTCTTCGGGGGAAAAAAAAAAAAATCAAGACAAGCTAGTCTTTCAGGTAGTTTCGAGGGAGCTCGGACTTTCTCACGCCGGCTCAGAATCAGTCTGAGAGCATGGGGCCTGAAGGTTCCCCCTCGGGGGTGGAGGAGGGATCCCGACGCTCATTCAGGGACGGGGCCCGGGACGCTGACACCCGCGACCTGCACGCCCCTTCCTCTCCGGCGTAAAGGTGCCAACAGACCTTCACTGAGCTCCTCCGGCGCCACCTTAGTCCCTTGGAGGGTCCGCATCCTCCTCTCCCCGCGGCCTCGGCCACTCGGGGGGACCACACCCGGGTCACGAGCTGCACTGCCCGCCACAGTCCCCTTCGGCCAGGGCCTTGAGTCCCCAGCAGAGGGGGTGCTCCGTTTCTCCCTCCTGCACTCGGAGGGGATCGGGGTGGGAGCAAACACCCCCCCACACACCCCCGGTTCACTAGGGCCCCGCGCCCCCTGCCCGCCCCGCTTCGGACCAGCCCCGGACCAACGCGCCCTCCCAGCCCGTCTCAGCCCCCGCCGAGAAGCCAGCTGGCGGCCGCAGTGCCCTCTCCTCCCGCCAGGAGTCTTCCCCTGCGCAGGCGATGCCGGTGACCGGCAACCCCGACCGCGGACCGGGTGCCCGGGGTGGACAGGTGGCCCCGGAGAGGATCGCGCGGCAGTCGCGCTCACTCACCCAGAAGATGAAGTTAAATCCGAACAGCAGATATTTGATGCACTTGGTGCCTCCTTTGACCGGCATGGTGCACGCTAGACTGGCCTGGGCCGGACTGGTGTGGGACGTGGGCGCTTGAGGCCGGGACGGGCGGGACCAGTCTTCGGACCGAGGTGCTGGCGGCTGCGGGTTGGCCTCAGGACTGCACTTTTAAAAAGTGCCACTCCTCGGGCGCGCGCCGCCGCGGTGCGCATGTGCCGGGCCCCGCCTCTGCCCCCGCCCTCGCCCCCGTCCCCGCCCCACCTGCCCCGCCCCGCCCCGCCCAGGTCCGGTGGCCGCAGCCCCTCCCGCCTCTGGCTCGGCCCTTACCACCGAGTCGGCCGGCCTTGACTTCCCGCCATCCTCCCCGTTTCCTCCCAGCAGTCCTGGGGTCTTTCCAGTCAGTCATCTTCGGCTGCTTTCGTCCCGGAGTAAGTGGAGGCCTCGCCCTTCCGGTTGTCCCCTGGTTTCCGTCCTTCTCGAGCCCTCTGCTTTGGGAGACCCCTTCCCCGGTGGTCGGGGCCGAGGTCCCTTAACCCCAGGCCGGCTGCCGCAGAATGAGGGCTCTTCTTGCTTTGGCCTCGATTTAAACAGAAGCTGCCTGGCCTTATGTCTCCCTGGGGCGGCTCCTTGCAAACCTTCCCTCGTGAAGCACACTATTACTCGGCACAGCATGCGGAGCAGGAGGAATTAGAAGCTCGCCGTCCAGGTGGGAAGATCGGTCGGAAGCTTATGGGAGTAATTCTCAGATACCATCACTGAATAGTAATATGTCTGAGGGCCGGGCAGTCCGGGAGTGCTTCCTGGACTTGAGGTTCAGATGGCCCAGAGGAGAAGACAAAGCCTGTGGCCTGGCTTCTGTTCTTGCCTCTACTCCCCGTCACCCGCGCTCTTGCCCTTTGACTCTGCCCACTGCTACCTCTTTGAAGCTCCAGTACCAGAGTGCTTAGGGTGTTTCTCCCCCGCTCAGAAATGTCCCGCAAATGATAAATGTTGGCGAGGATGTGGAGGAAAGGGAACCCTCCTCCACTGTTGGGGGGAATGTAAGTTGGTGCAGCCACTATGGAAAGCAGTATGGAGGTTCCTTAAAAAAATTAAAAAGAGAACTACCCAGCAATTCCACTCCTGGGTATTTATCCAAAGAAAATGAAAGCACTACTTGAAAATATATTTGCACCCCTGTGTTCATTGCAACATTATTTACAGTAGCCAAGATAGGGAAACAGCATAAGTGTCCATCAATAGATGAAGGGATAAAGAAGATGTGTATATACACAATGGAATATTACTCAGCCATAAAAAAGAATGAAATCTTGCCACTTGCAGCAACATGGATGGACCTAGAGGGTATTATGTGGAGTGAAATAAATCAGAGAGAGAAAGCCAGATACTGTATGATTTCACTTACATGTGGAATCTAAAAAACAAACGAATATAACTAAACAGAAACAGAGTCATAGACACAGAGAACAAACAGGTGGTTGCCACAGGGAAGGGGGGTAGGGGTAGGAGAGAATTACGCGAGGGAGATTTAAGAGGTACAAACTTTCACTTACAGAATAAATGAGTCATGGGAATTAAATGTACAGTGTGGGGAATATAGTCCATAATTATGTAATATCTTCGTATGGTGACAGATGGTAACTAGCTTGTCATGGTGATCATTTTGAAATGTATAGAAATATCGAATCACTGTGTTATGTATCATGAACTAACACAGTGTTGTAGGTCAATTTATACTTCCAAAACAAGCAAACAAACTCAGAAAAAGAGATCAGATTTGTGGTTACCAGCGGTGGGGAGGGGAGGGGAAGGGGAATTGAGGAAGGTAGTCAAAAGGGACAAACTTCCCGTTTTAAGGTAAATAAGTACTAGGGATGTAATGTACAATATAATACATAATTAACACTGCTGCAAGTTATAAAGGAAAATTGTTAAGAGAATAAATCCTGAGCTCTCATCACAAGGAGAAAATATAAATATTTTTCTGTTTCTTTAATGTATGTGTATGAGATGTGGATAGTCACTAAACCCACCGTGGTAATCATTTCATGATGTATGTGAGTCAAATCACTATGTCGAACACCTTAAATTTATAGAGTGCTGCAGGTCAATTCTATCTCAGTAAAACTGGAAGAGAAGGATTCTTTCTGCAGCTCTCCACATTCAATGAGATAAGTTAAAATTCCTCATCTTGCATCTGTAGGGGACACTCTGCCCTCCCCAGCACCCCAGGTCTGCACCTGGCATGTGGTGTGTGCCCTCTGGCTGGCCTGCCTTCCTATCTTCACTTGTAGAAATTCTATGGCCCCTTAAACATTCCTTTCCTGTTTCTCACCAGAGGATGAGGAGATTCCCCCTACTTTTGAAATCCCAAAACCCTTTCGTATTTTTTTCAAAATGAAGTTTCCTTTGGTGGTTTTTTTTTTTAAATTACAAAAACAAAACCTGCTCAATTATGGAAACATCAGAAAATACCAATAAGCAAAAAAAAAAAAAACCCCGTAACTCAAAATAATACTCACCAGAAACAGCCTGCGTTACCACTTTAAAGTACATATTTTGCTCTGTTTACTATCGTTGTTAGATCTGTCTCATTGATGCATTCATTCAAAAACACCTTTCAGTATCCTGTTATGTCCTTAGGGCAGGAGGGGGATGAGCGTGTTACAGGAGGTCAAGGAGAAAGGCTTAAAGGCCAGGGGGGCTTAAAGGAGGGGCCTTTGACCCAAATTGGAAAGCATGCTGCAGAACCCCAGGAAAAGTGGTTGCAATCATGGGAGAATCAGGCAAAGCTGGGGCTGGGGCCGTCTGGGGTCTAGGCTGGAGCTCACAGCTGGGGGAGGCGTGTAGGGAGGTGAAGGTGGGGATGTAACTAGAGGTGCCTCATGGTCCTGGACTCTGCAAGCGGGAGTGAGGGGTCACCGAAGTGTTTATAAGCAGGGAACCTGTGCTTTGGGTAGTTGGGTGGCTGGTGGCAGGGGGCGGTTGGGGGTTGAGGGGAGGAGCAGGCAGGAGGCTCCTTGAGGACAAGGACCATTGCCTCTATCTCCAGGCCTTGGCTCAGAGCTTTGGGGGGTTAGACTGAAAGGTGAGGTGTATCAGGGCACCTGCAATTGGGGAGCGGGGCAGCAGGAAACGAAGGTGAGCTGGGGACCCGTGGAGGTACGTTAGGAGGCTGTGGAGTAGTTCAGGTGAGAGACCAAGGGGTGGGGCAACGGGGTGGAGGCTGGAGAGAGGGGGGCAAACCAGGAGAGGGGGTAGCGAGGGCAAGATCAGAGTCAGGCCAGCTGGAGCCGAGGAGGATTTCATTCATTTCTTCTTCCAGTGTTTCTGGAGAGCCTGCTCTGTGTCCTATACATACCCGATGCTAAGACCCCTGTGACACTGCCCTGTTACCTCACCATCAGCCAATCAGAGAACTGTGCACGAGCTGATCACAGACCCTGCGACCCTTGTCCCTTGCCTGGCTTTAAAAAAGCTTTGCTGAAACCCTTCGAAATCCTTCCTGGAGCTTGGGGGTTTTTTTTAGGGCGTGAGCCACCCATCTCCTTGTATGGCCCTGCCCTGATAAACCTTTCTCTGCTCCAAACTCCGACGTTTTGGTGTTTGGCCTCACTGTGTGTCAGGCACACGAACTCGTGCTAACAGGGGGAGATGTTGCCTAGGAAACAGCAGGGGCTGGGGCGTGTACCCAGGTCTGCCTGAGCTGGGAGAGGCTTCCAGCGAGGGGGACACCGCAGCTGACTTTGGAAGGTGGGCCAGCAGACAAGGCTGGGGAGGGAACTCCAGGCAGAGGGAACCATGTGGAAAGGCACAGGCACAAAACCACAGGCAGCTGCTGGGGAAACCACCATAGTGGGTGAGACAGGGAAGGAAGGAGGACTGGGAAGGAGCAGTCACGGAAACAAAGTTCCCTAAATGTGGCCAATAGTGGCCACGGGCAGAGGAGTCTTGATACTCTTTCCTAGGTCACTGCCCCTGACCCACCGTGGCCAGGGATGGCTGGGGTCCAGCAGGGTGTGGGATGCTGAGGCCGGAAACCAGACAAGGTCTCATGGTGCTGTTGGGAGAACCTGCCTTGGGAGAACAGGTCTAAGGAGAGAAAGGATTTTATCTTTTTTATATTCTACTCTCCTCTCCCCGCCCCACCTCCTCATTCACAAGTCCAGATGGGAGGAGTTGAGCAAACATTTAAGCTTATAAAAGAAACTCCTTCTAAGGGTAATTGTGAGCACTGACTGAGGTCATCCACCTGCCACTGGAGTGCCCAGGGAATGTTGGCTACTGTTACTATTACTGTTACTATTTACCCTCAAGAAACCATTGGTGGGAGAGGGCTATGGTGAAACATCAAATTACGTACAATCGAGGAGTCCTGAGAATGTGAGTGAGGAGATCTGAGTTCTGTTCTTGATCCCACCCTTTGGTTTATTCTGGACAAGCCACCTCCTCTGTCTGGGCCTGTACAGTGACATGTTGAATTAGGAGATATCAGGTCCCCTCTGTTGTGTGGTGCCCTGAGCCTCCGCCCCAAAGTGTGTTTGTTAGAGGCCTTTAGTCCTACAGGCAACCAAGAAAGGGAGCAACGGAAAAAATATGGTTTTGCTTTAACTGGAAGGGGAAAATCTGGGTAAGCCCCTGAGTCAGAGATCACATGAAGGCAGTGAGGCCTTCCAGGCTGTGTGGTGATGGAGTGGGAGAACTTTTCCTCCCTTCCCTCAGGGCATCCTGTTTCTGGAAAAACTCCTGCCCTGGCTGAGGGTTCACTCTGGCTCTTGTGCCCCACCTGGTGGTAAGATTTGAACACAGGGCTAGGGACCTGAGGACTGGCCACACCCGTCTTCCTGGGCCCGGTCTTGCTTCCAGCTATGGGAGGCGGCTGGAGAACCCACTCTCATGGGCCACTAAGGCCTCCCAGCTGCCACACTGGTGGCCATTTCTCCTTGCCATGACCCTGCTGAACAGCCCTTCTTTCTGGACACCTCTCCCTTGTTGTCCCTGGGGTTGTACCACCCACCTTGGTTCACTCCCTTCCCTTCTAGAAACGTCTTTGCTGCGCCTCTTACTAAGCTCAAATGTCACTACTCCGTGAAGCCTTGAACACTCGGTCTTTTCCTCCACGGATTACCTTGTTTGGATCTCCTGTGTGACTCACTGGGCTTCATCGTAATCTCTCCTGTGTACACATTTTGGAGGCGAGCTCCTCTAAATACACGTGCATTTGGTTAGTTTCTGTGTTCTCCAAGCATCCAGTCCCTTGCTGGCCCATAGGAGCCGTCTGCAAACTTGTGAAAAAACTGCCAGGGAGTGGGTCTTCCTCAGGCATGGCTCCTCTGTCCTCTGCTCCCCTCTTTCCCTGGACGTGCATCCCCACTTGTTCCTCCCACCATTTTTCTTTTGCGCTTAAATTCATCATGATATCTGAGGGCCTGTAGAGCATTTCCCTAACCCTAATGTCCCCGCAAATATGCCCACATCCTAACCCCCCAAATCCGTGAAGATACTACCTTCCATGGCAAAAGGGATTTTGCACGTGTGATTACGTTACGATCTTGAGATGGGGAGGCTATCGTGGCATGTACTCATGGGCCCAGTGTAATCCCACGAGTCCTTAGAAGAAGAGACAGGAGCGTCAGAGCCAGAGAGGGAGACGTGGAGGCGCAGGCCAAGATGGGAAGGACGCAGGGCCGCAAGCCAAGGAATGCAGGCAGCTCCAGAGGCGGCAAGGAAGCAGATTCTCCCCTCGAGCTGCCAGAGGGAGCAAATGTCATCCTGCCAACTCATTTTGGGCTTCTGACCTGCAGAATTGTAAAGTCATGTGTGCTGATTTTAAGCCACTAAATTTGTGGTAATTTGTCACAGAGTCAATAGTATACGAATAGGCATCTCAAAATAAACATCAAGATCAGACTTCATAATCTCCGAGGGGCTCCCTACACAAGAAGCCGCCTGCCCTTCTCCTTGCCCACACCCTCCGGTCAGCCCCGAACCCTCCTCTCACCTGGGATCCCTCTGCTCCTGCTGGTCCCACACCTGGTCACTGAATGTGCTTCCTGCTTCCTTGTACTGTTCCCGTCACCGGTAGAAGGTGCCACTGAGGCTGTCCAACTTAAAAATGAAGAAGCAAAGCCCAAGGCAGGAGAGACTGATTTATTTTGTTTCTTATTTTTTTCTCTGTTCAAATGACAGGGTATTACTGGATTGTTGGTGTCATTCAAAAATTTTTTATCTTTTTCAAGGAAGTTTATTTATTTATTTATTTATTAACTGAAATATAGTTGATTTACAGTGTTGTGTTAGTTTCCCAGGTAGGTTATCACAAAATATTGAGTAGAGTTCCCTGTGCTCTACAGTAGATCTTTGTTGGTTATCTGTGTTATATATAGTAGTATGTATATGTTAATCCCAACCTCCTAGTTTATCCCTCCCCACCCAAGAGATAGGGATTTAGAGAAAAGAGCAGACCTCAGGGCTTCTGAGTCCAGCTCCGTGTTGATAGCTCAGCTTTCTCTCCACCTGCTCCACCCAAGATGGGGCCATGTCCTCGAAGCCCTTCCTCAGTCCCAACAACTGTCCCATCCTCCTACCCGCGTTCCTGTCATTCACTCATCCAGTCTGCATGCATCACTGGACCGACTGCCTTGCCGTGTCACTGGGCTTGGGCTGCCTTGGGCCGCCCTACCCCCACCATAACTTCTTTTCAGTGTGTTGAACACACGCGTAGTCCTTGTGGGGCCACCCATGCAGAGTATGGAGTTTATGAAGATTTCACGGAGAACTGGATGAGGGGTGACAGCTTGCATGCCAGAGAACACCATTCTCAAAATGCTTTTTGGATCTTTCTTCAAGCTTCCATTCTGTGCAGCCACGCCTGCCTGGTCTCCTGCACCCCTGCCCAGCCCCTGCCAGCCTCTGGCCCTCGCCCTCCGCTTCATGGGGAGCAACGTAGCTCTCACTCGGCATTTCCAGTCTGCATCCTCCACTTCCCACTACCCCAGCTCAGCAAAACAAATCATATTTCTCAGGATCTGTCCACTTCAGGAGATTGGGTGGGGGGTGACGAAGAGTTGTAAGTAACTAATATTTTTTTTATTAATTAATTTATTTTTGGCTGCGTTGGGTCTTCGTTTCTGTGCGAGGGCTTTCTCTAGTTGCGGCGAGCGGGGGCCGCTCTTCATCGCGGTGTGCGGACCTCTCACTATCGCGGCTTCTCTTGTTGCGGAGCACAGGCTCCAGACGCGCAGGCTCAGTAGTTGTGACTCACGGGCCCAGTTGCTCCGCGTCATGTGGGATCCTCCCAGACCAGGGCTCGAACCCGTGTCCCCTGCATTGGCAGGCAGATTCTCAACCACTGCGCCACCAGGGAAGCCCCAGTGACTAATATTTAATATCGTCTTTTTGTCGTAACTCCTAAAGCTTTGCTTCGCGCATTTTTCCTGCTCGAAAACCTCTTGGGCTCCACTTACTGCTAAATTGTTTGCCATCACACTTATCACCTTCTAACAGAGGAAAGAATTTTCTTAGTATGTGTTTTGTTTATAATCTGCCTCCTTCCGCAGGAACGTAAGCTCCTCCAGAGCAGGGACTGTGACTGTCTTGTCCTCAGAAGTATCCCAAGGGCCTTGCACAGTACCCGACACACAGCAGGTGCACAGTAAATATTTTCTGAATGTATGAAAGGCTCATGTCCTAATTCTAAGCTCATCATAAAGGCCCTCTGCTCTCTTGTCACAACCTATAGTATTTACAATTCTGTTCCCTCTCTTGGGACACCGCATGCACACCCACACCTATGGCTGGGTTCCCACCGCCTCTTCCCTCTGCCCCAGTCCCTGGCCCATCCTTTTCTCTTCTCCCCCATAAGCAGCCCCCATCTTTGAGGCCAGCTCGGCCCCTGCGTTTCCCGAATCCTCGATCATCCCAGTCTGCGCTGGCCCTCCCTCTCAGCGCTCCTGTAGCAGTTGCTTTCTGAGTCACCTGCTAGACTCTGATCAGACGTTGTCCCGGATGGTAATTTCATGTGTGTGTCCCGGATGGTAATTTCATGTGTGTGTCCCGGGTGGTAATTTCATGTGTGTGTCCCGGGTGGTAATTTCATGTGTGTGTCCCGGGTGGTAATTTCATGTGTGTGTCCCGGGTGGTAATTTCATGTGTGTGTCCCGGGTGGTAATTTCATGTGTGTGTCCCGGGTGGTAATTTCATGTGTGTGTCCCGGATGGTAATTTCATGTGTGTGTCCCGGATGGTAATTTCATGTGTGTGTCCCGGATGGTAATTTCATATGTGTGTCCCGGGTGGTAATTTCATGTGTGTGTTTTTGTTTTTGGCTGAGCCGCAAGGCATGCGGATCTTAGTTCCCCGACCAGGGATCGAACCCTTGCCCCCTGCAGTGGAAGCACGGAGTCCTAACCACTCAACTGCTAGGGAATTCCCAGTAATTTCATGTTTCATGCATCTTTTTAAAAAAATGTCCCCCAGTAGATGATCAGCTCCTGTAGTACCCACAGTAGGAGCCCAAAGAACGAACACTGGGATGGGCACAATTGCTATGTGGAAACCCGTTTAATCCTCAAACGGCCCTCTGAGGTTGAGAGTCTTACTATGTCCATTTCACACATGGGGAAATGGAGGCCGCATGAATTCACTTGCTGGGAAGCAGCGGAGCCGGGATTTGAGCCCAGGGGATCTGGCTCCAGGACCCGGGTGCTGAACTACCTCTGCACGGCGTAAATGGCTGTGTTAACATGGGTGCTCTGTCTTTCTTGTCCTTTGGTTGTGGAGGTGGGTGAAGGGACTGCAGGTGACACCCGAGGGGTTGTGCCATCTTGAAGGTACCCCCCCCGCAAGCTGAGCGTCTGAGTCTTTGGGGCCGAAGACAGGTGGAGAGTTTGCGTCTTGGTCCTGCCTTTGCTGGAGCCTGTCCTTCTGAGGCTCCCTTTTCACAGCTGCGGAGCCGGGAGGGTGACTGCTTTTCCTCCACCACGGGGAATGGGGATGGCTGCTGACCTCTGTTCTGGGTGATGGTTCTAGATTCCCGGGGGTGGGGGGGCGATTAGAGGCTGGACACAGGGCTCCTTCTAGATGAGCTGTGTGTGTGCGTGCGTGTGTGTGCGTGTGTGTGTGTGTGTGTGTGTGTGTGTGTGTGTGTAGCAGACCTGGGATCTTTGTGTGTGTGTGTTCAGGCACATATGGGCAGGTGAAATATAGTTAAGATGAACATGAATGTAAGAAACTGTGGCTGGCGTCCCCCTGGGGCCTGTGGGAAGGGTTCAGAAAGAGGGGACATCGCCGTGGAGTATTGCAGAGAGATGGAGTTTGGACCCCGTGGTGGGGCACAGGAGGCCCCGGTAAGCCGGCTTCTGCTGATGCCCATCACCGTTTCCCCCCTTCTGGCAACTTACATGCTTTAGCCATTTTGTACTGCTCTTTTTGTCTTTTTTCCTTCTCTCTCTTTCTTACTAACTCTTTTATTTTGGAATAATTTCAGGTTTACAGAAAAGTTGCAAAGATAGTACAGCTTCCCCCCAATGTCAACATCTGAAAAAAAAGTGATTTGTCAAAACTAAGTACAGTACTATTAACTAAGCTGCAGATGTTATTCAGATTTCACCTGTTTTTCCACTAATGTCCTCTTCCTGTCCCAGAGTCCAATCCAAGATCCCACATTGATTTAGCACTTTGAATTCGTTTTAATTCTCTGAACGCCCTGGGCTCATTCCCGCCTCTCTTCCTTTGACTCTGTCATTCTCTTTGTCTACGGTAAATTTCCTATTCCCAGCAAACTCCTATTCATCCTGCAGCAACCCCTCTTTCAGTCAGGGATAATATGGGGAGTGGGGCTTTGGGATCTGGCTGTTAGCAATATTAAGTGGGGAGAATTTCCACTGCTCCTTCCGTACTCAGGATCTCTTTGACTCTCATTTTTTTTTTTTTTTGATAAATTTATTTATTTATTTTTGGCTGTGTTGGGCCTTCATTGCTGCGCGCAGGCTTTCTCTAGTTGCCGCGAGTGGGGCTAGTCTTCGTTGCAGTGCATGGGCTTCTCATTGCAGAGCGCAGGCTCTAGGCACGTGGGCTTCCATAATTGTGGCGCATGGGCTCAGTAGTTGTGGCTCGTGGGCCCTAGAGCACAGGCTCAGTAGTTGTGGCGCGCGGGCTTAGTTGCTCTGCGGCATGTGGGATCTTCCCGGACCAGGGCTCGAACCTGTGTCCCCTGCCTTGGCAGGCGGATTCTTAACCACTGCGCCACCAGGGAAGTCCCACTCTCATCTGGTTTTTATGTAACCTTCTTTATGCAAGTCCAAGCACATGCTGGTGCATGCTGTTGCTTACTCCCCGCTCCCCCAGCCATGGTTACTCAAGGTGCTGCGTCTGCAGGTGACCTTCACAGGATCCTGCAGACGGCTGAAGGCAGAGAGGGCACAGAGCTCAGGTCTCTCACGTCTGGGAGTCTCAGCGGCTCCTCTGTCCTTCGTGATTACCCGCCTGTGTGTTCTTCCGCTGTCCGGTCTGGGGGTGCTTTGGTGTAACACTAGGCTCGGTTTGGTGGGTGGTGGGTTTCCTGTGGTTTCTCGGCCGGCTGCACGTTTAGATAAGGTTGCATCGTCCTTTTATTGATTTATTTATAAAGTCCCCTTTGGGGACTTTCCTCAGGATGCTGCAGCCTAGGCTGGCGCTGGTGTCCCTGCAACCCTTCCACCTACCTCTGCCAAGCAGACCAGGAAACCCCCCAGAATGTTGGACCCCTGGGCTCCCTGACTCCACCCACCTCCGGGGGCTTCGGCGGGGCCCCCCCTCCCCCACCCCCCTCCTCTCTGCTCCTGAGTCCCCTGCTTGGGATGGTCTTCTTCACCCCCATCCTTTAACTCTCCACACAGCATTAGATTTGCATTGTCTCCCGAATTTAACTTCTGTGTAGATCATTCATTTACATGATTGAGAAATAAAGATATAAAAGTGTAGAGAGGGAAGAGTGTATCTCCTGGAAATTGTTATAGGTTGAGAGAAATTTAGGACTCACCTCAACCCAGTACAGCATGAGGGCCTTGTCTGGGTCCTGATCCAAATGAACCAATTATTAAAAAAAAAAAAAAGTTTGTAGGCAGTTAGGGAAATTTAAATATAAACTAATTATTAGATGATAGTAAGAAACTATTTTTAAGTTTATTAGGTGTGATGATGGAGTTGTGGTATACTTCTGAAAACCCCCTGTCTCTTAGAGCTACATACTGAAGTTTTTAAAGCTAGAGTGATACGATGTGTGGGATTTGCTATACATTTTCAGTCCTTTCCCAAAAGGTGGGGAGATAAATGAAACTAGAAGGCAAAACGGTGGTAACTGTTGATGCTGGGTGACAGGTAGAAGGATTCACTAGACTATTCTCTCTAGTTTTGTGTGTGTTTGAACACTTCTGTGATAACACAAAATATCCCCATCCAGCCTTGTCCCCCATCAGCCTGGTTCTCCTCCAATAACCAATGCTGGTTTTATGTATCCTTTATGCAAATACTAATACATATAATTACTCACTCCTCCCTCCCTCCCCTTTTAAGTACCTTGCTACTGGTGCATTTGCTTTTTCCCCACTTTATTATAAGTGCTAGGCAGAATAATGGCCCCTGAAACGCCCACACCCTAATCCCTGGAACCTTTGAATGTGTTGAGATGGGGAGGTGACCCTGAATTACCCAGGGGGACCCAGTCTAGTCATGGGGATCTTTAAAATCAGAGTCTTCGCTGGCTGTGGTCAGGGGAAGTATGAGTAAAGGTCAGAGAGACACGGCAAAGCCAGCTTTGAAGCCGAAGGAAGGGGCCACGTACTGAGGGTTGAGTATGGCCTCCTGAAGCTGGAAAAGGCAAAGAACTGAATTCTCCGCTGGAGCCTCCAGAAGGGAAGGCAGTCCTGCTGACACCTTGATTTTAGCTCGCACTTCTGACCTACACAAATGTTATATAAACGTGTGTTTAGGTTTGTGCTAATTTGTTAAGCAGCAATAGGAAACAATTACGTTCTGTCTTGGAGCTATTTCTGTGTCAGGGCAGAGATGGCAGAAGCACCAGCCTGGAGTCTGACAGATCCGGGCTTGAGTCCCAGCTCTGCCACGTTCGCTGTGCAATTTTGGGCGCGTTACATCCCTTCTCTGGGCCTGTCTCCTTGTCTGTAAAAAGGCGATAAAAGCACCTGTCTCACGGGGTGCTCTGAGGGTTAAATCCTACAATGCATCCGAAACATTCAGCACAGTGTCTGGCACATAGTAAATGCTCAAAAAAAAAAAAAAAAAGCTGTGAATAACACTATTAACACTATAATTATTAGCGCAAGGCACTTTCCCTGGGTTCTCCAGGCCCCATTGTCCTGTCTTTTGACTCCTTATAAACCTGGGAGGCGGCCCGTAAGTTAGCCCTTGTTTCTGCAGCAAACACCCTCTCTTGCCTGGGTCTGGCGTGCTTGCTTCCCTCTGTGTGGGAGCCCTATTTCCCTAGAAGTTACTCAGCAGCCTGAGGACCGGGCTCTGTTCCGACCGCTTGGTGCTGGATATCAGGGTTGCAAACGGCTTGAATGCTTGATCCATTAGCAGGCAGCTTCCAGAGATGGTTCCCTTCTTCCCAGACTCAAGGTTCCCTCCTTCCCACACCAAGGACAGGTCAAGGGCAATGTCAGACCCAGGCAGGCTAGGCTCCCGTGCTGCTTCCACATGGCACAGACCCTGAGAGTGATGGGAACCTCCTGGATCCCTCTCACGGTCCCCAGCAGCCAGCTTTTGCACGAGCTTGCCGCTTCCTGAGGCCGGCCACTTACTGTGGGTAGTTCTGGTTATTACAAAGGTTTCCTCCCCGCCTGTGACCCCTGTCCCTATTCTGCCCTCTGGGGCCACCTGGAAAGGGTCTGCTTCCCTTTCTGCCTTTTAGATGAGTGACGGGTGGCAGAAGGAGTGCAGGCTTGGGGGGCAGAGCCTTGGGGTCCAGTCTCAGCTCTGCCACTGACATGCTGGGTGGCCTCGGGATTATGTGAGTCTTTTGTGAACCCTGTTTTTTTCCTTCCTCCCTTCCTTCCTCCCTTCCTTCCTCCCTTCCTTCCTTCCTTCCTTCCTTCCTTCCTTTCTTCCTCTCTCTCTCCCTCCCTCCCTTCCATCCTTCCTTCCTTTCCTTTTTTCTTCCTTCCTCCCTCCCTCCCTCCCTCCCTCCATCCTTCCTTCCTTCCTTTCTTCCTTCCTCCCTTCCTTCCTTCCTTCCTTCCTTTCTTCCTCTCTCTCCCTCCCTCCCTCCCATCCTTCCTTCCTTTCCTTTTTTCTTCCTTCCTTCCTTCCTTTCTTCCTCTCCCTCCCTCCCTCCCTCCCATCCTTCCTTCCTTCCTTCCTTCCTTCCTGCCTTCCTTCCTTCCTTCCTTCCTCCCTTCCTTCCTTCCCTCCCTCCCTGCAGTGGCAGCACGGAGTCTTAACCCCTGGACCACCAGAGAAGTCCAGAATCCTGTTTTCATAATCTGTCAAAACGGAGCGAAATACCCACCTTTCAGGATCGTTGTGGGACCCTGTGGAAAACACCCCCGTCTAGTGAACACCCAGTAAGTGCTGTGTCCCTTCCCTCCACTCCAGGCCACTCCTGGGCTCCTTAACTGCTCCCTGGGGAGGAGGTTTGGAGGCGGCCCCACCCCTCTCTGCTACTCTGGCAGGGATGGGCCAGCCTCCAGGGTTGGCCTGCAGTAACGCCTGGAGTCTTTCTTCTGCTGCGGGACAGCCTCTGCCTCAGTCCTTCCCTGCCCGACTTCTGCCTTCTCTGGGCTTCGGCTTCCCAGCTGGGAAGAGGAGAGAGGTCTCCTGTTTGGGGGGAGCATCATCCTATCTCACTGCTGAGACGGAGGCCCGGCCAACCCCTCCCTCGCCTCTTCTCTGGCCTCACTGTGCCTGGGGGCGCGGAAACTCCCCTCTCCTCTGCCACAGTCCCACAGATGCTAGCGCTCCGCTCGGCATAGAAACACGGCTTATTTTTAGTTCTGGCCCTGGTCCATCACACGGTACCCCTCCCTGCGTGAACTTGTCCAGATCTGTTTAGAACCACAGGAATGCTCTCGGTCAGTGCATTTACATGGGCTCCGCTCCTATTTCTCTCTCTGGTGGCCCCGGTTGCTTGTTCGCAGTCTGTTTCTGCCACAGACACTCTCCAGCGTGCCTCCCAACTCCTTCCCCATCTCCGCTACCCGCCCCCGCCCCTCCCTCCAGAAGAGAGGAACAGTCCCAGGAAAACCCCGAAGCTGGAAGGGACAAAGGAAGGCAGCGGCGTGTCGATGCACACCCGCCCCACGCACGCGTGCACGCGCTGTGTCCTGCTTTCCATGGCACGGGGCTGGCCGTGGCTGGATCAGCTCAGTTCTCCGAGGCAAAGTGGTTAACCGAGGTATTACGACACTTTCCCCCTCAATTTAAATTTATGACGAACAAACAAACAAGCACCCGCTCTGGGGACAAAGAGTCAAAAGCCGGCCCTGACGCAGAGCGGCAGGCTTCTAAGCTGAGGCAGGCGGCGTCTCCCCAGGGCCGGCAGAGAACACTCCTGCGTTCCAAGAGCCTTTAGCAGGAAGCCCACTGTCAGCGTAGCCCCTGCTGGGGATTGTTCCACTTCTGATTCTAGACGGGAAGCTCCTTGCGGACATGGGACATTTTGTTCTCAACTTTTAAAATCTCCAGTTCCTCAGGGTTAAACCCCAATTCCTCAGGGCCTGTGATATGATGCCCATACCTTAACGGTGCATCTGGTCCCCACTCACCCTCCCCCAACACACACACCCTGGACACTAGGTTGTTTCTTTTTTAAAATATATATATATTTATTTATTTTTGGCTGCATTGGGTCTTCATTGCTGCGTGCGGGCCTTCTCTGGTTGCGGTGAGCGGGGGCTACTCTTCGTTGCAGTGCATGGGCTTCTCATTGCGGTGGCTTCTCTTATTGCGGAGCACAGGCTGTAGGCGCGCAGGCTTCAGTAGTTGCGGTGCGCGGCTTCAGTAGTTGCAGCACGCGGGCTTTATTAATTGTGGCTTGCGGGCTCTAGAGCGCAGGCTCAGTAGTTGTGGCCCATGGGCTCAGTTGCTCCGTGGCATGTGGGATCTTCCTGGACCAGGGCTCGAACCCATGTGGCCTGCATTGGCAGATGGGTTCTTTTTTTTTTAGAGTTCTTTTATATATATTTTAAATATACATGTGCAATACATTAAAATATATAGAGATGTGTGAATATATATTTACATATATATATGTAAATGAATAAATACATATATGTATATCTATCTCACAGAGGGCATACATACGCACGCTCTCATGTCTGTGCACATACCCCAACAGGACCCATCTATACGTAAACCGGATGCAGTCCATATCAGGCCAACTCAGACACAAATGAGAGCCCTGACTTAGCAGATTGCAGACTGCAACTGCATTGGAGCAACCGTTCAGTTTCTTCTACCACGTGTAAGGCCATTTAGAAATACACTGAGAAGACCTCCTTTGGGTGTGTGGCAGAGCCCAGGGCCCCTCTGGCAGTGCACGGTTTGCCTGAGTAAGGACTGCAGGATTGAGATGTGAAGGAGCTATCAAGGAGGAGGGACTTGTGTTGTTTTGGGTCCTGAAACTAATAAGCAAACTTCCGTAGAATGACTTTAGCTCCAGGAGCAATGCACTAGTGTCAGAATCCTTACTGATCTCAGCTTTAAGCAAATTTCAGGAGGAAGCGAAGAGAAGTGTGTGTTGCTGCCACTCGTCACCATCCAGCTTGACCCAGAGAACCGGGCACAGCTTTTAGGGGTGGATAAGTTCAAAGGTCAATCAGGCAGACTTGTAAGGTAAAAAGAAGTTACTTAAATGGAAGGACTTGAAAGCAACATGAGAGGTGACAGGTACTGGTTTGGGTTTATAAATGTTCCAAGAAGCCAAACCTTGTGTATGGCATCATTTGCAGCGATATCATTAACATTATTAATGATCATCATGACATATTTATAGATACAAAAATAGAGCAAAGCAATTCTAGAAGAGGAGGTGAAAGAGAAGGTGAGGGTCTCTGTGCAGCCCAAATGTCAGCACACTTCAGGAAGCTTCAGAACCAACAAAGACTGAGAGGCACGTATTCCTGCAGTGTAGCCAGCAAGGGGACATGCATGTCCTCTGCTTCTTCCCCCGTGTGTGACTGTACATTTCCCCAGCTTTCCCCCCTGTAGTACGTATCCACGCACACTTGAAAAGAGTGACAGGTGATCCTTAACCACCGTGCCACCAGGGAAGTCCCTAGGGTGTTGCTTGAAGCTGGTGGGCACGCTGCCCCTCCGACCTGGCCTCCCGCTGCTCCTTCAGCTGATCCGTCTCCCCCACTCCTTCCCTCTCTGGGGCTCGCTCCAAAGAACCCGTACCGGAGATGGCTCCTTGGCTGGAGGCGTGGCACAGCCCTGCCCACTCCATGCATCCCTGTCGTCTCCCCTGCTTTGCTCCCTCTGTTGACTTTATCACCAGCTGACATGGTATATGTTGATGTTTCTGGTCTTTGTCTCCATCCACTTGAATGTGAACTTCACGGGGGCCGTGGCGAGTCCTTACGTTTGCCGCTGTATCTCCAGGGCCTAGATGGCGTCCACGGTGGGTGCTGATACTTATTTGTTGAAAGGGAAGCAAGGGCTCAGTATGTGTGGATGGATGAGTGACTTATAGTGGAAGCCTCTCAGGACAGCTGGGCCCCTGGATAAGGGACCGTCCAGGGAGGGAGAGCTGAGCCCGTGTAGCATCCCCCTACCCAAGAGGGCTGAGTGACCACCTGCTAGCAAAGGCAGGACACACAGAGAGGGGAGGGCTGGTGTGTGTGGGCTCCCCAGAAGGCTGTGTCAGGCGTGGCCAGAGACGAGGGTCCCTGGTCGGCAGCCAGCCCTTGCAGCCCTTCCCTTCCTGTCCAGTGAGTCAGCCAGGCCTGGAAGCGTGCTAGGGAAGTGGCGCTCCCAGGAGTGCAGCAGGGCTAAGGGTCAGCAAAACAGGAACCTGCTCAACTGCCCTCCCCCTCTGCCCATCAGAAGGAAGCACCCCGCCCGCATCTCCATCGCAGGCTGCTGCGCCCCAGAAAGTGAGAGGACGCATCTCCGGCGTTTCGGCCCCCAGCCTGTGGTCCTCTGTGATGCCCCCGAGGAAACGATGCAAAGCCCCTCCTGCCCGCTGATGCTCGTCTCCTGGTCCCTTGATTTCTGGAGTTCAGGCTAGAAGGGGAGGGCGAGCTGCCTGTGCGGACCCTTCTGCTTCTGGCTTTCTTCAGCTGTTGTCTTGTTTCCCCCTCCCCTTCTCCCCTTCTTGTGGGTCTCATCACACAGATTGTTTCCGGTTCAGTATCTGTCGCCCCTCTAGACTGCAGGTCCTTTGTGTTCATTTGCTGCTGTGTCCTCAGTGTGTGACACCCTGTTTGTAAATGAACGACTATGTGAATGAAGGAGGAAGGAAGGAATTTTGTCCCCTTGGGCTGGTCAGAGAGGCTTTGACAAATGTAGGTGCTTAATAAGCAGGGGCAGCAGGGTACCCCTCGTGATCACGCCAGCTGGTCCAGACCTCTCCCGTGTGGGGCTGTGTTCTGGAGAAAGTCCTGCTGAGGCAGCCCAGGTAGCCCTGGG
The DNA here is from genome assembly GCF_964374135.1 of Grampus griseus. NCBI lineage: Eukaryota > Metazoa > Chordata > Mammalia > Artiodactyla > Delphinidae > Grampus > Grampus griseus. The sequence continues at coordinate 5,732,882 of NC_139005.1, read as the reverse complement.
GCTCTGGGGACAGGGTAGAGGGCCTGGTGGATAACACTTTTTCCTCAGGTCCACACAACTCACACCTATAGCACTTTCCAGCAATAGAAAGGCCAAGGAGAAAGGCTTCCCATATTATGTAAGGCAGAGCCTGAAACTGGATTGGGAGAGGAAAGTGCGGGGGCTACTGGGGTACATGCCCCTCTTTCTCTTTACTCCTGCCTGCGTGCTTCTCTGTTGTGGGACCAGAAAAAGGCAGGGGGGATGAGAAGGACACAGAAGTCTTCTCCTCATCTTTTATTCATCTATTCAGTGAATATTTATGGGCCGACTATGTGCCTGACAGTGCAGTTGAGCCAAGGACGGAGAGCTGAGTAGACTCAGTCCCCAGCCCCAGGGAGCTCACAGCTGGGCAGGGGGACAGACAGGCAAACGGCCCCAGGACAAGGCCACAGCTGCTCTGGCGGGCTCTATGTAGGGATGCTGTGGGGGCAGAGGAGATACTCTGAGTGTGGGACTTGGTGCAGTCTGCATGGAGGAGGTGCCATCAGAAAAAGGCCTTGAAGGATGAATAGGAGTTCGACAGGTAAAGAAAGGGAGGGGGTGGGGAAGAGAGAGAGTACACTACAAGCCGAGGGAGTAGCAGCTGGCAAGGCGGGAAGTTGGGGACGGGCTCTGTCGGTCTGGGGTAAGGGGCTTGGGCGTCAGGGTGGTGAGAGAGGGGACCGGGGTCGGAGGGAGAAAGTGTGGCCAGAGCACCTGCTACTCCAGGCTGAGAACTTGGGCTTGCTCCCGAGAGTGGCGGGCGGGGGTGAATCTAGGCCTCACCCTGGTGTGCTGGTTATTTTCTGTTTGCCTCCCTCTGCCAACCCTCTCTAACCTGCTCTGACCTTGTACACTGCTTCACCCGGCCTCCTGGACCATCTGTTTGGAGGGCAGGAGGAGACCGACGTTGGGGTATTTATCGTCCGGGATCTCAAATTTCCTTTAAGACTCTCTCCCTCCCCACCCTCTCTCTGCCCTTTTGCTTTGGGTGCGGTTGATCCAGCTCTGTAATTCAGCCTCATTGGCCAAAGCCACGATGGATCACCAAAGCCACAGTGATGAGTTTGGGGAGGGATTTGGGCTCCACCCAGGGCCAGTGAGACTTAAGCTGCGGTTTCTGCGGGAGAGGTAGGGGTTCCTCCCTGATGAGCTTGAACCTGGATGCACAAACCCTGGAACCACGCTCTCCATTTGTCATCACATGTGGCCTGAGGAAGACAGCTGCTGAGAAATGGAGAGAATTCAGTCTTTGAGGTCCCAGGCAGGCTGCCCAGCCTGACCCCTGGACCTTTCAGTTAAGTGAGCTCCTGTTTCCTATTTTGTTTTTGTCGCCCCCCCCCTTTTTTTGGTCACTTGCAGCTGAGAGAGTCCTACATGAAGCAGTGGTCATCGTCAAGTTTTGCCTTCCATTCTAGTTCTCTTGGAGATGGTGCCGCAGGTAGAAGGTACCATGGGATTCAGTCAGAACATCACAGCTCTCCACTTAGGCTTCCCCTTCCATCTCGAGCCCGCGTTTGTAAAACAGCACTAACTACGCCTGCCTGCTCTGAAGGAAAAGTGAGAAAAGGAAAGGCATGTAGGGTGGTTTTCAAGCTTTAGTTATTGTTGTTAGAGTTTACGGTCCTTGAGGGCAGAAACTGAGGTGGTGTTTTTGTTTGTTTTGTCCGTCCCACAGAGACTGCCACAGTCCCTCAAAGAAACTGGATGTTCTGCGAGCATATACTCCCCATACGGTAGATGAAGGCCCGGAGATCACAGAGATGAAGCGTGAAGCCCAGGCAGGCGAAGACTCGGGAACCCGGTGTGCCGACTCAGCTGAGGACAGCAGTGAAGCCTCTGCTCTGAGGTGAGCAAGAGGCACCAGAGGAGGAGTCTGGCCCCAGGACCAGTTCTGTCACTGACCTGATGGGTGACTTGAGGTCACTTCAGCCCCCGGGCCTCAGTTTCCACGTCATTCAAATGGGGCCAAGCCTCACCTGCAGGGATCAGCGGGTTCTGTGTTGAAGAGCACACGTGGCCCCCCAGCGCCCTTGCTGCTTGCCGTGTGGAGCCGCGGAGCCACAGGGCGGCCTGGGGAGTGAGAAAGCTGGGGGGCGGGAGGGCCCTCTGCCCCTCCATCCACCTGGGTTCTTTGATTCCTGGGGTGTGAGGGTTTTTTTTTTTTTTTTTTTTATGTGGACCGTTTTTAAAGTCGTTATTGAATTTGTTACAATATTGCTTCTGTTTTATGTTTTGGTTTTTTTGGCCGTGAGGCATGGGATATTAGCTCCCCGACCAGGGATCAAGCCCACACCCTCTGCACTGGAAGGCAAAGTCTTAACCACTGGACCGCCAGGGAAGTCCCAGGGTGTGAGGTTTTGCAGACAGGCCTGTTCTCCCCAGGATGGGGCAGGAAGCTGAGACACTGAGGGGTTAGAGATTGCTCAAGGCCATGTGGCAGCGTCAGGACTCACGCCCCAGCTGGCCTAGCACAGGCCTCTGCCCACCTGTCTGGACAGCAGGTGCCCCCCAGGGCTGCCCACGGACAGCTGTGCTCCATAAGTTCCGAGGGGTGGGCTCAGGGCCCTGCCGGCCTGGCCGCTCTGAGGTGGCCTTGCTGCGGCCTGGCTGGTGAGGGCGCTGGAGGCCCAGGTTCCCTGCGGTTTCCTCGGGGTGGTGGTGCAGCCAGCGGTCCTGCGAGAGGTGGGGACTCCGAGGGGAGGCGCAGATGCTGTCTGTTTTGCTGGGCCTGGGCCCTGAGTGGCTCTTCCGGCCATTGTGCTCTGGGTCATGAACAGAGACCAGGATGCCTCTGTAGCCTTTGTAGTGGACGCAACACCCTGTACTTCCCGGCATGGCAAGGAGGCCCTTGAGTGTGGTCACTTACGGGAGGCCTCCCAGACCTGCCTTCCTCCCCTTCCCCTGGACTCCATCCTCCCCCAGAGGACGTGACCCTCTTCGTGGTGGAGGCCTCTGGCCACTCAGCTCTCCCCATGACGGGCAGCCGTGCGCCCAGATGTCCTTGGGTCCCGGCCACACAACAGATCAACAGCACAGTGAAAATTTTCTGACTTAAGGGCTTTACACACTAATCTTGTGAACAGTTCCACGAAATTGTCGCTGTAGTTACCACTCCTTCCCATTAAAATGAAGGAACCTGAGGCTTAGAGGGGTCCAGTAACCCCCCCAGGACACAGCAGCAGTGAGTGACAGAGCCAGGTCTCAGACCTCACGTGTCTGAGGCTGGAGCCTGTGTTCGTATCCGCCCGCCATTCTGCCCTCTAGTTAAGCCTAGTACTTTGTGTTTTAGAGGTGGGTAAGGATGAAACAGAGCCACTCATTCATAATTCATTTTTTTAAATAATAAACTTTTAATTTTAGAACAATTTTAGATTCACAGAATTACTGCACAGACGTAGTACAGAGAATTCCCGTACACCCAACGCCCAGTTTCCCCTATTATTGATATCTAACATTAATGTGGTACACACATCACTATTAATGAACCAATATCAATATGTTATTATTAAGTGAGGTCCACAGTTTATTCAGAATTCTTTATTTTTCCCCTAATGTTCCTTTTCCATTACAGGATCCCATCCTGGATCCCACGTTACCTTTAGTCATCCTGTCTCCCTGGGCTTCTCTTGGCTGTGACAGTGTTTCAGACTTGCCTTGTTTTTGATGGCCTTGACAATTGGGAGGAATTTTGCAGAATGTTCCTCAATTGGGATTTGTCTGATGTTTTTCTCATGATTGGGCTGGGGTTATGGGTTTTGGGGAGGAAGATCACAGAGGTCAAGTCCCATGTTCATTACATGTCAAGGGTATGTTCTATCACTATGACCTATGATGTCGGTGTTGACCTTGATCACCTGGCCGAGGCGGTGTTTGTAGCTGTGAAGTTCCTCTTCCTTTCCGGTACTTACAGTACTTGAGTTATGCTTTGGGCACTAGGAGGAGAAGCAGCTGGTGACTCTCCTGGGACTAGGGAGAGGGAGAGAGGGCATAGCAGGGTGATGGCAGGTCTCGTGGAACAGAAAGGGAATTTGCACCTAGCCCGGAGGAGAAGCGGATGGCCTTCCAGGCAGGCTTGTTGCAAGAGAAGAGAGACTAGGTCCAGGATGCGGGCGAGAGCAGCCGCTCAGCCAGGCTCAGCTGTAGGAGGGCGTCTAGGAATTCCCTGGAGAGCCGGGCGAGAGGAGCTTCAGCCCTGGACTCCTGTCTCATTTTCGTGGACTTCATCTCCCAACAAAGTGAGCTGCAATCATCACAGAGACACGCCCACGGAACTGAAAGAAGTCGCTGCTGTTCGTCTGTAAACTCCCCCCTATCTCCCCACTAGACCGCTCTGCCTGAGAGTTCAGGATACGTGCATGTTTCTTATAAATCCTGAAATTATTCTGCGGATCAGCGCCGTTAGATTGCACTATCCTTTGGGGTCGAAAGTGTAAACTTTGCAAGTAAATGTTTAAAATAGACCACAAGTTCCATAACCCTGCTTGGGGCATTTCTTCATTTTATAAAATATATGTACCGGTAATCTCAAAAGATGGAAGTGGCCTGGGCCTTCTTATGTGACCTCAGAGAGACCCTGCATCCTTCAACTTCAGGAGACTGGTGAGGGAAGGGGACTGGGGGGCCAGCTGGACCACGGCAGAGCTGGACTCCGTGGTCAAATCCTGTGTTTACGTGTGTCTGTCTGCTCAGAGTGTGAGCTAAGCGGGTGACACAGAATCTGGATAGTGGATCTGAGAGACTTTGGTCACAATTTTTTTTTTTTGGCTCCGCCATGTGGCTTGTAGGATCTTATTTCCGCGACCAGGGATTGAACCTGCGCCACGGTAGCGACAGCGCGGAGCCCTAACAATTGGGCCGCCAGGGAATTCCCGAGATGCTTTGGTTTGAAGTGGCATCTGTGGTTTTCAGTGCAGCTCCTAGCATCTGTCACTGTGCCTGGCGTTACACAGTCAGAGAGAAATACCTGTGGAGGTCTGGGGGTCTAGGAGGTGCGTGTTCAATGCAAATACCCCTAGGATAGGAAATGACTTTAGTTGTTGGCAACTAACACAGCAGTGGAGGGCCATCAGCTTCTTGAGAAGAGCAAGGTCCTGTGAGAGTGGGACCCAGGACAAAAGTGTGGAGAAGTGCGGAGGGCAGGGGTTCGAGAGCAGGGGTAGGGGAGACACGGTGGGGGGTGGTGGTGGAAGGGAGGCGCCAAGGGCCTTCACAGGCCTGTGGGAAGCGGCCCTGGTGACATCCTGTTTATAGCCGAGTGACCTCAGATGAGTCACCCCCGGGATTCAGTTTCCCCACTTCTGTGTGACATGGGGAAGGTCAGCCGGTCGGGAGGGGACTCTTTTCCTCATCTTCCCGTCACACACTTGGCGCCACCACCGCGGCCGCCATCGGCTAGCGGAATGCGCCGCGCGCAGGAGCGCACGGGGCTCTGGGCTGAGGGCTTGGGATCCATTACACCTGACTTCACTCTCACAACCCTGGGACACGGGTGCTGTTCCCGCCTTGGCTTTACAGATGGGGAAACTGAGCCTTCCAGAAATTGAATAACACACCCAGTGTCACGCGCCAGGGATGCGTGGGTGAAGGGCCTCCGCAGCTGGGTCAATCCTGGTCAGGGGTGCGCACACTTTTTCTACAAAAAGTAACTATTTTAGGCTTTGTGGGTGACATCGAGTCTTCTGTCCTCCTCCTACCTCTCTCTCTTTCTTCATCCGTTTAAAAACATACAAGCCAGGGCTTCCCTGGTGGCACAGTGGTTGAGAGTCCGCCTGCCGATGCAGGGGACACGGGTTCGTGCCCCGGTCCGGGAAGATCCCACATGCCGCGGAGCGGCTGGGCCCGTGAGCCATGGCCGCTGAGCCTGCGCGTCCGGAGCCTGTGCTCCGCAACGGGAGAGGCCACAGCAGTGAGAGGCCCGCGTACCGCAAAAAACAAAACAAAACATACAAACCATTTTCAGCTAGTGAGCTGTACACAAACAGGCTGCTGGCTGGATTTGGCCTTCAGGCCATAGTTTACTGACCCCTGTTAACAGGTAAACAGAGACGCAAGTTGCTGCAGAGTGGCGCCTCTTTCCAGCTTTCCGAGGGGATGTCAAATCCACTCAGAGACCCCGGGCCTGAGAGGGTGGCAGGGTTACCTGTCTGGTCCAGGTGGATGCCGGCTTCTCTGAAGATCTAGTGGGATGTGGGCACCAGGGTCTCTCTGCCCCTCACACCTGTCCATCCATCTGCCCAGCCTCCCCTCTGCTCCCTGCTCACTGGGGCTGGGCCCCTCTTCCTCCTCAGCACCCATCTCGCTTTCTTTTCTCCTGGGGCTTCTGCCCTCGCTTGGGTAAGGCCAGCCGAGAGGATCCACAGATCCATAGATCCACAGCTACTTGTCCCCAAGCCTTTTGCCAGACTGCCTTGGTGGCTGGTGTGGAGTGAGAGGCGCTGAGGCAGAGCGGGGAGAGAAGGCCTGGGGGTGGGGTGCTGCAGCCAGAGGGAGGAATGCCCCAGCCCGGGCAGGAAACTGGGAAACCTCTTTGTTCCTAAGCCGTCTCAGAGTCAAGGAGGTTTGGGAAAGGAAGCTCTGGTGTAAACACAGGCGACGATGTTTGTGTGCAGGGCAGGGGACCAGCCTGTGTGAGCCTGTGCAGAGGCAGCTTGGGAAGCGCTGGGGTCCCTGTTCTGGGCAGCGTAGAAAAGGGTTAAGCCAGGCCCACATGTGGGCTCAAGTCCTGACACCACCATTGACCCGCTTTGTGACCTGGTCCGGATCCTCAACCTCTCCTCGTCTGTTAAGTGGGAATAGCAATACCCAGCTCGGTAGGTACCCTAAATTTATTTGCAATCCCCCCAATCATTACTCAGAGTACTTCGCAGACTTTCGAGAGTGTGTGCAGAGCAGTGACAACTGTCAGTTGCTGGACACTCATGTTCCCAGCTGAACAGGGAGTAGCTCAGCCATCTTGCTTCAGCTCAGTCTCTCCTGTTCACAGTCTATTTGGTGCCACGTTTTTCTCACGTTTGTGTTTTCTGTTGGTGATTTCGCTGTTTAAAATGCCCCCCAAGCACAGCGCTGAAGTGCTAAGGTTCCCACGCACAAGAAGGCTGGGACGTGCCTTGTGGAGAAAGTACCTGTGTCACACCAACTTTGTTCAGGCCTGAGCTGTAGTGCTGTTGGCCGTGAGGTCAGTGTTAACGAAGCAACAGTGTATATTAAATAAAGTGTCTTTAGGGAATCACCTGGTGGTCCAGTGGTTGGGACTCCAAGCTTCCACTGCAGGGGGCACGGGTTCGATCCCTGGTCGGGGAACTAGGATCTCACAAGACGTGTGGCGAGGCCAAAAAAAAAAAAGTGTCTTTAAGCAGAAACACACATAAAATAAGCTAACATATTGACTGGATGATGAAAATGTGACCGCTCGTGGGAACCTTGCCCTCCCTGATTCCCCCCCACCCACCCCCGGGAGCACTGGTTCAATGTTCTCTAATTCAGTGTCCATAGTGACCTCATAGGACATCACTACCTAGAACGACAAGAATCAACTGTACTCACTCGTTCCATCATCACAACAACTCTTTGGGGCAGAGTCTCATTATCCTCTATATTTTGCTGATGAGGGCATGGCGGCACAGAGAGGTTGCCTAATTTGTCTGAGGTCACACAGGTCTAGGTGGCAGAGTTGGGATCAAAGCCAGGTAGTCCCTTCTGAATTAGGTAAAGCAAGATGCAGAGAACCTCAGGCAGTGCCCGCACATAATGTGTGCTCATCAGGCCTCTGCCATGTGGTACCACTCTGGCCGTGGTGTTGGAGGTCTCTAATGCCCATTCTGCTCTGATTTTCTAGGCTTTGTGATTTCTGCCAGTCCTTGCAAGCCTGCCCAGCACTGTAGGAGTGGGCTAGGTCTGCAGGGTGGGGGGTTATAGCTTCAGGAGTGGAAATTGCGACAGACAGGCTGTGGGTATGGGAGGAAGGATGCTGGGGGGCAAATGTCAAGGGCTCAGGTGGTGTCCCTGAGGAGCCCGGGGGGAAGCCTGCTGTCCCCTCTCATGGTGCCTTCCTCTCTCCCTCTCTCCCTCCTCTCCTCCTTTCCTTCCTCCCTCCTATCCTTCCTTCTTTCCTTCCTCCCTCCCTCGCTCCCTCCCTCCCTTCCTTCCTTCCTTCCTCCCTCCCTCGCTCCCTCCCTCCCTTCCTTCCTTCCTTCCTCCCTCCCTCCCTCCCTCCCTCCTCTCCTCCTTTCCTTCCTCCCTCCCATCCTTCCTTCCTTCTTTCCTCCCTCCCTCCCTCCCTCCCTCCCTTCCTTCCTTCCTCCCTCCCTCCCTCCCTCTTCTCCTTCCTTCTTTTATTTTTTTGAATTTTATTTTATTTATTTATTTAAACAGCAGGTTCTTATTAGTTATCTGTTTTATACATATTACTGTATACATGTCAATCCCAATCTCCCAGTTCATCCCACCACCCCCACCCCCCTGCCGCTTTCCCCCCTTGGTGTCCATACATTTGTTCTCTACATGTCTGTCTCTATTTCTGCCCTGCAAACCGGTTCCTCTGTACCATTTTTCTAGGTTCCACATATATGCATTAATATACGATATTTGTTTTTCTCTTTCTGACTTAATTCACTCCGTATGACAGTCTCTAGATCCATCCATGTCTCTACAAGTGACCCAATTTCATTCCTTTTTATGGCTGAGTAATATTCCATTGTATATATGTGCCACATCTTCTTTATCCATTCTTCTGTCGATGGACACTTAGGTTGCTTCCATGTCCTGGCTACTGTAAAGAGAGCTGCAGTGAACATTGTGGTACATGACTCTTTTTGTTGTTGTTGTTTTTTAACATCTTTATTGGAGTATAATTGCTTTACAATGGTGTGTTAGTTTCTGCTTTATAACAAAGTGAATCAGCTATACGTATACATATATCCCCATATCTCCTCCCTCTTGCGTCTCCCTCCCACCCTCCCTATCCCATCCCTCTAGGTGGTCACAAAGCACCGAGATGATCTCCCTGTGCTATGCGGCTGCTTCCCACTAGCTATCGATTTTACGTTTGGTAGTGCATATATGTCCATGCCACTCTCTCACTTCGTCACAGCTTACCCTTCCCCCTCCCCGTGTTCTCAAGTCCATTCTCTACGTCTGCATCTTTATTCCTGTGCTGCCCCTAGGTTCTTCAGAAACTTTTTTTTTTAGATACCATATATCTGTGTTAGCATACGGTATTTGTTTTTGTCTTTCTGCCTTACTTCACTCTGTATGACAGACTCTAGGTCCCTCCACCTCACTACAAATAACTCAATTTCGTTTCTTTTTATGGCTGAGTAATATTCCATTGTATAAATGTGCCACATCTTCTTCATCCATTCATCTGTCGATGGACTCTTACGTTGCTTCCATGTCCTGGCTATTGTAAATAGAGCTGCAATGAACATTGTGGTACATGACTTTTTTTGAATTATGGTTTTCTCAGGGTATATGCCCAGTAGTGGGACTGCTGGGTCATATGGTAATTCTATTTTTAGTTTTTTAAGGAACCTCCATACTGTTCTCCATAGTGGCTGTATCAACTTACATTCCCACCAACAGTGCAAGAGGGTTCCTTTTCCTCCACACCCTCTCCAGCATTTGTTGGTTGTAGATTTTCTGATGATGCCCATTCTAACTGGTGTGAGGTGATACCTCATTGTAGTTTTGATTTTCATTTCTCTAATAATTAGTGATGTTGAGCAGCTTTTCATGTGCCTCTTGGCCATCTGTATGTCTTCTTTGGAGAAATGTCTATTTAGGTCTTCTGCCCATTTTTGGATTGGGTTGTTTGATTTTTTAATTTGAGCTGCATGAGCTGTTTATATATTTTGGAGATTAATCCTTTGTCTGTTGATTCGTTTGCAAATATTTTCTCCCATTCTGAGGGTTGTCTTTTCGTCTTGTTTGTAGTTTCCTTTGCTTTGCAAAAGCTTTTAAGTCATTGGGTCCCATTTGTTTATTTTTATTTCCATTACTCTAGGAGGTGGATCAAAAAAGATCTTGCTGTCATTTATGTCAAAGAGTGTTCTTCCTATGTTTACCTCTAAGACTTTTATAGTGTCTGGTCTTACATCTAGGTCTCTAATCCATTTTGAGTTTATTTTTGTGTACGGTGTTAGGGAGTATTCTAATTTCATTTTTTACGTGTAGCTGTCCAGTTTTCCCAGCACCACTTATTGAAGAGACTGTCTTTTCTCCATTGTATATCCTTGCCTCCTTTGTCAAAGATTAGTTGACCCTAGGTGCGTGAGTTTATCTCTGGGTTTTCTATCCTGTTCCATTGACCTATATTTCTGGTTTTGTGCCAGTACCATATTGTCTTGATTACTGTAGCTTTGTAGTATAGTCTGAAGTCAGGGAGTCTGATTTCTCCAGCTCCGTTTTTTTCCCTCAAGACTGCTTTAGCTATTCGGGGTCTTTTATGTTGCCATACAAATTTTAAGATTTTTTTGTTCTAGTTCTGTAAAAAATGCCACTGGTAATTTGATAGGGATTGCACTGAATCTGTAGATTGTTTTGGGTAGTACAGTCATTTTCACAATATTGATTCTTCCAGTCCAAGAACATGGTATATCTCCCCATCTGTTTGTATCATCTTTAATTTGTTTCATCAGTGTCTTATAGTTTTTGGCATACAGGTCTTTTGTTTCCCTATGTAGGTTTATTCCTAGGTATTTTATTCTTTTTGTTGCAATGGTAAATGGGATTGTTTCCTTAATTTCTCTTTCTGATTTTTCATCATTAGTGTATAGGAATGCAAGATATTTCTGTGCATTAATTTTGTATCCTGCAACTTTACCAGATTCATTGATTAGCTCTAGTAGTTTTCTGGTGGCATTTTTAGGACCCTCTATGTATAGTATCATGTCATCTGCAAACAGTGACTGTTTTACTTCTTCTCCAATTTGTATTCCTTTTATTTCTTTTTCTTCTCTGATTGCCGTAGCTAGGACTTCCAAAACTATGTTGAATAATAGTGGTGAGAGTGGACATCCTTATCTTGTTCCTGATCTTAGAGGAAAATCTTTCAGTTTTTCACCATTGAGAATGATGTTTGCTGTGGGTTTGTCGTATATGGCCTTTATTATGTTGAGGTAGGTTCCCTCTATGCCCACTTTCTGGAGAGTGTTTATCATAAATTGGTGTTGAACTTTGTCAAAAACTTTTTCTGCATCTATTGAGATGATCATATGGTTTTTATTCTTCAGTTTTTTAATATGGTATATCACATTGATTGATTTGCGTATATTGAAGAATCCTTGCATTCCTGGGATAAATCCCACTTGATCATTGTGTATGATCCTTTTAATGTGTTGTTGGATTCTGTTTGCTAGTATTTTTGCATCTATATTCATCAGTGATATTGGTCTGTAATTTTCTTTTTTTGTAGTGTCTTTGTCTGGTTTTGGTATCAGGGTGATGGTGGCCTCATAGAATGAGTTTGGGAGTGTTTTTTCCTCTGCAATTTTTTGGAAGAGTTTGAGAAGGATGGGTGTTAGCTCTTCTCTAAATGTTTGATAGAATTCACCTGTGAAGCCATCTGGTCCTGGACTTTTGTTTATTGGAAGATTTTTAATCACAGTTTCAATTTCATTACTTGTGATTGGTCTGTTCATATTTTCTATTTCTTTCTGGTTCAGTCTTGGAAGGTTATACTTTTCCAAGAATTTGTCCATTTCTTCCAGGTTGTCGATTTTATTGGCATAGAGTTGCTTCTAGTAGTCTCTTAGGGTGCTTTGTATTTCTGCTGTGTCCATTGTAACTTCTCCTTTTTCATCTCTAATTTTATTGATATGAGTCCTCTCCCTCTTTTTCTTGATGAGTCCGGCTAAAGGTTTATCAATTTTGTTTATCTTCTCAAAGAACCAGCTTTTAGTTTTATTGAGCTTTGCTACTATTTTCTTTGTTTCTATTTCAGTTGTTTCTGCTCTGATCTTTATGATTTATTTCCTTCTACTAATTTTAGGTTTTGTTTGTTCTTCTTTCTCTAATTGCTTTAGGTGTAAGGTTAGGTTGTTTATTTGAGATTTTCTTGTTTCTTGAGGTAGGCTTGTATTGCTATAAACTTCCCTCTTAGAACTGCTTTTGCTGCCTCCCATAGGTTTTGGATCTTCGTGTTTTCATTGTCATTTGTCTCTAGGTATTTTTTAATTTCCTCTTTGATCTCTTGGTTATTTAGTAATGTATTGTTTAGCCTCCATGTGTTTGTGTTTTTTACGTTTTTTTCCCTGTAATTGATTTCTAATCTCATAGCGTTGTGATTGGGAAAGAAACCTGATATGATTTCAATTTTCTTAAATTTACCGAGGCTTGATTTGGGACCCAAGATGTGATCAGTTCTGGAGAATGTTCTATGTGCACTTGAGAAGAAAGTGTGATCTGTTGTTTTTGGATGGAATGTCCTATAAATATCAATGAAATCTATCTGGTCTATTGTGTCATTTAAAGCTTGTGTTTTCTTATTAATTTTCTGTCTTGATGATCTGTCCAATGGTGTAAGTGAGTTGTTAAATTCCCCCACTATTATTGTGTTACTGTCGATTTCTTCTTTTATAGCTGTCAGCATTTGCCTTACATAGTGAGGTGCTCCTATGTTGAGTGTATATATCTTTATAATTGTTATATCTTCTTCTTGGATTGATCCCTTGATCATTATGTAGTGTCCTTCCTTGTTTCTTGTAACATTCTTTATTTTAAAGTCTATGTTATCTGATATGAGTATTGCTATTCCAGCTTTCTTTTGATTTCTATTTGCATGGAATATTTTTTTCCATTCCCTCACTTTCAGTCTGTATGTGTCTCTAGGTCTGAAGTGGGTCTCTTGTAGGCAGCATATATATGGGTCTTGTTTTTGTATCCATTCAGTGATACAAAAGTTGTCTTTTGGTTGGAGCATTTAATCCATTCACGTTTAAGGTAATTATCGATATGTATGTTCCTATTACCATTTTCTTAATTGTTATGGGTTTGTTTTTGTAGGTCCTTTACTTCTCTTGTGTTTCCCACTTAGAGAAGTTCCTTTGGCATTTGCTGTAGAGCTGGTTTGGTGGTGCTGAATTCTCTTAGCTTTTGCTTGTCTGTAAAGCTTTTGATTTCTCCGTTGAACCTCAATAAGATCCTTGCCGAGTAGAGTAATCTTGGTTGTAGTTTCTTCCCTTTCATCAGTTTAAATATATCATGTCACTCCCTTCTGGCTTGTAGAGTTTCTGCTGAGAAATGAGCTGTTAACCTTATGGGAGTTCCCTTGTATGTTATTTGTTGTTTTTCCCTTGTTGCTTTCAGTAATTTTTCTTTGTCTTTAATTTTTGTCAGTTTGATTACTATGTGTCTCAGTGTGTTTTTCCTTGGGTTTATCCTGCCTGGGACTCTCTGCGCTTCCTGGACTTGGGTGGCTATTTCATTTTTCATGTTAGGGAAGTTTTCGACTAATCTCTGCAGGTATTTTCTCGGGTCCTTTCTCTCTGTCTTTTCCTTCTGGGACCCCTATAAGGTGAATGTTGATGTATTTAATGTTGTCCCAGAGGTCTCTTAGGCTGTCTTCATTTCTTTTCATTCTTTTTTCTTTATTCTGTTCCATGGGAGTGAGTTCCACCATTCTGTCTTCCAGGTCACTTATCTGTTCTTCTGCCTCAGTATTCTGCTATTGATTCCTTCTAGTGTATTTTTCATTTCAGTTATGGTATTGTTCATCTCTGTTTGTTTGTTCTTTATTTCTTCTTGGTATTTGTTCTTTAATTCTTCTAGGTCTTTGTTAAACATTTCTTGCATCTTCTCAATCTTTGCCTCCATTCTTTTTCCGAGGTCCTGGATCATGTTCACTATCATTATTCTGAATTCTTTTTCTGGAAGGTTGCCCATCTCCACTTCATTTAGTTGTTTTTCTGGGGTTTTATCTTGTTCCTTCATCTGGTACAAAGTCCTCTGCCTTTTTTTTTTTTTCCCATACGCGGGCCTCTCACTGTTGTGACCTCTCCCATTGCAGAGCACAGGCTCTGGATGCGCAGGCTCAGCGGCCATGGCTCACGGGCCCAGCCACTCCGCGGCATGTGGGATCTTCCCGGACCGGGGCACGAACCCGTGTCCCCTGCATCGGCAGGCGGACTCTCAACCACTGTGCCACCAGGGAAGCCCCTCTCTGCCTTTTCATTTTGTCTATCTTTCTGTGAATGTTCTTCCTTCCTTCCTTCCTCTCTCCCTCCCTCCCTCCTCTTCTTCCTTCTTTCTTTCCTTCCTTCCTTCCTCCCTTCTTTCCTCCTCCCTCCCATCCTTCCTTCCTTCCTTCCCCCTCCCTCCTCTCCTTTCTTCCTTCCTTCCTTCCTTCCTTCCTCCCTCCCTCCCTCCTTCCCTCCTCTCCTTCCTTCTTTCCTTCCTCCCTTCCTTCCTTTCTTGCTGCTCTACACAGCACGTGGGATCATAGTTCTCTGACCAGGAATCGAGCCCACGCCCCCTGCAGTGGAAGCATGGAGTCCTAACCACTGGACTGCCAGTGCAGTCCTAACCACTGGACTGCCACTCTGGGACTCATGACAGGTGATAATAAACCTATTTTCACAACCGGCGGCACAGACACCAACCCATAATCCCAGAGGATGCTGTAGGCGAGGAGGCCTTCTGCCCTGGGGTTGTCAGCTGATGTGTACTGACGGCTTGATTCTGCGTCCTCTGCGTCCACGTCACACACGCTGATGTGCAAGGGGAGCAGAGCCTCTTCTTCCACAAGCTTGATGGCATTGCCTGGGTTCTAGCAAGTTGCATCTGTCTCTTAGCAGCTGTCTTTCCTGAAAGATTGTAGTGGTGGTGTTGGTGGTGGGGGTCACCTGTGCCCCACATCAAAATAAGAATCCATTAAATGACCTGTTAGTGAGGAGTGAGGGCAAGGAATCTGGAGAGAAGGTCAGAGTTCAAACCTCAGAGGTCCACCAGCCTGCGACCCTGTGCAAACCCTCCCACCTCTCTAAGCCCTGGTTCTCTTGTGGGTAAAGTCTGATAAAACTACCTCCCTAACAAGGTGTGGTGAAGATCAAGTACAATTTCATGGGTGAACATGCCTCGAATGGTGAAAAGTTCTGTACGAAAAATGAAAGGGGTTGAGTTGGACCCTATCCCTAGCGGCTCACACAAGGAGTAGGAATTGAGCTTCAAGGCATTGACCTTCAACTGCTTTGGGGACCCACAGGCAGAGCTGCCACCCGCCCACATTCTCCTTCCCTCCTTCCACAGCCGGTGGATCCAGATGGGGACATGAGGTCCCAGAATCCAGTCTCTGTTTCCCAGCCTCCTTGGGTCATACAGTCCAGTTCTGGCCAGTGGGATAAAAGCATATCCTTAAAGGGCAGGGCTGTCTTTGCCACAACCCTGCCCACTCCTTCCTCCCCCTCCCCCGGCTTTCCAGGGCACGGATGTGGTGAGAAGCTGTCTGAGACCATGAGATATGGCCAGGTCCCTGGGCGGGGGGATGGCAGAGCAGAAATAGATGGTGCCGGGTCTCTGTAGCCTGGATGACTTACCTACTGAGTAGGAGCCGAGGGAGAAAGGCTTTCTATCCTTTTCGTTGTCTGTTACAGTGGTCAAAGCTATAGCCTAACCCTGTGAGGATCAACCCAGTGGTGAAGTAAAAGCGGTAAAACCAGTTCTCAAACAGGCTAGCACACTGCTTTGGTGCAAGGATGAGAGCTGGGGTTGGGACGCAGATGGGTGTGAGAATAACCCCTGGGAAGGGCCGGTCCAGGCGCCAGTGCTCTTTGGGTCATTCTAGGAAGACTTTCTGGGGAGGCAGGACTTTGTGGATATCAATGGTGTGAGTACCCTTTCCTTCACCTGCCCATCCCCCCAGGCCTCCCCTCTCTTCCTGGATTCCTTCCCCTCTCTCTGATCATTGGCCGGGCACTGTGCCCTCTATCTCTCCTGAGGAATACAGTCAGGAAGAATAAGACAGTGTCCTGTCTTCATGGCATGATGTCATACAGACTCAAGCCACTGAGATCACAAACCTCAGGTCATCCTTGACCCTTTCTTTCTCTCATGCCCCATAAAGACTTCATCAGCACGTCTGGTCAGATCTGCCTTCAAAATAGAACCGGGGGAATTTCCTGGCTGTCCAGTGGTTAGGACTCTGTGCCTCCACTGCAGGGGGCACAGGTTCAATCGATCCCTGGTTGGGGAACTAAGATCCTGCAAGCCATGCAGTGTAGCCAAAAATAAATAAATAAAATAATAAATAAATAGAACCAGGACCCTGATTCCACTGCCACTATCCTGGTCTGAGCCACCACCATCACTTGCCTGACCTTTTTTTGTTGTTGTTGTTAATTAATTAATTTATTTTTGGCTGCATTGGGTCTTCATTGCTGCACGGGCTTTCTCTAGTTGCGGCGAGTGGGGGCTACTCTTTGTTGCAGTGTGCGGGCTTCTCATTGTGGTGGCTTCTCTTGTTGTGGAGCACGGCTCTAGGTGCACGGGCTTCAGTAGTTGTGGCACGCAGGCTTCAGTAGTTGTGGCTTGCGGGCTCTAGAGTGCAGGCTCAGTAGTTGTGGTGCATGGGCTTAGTTGCTCTGTGGCATGTGAGATCTTCCCGGACCAGGGCTCAAACCCGTGTGCCTTGCATTGGCAGGCGGATCCTTAACCACTGCACCACCAGGGAAGCCCTTGCCTGAACTTTTGCGTCAGCTTCCTACCTGGTTTCCATGCTTCTTCCCTCACCACCTCGCCCACTGTCTGTTCTCAACAGAGCCTGCAGAATGATCCTCTTAGAACATGAATCAGATCATGTCCCTTCCCTGCTCAAAACTTTCCAGTGGCGCCTCATCTCTCCCAGAGTAAATGCTAACTTCCTTTCACCAGCCCATAAAACCCTTCATGATGGGTCCCCTGGCCATACTGGCCTCAGCTCCAATCATGCTTCTCTGTTCCCTTCATTTGGAGCTGCCTTGAGCCCAGCAGGTGTGCACCCACTCAGGTATTTCTGTGCAGCTCTCTTTGCCTTGAATATTCTTCCCTAGGTATTCTAAGACTCAGCCCTCATACAGGCCTCTGCTCCTATGTCACCTCCTCAGAGAGGCCCTCCTGACTACCCTCCATAAATACCACTCGCCCCCATCACTTACTCCCATTACCCTACATCCTCTCCCTAGCACTGTCACCATCTGACTTACATTGGTTTCCTCGTATCTTTTTTTTTTTTTTTTTTTTTTTGTGGTACGCGGGCCTCTCACTGCTGTGGCCTCTCCCGTTGCGGAGCACAGGCTTCGGACGCGCAGGCTCAGCGGCCATGGCTCACGGGCCCAGCTGCTCCGTGGCATGTGGGATCTTCCCCGACCGGGGCATGAACCCATGTCCCCTGCATCGGCAGGCGGACTCCCAACCACTGCGCCACCAGGGAAGCCCGGTTTCCTCGTATCTTAGTCAGCTTGGGCTGCCATAACAAATGACCATGGACTGCATGGCTTAAACAACAGACATTTATTTCTCACGGTTCTGGAAACTGGAAGTCCAAGATCAAGGTGCAGATTCAGCTCTTGGGGAGGGCTCTCTTCCTGGTCTGCCTTCTCCTTGGACCCTCACATGGCCTTCCTGGGTGCAGGCAGGCAGGGAGATCTTGGGTCTCCTCCTCTTCTTATAAGGGCACCAATCCCATCGTGAGGGCCCCACCCTTGACCTATTCTAGCCCTAATTATGTCTCAAAGGCCCCACCTCCAAACACCATCACTTGGGGGTAATTAGGGTTTCACCATATGAATGTTAGGGTGATACGAACACTTGTTCATCAACTTCCTCCCTCACCAAGTATAAGCTCTTGGAGTAGATTGTCCCACACTCTGGGTCTCCATCACGTACAATGATGCCAGCACCCAGGTAAGGCTCAGCTGATGCTCCCTGGATGGGGAGTAGGGAGTTAGAGCTGATGGATGGCTCTAAGAGAGTGCAGAACAGAGCTGGAGGGGGTGTGGGTGTGGGTGGAGCCTTTCCCAGACTGTGGTTGGTGCTGGGTCCCGGAGTCTGCTGGGTGCTGGCTGTCCCCTTCCAGTCCTGGCCGTTTGTTTACTTGGCCAGTAGTTTGGGCAGCCTTGGGCTTTTCTTGCTGAATAGTTCTTGCTGAACTCCAGGGGAGGAGTTAAATAAATACTGGCTCCCAGATACGGGAACCAAAATCCTACAGGAAATGTTGAGGTGGGAGTGAGGGAGAGGACCAGCCCTGGGCCTCCCCTGCCAGGGCCCCCAGGAGCACACACCCGATTCTTTTACCCCAGCTCCTGTGGGAAGTGAAGCGGGTCATCCTGTGTTTTCAAGTGGAAGCTTCTTGGTTCTCCTTTACAGCATTCATTCGTCTGTAGAGCTGGTGAACATTTATTAAGCGCTACCTGCCACTAACAAGTTAGAAATTCAGGAAACCTTAATGGGGCAAAATTTGTATTCAATGTTTGTAGCGTTCGTGTTTGGCAGTTCTTCCTTCTCTCACTCTTAAAACTTTCCCCCATTCTGATCCCATGCCCTAGACGAGCACTCTATATCCCAGAGCAGTGGTGTGCTTGATAAATGATTAATAGCCGGCTTTCTGCAGCCTCCACTATGGCTACATTTTCATGCTACTGATGTGATGTAACTGAACCAGGTTTGTTTACCTGACTCTCAGCAAGCCAAACGCCGAGACACCGAGGTTTGCAGCAGAGAAAGAGTTTATTCTCGAGGCAGCCAAGTGAGGAGACTGGAGAAAGTCTCAGATCTGCCTCCTTGAAGGCAAGGAGCTTGGGATATTTATGGCATAAAGAAGCAGGGTATTCTTACACGTGGAAAAAGGTGATGGGAGGTAGAGAAAAGGTGAGGTAATTGGTGTTCTGCGCAGGCGTATCTGCGTCATGCTTCTTCATGGGACGCGTATTCAAAAAACGGAGGCACTCAGCATGATCTGAGGGTGGAGTTTTGGGCCCTCTGACGTCAAAAGGTCGTTCATTGGACATTTGTGCAGGCCCAGTTTTAGGATCAGTGGTCTCAACCAGTCTTAGCCATCTCAAACTGGACATGAGCTGACTCCAAGTTTCTGGAAAACAGCTTAAGCCTCCATTACTATGGCAACCCATACGTCAGAGGTACTACGGTCTGCAGGGGTGGTTAAGGAGTCTTGCAATATATTTCTAAGGTATATGAAGCTTGGAGGGTAGGCAGTTAAAGAAAGTAAAAAACATAACTAAAGAGAGCTTAATCAGTAAAGTCAGGTTTCAAGCAGAGGGGTTTTAACATGCTGTTCCCTTACCTGCTGTTCTGTAAAACAAGCTCAGGAATTTCTGTTAGTCACCAGCTTCTATTAACCTATGGGGTGTGGTTTCAATGTCACTGAATGCAAAATTGGAAAGACTTGTGTAGTACCACACCATTGGATAGAATTCCCACTGTACTGATATATATGGACGTATAACCTCAAGAGTATAGATAATGGTAAAATGTATAATAATTAGGAAATGATGAGTTTCCAGTATTTGTTATCTCTGTTTTAAATATTATTTATTTAATTATAAGTTTATATAATTAAATTTTTATTTTTTAAAATTTATTTTATTTTATTTTAAGATTTTTTTTGATGTGGACTATTTTTAAAGTCTTTATTGAATTTGTTACAATATTACTTCTGTTTTATATTTTGTTTTTTTGGCTGCAAGGCATGTGGGATCTTAGCTCCCCAGCCAGAAATCGAACCTGCACCCACTGCATTGGAAGGCGAAGTCTTAACCACTGGACTGCCAGGCAAGTCCCTTAAATTTTTAATAATGACTACTTAATAACTGATTTACAAAATTCTTAAAAATACAACAATCAGCTCTTGCAAGCCAGAATGAGCTGGTTCCAGTTATCACTCTGTGGGAGCTTGTGAGAGATGCAAAATCTTGGGCCCCACCCCAGACCTACTAAATCAGACTACGGTTATTAACACTTTTAACAATGTCCTCAGGTAATTTGTATACCTGTTAGAGTTTGAGAAATGTGGCCCTAGAGGTAACCGCTGTTTCTGATTTTGTTTATGTCTTTTAGACCTTTTTCACAACACAGATGCATATATTTTGAAATGATTTTTTTTCTGGCTTTTTCTTTGCACAATTTAAAATAGATCTTATTTTTAAGAGCAGTTTTAGGTCCACAGCAAAATCGAGCAGAAGGTACAGAGGTTTCCCGTATACCCCCTGACCCCACACATGCACGGCCTCCCCCAATAACAGCATCCTCAGCAGAGGGTACTTTTGTTACAATTAATGAATCTACATTGACACATCAGTATCACCCAGAGTCCACAATTTACATTAGGGTTCATTTGGTGTTGTACATTCTATGGGTTTCAGCAGTGTGGCGTCTTAACACTGGTGGGCCAGGGAAGTCCCTAGATTTTCAAATATTGATCTTATATTTCGTTACCTTGCCAATATTTCTATTAATTTTTAATATTTTGTCTGTAGATACTTTTGGAACAATTATATTGTATGTTATTAATGGTAGTTTTTTTTTAAATTTCTGATCTTTATGACTAATTTATTTTTCTTGCCTTGTTGTATTTGCCAATGTGATTTAAACAGAAGTGGTAAGGTTGGGCATCCTTATCTTGTTTCTTATTTGAAGGGGACTGATGTTACATTCTTACGTTTCCTCATTAGGATAGGTTTTTAGAAAAATTGAAATACAGTTGATTTACAATGTTATATTAGTTTCAGGTGTACAATATAGTGATTTGGTATTTTTATAGATTGTAATCCACTTAAAGTTATCATAGAATATTGATTATATTTCCTGTGCTGTATATTAAATCATTCTATGTTGTTTATTTTATACCTAGTAGTTTGTACCTCTTAATCTCCCTCTATCTTGCCCTTTCCCCCACCCTTCTCCCCACTGGTAATCACTAGTTTGTTCTTTGTATCTGTGAGTCTCTTTCTGTTTTGTTGTATTCATTCATTTGTTTTATTTTTTAAATTCCAAGTGAAAACGTACAGTATTTGTCTTTCTCTGACTTCACTAAGCATAATGCACTCCAGGTACATCCATGTTGTTGCAAATGGTATCCCATACGTTTTTGTCAGTTAATCTTAGTAGGTTAGGGCTTCCCTGGTGGCACACTGGTTAAGAATATGCCTGCCAATGCAGGGGACATGGGTTCGAGCCCTGGTCTGGGAAGATCCCACATGCCGTGGAGTAACTAAGCCTGTGCACTACAACTACTGAACCTGCGCTCTAGAGCCTGAGAGCCACAGCTACTGAGCCCGCAAGCCACAACTACTGAAGGCCGCACGCCTAGAGCCCTTGCTTCACAACAAGAGAAGCTACCGCGATGAGAAGCCCGCGCACTGCAATGAAGAGTAGCCCCCGCTATCTGCAACTAGAGAAAGACCACACGCAGCAAGGAGGACCCAACTCAGCCAAAATAAATAAATAGATTAAAAAAAAATCTTAGTAGGTTAAAGTAGTTTCTTCTATTCCCAGAGTTTTTATGAATGAGAAAATTTGTCAAATGGTTTTTCTGCATCAGTTGAGATGCTCAAATTTTCATCCTTTAATCCGTTAGGGTGGTATGTGATAATGATAGATTTTCAAATTTATTTGAAACTTATTGATAGACCACTCAAATTTCTGGAATAAATAAAACTTGGTCAGAATATATCTTCTTTGTAATATACTGTTGTATTCAGTTGCTAACATTTTGTTTAGGACTTTTTACTTTTACTTGTTACTCTATCTTCATGAGTAAGTCTGGCCAGGGATTTTTTTTTTTCTCATATTGTTCATGTCTGGTTTGGGCATCAAGGTTACATTAGATTTATAGTCTCAATCAGGGATAATTTTCTTTGTGGCAGAATCTGTTGCTGATTCTCTAATAGTTATTCTGACCCTCTTTCTTTAGCAACAGAACTCCAATTTTTAGCTGGACACGTAGCTAAAGATTATTTTTCCCAGCCTCTCTCATAGTCCTTCATGTGATTAAATTTTGGTCAGTATCCCCTCATCAGCACCATAGTAAGTGAACTCTTTATAGACCCAAATCCTGAGATTTATGATTCCTACTTTGAGAAATAGGTCCCTGAGGCATTTATTTCTAATCGTGACTAGTTTCATTAAAACTAAAAATATGATCTAGTATGTAGACTTCATATATATTTATACATTTGGGTAGGATTAGGGAAATATTTTCATTGCTTCTTGATCTAGACTTGCAGCTTCTCTAGATAACTTAAGTGGAAAGAATATCAATTATTGAAGTCATTAAACTGGCCACTATTTGCATGAAAGAATGTCAGTTATAAACCATTTTCAGCTTTTAAAAAGATCTTTAAAGAATTTGTCTTCAGTTGTAAGAAAGCTTTCTCCTAAACATGTGAACAAACGCAACTTTCATATTAAACTGAAAATATTCCAAATTTTACATGCATTGTAGCCAGAACCACAGAGAGAAGCTAACCAAATGCAGAGGAATATTTTTCAGTTTCTACAAAGAAATATGGACTCTTGTTTTTCTTGAAACTCAGCTCTCTTGGAGTGTCTGATTTTTTTCCACGTTTGATAGAGAAGTGGCTACAAAGAAATGTTTCTGTGCTCTAAAAAAAATGATTAAGGCGGGGCTTCCCTGGTGGCCCAGTGGTTGAGAGTCCGCCTGCCGATGCAGGGGACACGGGTTCGTGCCCCGGTCCGGGAAGATCCCACATGCCGCGGAGCGGCTGGGCCCGTGAGCCATGGCCGCTGAGCCTGCACGTCCGGAGCCTGTGCTCCGCAACGGGAGAGGCCACAGCAGTGAGAGGCCCGCGTACCGCAAAAAAAAAAAAAAAAAAAAAAAAGATAAGGCAAGTGGAATGATAAATGACAACTGATGATGGACCTCATTGTTGGAGACAGAAGAGCAGGTGGAAGGGACTTGCAAATTTTAGAGAACATACCCATCCAACGAGGGGAGCCCCTCATCTCCTGCCGATTGTTCCCTCCCGAGAGTGTGAGCCAGTCTTCCTGCCGGGTCTTCTAAGTGAACCAGAAACCCACATTTTAATGTAAAAGACCCTGAGCTTTCACTATTGGCTCAAAACTTAAAAACGGAGACAGTAGTTAAACCTCCCTCCACACACATCTGACTCTTTGGGGGGAAAGCGAGGGCCAGAGGAATTCTGTAACTTTCTCGAGGTGGAGGATGAAGTAAGTGGAGACTCTGACCTCCAGGACTCTGGGACTTCTTCCATTTCCGAGATTCTGTGATTAAGTATATGCAGCTATTAATTCCAATCAAGGGCATGATTATATTCTACTGTTTGCTTGTTGCAAGGACGGGATCCTAAGTGTCCGAGGCTTTCTCTTCCTGCAAGAGGCTCCCTTCTCAGAAAATGGCTTGAGGGAGGGGTGGTGGCAGCTTGCTCAAGGCCCATGGTTTAGGATACATTAAATTTTTCATGCAAATTATAGCAGGTAAATTCAGTCTCACAGAAAGAGAGAGGTTGGATGTTTAGGAGGACATAAGGATTTGTCCTTGAACATTTGTGGAAGAAGAAAGAGATACGTGTTTTTTCCTAAATCAACAAACGTTTTCTAGTATGGAGAGGCCATTTCACACAGAGAATGGTTGTGTTTCAGGAAGGCATAAAGATAAGGGGAAAGTTCCTGCGGTTCCCGAATGAGTGGGTAAAAGCTTCCTATGAGAGGATGTGGCTGGCTCACGAGAGGCGTTTTCTGTGTTTCAAAGCAGACGTCTGGAAATGTGGACTCACTGAATTCAAAGCAGGGTTGCTTGATCCAACCAAACCGTATCATCCCAAAGCCTTTTCCCACCAATGAAGTCTGAGCTCAAAGGATTCCAGCCCGTGTTTCACAGTAAACCGGGGAGAGCTCAGTCAGAGATTCTGGGACCCTTCAGCCCTTTCCTGAAAGGCTAGAAGGTGCCCTTCCAGCTGTGAGACCCGGAGTCTCCGCTTTGGGATTTGAGGGTGGGGCCCGAAGCAGGCTCAGCTTGGACTGCAATACAGGGGGTGCAATGGTGGTGCAGGGCAGAGAGCAGGAGTTGAGAGCAAGGGGTGAATTTGGGCTTTCCCACTTCCTCTCTGTGGCCTCTGGCAAGTCACCTTCCTGAGCGTCCACTTCATCTGCAGATCGGGAACGGTCCCGCCGGCTCTTGCTAACACATGGCGGTGCCCTGAGGAGGGCATGTCTGTGAAAGTGCCCTGAAAACAGAAAGGATTCACGTCACATCTGGCGCCTTCTTACCTCTCCAGCCTTATCACCTACCACGCTTCCCCTGTGTTCTGTGTACCAGCCAGGCAAACCGTCTTTTGGGTTCTTCATAGGTAGCTTCCTCCTGCCCCTGGGCCTTTGCACATGCTGGTTCCATGACCTGAAGTGCTCCTCCCATCTTTGGTTTGATTTTAGTCCTATTCATCCTAGAACTCAGCTCATTGCCCCCCCCCCCCGCCCCAGCCCCATCAGTTTCGGTTGGAATCCTCTGTTACAGGTGTACATCCACAGCATCACTATCTTATAGACATAGGTCTCATCACCATTTGTAGTTAAGATTTGTTTAGATTTATGTCATTCTTGTCACTAGACTGTAAGCTCCCTGAGGGCAGAGGATGATGCAGTTTTGCTCATCTTTGTATCCCCAGACCCAGCCCAGATACCAGATGAATGTTAGGATTGCAGAGTGGTTTCAGGAGTGTAGGCAGCGGGGATTCTGGATTTAGTCGCCTGGGTTAGGATCCTCAGGATGAGGATCACAGAGTGTCTTCTCTGAACAAGCTCTGTGTTCGCACCTTTTCTTCCCCTCCCTTTAAGCCACGCTGTGCCCCATCGTGTGGTGTCACGTTGATGTCCTTATATGTTGCATACATCAAATTATGGCAACTAATTATTAGTGGTAGGTGGAGGTGCTCTGTGTGCATCAGGAGAGGCAGACAGCTCTGGTCCGGAGAACAGCTAGTTGGAACAGGAAGTGGGCTTCAGAACAAGGGGCACAAAATTAGTAGATTCTACTCTGTATGGAACACTGCTTGGGAGATTTGAATTATTAATAAAAATTCTAGGAAGCCCAGTAGCTTTTTAGGAAATTTTATGCAGTTAAGGGAAGATAAATTCCAAGCATGCTTCCAAGCACTATTATTGTTTTTTTTTCATTTTGAATACTTTATATTGATATAATATTCATAAAGAAAGTATAATATTCATAGAGAAAGTATACAGATTATAGGCACCCGGTTCAAAACTTATTCACAGACGAAACACCCCCCCCCTCACCAGCAGCCAGGTTAAGAATTAGAACATCACCAAAAACCCGGAAGTTCCTCTCACGCTCCCTTCTAGGCAGCCCCCCGCCCCCCCCACCACCAAGGGAACACTCTTCTGACTTCTAACAGCATGGATCTGCCATTTTCTGGTATTCTACGCAAATGGAGTATCCAGTAAGTACTTTCCTGAATCGAGCTTCTTTCACTCAACACTGTATTTGTGAGGTTCATCCGTTCTGTTGTGTGTGACTGTAGATCATTCTCATTGCTATGTGACAGCCCATCGTGTGAACGGACCACAGTGTATTTATCCATTCGACTGTGGATGGACATTTGGGTAGTTTCCAGCTTGGGGCCATTACAGATAGCCCCAAGAGTACTTTGGTTCATTGTAAAGAGGTATTAAAAAGTAAATCCAACTTTTTTTT
The DNA here is from genome assembly GCF_964374135.1 of Grampus griseus. NCBI lineage: Eukaryota > Metazoa > Chordata > Mammalia > Artiodactyla > Delphinidae > Grampus > Grampus griseus. Next base: position 5,707,186 of record NC_139005.1, on the reverse strand, counting down.
TTTTTTTAACTGTGCTCTTTTAGCATTTTTCTTTCCATTTTTACCCCCCAGGGAAGCAAGAATCTGATTGGGTCAAGAAAGAGCCTATCCTTTTCCTAAGAATTCACGGTGTGTTCTTCCTCCTCAGGTCTGCAACTTCACCTGTAAGCTGAATTCTCAGTAACCTTCTGTGTTTATTCTCCCCTCTCCTCCTTTTCCTAACGTTAAAAAAGTAAACACCCCCTTAAAGACATTGTAAGCACATTGCCAAAAAACGTGGAAACTCCTGAGAAGTTTAGATAAGAAAGCGACAACCTCGTGCCATCTGGAGATAACAGTGTAAATATGTTAGCGCCATTCTCCCACATCTATTTTGCATAGTTGAGATCATCTCTTTTCACTTAAGATTATACCGCAAGTGTTTCCCCATGTCATTTGTAACTGTGCCTCAACATCGTTACTCCTGGCTACGTGATAATCCATCCCATGTGTGTGCCAAAATTGTTTGACTAATCTCCTAAACTGGGCCGTTTAGGATGCTTGCACTTTCATTTTGACGATCAGAAACAATGCTGCAGTGATTATCTTGGAGGCAGATCGCTGTTCTCATTGTAGGCAATTTCCTTAAGCTAGTTCCTAGAGATGGAATTTACTGGATGGAGAATGTAAGCCCTTTAAAAAGGTGCTATTTAAATACTCCCACCAGCTTTAAGAACTGAGAGCAGGAAAGAACACATTTCACTACATCATCACACATTTTGAATATTGGTTAATATGGTGTATCTTCATATTGTGTGGTTTTAAGTATTTTAGAATTTCTCTTCCGATTTATTTTTTGACCTGTGAGTTATCTGGAATATGTTTTATTTATTTAAAAAATTTTAATACAATTTTTAAAGGTTACACACCATTTACGGTTATTACAAAATATTGATTATATTCCCCGTGTTGTACAAAGTATCCTTGTAGCCTATCTTACACCCAGTACTTTGTGTCTCCCACTCTCCCACGCCTATATTGCCCCTCTCCCCTCCCCACTGGTAAACACTAGTTTGTTCTCTATATCTGTGAGTCTGCTTCTTTTTTGTTATATTCACTGGTTTGTTATATTTTTTAGATTCCACATATAAGTGATATCACACTGTGTTTGTCTTTCTCTGTCTCTTAGTTCACTTAGCATAATGCCCTCCAAGTCCAGCCATGTTGCTGCAAATGGCAAAATTTTGTCCTGTTTTATGGCTGAGTAATATTCCATTGTATATATACCACATCCTCTTTATCCGTTCATCTGTTGAGGAGTACTTAGGTTGCTTCTATGTCTTGGCAATTGTAAATAATGCTGCTAGGAACTTTGGGGTGCATGTATCTTTTCCTACTAGTGTGTTTGTATTTTGGGGATATATACCCAGGAGTGGAAATGCTGGGTCATTTAGTAAGTCTATTTTTAGTTTTTTGAGAAAGCGCCATACTGTTTTCTGGAAGTATGTTTTAAAATGTCCAAATGTATAAGGATTTAAAAAATCTTTTAAGCTAAGTTTTAATTTAGTTGTGTTATAGTCAGAGAATATGGTGTGTATTTGACCTGTTCTTTGAAATGTGCTGAGAATTGTGCATAATTAGTTTTTGTAAATGTTAGGGTGACTAAACATCTAAATTCTTTGGGGGTGCTGAGGGGTTTCCTGGGATAAAAGACTTTCAGTGCTAAAATCAGGAAAGTCCTGAGCAAACTGAGCTGGTTTGGTTCCTTATGTACACCTGAGAATAATATGGATTCTCTCATTATTGGGTGCAGAGCTCTAAGCAGATACATTAGGTCAAGTTTATTTATTTTTTTTAAAACAATTTTTAGTTAAAATTTTTATTTTGAAAACTGTAGACTCCCATGCAATGGTAAGGAATAGCACAGAGAAATTCATTGTATCCTTTACGGTTTCCCTTAATGGTAACATCTTGCAAAACTATAATATAATATCACCACCAGAAATCAATGTTGATACAATCCACCCATTTTTATTCAGGCTTCACCAGCTTTTCTTGTACTCATTGTGTGTGTGTGTGTGTGTGTGTGTGTGTGTGTGTGTGTGTGTGTGTATTTAGTTCTCTACAATTTTATCACATGTGTAGGTTTGTGTATTCACCACCATGTCAAGATATGGCCATCACAACAAAGGTCCCTCCTTTTGCCCTTTTATCACCACAAGTATCTCTCTTGTTCCTCCTCCCGCCTCACCCTTCTCTCCTACCCCTAACCCTTGGCAACCTCTAATCTGTTCTCCATTTCTAAAAGTTTGTCATTTCAAGAGTGTTATATAAATGGAATCGTACAGTACTTAACCTTCTGAAGTTGGCTTCTTTCACTCAGGTAATTCTCTGGAGAACTGCACATGTTGTTGTGTATATATCAATAGTTTATTCTTTCTTTTTTTTACTTTATTTATTTGGCTGCATTGGGACTTAGTTGCGGCACGCAGACTCTTCGATGCTGCATGTGGGCTTGTCTGTAGTTGTGGCATGCGGGCTCTAGAGCATGCGCGGGCTTAGTTGCCCCGCGGCACGTGGGATCTTAGTTCCCCGACCGGGGATCAAACCCACATCCCCGGCATTGGAAGGCAGATTCTTAACCACTGGACCACTAGGGAAGTCCCAGTTTATTCTTTCTTATTGCTGAGTAGTATTTCATGTATGGATTGACCAGTTTGTTTAGCTGTTAACCCAATGAAGGACATCTGGGTTGTTTCCAGTTTTTAACTACAGTATTATGAATAAAGCCGCTATGAACATTCATGTATAAGAGTTTGTGTGAACCTAAGTTTCTACTTCTCTGGCATAAATACCCAAGGGTACAATTACTGGGTTTAACAGTTGTTTAAAAAAATCGTCATTTTACCAAGTTTATCTGCTTGACTTATGGACAATTGAGAAAGACTTTAAAGTTGATTTATCGATTTATGTATTTTGTATTTATGTATTTTGAAGCTATTTTATAAGATGCAGACAAATTCAGAATCTGTAACTTTCTATCTGTAAAATTAGAACCCCAGCTCCTGGGATAGTGGTTCAGGAATCCTACTGGGCTACTAGGACCAGAAACTCCACGAGATGTAGCGGTCTGAGCCCTCTTTAACTCTGTGGCAATAATAGTGTGGTGTCTGTCATAGTTACGGAGAACATGAGAAGATTAGTCTGCAGTTGTGCATCCTTTTGATAGTAGGCATTTCATTACTTTGATGGTCGTCCTGAAGGCAGGAAGTGAGCATACTATTTCACCCACAGATGTCCCTGGAGGAGAGGAAGTGGAGGAGGACGGCTTCCCTTTAGCTGAGGTGCTGGCTGTATATGCTGGGACCTGGGAGCCTGGCTTGAGAAATCTGGTGTGTTTGTTTATTTGGCATAAACTGACAAGAAAGTTCTCTTTCCTGTGGAGTTGGCATAGGAGAAGAGATGCTACAAAAATATGAGAAGGCAAAGATGAGCCCTGCTAGGAAATCTCTCCTCCCTTGAAGTTCTTTTGCATTTGTGCCAGCTCCACCCTGGAGAACTTACTCCCCAGGCAGGCAGAGGTCAACTCATCCATCCCCCTGCCTCTGGGTAGCCCTGCCCCAAGTGCCTCTGACAGTCATACCTTCACATGTGAGCTTCTTCTCTGGTTGCATCTGTTCATCTTCCCAGCCCAGTTCTTCAGGCTCTTACACCCTGGCCCTCAGGGATCCCTCTTCCTTGAGCTCATGGTACTTACTGTTCTCTCAACACCAATTTAGCAGAGCTGCCTGGAACCACCCCCCAGGAGAGCAGGGCACTCAGCCGGTGTCCGTTTCCCATCGCTGCTCTAATAAGTTGCCGCCAACTTAATGGATTAAGACAACAGAAGTTTGCTATCTTACAGTCTTGGTCAGAAGTCTGAAACGGGTCAAAGTCAAGGTATGGGCAGAGCTGTGTTCCTTGTGCAGGTTCCAGGGGAGATTGTGTCCCTCGCCTTTTCTGGCTTCTCCAGGCTGCCCTCACTCCTTGGCTCGTGGCCCCTCACAACTCCAACCTCTGCTTCTGCACCCACCTTCCCTGACCCTGACCCTCCTGCCTCTCATGTAAGGACCCTCGTGATTAGACTGGGCTTCCTGGGACAATCTAGGATAATCCCCCATCTCAATATCTTTAACTGAACCACATCTGCAAAGTCCCTTTTGCCCTGTAAGTTGACATTCACAGGTTTGGGGGACTAGGGGGAGGATGTCTTAGGGCAATCACCTGGTTGACTGTACCCATTCTTCTCTTCTCAAGCCCATGGCCCTCTTCAGGCCCTCACTGTGCCTCTTCTGGAAGAGTCCATTAGCCCCCTGACTGGTCTCCCGTGTCCATCCAACCCCCCTACAATCCCTTTCCACTGCAGCCAGAGTGTTTGGCCCAGAGTCTACTGGAGAAACACAGACCCTTAACCCTGACTCAGAGTCCTTGACGACCTGTCTTACCACTTTTTCTTGTCTTATCTCTCACTAGTTTCCTTTACATGCATTAACTACCAGCCTATTACGGCATTTATTTATTCTAACATGCCCAGAGCTTTCCTGCTTCTATGCTTTTACTTCTTTCTTTGCATCTGAAATGCCCTTTGCCCTCATTTTCACCTGTCACAGTCCTATTTGGCCTCATCATCAAAGGTCTTAAAATGTGGATGACCGTTGACCCAGAAATTCCATTTCCACGCATAGGAATTTCATACTATGGAAGTAATCCTGAGGGTTGTGCATAGATACCGTTTCAAAGATATTCATTGCAGCATTGTTTTTTATTTTACTTTATTTATTTTGCAATGTTTTTTTAAAACATTGCAAACATTTTAAAAAAAATGTTTTTTTTATTGAAGTATAGTTGATTTACAATGTGGTGTTAGTTTCAGGTGTACAGCAAAGTGATTCATATATATATATATGTATGTATATATTCTTTTTCAGATTCTTTTCCATTATTGATTATTACAAGATATTGAATGCAGCACTGTTAACAAAAAGAAAAAAGTAGAACCAACCTAAATAAACATCCAACGATATGGAGCTGGTTAAATTGTGGAATAACAAGAAGTGAAATACGCAGTGAACAAAAATCCAAACACCCGGAAGTATTAATGCGTTGAAAAACACTTACGATATATTCAAAAGCAGATTACAAAACCCCTGCATAGGAAGATTTTATTTAAAAATTCTATTACATATACATTGAACAAAACGGGACAGCAGCATCCTAAACTGTTGATGGTGGCTGTTTCTGGGTAGTGGGATTATGGGTGATTTTTATTTTCTTATTTTTATTTGTCCATACTTTTTCTCCCCTACCATGACCACATGTTACTTTTAGAATAATAAAAAAGCAATTAAAACTATTAAAACGATCATTCTACCCACCCTACCCAGGCCAAGTCAACCCTGTCCCTCCCTGAAGCCTTCCGCAGCCATCATCCTAGATGAACGTGAGGGCTCTGTCCCTTGACCCCCTCGCACTGTTTGAAGCTCTTAGCACGCCCCCTTTATTTGTATTTAAGAAGTTGCTACAGAGCAATGTCTGGATGTGGGGCTTCACCTCCATGGTGTGAGGCTGCAGGGCTGCTCTGCCCTGGGGCGGTGCCCCCGCTAGAGAGGGGTGCGCTCAGAAATCCTGAGCTGGGGCTGGGGCTCAGGGATTTGAAGGGTCACTTTTGCCAAGGGTCCTGTGTCTGGAGACGGGGTGTCGTCTGGGAAGGCAGGCTGTTTTCAAAATTCCATTCCTGTTCTCATGGAACTGGTGGTCTGATTAGGGAGATAAGGCAACAGCACATCACATGTTATAGGAAAATACGAACATTGCCGACAGATATCATGTTGGTCCTTGCCAAGTGAGTAGTAAGAGGGCAGAGGAGGGAGAGGTAGCCACAGGTCAGGGCAGAGGAGGCGTGCTCTGGGCTGGTGACGCATCCATCAGGTCAGTGCAGTTTTGCCCCAGACTTACGTAAATGTAACCCAAACACTCGGGTAGCTCAAGGCTGCTGTAGGCCACAGTCTATAGCTTTCATTTCAAATAGCACGCTTTTATTTAAAAACTTTTTTTTTTTTTAATAGATTGCGTGTGGCATGCAGGATCTTTGTTCCCTAACCGGGGATAGAACCCACGCCCCCTGCAGTGGAAGTGCGGAGTCTTAACCCCTGGACTGCCAGGGAAGTCCCTCAAATAGCATGCTTTTATATACAAAGAAGTTTACAGAATTCCAGGAAAACCAACAACCTCAGTCGAAAGAGTAACTCAGAAAAGGTACCCTGGGCAGTTTTCAAATGTGTTTACTGATCAATTGCATTTAATATATAAAATATCTATTGAAACCACTGGGCTTAACCTGTCAAATGTAGAACTCGATGTCTTGGCCTCTGACTTGGGAATTTCCTGAAGACAGTGGCTCTTGTGGTGACAGCAGGAGTCTAGGTGTGCTAAGTGGAGTCCGGCATTGGAGAGTTGATCACCCTGCAGCCCTGTGCCCTCTGCTCACAGCACCAGCGCACCCTCCGCTGCAGCTGGTGGTTTACACAGGCTCCCTTCTTAGCCAATCAGGAATCCCAACTGTATTTATCTATGTTCCCCTGTATTGAAGGAAAATAGGCTTAATATTCCAGTCAAGAGTGTTACACTCTGACGAAATAGAAATTCCAGTGTCATTTAGAAATATATGGAGTCATACCTGGAGAGTCATACCAGTTACGGCTGCAGAATGACAAATGGGTGCACGACCCTGGTCTGACGTCACTGTCTGATGTCACTGTCCCCTAGCAGAGCAAACCCATGACTTTCCCTTTGCAATTTCCCCCTGAGCCTCTGGTGAGTGCTTTTCTTAAACCTCTGTGTTGACAAATTGGAGAGCAGCTAACAACTTCCTCAGATTCTGAGCAATTCTTTCCTTGCGATATCAGCCCTGGATCTACTTTTTAATATTTTATGCTAATGAAGCAACACAGGGAGTTCATCAAGCATTTCTGGAGCACTTACTATGCGCCCTGCTCAGACCAGCTTGGGAAATTACAGGGATGGATAAGGCGTGGTCCGTCTTCTGGGAGAGCAAAGAGTAGAGGAGATAAGATCTAAAGAGGAAAATACAAGGCAAGATGAGTTTCCCTAGAGGCATCCAGGGTGGTTCAAAGGTAGGAGAGTGGTTTCTAGACAGGGAAGTGGGGATGAGGGGAGCAGGAAGGAGAAAAGCCTCCTGGAATAGTATACGTGTAGTAGAAAAAACATGAACTTTGCATCAGACAGCCGTGGGTTCAGAGCCGGCTGTCTTTCCGTAACACGGTGATCTTCTGCAAGTTACTTAGCCTGTCTGAGCCTCAGCATCCTTATCTCTGGGGTGAATGGCTGTTAGGAGGTGTAGTGGGTTGAATGGTGCCCCTCCCCAAAAGGTATGTCCACATTCTCACCCCTGGGACCTGTGAATGTGATCTTATTTGGAAAAAGGGTCTTTGCAGATATACTTAAGGATATCAAGATGAGAGCACCTTAGAGTACATAGATGGGCTCTCATGACAAGTGTCTTTTTAAGAAATACAGAGGGGAGACACAGAGGGAGAAGGGGAGACAGTGTGAATACGGAGGCAGGGATTGGAGCGATGCAGCCACGGCCAGGGAAGTCTGGAGCCCACAGAAGCTGGAAGAGGCAGGAAGCTCTCTCTCTTAGAGCCATTGGAGTCGCTTGGCCCTGTTGCCATCTTGATTTCGGACTGCTACAGAGCTTTGAGGGAATACATTTCTGATGTATTAAGCCACCCACTTGGTGATAGTTTGTTACTGCAGCCCCAGGAAACTCTACAGGGGGATTGAGTGTAAGAATGCATGTGAAGCATGTAGCAGAGTGCCTGGCACCAAAGGCCAAGGGAAGGACAATTAGCAGAGAGAAGGAATGGGTGGAGCGGGAGTGCCTTTTGGACGGTGAAACTGTGTGAGTGAGCACAGGAGGTGTCTGGGGAGCGAGGCCAGTGGGCGATGAGTGGCGTGCATGGTGGGGTCTGGTGCCGGTGCCCATGGGGGCCCAGAAGGAAGTTAAGACTGGTCATGAGGCCGGAGAAGGAGGAAGGTCCACAGAAAGAGAGGTGGTGGGGTCTCCGGAGGCCATTGGCTGCCAGACCCAGAGGTCATGCCAACAGGCCCTGGAAGTTGCTGGGCTGCTGAACTTTAAAGAAGTCCTGTGGGAAGACTTCCCTGGCGGTCCAGTGGTTAAGACTTCGCCTTCCAATGCAGGGGGTGTGGGTTTGATCCTTGGTCGGGGAGCTAAGATCCCACGTGCCTTGTGGCCAAAAAACCAAAATATAAAAACGGAAGCAATATTTCAAATAGCTCAAACTAATTCAATAAAGACTTTAAAGATGGTCCACGTCAAAAAAATCCTAAAAAATAAATAAATAAAAGAAGTCGTGTGGGCTTGGGAAGGGGGAAGCAGAGAGAGGGGTGCACTAAAGATTTGAAATCAGTGTTTTCTGAGCCCTCCGTAACCCCCCTGGATTCTTGTGTCACCCTGACTGTAAAGAAGGTTAGATTTAATTTGATTTAAAGAAATTAAAAGGATTTGACATGTCTTTTGCAAATGCAAGTTTCTGGGCTAAGATTCACATTCTCTGCAACAGATTTGAAGATGAATGTTTAAAACTTTTGTAGTATTTTTGGAAGGCTACCCAAGAAACTGGAGACAGTATTGCCTCTGAGAAGGGAACTAGGAGGCTGGTAGGGTGACCAACTGTCCCAGTTTGCTGAGAACTGTCCCAGTTTTAGTAATGAAAATCCTATGTCCCCAAAAGTCCCTCAGTTCAGGGCAAACTGGGACAGTTGGTCACCCACTAGGGAGGAGGGGAGATTTGATTTTTCAGTGTTTCCTTTCAAACATTTTGTGTTTGTACTTTTACTTTGTACCCATGATACCTAACACCCCTCGCCCCCAGAGCATCATAAATCCCCCAAACCCCATAAAAACCCCACCATAAGTAAAAATTAAAGGTAAATGAAGAACTGAGAAAAAGATTCACATATTAACGTGAGGAAACAAAACTATTATTCCTAATCTCTAAGGAGCTTTTAGAAATCAATAGGAAAAGATAAACATCTCCATTGAAAATGAGCTAAAGACACTAGCCAGGGGATTTCCTTGGTGGTGCATTGGTTAAGAATCCACCTGACAATGCAGGGGACACCGGTTCGAGCCCTGGTCCGGGAAGATCCCACATGCCACGGAGCAGCTAAGCCTGTGCTCTAGAGCCCTCAAGCCACAACTACTGAGCCTGTGTACCACAACTACTGAAGCCTGCATGCCTAGAGCCTGTGCTCCACAACAAGAGAAGCCACCGCAATGAGAAACCCGTGCTCTGCAACAAAGAGTAGCCCCCGCTCGTGGTAACTAGAGAGAGACCCCACGCAGCACCGGAGAGCCAATGCAGCCAAATACATAAATAAATAAATAAATAAATAAACTAGCCAGAAATTCACAAAAGAAGAAATACAAATGGACAATATTAGAAAACATCCCCCCAATATTTAAAGGGTTGAATATTAAAAAATAATCTCATACCAGTTTTTGCCAGTTAAATTACTAAATAATAGGGCTTCCCTGGTGGTGCAGTGGTTGAGAGTCCACCTGCCAATGCAGGGGACACCGGTTCGTGCCCAGGTCCGGGAAGATCCCACATGCTGCGGAGCGGCTGGGCCCGTGAGCCATGGCCGCTGAGCCTGCGCGTCCGGAGCCTGTACTCTGCAATGGGAGAGGCCACAGCAGTGAGACGCCCGTGTACTGCAAAAAAAAAAAAAAAAAAAAATTACTGAATAATAAAAAAATAACTGTCTTAGTCAGCTCAGGCTGCTGTAACAAAATACCATAGAGTGGATGGCTTAAACAACAGACACTTATTTCTCACAGTTCTGGAGGCTGAAAGTCCAAGAACAAGGTGCTTGCAGATTTGGTTCTTGGTGAGGGCCCGCTTCCTGGCTTGCATATGGCTGTCTTCTCCCTGTGTCCTCATACAGTAGAGAGAGAAAACGCTGGTGTTGCTTCTGTTCTTATAAGGGCACTAATCCCTCCATGGGGGGCCCCACACTTACAACCTCATCTAACCCTAAATACCTCCAAAAGGCCTCATCTCCCTATGCCATCACGTTGGGGGTTAGGACTTCAAAATATGAATTTTGGGGGACATAAACATTCAGTCCATAACTAATAAAATGCCATGGAAGGGTAAATTGATATAGTTCTTGGCAGGATGTATATGTCTTAACAATTTTTGTGACTTTTAACCCAGTGGTTTTTTTCACATCTAGGAGTTTAGCAATAGGCCTTGTATGTGAAGATGGGTGTGCAAGGATGCTGGTCCCTCTGCTATTTGTGAGAGCAAAGCCAACACGCTGAGGTCACTGGCATCAGGGCTTTATCTTGTAAGTGAAAATTTCAACTGTCCAGAAAACTAGAGGATAATATAAAGATATCCATGTTCCAGCCATCTTTTTATAAAAATTTATTTTTTTATTGAAGTGTAGTTGAATTACAATGTTGTGTTAATTACTGCCGTATAGCAAAGTGACTCAGTTATACATATATATATTCTTTTTCATATTCTTTTCCATTATGGTTTATCACAGGATATTGAATATAGTTCCCTGTGCTATACAGTAGGACCTCGTTGTTTATCCATACTATATACCAGTTTGCGTCTGCTAATCCCAAACTCCCTATGCAACCCTCTCCCACCCCCCTCCCCCTTGGCAACCACCAGTCTTTTCTCTATGTCCCTGATTCTGTTTCAGTTTCATAGATAGGTTCATTTGTGCCATATTTTAGGTTCCACATATAAGTGATATCATACAGCCTTTGTCTCTTTCTGATTTACTTCACTTAGTATGATAATCTCTAGGTCCACCCATGTTGCTGCAAATGGCATTATTTCATTCTTTTTTTATGGCTGAGTAGTATTCCATTGTATATATGTACCACATCTTTATTCATTCATCTGTGGATGGACATTTAGGTTGTTTCCATGTTTTGGCATGTTCCAGTCTTCTTAATGTGTTTCCATATTTGTCTCATATTTTTGGAATTATTAAGTAAATAAAACATTTACATGCACCACTCTCTGGATCCCGTCTTCTCTCTTCCTTCCTAAAGGTGGCCACTACCCTGACTTTAGTGGTTATCCACCACACATGTTGACTTTTCCTGCAATTAAACAGATTTATAAACAGTAATATACTGCTTTATTTTACATGGTCTTTATTTAGCTTTACATAAATACTATTGTGCTGTAGAGAGTCTCTGACACTTGTTTTATTTTCTGCTCAACATTATTTTGGGGTTTTATCCATGTTGGTAGATGTAGCCTTGATTATTATTATTATTTTTATTTTATTTTTTTTGCGGTACGCGGGCCTCCCACTGTGGTGGCCTCTCCCGTTGCGGAGCAACAGGCTCCGGGCGCGCAGGCTCAGTGGCCATGGCTCACGGGCGCAGCCGCTCCGCGGCATGTGGGATCTTCCCGGACCGGGGCACGAACCCTGTCCCCTGCATCGGCAAGCGGACTCTCAACCACTGCGCCACCAGGGAAGCCCAGCCTTGATTATTTTTGACTGCTGTTTGGTATTTCATAGGATGAATGTATCACCATTTATTTATTCATACTGTTGAAGTGTATTTAGTTGTTTACATGCTTGTGAACTACATTCACTGCTGCAGTGAACATTCTGTGCAAGTTGCTTTGTGCACGTAGGTGAAAGTTTCGCCAAGTGATATGCCCAGGAGTGCATGTACTGGGCCATGGGAAGAGCAACTTTAAATCTCTTAGCTATTTCCAGATTTTCCTCCAAAGTGATATACCACTTGTCCTAACAACAGCAAATAGTTCCAATAGCCCCACATCCTGGCCAATGTGATGGGAAGATAGCTATGTGGTTTTATTTTGGATTTCCCTAGTGACCAGTGGGGTTGAATGATTTTTCATATGTTTACAAGCCAAATGGTTTTTTTTCTTTTCTGTGAATTGCCTTTCTGTATCACTTATCTATTGTTACTTGGTAGTTTGTCCATACCTTAATTTTTTAAAAAAAATTAAGATATAATTTAAAAAAATAAAAAGAAAGGAAATTCCCTGTCAGTCCAGTGGTTAGGACTCAGCACTCTTACTGCCGTGGCCTGGGTTCAATCCCTGGTGGACAAACTAAGATCCCACAAACTGCATGGCACAGCCCCCCCGCCAAAAAAAAGGTATAACAGACATGTAACATTGTATTGGTTTCAGGTATACAATATAATGATTTGATATTTGTAAATATTGTGAAATGGTCACCTCAATTAGTCTAAGTACCATGTTAACATCTATCACCACACACAGTTACAATAACAACTTTTTTTCTTGTGATGAGAACTTTTAAGATCCACTCTCTCAGCAACTTTCCAATACTGAATACCGTATTATTAACTGTAATCGCCATGCTGTATAATACATCCCATGACTTACCTATTTAATAACTGGAAGTTTGTATTTTTGACCCCCTTCACCCATTTTGCCCACCCCTTAGCCCCTGCCTCTGACAACCACCAATCTGTTCTCTGTTTCTATGACCTTGGTTTCTTGTTTTGTTGTTGTTGCTGTTGTTGTTTTTTTTTGTTTTTGTTTTAGATTTCACGTATAAGTGAGATCGTTCACGTATAAGTGAGATCATTCACGTACAAATGACATCATTCACGTATAAGTGAGATCATTTACATATAAGTGACATCATTCACATATAAGTGACATCATTCATGTATAAGTGAGTTTTTGTTTCAGATTTCACGTATAAGTGAGATCATTCACGTATAAGTGACATCATTCACATACAAGTGACATCATTCACGTATAAGTGAGTTTTTGTTTTAGATTTCAAGTATAAGTGAGATCACGTGTTTGTATTTCTCTGGCTGATTTCACTTAGCATAATGCCCTCAAGTTTCATCCACATTGTTGCAAATGGCAAGATTTCCACCTCTTTACGGCTGAATAATAATATTCCATTGTATATATACCACATTTTCTATATCCATTCCTCTATCAATGGATATATCAGTTGTTTCCCTATCTTGGCTACTGTGAATGATGCTGTAATGTACATGAGGGTGCAGACATTTCTTTGAAATAGTGATTTAATTTCTTTCAGATATATACAGGGAAATGGAATTACTAGATCATATGGTAGTTCTATTTAAATTTTTTTGAGGAATCTCCATATTGTTTTCCACAGTGGCTCTCCCAGTTTATATTCCCACCAACAGTGCACAAGTGTTCTCATTTCTCCACATCCTCACCAACATTTATTATTTTTTACCTTTTTGATAATAAAAACTTATCTTTTTGATAATAGCCATTGTCCATTTTTATTGACGATTTAAAATTTGAAATTGTCTGAACTATTCTTAATCTTTTGCTTTCCACAAGGATTTTGTATCAGCTTGTCTAATTTCATGAAAAACCCTGTTACATTTTGATTGGAATTTCATTTAATTTATACACTAATTTGGAGATAATTGGTATCTTTACAGTCCTGTGATTTCAGTAAGTATGAACACAGTGTATCTCCCTGTTGGGTCTTCTGTTATGTCTTGCAATAAAATTTATGATTTTCTGCATAATGGTTGTGTGCAGATTTTATTGTATGTATTCTTAAGAATTATTTATTTATTCTTAAGAATAATTTATTTTTATTATATTCTTATTGTATTTATTTTTTGTTGTTTTACTAATAGGGTCACTTTGTTGTTTTACTAATAGTGTCACTTTAAATATTACATTTTGTAATTATATAGGAACATAATAGATTTTAAAGGTTAATCTTATTTTAGCAAACTGCTGAACTCTAATAAAATTCTCTTATGTAGAATTCTCTGGAATTTTTTCTATGTAGACAGTCATATCTTTAAATAATAACTATCTTGCACTTTTTTTTTTTCTTTTGCTGTACCACACGGAATGCAGGATCTTAGTTCCTTGACCAGGGATCAAACCTGTGCCCTTTGCGTTGGAAACACAGAGTCTTAACCACTGGACCATCAGGGAAATCCCTCTTGCTGTTTCTTTTTGAAGCCATATACCTTATATTTCCTTTTCTTTTCTTTTTTTTTTTTTTTTTTCTGTACTGACCTGGACATCTGATCCGATGTTGACTAGCAGCGATGATACTGAGCATTTTTGTTCTGACTTTTAAAGGGAAAGTGGCTTATATTTTTACCATAATTGTGAGGTTTGCTCTATTACTCAGGTCAAGGACACTCCCTTCTTTTTGTGGGTTACAGAGATGTTTTTGTGTGCTTGTTTTCCATAAGTGGATGTTGTTAATTTTTACCCAAAGCTTTTTCCACCTTGCCTTATAATTCAATAATTTTTTTCTTTATACATTTCGAGCTGATATTATGAAGTGCACATAATTATAGCTTCCTGGTACATTTCTCTTTTTATCTTCTTTGTATCCCCTTTGTCTGTAATAATGACTTTTTTTCTTAAGGTCTGTTTTGTCTGATAGTAGTATAATCAGCTGTCTCTTGGTTATCATTTGGCTTTTCTGTTTTTTTTTTCCTTGAAGTATTGTGTCTTTATGTTATAGGCCTAGCTCTTAAACGTTGCTAGATGTGTGTCGTCCAACCTGATAATCTGTTTCTTTTTACTGTTGACTATCATTGTTTGCATTTTTGCTATCTTATTTTATACTATTTGTCGTGCTGTTTCTTTGTTTTCTCCTGGGTGAGTCTAGATTTCTTTGCTGCCAGCTCCCCACCCTCCACCCCTCAATGGTTTGGAAAACATACATTCAATTCTATTCTTTTAGCATCCTATCTTAAAATTTGACTGTGCATTCTAGCCACCGCAAAGTCTACAGTTACCACCTCTTTCTTTCTTCTGAGCAATACAAGGACCTTACTACACTTCCACTCTCATCACCCCCTCCCCCCACCATCCTAGGTGCTATTGCTGTCTGGTACTTTGGTTCCATCTTATTTTTTAACTCTCCAGTTTATCCTTATTATTGTTATTGTTTTGTGCGAATCACTGCCTGCTCCTCTATACCCCCATATTTACCAATTTCTTTCTTTATCTTTTCCTCTGGCATTTTCTTTGTGGGTTTAATTTTCTTCTTCCTGAAGTATCTTCTTGAGTAGTTCTTTCAGAAAGGACTGTTAATAATAAACACACTGCCTGTTTTCTGAAAAAATGTTTCTACTTTCCCCAATCTCTGAATGATAATTTAACTACCTAGTTAACCCCCTCACACACACGCCTGACATTAACCTTCATGTGCTTCTTCTAGACTGCCAGGGTCTGAACCTCTGTGCTCAAGGCCCAGAGTATTGAGGAGTTAATGAGCCCAGGAGCAGCCCTCGACAGTTAAGGACCAGTGTAGGGTATTTTAGAAATACCTCTGCTTTCTTGACCCAGGAGTGGGATAATTCTGTGGCATGTGTCTTAACCTTTCTCCTAGACTTTCCTCGTGGATGAAGCTCAGCTGACCATGTGGTGACTGGCTTAATAAACACCTTTTATTGGCTGTTCTCCCTTCCCCATATCATATCTCCACTTGCCTGCCAGTGTTTCCTGCTTTCCCAAATAAATTATCTGCACTAAAATTCTCAGGGCCTGCTTTGGGGTTGGGGGAGGGAGTGGCATTCAAGCTAAGGTAGCGTGGATGGGAATCTACATTGAAGGACATATTCTCAGTACTTCTTTTTGGATCTTCTCCTTCTATCGTTTTTCATCTCCTTATAATTTCCTAAACTCTATCTTCCAGCAAATTTTTCTTCTGAGATGTCTGGTGTTTGTACTGGAATTTTAGAAATTAATTTACTGTATATTTTCACTTCTATAAGTTCTTTTTTAAAAAAATTTTTATTGGATTATAGTTGTCTAAAAGTTCTTTTTCAAGTCTTCCTCTTCTTTTCTAGCGATGTCTCATTCTTTTGTTTTCAATTCCTGCTCTTTAGTCTATGATTTCTTTCTTTCTTTTCTTTCTTTCTTTCTTTCTATTCTTTCTGTGTTGGGTCTTCGTTGCTGTGCACGGGCATTCTCTAGTTGCAACGAGTGGGGGCTACCCTTTGTTGTGGTGTGCGGGCTTCTCCTTGCCTTGGCTTCTTTTGTTGTGCAGCACGGACTCTAGAGCGCAGGCTCGGTAGTTGTGGCGCATAGGCTGAATTCCTCCTTGGCATGTGGGATCTTCCTGGACTAGGGCTTGAACCCGTGTCCCCTGCACTGGCAGGCGGTTTCTTAACCACTGTGCCACTAGGGAAGTCCCTAAACACCTGTTTTTAATTTTCCTGAGTATATACCTAGGAATGGAATTGCTGGGTAATATGGTATTTTATGTTTAACTTATTGAAGAACCACCAGACTATTTTCCGCAAGAATTGCACCATTTCACATTCTCACCAACAATGCACGAGGTGAGGGATTCAAGTTTTCCACAGTCTCTCCAACACTTTTCGCTTCTTACTATATCCATCCTAATGAAGTGTGAAGTGGTACCTCGTGGTTTTGATTCACGTGTCCCTGATAACTAATGATGCTGAGCATCTTTTCATGAATTTTTTGGCCCTTGTGTATGTATATCTTCTTTGGAGAAATGTCAACTCAAGTCTTTTGCCCATTCTATTCGGGTCATTTGTCTTTTTCTTTTAAATTTATTTATTTTATTTATTTATTTTTGGCTGCATTGGTTCTTTGTTGCTGTGCGTGGGCTTTCTCTAGTTGCAGCAAGCAGGGGCTACTCTTCATCGCAGTGCGCAGGCTTCTCACTGCGGTGGCTTCTCATGTTGCGGAGCACAGCCTCTAGGCATGCGGGCTTCAGTAGTTGTGGTTCACGGGCTCTAGAGCGTAGTTGTGGTGCACAGGCTTAGTTGCTCCACGACATGTGGGATCTTCCCAGACCAGGGCTTGAACCCATGTCTCCTGCATTGGCAGGCAGATTCTTAACCACTGCGCCATCAGGGAAGCCCTAGCTGTGCTTCTAAGGAACATTTGTTGGGACTTCCTGGTGGTCCAGTGTCTAAGACTCCATGCTCCCAGTGCAGGGGGCCCGGGTTTGATCCCTGGTCAGGGAACTAGATCCCGCATGCTGCAACTAAGAGGCACATGCTGCAACTAAAAGAGCCCATGTGCTGCAACTAAAGATCCTGGGTGCCGCAACTAAGACCCAGTGCAGCCAAATAAATAAATATTAAAAAAGGAAAAGAACATTTGTTATATTTAACACAGCATTTCGAGATGTTTTGTAGTAGGTGGATTTTCAGGTTATCTAGTAAAAAGAAAAGTTTGAAATGGAAATCCTTAAGTGGCTTTTCTGCTATATCATGCTAATTCTGCCTCTTCTGCCACTTCTTTCTTGGGAACATCTTCCTCTCCTGGGGCAGTAAAGGGAGTGGTGGGGTGTGAGGGGTGTGCATGGGGTGGGGGAGGTTGGGGACAAAACGTTTCCCAGACTCTTAGGGCAGGTGCCATGACATGAGAAGCAGCAGTGTGGGCTTCCTCACTGAGATGTGTCTTAGGCTGCCTGTCACAGAGCCTGGGGTCCCAGCATGAGAGTCCCCATCCTCCTCCGTTTTATTGGCTACCTCTTTTAGCAAGAATTAGTTTAGCAGTTGATTGAGAATTAGGCTCCAGGGAATTAGAGGTTGCGAAGAAAGATTGGTGTGTGTGGTGTGTATGTTTGTGGTGTATGTGTATGTGATGTGTGGTATGTGTATGGTGTGTGTGTTGTGTATATGGTGTGCGGTGTGTATGTGGTGTGTGCGTATGTTGTATGTGATGTGTGGTGTGTGTATGGTGTGTGTGTGGTTCATGTGGTGGTGTGTATGTGTGTGTATTGTGTGTGTTGTGTGTGGTGTGTATGTGGTATGTGCATGTGATGTGTGGTGTGTGTATGGTGTGTGTGTGGTGTTTGTGGTGGTGTATGTGTGTGTGTATGGTGTGTGGTGTGTATGTGGTGTGTGTGTACGTGATGTGTGGTGTGTGTATGGTGTGTGTGGTGTTTGTGGCAGTGTATGTGTGTGTGTTGTGTATATGGTGTATGGTGTGTGGTGTGTATGTGGTGTGTGTGTGGTGTGTGTGGTGGTGTATGTGTGTGTTGTGTATATAGTGTGTGTTGTGTGTGTGTTGTGTGTATGTGTGTTGTGTATATAGTGTGTGGTGTGTGTGGTGGTGTATGTGTGTGTGTTGTGTATATAGTGTGTGTTGTATGTATGTGTATGTTGTATACATAGTGTGTGTTGTATGTGTTGTGTGTATGTTGTGTATATAGTGTGTGTTGTGTATATAGTGTGTTTGTGGTGGTGTATGTGTGCGTGTTGTGTATATAGTGTGTGTTGTGTGTGTGTATATGGTGTGTGGTGTGTGTGTGTATTGTGTATATGATGTGTGTTTGTGTGTATGGTGTGTGTGTGTGGTGCATGTGGTGTGTGTGTATTGTGTATATGTGTGTTGTGTGTATGGTGTGTGGCGTGTATGTGGTGTGTGTGTATGGTGTGTGTGTGGTGTTTGTGGTGGTGTATGTGTGTGTGTTGTGTATATGGTGTGTGTGTGTGTGTGTGTGTGTGTGTGTGTGTAAGGTCAGGGAGGAGTGAGGGCAGCAGAGGTGGTTGGAAGAGTCTTCGGGAAGAGTTCTAGCATCTGACGGTCCAGCCATCATTTCAGAAAGGCCTGGAATAGTGACCAGGCCCCTCATCTTTAACTTGGCCATTCTCTGGCCAGGACCCACACTGACAGTTCCCATCAGGGCTGGAACCGGATCACTCGTACCTAGCGGGACAGGATGCATCAGCTCTCTCCTTTCTCTAAACACGGCTGCTAAATTGGCTCAGGCTGAGGTGTTTTTCCAAACTTCCCTGGAGTCTGGCCCTGGAAACCGGATCTGAAAGTTCAGTTGCTCCAGTCTGGATTCTTCCCTGGTCTGCACTGGCCTGCCCCGGACAGCCAGCCTTCCTGGTCCTGCCGTCTGTGGGGCACTGTCTGAGGGGGGACCCGCGCCTGTGTAGGGGCGCCAGGAGGGCCAGGCAGCTCCTTAGGGCAGCTGCTAGGAAGCCTCCCACCAAAGCGTTCAAAGCCTTATCGCCTTGGAGGTGTTTCTAATACCATTTCCGTTCATTGTTTCCTCTCGGTCATTAGGAGGAGGCCTGTCCCCTGTGGTGGCAGCTCACAGCTATTTTGGTGGGAAAGCGGGGCTGACGGACGTCACAGCTTGGGCTTTATCTCCCCTCGGCCCAGGCTGTCCACAGCACGGGGGTCACTCACCAGCAAGACAGTCCCAAGCCACGGAAGGTCCTGGAGAGCATGGCCTAGGGCTGGCGGCACCACTGCGGAGGCTGAGTTTCCCGAAGGACCTTGGGGTCACCCGCAGTCCCCATTTGCAGGGGAAGGTATGGTCTTTGGGGAAGAGGGCTGGCTCGTAGTGGGAGGAAGATGCAGGACTGATCCTCACCGCTGGGGAGTTGGGGTTCTCCATCCCTGGACTAGCTTGCAGGGTGATTCACAGCCAGGGACCCTCTAACGCTACCTCTTCCACTTGCCTCTGGAGGTCCTGTGGCTGCCTACGCTACTGCCTGGGCTTTACTGCTTGTAATACTTGACCAGATGGGACAGGAATGAGCTCTGCCCTCACCTCTGGGTACCTTCTGGAAGCAGCCTGATGTACCTGTGTGTTGGGCACCTGCTCCAAGACCAAGCCTTGGCCATATCAGACATTAGAGTGTTCCTTCCACAGATACATCATGGATGGGGTTTTCCTCTCCCTTGTTTGGCTGGATGGGGCAGTGGGTGGTAAAGGAGCTCCCCACCCCCAGGGAATCTCAGGTGACAGACTGCACTTAATCTTGCAGCTTTTGCAGAGGAGGGAGCTGTGGCCGGGGCCCTAAGGGACTCGGAGTATGCTGGGCCAGCCAGGGTCCGTTGTCCTTTTCTGGGGCGGCCACACCACAGGGAACCTTGCCCACCACCCAGGGTTGCTGGACTCCTGTCTATTTATCAAATCAACTCAGCAAATGTTGCCTGAACACCTCCTGGGTGCTGGGCACTGTGCTGGGAGCTGGGATGGGGATGAGAGAGGAGTTGGTGTACATTGTGGGTGATTGCCCAGAAAGCCTGGTTCCTGAGTGTTCTCAAAGCCTGGTGCCCATGGTAGGAGCAGAAGCAAGACAGTTCCTACTCCCCAGTTTGCTGCCGAGCGTGAAAGGATGAAGAGGAGGAGGGAATGAGGTGCCCCCGGCTCTGAGCGGCCGTGGGAGCTCAGGGGATGACACCTGGGGGCGGGTGGAGGCCAAGGCAGGGCTTTCCTCTCTGTGTGCAGCAGGGACCACTGTTCGGGGAAGGATGCCCGGGGTCCTGGATCACAGTGATTGTTACTCTTGGGCCTGGCCACAG
This sequence comes from Grampus griseus, assembly GCF_964374135.1. Classification (NCBI taxonomy): domain Eukaryota; kingdom Metazoa; phylum Chordata; class Mammalia; order Artiodactyla; family Delphinidae; genus Grampus; species Grampus griseus. The sequence goes on along the minus strand of NC_139005.1, from coordinate 5,686,805 downwards.
GCTATTTTGGGGACCAGCAGTTCATGTTTAAGGGGCAAATGAGAGTGATTCTCTTCTCTTGCTTGAAAAAAATTCCCCCTACTTCATGCATGGCCGGGAGCACATAGCAGCCACCTGTGTGGCCAGCGATCGCGAGCTCAACTCTCCTGCTTTTCCTCAGATGATCCCTGCCAGGCTCACGAGGTTGCTGCTCGCTCTGGCCCTCACCTTGCCAGGTAGGTACAAAGGTGCTGCCGCCACTCTTCACTCCTGCCTCAGGGCCATTGGGAACCACCCCCTGCCAGGGATCTGCAGGTGTGTCTGGAGCCCACCTGTGTGCCCAGCCCCACGTTCGGCTCATGCTGGGGCTGCCGGAGTCACTGGCTTCCCGGTTAATTCCTCTTATGAAGGTTCTGCAGAGCCCACTGCCCTGGACTTGTGTTTCTCAAGGACCAGGTGCCTGTAAATGTCTTCTCCAATTGGGGAACTAAGAAGCACCAGGGCCACACAGAACTGTCCTGTATGCTGGGGATGGAGGATGGAGAAGAAGGAATCCAAGACTTGGGAAGATTATTAGCTTTAGAATGGATTGTGGAGCTCATCTAGTTGTACAGGTGTACATCTGATAGTACCGATGCAGAGACTGAGGGTCGGAGAGGAAAAATGACTGCTCCAAAGTCACACAGAACCCAAATCAGAGGCCAGCTCTCCTTCACTGTACAACACTGCCCTCCTTCCCGCACTGAGATGCTGAGTCTGTGAAAGGCAAGGGGGACCCTTTTCTGATCCTAGTCTCCATTTAGATGACTAGGCCAGCAGCACCCAGCCTACTGCTCACAGGTTAGTCTGGGGCAAAGTGTACATTCGTCACACCCTCTGCATCTTCCTGCTAGGTGTGTTCTGTGCCAGGGATCTAGAAAACTTAGAGATTGACAGCTGTGGTTTCCACCTGCCAACACACACACACACACACACACACACACACACACACACACACACACACAGTGTGAGAGCGGCAGGAGATAGCATATGACCCTGCAGGAGTCAATACTTCACAGATTCTATGTATCAGGCACACAGGTTGATCTGTTCAGAATTCAGTATATTCAAGATACACCAGTACATGAATGTAGAAGGATGCTCAGTACAATCTATGTACATATCAGAAAACTGGGAAACGCTAGAACCTGTACCAAATACGTTTAGAGGCAAAGTATAGTGCAGCCACCAAAAATGTTTTGGAAGTATGGCACGACACATTCTTTACACTACACTGAGAAATCAACGGGTTATAAACAGTTTGCTCCGCATGCCGACAAATGTGCCAAAAATCTGTAAGTGTGTATACAGTAACATAGAAATAAAAGATAAATGCTAAAACGTTAACTCTGGTTACTGCTGAATTTGGTTACAGATGATTTTAATTTCTTTTGGTTATTCTTCCATAGTCTCCCGATTCTCTCTAATGAGTACGCAGTACATTTAAAATCAGTGGATATATGTCATTGAAATGAACGGGTCTCCTGGAAGGCAGCTCCTCCATTATTGCCGAGTCCTGGGTCATATTCTGGGACTGAAAGCGACAGCTTTATTGTCGTTGAGGTTGGAAAGGTCTTCCCCGGAGCCTAATTTCTAACAGACGCAGCCTCGTTTCTACCAGGCTGCAGTGGTTTGGGCTGGTGGTACCAGCTGTGCTCACGTGTGGCCTTTCCCTCCAGGGGCCCTTTGTGGAGAAGGCGCTCTTGGCAGGTCGTCGATGGCCCGATGCAGCCTCTTCGGAGGTGATTCCATCAACACCTTTGATGAGAGCATGTACAGCTTTGAGGGAAGCTGTAGTTATCTCCTGGCGGGGGACTGCCAGACACACTCCTTCTCTCTCATAGGTGAGTCCGGGCCCTGAGGGGAGGAACCCAGAGGCGGGTGGGGAGTGGGGACAGCAGAGCTCAGCCCTGGCAGGTGAGGGCCTTGGGGATTGCGGGTTGGGATTTCCTACTCTTAGGACAGTGCCTGAGCGGAGAGCATGGTGGGGAACGGCCTCTCCATGACGTGGGGATTCCCTCGGCTTCTCGCTGGGCCCCTACCCGTGGGAGTCTGGTGGATGGAGAGAGTCTTCGTGCTTCTCCAGTGGTTGAGTCTGTCGCTCTGGGTCCAGGCAATGCTCCGGAAGCCCCGAAGCATCGAGAGAATCGATGACCCAGAAGGTGGTTTTTAATAGCAAAAGCCTGTAGAAAAGGGAAGGAAGGTTGCATGTTCTCGCTGGAATTCAGAGTATCAGCTGATGTCGAGCACCTCCTGTGTTCCTGGCAAAGTGCTGGTATCATGCCCGTGTTATCTCTGCCCCTGTGCAGCAGCTCTGAGATGTAGGGGCAGGTACCGTCACCCCCCTTCACACATGAAGAACTGAAGCCCAAGGAGGTTGCACGACCCTCCCACGTGCTGACGGATAATAAATGAAGAGCTGGCTTTCGATCCTGGGCTTGTCAGGAAGGAGGACCTTTCTTCTGTGTTAAGGAGAGAGGGCACTTTCCAAGGCTGGGAGTGGGGCTGGAGGCAGTGATGGAACACTGTGGTTTGGTGACCTTCACAACAATTAACGAGATGTGTGTGGTGCATGAGTGAGGGACGCAGCAAAAACCAGCAAAGGCGGCGGAGTCCTTAGCCTTGGCGCGGCGGGGCGTGTGGAGGGGAGATGGCAACGGACAGACCTACACTGTTACAGCAAAATTTTTCGTGACAATAGTTATAAGGAGAGCGAGGAAAACTTTACTCAGGACGGACCAGTGCAATGGAGGTTTTGCAGTAGAGGGGAGAGATGGGCTCCACTCCGAATATAACAAAGACGAGTGGGGACTTATAGTCAGGGAGCTGGGTGTGGGCTGCTGGTGGAAAACGACTAAGAGGAAACATCAGGGATCAGGGGGAATTCTGGCTAAACCAACTCGACAGGATTCTTGCTGAAGGGAGGCCGGGGTGATACGATGTCCAGGCTGGGTTACAAGGAGTATGATCAGATACGGAGGGTAGGGGATTTTCGCTAAACTGACCCAGCAGGATTCTTGCTAAAACTGGACTAACCAGGCCAAGGACAGAGTCTGTGGGGGCACCTAACCGAGGAGAGGGCTCAGAGGAGCCTGACTCAGGTTTGGTTATGGACAACTGGTCAAGGAGAGCATCTTGGTCAACACCCAGACCCTCACACGAGATGTAGGCTGTAGGGATCTTGGGGTGTTAACTCCATCAGTCAGGAAGGATGGGAGCAGAACCCTCTGGGTCTACCGCTGGGCGAGGCTCTGCTTGGTTGCTGGGTGAGCTGACAGCTGGCCTTAGCTCTGGGTTCTCCTGCTTTTTAAATTAATTAATTAATTAATTAATTTTTGGCCATGCCACACGGCATGTGGGATCCTGGTTCCCCAACCAGGGGTCGAACCCGAGGCCCCTGCAGTGGAAGCGCGGAGTCCTTACCACTGGACTGCCAGGGAAGTCCCATGGGTTCTCCTGCTTCTCTGGCTACCCCCTTCCTGCCCTGCCTTTTCCCCACCTGCCCTGCCTCTGCTGGAAAACCTATCCCAGCGTGACTTGAGTAGTCCGAACTTCACTGCAATGCCATTTCCCCTACTCCTCCGTGAATCCCTCAGGGCAAGGACCACGTCACATTCATCTCTGTTTCCTTAGCTCCCGGGGGTCTCTGTCATCACCGAACAGGGGATCCAGGAAGCGCGGTGCTCTGCTGTACCGAAGAGCTGGCTTCATGAACAGCACGTTGTGCCGGACCTTGGAGGAGGGGGTTTTGCTTGGGCAGAGAGGACCGGGAGGATGCCCCATGCAGGGGGGACAGCAGGAGCCCAGGGAAGGCTCTGGAAAGGGTGTATGTCGGGGCCGTGCAGCCCAGTGGGGAGGTCCTTGTGCTGGGAGCCGTGGTTCCCTATTTCCAGCGTGCATCAGGCTCACCTGGAGGCTGGTTAAAACAGATTGCTGGGGTCCTCCATCCCTCCCACCCCGCCCAAGGTTTCTAAGTCAGTGGATCTGGAGCGGGGCCTGAAATGTTCATTCTTAACAAGTTCCCAGCTGCTGCTGCTGGTTTGGGGCCCCAAGTTTGAGAAGCACAGGCCTGGGGAATAGTGGAGTGCAAGACTGGGTCACGGGGGCAGGCTGATGGGGCTGCGTCTTGCTGTCTGATGGGGGAGTTTGTTTCTTGATTTCACAGGCAACGAGGGGCTAGTGTAGAGCCTCAGCAGAAACTGGTTCTTTGCCAAGATGCTTCTGAAAGGGAGAGAAGCGGGATGCAGGGTGGCCTTGGCCGTGGTAACCAGGCGGGTGATGAAAAGGACCAGAGACACCCCTAGGGCATGATGAATTGAGGAAGTCATCCTGAACTCTGAACTCTGGGGACCCGTCTTGCTTCAGAGGCAGCAATGGAGGGAAAAAGCACCCCCTCACCTTCCCTGGGAAGCTGAAGGCCCCAGGTCCTTCCTCCTCAGGTGGTCCCAATGTTTATTTCCGTGGATTTCTCCACCTTAAAAGTCACAGTGCATTTGCTTTGCTTGCTTTTTAAGAGTCCACATGTGAGATCGTACAGTATTTGTCTCTCTTTGTCTTATTTCACTTAGCACAATGCCTCCAAGGTCCATCCACGGTGTCACAAATGTACCGTGGGCACTTGGGGGCATGTCTGTCAAAGTCAGGGTAACACTGACCCCTCTGCCTCACATCCACGCGGGTTGGTGTCAGAAGTCTGGCCTCTCTGGCCATCCTTCTCTGGGTTTCAGGGGCCAAGGAGGAATGGAAGGGCTCTCTAGTTCAGAGCATCTCTGTGGGATACCCCCTCTGCGTCCTCCTTTTCTTACAATTTGCTCTTGTCAAGTGTCAATTTTCTGGCAGGTAGTTGGCTTAAGTCAGGCCGTAGATCAATCCCATTTCAATGTAGAATAGTTTCATTCCCACCCAAAATCGTGCTGCTAACATCAGAGAGCATGGGTGACTACTTTTTCTGTTTTTTAGGGGTGGGAGGGGGTATTGGCAGGAGAGGGATAATCTGAGGAGCTGAGCCCGGCAGGGTGGGCTGGCACCGCTGCTCCGGGGGCTGGAGGTGCCAAGGGGCCCAGCACCCCTGGACGCTGCCTTTCCATCCTGCAGGCGCGGCTGTGCCCTCCCACACGTCTCTGCTCTATTGTTCTCCAATGACATCCTGTTTCCTCGCTTCTAATCGCAAATTCCCGTTCCTCTCCCGTGAACCTTGTTCGCATCCTGGGTAAAGTGTTTGTGTCTGAGCATCAAGGGCCACCTGGTGCCAAGGCGAGGCCCCTTGTTCTGATGTCGGCTCCCGGTCCGGCAGGCTCCATCCAGGGTCCCAGGTCAAGGCTCCTAGCCGGCCAGCACGGGGACCCGGGAGAGACCTCGGGAGTTCTGGTGGCCCCTGAGCCACCCTGCGGGATGTGGCTCCCAAGGCAGCCCCGAAAGAGCCACGGACAGCCAGCAAGGTTCTGGTGAACTCCCCAGCGTGAGCCTCTGCCTCCCTATCAGTATGTGGCCAGGTCACTCCAGATCGCTGTCGTGCAGCTTTCGGACAGTGATCGCCTGCATCAGAATCACAGGAGGGGAGGATGGAGTGTTTGTTAGAAACACAGAGTAGTGACTCCCACGCTCTAGGCTCAGAGAAAGCACTCGGGTCTGACTCTGCTCCCAGCTGCCCCCTGCTTCCCTGAATGCTCCTCGCTCACCTGGGGGAGGCCTTGTTCCCTTACTCAGAGCCTCAGTTCCTGAATCCAAGAGGCCAGACTGGAGATGGGGCCGCGGGAAGAGCTTCCCTATAGCTCTCCTCTGGGATGGATGCCTCGCCCGTCTTGCGGCAGTTACAGGAAGTGCGGGCCTGCAGGTCTGCAGACCGTGGGAGCGTCCTCCCGCCCCGGGGCTCACCGGCAGTTTCTTTTCTTTTTTTTTGGCCGCACCTCGTGGCTTGTGGGATTTTTAGTTCCCTGAGCAGGGATTGAACCCAGGCCCTCGGCAGTGAGAGCGCGGAGTTCTAACCGCTGGACCGCCGGGGAAGTCCGTCCCTGGCATTTTCTACTGGCTCATCTTCCTAATGGCTACACATCGTCAGATGCCCTCCTGAGTTCTGCAGGGAGGGAAGGAAGCAAATGAAACATAAGGCTGATGGAGAGTTCCGTCCTGCGCTAGTGGTTAACTGAATCCTGAGCGCTCAGACGCCCCGTTAGGTGGCTTTGTGTTACAAAGGGAGGTTTGTACTTGGAGTTAGAAAACCCTGATGTGGGCTCTGCCCGTGTTAGCTGTGTAAACCAATAGTTCTCAACCAGGGTGATTTTTTTTCCCCCAGAGGACATTTGGTTGTGTCTAGAGACATTTTAGATTGTCACAGCTTGGGGGGTGGGGTGGAGGCTAGTGTCATCTGATAGGTAGAAGCCAGGGATGCTGTTAATTATCCTACGTGCACAGAGTGGCCACCACAACAAAGAAGTATCTGGCCCGCAGTGTTAATAGCGCCGAGGTGGAGAAAGCCTGTTGTAAACTTGGGCCTCAGTTTCTCCAACTGTAGAATGGAGTCAGTATAGATCAGTGTTTTGCAAACTGAGTCACAACATATGGGTCATAAAATGAATGTAATGGTTGTAACCAGCATGAAAAAAAATTACGTGGAACAGAATAGAAGACATCAGAAAGTACCAGAGCGCCTGGCACAGGGTTAGGGTAGGAATGTTATGTGAACTGTGTATGGTGCATGCGCTGGGCCATGAAGTTACTGGCATTTTTACTCCACTTGCTGGGCAAAAATGTTCTTTTTTTAAATTTTATTTTTTATTGAAGTATAGTTAAATTACAGTGTTGTGTTAATTACTGCTGTTCAGCAAAGTGACTGTTACACATATGTATTCTTTTTCATATTCTTTTCCATTATAGTTTATCACAGAACTATATTGCATATAGTTCCCTGTGCTCTACAGTATAGGACCTTGTTGTTTAGCCACTCTCTATTTAATAGTTTGCATCTACTAACCCCAAACTCCCAATCTTTCCCTCCCCCGACCTCGGCCACCACAAGTCTGTTCTCTATTTCTGGGAGTCTGTTTCTGTTTCTTAGGTAGGTTCGTGTCGTATTTTAGATTCCACGTATAAGCAATATCCTATGATATTTGTCTTTCTCTTTCTGACTTACTTCGCTTAGTAGGATAATCTCTAGGTCCATCCATGTTGCTGTAAATGGCATTATTTTGTTCTTTTTTGATGGCTGAGTAATATTCCACTATATATATGTGCCACACCTTCTTTATCCATTCATCTGTCGGTGGACATTTAGGTTGCTTCCATGTCTTGGCTATTGTGAATAGTGCTGCTATGAATATAGGGGTGCATGTATCTTTTTGAATTATAGTTTTGTCTGGATATATGTGAGCAAAAACGTTTCAAAGCCACTTGTTTAGATGGCCTCCAAGCCTTCATGCTGCCACGGTTTGCTTTTCTGAAGTCTCCTCCTTCCAAACCTCCCCTTGCTGCCCCTGCCTTGGGGGTGGAATTCCACAGGGTCCTGCAGTTCTGTCCTCACCGAGGGTCCCGATCCCAGCACCTCTACCCCCACCTCCAGCAACGGGCTGCTGCCTTACGCAGTGCTGGGCTCTGGGTGCTCCTGGCAGGCTCCTCAGCTTCCCGATGCCATCGCTCCTGGGACCATGCAGAGCCCACCCTTCACATGCTTAAACCAGGCCCTGGTCTGAGTTACCAGTCCCGTCATCACTCAGCAGCTGTGTGACGATGCAAGTGACACCGAGTGTCAGCTACCCGGTGGACCCAGGTCCCACGGGCTGTGGAGTCAGGCTGTATTACCTTTTACCTGGAAAAGATGGGAGCTCCCATGCACCCCGACAGTGGGAGGCTCGGGGCTCTGTCACGTTCTCCTGGCTCCCTTTTGAATGACTTCCTGCTGGAGTCTTGGCTGGCCCAGCCTTCAGGTCCTTCCTTCATAGTGGTAGTGACCTCTCGGCTTCCCCACGGCACCTGTTCAGCCCTGCTTCCCGTGGAACAAGTGACTGTTGAGGTGATCTTACATCCTTGAAAGCCTTGAAAGCAACTTCAGGATGGTGGCTCACCCCAAGCTGCCTGATTGCAGGTAGCGTTCCCCACCCACTCTCCGGCAAACACCACCACCCCACCTCCTGCCCCACGCCTGGCTGGCTGCCTAGCTCTCTCAGGCACCCTTGCTGAATCCCCATGATGGGAAGGGAGCACCTTTGAGGAGAGGTGCCCAGGGTCCCTCTCCTGTTTCCAGGAGGGAGATGCCTCCAGCTCAAGGTGATGTTACCTAGTGAGGCAGGGGCAGAACCCTCCAGCCCTCTTGAGCCTGGGGATGGACAGGAATTGTACTGGTGAGGAGGAGGTGGGTTCTGTGGCCGGGAGGAGACCCCAACCTCTTGGGCTCATTGTACCTCTGCCAGCAGGCAGGTGGTGAATGGGGCTCCCTCCAGGCTGGGGTGTGGTGGTCAGGGTCAGCCCCAGCAGAGGCCGGGAAGGGATTCAGTCTTTGGCCCACTGTGCATGTCGAGGGGCCGGGAAGGCTCCTGGGAGGGACCGCAAACTGAAGGCTCTTGCCGGGCTCTCCCATTTGTTCGCGTTTTCCAGCATTTTATTATGGAAAATTTCAAACATACGGGCAAGTGAAAAGAATAGGACAATGGACACCACTATACCCACCACTCAGACTCTACCATTAACATTTGAGTGTATTTGTCCTATTTGTCACTTATTTTTGTTTTTCTTCGGCTAATTTCTTGCTGTCAGAAAGTCTGTTCCACTTTTGAAAGATTTGCTTGCTACAAAAACTGTTGGAAGTGAAAATGCAGTTTGGACAAGACTCCTCAGTGGGATAGGACAAAACCCTTCCCTGCGGTTGGCATCTCTTTTAACTCCTGCCAGCGTTGGTCTGGGACCCGGCAGATTGTGGCTTGTGGGCTGTGGGTGGTCTCTGGGCCTTTCCTGATGGCCCCTGAGCTACTAACAGTATATCATTCAAGACTCTATTCTTAGAATGGGCTTGTTAGTTACATGCCACGGCCCTCACTAAAGTCTTACCAGAAACAAGTCTATTTTCTGGCTCATTCTGGTTGGTTCTGTGTGTGTGTGTGTGTGTGTGTGTGTGTGTGTGTGTGCACCAGGTGTTGCTGTCCTCCAGCAGCCTGGGTCCAGCTCAAGCCCTGGTTGGAGGACACCTCCTTCCAGACCTCTGCTGGGCTGTCCTGAGACCACCCTGCTTAGCTCCTTTATCAGTGGCCCCAGCCGTGGCAGCTGCACGTCACGTCGACAGACCTTCCAAGCCTCCTGCACTTGGTTCCATAGACATTCTTGCCTTCTCTCTCTTTATTTTTTTTAAATTAATTTAATTTATTTATTTTTGGCTGTGTTCGGTCTTTGTTGCTGCGTGCGGGCTTTCTCTAGTTGCGGCGAGCGGGGCCTACTCTTCGTTGAGGTGCGCGGGCTTCTCATTGTGGTGGCTTCTCTTGTTGTGGAGCACGGGCTCTAGGTGCGCGGGCCTCAGTAGTTGTGGCACACGGACTCAGTAGTTGTGGCTCGCGGGCTCTAGAGTGCAGTCTCAGTAGTTGTGGAGCACGGGCTTAGTTGCTCCGCGGCATGTGGGATCCTCCCGGACCAGGGTTCGAACCCGTGTCCCCTGCCTTGGCAGACGGATTCTCAACCACTGCACCACCCCTTGCCTTGTCTTTTGCTGAGGAGCTGGAGTTACAGTCCCCTGACGCTTCCAGGAGCAGGCACATGTCCTCATTTCCAAGCTTAACCTTTCCACCTGGGTCCCCGTCCCATTTCTTCAGGAGCATGAAGGCATGGCACCCCCAACGTTGACCCCTGTTTCTCCAGCATCTTCCGTCTGTCTTCACCGGCTGCCCTCAAGCGGTGGGGTTGTTAGGTCTTCATTAAGCTGCAAAAATGTCTCTTCCTGTTTTCCGGCTTTCATGTCAACCGCCATCACCCTTGCCTCTGCATCTGCCCCTCACGACGGGGACGTCAGAGGCCATCTGATCACGTATTCGGCTATTCAGACATCTCTAATGGCAACATCTGTGTCCTTATTAAGTTCCCCGCGTGGAGTGGGGCATTTTACCTGTGCTATCTCTAAACCTCTCCCAGAGAAGCGAATTCAGTACAGCGAGGAGACGCACGAATCTCCATTTTATTTATTCTTTTTGAATTTTTACCAAAGTACAGTTGATTTACAATGTTGTGTTCACTTCTGCTGTATAGCCAATTGACTCAGTTATACATGTATATGTATTCCTTTTCATATTCTTTTCCATTATGGTTTATCATAGGATACTGAATATAGTTCCCTGTGCTCTATAGTAGGACCCTGCTGTTTATCCATTCTATATATACCAGTTTGCATCTGCTAATCCCAAACTTCTAATCCTTCCTTCCCTCCCTCCTCCTGGCAACCACAAGTCTGTTCTCTATGTCTGTGAGTCTGTTTCTGTTTCATAGATAGGTTCATTTGTGTCATATTTTAAATTCCACGTGTAAGTGATATCTTATGGTATTTGTCTTTCTCTTTCTTACTTCGCTTAGTAGGATAATCTCTAGGTCCATCCATGTTTCTGCAAATGGCATGATTTTGCTCTTTTTTATGGCTGAGTTGTATTTCATTGTGTATATATATATATATATATATATATATATATACACACAACACATCTTCTTTATCCATTCATCTGTTGATGGACATGTAGGTTGCTTCCACATCCTGGCCATTGTGAATAGTGCCGTAATGAACATAGGGGTGCACGTATCTTTTCGAATTATAGTTTCGTCTGGTTACATGCTCAGGAGTGAGCTCACTGGATCATATGGCAACTCGATTTTTCCTTTTTTGAGGAACCTCGTACTGTTTTCCACAGTGGCTGAACTACTTTGCATTCCCACAACAGTGTGGAGGGTTCCCTTTCTAAGAGAACATTTTAAATAACACATCGCAGTGTTCCTGTCACCAGTAACCACATGGTGGCTTTGATTCACTGCCTTAGAATGCATCTGACTCATGCTTAGTTTATCTTTATACTTCGATTGTAAACTCCCAGAAGGAAGGGGTCAGAATGTTACATTTCTCTTTTGAGAAATATGAGAGACTACTAGAGGGCTATGTATTCAGAGGCACACGATAACTATTTTTAGATGAATGGAAAGATGAGTGAGCCAATGAGATTGTTAGGGACATTTTTGTTGCCCATTTGTTAGATCTTTGGGGGGAGTTTTCCACTGAGATAAGATTATAGAGATGATGATTATAAATAAATGTATTCACTTTTTTGGGTAATAATTGCTACCCAGTTTAAATCATTCTTTTCTCTTTCAGGGGACTTCCAAGATGGCAAGAGAGTGAGCCTTTCTGTGTATCTTGGGGAATTTTTCGATATCCATGTGTTTGTCAATGGTACTGTGCTGCAGGGGGACCAGAGGTAAGTCGGAGCCCAGAAATGTCAAATTAGAAGGGGCCCTGATAATTCCCCTGTACTCCCCCATCGTCTTTCGGATGAAGCAGCAGGGCCCAGAGAGAGGAAGTAGATGTGCCCAGAGGAAGTGAGCAGGGTGTGCAAGAGGGGGGTGTCCCAACGCTTGGACTAGGCACACAGCCTCTGTTCCTTGGTCTGAATCCTGCAGCGTGGTTGGGTTGAAGGGTGGAGGGACATCCAGGAAATGGATGAGAAGGCCACTTCCTGAGTTCCTCCTGTCCTTCCAGGGTCTCCATGCCCTATACCTCCAAAGGGCTGTACCTAGAAACTGAGGCTGGGTACTACAAGCTGTCCAGCGAGGCCTACGGCTTTGTGGCCAGGATTGATGGCAGCGGCAACTTTCAAGTCCTGCTGTCAGACAGACACTTCAACAAGACCTGTGGGCTGTGCGGCAACTTTAACATCTTTGCCGAGGATGACTTCCGGACTCAAGAAGGTAGGCTTTTCTGGCACACCGTTTCCCAAGCGCATGGCTGTGCTGTCCTGCTCACCAGTCTTCACTATGACTCTTCCCCTGGCGTTCCAGCCTCCCCAAGTCCTCAGCTCAATTTATCCCACCAGCCTTATCTCTTAGTGTTCTACTTCGCTGCCTAGACCCCCCATCAAACCAGATCTTGGGGGGGTCCTCAGACCCAACGTTGTTCAGCCTTGAATTCCCCACATGGCAGATGGTTGATAAATGCTGGATGGTTTGAACAGATCCTCCTGAGCCACTGTATTGGAACTTTGAGGATGAAATCTATAAAGGGTGGTCCAGTGGTTAGGACTCCGTGCTTCCACGGCAGGGGGCCTGGGTTCGATCCCTGGATGGGGAACTAAGATCTTGCAAGCCACACAGTGTGGCCAAAAAAAAAGGGTGTCCTCTACACTGTCCAAAAAGGCTAGTTTATGTGGATGTGCGTGCGTGTGTGTGCTCACAAGCAACAGGAAGTAATATGGACAATGTGAAAACCACTGCTAATCTTTATTCTTCTTCTGATAATTTCAATTACATAAACATTTAAGGAGGGATGTTCTTTTGCAAAAGCCGAACATTTGTGTATAAGTTCTCCTTCTTTTTTACGGTTAAGGGGTAAGTGTGTAGAGAAACAGCTGATTATTCCTTTCATTGGACTGGAGAATAGTAAGATCATTTGTTGCTGTCTTCGCCAGCCCTGATTTCTTAAACTTTTTATTGTTCAATATGTACATTTGAGGCTATCAACTTTCCTTAAATACTGCCTTAGCTGTATCACACCAACTTTGATAGGTAAATATTTTCATTTTCATTGAGTTCTATGAATTTTCTATTTCCATTTTGAGTTTTTTCTCAATCTATTAATTGTACTTAAAATTTTTAAATGTTTAGAATTTTAAAAGCTATCTTTTGCCACTAAATTGATTTCTGATTTAAATTAGAAATTTGGGGAGATTTATTTGTGGCCTAGTACATGATTTTTTTTTTTTTTTTTTTTTGTGGTACGTGGGCCTCTCACTGTTGTGGCCTCTCCGGTTGCGGAGCACAGGCTCCGGACGCGCAGGCTCAGCGGCCATGGCTCACGGGCCCAGCCGCTCTGCGGCATGTGGGATCTTCCTGGACTGGGGCACGAACCCGTGTCCCCTGCATCGGCAGGCGGACTCTCAACCACTGTGCCACCAGGGAAGCCTGTACATGATCTTTTGTAATTGCTCTATGTATGCTCCAACAGAATGTTTTCTTATTTATTTAATCTCAGTAGAATCTATGGTACAAGATGTTTATTAGAGATCAATATCGAAAGGAAGGGGAGGAAGGAGAGCTGAGCAGAGGGAGAGCTCTAGAGCAAGGACTGCCCCTCAGAATGTTCCATACCAGGCTAAGATGTCTGGGCCCCATTCGCTCACTGCATATGTACTGCCTCTAGGAGGGTATGACATCAGGAGGTAGTTCTCTGTAGCTGAGACAGACTCTGAAGAGCAAATCAAGTCCTGTGTGAAAGGGATCTGGGTAGTGCATCTGTTTCTATCTCAGATGGGTTGCAAGATTTTTGGCAAAATGTGTGAAGCAGGACCTCATCCAGCTAAGATTACTGGTAATTGAAGTAGCCAACTATTAGTTCTTTGCCACCATTATCAGCATTATAAAGCCATTTCTCTGTCATTACATATATAAAACAATTTTCAGTGGTAAAAAGATAATGAATTATGGTCCTATCACATTGGTTATATGAGTGTAAAAACCTGGGCTGGACAACAATGTCATAAATACATTTGCTTTTGGAATTAAGTGTTGGATATATTTTACATCTGAAGAAAAAGAAGAAAATAAATTGAAATATAAGACAAGAAAAAAATTATCTCAGAATGCAAATTGCTTCTTTATTTTAAAGTCTATTTTATCTGATATGAGTACTGCTACTCCAGCTTTTTTTTGATTTCCATTTGCATAGAATATCTTTTTCCATGCCCTCACTTTTAGTCTGTATGTGTCCCTAGGTCTGAAGTGGGTCTCTTGTAGACAGCATATATACGGGCCTTGTTTTTGTATCCATTCAGTGAGCCTGTGTATTTTGGTTGGAGCATTTAATCCATTCACATTTAAGGTAATTATCAATATGTGTGTTCTTATTACCATTATCTTAATTGTTTTGGGTTTGTTTTTGTAGGTCCTTTTCTTCTCTTGTGTTTCCCACTTAGAGAAGTTCCTTTAGCATTTGTTGTAGAGCCGGTTTGGTGGTGCTGAATTCTCTTAGCTTTTGCTTGTCTGTAAAGCTTTTGATTTCTCTGTTGAATCTGAATGAGATCCTTGCCCGGTAGAGTAATCTTGGTTGTAGGTTCTTCCCTTTCATCACTTTAAATATATCTTGCCACTTCCTTCTGGCTTGCAGAGTTTCTGCTGAGAAATGAGCTGTTAACCTTATGGGAGTTCCCTTGTATGTTATTTGTTGTTTTTCCCTTGCTGCTTTTAATAATTTTTCTTTGTCTTTAATTTTTGTCAGTTTGATTACTATGTGTCTCAGCGTATTTCTCCTTGGGTTTGTCCTGCCTGGGACTCTGTGCTTCCTGGACTTGGGTGGATATTTCCTTTTCCATGTTAGGGAAGTTTTTGACTATAATCTCTCCAAATATTTCTTGGGTCCTTTCTCTCTCTCTTCTTCTTCTGGGACCCCTATAATGTGAATGTTGGTGTGTTTAATGTTGTCCCAGAGGTCTCTTAGGCTGTCTTCATGTCTTTTCATTCTTTTTTTTTATTCTGTCCCACAGCAGTGAATGCCACCATTCTGTCTTCCAGGTCACTTATCCGTTCTTCTGCCTCAGTTATTCTGCTATTGATTCCTTCTAGTGTAGTTTTCATTTCAGTTACTGTATTGCTCATCTCTGTTTGTTTGTTCTTTAATTCCTCTAGGTCTTTGTTAAGCATTTCTTGCATCTTCTCGATCTTTGCCTCCATTCTTTTTCTGAGGTCCTGGATCATCTTCACTATCACTATTCTGAATTCTTTTTCTGGAAGGTTTCCTATCTCCACTTCATTCAGTTGTTTTTCTGGGGTTTTATCTTGTTCCTTCATCTGGTACATAGCCCTCTGCTTTTTCATTTTGTCTATCTTTCTATGAATGTGGTTTTCATTCCACAGGCTGCAGGATTGTAGTTCTTCTTGCTTCTGCTGTCTGCCTTCTGGTGGATGAGGCTATCTAAGAGGCTTGTAAGAATGTTTCCTGATTGGTGCCAGATTCTGTATCTTTTTGTTGAACTACCTTTGTTAATTGTGTTATTCAAGTCTACTATTTTTTTTTTACTACCTTTTGTCTGCTTCATCTACCCATTACTATATGAATAATGCCCTCACTGTCCCCCCACCTTGTTTGAATAACTACTAAATTTGGCATTATTATCATAGTTTTACATAATTGGTGCTTCTTTGGCTATGCCTTCATGTTTAACAGGTTCTTTGCTCATAATTTCTCCTTTTATGTTACTATTTTTTGTAGGTTCAATTTCTGTTTTTTAAAAAACATCCCTTTGTAGTTCCTCACTCAGAGTCTGGTAGTGATAACTGAAACAAACACTCCTTCATTCTTATATGATATGTTAGCTAGGTATAGAATTCCAGGACATTGGTTATTTCTAACAGTGCTTTGAGGATGCTATTCCATTGTTGCTGTCGAGAAGTATGTTGTCAGTCTAATTGTCATTTCTTCACAGATAATGTGTCTTTTAGCTTTGTGTAAGAGTCATCTCATTGCTTTTGGTATTCTGAAATTTCACTGTGCTATTTCTATGTGTGGGTTTTATTTTTATTATCTTGCTTGAGACTTTTTGTGACTCATGAATCTGATGATTCCTACCTTTCATCAGATACAGGAAAATTTCAGTCATTTTCCCTCTTCTGTTAGACATATGTTGGATATTTTTATTCCACCCTATTTTCCATACTTCCACTTTTCTATCTCTTTATCCCTCTTTGTTGCTTGAGTGGTATGGTCATGCTGGCTGGTGAGAACCAATCGTGTGCATCTTTTCCAGCTCCATTTTCAGTAATGTCATGTTGGTAGCTTGAAACTGGCCATGGTGGGAGTATTTACACCATGGAAACAAGCACATCAGGTCTTTGATTTCCCCCCAGAGAGCTGGCTTATCAGCACATCACCATTTAGATCTATCTTCCAGTTCACTAATTCTCTCTCGCCTCTAATTGACAGATGATGTCTAATCCATCAATTGACTTTTCTTTTCTATTTCATTGACTGTATTTGTAATTTTAGAAGGTAAATCTGGCACTTTTCAACTCTATTATTTTTCTTATTGTCTTGTTCTTTTATCAAGTTTTGATTTCTTCTTTATAACAGCAATTTAAAATATATTTCTTTTATAACCTCTGTACAAAAACTTTATTATCTCAAGTTTTTAGAGCTTGAATCTTGTTATCTTTATGTCTGCTGGGTCTTGCTTGAAGTAGATTGTTGCATATGTTGCATAATTTTGGATTGTAAGCTCATCTTTAGAAGGGTTTTATGCTAATTTTTTAATATGGAGTTACTGAATCTCACAAGAAGTATAAATTGGAATCTCAATGCTAAGTGAGGGCTTTCCTATCACTATAAATTCTCAGAGGAGACTTTCCCCCTCCTATTCAGAGTCCAGACCAAGGAAATAAACTTCCTTATTATTTTCTTACTTCTCAGAGTGAATTTTTTTCTTGTTAGCTTTCTCATGGAGGGGGTAGTCCTTCAAGACTGCCAGGACCACAAAGGGGTCTAAGCCCATCTCCCTACATCATGCAGACCCAAGACTCATTTCCATCAATCTCCAAGGAGCTGTTAAAACCCAAGCACATTAGTTGGCAAGATTGCCACCCCCACTGTAATACCCTGTAGTCAGAACATCAAGTCGTATTTGCCAGTTCTATTCTTAAACTTTCTTTCCTTGCTTTTAAACTTTCTTCCCTTCCCTTCCTCCTTTCCTTCTTCTCCTTCTTTTTTGTCCCTTGTCATTCCCTCTACTTTTCAAAATGGGATTAAACACAGATTCAACAGGATATTTGTCCTTTGCAGTGGCAGAGTTTTCAGATTTTTCTAATGTGCTATATTGCCAGAAATGGAAGTCCCAGCCCTAAGATGTCTTCTTCTCCAGGCTTTAAGATCTAAAAAAATAAAAATGGTTTGGGATTAACAGATACACACTACTGTATAGAAAATAAACAACAAGGACCTACAGTATAGCACAGGTTATATTCAATATCTTGTAATAGCCTATAATGGAAAAGAATCTGAAAAAGAATATATATGCATATGTATAACTGAATCACTTTGCTGTACACCTGAAACATTGTAAACCAACTATACTTCAATTAAAAAATACTAACTAAAAATGGGACCTATGTTCCTAGGGAGAAGGTGGTGCATGTTGGCAAAAAGTCAGGGCTCTGGTGATATTTTGGAAATCACTCTCAGAGGACTGCGGGTTAATTTTTTTTTTTGGTTGGCAAAGACTCGACAGTTAACCCTGCTTCCTGACATCATGGGAGCCTGCCCAGCTGGTTTTAACTCTGGCTCTCAGAGATTTTTCTATAAGCGAGATGATTTGTAATTCCATCTATCAGACATCCTTATGTCTCATTTCAGATTTAGTCCATAGGGTTTCACTTCCTAAAAGGTCAGGAAAGGATCTAGAGGTCCTCTAGTCTAACCCATCATTTTACATACGAGGAATCAGGCTCAGGAGATTATGGGATCAGCCCAAGATCACACAGGGCGATCGAAGGAGAACTGAGACCAGACCAGGAGTCTTGATTCTCTCTCGGGCTTTCCCCACATAGCACAAAGCCTCTTCTCCGCCTCTTCCTTGAGATGGTGTATTAAAAGGTGGGCAAGCCTGTGTGGCGTGGTGACTAAGAACCCAGAGAATGCCTATCATAATGCCTGGCACATAGTAGAAACTTCACAGATTTAAGTGCCCTTCCCTTTGGCTTCTCCATGTATTAGTTTCCTGCAGCTGCCAACAAACTACTGCAAGCTTGATGGCTTAAGACAACAGAAATTTATTCTCTCAGAATTCTAGAAGGCCGGAAGTCCAAAACCAAGTTGATGACAGGACTACACTTCCTCCAGGGGCTCTGGGGAGAGTCTGTGCCTTGCCTCTTCCAGCCACTGCCAGCCACCCTTGACCTGTGCCTGCATCATTTCAGTCTCTGCCTCGGTCTGCACATTGCCTGCTCTGTGTGTGTCTCTGTCTGATCTCCCTCTGCCCCTCTCTTTTGTTTTTTAAGATTTTTTTTTTGATGTGGACCATTTTTAAAGTCTTTATTGAATTTGTTACAATGTTGCTTCTGTTTTAGTTTGCTCGCTTTTGGGGGGCACGAGGCATGTGGGATCTTAGCTCCATGACCAGGGATCGAACCCGCACCCCCTGCATTGGAAGGCAAAGTCTTAACCTCTGGACCACCAGGGAAGTCCTTACCCCTCTCTTCTAAGGACATATGTGATTGCGTTTAAGGCTCACTCAGTGAACCCAGGATAAGCTCTTCCTCTCACAATCCTTTATTCAATCACATCTTTTGCCGTAAAATATTCGCAGGTCCTGCGAACTAGGAAGTGGACATATCTTTGGGGGCCATTTTTTTCTGCTCCCCACACCCAGAGGCCAACTCACTATACTTCCAAGTCCTGCTTTTCTTTTTCCGGGGATAGTTTATTTTCTATTTCCAGGTGCATGATCTGACCCTGAAGCGTGCTTCACTTCCAGATCTGGCTGTGCAGAGGGACTGCTTGCCTTGCTGCTCCGCTAAGCCCCTTTGCAATGAAGGTGCAGCAGTTCTATCCGGCACTGACTTGGTACCGGGCCATGCAGGCCCGGAAGGCCCTCACAGTCTCTTGTGGGTGGCTGATAGGAGCGTGTTTGCTGTGGGCACCAGGGCACAGATGCTCTGCGAGCACCAGGGATGCAGTGATGCGGATGCTTAGGTTCATGCCGCATTCTTACCTTCATTCTGCAAAAATATGTTGAGTATCCGCCATCCAGCAGATAAGAGTTTAGAGATAAGAGGCACAGCCTGTGCCCTGAATTAAGGAGCTCACAGTTGAATGGGGGGTGAATATAAGCAAAAAGGATACTAACACAAAGGATGGTGAGAGCTTTGATAGGGGGATGGCCAGGGTGCTGAGGGAGCACAGAGAAGGGGCACCCAGCCAGACTGGGGAGGGAGACAGGGAGTCGAGCTAATTCAGAAGGGCTTCCTGGAGGAAGTGGTTCCGGGGCTGCATCTCAGAGAATAAATTGAGAGAGTCAGGGTAGTAAGGGGATGGAGAACATTCCTCACAGAAGGAGGAAAGGGAGCAAAGTCCCGAGAAGCAAGAGTGGCTGGACTGTTCCTCATCGCCTTTCCTGGCATCTTCCTCGCTGTGCCCATTCGCCCAGCTACCCCCCACCAGACGCTGGCTGAACCCGGGCGCCCGTGCCCTGTGGCGTTAATGCTGGGGTACTCCTGCCACAGATGCCTATGTTTTAATCTAAAGAAAGTTGATTCAGGTGACAACAGACCTAGCGTTCTCACTCAGAAGTCCCGGGTCTCACGACCGTGGCTTCATCCTCCTGAAACTTTCTCCACAGGGACCTTGACCTCGGACCCCTACGACTTTGCCAACTCCTGGGCCCTGAGCAGTGGGGAACAGCGGTGCCAGCGGGCGTCCCCTCCCAGCAGCGTGTGCAATGTCTCCTCCGAGCTGCAGAAGGTGGGTCCACCCAGGCTTGATGTGGGCTGCGGGGTGCGGGGTTTCTGGAGTCAAGAGGCAGAACAATATGCAGTCCCAGGTCCTCCATCCAGGGGAGGAGCGAGTCCCTCTGGCTGCTCCGTGTCCCACGGGCCGCTTTCCTCCTGAAAACCAGCTGGGGCTAGAGTCGCGTTGACGCTAATCCTAATACTGTCCTGGGCCTGGAGCTCTGAAGATGGGCCTGGTTGAATAAGCTGGTACCGCGAGTGACTATACTTTTCTGTTTTATGTTCCAACGCCCTCTCAGCCCCAAATATCACCATCATCACCTGCCACCTGTCTGAAATTCTGGGGTAGAAAACCATTCCTTTGTAAGGGCCCAATAAGTGGTTGTTATAAAGCACAAGTATGGGGCAAGGCCCCAAGGTCTCACCAGCACATCAGCAGGAAGGGGGTTACCTCCTGGTGGGGGAGGGAAGAAAGCTGGGGGGAGGGAGGAAGGTGGGGAGAGGCAGGGGCAAGTCCTGATGCCCCCAGCTTGGATGTTGTAATAGTTTCCTAAGGCTGCTGTAGCAAATTATCTCAAACCCAGTGGCTTACAGCCACAGGAATGTATTCTCACGGGTCTGGAGACCAGAAGTCGGAATTTGGTTTCAAGGTGTCTGCAGGGTGGGCTCCCTCCAGAGGCTCTAGGGGAGAGTCCCCCCTGCCTCTTCCAGCTCCTGGGGGCCGTGGGGTTCCTTGGCTTGTGGCTGCCTCCGCCACTCCCTGCCTCTGTGGTCTCGTGCCTCCTGTCTGTGTGCTTCTGTCCGGAGACAGAGCAGATGGGGGCTTCTCCTGCCCCTCCCCACATGGCCCTATTTCTCCCTGTACTTAGCAGCTCTTTCCCCTTCAGGGTTACCCTTTATGATCGCACTTGGAGAGGAGGGGGTCTGGGCGGGAGGGAGTTGGCAGGACTGCACGCTGTCTCCTCCTTTTGCCGGTGGAGATGGCCTTTGTGCTTCTGTGCGGGGTGTTGGGAGGATGATGCTTTAGGTGGAGAAAGACCTCCCTCTGTGGACGACCTCCCTCTCCCCCTTTGGGGGTCAGGCTGCCTGGGCTGAGGGAGGAGAGAGCGGCATGGCCCCAGACGCGGCTGGGCTCTCGTCAGCACATGGATGCCCTGTCCAGGCTGCCCTCAGAGACTCACTGTCTGGGGAACGGGGTTACTTGGAGGTGATGTGAGTCAGGTTCCCTGGAAGCAGAGGTTTGTGGGCAGCGAGTGACCAGGGAGGCTCTCAGGAAGTGAGAGGGGCGGGGCTGGGCAGGGGGAGAAGCTGAATACCACGTAGTTACAACCGAGGCCTCAGCTGGTCCTTCAAGGAGCTCTGAAAGCTGCGCTGGCCCCATGGGGCAGGGGGGCCCACCCCGACCAGTCGGTCATTGGGTGTTGGCTGCCTCTGGGCAAGGAGACTGGGTGGCTCCCTTGGGCTGAGGGCAATGCCTGCAGAGTGACTCGGCTGTGAGTCCCCACCAGCCAACACCCTCAGCTCCCAGTGGGTGAGTCCTTCTGCTATGACACCCAACCCCTGGTCTACGTGGGGGACGTATAGCGCACCCAACATCCCCCGCAGAGCCAGCTACTCGACGGCATCGCCTCCCTACCTTCCACCCCCTGAGCCAGCACGCTGCTCCAACCCACAGCCGTGCAGGGGGAGGGCGGCCCCTGCTGATCCCCGGGACTGTCACCATGACGGGACTTGACAGGCCACATAAGCCCCTCGCCTGGGCCTGTGTGGTCCCGCAGGGCGAGGAGGAAACCAGAGCTTGCGCTGGCGCTGGGGGTTAAGGAGCTGCCCCGAGTCACCAGCTAGCATTGCGGAGTCAGGATTCACGCGCTGCCCGTCCGCCCCCGTACCGCCTCTGCTGTTCTGCCTGCGCCATCTCAGGCTGCCCAGGTGAATCCCACCCTTGTGTTTTCCTTCAGGAGCTGGGCTCCCTGAATCTTGAGGTTCCTTTCAGCTCGAAAATTCTTTGTGTGTCTCTCTGGATTGGACTAAAGGGACAGTTGATAATAAGTCTCACTAAATATTCAATGGATGGATGGATGCAAATTAGGTAATTTATCTAGGGATTGGGACACCCCCATGATCACAACCCCGAATCCTTCATTTGTAAGACCAAATCTGCATGTAAGTAGAGAAACTCCAGCCCTCTCCTACTCCAGTAGCTGAATAAAACACACAGCCACCTGCACACGCACACACCTACCTTAGCGTGAGAGAACTTCAGTGTTAGCTGCCCAGACTTTCTATTTTCATGGAACAATTTGATCTTCTGAACCAAGGAGTACGTCAGCACCAGGAAAACGCTCTGGGTTGTGCTCGAGCCAGCTGCCTGGACCGTAAACACAATTTCCAGTTTATCAACAAGTACATTCCTAACGCCTCTTTTTCTTGGGTTTCCAGTGTTTCAGTGGTGCTAGGTTTTCCAGCTGGTCCGGAAACATCTCTGTCACCTGGAGCGTAGCCCAGTACTGGCAACTGACAGAGGCAGACCAAGTTCTAACCCCGGGGGGAGGGTGTTATCCTGGGGAAGGGGGGTAGTTTCCTCTTCTTTCCAGGAAAACTTTGAAGCAGCAGCCGCTTGTCCTTGTAGCTCATTAAGTGTTTCCCATCCCTGGGCCACTTTGTAACTCTGCTTTGTAACTCTGCCCGGCTTTGTAACTCTGGGCAAGACACTTGCCTTCTCCAAGCCTCAGTTTCCACATGTAACATAGGCCCAGGACCAGTGCCTGCTCCTCGAGGCCATCGTAAGGATAAGGGAACATGTGTGGAGTGCTTAGCCCAGCGGGGCTCAATTGTACGAGCTGTTATTGTTATTATTATTCCTTTTGTGTCTGTGTTTGCCCCTGGAGTGGCCGCACTTTGAGAGTAGGAGTGGGAGAAGCAGGCCAAACACACACAGTACTTTAAGTGTAAGCTCAAAACTCATTCTTTCTCTCCTCCCCTCCACCCAGCTATAACCCCATTCTTTTGGAGGCGGGGATCGATCTGAGCACAGCTTGGGGTTAGAGAGAGAGCAAGTTGCCTGTGCACATGGACACGGAGGGGTGGGGAAGTGCAGGAGTCCACTTTTCTTCTGGGGCTTCTTGTAGCCCAGGGCCATTTGGGATTGAGGGCACTCCAGGAGCCCAGGGCAGCAGGGAGGGGAGGCGGAGGGATTTTGTCCTCTCTTTCTTTTATTTCCAAACGTACACTTCCATAGGTGGCTGTGGTTCGCTGTCTCCCACCCTTTTCAGTGTTCTCTAGGCAGGGGTAGGATTGCCGGGTTGGTGGAGGGGAGGGGACGGGAAGTTAGTTGGTGAGCTGGGTGGGGGGCAGGTAGGTACCTCTGATACCGAGGGCGTGGGCTTGTCTCACTTTATTTTGCAAACACAGGCAGCGCAGAGTAAGTGCAAGACAAGTGTTCCCACCCTCGGGGTACAAAGGAATGCTCTCATTTACCCCGAAGAAGTGGGAGGTGAAGACAGGATTTTCAAACGGGGAACCTGATACAGAGGCGGAGTAGAGGAGGGAGCTGGGCACTTTGTCTCCTGGAGACCGAGAGGGAGGGCCTGGGGGGTGGGGCAGTGGGGAGGTGCTGGGAGAGAATCCAGAGACGCCTCATTTGTCTCCCAGGTGCCTTTGGAGGCTCCAGCTGCACACTCGCTACTCACTTTGTCTCCTGGGTGCCTTGAAGTTCTTACTAACCAGTATCCTGGGAGCAGCTTAAGAAATTGGTTACCAAGTTTTCAGTGCTGGGCCGAGGCCCCCCAGACACTCAGACCTCCCAAGGCACAAGCTCCTTCTAGGTCCAAACTCCTGTTTCAGGTTGTTTACCTGAGAAGAGGGGCTGGGCTTTGTCTCAGCCAATCAGGCTGTGTTTGCCCACGAGCGGGGTGCCCCCCTCGGCTGGGACGCACAAAGACATCTCCTGGGAGGTGATTGATGCGGTCTCTGTCCCCAGTCTGCTTAGTTCCGCTGGGTTCGTGGGTTCAGAAGTCGGGGCTGGTAAATGGGCAGCATTGACAAGGGTTTGCCGTTGTGGCTCCACGAGCCGTATTCAGTGGCAGAGTGTTCCGTAGGGGAGCCGGCACTGGCTGGAAAGCTTTCCTTGAGCCGCCAGAATCTATTCGCCCGCTTCTGGAACTTTCTGTCTTTCTAAGGTGGCAGCAAGGAGTCAGCTCATTCTGAGAGCCAGGTCATATTACTCATACCCGGGGGATGAATGTTTCCTTGTTATGCCAACAAAACCCGGAGCCTCTCTGCTGGGATGGATAATGGCGTGTTTAATGGCACACAGATGTGCGGGGTTCTTTTTTTTCCAGCTTTTCAGAGGGCAGGACTGCTGGAGTCTGGGGCTCAGGGTGCAGACCTAGTAACAAAAAGCGCCCAGCTATAGATGCTCAAATAATCGGCGTTAATTTGCAGGTAACTCTACTACACAATGAATGTTTGAGAAAGATCCTTATGTCGCTTTTAAAAAAATTTTTAATTCTGTCAGTCTGGGGAATGTCAGCAAGGGCTGAACCTTACACAGGGATCCTGTTTATGTCCTGTAGTCCTGTCTGCAACGTGAAGCCCGCGGCTCCAGGAGGCTGGATGTAGGCTGCAGCTGGTCCATGCAATGCTCCTTCTAATTAGAAAAAAGGCACCCCTTTCTCAAGACACTGTACCGTCACCTGCTGGGAACTTGCCATAGTAAACATTATAAATGTACCTAGAATGTAGTACACACGTATGCTGTCTACCATGGGAACTGTAGCCTTGGGTGTGTTGCCACTGCACTGTGTGACTTGCAGAGCTATACTTGATGGCCATGAACTTGGCCTCGCTTCCACTGGGAGGTGTGTCGCTGCAACCCTGCTCCTCCTTAGGATAAGCTCCTCCAGAGTGGAGGGCCGTCTCCTGCTTCTGCTGCTCACATCTGAACATGAGGCCACCTCTGTTACCGAACTCAGGTCTGGCTGCTGGCTGCTCGCTGCTGGAAAGTCAATACTCAGGAGGCAAGTGCTGGTAGAAACAGAAATGTTGCTCTAATCCGAAAGCCGGCAATCTGGGGAGAAGGCGGACTCGTGTCCCAGAATCGACACCAAAGGTTTTGCTTGGCCAGGAAAGTTTTTAAAGGGAAAAAGGGGAAGTAGTTTCAGTGAATCATTGAGATAGAGGGTCAGATACATCGCCATCCACTGCGTGCAGGCTTGTCGACTCTTTGTCATCTTTCTTTGAGATGTTATATTGTTCACACAGTTTGTGAGATTACTGAAGGGGAAGCTGGGGAAAAGATCTGGTCCGCTGTTAATCACTTATTCTCCGTGTCTATTTCTTTGATCTAAGGAAAGAACAAACAGATTAAGCAAAGAATTGTGTGATCAAAAGATTTGAAAGGTGTGCTTGGGTTGGAGGTTAGTGAAAATATAGCTTTGCTAATGGGACAGTACAAAAGGGGCCTCCTGCAGAGACCTCGTCCTGCAAAAAGCTGCTTATACTCTCCTGCCCCTGGCCCACTGAGTCCTCTCCATATCCCTCCTCAGAATTGGTTCTCAAGACGACCAGTCTTTCTTTTCATCAATGTTAGGAATCTCAGGCTCATAATAACTCAGAGTGCTATGAGATTCCAGAAGCTATCTAGTCCAGTCCCCTGCCCGTGTATATTCAGATAGGCAGGTGGTACTGTAACCTGGACTTTAAGACTCAAGTCTCTGAGACATCCTTGCTGGGCTCTTTCCAGCTGTTGTGCAGAGCTCAACCCTATGCAGCCCTTCTTGGCTCCCTGAGGAGAAGTCACCCCTTTCTTTTACCCCCAGTTGAAGATGAAGACCTCCCTCGGTGCCCTTGAATACTGGAGAAGCCAGATGCTTGCAGTCTGGTTTTTCTAGGTCCTATTCAGGACTTCGCGTCCAGTGGTACTCCCATCAGTCACCTAACAGTCCCAGGTTGGCTGTTTTCCACTGGCTCTGAATTAGACGTTTATTTGGGGAACAAAATCCTTCTTCCTTTTGTTCTGTTGCTGTTCATGTCTGCATATTTTCTCCCCCTCTCCTCCTCCTCTGAAAGCCTGCTCTTCACCTGTAATTCCTCTTCCCCCCCAGGAAGTCACCTGTCCCCGCTGGAGCTAACATTTGTAAATACTCATGTTTACTTTGAATGACGGTAACATGTCCCCTCCACGGCACAGAGAGGCACACGAAATACCCATTCTGTTGGGGACAACGCAATTCACTCTTCACATCCTCGTGAAGTATTGCCCACGCCTTTTTTTTTGCAAAATTCGTACCCAGCCCTTTCTCCTGTTTCTGCCCACAGTTGCCCTGGAAGGAGGCTCACAGGCCTGGAGGGAGGTGATTTGGTGGGAGAGGGGCTAAGTGCCCTGGCAGAGCTGGGGGCTTACTGACCACATCCACTCCTGGCATTCCTGCTTCCTCTCCTGGCCTCCTGCTTTCACTTAATTGGCCTGGAATAGACTTTTCTTGGAGACTGGGAAGAATTTTGTTACGTTCATTTGCTTGGTAGGATAGTTGTGATTCATAGAGAGACCAATTGTGTGAGTCTGGTCCAGGGGAGGTCAGTAAATCTCAAGAAGAGATCCTTGTAACCCAGGACCCCCAGAGGAGTTAGTTGCCAGGTAACCTGAGCTGGTGCTGCAGATGGTGCCCACCCACTGTGTCCTAGTGATGCTTACATCCGAGTTGGGGTCTGAACACAAGTACACACACACATGTACACACACACGCATACACATATACACATACACAGGCATACACATACACATATACACAGTGCACACACACACATGCACACACATACACACAACACACACATATATGCACACACATACACACATATACACATACGCATACACACATATACACATATATACACATACACACATACACATATACACATGTGCACACATACGCACACACACACAGATGCACACACACACACATTCCCCTTTTTTCAGAGTGAGAGCTGTTCTCTCAAGTCCTCCGTAGGCTGAAGAACGAGGGTTTATTTTGGGAACTTTGCCGAAACCCGAGAGTCCGGGGCGCGGGCCCTGGTTTGGCTTGCTTTGCTGTGTCCTCACGTAGCTGCGTCCCTGCTCTGCAGTTCAGTGTCCCCTCTGAAGACAAGTAGAGCTCTGCCCAACACTGATGGAAAAAGCACCCTTTTCCTTTCCAGCAAATTCCCTCACCCACCTGAGTGCAGGGCGACAGAAGGGGCAGTGAGCCCCTGGGCTTGTGGTGGGACAGTGACCTTGGCCACTCTGCCTTTGGGGGTCTAGCCTCATGGCAGAGATCAGGGGCTGCCACAGGGTTTCAGCATTTCCCTCAGATTAAGCAGATGCAAATGCATCCCTAACCCATCAGCCTCAAAACCCTTCCATGAAACATTTCCTAAGTGGCTTTCTTTCCCTTCTCCTCCTCCCCGGCGATGCCAGGAACCTGAAGGTGCCCATCAGCACATATTTACTGAGATGTTCTGTATCTTAACTCTGTGCAAGTCAGATTTGCAGTCTCACTCAGAGACAAGACACATAGGAGATATTGACGCAAACAACACATGACAGAGAACAACACAAATGCCATTTTGGGTTAGTAAAGGGTGAAGTGGTGCAGCAGCTCCTATCACACAGCTGATTATCCTTCCTGACCCGGAGCAGGATGGGTGGAGCTGCTCCAGCCCCAGAGCTTGGACAAACCCCAAAGTGGGAACCGGGGGCGGGAACTCGGCCCTTGTCCTCCCGGCCGGCTGGTCCTGCCCTGATCCGTACTCAGATGCTGCCCAGGAGAACAGGGTGCAGGGAGAGAAGGGTCCTTTGGAGGACTGTGGCCATCTCCCTTGGCACTGGGGACTTCGGTGACATATCCAGTTACCCTACTTCTCGAGAGGGCTGAACACCAAGTATCTCAGAGAGGGGAACGTTCAGCTCCACAAAACCCTCCAGTTAGTGGAAATCATGGGGTCTTTTCGAGCCAGATCTTGGAATGTGGGTGGGAATCGCAGGCCAGGCAGAAGTATAATTAGAATCAGCAGCCCTCCCCCATCCATCCTTACAGGCTGACCAATGAGAAACTGTGCCCTGCCACAGGGGTGAATTCCTGAGCCCACAGCTTTGGACCGGTTTAGGCCCAGGCGCCTCTGGACCTCCTCCAGGGACAGCCGTGGGACACCCACCCCAGGGCCTGGCTGAACAATCTTGCACTTTATATATTAGCCTCCCCTTTCTTTGTTCACTTCAGACCTAGGAATGCCCCCCTCCCTTCTCCTTCCTCAGCTGTTTGGGAACCAACACAATAGCTAAGCTCCAGATCTCTCGCTGCTGTTTCCTCTCCTCGAGCCCCCATTCCCCTCCCATCTGCCCTTGGGGAGATGAGCTTCTTTTCTCTCCCTCTCCCTCGAATGGGCTTGGCATCTCCAGGGAGGAGGCCTGGTCTTCTCTAATGAACTGAAAATGTGATTAAGTTGGGCTCCAGTTGGGTCTGCACAGCCCCCCAGACAGGGTGAGGTCATGGCTTCATGGAGCTGGGCTGGCGCTCTCTCGCCAGCCCCTGGCACCCCAGACGAGAGGAGCAGGAAGAGAGAAGTAGCTGATGCTGGGCATTGGAGCCAGGGAGATGCTGGAAGTGAATTAGCTGACCCTCTGTGTTCTCCCTGCCAGAATGGTGTACCAGGGGGCTGAGGAGAAGCCATTTTCGAGCTGTTCAGCTAGCATTGACAATAGGCCAATGATAATAGTCACAGGCACTCGATTGCCCTCCCTCTGTAATGTCATTTAGTTTTATTTTGCAGCCAAGTCTAAGGCAGGAATTGCTCTCTGTGTTAGTTAGGACTAGATTCTCCTGTGCCAGGACACCTAAAGTAGAAACAGCTTACACAATATAGAAGTGTGTTTCTCTCTCATTGTCAAGGAGTTCAGCTTGTGTCAGGCATCATGACGACCTTCCAGTGTCGGAAGAGAAGCATTGAAAGCAGCACACCCTCCTTTGGAGGCTGCTTCCAGGGAGTTGCCCAGGACACTCCTGCTTATGTCCCGGGAGGGTGGTGGGGTGGGGGACAAAGCTTCTTCTTACAGCCACTCCCAGATGCAAGGGAGGCTGAGAAATGGGATCTTTATTCCCAGGGGCTATGTGCCCAGGGGAAGATTGACAACCGAGGGTTTTCTGACTAAGAGAGAAAGGAGGAATAGGTCCTGGGCAACTTTCAGTCTCTTCCATAATCTCACTCTTTTAAGGGGGAGGGAATCAAGGTTCAGAGAGGGGAGATGATTTTCCTGAAGTCGCACGTTTTGTTAGTGATGCAGTTGGTGCTTCTGAAGCCTGCACTCTATCCACTGTGCTACACTGTCTTCTCATCTGATTGGTAGGAAACAAGGTGGGGAGGGTGGGGGCATCGGGAACATGGAAAACCAGGTAAACTGCGGTTGGGTGGCAGTGATCTCAGGTGGCCTTGGCCTGCAGTAGCTTGAAGCAGGGTTTCAGTTCCCGGCCTGAGACTGAAGTCAGGCCGTGGCAGTGAGAGCGCCGAAACCTAGACACTAGACCACCAGGGACCAGTGGCCAGTGACAAGGCCCTGGCCTGTCAGCTGTGTAGAAATGAATTTCCACATAGAGATGGAAAGTAGTGAAACAAGTGACGTGTTTATTAGGAGGAAAAAGGGTACGTGTGGATAGACACACGGGCGGGCTCAGAGAGAGAATCTTGCCTTTGTGGCAGTTTGAATCACCTTTTTTTTTAAAAAATAATTTATTTATTTATGGCTGCGTTGGGTCTTCGTTGCTGCTTGCAGTCTTTCTCTAGTTGAGGTGAGCAGGGGCTACTCTTTGTTGTGGTGCGCGGGCTTCTCACTGCGGTGGCTTCTCTTGTTGCGGAGCATGGGCTCTAGTAGTTGTGGCCCACGGGCTTAGTTGCTCCACGGCATGTGGGATCTTCCCGGATCAGGGATCGAACCTGTGTCTCCTGCATTGGCAGGCGGATTCTTAACCACTGCGCCACCAGGGAAGCCCTGAACCACTTTTATGGGACATTTCTTCAGGGTTTCCTTTGGCCAATCATCTTGCTTTGCCTGGTTTTCTGAGTACGTATTTGGTTTATCTTAGGGTCCTCCCCTGTGTGCGCACACATCTCTTAGCCAGGATGGATTCTAGCGAAGAGGCTTATGGGTAGGTTGACATCACTTACTACAGGGTGGTACCTCCTCCATTTTTGACCCCCCCCCCGCCCCCAGGAGCCTTTCTGCACATGCATAGTCTGGAAGGTCTCCTTGACCTCGAGAATGAGAAATATGTGGTCTCTTATCTGCGCAGGGCTTAGCTTCTCCTCCCTCCTGCTATCTTGCAGATCTGCCCACAGGGTAGAAACTCCAGAGCCTCAGCCTGGGGCCCATCTGTACAGCCATTGGCAAACTAAACCGGCTGAGAGACGTTTACACTCTTGAAAATGATTGAGGACCTCAAAGAGTCTGTTTATCTGGCTTATATCTGTTGATATTTGCCATATTAGATATTAAAGTGGAAAATTTTAAACATATTAATTCATTAAAACATGAGAAACATTACACTTAACGTGAATACCATCATTTGAATAAAAATAGCTATAAATTCCAAACGAGAAAAATAGTTTGGGGACAAGAATGGCATTGTTTCACGGTTTTGCAAATCTCATTACTGTCTGGCTTGAGAGAAATCAGCTGGATTCTCTCATCCTGTCTGCAGTCAGCCTGTTGTGATACCACACATCATGTAGCCTCTGGAAAATTCCACTGTGCATTTGAGAAAGAATGAGAGCATAAAGGTCAGATAACATCTTAGTGTTGTTAGGAAAATAGTTTTGACCTTGTGGATTTCTGAAAGCATCTTGGGAGTCTGTAGGGGCCCCTGGACCACACTTAGAGAACTGAGGGCCTACTGAATTCTTTACTCTTTCCTTGCTTCCTGTCCCAAATCTGGAAGGCTGTATGCAGCCTTTCTCTGAGGCTTGTGTTCTTTGCAGGGGTCTTCGGGCCTCTGAAGGGCCCGTGAGTGGGAGTGGATGACGTGGTGGTCTCTGAAACAGGTTTCTTTCGTGGCTTATGGAGAGCGCAGACCACCATGGAGGGGAGGAGGGGTTTGGTCTGCCTGTCCTTAAAGCCGGGAGATGGGTGGAGACTCTGTGGAGGACCATCCGGCCAGGGGTTCTATAGGTCAGTGGCCCTGGGTGGGTGGTGAGAAGCGAGAGGAAGCCGCCCAGCTACCCAGCAGCCTGTGTCCCTCTGGCCCACCCAGCACTGCCGTGCATGACTGTGCCCGACTCCCACAGACGACGGGGCGCAGGAGACAAGCCTACGTCGTGGATGGAACCCAGGCCTGCTCACCAAACCCCGCAGTGGATGGAGTGGCCTGGGGTGAATCAGAGAAAGGCACCTCTGAGTGCTGTACTCGGGGAATAACAAACAGAGGGTCTGGAGGCACGAGCTTAGGAGAAAATAGAAACCGATTCAAGGAGAGTCCGTAAGGTTGGGGATGTGACAGGGGCCAGAACTAGCTGCTGAGAGAAGCTGAGGCCACTGACCTATGAGAGCAGTGTCCCAGGGGCAGCCGTGCCTTTCTTTCCCTGGGGGTCTGTTGGCAACACCGGGTTTGGCTCAACCGTAATTACTCTGTTTCTCCTCCTGCCTGAACCTGGCTATCAATCTTGCCTGGTGTGGCCTCCCTTCTGCCCTGAAACCAAATCCTGTGTAGCGTGCAGAGCGTGGTTCAGACTGTGCATCCTTCCCTGGCACCCCAGCTGCAGGTTCCTTCCTGCTGCGATTGGCCGCACCACTGGGAAGACAGCCTTACATTGAGACCGCGTCTTCTGACGGTTATGTAACCTTCCCTATGGAAACACCTGGTGCGGTAGATCGGCTC
Organism: Grampus griseus; assembly: GCF_964374135.1. Taxonomy (NCBI): domain Eukaryota; kingdom Metazoa; phylum Chordata; class Mammalia; order Artiodactyla; family Delphinidae; genus Grampus; species Grampus griseus. The sequence continues at coordinate 5,655,234 of NC_139005.1, read as the reverse complement.
CCTGAGGACAGGAGGGTGTGGCTTTCTCATTGGAAACACCTGGTGCCGTAGATCGGCTCCCTGAGGACAGGAGGGTGTGGCTTTCTCATTGGAAACACCTGGTGCGGTAGATCGGCTCCCTGAGGACAGGAGGGTGTGGCTTTCTCGTTGTGCTCATGACTGTTGATCCAGCACTTTGTTATTGCCTGCTATGTGCGTCTTGGGGATACAGCTCCTGTCTTTGAAAAGCCTGCAGGGAAGTGGGTAAGACGGCCCCAGAAATCAGGCAAGAGTAGATGCACCCAGAGGCCCGTGGGAGCATCTAACTCCGGGACCAAGTCTGCTTACTTTCTATTGTGGGCCTTGCCTGGCACAGTGCCTGGACATAGTAGGTGTGCAAGAAATTGCATGAGACATTGGGGTGCGTTCAGGAGCCCATCAGTAATGTGGGACATGGGGGGGGGTGAGCCAGGGTGGGAGGCTGGGCTCAGACCATGGAAGGCCAGGCCTCCCTGCCTCCCTCATGTGCTGGAACTTTGCCCTCCGAGATGGGGTGGGACTTAGTCACACTTACCTTTTCTATTGACCACATGGCCGGTGCTTGCTGAGCAGAGGTTTGTTCACCGCCTACTTGTCCGTGTCTCTTCACTGGCTCTGAAAGGACATCATAGCTCCATCTTGGACTTGGGTCCACGGAGATGTCCTGTCTCGGGACCTGGCCTGGCAGGGCTGCCTGTGGTGGATCAGGGAAGAGATCTCTGGGAGGCAGAGATGGCAGGCTAGGTGCGTCACCCTCTGCCACTGCGGGGTGAGGCCGGATGGGCTGCAGGGGCTGGTAGACGTCTGGAAGTCCTCCCTGACCTTCACACTGTGTGGTCACCCTAGTGACCAAGCTCAGGCCGGGGCTGACCAGAGGAAGGATGGAAAGACAGACTTTTCCTAGAAAACAGTCTTCTTGCTAAGGCTTTCTGTAAACCATTTAATACCTCCAGGGACCTCCCGGGAAACGTGCTGGAGTACTGTTCCTACTTTTCCTTTGAGCAGGGAAAAGACAAAGGTGGGCCAGCTGGAGACGGGCCATGCTGGACTCTGCACCCCCCGGCTCTCAAAGGGTGAGGGGGTGCCTGGACTCCTGGTTCTGTGTCCACCGAGGTGCCTGGTGCCTGTGCCTGTGAGAGCTGGTCCTGTGGTGCAGGGACGGCTCTAAGCCACTGTCCTACAGCCCAGGCGGTGGCAGCAATCACTAGAAAAACCCCATGGCGTTGCCTTTGGGGGCTCTTTTTCTGGTTCCAAATTGTATGGGGGGCAAGAGGTGGGCAAGAGCCACGGCCCTGGCCCTTCTGGGGTACCCTCTGCTGCCCTGTGAGGGTCCAGTGACCTCACTTTCTGAGGGGCATTTCTGATGGGCCGGGCAGTGTGACACAATGGAAAGAACCAGACACAGGCCTCAGCCTCCTTCCCTGAGTCTCACTTGCCAGTGAGGATGGAGATTCCTAGACCTGCCCATTAGAAATAAGAGTGGGTTCCTCCCTGAGCCCCCACGTCGTTCTGGAGGAGTGTGACCCTCCCAGATAAAAGATCAACAAGAGCAGCCCTCTGTTCACCAGGGAGCCCCCAAATACTAGTGAATTGATAGTGTTGCCGTGGCAACCATTCATCCCCGTACAACCCAGGCAGATGGAGATGGGGAAAGGGACAAAGATGTCCTTCTGTCCTGCTGGTGACCTGCTCACCATTCTGACGCTAAACCTAATGGCAGGAAGGACAGTGGAAGGACTCTCTTTGGTGGCCAGGATGTCGATGCCGATGACGATACGGGTTCACCGTTTCTTAGGCGAACCTTTTACGTGCATTATTCCATTCGGTCTTCATTTCAGTCTTTTCAGATAGGCACTGTTATCATTATCCCATCCACAGAGGAGGCGGGCTTGAGTAAACAGCCAGGGTCACACAGCCAGCACATGGAAGAGGCAGAAGCTGGGCCTGGGGCTGTGAAGTCCCAGCAGGTCCTGGGCAGGACCCTCCCTGGCATTGTATTCAGAAACCTCAGTTCCCCCGTGTGAAGCGCTCAGGCGGCCCATGGAAGGATGCTTGTCGTCACCCGAGGCCTCTGTGACACGGGACCCACGGCAGCCGACTTTGTTCATCGGCTGCTTGCTCGGCGCCAGTCTCCACGTGCCCACCTGTGAGACAGTGTCTGCAGTTGGTATTCCCGTCTCACTCCAGGACGCCTTTCTCCAATGAGGGACGAGGCTTGCCTCCCTCCCCACCATTAGGCAGTGGCAGAGCTGGGCTTTAGCCTCTGCTTTTTCTCGGCCACGCAGGGAGGTAGCTCAGAAGGGTGGGGCCGTGGAGGGAGGGAGAGCTGCTCTCAGCCACGGCTCCCGACGTGCAGAGCTGCCAGTTGGCCTGCCCACAAACCTGCCCGCTGCAACGGCTTTGCGATTCAGCAGCCCACGCAGCTGCTGCTTTTCTGAGGTGCATAGGGAAGCAGCTATGCCCAGCTGCTTGGGCCAACTGGCCCTGGAGCTCCCCGGGTCCACCCCAGGGCCTGCAGCGATCAGGGGCCTGGTTCTGATGGCAGACTGTATAGTCTGGGCAGGGATAAGACACAGGTTTCCCTAGGACCGCAGCATGGCCCTGGTGCTTCCCCAGGTGAGTCTTCTGGGTGTAGAGTGTTGAGCACTGGGTCAGATTTCTATTCCTCCAGAGGCCACGGGCCTGGCTCCTCCTGGCTCTTGATTTATACAGCTTTGCTCTGACCATCCCTTGTACAGTTTGAGCAGATTGGATTTCCCTCTTCTCAAAACCGGTCACTTCTTTCCTTCTTTTACTTCCCCTTTACGAAAGCCGATTTGCTCGGATTTACCCTCCAGGGCTCAGCCCTTCCTTCAGATGCTCTCGTACTCCTTTCATTTTAGCTGAAGTCCTTTCACAAACAGCTGGCTTCCATTCATTTGGAGAGCATGTCTATGCATGAAAGGAATTATGCACCCAGCGGGGATCACTAAGAGCAACAATACTGTGTTGTGTTAAATCTAAGACAAAGTGTGATGTCGCTTGTAAGATGCACCCAATTTCAGAGATATTACGTCATGAAAAAGATGTGCATTTAAATTACTAAAAGCACAGGGCTTCCCCGGTGGTGCAGTGGTTGAGAATCCGCCTGCCAATGCAGGGGACATGGGTTTGAGCCCTGGTCCGGGAAGATCCCGCATGCCGTGGAGCAACTAAGCCCGTGTGCCACAACTACTGAGCCCACGAGCCACAACTACTGAGCCCGTGAGCCACAACTACTGAGCCCGTGAGCCACAACTACTGAGCCCACGAGCCACAACTACTGAGCCCGCATGCCACAACTACTGAAGCCCACGTGCTACAACTACTGAGCCCACGTGCCACAACTACTGAGCCCGCGTGCCGCAACTACTGAAGCCCACGCACCTAGAGCCCATGCTCTGCAACAAGAGAAGCCACCGCAATGAGAAACCCACGCACTGCAACGAAGAGTAGCCCCCACTCGCCGCAACTAGCAAAAGCCTGTGCACAGTTATGAAGACCCAACGCAGCCCAAAATAAATAAATAAATAAGTGAGTGACCAAAACACAGAATGCAGAGATGCTCACAAATACGGTGTATGGGGAGGGTTTTGTGCTAACGTGTGTCCAGGAGTCGTCAGTGAGAACCATTCCAAACCTGCCTGTGTCGTGGGGTCGAGGTTGGCAACCAAGTGATAAAACCCAGGAAGAGTCCTTGCCTGGCAGCGCCCTGGCACACGTCATAGAGTCCTGGCGTGTTGTTGCTGATGGGAGCTGGTCCAGTCTTGTCCCAGGAATCCTCTGGGGAAGGTTTGCTCAACTCCATCCCTGACACACCGAGTTTAAATTCTGGATGAGGCCCGGGAAGCTCTACTTTATAAACTCCTTGTGGCACCCCCCCATCTCTGGTGGAGCACCCAAGGCCAGGGAGGGGAGGGGGCCGGCGCGTGCGGAGCAGATGCTGACTGGCCTTCCTGGCCTCTGAGCCGTGTGGCCTCCATGAGAACTTCAAGTTCAGCTCCTTTCATGAGCGTCCCTCTGCTCTTTCCCTTCAGAGGACACTGCCTTCCAGTGGAGGTCAGGGCCCTGGCCTCTGCATTTCCAGGGTTCAGTCTAGGAGGTCGCCCTGGTCTCGGGCTGCGCCATCAAGCAGGGGTCCGACAGTGTTCCACTGACTGGACTGTTTCGTTTGACAGATGTTGACAAGCACCTACTAGGTGTGAGCGAGCATGCTTGGGTTTCCGGGCAGGGTGGGTCTCCAAGCACCAAGGTCAGGGGATGCCAGGCTGCGTGGGTGGCACCCTCGCTGAGGTGGCCTCTCCCTCCTGCAGGGCCTGTGGGAGCAGTGCCAGCTTCTGAAGAGCGCCTCGGTGTTCGCCCGCTGCCACCCCCTGGTGGACCCCGAGCCTTTCGTGGCCCTGTGTGAGAGGATGCTGTGCACGTGTGACCAGGGGCTGCTGTGCGCCTGCCCTGTGCTCCTGGAGTACGCCCGGGCCTGCGCCCAGCAGGGGATGCTGCTGTACGGCTGGACGGACCACAGCTCCTGCCGTGAGTCAGCATGGGACCCCCACCGGCGGGGGTGAGCGTTGTCCATCCGGCTGTCACACCCCAACCAGCCAGTGCCTGCCAAGACCCACATCCCGGGAACCAGTTCCCGCCTGGATCCTGCTCTGTCCCCTGGTCACAGAGCAAGTCCCCTCCCTAACGGCTTTGAGGAGGCTTGAAAGGTCCCCCTAAAAGCCCCCGCGTCACTTCTCCTGCCTCTGTTCTCACTCCCCGTCTTCCTCGCTTGCCCGTGAGCAAATCCATCCCCTGGACTCAAAAACCGGTCCTGGCTCCAAGGGGAATCGCAGCAGTTAAAGTCGGAACTGACTGGGAGCAGGGCGGTGGCCGAAGTGTCCCCGGGGTGATCTTGGGATCCTGGCAGGCTTTTGTCAAGTTCCTCCCTTTCATTTAATCCCTTCTCTCTTCCTGCGGGTGTCACCATCCCTCCCCCTCTCCCTCTAATCTCGTGGGTCCCTAGTCATTGTCATTGCCGCCACCCCCAAATTATCCTGATTAAGTACGAGCTTCTCCAGTCACCTTGCAGGCAGCCTCCTGTCCCCGCCGCGACTTCCCACAGATCACAGGCGGCACAGACTGTGGAGGGGAGCAGCCCAAATACTTACACTGCACACATGTGTGTTTTTCAGCTTATAAATCAGAGCTGTCCATCTTTGCTGTGGGGTGTGAGAAGGGTGGTTATTGGCAGCAGCGTTCTCCTCTGGAAGGGGGAGTGGCTGTTTTTTTAGGTCTTTGAAGAAAGGATGGGGAGATGCCTGAGGTATCTTGGAGGACAAGTGGTTTGGGATGCTGGGATGCTCTGGCCCTTCTGGTCCTTCAGCCTGAGCGTCAGTCAGCAGCAGGTGAAGAGAAGAGAGAAAGGAGGGCTGTCCTTGTCCATGAGGGGCTGGGTCCAGCGGGAGGACGGAGGCTCAGGTGACGCGGCTGCCAGGGCTGTCCTGCCTCAGTGGACATAGATAGAAATGAACATGCCTTGTGCGGGGCGTGGCCGTGAGGCTGCGTGCCCAGTGCTGGGTGGGGCATCTGACTGGGCCCTATTTCTTGAGGAAGAGGAACCCTCAGAGGAGGGATGGGATGGAGGACACCATTTACCCCTTGCTTGGCCTTGGGGGCCTTGCATTTTCAGCCGGGGACGTTGGCCCCTGGGGTGCCACTGAGGTGGAGATGGTCCCTGAAGACAGAGGGGGGCAGACAAAGGGGGCCAGGGACTCTGAGCACCACGTGGCTTGTGAGATGCTGCCCTGGAAGGGAACAGCTCCCGGCAGACTCCTGAGTTTTCCATTTCAGGACCGGACTGCCCTGCGGGCATGGAGTACAAGGCATGCGTGTCCCCCTGCCCCAGAGACTGCCGGAGCCTGCACGTCAGTGAAGTGTGTCAGCAGCAGTGCGTGGATGGCTGCAGCTGCCCTGGTAATGACTTCCCACTTCACTTACAGATCTGAGACCTCGCCGGTGCCCTTGGCTTGGGGAAGCCGGATGAAGGCCACCTGTGCTTGTTCCCCATTGCCGACATCAGAGGCCTTTGATTTATTTTTTAAAGGTCCTTATATGGAGTGATGAGGATCGAGCTGGTATTTATTTCTAATTTATGTTTTCCTGTTGCACTGTATCCATGAAAGCACGTGTGTCTGGGGAATAGAAGGATGGTCTGGGCTCCAAGAGTGACTTTGTTTGGGGAGCACGTGGCCCTATCTGAGCTGCAGTGTTTTCTCAGTTAAGCGTCAGGGAATTGTCTGGGAGAAAGATAGTCTCAACTGTTTCCTAGGTTTGTCGTGTGAGCTCAGCTGAAAAAGAACTTTGCATCAGGAAGTCTTTCTCAGGAGAGACCTTGTGAGCTTTGGTGAAAAGTTCTGGTTAAGTACTGAGAGTGAGTCTTGTGTGTTTTGACTCACGACTTCTCTACTGGAGGAACTTGAACAAAACCCTTGCCTCCGTTTCTTCATCTGATAGGATGGAGATAAATAATCTTCCCCCTCTCTCCCACTGCATTGCTGTGAAAGATAAACATAGCACAAGTTCTTTGAGCTTCCTGGAAGAAGCCTTCAGGCTAGACTCAGGGCTTCCCTACTGGAAGGCCTTTGAACAAACCTGTTTCCCCCATTTCTTCGTCACTAGAGTGGAGATAAATAGCCCTCCTCGCTCTCATTGCAAACCGTGAGTGAAAGATAAGCATCGCAGAACGAGTCCTTTGAGCTTCCTGCAGGAAGCCCAGAGTTGATCATCACCCCGGGGGCTTCTGTGGTTGTGAGATGAGTAATGATGATGCCCAGGTCGAGTCTTTTTGCCTTGTTCCCCTTGACCCAGAGGGACAGCTCCTTGACGAAGGCCGCTGTGTGAAAAGTGCCGAGTGTTCCTGCGTACATTCTGGGAAGCGGTACCCTCCGGGCGCCTCGCTCTCGAGAGACTGCAACACCTGGTAATTGGGGCCGAGCAGTGTGGTCTGCGAGAGCTGCCCGGGTCTGTGGGAGGGGCAGCTGGGCCGGCAGGGGCAGTGAGGGCACCGGCAGGTAGAACAGGACCTGGTCTGGGCTGGGGGTGGTTTGGGGAAGGGTGTGGAGGCTGATGATGGGGAGCAAGGATTATATACAGATCGGCCTGGATGAGGGGAGCTGGGGGTGGTGGTGAAGGCCCCTTCGCGTGCAGACAACATCTCTAGCTTTCCCCCCAGCCATGCTTTAATAAGTGACTCTCTCCCTGTTGCCTCTGCTTTGCTTGAGCCGTTTCCTCCAGAAGCCCCTCTGGTGTTCCCTGGGCTGGGTCTGTCTGTCCCCTGCAAACGGGGAGAGGAGAACGCTTCCAGACCTCTTCGCTGGCTACCTTTCCCTACTGGGCAGTCTTGCAGGAGTCTCAAGGGCTGCCCAGCATGGGCCAGGGTGTTACCCCTGTCAGCAGCCCGCCCTTCCTCCGGTCTTCTACCAGCTGTGTGTGTGTACGCATATGTGCATGTGCGCGCGCGCGCATGTGTGTGTGTGGAATTTGACTTAGTGCCTGGGTAGACCCCCTAGGTTTTCCTCTTCTTCTATCTGTCTGTTGGGGTTTCTTCCCCTTGGCATTGTCTCCATGATTCCTCTGTGGCCAAAGCCCCTTCCTGTATACCTTCAGCCTCATGAAGCCCCCTCAGGCACGAGCGCCTTTCTCATCTCAGACCTCTCCCCTGGGGCTGTGGGATGGGCAGTGCACTCTCTAAATCCATTCAGGGATGCCTGCGTTTGCAGACCCACCTGTAACCCCTGCTTCTCTCCCCAACAGCATTTGCCGAAACAGCCAGTGGGTCTGCAGCAATGAGGAGTGTCCAGGTAGGTGACCTTCCCCTCCCCTCTGCCCTCCTCCCAGTGGAGAGGTACAGGCTCCCTTCCTAGACTTGGGAGGACCACCTGGCCAGGCAGGGAAAGGTGGTGTCTGCACAGGTTGGATGCAACCCCCGACCACAGCTCCAGTGCAGAACCAGCTGTGCTAACCCTCTCCTCCCGGAAGCAGGAGAGGGAGGTCCCCCAGCAACCGAAAGGGGAGACTGCACCTGGGAACCCTTTCATTGTCCTTTTCCCTTCACCTGTTTGCCCAAAGGATTACGGTTGAACGTGCTGTGAAACTGCAAGGTCACAGGTGACTAAACAAAGATGAAGCAAATTCCTTGGAAAATTAAGAGGAAGAAGGGCCTGGTAATTCTTTAAGCTAGAAGTGAGAAATTTCTGGAATTTTCTGGAATGCCTTATCCAAAGATCTTGGGAGGATCCAAGAGCTAGGAAAACCAGGTCACTCAATGATCCCTCCTACCCTGTCCCTGCCCTGGAAAATCTATTTAGGAAAAGTTTCCTTATAATTTCTGCGCTTTACTTTCTCCTCTGTTTAGCCCCAACTCTATTCTATCTACTGCAAATTTTACCCATTCAAAGCTCCCTCTGCCTCACCTTCCCGATGACCCTGGCTTTTCTCCTGATGCTTCTCCCCTTTTGGTCAGTCGTGTGATGTTTGCTATGTGTTAGGCATGGTGTTCAGTAGTTTACATGTATTACATCATCACCACAACCTATGAAGAAGGTGCAATTTATTCTCATTTTACAAAGGAGGAAACAGATCCAGAGAGGTTAAGTAACTCACCCAAAGTCACACAGCTGCTATGAGACAGACAAGATTCAAACTCACAACCACCTGACTTCTATTTTGCCTTTCCCTTTACTCTCCCTCCTAGTGCTCGATCCATCCCTTTGCAGGAGGATCATTGCCATCGTTCATGAACCCTGGAGAGGCCCCATGCTTAGTTAAAGACCATCTCAGCCTCATTCAAAGGCTGGATACTACTTTGGGATCCCCATGTTTGTAGATTGCAATAAAAGACTGCAAGGCAAATAGCCAAATGATAGGCTCCCCTCCTGTTGGCCCCAAGAGACCACATTGGCTTTGGTGGGCTGGCAGGAGGTTGAGCTTACACATTTGGGGTCTGTGGCTTTAGAGTCACTTAGGACTTATCCAGTGCCCACTATACTGGGAAAATTCTGGAACTAGATGGAAACTAGATGGAAAATGGGCCCCAGGACTTAGTCAATTAGTCTGGCCCAGGGATGGCCAACCAGCCGTGTATCTTCTGTGCAGTTCTTGAAGGAAGCACAAAGAACAAAAGATGCTCTTGTAAGTGGTATCAGTGCTCCAATTTAACATAATCATACCCTGTGAAAGACCTAAAGAGTCATTTGAAAGCCATGAGGTCAATGTAATGGACCTGTGAAAAAACTTTTAATATCTAGGTAATAAGCATTTATTGTATAAGATCTATGAGGTACAGTGGGTGGAATTAGGAATTTAGCTTACTGTGTTTTGTCAGATTGACTACTAGATTAAGAATTCTTAATAACAACTTCCTATAGGGAGGGTCTTCCTTCCATCCATCCATCCAACCATTCATCCATCCATCTATCCAATCACCTATCCAACCATCTAACCATCCATCCATCCATCCATCTACCATTTAATCATCCACCCAACCACCTAACAATCAATCCAACCATCTGTCCATCCATCCACCTACCCATCCATCCATCCACCCATCCGTCCATCCATCCATCCATCCAATCATCTCTCCATCCATCCATCCATCCACCCATCTAACCATCTATCCATCCACCCATCCATCCATCCATCCATCCACCCATCCATCCATCCATCCATCCACCCATCCATCCATCCATCCATCCATCCATCCATCCATCCATCCATCATGTATCCATCCAACAATTATTTAAAAACCCACTGTGTACATGATGGAATGCTTAGTCTGGAGTAGACAATGTAATCCCCTAGTCTTCAATTCAAAATTTGGGTGGTAACTTTGCTGAGGATGCACGAAATTTTCTTGATGCCTTGATGGGAAGAGAGCTAGTTCCAACTCTGAGGTCTACTGAGTGGTTTGATATTGTGCCAACACAACCAATAACCTCTTGCTCTGCACGTTCAAAGCCCTGACCCTCTTCTTCTAGATCTGGAGCTTAGTTGGTCCTTGCCTCCCTGTCCATTTCTACCTGTAGCACACAGCATATTTCTACACCTGCCGAGAGTCAGCTGGCGGGGGGCTGTCTTATCTCCCGGGGTGAAGATTGCTGGCAGAGCTTCTGATGGGAAGGTTCTGGAAGGGGATATGTCTGGCTCTGCTAGTAAAGCAAAGAGCAGGCTGGGGCTTCTCTGCAGTCCCTGGAGGAGCTGACATTGTGATTCTTAGAAATAGAGATCTGGGTTTTGATTCCCTGGAGTAAGATGAGAGTGTACTAGTTGTCTATTACTATATAACAAAGGGCCCCCAAACTTAGCAAACAACAAACATTTATTATCTCAGAGTTTCTGTACGTCTGGAATCTGCGTGTGGCTTAGCTGGGTACCTCTGGTTCAAGATTTCTCATGAAATTGCAGTCAAGTTGTTGACTGGGGCTGTGGTCTCATCTGAAGGTTCCTCTGTAGTGAAGGGAATCACTCGGAAGCTCACTCATGTGGTGGTGGCCAGGCCTTGGTCCCTCACCTTGTGGATCTCCCCTTGGGGCTCCTCATGACATGACAGCTGGCTTCCTCTAGGGTGAGTGACCTCAGAGAGAATGAGGCAGAACAGCCAAGACAGAAGCCACAGTCTTTTAAAAACCTGCTCTCCAAAGTGACATCTTTCACTTCTGCTGTATTATATTTGCTAGAAACAAGACCACATGTCCAGCCTGCGTTCAAGGTGAGGGCATCACACAAGATGTGAATACAGGAGGTGGGGACCATGGAGCGGGGGGACCTTAAAGTCTTCCTAGCACAGAGAACCTCATGTGTGGGAGCGAGAGGGAGAAAACAATCACTGAGGAGAGCGTCGGTCTGCATGGAGAGGGGCTGGAGCGTCTGTTACAGGCTCCTTAGGCCTTCACTGCTCCTGGCACACCTCTGTTCTGGTTAGGATTAGGGCAGCCCCAGGTGCCTGGGGCTCTGCTAATTTAGTTTCCACTGAATCATAAATGTTTGGTTGGGATCAATGAGGAAGGAGCATGCCTGTTAATAGGGACTATTCCTCAAACAAATAAAGCTGTGATGACGGAATCTCAAAGTCCTGGCGGAAGAGTGTGGAAGATACTCTGCTGGGGCTGGGAAGTTTATTTGAGGCCCAAGTCCTATGAACGTGGAAAGGTAGCGTGGTCCTGGGCCTGGGAGCGTGAGCTGTGGACTCAGCCTGGTAGGAGTTCCAGTTCCACCGCTTACCAGCTGGGTGACTTTTGGCAAGCTGCTTAACCACTTGCAGCCTCAGTTTCCTCATCTGTCAAATAGGATGGTAACAGCAGCTTCATCCCATGAGAGCTGTGGTTACTTGACACACAGCAAGTACTCAGTAAACATTAGGTGTTTTCATCGTCACAGCCACAGCTGTTTCATTAAGCAGGGTCAGAGAAGGATGGAGACACGAAGGAGCCCGGGATGGGGAGGGGTGGTGCAAAGCAGGGTGCGGCTGGGACAGGTGGGGCACGAAGCAAGACAGAGCCTGAGCCTTCCCTGGGCTTGGTGGCATGGAGGCCCACGTTGGGGTTCCTGGAGTCTCACCAGACCTCCTTCAGGCCAGGCCATGCGTTGCCATTTCCTCTGCTTTCTCCACGTCCAGACCTGGATGTACCTGTGCTCCTCGGCACTTGCCACGTGTGCCCAGTATCCCCATGAAATGAAGCTTATTGGAAACGGCAGCCACCCCATACGGCAGTACTGGCCGGTGTCAAGTACTATGAACTCTGGAGTCTGATGGAACGCCCACGTTCAAATTCCTCTTGGGCCACTCTGGGGCCTTGGGCGAGATTTTCTCTGTGCCTCAGTTTTCTCTTCTGTAAACTGGGAATAATAATGCCGGCCTCACCAGAGCAGTAAATGAGGTAGTGCCCATAGAGCACTTAGAAATGCATCTTGCATGTTTGGTTGAGATTATGTTAGTGTGATTTAGAGGCAGGCTTTGGTGAACATTTATGCTGGGAGGAAGCCTGAGTTGCTTTGCAGAAGGCCTGTGGGCTGACCTTTCTGTAGCCGCATGGAAAAGGGTAGAAGCCAATGAGCTGAGCAGAACAGCCCCATGGAGGCTCCTTTCCTGCGAACACAGGGGCTTATTTAGAAGAGGTAACATGTTTCCATAAATGAGAGACTTTTTTTCTCTTCTTTTTTCCGTGAGGGAGGATTCTTATTCATGTAGTGGACTCGCTTTAACTCCTGGCTGTTCTTGGTTTTATGCTCTTTGCTATTTTAAGAATCACCTGCCTTCACCGAACTTTTATTGCCCACCTGCTGCGTCCAGTGGTGGCCAGCGGCTTGTCAGGCTGCCTTTTGCTGACCAGCTGGCTGGGAATGTCTTGGGCATCCTCTTGGCAGAACTTGGGCATCTTGGGGACCTCTGGGCAGAGCTTGGGCGAGTGTCAACGTGTGGCCCATTCTTCTGGCTCCTGTTCCAGCCTCCAGGCCCACGGCTCCCTAGCACCTCACTCAGCTGTCTTCCTGGGTTTCCCGTGTGGTCAGCCCCATCCCTCAATTGTACCAAGGAGATAAGCTAAATATAATACAGTATTTAGATTTCTGATTCCCGAGAAACTCCAGAACGCCAATCAGGGGAGGTCAGAGCAGGAAATCAGATCAGAGGATTAGATTCTGACCCAGAAGTTTTGCTTTCGAATGTTTGCATATTTTCTCGTTGACCCCTCTTTTCCTGAGCATTGTCAGAGATAATGCAAGTTCAATTTCTTACTCAGATAAGAGTGCTGTTGAGAAAACAAAGAGAGGTTGGGGGAGGAATTCCCACCCATCGCACTGCAATGGGGTCAAGACATGTGATACAAAGGGCCGTGTCATCCTGTTTGTAGAATGATGGTGGCTTCCGAAAAATAGCCATTTTAAAAAGACTTTCTTGTGACACCCGTGGATTTGGAATTCCACCGGGGCTACAATCAGTCGGAATGACCCTGGCCCCTAACTCATTGCCTGTTCTGCTCGGACTTCCACAAACAGTGACCCGTCACTCGTGCCCTTCTTGTGGGGCAATGCAGTGGGGAGGCACGATCTGCTTCTACTCACACTTCTGACACCACATGTGTGTGTGTTTCCCCCCGACAACAACCAATCCTCTGACTTTCTGGACACCACCCGGGTGTCCTACAATTCAGTTCAGTTCTGACCCTGACTACCCAGAATTAGCACAGACCCCGCAGGTGAAGTGCTCCGTCCACGTGCTCCTGCTTCTGATGGCAGCTATGATAATCGTTAGAATGGCTCACAGAACTCAGGCAAACACTTTACTTACTATTACTGGTTTATTACAAAAAATATTATAGAGGAGACAAATGACCAGCCAGATGGAGATGTACACAGGGTGAGCTCTGGAAGGGTGCTGAGCACAGGAGCCTGTGTCCCTGTGGAGCTGGGGTGTCCTACATGTAAATATGTTCACCAAACCGGAAGCCCTCCCAACTCTGTTGTTTAATAAGCGTTTTTACGGAGGTTTTACTATATAAGCACGACTGATGATGATTATTTTTTTTAAGATATTTTTGATGAGGACCATTTTTAAAGTCTTTATTGAATTTGTTACAATGTTGCTTCTGTTTTATGTTTTGTTTTTATGGCTGCCAGGCATGTGGGATCTTAGCTTCCCGACCAAGGTTGAACCGAAGTCCCAACCATTGGACCGCCAGGGAAGTCCCTAAGCCTGGTTGATTATTAACTCAGTCTCCAGCCCCTCTCCCTTCCCTGGAGTTTGGGGGATGGGACTGAAAGTCCCAACCCTCTAATCATACTTAGGTCTTTCTGTAACCAGTTCCCATCCTGAAGCTCTCGAGGGACCCGCCAAGAGGGGCTTCATTAGAACAAAAGGTGCTCCTCTCACCCAGGGCATTCCTAGGGCACTAGAAGCTCTGTGTCAGGAATCAGGGACGAAGACGTGTATATTTCTTCTTATCACAGAAGATGATGCTGGTGAGGACGATCTGGGGCCTCCCTATTTTCTCCGAATTTCTCTGGGCTGAGTGTGCCCTCCTGGCCCACGCCATCTTAGATGGGGTTAGTTGCTCTGGGCACCAGGCAGAGGGACACTCACTGTAACCTGGGGCCACTCGCCCTCCCCCTGCCTTCCAGCACATACCAAGGGCAGGGCCACACCTGGACCCAAAGCCGGTCCTGCCCCTCCCCCCCGCCTCCCCCACCCCCCCACCCCCCCCATGCCTGCTGTGTCTTTCAGTGCAAATCTGGGCATGAGGTGGCAGGCAGGGGGCCGATGGGGCTTGTGTTTGACAGGTGGACAGCTGGAACCCCTCTCAGGCCTCTGGGGACCCCTGGCATCAGCCCCTGGAGATGGGTCCAAGGGGGACTGGCTGTAGGACCCTCCTGGGGGGAACTTGGGGTGCAGAGCAGAGAGGTGCTGTGGAGGACGATTCTCTGCTGTTTGGAGGCCGGGGGCACTGGGAGAGGAAGGAGGGCCCCTACTTTATGGAATGGCTGCTTTGCTTTCTCTATAGAGTAGAAGGCAAGGAGGAGAGGAAACAGGTAAAGGGAGCCTGGGGAGGGTTCCAGATGCGGGCCTCGGCTTCAGTGGGTCCACTGTGGGCTGAGCTGGGATTGGGCCAGTGGGGAGTCACTGGCGGCATTAGCAAAGCCCCCCTCCCCCAGCACGGACGACCTGCGGTCCGAGGTGCACTGGGCCGGCACTGGGGCCTGGGAGGACGGAGTAGCTGTTGTGTGGTGCGCGTCGAGGGCTCGAGCGGCAGGGTGACGCCAGGGCATCCTCGTACCCATCCCCAGACGCGTCAGCTGGCTCAGGCAGTGGTGGGAACATGGGCAGATGGGGTCCTGGGCCCCCATTGGCCCCAGCTGAAATCACAGCATGGATTTGCCCAGGAGGAGGCCTGAGGGCCGCCCCTCGGCTGGCGAAGGGGTGAGGATTGGGTCCTGGCCCCTGCACTGCTGGGCTCCCCCTTCCCCCATCACTGCTCTGGGCGGCCTTTCTGCCCTCTTGCCCTCAGGGACTCTCGTGGAGGGGGGAGTGCCCACAATGGCAGCGCAGAGAAAGGCCTCTGCAGGCCCGAGGCCCTTGGCCCCAGCAGAGCCAGAACCTGGAGCGGCCGTGGGGAAGGGCTGGGGGCCACGGTGAACCCAGAGCGCAGAGCCGGAGCCACGGGTTCTGGTCTGGCTCTGCCACTCCTTGCTGTGGCTGTCACTCCCCTGAGGCGTGGAACGGACCCACCCGGCCCTGACCTCTCAGGGCCAGAGGAGTGGGGCCTGAATAGAGTCCTCCCGTGGAGCCCCTTTATAGGCTGCGGTGAGGGGCACCCCCAGGAGGTGCCCTGCTGGGACACCCGCTCTCCCCTCCCCTGTGTCCCCCAGGGGACCCGCTGGGACACCCGCTCTCCCCTCCCCTGTGTCCCCAGGGGACCTGCTGGGAGAGCCGCTCTCCCCTCCCCTGTGTACTCCAGGGGACCCGCTGGGACACGCGCTCTCCCCTCCCCTGTGCCCCAGGGGACCCTCTGGGACACCCGCTCTCCGTCCCCCAGGGGCGTGTCTCATCACAGGACAATCCCACTTCAAGAGCTTTGACAACAGGCACTTCACCTTCAGTGGGATCTGCCAGTACCTGCTGGCCCGGGACTGCCAGGACAACTCCTTCTCCATCATCATAGAGACGGTCCAGGTGAGCCTCGCCAGGCAGCCCCAGGGCAGCCACAGGGGTGAGGGGGGCAAGATGGCTCCGTGTGCACGGCCTTCCTCTGGACAGCTGAGCAAAGGGGAAGACAGACAGGGCGCACAGGGCTCCCCTGAGGACCTGAGCGCCTGTGGAGCAACAGGCCCAAGGACCAAGGGCAAGCAAGGCCTAGAATCCTGACGAAGGACCAGAGCGGGATGGTGCTGGGCGGTGGGAGGCCTGGGCTTTGGGCCTCTCTGTGGCATAACCCCGGGCCCTTCCCAGAGATGGTTCTGGGACCGGGGAGTGGTTCCGTGTGAGAAGGGCTGCGTGGGTGGAGGGCTTTCCCCGAGGGGATGGGTCGGGGGCTGGGCCGCGGGGCTGGCGGGGATTTGGTGACGTCCCTCGGTGTGCCCCCCTCGGCAGTGTGCTGACGACCCCGACGCGGTCTGCACGCGCTCGGTCACCGTCCGCCTGCCCGGCCAGCACAGCAACGTCGTCAGGCTGAAGCACGGGGGAGGCGTTGCCGTGGACGGTCAGGACATCCAGATCCCCCTCCTGCAAGGTGGGTGCCCTCCTCCCCCAAGGCCCCCCCCAGCTCACCCTCAGCGCCCCCGCCCCTCGGCAGTGCTCGCTGCCACCTCTTCTGCGCAAATGTGCAGGAGAGCTAACTCTGGAGGGCAGGCTGGGCGTCCTGGTCTGCCTCCTGCAAGAAAGGAAGGCTTCCTGGAGGAGGAGGAGCAGAGGAAGCTGGCTGGGGGCGGGGTGGCTGGTGATGGGTCAGACCCCAAGATGTCATGGGGCAAAGCCAGATGACCCCGTGACCTGTAGGAAAATCTACCTGTTCAGTGACTTTGCCAGGTTGTTATGCACCATTTTGCACAGCCTGTTTCCAACCTTCACCCTCAGAGGGGCTCCCTGACGCCTCCCCTCTTCTTCTTCTTCTTCAAGACCGCTGGCCAGCCCATGGCCCATTATCCCGGCTTTGCACATGGTGAACTTGAGGGTGCCTATGTGTGTTAATGCTATGTATGTCTCTCCGGGGAAGAGGTATGCCTCCTACCTCTTCCCCAGAGAAAACTGCCGTTTCAGCTGTGCGCAGAGCACCAGTCAGCCGTGAGGACTGAGTAACTTAGCCTGGAAGCATGTGCAACAGCAGAGGGGCCGAGGAAATGCTCAGGGGTTAGGGGTTCAATGGGAAACGGACCCAGGCTCAGGGCACCTGCCTCAGCTAAGGATGCAGGAGCCTCTGCTGCCCCCTTGTGGCAGTACAGGGAATGGCAGGCTACAGCAGGGATAGATATGGAGGTGCCTTCCTGGGGGAGCCCAATTTGCACTACACCCACCCTGATCACCTTGCCTCTGAGACACCCCCCACCTTAAGCCTCATGGACATCCCCAGCTGCCCCCTAACTCACTGCTTTGATTGCTACAGTCCTTTGTGAGATACCCCATCTTTCCCTACTATCCATCTGCCTGCCGCTCTCCTGCCCTCTCCCCATCTTAGCCTAAATCCCGTCCTTGCTGGGTTCCAGGTGACCTCCGCATCCAGCACACTGTGATGGCCTCCGTGCACCTCAGCTACGGGGAGGACCTGCAGATAGACTGGGACGGCCGCGGGAGGCTGCTGGTGAAGGTAGGTGCCCTCCTGAGCACGGCCACGCTGCAGCCAGACCTTACAAAGTCCCCGTTGTGCTCTGGGGGGAGAGGTCAAGGGTGGGCGGGGAATTCCTTTCTCCCCCGGCCCTGCGCCCCCAGAGCGAGGAACAGGCCTCTCTGTGTATAAGAGGCTGGTGTTTGCTGTCTGGATGCCCCTTGTTCACCCCGGGAGTTCCCGGGTGCTGGGCTCTGGTACCCCAAGGGGTGTCCAGACTGGATGGGCTCATGCGGGGCTGGAGAAGCAGTTGATTTGCTGCCCAGGCTCCTGGCTGCAACCAGGTCTGGAATCAGGGGGTGTTCCCCGGGGCGGGGCGCCCACAGTGGGACTCACAGCCAAGACCCTGTGTCGTGTACCCACTGCCTGTGAAAGGTTGTCCTGGGAACTACCAACCCCCTCCCGTGGTCCCGGGGCCTCTGCAGCCTAGGGGCCACTTCCTCTGCTTTCTGTGGCCCTAGAGTCATGCTGGGAGGGGAAGCCATGTATTTCACAGGGCTTGTTTCCCTCTGGAAATTTCCCTAGAAGGTATTGTCACTGCCATTTCATAAACGAAGCAAGCAAGGCTCATGGGGGCTGGGAGACGCGCCCAGGACTGCGCACCCGATCAGCTCCCCGGGCAGCGTCGCCCCCAGTAGACCAGCGCTTCTCACTCTTAGGTCTTCAGATGCCTTTGAACTCTTCAGAATTATGGAGAACCCCGAGATCCTTTACGGAGGTTATAGCCATTGATACTTACCAGATTAGAAATTAAATCAGAGACATTTATTAATTCATTAAAAAATAACAATAGTAAAGCGACTACACATTGATATAAACGTTAAAAAATCTGTTTTCCGAAACAAAATTAGGTAGTGAGAATACCACTGTTTTATGTTTCTGCAAATTTCTTTAATGGCTGGCTTAATGGAAGACAGCTGGAGTCTCATCTGCTTCTGGGTTCAATCTTCTGCAATATTACATGTCAAGCAGACTCTGGAAAAGTCCACTGTGCACTTGTACAGATGAGAGGGGAAAAGCCAAGTAACGTTTTCGTGTGATTATGAAAATAGTTTTGGCCTCGTGGACCCTTTGAAAGGGTCTCAGGGATCACCCCCTGCCATGGGTCCCATGTCCACACTTTGAGAACCCCCGCCCTGAATACATTAGGATCCCTGGAGTGTCCCCTCCTGCTTCCAGAGGTTCCGTGTTCCATAAGCCCTCGGTATGATCCCGTGATGGGCGCCTGGGGTGTCCTCGATGACATCCTGGTGGTCTCCTTCCTCGTGATGTCATGTTCTTTCTTTCTCTTGTCTTTGAAGACCCTGAGAAAGTTCCAAATTAACGCCTTTTTTTTTCTTTTATAAAAAATAAAACTATGACCACACACTATAGAACATGAAGGTTTTTGGAGATCTTATCAACCCCTCAAGTACAGTTGGAAATAAAGATCCTATCTTTTCCGGAGCAGGAAAGTGACTCCCAGTCAGTTGGTTACAGAGTGAGAGCAGAACTTGGGTCTCCTGCACCCTGGTCTTCAAGGGTGGTGCCCCTGTCAGCCGTCCCACTTTCTCAGGCATCTCCCACCACACCGAGAGGGTGCTGTTGATCTGTCAGGTGCCCCTCCCCGCCTTCAGCAGGCACATATACCTTGGTCTTGTCTCGGGTGGCTGACCTCCCTGCCTCAGGTTTATCTGTCTCCTCTGAGGAGAGAAGGGGCACTTGTTTCTGTGGGAATGAGATGCAGGGTTATCTCTGGGGCTACGTTTGGTCAGTTTGGCTAAAGAGAAGAAGCCTTCCCTGGTCAAGACTCAGGACAGGGCAGACGACCCCGGGGCCTGGGGAATGCGCTATGTGTTTTGGCTGGAGGAGGAAAGGGGGCGTTTGTGGATGGGGTGGAGGGAACGTGTCCCCATGCTGACCCCAGGGTTTGTGGGGACCACCGAGCTGAAGACCCCTGCTGGAGGTTAGGACGGCAGGGAGCGGCAGGGCGGGGCCCCCACCCCCCGGGGGGCAGCAGCCAGATGAGGTGGGATGAGGGGCTGCCAGTGGCTCCCCGGCTGAGGCACGGGTCCCGAGGTCCAGGCCCTGCTGGCTGTGATGCAGGCGCAGCTCGGCATTAGGCCAAGCGGAGTAGAAGGGACTCGGACACTTTTCATCCTGTCAGAAGTGACACTGCTATTTCAGATAGCAGATAGCAAGTGCGTTCTCCAAGTCCCTGATCTCGGACAGTCGAGGCACTGCGGGCCGGGAGGAGGGCAGCCTGGCCTGGCTCCCACCAGCATGCGCACCCTCCTAACCCTTGCTGAGCCAACCTCTGAGACAAGCCCCTGGGACGGAAGGAGACAGGCTTAGAGAGTGGGGGAGGGTGGAGACGGCAGACCTGGCGGGTGTGCCCGAGGTGACCTGGGGAGCCTGAGGTGCTCAGGGCCTGAGAACTAGGAGGGAAGAGAGCGGACACTGAGACGGAGGTGAGGGGACAGACGTCTCCCCGGCTTCACTGCTTCGCCGGGGCTGGCCTTGGGTGTCGGCGTCCGGAGGGGAGCCTCGCTCACTCACGAATCCGTCCAGACACTGTTCAACCATCCACGCACCGAATTGGTGGCCGAGGTCCAACAGTGAAACAAAGCGGACCAGAATCCTGGCTTCGTTTAGTTTAAATTCTGATGGGGGGAGACGCACAGTAAGCAGACCAACAAGGAAATTGTGTCACGTGTTAGAAGGCGATAAATCCTGGCGAGGGAGAGAGAGGGAAAGCAAAGGAGGGGCAGGGAGTGCTGGGCGGGGAGGACTGACGTTCTCACTGCGAGGTCAGGGGAGGGCTGGTGCCTGAGGCGCCAACGCTTGCTGTTTGTCAAGCAAACGAGGAAACGCTACTCCATCCTCCTTCTTATTAATGATATTTACTTGGGTACAATTTATACGGGTTTGGAACCCGCACTAGCTTGTTCATCCTGCATCTTGTCAAGTCAGAGCTGGAAGGGGCTCCAGGAGATGACCTCACAAAGCCCGGCCCAGCAGGTATCAGAACACAGGGAGGTTCCGCAGCCACAGTTTAACCCTGGTAAATTGCAGAGCAAGTCAGGGCCCTGGGGTCCCAGCTTCTGCTCCAGTTTGAACCAGGACCCCCCTCAGTAGACACCAGCAGATGCCCCCGGCCATACCGTGTGAGAGACAGGCTCGACTCCCCAAAACGTTCCTGAATGTGCATCCCGGACTCAGAAGCAGGAGAACCAGCCACGTGCCGGTGGCCTGCATCCCCCGCTGCTCACCCTCGCAGGCTGCCCCCGGGTCCTCGCTGACCCCACCTCCTCTGATCATGATCACAACCCCCGGGGTCCTCTTGGCTCGGGGCCTTTTTTCCTCAGTGATGCTCAGTGGCCAAGTCAAAATCAAGAAGTTAGGAAGGGGGACGGTGGCTGAGTGTTTAAGAATCCGCCTGCCAGTGCAGGGGACACAGGTTCGAGCCCTGGTCCAGGAAGAATGAGAAGCCCGTGCACTGTAATGAAGAGTAGGCCCTGCTCGCCGCAACTAGGGAAAGCCTGTGCACCACAACGAAGACCCCATGCAGCCAAAAAAATAAATAAATAAAATAAATAAATTTATTTTAAAAAAACAAAAAGAAGTTAGGAAGGTGTTTTTCTTTGTCACCCAATGTACGTTCTAAGAAGAGTTGCACCATAACAGCTCAGCCTGCTTCGCCCATGTGTGTGGCAGAGATAAGTGTGCAAGAAAGGGGCGCTGGCTTTGCACTCCATGCCCCTGGGCATCTCCTCTGACAGGCAGGGTGATGGAGCTCCGCCCATCCACTGGTCGCAGCTCTGTGACCTCAGGCAAGTTGCTGTCCCTCTCTGTGTCCCTGTCTTTAAGTGACAGGATAATCTCTAAACCCTTTCCTGCAGGACAGGTCTCTGACTCAAAGGATTTAAGAGGGGGCACGGAGCTGCTGGTGAAGATACTGCAGTTCCCGTTTTATTTTCTTTTGCAGCCTAGGGCTTAGCTGTGGTTTATTAAATTCATATTTATTTTTCACCTGGGGATCGCTTTTGATGATGAAAACCATCTCATGAGACCAAGGAGGCTGTGGCTGCTTTGGCGGCTGCTCCAAGGTGGTCTGTCCCCCGCAGCTGTCCCCGGTCTACTCGGGGAGGACATGCGGCCTGTGCGGGAATTACAACGGCAACCAGGGGGACGACTTCCTGACGCCCGCGGGCCTGGTGGAGCCCCTGGTGGAGCACTTCGGAAACTCCTGGAAGCTGCGTGCGGACTGCGAGGACCTGCAGAAGCAGCCCAGCGACCCCTGCAGCCTCAACCCGCGCCTGAGTATGTGAGACCTGGACTGGGGGCCCCCGGAGCCCCGAGCTCCCTCGGGTTCCAGTGCATTCCATGGACGGTGCGCCCACCGTGGGGGGAGGGGCAGGCGCGCCCCCAGAACCCTGAGATTCCCCCGGGTTCCAGTGCATTCCGTGGACGGTGCGCCCACCCTTGGGGGGGAGCCAGGCATGCCCCCAGAACCCTGAGGTTCCCCCGGGTTCCAGTGCATTCCGTGGACGGTGCGCCCACCATGGGGGGGAGGGGCAGGCGCGCCCCCAGAACCCTGAGATTCCCCCGGGTTCCAGTGCATTCCGTGGACGGTGCGCCCACCGTGGGGGGGAGGCGCAGGCGCGCCCCCAGAACCCTGAGATTCCCCCGGGTTCCAGTGCATTCCGTGGATGGTGCGCCCACCGTTGGGGGAGGTGGGTCTTTGTTTTCACCATCAGCATTTGATGATCTTCATCTGGACCATTTATTCTTCAAAGTCTATTGAGCACCCTCCGTGGGCCACACCCTGGGAAAGAAAAGAGTAGCCCGTAGTTCTTCCCCTGGACGTTCTCGGTCTCTTGGAGCAGCAATTAAATTATCGTAAGATAGATGCACGGGGCTGGCCATGGGCAGATGCGTCTGCGGTAGCGTCCTCAGGCCTACATCGACTGCCCCCTCTTACCCTCTTACTCATCAGGGAACTCATCAGTTTCTCCCTAGGAAATGTGGTTGATTATGTATTTAAGCCATCAGGAAAGTATATTGGCTGCGGAAGAAAAATCGCCATGATTCCCAGACCTGAGAGAATTTGTTTTTACCGCTGCTGCAGCGAGGGAGGGGCGGGGACGGGGATTTCGAGCCGGAGCCGGTGACCCTGGGGTCCGCGCGCGCATCGCCTGCGGGCGCCTCAGACCACGCCGCTCCTCTCCCCACAGCCAAATTCGCGGACGAGTCCTGCGCCATCCTGACGTCGCCCAAGTTCAAGGCCTGCCACGGCGCCGTGGGCCCGCTGCCCTACCTGCAGAACTGCCGCTACGACGTGTGCTCCTGCACCAACGGCAGAGACTGCCTGTGCGACGCGGTGGCCAACTACGCGGCGGCCTGTGCCCGGAGCGGCGTGCACATCGGCTGGCGGGAGCCCAGCTTCTGCGGTGGGTGTCCTCCCCGCCCGCTGCCCTTCCAACGCCACGCCACCTAGCGGGATCCACTCGGATGCCCTGCGGCCTCCGCGCTGGTCCTGTTCAGAGCGCTGTCTGAACGGGCCCAGGGCATCCCCTCCCGTCTCCTCTCGATTCTCATCTCCCCGAAGGACGGGGCGATGGGGACGGACCTGTACCTGGAGGGCAAGTTGACCCCCTACCTGGGGGCCTAGAACCTTGGCGTCCCTGCCTGGTAGAGATTTCCTGTGGTCGCTGCCACCTAGCGTGGGATGCATGTAGGGCCGGGTTGAGGAGTCAGTGGGTCCCTGCATCCCTGGAGGATCTGATGAAGTGATGGGAGATGCAGGTACCAATCCTCTGCTTATAACTTCGGGCAAACCATCGGGGCAGTCCCCGCCCACATCTCCAGCACCGCGTGAAGTCATGTAAAGTAGAATGACATCCTCGTCCCCAGACGACGTGAGAGCCCCACGCTGCACTGGTAGATGCCGGCACCGGAGTTGGTGTCTGCCCCACACTCTGGTCCCTGGTTGGTTGGTACTGTCGCTCTGGGAACATTTGCCGAGTGCCCTGCGTGGTGAGGCTGTCGCAGTGCTTCAGGGCCTCGACCTTCCTTTTTGAGGCACAGATGGAAGCTGCCTCCCTACTAGGTGCCTGTCACAGTGAGCAAGAGAATTAGTAGAGTAAGGTCGGGGTAACCAAGGAAGGCTTTCTGGAGGCGGTGCACTTGACCGGGCTTTTAAAAGGCACTTTCTTGACAAAAATGTTGTTTCTGTTGGTGGTGGAATAATAGTTGGGATGCGTAGAAGTGAAGGCGTTCAAGGAGGATAAGGTCTAGTGGATACTCCGATTTATAGGGTGAAGTAGATGCGTTTGGAGACTAAAATGTCAGTGGTTCTGACAGAGCAGGAAAATAGGGACTACAAGAAACGGCAAAAGGTCTTAATATCATGTATTTGAAGAGAAGTTTAGGTTTAGGGGCTCTAGAAGTGTCACTATTTGGGGTCAAATGAGCCAAGTTATGATTCGAGTCTAAGCCACCTTATAAAAACAAGAAGCAGAGACAAAGTAAGGACGAAATGCAACAAGTGTTTAGATGTGTGAGGTTGTGCCCCTGTCCCTCTAGCCCTGGGGTGTCACGGGGTCACGGGCCAGCAGCTGGGAGAACTGAGGCTGGGACCTTTCTGGGTAACTTGCTTCGAGAGCTTTACTTCACCCTCCAAAAACCCTTATCAGCATTTGCTGTTCAGAAATTGGGGGCGTAATTTGGAGTAAGTGGCTTCTGTCTGTGACTGTGCTTTGGTGGTCCCCCAGTGTTAGAAATTAGGCATCGTCCCTGTGCTACAGCATCCGAGGGGGTTCCTAATTTAGGACAGTCTCCCAGCATGCTGAGGGCTTACCGAAATATTCTTTAAACTTCAGGAGCAGCTGTTCTTAACCTCCACCCAGAACAGAACAAGAGGGGGTGAGCTGACCCCGCAGCAGCGGGCGCTGAGCTTTGTTTAGAGTTTCCTGGCTCCTGAGGCAGGAAGTGTGGGTGGTGGGAAGGACCTGTCCCTGGAGACTTTTAAGGACAAGAGGAGTCTGTCTCTATGAGTTGAACCAGTGAAAACCAGCCAGGTGGTCACGGGTTGTCCCTCTGAGGCCTGAGGAAGGTAGGCGGGATGCCTGGGCTCCTACCTTCAACCTGCACCTCATGTTCCCTTCCTGAGAAATGAACAGACTCCCTAAACCACTAACTGCATCCCCAAGAAGAGGCCACACCCACTGGGGGACACTCCTGGAGCAAGGCCTGATTGCGTAGCTGCTTCGCAGGGTGCTGAGAGGAGAGTCCGGAGAAGCACAACACATGTTTTGTTTTTTGTTTTTTTTGTTTTTTTTGTGGTACGCGGGCCTCTCACTGTTGTGGCCTCTCCCGTTGCGGAGCACAGGCTCCGGACGCGCAGGCTCAGCGGCCATGGCTCACGGGCCCAGCCGCTCCACGGCATGTGGGATCTTCCCGGACCGGGGCACGAACCCGCGTCCCCTGCATCGGCAGGCAGACTCTCAACCACTGCGCCACCAGGGAAGCCCACAACACATGTTTTTCCTTGTAAACTGGTTATGCTTCCTTTGGAAAGACAAGACCACGGGCCTCTGGCAGGCAGGGACCAAGTCTTACTGTCTCTGCATCCCCCAGCCTAGCAGAGCCCCTGCCACGCCGTGGACACATAGTCAACATCTGTTAAACTGACGCACATTACCTCTGGGGAAGAAGGAGCAATTTAACACAGCTCCGGGCCAGCTCCCCAGAGAGAAAAGCCTTCCTGCTCCTCCTGGATGGGGGAGATTGCCCTTTTAGGTGTAGGCTCAATGGATTGAATGGAATTCCCATCTTTATGGCCCAACGCAGTCCCATCTTAATCTGCCTTTGCTCTAAATATTCATCCAATGACCCAGCCTCTCCGCTGGTTCAGAGAAAAGCCTGTGTCTAATATGGTTAAAACCCCTCCCCTCAAACACCACCCCCGGAGCAGTTGTAGGCAGGGAGGTTGCAGGGCTTGGCCGTTTCTGAGGTTCATGGCCAGGCTTTCCGTTTCCAGCCCCTGTGGAACACAGCCAGCGGGTTTCTGCTGTAGAAATGGCTCCTGACAGGGAGGGGAAGGTTCTAATGGTCCCGGGAGGAGTGTCCCCAGGGAGATTCTCATTTCTTGGACGACAGCTGATCAGCAACGAGAAAGTGTTGTGAAAGAGCCTAGGGCCTCCCCCAACACCCCCCACCCCCCAGTAAAGGATTCCATCATCAGGGTGCTCGCAAGAGGGCCGTGAGTGCAGAGCGGGCTGAGTGCTGGGTCCTCTTAGGAGGGGACCTTTGTCTGGAGCCTGTGGAGCTGGGACTGCATTTCCCGTTATCACGAGGGCAATAAAGCAGCAAACATCCACCCCCTGCCAGGCGGGGCTCTGCACTCACTTAACCTTCACAGCGACCCGGGTGGACGTTATTTTTATATTCCAGAGAGGACAGTGCTAACTAGAGGTGGCACTGGGACTTGAACCCAGGAATTGGGGATCCGGCGCCCACTCACTCCCTTAGCTGCTTTGCCGCGTTGCCGTGCTTCCTGTCAGCCTGTGTCTGTTGTGCCGTTTCTGTGTGGGAGGCCGGGGGGTGGGGTGAGGGCTGTGGGTAGGTGGACGCTGCCTGCGTTGCTGGGGCAGGTGTAAGGGTGTCCCTGCTCTCTGTGACCGTCACGTCCCCAAAGCCTGGTTCCTAGGGGACCATTTCCTTTCTAGAGCATAATGGTTAAGAGCGTGAGCTTTGGGGTCACAGAGAGCTGGGTTCAAATCCTGCCTCGGCCTCTACCTGGGAGGCGTGACCCTGATGAGTCACTAAGTTAAGTTTCAGGTTTCTTACCTCGGGGCGGGGGGGGGGGGGGGCGGGGTTGTGAGATCTAATGCACTGAGAGGCAGCCAAGGCATAAAACCCACGGTGAAGAGCAGGGTGTTCAGTGGGTGCTCAGTTAAGGGAGCTGTTATTGTTATTATCATCAGGGAAGAAATGCCCTTGCCCATCCCTGCCAGTCCTTTTTAATATCTACAGCCCTAAAATCCACCAGGATTTCTACTATGTCCCAGGCTTTGAGAATTCAGAGATGACCAAAGCATGGTCCCCCTGGTTAAGCAGAGGAGAAAACGTGTACGTCCGTGATTAGAACAGACGTTCGTGAAAATAAAAACACACATTTGCTCACAGTGGGAAGAGAAGGCAGTGACTGTACGGATATGACTGGGGATCCCAGCGGCAAGGGGTGGCACCCCCGGTCCTAGAACCACAGTCCTGGTCATCTTAATGCTTCCACTGAGGCTGTCCTTCCCCCGCCCTCTCTCCTCAGCGCTGAGCTGCCCACGAGGCCAGGTGTACCTGCAGTGTGGGACCCCCTGCAACCTCACCTGCCGCTCCCTCTCTTACCCGGATGAGGAATGCACTGAGGTCTGCCTGGAGGGCTGCTTCTGCCCCCTGGGGCTCTACCTGGATGAGACCGGGGCCTGTGTGCCCAAGGCCCAGTGCCCCTGTTACTACGACGGCGAGATCTTCCAGCCCGAAGACGTCTTCTCGGACCATCACACCATGTGGTAAGTCGAGCAGTGGGACTGGGGACCTCAGGAACGGCAGGGCAGGGAAACGTTCCTCCATGTCCTTCATTTCATGGATGGGTAAACTGGCGCCCAGGACAGGCAGTGCCTGTCCAGCATTGCACAGCAAGTCGGGAGCAAAGCTGAGATTTCACCCAGGTCTTCCGACTGCCTTGCTGTGCAGGGCACTGGAGCTCCAGGCTGGTGGCAGAAGTAAGTGATGAACAGTAAGCCAGCTGTCACGTGTGGAGCCCCATTTCTCTGCACTAGGTCTCAGCTTCCCTTTTCTAGAACAAAAGAGGGGAGCTCTCCTTGCCCCGCTCCCCTCAGCCTCCTGTCGGTGTTCTCAGGCGGAAGCACTCGAGCCAGGAGGAGACATACCGTAGCAGCATTGCCTCAAGGGTGCACCACCGTCCTGACTTGCTTTATGCTTTTCCCGAAAAACAGCTCCAGGTCACGCGTGCTTCCTGCTGTCCTTCACCCAGGCCCTTGGTCATGGTCAGTCAGCAGGGCTGTCACGGTCGCAGAAGAAATTTGTAACAACATTTATAAACGCCTCATTGGCACCAGTTCTGTCTCAGCGCTGGGCTAGAGATTGTAACCTAAAGATGAACCAGACACAGGATGGGCCCCAGAGAAGCTGACAATCTATGAGGGAAACCAGTTGAAATGTCCTGATTATGGAAAATTTCAGACATCAAACTGGAGAGAATAGTGTAAGGGGCCCTAATGCATCCAGCCCCAGCCTCCATAATTATCGCCACTTCGCCACTCTGATTTGATCGATCCCTTTCTCCCCTTTTTGGCTGGAATAATTTAAAGAACACCTCAGATATTATTTCATTTCATCTGAAAATACTTCAGTATGTATTTCCAACAGAGAAACACTTAAAAAAAATAAATCTAACCACAATACCATTATTAACCTAAACATTAACGGTCATTCCTTCGTAACATCTAATATTCAATCCATGTTCACTTTTTCCTGATTGTCCCCAAATGTCTTTTTACAATTGGTTTGTCCAAGTCAAGATCCAATCAGGGTCTGCACGTTGCATTTGGCATGAAGCTTTTTCTCATCACTCCATTGAGATTAATTTGCCATCCTTCCCAATCTCCTATATCCAAAGTGGGTTGTTGACACTTGTATTAAAACAGTTATGGTCATTGGGCCTGGATTTATGCAAAAATGTGTTAAATCTCCCCTCTAGACTGTGACCTCCTGAGGAGTAGAGACTGTATCTTAGGCCCTGATCCCTAGCAGCTAACCGTTCTGATACAAAGTAGGTACCATTCATGTTTACTGAGGTGAAATAACTATATGTGGTAGACTCGCCGTATCAGAACCATAAAAACCCCTGCTCGTTCAGAAAAGGGAAGGATCTCTTCCGTTTGGGAGGAATTGGGGAAGACTCAGTGCAGGAGGTAACTTTTGAGTTTGAGGAGGATTCTACTGGCAGAAGTGAGGTCGAGGGGCTTCCCTGGTGGCGCAGTGGTTGAGAGTCCGCCTACCGATGCGGGGGACGCGGGTTCGTGCCCCAGTCCGGGAAGATCCCACATGCCGCGGAGCGGCTGGGCCCGTGAGCCATGGTCGCTGAGCCTGCGCGTCTGGAGCCTGTGCTCCGCAACGGGAGAGGCCACAACGGTGAGAGGCCCGCGTACCGCAAAAAAAAAAAAAAGAAGTGAGGTGGAGGGTTTTAGGGGTGGAGCAGCGATCCGGGGACTAAAATGCACAAGGCATACTCATCAGTCACCAAGGTAAGTCCTCTGGGGGAACGTATGTGTGCGTGAGGGAAAGATAAGACTGGGGGGAAGCTGGGACCAGCATCAGGGGTCGGTCTGTGGAAGGTAAGGTGAGGACTGATGCTTGAGCAGTAGGCCGTGGGACCTCGGAGGGTTTGAGCAGAGAGGAAATAGGGTCAAAGTGTAGTTTTAGGGAGTAGGTTCTGGAAGCTGCATGAGTTATGAGGTCAGTTGTGGGAAGATGTTGACATAGTCTAGTCGGAAGGTAAGGCCCTGGGCCAAGTAATAGCAGCAAAGACGCAGGGGGTCAGGAGCTAGAGATGCCGGGAAGGTAAACAGACCAGTGGGATGTTTGGGAGGAGGGGGAGGTGTATTGAAGGTGGTCCCAGGGTTCTGAACTTGAATGCTTGGGAGAACAGCGAGACCAAGAACTGCAAGCGGGCTCTTTGTAGGTGGAGGGAAGATAATGAGTTCGGTTTTGGCCTCGATGACTTTGAGTGACCGAGAGGGCATCTTGGTGAATGAGTGGAACCGATGGCTGGAATTATGGGTTTGGAGCTTGAGTAAGAGATTGGGGCTGGAGGTACCAGTTATAGCCGTGAGAGTAGCTAGGCTTCTAAGAGGTGAGGACCAAAGATGTGAGAATGTTCAGAGGACCAGGGGAGGAGAAAGGGGATCCCATGAGAGAGGCCAAAGAAAATAGGCCAGCGGAAAGGGCAGAACCAGGAGGGGCCCATATCATGGACATGAAGGGAACAGGGGAGTTGTACCATCTTCTGTTGGCTTGGGCATTTGGCCTTAGCCCAGTGGTTGTTTTACCATAGTTGTCGAGCTATAATATTCAAGGTGTTTCTCTCTGGGGCCTTGAAACAACACTGTTAGGCAAGCAGGACTTGCTTTTTTAGTAAGGAATTGGAGGCTTAGAGAGATTATCACTTTCCCAAATCATCCAGCAAGTGGCTGGAACCCAGGGACCCTTGAACTCTTCACGTTACACGAAGAAGAGGCTGTTGAATATGGCGATCAGAAGGTCACAGTGGCCCCCTTGTTTCATAGTGTGGTGAGGAAAGAAGACAGAGGGTAGGGGGCTGGGGTGACTGAGGACAGCAATGCAGCTGGTATTGGTAAAAATAACCAATTTTAGCATATCGGAAGCAGAAGGAAGGTTGTGGGGGACAGCAGCTCCTGGGTGGGCAGAGGGCCAGGGGGTAGCCCTGGCTTCAGGCTCTTCTCAGGGTTTGGGCATCAGTGGCCTCTCCATGACCACCTCCTCTTCCCAGCCTCCCCTTCAGGCACCAGGGCTGAAAGCTATAGATCATCTGTTTCTCCACTTCATTTAGAAAATTGGATTTCAGGGAGAATGTGAGCCAGCGGGAACTCGGGACTTGTCTGTGGCTGTTTATTTTTATTCTTTTTAATTAATTAATTTATTTGGCTGTGTTAAGTCTCGGTGGCGGCACACGGGCTTCTCTCTAGCTGTGGCACGTGGTCTCCAGGGCGCGTGGGCTCAGAGTTGCGGCGAGCGGGCTTAGTTGCCCCGCAGCATGTGGGATCCCAGTTCCCTGACCAGGGATTGAACCTGTGTCCCCTGCATTGGAAGCCGGATTCTTAACCACTGGATCACCAGGGTTCTATTTTTATTTTTATTCTTCTGACAACACACTGAAGAATCAGCACAGCTGGGGCAGGTGTTCGTGATGCCCATGGAAAGGTGGTAGGAAGGTGCAAGCACACGTGACCTGGAGGTTTCTCCAGACCTTTCGTGTGGTACCCACACAGCCATCGCAGTGGAGTGCTCACTCCAGGGAGGCCAGCTGTGAGCCAGGAGTTGACTTGTAACCTACCTGCAAGGTTTTCTTTTTTTTTAAAGTAAAATTAAGCTTTTTGGTCATGTCCAAATGATAGATAGAACATGGCATTTGGGGGAAGAATCTTTTTAAGCCAGGTGTTAGTTAAAAACCAGAAGTGCAGAATCTGCATGGGCCCAGGGAGGGAAGGGCTGATTCCCTTGTGCATTCAACAGCTGCTGATTGAACAGCAGTCACGTTAAAAATGTTCAAAATCATTATAATCAGCGAAACGCAAAATGAAGCAATAAACATTACTGCGTATCTGTTTTACTGGGAAAATTTGAAATCTGAATAATGCCAAGTGTTGGCAGGACCATGGGACATGGGGCCCCTGACCTGCTCCTGGTGGACACAGACTTGTTCACATACTCCCAGGATTGTTTCAAAATCTCAATCTGATTATGTCACATTCCTGCTTGGAATCCTTCCAAACCTTCCCCTCAACAGGCCTTAGGATGAAGGTCAAATCCCTCCCACGGCCTCCCAGGCCCCATGGGATCTGACCTCTGCTACCTGTCCCCTCTCCAATGCACTGGCTTCCTTTGAATGCTGAAGGTGCTTTGCTCCCTTCAAACCCAAGTCCAGTTGTACCTGAGAGAGCCAGGGGCACAGTCTATGCGAATTGGACATCCACACCTGGTAGTCGCACCTGGGCATATGTAGAGGTCTTCATGTAGGGTACATGTATGAAGATGTCAATCACAGCCTTGTTTACGGTGGTGAGGAGTGAGGGACAATCTTCCATGGCTTCTACCCTCTTGGATCTTTTTATTTTCTATTTTTTGGCCACGCCACTAGGCATATGGGATCTTAGTTCCCTGACCAGAGATCGAACCTGCTCCCCCTGCAGTGGAAGCTCGGTGTCTTAACCACTGGACTGCCAGGGAAGTCCCTACCCTCTTGGATCTTATAGTCCAGTGGCAGAGAGAGTTGTTAACCAAATAATAACTCAAATGCATGTAAAGTTACAAGTGTGGTAGGAAGCAAAGT
The DNA here is from genome assembly GCF_964374135.1 of Grampus griseus. Classification (NCBI taxonomy): domain Eukaryota; kingdom Metazoa; phylum Chordata; class Mammalia; order Artiodactyla; family Delphinidae; genus Grampus; species Grampus griseus. The sequence goes on along the minus strand of NC_139005.1, from coordinate 5,623,716 downwards.
ATGTGGTCTATGAAAGCTTGAAATGGGGGGGGGACAAAGGCGGTTGTGTGTGTGTGTGTGTGTGTGTGTGTGTGTGTGTGTGTAAGTAATGTCAGGTCAGAGGAAACAGTGTGTGCAGGAGCGTTTGCATTTGAGTGGGGCAGTGCACCTTCAGGATGAAAAGAAGGCCAGGGGGATGGATGGGGGACGGGTAGCAGGGCTCAGACCCTGTGGAACCTGGGAGGCCATGGGAGGGGTTTGACCTTCATCCTAAGGCCTGTTGAAGGGAAGCTATTGAAGGATTCCAAGCAGGAATGTGACATAATCAGATTTGGGTTTTGCAAAGATACTTGGGCTGCCACGAGGTATGTGTTTTGGAGGGAGGTGAGGAGAGATGCAGGACATCAGTCGGAAGGCTTCTGCACCATCCAGGTGATGGGGGTGGGGCTCAGCAGTGGAGATGGAGGTGGCTGTGGCTTCCAGCGATATTCAAGCCACCAAGCCCAGGGCCTGGGGATGCATAGGGTGTCGGGGGTGGGGAGAAGGCAGTGTCAGGGCTGAGCCCTGGGTTTCCGGTTTGTGAAACTAGATGGATGGTGGTTTCATTCGAAGAATCCAAGCCCCGGGGGAGAATTGGCTTTGGAGGGGGGACAGTGAGCTCAGTTTTGGGCACACTGAGCCACACAGGTGGTTATCACATAAGCATTTCAATACGTGGATCTTAAGTTCAACGGAGAGATCGGAGCTGCTGATGTGAATCTGTGAGTCCTCTCTGTAGTTGAGGCTGGACTTGCAAATGGCACACACAGTAGGAGGAGGAGAGAGGGGCTGGATGAGTCCTCAGGGGGGCGGAGCTACAGTGAGCCTGAGACGAGCAACCAGCAAAGTGGGAGGAAAACCAGGAGGGATGTTTTGTTTTCTTTTTGTAGAAGAGGATGGAGCAGGCAACAGGGATGACTAATGTGGAAGGAGGTAAAGTAAGAAAAGAAGTGAAAACAGTTGCATTGGGTCCAGTGGCATGGAGGTCACTGGTGGCCTCAGCAGCTGCGTTTCAGCCAGGTTATGGGATGGGAGCCCGGCCGGAGGGGGCAGAGCGCCCTGTGGGAGGTGGGGAATCCCTCTAAGTCAGGCTGTGACCTCCTCTCTGCAGCTACTGTGAGGATGGCTTCATGCACTGCTCCACGAGTGGAGCCCCGGGGAGCCTGCTGCCCGACTCGGTCCTCAGCAGCCCCCTGTCCCACCGCAGTGAGTACCACCCCCAACGGGCTCTCCTCTCCCTCTGCTCAGATGGTGTGGGTGAGGGACTGGCTGCATTCAGGCATGCGTTTGTGTGTGTGGCTTCCAGGCCTGGAGGTGCCTTTGCATGTACACATCCCAGTGGTTGAGGCAGGAGGAGTTGAATTTTGTGATGGGGAAAGACTGAACTGCCTGCAGGATGGACAGGGAGATCCCTCTTCTGCCCATGGCGACCGTAACCCAGGGAGCAGCTGTGGGTACAGTGGTCCTTCACGGCTTCATTTTACCGAGGGACACGGTGACCGGAACACCTCTTTAGAAAGCTTCTCTGGTGGATTTGAGACAGAGGAGTTTGGACTCGGTGCCCTCAGTTTGAAGGTCCTAATAGGTGCAGCGCTGTTCAAGGACAAGGCACAGGAGGGAGACCTGGTGGGACCATAGTCCACGTTTGTGGGTCAGAAGGACCCAACATCCTTGCTTAGAAAGGACCCTCCTGGTAGGGGGGAGCGAGATGCCCTTAGGCAGATAAATGGGCTATTTTCAGCCTCCAGCTTGACGTCTTCTCCCTACCTCTCACTTTCCTAAGGCCCCCTCTCTCCCAGTGACACAGCTCTGTGCCAGCGTTTGTTTTCCGGCTGGTCCTGGTGAAGTGTCCAAGAACAGGATGTCCGCATGGCTGGCTGAGGGCCCACCTCTGGGTCCTTGCTGTGTGCTCACCTGGTGGAAGGGGCAAGGGAACTCCGTGGGGTGTCCTCTAAGGAGACTAATCCCATTCCTGAGGGCTCCACCTTCATGACCCAATCACCTGCCCCAAACCTCACCTCTTAATAGCATCACCTTTGGGGGTTAGGATTTCCCCATGTGAATTTTGGGGGGGATACAAACATTCAGTCCATAGCAGACCTCAAGGTCACTCATCCCTCTGCCTCTTTCTTCTTCCTGCTGTCTCTCATTGTAACGTTTTTTTCCGACACTCCACCCCTCTCTGTTGCGTTCTGCCTCTCAGGTCTGATGCTTCTCTTGCCCAGAGTCTTCTAGCCTAGTGACAGGAAGGTTTTTTTTTTTTTTTTTTTTTTTCTCAAAGTCAGGAAACTCCTAGAATTCTGTGCTATTTGGAAAAGCCATTTAACCTCTTAGGGTTTCAGTTTCCCAACAAAAGTTTCCATATAAAAACAAGGCTGGGAATTCTGACTTTCTTGTCCATAAGAGCTACTACATGCTATATATGCATGTAAGATACAAATGCTATTCAGTGCATCAGGGTTTTTGAAACACAGGTGCTGTGTCAGTTAGTTACCTGCTGTCATCATTTACTCAGTCAACACAGTGATACCTACTAATTGCCAGGAGATAGAACAGTGAACAAAGCGACAAAACCCCCTGCCTGCACGGAGCCTGTGTTCTAGTGTGTGGGTGGGATGCGGGTGAGCAATCAACAAAGAAGGAAAATAAATGGCATTCAGATGGTGATGTCAGAGCGAGGAGAATGACAAAGCAGGGAGTGTAGGAGTGTCCAGGGTTGGAGTGTTACAGGTTGAAATAGAGCGGCTGGGATGGCCAGGGGCTGGACAGAGGATGCCACGTGAGCAGAGCCCCCTTTAAAGTTGTGATTGAATTAATTTTAGGAATTTAAAATTAAATGTGTTGGAGCAAAGGTTCCTTTTAAGCACCCACACCCAGGTCCCTTCAAGCCTGGCTCTGGACGTTTCTGCAGCGCGTCCTGATTCAGTGCAGCAGGCAACAGCGCAGGGTCAAAGGGGATGAGAACCGGGGGCCGTTAGAGGGATGCTGAGCTCGACAGAGGCGTCTTCAGTGTAGGAAGAGGTCAGAGCTCAGACGAGTAGATGAGGCTGCCGTTCCGGACCCAGCTGGAGGTCCAGCAGTGCCTTGTCCCGGGGCGTGGGCAGCCTGAGCCTCTGGGGTTGAGTGACTGCACGCAGGGGGCAAAGGACAGCGTAGACGGCAGATCCATTCACCCCTTCAATGATGGTCTCTTTGGTTTTCCTGACTCCAAGGCAAAAGAAGCCTGTCCTGCCAGCCCCCCATGGTCAAGCTGGTGTGTCCTGCTGACAGCCCGAGGGCCGAAGGGCTGGAGTGCGCCAAAACCTGCCAGAACTACGACCTGGAGTGCGTGAGCATGGGCTGCGTGTCCGGCTGCCTCTGCCCCCCGGGCATGGTAAGCCACCCGAGCCGCAGAGGGATGGAGGCCTGCCGGGTTCCCGCGGGCAGGGGGCAGCGAGGTGGGCTGCGGAGGCAGAGAGAGAAAGAAACAAGAGCTCCGCAAGGACGGCACTGGGGCTGCAGACGGGCTGCAGGCGGCGGCAGGGGTGAGTCCTCTGTGGCTGAGTCAGCCGCCAGAGGCAGGGAGAGAGCCGATGGGAGAGTTGGGATTGATCTTCCTCTTGGTGAGAGCTGACAGAAATACAAGAACTTGGCACAGCGGCGCCCTAGGGAGCGAGGCGAGGATTTCTGGAAAATTCTTAAAAGTGCCACTGGGCATTGCCACTAGAACTTCCCAAGGGCTGCGTGCCGTTGTGTGAAGACGAGGAGACACAAGCACGCACGCACACACACACACACATGCACACATGTTTGCATATGACTTGCGTTTATGTGTATAACTCTGTATCTCAGGAGAAGACACTGCCGTCAGCAAGCCGCGGGCCCACCAATCCCTTCCCCACACCGAGCCTTGCTTTCCTCATCTGTAGGGTGAGCCATGAGGTCGTGGTCAGCTCCTAACATTCTGTGTCTCTGGGGCTGAGGCTGCAAACCGTCACCCTCGGCCAGCCCTTCCTCGTGGTCCCCCCGCTGCTGGTCTGCGGCCGCCTGGCTCCTAGCGCATCCTGGTGGTGGCAATGGCCTGAGCACACCCAGGCCCCCTTAGCTCCGTCCCAAGTCTAGTCTTAGAACATCTGTGGATTAAATATACATAGACTATTCTTGTCACCCTGAAGGATGCAACTTCTGGATTCTTCTCTTTCAAATGCATCCCGTCTTCTTGCTTTCTCTAATTCCCCATACCCAACGTGAGCAGTGAGGGCTGGGGTGAGAGTCCTAGAGGCCAAAATTGGTGGGGGGAGGCAAGATGGCCCTCTTAATGGCTGTAAAGGTCATTCATGATGCCCAGGCCTCGGCCTGGGGGCAGTATCCTGGGCTGTGGGAGCTGGAAACTCAGATGCATCACCAGCGGCCCTCAGGAAGGCTGCGGACTGGGGTGTGTGCAGGGCACACGGTCTCTCTCTTTCTCTCCAGCCCTCTCTCCTCCGAGACGGATAGACTAGCTGTTATCCATTCTCTCTGGGTGCTCCCTTCTGTCTTAGCCTCTGAGGATTCTAGAACTATCTTTTCTAACGGGGGAGCTAGAGATTGGCCAGGGAACATCCCCAAACAGGAAGATCTTGTTTGGTGCCTGAGCAGAAGGAGGTATAAAGGAGGGGGGGAACTCAGACAAGAAATAGGAGCGTGGAGAGGAAACTTCCATATTGTTCTTTTTTACCCCAAGGGCCTCTAATTTTGACTCTTCCTTCTCCATACTTGGAGAAGAAATTCTCCCGACATCAGAGAAAGCTCTGGCAAAAAGAGGGATGCTGCTCAGGAGACTGGAAGCATCAGGGGCTCTTTCAAATGAACTTGTTTTTTCCCCACGAAGGAAATAGTACAGAGAGGCTTAAATATTAGTAACCACAATAATTGCATTATTGTCCTAAATGGAGAGCGAGGCTTTGAATGCAGGATGAGGACGCATCGTTAGGGACTCGTGGGCACTCCTGCAGCCTCTGGCCTCCCGAGGACAGTCTCTGAACATCTGTCATGTTAACAAGGTGTCTCTCACCCCAGCCGCAGGGGTTGTGAACTTGAGGCTTGTGGGATACGAGACTGGGCTGTTTTCACAACTGCTTCATTATGATGCCAGCTAACATGCAAATCGTGGAGGCCGAATCTGCGAGCAGGAAAGTCTGGGTGATTCACGAAGTGCGCGGTGTGTTCTTGGCCTCCACGCAAAGGAAAAGGAGCGGAAAACACTGTTTGGGCCCGTGGGTGCAGACATCCTCCGAGGGGGTGTGTCTCGTCGGCCATCCCCTGTGGAAGGTGGGAGGCTGTGGCATGTCACTGAGGGTTTGGGGGAAGAGGTCAGGGGTTCTGAGGACTCGAGAGGAGGGGCGAGCAGCTCCTTCCTGGGGGCAGACCCACAGGGAGCAGGGAGAGTAGGAACAGGGGCCTGAGGGCCCAGCCCGGCCTCACCGCTTCCTGGCTCCTTGATTTTGCACATTCACTTTCGCTGAGCCTCAGTTGCCTCATTTGTAACATGGGCACAGAATTCCTGCTCTGCCTTCACACATGGGCCTGAAGGAGTCGTATGTGAAAGCACTTTTTTTTAATTTTTAAAGAAGATGTTGGGGGTACGAGTTAATTAATTAATTAATTTTTGCCGTGTTGGGTCTTCGTTTCTGCGCGAGGGCTTTCTCTAGTTGTGGCAAGTGGGGACCACTCTTCATCGCGGTGCGCGGGCCTCTCACTATTGCAGCCTCTCTTGTTGCAGAGCACAGGCTCCAGACGCGTAGCCTTCAGTAATTGTGGCTCACGGGCCTAGCTGCTCCGCGGCATGTGGGATCATGCGAATAGCTTCAGTTGTTGTTTTCGTCCATAACCGAGGCTGTCTCAGAGGCTGGGCCGGCCCCCTCCTCTGGTCCACGGGAGAGACCCAGGAAGGGCCCATTTTCATAAATTTCCAATCTGTTGTGGACCAAAGCTTTTGTAAATATAATAGAAGTGAATTATCAGAAAAATGAAGCAAAAGGCAATGACATGCAAACATGAGTAACAGACAGGATATGTCGCACGTGATTTTCTAAACACCTGCTACCCTCCTGGCTGCACTCACGTCCTCACAGACCTGCACTGGTCCTGGGGACCACCCCCCTCTTTGCAGTTTGTTCCGGGCCTGGTACCCGCTCAGATCAGAGGCTTTCTGCTTCACTCCATCTGCTCCTGACACCGGTCTCCTTGCATAGGACGAGGGGTGAGGATGCTTTCTGACCACACTGATGGGTGGTTGGTGCAGAAGCTGCCCGGAGCTTCCAGGCTTGAATCTGGGCGCCTGACGTTTACTTCAACAGAGTGGCAAGCCACTTAACATCTTTGTGTCTTTATTTTTCTCACCTGTAAAATTGGGTCAGAAGGGTTCTTGAGAGCGTTGGAGGTGACAGTGGTGGGTACATGGAAGTCGCTTCGTAAGTGGTGGTTTAATGACCGCGGTTACAAGAAGTTCATGGAGGAAAAGCATGAACCATATTATGGACAGAGATGCTATAGGAAGTTAGTACACACTGGGGAGCAATGTTTTGGACCTCAGGATCCACATGTGAGACCCACTAGATCAATAAAATGAAGGGGTTGCACTAGAAAATTTCCCAAGTATTTTTCTACGGTTAAAAAATCCTTGAATGCACTTCCTGCCTTTAAATTAGACTATTACCTGCTTCTACCACGAGGTGGCAGCAAAGCACAACCCACCGCCCGGCTCACTCCGTCCCAGTCGGGGCTGTAATTGTCTCCAGGCAGAGCCAGGAGCCCTTAAGACTCACGCTTTCAACACCCCCCGCCGCCGTCCCGCCCTGCCCCAAGGACACAGAAGGAGACCGAGGAGAGAAAGGACACAGAACCATTCAAGGCTACATAACTGTGTAGTGGAAATTCCGGCCTCCTGACTCCCAGTGTAGTACCCCTGTCTGGGAGATGCTCACTTATGCCCTGAAGTCCAGTGGTCACATTTTCCAAACTGGTACCCAGTTCTGCTGGTACTGGAAAAGCTCTCAGCAGCTGAGATGTGTGTTCATTTCCCTGGTCCTCTGAGGCCCAGTTTTCTCACTGGCCCACTATGAAGACTGAAAAGCCTTTGGCACTGCTACTTGGTTTTTTTTGTGTTTTTTGTTTTTTTTTAAATTAATTTTTATTGGAGTCTAGTTGATTTACGATGTTGTGTTAGTTTCAGGTGCACAGCAAAGCGAATCAGTTATACATATACATATATCCCCTCTTTTTTAGATTCTATTCCCATATAGGTCATTACATCGAATAGAGTTCCCTGCGCTATACAGCAGGTTCTTATTAGTCATCTATTTTATGTGTAGTAGTGTGTACATGTCAATCTCAATCTCCCAATTTATCCCTCCCCCCTTTTCCCCTTTGGTTGGTGCTGCTTTTTGAAAGGTAGGGCTTGGGCTCAGGGGCCCATCCAGAGAGGGCCGCTCATGTGCGCACTGTAAATCCCATGAGATGTAATTCTAAAAGGCCCAAGAAAGCCCTCCTGTCTCAAAGATATCTCCTACACTTCCTATGAATTGTCACCTAATCAGGTTTACTGAAATATACTAGGTATGAATTTAGTTTGGTTAATAAAAAACAACTTAAAAAAGCTTACCTTATAAATCCTCATAGGAAGTCATTCACACTTTCGCATGAGTTATTTCATCAGATTCTTTCCTCTAGCAAACATCTAGTTGAAGGCAGCTGCATTGAGCTGGAAGTATTGGTGGGGAGAACAGAGGACAGCTGGAAGGCAATAAAAGATTCTGGAGAATGGGTCAGTACGGCGGGGTGAAGATGGGGCCTTTTCAGAGAAGAGCAACAATGCCAATTTTTTTCTACTTCAGAATTTTTCTTGCTGATCAAGACCCAGGACTGTGTTCTCAGCACGCGCCTTTCTTACTCAAGGTGTCACGAGCTGGTGAACAATGGCGACAGCTATTTCTGCCTGTTTTCTTCTGAAGTCCTTGAAGGACGTTCGTCAACTTTCGTCAACTTTATCTTATTATCCTTCTGGTGTCCTAAAGGGAAAAAGACTAGGCAGGAATGGGTCTCTTCTTTTCAAACATGAAGTTTAAGTAAGTGACTTGCATGAAGTTCACTTCGGGGCTGCTGTACTGGCCCGCCCTACACGTGGACCTGTTCTCATCTCCATCCCGTCGTCTCCTGCTCGTGTCTTTATCTTCCTATCTCTGTGGATTCTTAGCGCTTTAGGACTCTGGGTGCTTCTGGCTGGGCGGGTGATATTTGATCTTCTGTTCCAAGTCGGGAGCCTCCTGCTGAGAAACCTCTCCTCTCCCTTTAAGGCTCCACTTTGCTTCCTCCACCTCTGACCTAGGTCGAAACCCATGCCCCTGTCCTCATTTGATACCAAGGTCCTATTTTAATATCATAATCCATCCATTAGTCATCTCCTTTCACTAAAATAAGCAGGGCAGAGAGGAGCCATGTGGTTTGTCAGTGAGAGCTCGGAAGGGGGTGACAGTATTGTTTCATGGCCAAACTGGGATTTGAGTTTTCTGTCCCTTGGAAGAGGGCCGGGCTCCCTGGGACTCACCCCTGGCTCAGGCGAGGGGTTACCTGGGCCCTGGGAGTGCAGGACTTTTTGTCAGTGGGTTGACCACCCTGGAGAGAGGTAAAAACGTCCAGCACGCAGACCAAGAGGCCTGGGAGCCTCCCCGCAGCCTGCTTCCTTCCGCTCAGGGGAGGTGAGCAGGGCCGCTTTCTGGAATCCATCCTGCATCGTCTCGCCTCACATAATGTTTCCCATAACGAGGCTCGTTGTCTGGTTGGTCTCCATTAACTGCAGGAGCCCGGGCTGGCGAGCAGGTCGGGGGTCCACAGGGAGGCCACGGTCATTCCCAGAGTAGCCACGAGGTGGCGGGTCTGGGACTTACATCAAAGATGACGAGCTTGGGGGGTATGGGGGTGAAGCCTGATTGCAAGGCTTTTGAAGACTGGGGTGGAGGGACGTTTCCCATCCTCCCTGTTCCCACTGGGCTGCCGTCCTCCCTCCCGGGTGCCTAAGCTGGATGTCTGCCAAGGACATTGTGGCCCCCGGAGGTACAAGCCACCTAGAGCGTGGTCCCCCTGCATCTACCTCACTCTAGCTCCCATCCTGCCCCTTCCCTTAGGCCTCAGGGACTCGGGAACACGCCAGAGGCTGCATGAAGCTGGTGGCTGAGTCGTGGAGGTTCTTCTTTCCACCCCTTCCAACACACAGACACACACACGTGCGCACGCACCCACACATACACACACATACACATGCATGCACACACACGCAAACACACACAAACGCATGCAAATACAGACGCATGCATACACACACTTGCATGCACACATACATATGCACACACGTGAGTTTAGTCTTTGTTCAGCCCAAGACCGCTCTGTCCCAGGGCTTTGTCTGGCTCTAGGCCCAGGGAACCCAGGCTTGTCTGCAGAGTGACGGGATCGCACAGATGCTAAGGGACCCAGACCAGCAGCTTCTCGCCCCTCGGGTGGCTCTGGAACCAGAGTGCTGTGGTCCCTTCACCCAGGGTCACGCAGAGCCGGCGTCCGGGGCTGCCTCCTAGGGTTGGGACAGAAGCAGATCTCCGTGTGGGATCAGCGTGGGTTTGGCCAGCTCTCCCTCAGGTCACTGGGGCCAGCGGGTCTTCACTCTTTTCCTCCTGGCCCCGGAACCCCTGAGGAGTATAACTTGTCACATAGTTACTCCTTCACTGGTGGGGGGGTGGGAAGAAGGGCAGGCCCTGTGAGGGTGTGTTGGACCATCAGGGGACGGGGTGACAAGGGTGCACGTCGGGCTTGAAAACCCCCAGCCTCTGGTTCTGGTCCATCCCTGCCTGTGGCCACTATTCAACTTTCACCTCTACGGCATTAAGTGCATTGTTCACTAATTAATTCACTTTATTAAATACATTATCCATTTTTTTCAGCTATAGAACATAGTAGATGCTCAATGAAGAACATTCAGAAAAAAAATTTAAAAACGAAAAAAGAAAATAAGATTCCCTTATCCTAGCCCACCAGAGGCAACTTTTACACTTCCCAAGCCCTTTGGAGGCAACTTACATATTTCCTTCAAGACTTTTTTTTTTTTTTAATATATGCATATATATATTAATCATTGGGACCATATGTGTATACAGTTTTTTTTCTCCCTTGTTTTAGAAATTAACAGCATACGTAGTTCTCAAAACTTTTCAGACTTTAATGCGCTCCACAGGACACCATCACCTGGAGATGCCTTAATGGGTTTAATCACTTAGTTGCTTCCATTTTTATTTTGGAATGATAAATAATTGTACATTAGTTTTTGCCTATAACTCTATTACCTTTGGAGAAGTCCTCTGGAGGAATTACTGGGTCTAAGGAGATGCACGTCTCAAGGGCTTCTGACATGTGTTATCAGAGTCTCCACCAGGTCCCAGGGCTCCTGCCCCTGCAGTGTATGAGGGCGGAGGGGGTCAGAGTGTCTTCAGCTGAGCCAGGGGGTCCAGTGTAGACAAGAGCCGGGATTCCAGCCCATGACTGGGCGTGGGCTCCCTGGGCCACCTCTGGCCGCGGCTGTTGGATCACTCGTTCCGGCACCAAGACTTCTGGATCGCTTTCCCTCAGGTCCGGCAGGACAACAGGTGTGTGGCCCTGGAAAGGTGTCCCTGCTTCCACCAGGGCAGAGAGTACGCCCCCGGAGAGACGGTGAAGGTAGACTGCAATACTTGGTGAGGCCGGGAAGGGTTCCAGGGATGCGGGGGACGGGGGTGGGGTGTTGCTCTGGTACTTGCTCCCCTCCCACCCGTGGTAACCTGGCTGCTCCTTTCCTTTTCTCTGTGCCTCTGTTTCTCCATCTGTCAAATGGGAGACTTTATCATCCTGTGTACTCACCCCACGGGGACACTTTCTAGACAGCAGTGTTTCCTGGGGAAGATGAGGGCCATATCCATCACTGCACGCGTGACCAAGCTATCCCAGGGCACGGGATCGGGGGTCCTTCTCTGGCCTTGTCCTGTCCCCCAGCCATATTGCGAGTGTGCTTGCCTGGAGAGAGACCATCCTTCACACAACCCCAGGCTCTGCTCACTCACTGTGCCTTTCTTTGGGGCAGTGCACAGCTTTAGGGAAGGGCCACGGGGACAGGCAGTAAGGGGCTTAGTGTCTGGGGCCTGAGGTCTGAGCTTTCCACCGCTGCCGCCCCTGTCGGGCTTCCTGATGTCGGCTCTGTTACCGGGCGGAGGGATGGGGCCATAGGGCAGCCGGCAAGTCGCTGCGGGTTTACACACATTGCTGCCCACCCTCTCCTGGCAGAAGCTCACAGCTGGTCACTGTTTCCCCAGCTCAGAATTTTCCTGCCATTCTGGACGTGTGTCCCCTTAGCCTCAGAGGGGCTATCGGCCTCAGTGTCTTTTCTGTAGAGACCCTGTGGCCCCTCCCAGGTGATGTCCTGGGAGGCTGGGCTTTGGCACGTCCGGAGCAGGTGGTGACAGAGTGTCCCTGGGTCACCTCAGCCAACCAGGGCCCTTCTTTGCCTCGTGACGGGTGGGGGGGCAGCATGGCTTCCCTCTCCTCCTGGGCCCCGTGGTCTAAAAATGTGTGGGTTCATGACCGCGGGGCCCTGTGAGGTCCGATCCACAGGCTGCAGACCACCCTCCCGACGCTTCCTGAGGCCTCCTGGAGGGTGGGTGGCGTCCTTGCTGTCCCGACCCCCAAGGCCCCGCCCTCACCCCCCCATCCTGTTCCCAGTGTCTGTCGGGACCGGAAGTGGAACTGCACGGACCACGTGTGCGACGCCACCTGCTCCGCCCTGGGCCTGGCTCACTACCTCACCTTTGACGGGCTCAAGTACCTGTTTCCCGGGGAGTGCCAGTACGTCCTGGCACAGGTGAGAGCAGGGTTCGGGGGTGGGTGTGCTCCCAGGCTGGATGCCACCGTTCTGTCGGTGGAAACAGCTCTGGGGGCTGGTTTCTACGGGAGTGATTTTCCAGCCCCTGGAGAGGCAGGACCTCGAGACTCGAGTGATAGCTGTGTTCCTCCAGCTCACCTGCACGCCTCCCGGGACGGGGCAGAAGCTCATTCGTTGACTGGCCTTGGTGTGGGGCAGGCTCCCATCCGCCCCAGTCCCAGCACAATGCAATGAGAGGAAGGCTCCCTTTCCTTCTGCAGACACGGCCTCAGTCAGGGTACCAGTGGGGAGTGGAGCCCGGGCTGGATTTCAGCCCCAGCACCCTTCCTGCCCCCATCCTTGGGCAGTGAGCAGCCCACTCAGAGAAGGTTGAAATGCCCCTGGAGTTCGGTTCCCGCCCTGTGATTCTATTCTATTTTATTCTGTTCTATTCTCTTTTTTTTTTTTTGCCGCACCTCGAGGCTTCTGGGATCTTAGTTCCCCAGCCAGGGATTGAACCGGGCCCTCGGCAGTGAGAGCGCAGGGTCCTAACCGCTGGACCGCCAGGGAAGTCCCCATTCCATTCCATCGCATTCTCCACCATTTTCATTTCTAACCTCGTGCAGCTCAGAATGGGGGGGGGTGAGGGGCTGTGGGTACAGAAGGTCCCGCTGCCCGGCAGGCCGAGGCGCGGCCTGCGGGAATCCTAGCTGCTGCATGAGGGCTGCTCTGCCCCCTTTCCCGCCCACGGGTTCCTGCAAGTTTCTCTTGCTGGTTGACACCGACGCTGGTGAGCAAGGAGGGTCGAGCGCTTTGTCCTCCAGGCGGCTGGGCTCTGCGCAGCTTAAACAACTGTGGTCTCTCCGTCTCCGCTCTCGGGGGCGTCAGGGGAGGGGCTCGGTGTGGGCTGGAGGGAGGACCGCAGACCCGAGGGAGCTTCAGCCCCAGAGACAGAGCTGCAGGGCACGGGAGTCAGGCAACGGGGGCAGGGGCACCAAGCATGACGCCTGCCCAGCGCACGGGGAGTGAGCCCCCTGCCTCTGGCCCGCGCCCCAGGCTGGCCCCAGAGAGGTGGGCGGCGCGCTGGGGAGACGGGCGTGCACCCCACGACATGCTTTTACCCACACCCAGGAACCCTCTAGGGCTTTCCCACACATCGTCTATGGAAGTCCGTCTTTCTGTTATCTGTCTGCCTCCCAGCCTTGGTAGCAGAAGATGGGGTGATACCAGCTCTGGGGCTCCACTCCCCAGCCAGGTTCAGATCTGGGCACCCAGAAAACACGACATTTCAGTGCAGCGAGAGGGGCCGGTCAGACCTACCGCCTCAGCCTAGGAGCCAGTCGGAGCCCCTCCGAGTCGTGCCCCTCGTGGGGCTGCTTTTCCTGCCCCACCGCCAGTGCCGTTGTCCCCTCTGATACTTTGTCCAGGGCCCCCCTCCCTTTCCTCCCTTCCTTCTTTGGGAGGTGTTATCAGGACTTAACTCTTTCTCCTTCAGAAAAATCTCAGCTGGTGACAAAGCACTTGTACCTTCGTTCCCTCTTTTAACTTTCACAATCCCATTAACCCAAGACAAACCCGTTTAACCTACCAATCCCATCAAGTTGGCGGATCCCATCTTACAGAGTGGCACGTCTTGTGTGTGGAATGTATGTATATGTGTGTGTGAGTGTATGTGTCTTTGTATGTGTGTGCATACATGTGTGTTATGTGTGTTTGTGTGTGGTATGTATGTGTGTGTGTCTTTGTGTGTATGTGAACATGTGTCTCTGTACGTGTGCCTCTGTGTGTGTGTGTGTGTTTATGAGGGTCAGAGAGGTAAGTGACTTACTCAGTATTATCCAGTAAGTGGCAGAAACAAGGCCCACCCCTAGCTTTTCTGTGCTGGGTGTTTTTTTTCCCATCACATCACAGCAATAGCCACCATGGGAGATATTTGCCAGAAACGTGTCCGCTTTTGCTTCCTTTGTATGCAATTCCCCAGCGAGGACCAGTGCTCCCATACCCTCTGTTCCCTGCTAGGGACGGTAGCTCAGCTGGTGTTGCTGGGTCCGGCAGTCTTCGGTTACAGTTCTGGGCCAGCAGTCCAGAGGGACTCCACCAGAACTTAGAGCTGCCAGGTGCCACGTGGCTGGACTGTGCTAGTTCCCTGGCTGAGCCTGGACTAACAGGCTCAGGGGGAGCTGTAGGCTGATGGGTCCACGTTCCCTCTCCCTGTGTCCCTCCTTCTCTCCCTCCCACCCCTCACCACCCCCCCTCCCACCTGGCTGTAGGCACCTGGTTCATAGGTGATGGCTGAGGGTGACACACCTGTGAGTGTCCTCCATCTCTGTCTGTCTGTCTCTCTCACACACACGTGGACATGGCAAACTCCTGTAACACATCCTTCAAAGGCCTGAGGTGATGGGACGCCAGTCAGCTGATCTGGGGAGGAGTAGCAGGGAGAGTGTTTCTATCCTGACACCTGTTTTTCCCCAGGATTACTGTGGCAGTAACCCTGGGACCTTCCGGATCCTGGTGGGGAACGAGGGGTGCGGCTACCCCTCCCTGAAATGCAGGAGGCGCGTCACCATCCTGGTGGAAGGAGGCGAGATTGAGCTGTTTGATGGGGAGGTGAGTGTGGGCTTGTCCCTCCACCCTCATGCCCCTCCGTTGGCTGATGAAGAGCACATGCCGAGTGTTCGTCCAGAACGTGTGTGGATGGAACGTCGTGCAGCCAGTGGAGAGATGAGGTAGCGCTGTATCCTCTGACCTCGCCTCGTCCTGTGAGGGTGGCGGGTGGCAGGTGGTGACAGATTACACGATCCATTTTAGTGGAAGGAAGTGCAGACACACATGTGGAGAAGGGTGTGTAACCATATCTGCACCAGCGTTGGGAGAGCCAGGGCTGACCTCTGGAGGCGACGGGAGATGGGAGGGTGGGAGGACTTTCATATAGGAATACGTATATACACACACATATATACATATGTATAATATACACACTATATATACAAATATACACACGCACACGAGTATACTATGCATAAACACATATACACATATATTATATACCCACTGTTATATATATTATATATACAAATGTACACACACACACGAGTATACTATGCATAAACACATATACACATATATTATATACCCACTGTTATATATATTATATATACAAATGTACACACACACGTATATTATACATACAAATATATCATACACATATATACACATATAGCCCACATATATATATTATATATACAAATGTATATGCACATATATACATATATGTTATATATCCACACATATATAAATATAATGCATACAAATGTATGAACACATATGTACACATACATTATAAATGCAAATATGTTATACACATTACACACATATACGTATATGTTAAATCCCACATTTATATGTATTATATATACAAATGTATACACATATACACATATATTATGCACACAAGTATACACACAAATGCATATGTATTATATACCCACAGTTTAATGTATTATATATATGAATGTACACACATGTACACATATATTATACATACAAATATACACACATATATATTATATACCCACATTTATATGTATTATATATACAAATGTATATACACATATATGCACATATACTATGCATACAAATATACACATGTATACGTAATATACAGATATATCCCACATTTACATTTATTATATATACAAACATATACACGCATATACACACATATAGTATGTGAGGTTAGTATGTATTATATACCCACATTATATATTATATACTAATGTATACACACATATACACACTTGTATACATATATTCACAAAAATATATACACACATATACGTACATATATACACATATATAATATATATACAAGTATATACACACTTATTATACATCCAATATGTTATATATACACACGCATATATAAATATATATTTTGGGAGATGATGGTGTTTGGGGGGATTTTTACCTTCTTTTATGTTTTTCGGTTCTTTTTAGATAAAATCTTTGCTAAAGAGCTCAAAGTGCACAGACTCAGGCCCTGTGTGCTAAGAGCTCACGGAGTGGCTCTCAGAGGTCTACCTGAGAACCACCCAGGAGACCTTGTTTAAGACACCAACCTTCAGGTCCACCCTGAGGTCCTGGCTCAGGTCTGGGTGAGGCCCAGGAACCTGCGTCTGAAGTGGCAGGGGTCCCTGGAGCACAGCTGTGCTGGTCTGGCCACATCGGTACCTGGGAGACCTGGGTCTGGGCTCACCCCTTCCCCGTACCTTCATTTTGTTCCGTGGCCTCAGCCCGCATCCTACCTTCTGGCAAATACCCACCGCTGGGCTTCCCTGGTGGCACGGTGGTTGAGAGTCCGCCTGCTGATGCAGGGGACACGGGTTCGTGCCCTGGTCCAGGAAGATCCCCCGCTGATACCAGGGGGTGGGAGGTGAATTCTCCTCCCTTAGAGAAGATAGCTGTGGAGCAAGCAGGACCTGTTGACTTGGGTCAGCCGTGTCCATTTCAGGGACAGTTCTACTTAGGACAGATGACAGTGGTGACATAGAGTGGGAGGCTCTGCCTGTGGTGTGTCCCCAGGGAGAGGGCCTTGGTGAAGGGGTGACAAGTTCTTAGCGTCAGCCTCAGTCTTATGGGTTAGATGGTCAGCCAAGTGCCGTGAAACGGGCAGGGAGGGCTCGGCACCGGCAGCGAGTCAGCGGAGTCAAGGGTTCAGGTCCTTCGGGGGCTGAAGTCTGGGATTCCTGCTTCCAGCGCCGAGCTTCCCTGTCTCCCTGTTCAGCTGTGACTCCTGCTGACGGCAACTCGAGTGGGAGATGGGAGGAAAGGGGAGAATCTAGTGCTCGTTTTAATAAAGGGGTGCATTTATTTTTTAATAAGCCAATAAGGGATTTTATTTTATTTAATTAATTTATTTTTTTAACATCTTTATTGGAGTATAATTGCTTTACAATGATTGCTGCTGTATAACAAAGTGAATCAGCTATATGTATACATACGTCCTCATATCCCTTCCCTCTTGCGTCTCCCTCCCACCCTCCCTATCCCACCCCTCTAGGTGGTCACTAAGCACTGAGCTGATCTCCCTGTGCTATGCAGCTGCTTCCCACTAGCTATCTATTTTACATTTGGTAGTGTATATATGTCCATGCCACTCTCTCACTTTGTCCCAGCTTACCCTTCCCCCTCCCCGTGTCCTCAAGTCCATTCTCTACGTCTGCATCTTTATTCCTGCCCTGCCCCTAGGGTCATCAGTACCACTTTTCTAGATTCCATATACATGCGTTAGCATATGGTATTTGTTTTCCTCTTTCTGACTGACTTCACTCTGTATGACAGTCTCTAGGTCCATTTTAAATCAGTTGCCTAGAGGTGCTTAAAACCATCACCACGTTAAAAACATCTTTAGGGGACCATGTGTATTTAATGATCAAGTGTCCAGAAAATTCTTTTCATGACGTGATAGGTGATCTTCTGCCAACAGGTTTCATTGTATTTTTAACCTTGTAATTATGTTTTTGCCGCCACCTCTTTATCCTAGGATTCTTGGAGAGAGGTAGGCAAGATGGACGCAGCTCTGGCCGAACGGGGCAAATGACCAGTGGCTCTGGAGGGCCGCGGGGCGGGGGGAGCCGGGCCTTACACCTGACCATCAGTGTCCTGGTCTCACACTGCGTCCTCCCTCAGGTGAGCGTGAAGAGGTCCATGAAGGATGAGACTTACTTTGAGGTGGTGGAGTCCGGCCTGTACATCACCGTGCTGCTGGGCAAGGCCCTCTCCGTGGTCTGGGACCGCCACCTGGGTATCTCTGTGTTCCTGAAGCAGACTTACCAGGTGGGTGGCCCTTCTCCGCTTCCCCCTCATCCTGTCCGGTTGCATCTTCAGCTTCCTGAGCAGCAGTCCGCGGCCCCCGCCTGCCGTCTTGGGGGAGGGTGGGTGGTCACCTAGTCCAGCCTCCCTCCCGCTGCAAATAAGACTCAAGGGTTAGCGTTCACCTTGGCTGTTCCCGAGACAGGCTGTCTCTGAGAAGGAGGGAGGGTTCCCGGACCCTGCAAACAGTCCCTTGAGTGGCCTTGCTAGGCAAGCAGTTTATATCCACAAAGGAAGGAAAGAAAAGATCGGGCAAGAGCTATTCTCAAGGTTTCTTAACCTCAAGAGGCAAACGATCATGCGTGATGTTATCATAACTCTGCAGAGCGTTCCGGGTGCACCCTCCCACGGGGCCACAGGCCAGCATCGGCCGACGCTTGCAGTGAAACCGCTCAGCACCTGCTTTGGGGAAAGCTGCTTGCAGTATCCGTCCAGGTTCCGATGGTTTGCTGGGACTTCATTTTCTCTGACGGGCATGAATGTGACAAGTGCTCTGTCTGCCCTGGTGGCAGGACAGACCTTCCCGGCAACTGTTCTAGGCACTGTGGATACAGCAGGGAAAGAACTATATATAACTATACATACATATGTATACATGGTTATAGTCATATATATAGTTATATATATATAGTTATATTTATATGTATCTTAACTCCGTATTAGTTTCCTATTGCTGCTATAATAAATTACCACAGACTTAGTGGCTTAGAAAAGCAACACAAACAGATTATCTTCTGGTTCTGGAGGTCAAAAGTATACAATTGGTCGGCAGGGCTGCATTCCTTCTGGTGGCTTTAGGGGAAAATCTGTCTTCTTGCCTTTCCTAGCTTCTGGGGCTGCCCACATCTCTTGGCTGTGGTCCCATCCTCCATCGTCACAGCCAACAGCATAGCGTCTTCCACTCTCTCTGCTTCTCTCTGTCACGTCACATTTCTCACTCGGACTTCTGTGCTCCTTATGAGACCCTGTGATTGCACTGAGCCCACCTAGATGATCCAGGACAGTCTTCCCATCTCAGGACCCTTAACGCAATCACACCTGCAAAGTTCCTTTTGCCACGTGTGGTAACATATTCCTGCTTCTGGGGATGAGAACGTGGATATCTTTGCGGGCACCATGGTTTTGTCCACAACAACCGTGGTGGAGATCATATTCTAGTGGGGATATTGTGTGTTTTAGACTGGTTGGTCTGATGAGACCCGTCTCAAAGGGTGTGAGTGGAGTCTTTGTGGAAGGGAGGGAAGGAGCCGCGTAAATGTCCTGACTTGAGAATTCAGGCAGATGGAGTGGCAGGTGCCAAGGCCCTAAGGTGGACGGTGTTTGCGTTTGGACACGGAGGCCAGGGCGGCTGGAGAGGAGGGGCTTGGGGTGACTGGTAGTTACCAAGGGCAGGGACGGGGCAGGGGCCATGCCATGGGGACTGTCGGGCCATGTAAAGATCTCTGTCCTTTTGTCCATGTTTCCCAGCAAAATAGAATAAGTCACATCTCTTTGTCCCGAGGCAGGGCTCCAAATTTGTTCTAAGAGCATGGCATCTTTTCTTTTCCAGGCCAAACAGCTCCGGTTTTGTCCAGGGTTCTTATGTGATGGTTTCCACCCATTCATTCATTAGTCTGTCAGGACTTGTGTCCTGCAGCCCATGATAGGTGAACATGGAGTTGAGGAAGATATTACGTCAGCCCTGGGGGCATTTAGTGCTGGCCAGCCTGCTCCGAACAGGCTGCAGTTGTTTAGGTAAGGGACTCACCTGTCCACGGTCAAGTAGGACTAGAACGTTCCCCCGTCAGACTTCTCACATTCTCATTGGTGTAATGCTGGACCAGCTCCTCTTCTGCTCAGACCCTTACTGGGGCAGCTGATGGTTTATACTGCAGACACCAGGGCCCTGGAGGCCTAGTTGGCCATCCAAGGGACATGGGTGGGCTGCCTCTCTTTGTGAATGGCCTTGGTTTCCTTAACCTTAACATGAGGTCATTGTGGAAGCCGGGCAAAGGCCTTGGCAAGGTCAAGACTTTGCTGGTCACCCTGGTCTCCTTCTGCGTCTCCCTCCCTGTCCCCTCCCACCCTCCTCTTCCTCAGGTGAGCTGCCTCCCATGCTGCCTGGAACCCTCGCTTTCCTGACTCAGAGTTTGCTCTGAGGTTTGCAAAGCTTATGCTCCCCACTGGTCCCCCAGGAGCAGGTGTGTGGCCTGTGTGGGAACTTTGACGGCATCCAGAACAACGACCTCACCAGCAGTAGCCTCCAAGTGGAGGAAGACCCCGTGGACTTCGGGAATTCCTGGAAAGTGAGCCCGCGGTGCGCCGACACCCAGAAAGTAGGTCGGGGTCGCGGTGCGGACCGTGGGCAGTGGGTGCTAGGGCCTGTGGCGGGGGCAGAGCCTGGGGAGAGGGCCTCTTGGAGCCCTTCCGGGTTGACTCTTCCGGGTCCACCTGTGTACTCCTGCCCGGTTCCCCAGGTGCCACTGGACCCCTCCCCTGCCACCTGCCACAACAACGTCCTGAAGCAGACGATGGTGGACTCCTCCTGCAGCATCCTCACCAGCGACATCTTCCAGGAGTGCAACAGGCTGGTGAGGGCGGCGGGGCCCCCGGGGCCCCCGGGGGCAGGCGCTTCTAGCTGTGGTTGCTTCCAGGAGCCTCAGAGATCGTCTGCAGCTGCTCACCTCTCTTGGCTTCAGGCTGGGGAGCAGAAAGAATAATCGAGGGTGTATGAGGAGAGCAGTGCCTGGCAGATCGTTTTTCTGCATGGTTCTCTGGGCATCCAATGCTGCTGCTCTTCCAGCCTCAGTCTTAGGGCTTGTCGCCCACAGATGATCTTGTCTCCGACATCAGAGCGGGAGCTTCCTTCTCCCATGCCCACCGTGTCTCTGGCCCCGGGCACCGCGCCACTGCCCCCGTTCCCAGGTCTTGTCTCACGGAAACTCCTTTCTGGTCTTGAAGCCAGATTTTCAGCCTGCACTCTATGGCTTCTTTCTGTGTCTTTTGTTGTTGTTTAATTTTTATTTTATATTGGAACGTAGTTGATTAACGATGCTGTGTTTTAGATGTACAGCAAAGTGATTCACTCATACATATACATGTGTCTATTCCTTTTCAAATTCTTTTCCCATTTAGGTTATTACAGAGTATTGAGCAGAGTTCCCTGTGCTACACAGTAGGTCCTTGTGGGTTTTCTATTTTATTTTATTTAAAAAAATTTTTTATTGGAATATAGTTGATTTACAATGTTGTGTTAGTTTCTGCTGTACAGCAAAGTGAATCAGTTATACATAGACATATATCCACTGCTTTTTTTTAGATTCTATTCCCATATAGGCCATTACAGACTACTGAGTACAGTTCCCTGTGCTACACAGCAGGTTCTTTTTGTGTCTTTATCTCGCAAGGTGACAAGGAATTCCCCAAACAAGTTTCGATGCAGTTTTCTCTCTATCTCTGTCTGAATGTATATACGCACACCTGTGTATGTGTGGGTACACGTGTGTCGATGTATATGTACACACACACACACACAGCCAGGTGCACACGCGTGCTGCTCCGTGGCAGCTCCCTCGTGGGAGTGACGGTTGAACACCTGTGTCTCAGCTCTTTCTGTCCATCCAGTGGTTTTTAATCCCTCAGGACCCGAAGGATACTTAGGATCCCCTGGTTTGGTGGAGACCCGAGGCACCTGAGCTGGAAGGGCGGGGACAGTGAGAGGGTCAGGGAAACCGGGGCTGTTGGGCACAGTGACCGGCTTAACGTCCGAATTCATCCTCACCACAACTGCCCTGAACAAGGTGGGTGTGGGGGGCACGTCTGGGGCAGCCGAAGGTGAGAGGTGGCTCCTGAGGCTGAGCACGGACCGACGGTGGGCTTCCCCTCCGGGGAGATCTAGGATCGGAGTCCAGGAGCACCGGGCCAGCCGCGGTCCAGCATGCTAGCCTGTAGCATCTCAGCGAGACAGTGTGAGTGGTCCTCATGTGTTTCCTCAGTCTCTTTGCTGAGTGGAGGCCAGGAAAGAGTGTGTTTGTGTGTGTGTGTGTGTGTGTGTGTGTGTATGTGTGTGTGTGTGGTGTTTATGTAAAACACGCAGACACCCAAGAGGGTGGGAGTGGCTTATGGGGACGGATGGATGGCTGAGCAGGTACGTGGACAGATGGACAGAAAGGAATGTTCTTTTGAAAAATTCTCAGGCACATCTCTTCTAGGAGAGGCTGACAGGGTTGCTTTTTTCCCCTTTTCTTGCTGGACTCCACATAAGAACGTAGGATTTCTGCCTTTTTACCCATTTCCTCCTTGGGACCATTGCCTCACATCTTTCCTTCTGTCTGGAGCCCCTGTCCCTCCTCTGACCACTGGAACATTCACGCCCAGACCAAGAGCCAGAGTCCCCAAGTGCAGCCCAGGCCACCTGCGTCTCCCTTGCAGGTGGACCCCGAGCCATACCTGGATGTTTGCATCTACGACACCTGTTCCTGCGAGTCCGTCGGGGACTGTGCCTGCTTCTGCGACGCCATCGCTGCCTACGCCCACGTGTGTGCCCGGCACGGCGAGGTGGTGGCCTGGAGGACGCCCACGTTGTGCCGTGAGTCCTGCTGTCCCTCGTGGTCCCAGACACACCCCTCCCCCCTCGCGCATTTAGACCTTGGGTGGTGAGGAAGGGCGCCTTGGTCGGGGAGAAGACAGAGACCCATGCGGGGGTGATGGCCGAGGCTGAAGGGGGTTAAGGCACGCATGGGCATGAGGAGGCGTGGGGCTGGAGACAGCGATGGGGAGAGAGCAGTGGGGAGAGAGATTCAAGGAAATGGAGAAGAGGGAGCAGTGACGAAGAGAAGAAGGTGGTCAGAGTGTCTGTGATTAGACACAATCACATTTGCCGTCGTGGTCAAGCAGCTCAGACTTTATGTTGCGCCTTCCTTCCTGCATGTAAGTGGGTGATCGTTTTTATGAGGAAAATGGATTCAGAACCGCGAGGCTCCTGGCTCAGGGGCTCTCAAAGCCTAGACGCCTCTCACGTGGTGACTCCGTAGTTCCCCAGTACCCTCATCCCCTCCTTGGGGCCATCTGTCTGGGGTTGCCCAGGGTTGCCCGGTGCTTTAATAACGGTCCTGCCTGTTTTGGGGTCTGCACAGCCCAGAGCTGCGAGGAACGGAACCTGCGGGACAGTGGGTACCAGTGTGAGTGGCGCTACAACAGCTGTGCTCCTGCCTGTCCCGTCACGTGCCAGCACCCTGAGCCGCTGGCCTGCCCCGTGCAGTGTGTGGAGGGCTGTCACGCCCACTGCCCTCCGGGTGAGGCCCTGGCCCCCGCGGGGAAGGGGTGCGGGGCTGGGATGGTCCTCAGGAAAGCTGGCTCCCTGCACTGCTTCTTCTCGGCCTCGCCGGGTGGCGCCCTGTCCCCAGCCCCACCAGCCTAGGCCGTGTTTCCGTGTCCTTCCACCAAAGCCAGGCCAGCTGTGCTTTTGTCAAGCTGAGCTCCCACGCAATGCTTCCGGGATCCATTTATGGGCGTATCGTCTCGAGCAGCGCTTTCTGGTAGAACTTGCCGCAGTGCTGGGAAAGCTCTATTCAAATGTGGCTCCTGTGTCTGAGGAACTGAATGTTCAATTTTATTGAACGTTACTTAGTTGAGATTTAAACGTAACCAGCCGCACGTGGTTACTGGCTACAGTATTGGATAGCACAGATCTAGAGTTATCAGATATCTCCTTCGGTGGAGGAGCAAAAAGACCCTTGGAGATAAGATTTGCTTTGTCCTGGGGTTTGGAGGAGGCGAGGTGGGGGAAGGAACACCCCCTCCTAATTTTTCAGAAAGAAGGATGCTCCCTAAGCAGTGAGGGGACCCTTGGGGGAGGCAGGCAGAGCTGGGACAGGCCTTCTAGTGCAAGGAGAGTCTTCCTTGTGGGAAAGGTAGGAACTTTGGCTCCTAACGAGAGGCTTCTCATGCAGGGAAAATCTTGGATGAGCTTTTGCAGACCTGCGTCAACCCTGAAGACTGCCCTGTGTGTGAGGCGGCCGGGCAGCGCTTAGCGCCTGGGAAGAAAATCACCTTGAACGCCGGGGACCCTGAGCGCTGCCAGATTTGGTAACACAGTCCCCCTGGTTGTCCGGAGTGATGGGTCTTACTGTCTAACCTGGGGGCCTGCCCAGAAGTGTCGGTTTGGGGAAGAATGTCCTGTTCTTACTTACTTTGCTTCTCTGTCTTTGAGGACAGGCTATATTTCTTTTCCAGGAAATATCTCTCAAGAGATTTAGGTTTTCTAGCTCTTCTTGCTGAAGGAAGGACGTGGTCTCTTCTTATCCTTGGAGGTGGCATCTAGTCCGGGGACAGGCATCTATGGAAGTCAGATTTCTTTTTTACTGGAGGTGGGGATGCAGGGCAGGAAGAGAGGTGGAGCCCCTGACTCTGCAGTGGGGCACAGACACCTCGGGCCATGGCCAAGGTCCCAGGATGCGGCTCTTGTAACTGGGAGTTACGGGTCGCTGCCCCCGGGCTCCCACCGGGGTTGAAGGAGAAGGTTCTAGCCTGTGTGGGTCACCGCCGCAGGCAGCTTGATTTCTCCTGTGGTCTGACGGAGCCTGCCACTTTCCAGGACACTGGTGAAAGAGAGACGTGCCCAGGGGGTTGGAACTTTGGCCTGGTGGGGTGAGAATTTGTGTGGGGGGCTTGGGGCTGGGTGTGGAGCACAGCTAGACCCTGGCACAGGATGGGGGTAAACGGTGGGTCCATTGCAAGAAAGAATGAGTGAGTCACTGTCGTTCTCTGTCTAACGTCTTGGAGACCCCCCTGTACCACTCCCAGTACTTTATTCTGCCGGATCAAGCTGGGATTTTGCATCTTTATTCATCTCTCTGAAATGATTTTACTCCAGTTTTCCTCTCTTCCTTAGGGCCCAACATGTTAACATAGTACAGAATTCATGCAGCTTAAATTCTGTTGTAATAAATACTGAAAAGCATTTGTCTTCGATAGAACATTTATAAGGCCTAGTCAGCCTCAACATTTTAGAGCAGTGTTTGTCTTTGGAGATATTTGGGAGAAGGCTTGGATTATAATTAAATATTTATGTTGCTAGAGACATAGGTTGAAAATAAACCAACTTTGAATGGCTGTGTGGATTGCTAAGAAAGAAGAAAGATTCTTTTTCAGGTCCTAGGGTGGGTGAAATCTTTGGCTTTCAAGGGGATCAAAACTCAAGGGAAGTGTGTGTGTGTGTGTGTGTGTGTGTGTGTGTGTGTGTGTGTGTAGGGGGGCTGCTTGGGGACTATGTTAAACATGGTGTCTCTCTCGAGTGGGGAGTGTTCCTTGGGGTCTCGGGTTCGGTGGGCTGGGAAGTGCCCAGAGGTTTTTCCTGAACCATTTTGGTCTCTCCCCTCTTGCAGTCACTGTGATGGTGTCAGCCTCACCTGTGAAGCCTGCAGGGAACCGGGAGGCCTGGTGGTGCCCCCCACAGAAGGCCCGGTTGACCTCACCACCCCGTACGTGGAGGACACGCCGGAGCCGCCCCTGCACGACTTCTTCTGCAGCAAACTCCTGGACCTGGTCTTCCTGCTGGACGGCTCCTCCAAGCTGTCTGAGGCCGACTTCGAGACGCTGAAGGCGTTCGTGGTGGGCGTGATGGAGCGTCTGCACATCTCCCAGAAGCGCATCCGCGTGGCCGTGGTGGAATACCATGACGGCTCCCACGCCTACATCGCACTGCAGGACCGGAAGCGGCCGTCGGAGCTGCGGCGCATCGCCGGGCAGGTGAAGTACGCGGGCAGCGAGGTGGCCTCCACCAGCGAGGTCTTGAAGTACACGCTCTTCCAGATTTTCAGCAAGGTGGACCGGCCTGAGGCCTCCCGCGTGGCCCTGCTGCTCACGGCCAGCCAGGAGCCCCCCAGGCTGGCCCGGAACTTGGTCCGCTACGTCCAGGGCCTGAAGAAGAAGAAGGTCGTCCTGGTCCCTGTGGGCATCGGGCCCCACGCCAGCCTCAGGCAGATCCGCCTCCTCGAGAAGCAGGCCCCCGAGAACAAGGCCTTCGTGCTCAGCGGCGTGGACGAGCTGGAGCAGCGGAGGGATGAGATCATCAGCTACCTCTGCGACCTCGCCCCCGAAGCGCCTGCCCCCACGCAGCGGCCGCTCACGGCCCAGGTCCCCGTGACGCTGGCGCCCAGGAGGAGCTCCCTGGTCCTGGATGTGGCGTTCCTCCTGGAAGGGTCGGACAGCGTGGGCGAGGCCAGCTTCAACAGGAGCACAGAGTTCTTGGAGGAGGTGATCCGGCAGATGGACGTGGGCCAGGACGGTGTCCACGTCACGGTGCTGCAGTACTCGTACGTGGTGACCGTGGAGCACTCCTTCAGAGAGGCGCAGTCCAAGGAGGACGTCCTGCGGCGGCTGCGGGAGATCCGCTACCGGGGTGGCAACCGGACCAACACCGGGCTGGCCCTGCAGTACCTGTCGGAGCACAGCTTCTCGGCCAGCCAGGGGGACCGGGGGCAGGCGCCCAACCTGGTCTACATGGTCACGGGAAGCCCAGCCTCAGATGAGATCAGGCGGATGCCCGGAGACATCCAGGTGGTGCCCATCGGAGTGGGGCCTCGCGTGGACGTGCCGGAGCTGGAGAAGATCGGCTGGCCCCAGGCCCCCATCTTCATCAAGGACTTCGAGACGCTCCCCCGAGAGGCTCCTGACCTGGTGCTGCAGAGGTGCTGCTCCAGAGAGGGGCCGCATCTCCCCAGCTCTACCCCCGTCTCAGGTATGCGGGCGCCTTGCATGGGGGCGAGGACTTGGGGGCACTGGGGGTGGCCTTGGTGGAGACGCGATTCTCAGGTTCAGATCTGGCTTCCCTGCTCTGTGCCTTCGGCCAGACCCCTGCCTTCAGAGTGTCTGCGTTTCCTCACCTCCCACCCCACCTGTGATCTTTGTTTGGGGAGAAGGATCTTTTCTTATTGTCTGAGTTTGAAAATGCAAAGGTAATGCAAGCTTATTAAGATGTAAGCAAAACCAGGATATGGAGTAAAAAAAATACAAGTCCTGCTTTACCATATAGCCTCATCCCCACCCAATTCCACTCCCTGCCTTGGAGGCAACCTGTTCAATATGGCGACTATCAGCTTTTTTTACCACACTGGGTGGATAAAATTTTTCTCAGCGCCTGACATTCTTCGGGGCGAGGCCAGGAAGTCCAGTAGATTCTGGAGCCGGGCTGCCTTAGTTTGAATCTCACCTCTGGCACCTACGAGCTGGGTAATTTTTGCAATTATTTTGGTAATAATTTTGGGGTAATTTTGGGCAAGTACCCCTGTGTCCATCAGTCTCCTCATCTGTAGAATGCTGGTAACACTAGCACTTGAAATACGCTTAGAGCGGTACCCAGTACTTAGCAAGTGCTCAGAAATGACGTAACTCCACGGCTGTGATTATTGCCTCTTAACTGATACTAACGGTGCGTCACTTCCGAGCTCTTTAACACCTTGACTTGGTGTGGTTGGGACGCCCCAGAATCACTAGCCTTCTTTTACGGTCTCTTGATCCCCATACTCGTTATCCGTGCCTTTGTTTCTTTGTTTTTGTTTTCATCAGAGCCACAGATTTGTCTAAATTCTCGTGCTATTTCAGTAATAGCATCATCAAACCTCAGAACAGTGTTTGGGCCAGAGTTTGTTTCCTCACTGCGATCGTGACCCTGTTCCCAAACATTAACATGAGCTTTAGGCATTTTTAATCGGTTCACCTTCTAGCTCCTTGCGTGCCCCGTGAGACCTGAGGACACACAAGCCCACCTTCCAGGGGTGTGCTGCTCTGTTTCCTCTTGTCATCTGCCTGTTTTCTGCTCCAGTATTTCACTCAGTTCTAGAAGAGTTGCAGCCCCCGAAATGGAGGGGAGGATGCCTCTTGCTTCCATCTGTAGCATTTAAACTGCCTTTGGGTGGAGTTGGAGTCTCCCCAGTGCCTCCAAACCCGGGGACTCACGGCCCCCTTCCCTGCTGCCTGGCGCCAGCTGCCGAGGTGCAGAACCGGGGGACACGCCTCCCCTTTGTGGCGCTGCGTGGTCGGCAGCGCCCTGAATACCCATTGAGTGTGTGTCTGCTGCAGGGGCCTGGTGCCAGTCCCCCACAGCCCTGGTTGCTCCCCTCTGCTCTCCTTGCAGACTGCAGCCAGCCCCTGGATGTGGTCCTCCTCCTGGACGGCTCCTCCAGCTTTCCAGCTTCTTACTTTGACGAAATGAAGAGTTTTGCCAAGGCTTTCATCTCAAGAGCCAATATAGGTGAGTGAGGCGCCCGAAGGGGCGCTTTCAGGGGCTCTTCCTGATTCAAAGTGTGACTCCTGTGCTTCCTCTCCTGTCAGGCCCTCAGCTCACCCAGGTGTCGGTGCTCCAGTACGGAAGTATCACCACCATCGACGTGCCGTGGACCGTGCCCCTGGAGAAGACCCACTTACTGAGCCTCGTGGACCACATGCAGCAGGAGGGAGGCCCCAGCCAAATCGGTAACGCGCTGGCGGGCTGGGGTGCAGGGGCCGCGTCTGGCCCCAGTTCTTGGTGTAAGTGACCGGTTAACCCCGGCCGGCCCCTTGGCTCCTTGGCCTTCGTTTTCTTCCCTGTAAACCAAGGGCCAAGGTGCTCTTCGTCTCTGAGTTACTCCGTTTCGATGACCTAAGGCTCCCCCTGGAGGCAGGATGCTCAGCCGGCCTCACATCCACCTTCCCCGCATCAGGACTGACTGTGTGGCCCGTTCTCTCTTCCAGGGAACGCGTTGGGCTTTGCAGTGCGCTATGTCACATCCCAAGTCCACGGTGCCAGGCCTGAAGCCTCGAAGGCGGTGGTCATCCTGGTCATGGGCACTTCCACGGACTCAGTGGGTGAGGCCGCCGCTGCCGCCAGATCCAACCGTAAGTGTCGGGGGTGCAGTCCTGCGCCCGCAAACTGCTAGCGGGTTCAGAGTGGGCGGCGGTTACTTTGCGACGTCCTGGCTGATTTTGAATACTCAATACCCACATGGGGCCTGGTTTCAAGCAGCGGGGAATTGCCCAATCCCTGTGTTATTTGGAAACCAAGCAGTAATAAATGTGTGTTTATCCTTCATGTGTCTGCATGCTTTCAACTGTAACTTTATTTTTATAAATGTATTTTATTTATTTACTTATTTATTTATGGCCGCGTTGGGTCTTCGTTGCTGCGCGCGGGCTTTCTCTAGTTGCGGCGAGCGGGGGCTACTCTTCGTTGCAGTGCTCGGCCTTCTCACTGCGGTGGCTTTTCTTGTTGCAGAGCACGGGCTCTAGGCGCGCGGACTTCAGTAGTTGTGACACGCAGGCGCAGTAGTTGTGGCTCGAGGGCTCTAGGCGCGTGGACTTCAGTAGTTGTGGCGCATGGGCTTAGTTGCTCCGCGGCATGTGAGATCTTCCCGGACCAGGGCTCGAACCCGTGTCCCCTGCACTGGCTGGCGGATTCTTAACCACTGCGCCACCAGGGAAGACCTTGACCGTACCTTTTAACTTCTTCACATATTCCCTCTGCGTTGAGGGCTGGGTCATACCCCCGCGCCTGTGGTGTCCTTAGCCTCTCTCCACTCTGAGGCTAGAGTGATACATTTTGGGGCTTTGAGAGCCGTCGGAGACCTTCCTGTATTCTGAGCCCCTGTCCAGTAGCAGCCTAAGGGGCTTGGGGGTGCAGGATGGACAGGAGACCAAGGCTGCTGCTTTAGGAAGGGGACGGATGCAGGTGTGCCCGAGCCTCGGTGCCTATGAGAGCTTGTGCTGTGAACAGCAACAGCACGTGAGCCGGGGCAGGCAGTGTCGCGCTGGCGGGGGGCTGGGTGAGTGGGATGACATGACGCGACGCCTTCCTGTGCCCCCGGGAGAGTGGCTCATCTTTCAAAACCCCGCTCTGTCTCTCCTCTGATGTCTTCCCGAGAGTTGTTCACTCCCTTTTCTGTACCATTGGAACGACTCAAAATGTGCAAACCACGTTGTTTTTATGTTAGATATCTGTTTCTTGCACAAGCTAGGGATTCTTTGAAGGCACGGGCAAAATCTTGCTTATTTTTGTATCGTCTGTGCACGATGCACAGAATAGGTGACCATTTAACGTTTGTTAAATGAATGAATGTGACCTATTGATGAAACCTATTATTTTGGGGAAAAGGACCCTGAAAGGATGTACGTTGGGGTGATACAACCAGCTTAGAAAAGGTGAAAAGCTGCTAGCAGAAAATTAGCTCTAATCGTAAGCAAACTGCAAATACCTAGAACTTTCTGGAGAACTAATTGGGGTAATTTTATGATGGAGACTTTTCTCCTTTAGTATCAAGAATCCAAAGAAAGTCTTTCATCGAGAAAGGAAGCAGCTATGGTCTGGAGGAAACAGACATGATCCAGGGCACATGACTGAACCATTCAAAGCCTGTTTCTCACCTGTAGGCGCACGTACCCTGGGCTAAGCCCTGTGACTGACATTTTCTCTTCTCTTCTTACACTCACCTCCTGGGTGGTCTCATTCTGTGTCATTCGTCTAGATATATTTATGCACGATTGACTTAAGAATTCCTATCTCCAGTCTGGATTAGGAATTAGAACATCTCCACCTAGATGTTCCAACAGGCAACTCAGCATAAACTGAATTACTGACCCTCACATCCAAATCCCCTCTTCTTACAGTCTTTCCCATCTTAGGAAAATGGCGGTTCCATCCTTCCAGTTGCTCAGGCCAAAAGCCTCAGCGTCCTTAATTCCTCTATTTCTCCCATACGTCCATCCAGTCCATCAACAAACTATAGTTCCATCTTCAAAATACACTGAGAATGCCACCACGCCATATCACCTGCATACCACCTGCACCACTGTCTCCTAGTTCAAGCCCCCATCACCTCTCACCTGGATTACTGTAATAGCTTTCTACCTGGAACAGCTTTCTGCGAGCTTCTATCCTTGCCCCCGAAGTTCACAATCAGCAGAGCAGCTGCAGTGACCCTTTAAACATTGAAGTCAGCTCACCCACGTCACCCCTCTGCTCTCAAGTCTCGGCTGGCTCCCATTTCATTCAGAGAACATGTTTAGTCCTTCCCGCGGCCTCTGAAGCTCTGCATGATCTGTGTCCCTCTCCCGCTTTCTCTGCTCTGGCCTCCCTGGACTGTGCAGCCAATTTTCTGCCCCAGGGCCTTTGCACGCACTGTCTCTGTGCTCAGGATGTCCTCTTGGCTCCTTCTGCCCTTCATCTTTTCACCGCACACATCTTCAACCATCCTGTATGAAACAATAACCCTCACCACTACCCTAGTAACTCTTATCTTCCTTACCCCATCTTGTTTTTTCCTAAGCACTTATGCAGGTCTGAAATACTAGATATTTACTTACTTGTGTGTGTGTTGTCTGTCTCTCCCCAGTGTAAGCTCCATGAGGCCAGGACTTGATCTGCTTGGTTTACAGTATCCTCACTGCTTAGAATAGTACCTGACACAGAGCAGGACCTCACTAACGTTTGTTGATTGACTGAATGCCCTCCTCACAGGGTCGGTGTGAGTGGCCAGTTTGGAAAACATGAGGCTCTGTGCACACGCTGGGCGTAGCTTCAGGCCAGCGCATTTTGAGCCCACCTGGCCAAAGGCTGGCACAGACCCTTTCTTGCTCCTCTGTAACCCTAGGAGTGGCGGTGTTCCCCATTGGGATTGGAGACGGGTATGACTTGGCCCAGCTGAGGATCTTGGCAGGCCCAGGGGCCAGCTCCAACGTGGTGCAGCTCCAGCGGATCGAAGACCTCCCCACCGTGGTCACCCTGGGCAATTCCTTCCTCCACAAGCTGTGCTCTGGTGAGTCTTGGCATGTTTTTCTTATCCCCCTCAAAACAGAAACAAAAGCAACCGAACCCATCTAGAGACTCAAAGGTTCTCCTCTACAAGATTTGGCCTTGAAGTAAGTTTGTGTTATAGACCGGGACCTGTAAGTGTCTACTCGTGGAAGGTCGTAAGGCAAACCTCCAAGGGGTTACCAGAAAGTTCTCTGTGTATAGACCTCCTTCCATCCTTACCGTCCATGCTAACTTGAGCACAGAGCTCTTGGTCAAAGAAGTGGAAGACAGAGGCAGGGAACTCCAACACCCTTAGATCAGGGACCTCTTCCATGCCCCGCACTCACCGTCAGCATGGGTATAAAGGGCTTCAGAAAAGCAACAGGGATTTACCGTATAGCACAAGGAATTACATCCAATATCTTGTAATAATCTATAATGGAAGATAATCTGAAAAAAAATAACAGTCCCTTTACTGTACACCTGAAACTAACACAATATTGTAAATCGACTATACTTCAATAAAATACGAAACTGAAAAGATTAAAAAAAAAGAAATACAATAACATAGAATATAACATCAAACTACCATAGTTTAAGTTGATTTAAGGTTAGGAACTTTTTATTTTTACCGTACATGCTTTTTTGAAAACCTGGTTTTCTATATTTTCCTAATGTAATTAGCTGTGAGCCTAAACCTACTACAGAGTTATTGCCCTTTCTTGATAGACGATAGCTCTCCGGGTAGGAACCTTGATCTCTTTTAAGTTTTCAGCCTCTTGCTGCATTTTCCTCCTCTCACTAGGCACTGATCTATATACAAAAGAGGACAAGGAGATACTGACTGTGGTTGTTGCCATATTATCACTGTTGTGTCACTGTAATGACTACTAACCACAAAGAACCACGGGATGACGTCCTCCTAATCTCCTGTACCTGCATCCTCACTGCTAAACCCACTCACGTTCTTTTCAGAGTTAATCCAGCTTCGAGGACCAGCCAGGTAGCCGAGTGAAGGGCTCGGAATTTCTGGATGGTGGGTGGGAGCAGAGATCTTGCTTGTGTCTGTTTCAGGGTTCATCAGTGTTTGCGTGGATGAGGACGGGAATGAGAGGAGGGTACGTTCATTTCCGTTGACTTTGAAGGAAAGATCAGGAATGTATATTTGGGGCCCTCATTCCCCTGGTGAACTTTTCCTCCTTTGGTCTGGGTCCAATTCTCCCTCTTACCATTGTAGCCTCTTTTTTTAAATTTTGGTTGTGGTTGGGGTGGATCCGCCTATAAATGCTATGTCTGTATCCTGTCTCCCTGCCATTTAGGCCCAAGGCCTAGTCTCTATGTTTTCCAAGGGGGTCAGTTGCCTGGTGGGTGTTGAAGTGCCTCATTCCATTCCCTGCCTGAACCTGGTTCTTTCTCTGCAGCCCGGGGACATCTGGACCTTGCCGGATCGGTGCCACACAGTGACCTGCCTGCCAGATGGCCAGACCTTGCTGAATAGTCACCGGGTCAACTGTGACCAGCAGCTGCGGCCTTCCTGCCCCAACAGCCAGTCCCCGATCAGGGTGGAAGAGGCCTGTGGCTGCCGCTGGACCTGCCCCTGTGAGTCCTCTGCTTCTCCAGCTTGGACGGTGTTCGAGGGGCAGTGCTTTTCGCTTGGCTGTGCAGAGAGGTAGACCAGAAGCCCGTTTCCCCCTCCACCCGTGTTCCCTCCCTCTCGTGACCTCGGGACGTGTTTCCATGCAGTCCCAGGGCTCCCTGTTCCCTTCCTGTGCCTTCTGGAGGGCACTGCCCCAGATAATCATAACCAGAAGGAAGAATTGATTTTCTGAGGTCAGTGCTCAGCTTGGCTGTTGACGAGTCACCCTTAGGGGGTCCAGGCAGTGCAGGGACAGCAGTGAGGGAGAAGCCCCCATCATACCTGTAGGGGTTTGAGCGTTGGATGCAGGGTGTACCATCACGGTGGCCTGGTTTAATAGGGGGACCTAGTCAGCTCCATCACATGCAGACCTGTGGGGAGCGTTCGTCTGTGGGGTGGCCTAGCCCTCTGTCTCATGGTTGGGAGAAATGTTTGCTTATGGCAATCCCTGCTCAGCAGTGGATGGATCGAGTTGATTATGATGAACAGACACAACTTGCGGGCTGAAATCAGAACTGTATCTTGTATCTCACTCTCCCTTTAGAATTTATTGAGTGGGATGAAGTTCCTTTTTGCCTGGATGAGAACTCTATCAGACCTCATATGATTTCTGTTTATTTATAAGGAGTTCTATGGTTGCTTTAAGTCGTAAAACACGGTCTCAATTTGGTAATTAGATGCCCACTCTCAGGTAATAATCAAGACTTTGAACTTGAGTTGGAGTTGAAACACCTCCCTAATCCCTGTGTGGGCTCCTGGCCTCTGGGAAAGGGGTGTAGTCAGCCTCCCTCCAGCTTGGAGCCCAGAGAGGGAGGAGCTGGAAGTGGCCTCTCAAGGTTCGTATACGACTGGTGCTTCTGTGAGAGGCCCTGCACTCACCGGCCTGGCAGGTGTTTAAGGCAGCTGCATTTTCTTACCAGCTCTCAGGAGTGGTCCTTTGATATCAGTTGCATATTCTATATTCTTTCGCTGTCTGCTGCTTCACCCTGCCATCCTTCTGGGTTTTTTGTTTTGTTTTGTTATTTTTTGTTTGTTTGTTTATTTGTTTGTTTTTGCATCCAACCCCTCATAGGCTCTCTTTCTTTCTCTCTTTTGACGTCCTCCTTACTGTGTAGCAGAAGTTCACTTAGGATCACTATTTTTTTTTTTTTTCGGTACGCGGGCCTCTTACTGTTGTGGCCTCTCCTGTTGCGGAGCACAGGCTCTGGACGCGCAGGCTCAGAGGCCATGGCTCACGGGCCCAGCCGCTCCGCGGCATGTGGGATCTTCCCGGACCGGGGCACGAACCCGTGTCCCCTGCGTCGGCGGCGGACTCTCAACCACCGCGCCACGAGGGAAGCCCAGGATCACTTTTAGAACAACCCTGGGCCATCATTCCTCTGTAGACCCTACACAGAATACACGTAAAGCAGTTTCAGGACTGCTAACCAATACCTTTATGAAAAACAGATCTACTAACTAGAGTACACATTTGTGCACAATTCTTTTTGTCGTTAGCCTCTGGGTATATAGTAAGTTTTTCCCCAAAGTTATTTAGGCTGGTTTCCCCGCTCCCTTCCGTGTGCTTCCGTTATTCATTACCTACATTATTCTTTTAATCGTATCTGTTTCTTTCCATTTTGAATTTTCCTTACTGCCACCCTAGCTGATTCTCTTTGTTTTCGTATGGGAAGCATTAACATGGTTTTCAATGTCAGAAGTCTATGGAAAGATGTACTCGCAAGTCTCCCTGTCAGTCCAAAGAGAGCAGAGGAGATAGGAGAGGAAGTCTGGGCAGGTCATATCCATCCTTTGCTCTCTCCGTCCAGGTGTCTGCACTGGCAGCTCTACTCGGCACATCGTGACCTTTGATGGACAGAATTTCAAGCTGACTGGCAACTGCTCGTACGTCTTATTTCACAACAAGGAGCAAGACCTGGAGGTACTGCTCCATAATGACGCCTGCAGCGCCAGGGCAAGGCAGACCTGCATGAAATCCATCGAGGTGAAACACAGCGGTGTCTCGGTTGAGCTCCGCAGCAACATGGAGGTAGGAGGTGCTTTCTGTGAGTCCTGTAGCGTGGCAGCGGCAGACCCTTGGGGAAGCCACATGGACCCGGTGGCAGCCGGTTTTAGCTGGTGCCCCTGTTGTGGACTCGGCCTCCTGCCCCGTGAGCAGAGCGCCACCTTTGTAGGAGGGGCTCATTGCTATCTCCCTGGTGGTGTAATTTCACGTTGTTTTGGGTCCAGATTTGGAAGAAAGGGTCCATTTTCGATAGCATTACATTGTGATGAATGTCGTGCCAGTTTCTGGCACTGGTAGAAGAATGGAGGTGGCACCAGGCTGTTTGCCCAGCAGGCATTACGTGCCCTGTACCCAGGGCTGCGAACCTTGCAAAGGAAAGTATTTAGGGCCTATGAAAATATTCTGGGCCCAAACAAAATGTGTGGACCCAAGATTCAAAAAGAAAACTGCAAAACTGATAAAAAATAAATGTTTGATTAAATGTTTACAAGAGGTTGCTTTATGCCAACTTCTTTACACGTTCATTTGGAAATCGTAAATATTTCATTTCGTGAAAGCGGCTTATGGGTTAGATGTTCTCCTCTTGCAAGAATTCTTGAACGTGCACAGTGATTGCTGAAAAATCACAGCTCGTCATATGTTAAATGAGTAGCTCACAGACAAAAGTAGAAAAATCAAAAGGATAAAAAGCGGGCTTCCCTGGTGGCGCAGTGGTTGAGAGTCCACCTGCCAATGCAGGGGACACGGGTTCGTGCCCCGGTCCGGGAAGATCCCACGTGCCGCAGAGCGGCTGGGCCCGTGAGCCATGGCCGCTGAGCCTGCGCGTCCGGAGCCTGTGCTCCGCAAGAGGCCACACCAGTGAGGAGAGGCCACAACAGTGAGAGGCCCGTGTACCGCAAAAAAAAAAAAAAAAAAAAAGGATAAAAAGCCTTCTAAAATTTTTACAGCAAAAATTATATTCATTGTGGGATGTGAGTATATTTTAATAGGTTTGATAAGATATATTGTGGGGCCTCCAAAGAGCTAGTCCATCAAATCAGATCAAATGCTTAAAGTAGTCCTATTAGGTGCTCCTGGAGATAGGGCGCTGACCAGTTGGCAAGTAAGCAACTTCCCCAGCTTTTCTTGAGGAGTCATCTTCCCTGTAGAGTGACTCAAGGTTCCTCTTAATCCCTGGGCTTTCGGGTGCCAGATGCATGGCTGTCTGTCCAGTGTTATAAGAGTCCACTCTTTTGCCAAGCTCTGCAAAGCTCCTTTGTCTTCGAAGAGCTGCTGGCAAATGTCCGGGTTTGTGGATAACAGTGGACTTGAGTGGGGTGAATATGTAGGAACTGTCAGGAACTTTGGAAAGCGGCTAAGAGTGAAACCCTAGGATTCCTCGTTGCCCTGACTACTGATGGGTGGTTTTCTTCTTTGGGCAGGTGGTGGTGAACGGGAGGCTGGTCTCTGCCCCTTATGTGGGTGGGGACATGGAGGTCAGTGTCTACGGTGCCATTATGTATGAGGTCAGACTCAAGCATCTGGGCCACATCCTCACCTTCACCCCACAAAACAACGAGTTCCAGCTGCAGCTGAGCCCCAAGACCTTTGCCTCAAAGATGTACGGTCTCTGTGGTAAGAATATCTTCTGACCCTCCTCCCTGACATAAACCCTCCTTGCCCTATCCTCAGGGCCCTTGGACACTGCTATTTCTGGGTCCAGTAGTAAGGTGCAGACGCTGGGGGTGATGGAGAATGGCCAGGTCTCCGGCATCAAGGGGTTGGCACCCTGGGCTCCTAACCATGTCTTTCCTTGCTTCTCTAGGCATCTGTGATGAGAATGGGGCCAATGACTTCATGCTGAGGAATGGCACAGTCACCTCAGACTGGAAGACGCTGGTCCAGGAGTGGACGGTGCAGAAGCCAGGGCAGACATGCCTGCTGGGTCCCGAGGAGCCATGTCCCATCTCCAGGGGCTCCCACTGCCAGGTCCTCCTCTCGGAGCTGTTTGCCGAGTGCCACGCGGTCCTTGCCCCGGCCACATTTCACGCCATCTGCCAGCAGGACAGTTGCCACCAGGAGCAAGTGTGTGAGGCCATTGCCTCTTATGCCCACCTCTGTCGGACCAAGGGGGTGTGTGTCGACTGGAGGACCCCCGATTTCTGTGGTGAGTCTCCTTAGGCACCCCCAAACGCTGTGAAGACCAACGAATGGGGGACCTGCTCAGCCTCTCTGGGCCTCACGTTCTTTATCTGGGCAATGAAGATCAAAACCTCTGGATTTCCTGTTTCCTAGGATTCCATTCAGGATCAAATAAGATGGTAGATGTATAAGTAATTTGAACATAGAATTTCTATGTAATGAATTTCTATGTAAATGAGAGCATGGTCCTTTCTAGCAGTAGTTCTGCAGGTCATACGAATGTGATGTTAATGTATGAGACACATCCCGGCAACAGCAAAGTACAGACTGAGCAGTCAGTCACCTCGAATCTGGAACGGCACCAGGCTTCAGCAAAGGCTCACAGAGCAGCCCATGCCTTAGCAGGATTTTGAAGTGTGAGTGGAATTTTGCCATTTGAATACCAAGAAGCTTCTTCATTACAAACACCACAGGATTGCTAGCGTAGACACCTCCCAAGGTCAGCTTCCTTACTTGGACTTGGCATGCATTTAATATTTAACATGTCAGGGACACCAGGATGAGTCAGACGTGGCTCCTGCTCTCAGGGGTGTTCGAGTGATAAGAGCACTGAACTTCAGCCACCTCAGTTTCTAATGTGATCCCTGACCTTTTTTCTTTTTTTTTTTTGAGGGAGATCAATGTGTACAGGCATCTCAGAGTCTCCGAGTTTATTATTATAATGCTGTCACAGCTTTAACTGGGGCTGGAGGACTTGGGCATCCTAGCCCCAGCTCAGCTGGTCATCAGCTATTTCCTTAGTCTTTCTGGACCTCAGTTTCTGCATCTTGGAATGAGATAGTTGGACTAGATAACCCCCAGGTGTCTTTGGGGCTCTGGTTTTCCGAGTCCCCGTGGATGACACAGTCTCCTTTCAACCTACCTGCAGATTAAGGGGAAAATGTCAGTTTCTGAGTTACCGGTCACACCTTCTCTGCTTATTAATTTGTCTACTTCCGGGCAATTTGTCGTGCATTTATAGGAAAGTCTTTGGTGCTCTAAATCCTTGGAAACCTTCTCTACCACCTGCCTTGGCACCGTGAAAATGTGAGGAAGGGGTTGAGCAGGACCAGAGTGGGAGAAGTGGATCACTTTGTAGCTTTTCTCCCAGGGCAGCCTTCCATAGCTGTGGATTCCTTACTTAAGGTTAAGAGAATTTTCGAAGTATTAAATATATGTGTATTCAAAGAAAAGAACCATAGAACTTCCTAAGGATACACAGGTTCACATCGTCAGTTGGGATTAAATTTGGCTACAAGTAAGAGAGAAATAAAATTCTGTGTCACACAGCTGGTCAGAGGGAGGCAGTCCCAGCTCTTTCTGGGTCTCGAAGTGGATTCTGGTTCTTGGCTCCGTCCTCAGTTGGGTGTGCCTTTTCCTCACGGTTTAAGATGGAGCTCTGGGCATCATATCCAGTTCCAAGGGGCGGGATGAGGGGAAGGAAGGAAAAGGGCCAGAGACACAGCTGTCTTTCAAAAAATGATCCTTAGAAACTGCTGTTAAGAGTCTACACTTGCTCTTACAGGTCATTGGTCAGAATGTAATCACATGACTGCACTTAGTTGCAAGGGAGTTGGGAAATGTAGTCTTTATTCTGAGTGGTCACGTGCCCGGCTTGAAGGTCTATTTCTATGAAAGATGGAGAGAATGAAAATTGGTGGAAACTAGCAGTTTCTGCCCCGGCAAGTTTGTTAGATGATCAACTGCCTTGAAGCTGAACCACTTCCCTCTGGTTGGTGCAGACCCTTGAGGGTGACCCCCTTCTCTGTCTGCAGCTGTGCCGTGCCCGCCATCCCTGGTCTACAACCACTGTGAGCGCGGCTGCCCCCGCCAATGTGAGGGCAACTCGAGCTCCTGTGGGGACCATCCCTCAGAAGGCTGCTTCTGCCCCCTGCACCACGTGCTGCTGGAAGGCAGCTGTGTCCCCGAGGAGGCCTGCACCCAGTGCGTCGGTGACGATGGGATCCGGCACCAGGTAGGAACCCTGGCCTCTCGCCCCCCGTGGGGCCGGTAGGGGGAAGTGTTCACCGTGATTGGCCCCTTCTAACCTCGGCTGAAGGGCTCTGCTCTCCGGGGGGGGGGGGGGGGCCCGAGGGATGGGAAGACAGTACGGCATAACGGCTTTGGGGTCAGACACATCTTGGTTCAGAACCCGGATCTGTTAGGGTTAGCTGTGTGATCAAACACCAGAGTGTAACGACACATCGCTACCATTACTATATTTATCATATCCATCGTAGTAGAATGCTAGGAACCCAGGAGGGGATGGGAAAAGAATATTTTATATGGTGATGTCTACCATTATTAAGATATATTAGGTACCTTACATTGTATTAAGCACTATATATTCATTATTTCAACGTTTTTCAAAGGTATGTTTAGCAGGCAAGGTATTGACAGTTACCTGTGGTCAAGAGGTTTTAAAAAACACCGGCTAAGCAAGTTAGACAGGTTTCTTTATTGCAGGATTCTTTAGAGCTTTTGATATGCTAATGTACCTTGCAAGCTTTTGCTTCTCAGACTTATTAGACTATAGAATTGTGTGTGTGTGTGTGTGTGTGTGTATGTGTGTGTGTAGCATCCCCTCTCATAAATACTCACAAAACACCTATGAGAAAATGAGGGCTTAGAGAGCTTGGTACCTTGCCCATGGATGCAGTTCGTAGGAGATGGGGTTGGGAGTTGGAGTTAGTATTTGAAGCTCTGTCTGATTCCAAAGAGCTTGCTCTTTTCGATACATGAAATTTCCCTTTTGCTAGGTCCCCTTTGGGCTGATCTTCTTGGAAGTCATTGAGTCATCAAGTCATCAGTTCTCTTAGCCTTTTAGGAATCATTATTTTCAAAGGCTATTTATTTACCAAACTCCCTCATCTTGGACTCAGATGGCAGTCATATCTCTTCAAAGTTGCCAATGTGTGTATTGTAGTACCTGGGGCGGTGTGTGTCTGTGGACCTGTGAGTGTGGGCAGTGGTCCTGCCTTTCAAACTGGCAGTGATACCACAGAGCCTGGTAGAGGGGCAGCACATTTGGCTTCTAGCAAAGGAGGATGTGTTCTATGACCATGGGCTGCACTCAAGACCTAACATCTCCATCATCACCAAGGAAGACCTTCATCACTAAGTGGACCAGGTCAGGTGACTTAACACTGTATTTAATCAGAACTGGGAGAACACATGGTGAAGCTAGCTAACCAACTGGAGAATGATGAAAACAGTCATTCCAGGATTACACTATTCTGTCCCTGCCATCAGAAGCTAGGAAATGGACCATTTCATTTGATTCTCCCCAGAGCTCCATAGGGTAATTATTACATGTCCCTCTGAATGGGAAACTGAGGCTCAGATGACAAGAGGTGATTTAAAAAGACCCTATGCACTACACCAGGTCACCCTATAGTGTCCAAGCCCTGCCACTGGTCTCACGGGAACTGGGAGCTAAACTCTGAGCTGACTGGGTGTCCGTGCGAGCATGGCACCAATAAGGCGATTACCTGGATGGTCCCACCGGCTCTGTTCTGTCGCTGGGCTTTAGCCCAGTGGATCCCGTTCGTTCTCACAGTGTAATAGGTGAACCAGGAAAGAAGCCCAGTCGCGCTCTACTGCCATATTTCAGCTGGCCAAATTAAGTAACTGCCGGTACCATAATGCTCCCCCAAAGAGTTGACAAAACCTTACACGGCTCTCCCTGACGTGCACAGCTCCTGGGCTCCCGCTGGGCGCAGATGACGTGTACCATTGCCCTGGGGTGCAGACACCCAGTGGTCATTTCAGGCTGGTTTTGCCGTTGGTGGCAAGGTGCTCTCAGAGGCAGTCAGAAATGGTCTCTGCCCCCTTCCTTGGCATCCTCGAGATGAGAAGGAAGCTCAGGTTTGCATTTCTGGCTCTCTGTGAGTCAGGTGTCTGCAGGGACCCGAGGGCGGGAGGCTTGCGAATGTTATCCTAGGGTCT
This sequence comes from Grampus griseus, assembly GCF_964374135.1. Taxonomy (NCBI): domain Eukaryota; kingdom Metazoa; phylum Chordata; class Mammalia; order Artiodactyla; family Delphinidae; genus Grampus; species Grampus griseus. The sequence continues at coordinate 5,582,441 of NC_139005.1, read as the reverse complement.
CTGCCCCCTTCCCCCCTCCTCCTCTCTGACCCTTTGCCCTGCTCCCTGCCCCTTCCGTCCCACACATGGGAATATGCATCAGAGGTGTATGAAGTGAAGAGGGCATCCAAATAGTGCAGTATTTTGACATCGATACAGTCTGATAAATACATTCTAAAATCAAGCGACATAAAGTTAGTTAATAAAAAACTAGGAAGGGAACACAGCCGTTTTTAGTTATTTCAGAAAATATAGTTTAAACGGATGAAGACAAATATCCAGCCAGTCCAGCTTTGACTTTCAAAGTAGAGAGGGAATAAAAATCTAATATGAAGACCATTTTCATTAAGTGTATTTTCTTGAAACTGAAAAATAAAGCCCAGAAAACTTTTCTTCGGGGAAATAATCCAGGGTAGAAATCTCTTGTGGTAATTTTGGAAGGGCAGACTATTTACCAGTTTCCATAGCTCTTGTGTATTTCACAAAATGTACTCTGCCTTCGTAGCCGGCTCTAAAGGGATCTGGGGCCATGCATGGGCTGTCCCGCCTTGCCCATACACCCCCCACTGTGCCGGGCAAGCGCTGCTTCAGCTCCACTGGGGATTGCCTGCATCACCCAGACGGTCTGCTGAGCCTCGTCTCCTCTCTGTTCTGTAGCGGCTCAGCGCTGACGTTTAATTTGCATCTTCCCTCAGATCCTGGCGGGGGTGGGCAGTGCCTGGTGACTTGCTTTGTACCTGTACCTGAGTACCTGCTTTGACCTTGGGCTCTGAAGACTTCAGTTTTCCCTTGCTGCATTCTCTGCAGGTCGTTCTCCTGTCATCTTTGTTTAATCTTTAACTCCAGCCAGCTCGCTTACCTGTTCTGTCCAGGTAACAGTCCTGCACCAGGCCCTGGAACCTGGGGGCTGAGACAGGGCTGCCTGGAGTTGGCCTGTCCTGATGCAGGAGTGCCCTCTGCTGGCCGATTGGCTGCATAATGCGCCAGGGGTACTGCGGTAAGGCTGGCCGCGGGCGCTTTTAGAAGCTTAGCCTTTGCCAGCCAGGGCTCTTTTTCAGGGCCATAGATTCTGTGACCTGCCTCATTAAAGCTTCCTGGGAAAATGGAAATCCCTGGAAGAGGACGTTTAACACCTGCTTTTGGTCATCTGTTGTGATGTTGCCAAGGCGAGTTGGAAAGCTGTATAATTCGTTCTTGAATTTTAGATGTCTGGAGTTCATTTTTAAAAAGAGAAAAAAAGGGACTTCCCTTGTGGCTCAGTGTAAAAGACTCTGCGCTCCCAATGCAGGGGGTCCGGGTTCGATTCCTGATCAGGGAACTAGATCCCACGTGCATGCTGCAACTAGGAGTTCGCATGCCACAACTAAGGAGTCTGCATGCTGCAACTAAGACCCAGTGCAACCAAAAAAAAAAAAAAAAAAGAGAGAGAAAAGAAACCCCTAATATATAAATATATATCTCCGTTCTTATCTCATCACTTTTGCCGTTTAAACGTCTAAATATAAATCCCTTGATTTATGGTTTTCTTGGCATCACCGTCCGTGTAAAAGAGCAGGAAAGAGGCAGAGCAGAGAGAGGCCTGGGGAGATGTGTGAGTCCCCCCGCCTTCCTCTGCTCTGCCCAGCCTCGCCTGTCCCTGTGCCCCTCCCTGGGTCTTCCCAGCCCCTTGGAGAAGCTGGAATCGTAGCCGCTGCAGCCTCTGTTCTGTTTCCTGGTCCTCGTCCCCCGTCTCCACCCGCTCAAGGCTTGTCCTTGTTGAACTTTCTTCCCTCTGAGGCGGGTCCTGCTTACAGGGCCTCAGGGCTGCACCCTGCCCGCCAGGTTAAGCACAGCTTCCTGCAGTGGCCACGTCCCCAAGGATGTGAGGCCTCTCTGGAGCCCACAGCCCTAGTGAACTCTTCTTTTGCACTCCTGGCACTCTTTTTTTATTTTAAAAATCACCTTTATGGAGAGTTCACAGACAGTAAACAGCGCCAAACATAAATGTACGATCTGATGAATTTTTTCGTGTTTTTTTTTTTTTTTTGTGGTACACGGGCCTCTCACTGTTGTGGCCTCTTCCGCTGCGGAGCACAGGCTCCGGACGTGCAGGCTCAGTGGCCATGGCTCACGGGCCCTGCCGCTCCGCGGCACATGGGATCTTCCCGGACCGGGGCACGAACCTGCGTCCCCTGCATCGGCAGGCGGACTCTCAACCACTGCACCACCAGGGAAGCCCACGATCTGATGAATTTTGACAAGTTCATTCATCTGTAAAAACCGTCATCACGATGAAGATAATGAAATTTCCATCACCTGCGAAAGTTCCCTGATGCCCCTGTTTAATACACCCCCAGTCCCCACCTCCATCCCTAGGCAACAGCTGGTCTGCTTTCTGTCACTATAGATCCATTTACATTTTCTGGAATTTTATGTAAATGGACTCATGCAGGATTACTCCTTCTTTGCTTGGCTTCTTTTGCTCAACGTAATACTCTCGAGATCCATCCACACTGTACGTTCCATCGTTTGTTTCCGTGGCTGAGTAGTATTCCGTGATCTCATTCACCTTTTCACGGGCAAGTCCTATTTCCTCGGCTTGACCGTCAGCCATTCGAGGGCTGGGACAGTGTACCCAGGGCCTGGCACTCCCACAGCCCTCAGCGGGCTGGCTGAGCCTGGCGGCTGTGGTTTGGAGAGAGAGCATGTGGTGTGCAGGGCCAGGATGCCGGGTCCAGACCCCGGCTGTGCCCCCGGTCGACCTCCTGGTCTGTGCCTCAGTGTTCTCACTGGTCAGTGTAAGTAATGGTCATACTCACCCGCTAGGGTTACTAGAAGGATCATACGATGAGTCAGTGTAAAGCCTTTGGGGAAATATCTTGAACATGTTTAATGCTACTTATTACCGGGAGGCAGCAGAACACAGGGATAATAAGTGGATTCTGGGTCCAGATCCCATCTCTGCACTGCGACGGTGTGACCCCGAGCTAGCGCCTCCGCTTTCTCCTTGGACGAGTGGGGATAACTAAGAATGTCCCGGTCACGGGGCTGCGATGAGGATTAAATGAGTAGTTTGCGTAAAGCCCTTAAACCGTGCCACGTGACACCTGCCGCTCAGATGTGGGCGGTTACGTGGATGCAGCAGAAGGTGTCAAGGGAAGCCTCCAAGGTTTAATCCCACAGGAGGACGGGCAGGCCGGGGAGGGGTTTACCCGGAGATGTCCCATCTCTCTCCCTCTCCGCGGCAGATGCTCATTGCGGACCATGGAAGCAGACGGAATAAGTAAGACCTTCTTGGCCTGGGGACTTTCTAGCGGCCTTTGAGCTGCTGGATGAGGAGGCATTTATTCAGGGGTGACTTCACTGGGATTTCCCTTGAGGGCCGAGCCCAAAGGGACCCAGTCCCGGCTCTGCAGTCCCATCTGTGCTCTGCACAGCCTCCTGCTTCTTGCACAGTCCTGGGAGGCAGGCTGGGGGGCCCTCCCCTCGCCTGGGAGGAAACCGGGCAGTGGCACGGAGGGTGAAGCCAACCGACGTAGGAGTTGGGGGGCTTCCTGACTCTGAAGCCCTTGTGCAGTGGGGATGCCTGCTGCCCTGGTGACCCTCACCTGGAAACTGCACCCAGGTCTGGAACGTCACCACCAGTCCCAACAATGTGAGGGTTCTGAGAGTCCTGCTGTCCCCCCTTCAGCTCTTCCTGCCGCATAGTCTTAAGTCCATTGCAGAAATGAGTGGCTCTTTCTCAAGCTGCAGCCCAGCTTCTCCTTTGGCCTGGGAAGTGGCTGGCGGGGTGACACGGGAGTCCTCATTTTCTCGCCTTGCTTTGTTTTAGTGTCACCATCAGAAGGGCTGTGATGAAATCTCCATGTTTTCTGAGACCTGGGGCTTGCCCTTCCCCCGAGTGTACGAAGCATTGTGGGTGCCCCGGGCACCCCAGGCCTCTCCAGCTGCCTCCTCCGCAGGGTCCTCAGCATCTGTCAGCTTGTCTTGGTTCATCTGCGCAGCTCTGACCCAGGCGGGGCTCGGGCACTAGGTGTCCCCCAGGGAGACAGAGCCAGGGGTGGGGGGACCCAACTTCTATGAACTCCTGGGCCCTCTCTGAACCTCGTTCTCCCTCAGCTTCTGGAAACGTGGGTCCCAGACCACCAGCCCTGCCAGATCTGCATGTGCCTCAGCGGACGGAAGGTCAACTGCACGACACAGCCCTGCCCCACAGCCCGAGGTGAGGCCCCTCCCTAGGGCTCCCGCCAGGCCCCGGGGGACCAGATCCACACGTGGATTCCCCACGCCAGCCCCACCCTCCTTGCCTCGCCGGGCTGGGCTCCCCTTTCTGCACGGGGGTAGAGCTCTCGGGGGCGTGTGTGTGTGTGTGCGTGTGTGTGTGTGTGTGTGTGTGTGTGTGTGTGTGTGTGTGTGTGTGCCTGCCCTGCTGTCCCCTCCTTGGCCCTCAGCCTTGTTCTCCCGAGGGTGTGTCTGAGGGGACAGCAGGACACACCGGGAGACTCATTCGTCAGCGGGCCTGGCTGGTTCCCGTCGCCGAGAGTCTGCAGTGGGTACTGCCATCTCTTTCTCTGACCTCCGCGGCCTTTTCTCCCCCAGCGCCTGCGTGCGGCCCGTGCGAGGTGGCCCGTCTCCGGCAGAGCACGCAGCAGTGCTGCCCCGAGTACGAGTGTGGTATGTGTCACCCGTGGCATTTCTCGGGGTCCAACCCCAGCCCCGCTCTGGGGAGAGGGGGCCAAGGTGGTGGTGCTGAAGGGGCTCGTGGTCAGGAGCAGGGTGTGGATTTTCCAAAACCCAGAAAGAGTAGCCTCTGGAAAAAAGGATTTGTTTCCTAGAAAGATTCTGCTGTGACTTATTAAATTAAGTTTTGAAAGCATTAAAAAAGAATGGGGTGCAATGTTCACAGCAACATTATTTGCAACAGCCAAGATATGGAAGCAACCTAAGCGACCATCAACAGATGAATGGATAGGGAATTCCCTGGTGGTCCAGTGGTTAAGACTCCATGCTTCCATCGCGGGGGGCACAGGTTCGATCCCTTGTTGGGGAACTAAGATCCCGAGTGCCGCGTGGCGTGGCCAAAAAATAGGAACCCCCCCCCCCGCAAAACAGATGAATGGATAATGAAGATGTGGTACATACATGCAATGGAGTACTACTCAGGCATGAAAAGGAATAAGATTTTGCCACTTGCAGCGACATGGATGGACTTGGAGGGTATTATGCTTAGTGAAAGAAGTCAGAGAAAGACAAATGCTGTATGATAGCGCTTATATGTGGAATCTAAAAATACAACAAACTGGTGAATATAACAAAAAAGAAACAGACTCACAGATGTAGAGAACAAACTAGTGGTTACCAGTGGGGAGAGGGAAGGGGGGAGGGGCAAGATAGGGGCAGGGGAGTAAGAGGTACAAACTACTGTGTATAAAATAAATAAGCTACCAGGGTATATTGTACAGCACAGGGAACACAGCCAGTATTTTATAACAACTATAAACGGAGTATAACCTTTAAAAATTGCGAATCGCTGTGCTGTACACCTGAAACACGTAATATTGTTATCAACGATACCCCAAAAATAAGAGAATGGGGTAATCACTGGTGGGGGAGGTGCAAGGGATTTACTGCAGAGCCAGTTATGCCAGAGTAACTGTAGAAAAGGCCGCACGTGGGCACCTTGACTTCAACACGTTATTTGTCAGAGGGTTTCATTACAGGCCTGCAACCTGCATCGTGAATAATGGGCTGAACAACGGTATAATTAAATGAATCCAGAGCTGATGGAATTCTGAGACACACGGCAGCAAGTCTCTAGCGCTTTGTCCCCGTCCTGTCACAGGCATTTGTTAATTGTACAGATGAAGACATAAAGCACAGGCTTGTGAAGTTTGAGGCGATGAAACCTTTGAGGGAGAGCAGATAGATCAAGACAGTCTGAGGATCTAAAAAAGAAATCATCTGAGACATTGCTTTAGGCTGATGAAATTTAGCAGGGATAAAGAGAAGCCTTATGTGGCGGGGCGGGAGTGAGGGGCGAATCTGACTGGAGAACAATTTAGTAAAAATAGGTCTTAAGATGTTAACAGTGGAGGGAACTGGGGGTCATTTAGTTCAAAGCCCTCATTTTATGGACATTTTGAAGCTTCTCCAACGTGCCAGGCACTTTGCCTTCATTATTTCAAGACATCAATAGACCGACCCTGTGAGGTAGACTGCCCACCTTACAGAAGATGATCCTGAGGTCTAGAGGGTTCAAGTGATTGGCCGAGATCTGGAGTCCCTGCAGATGACAAGAGTAATCAACATGGCTTGTATCTATCTATCTGTCTATCTACCTTCCTATCTATCGATCGCTCTATTATCTATCTACTATCTATCTACCTACCTACCTATCATCTTTCTATTATCTATCTACTGTCTATTTATCTATCAATCATCTATCTATCTATGTATCTATCATCTATCTGTCTATTATCTACCTATCTATCTATCTTCCTATCTGTCTACCTATCTATGTATCTATCTGTGTATCTATCATCTATCTATTATCTATCTTCCTATCTCTCTACCTATCTATGTATCTATCATCTATCTATTTATCTATCATCTGTCTGTCTATCTATCATCACCTCCCTCGCCCCCTCCCTGTCCATGTATCTCCATCTCTATCTCCATCTCTTCCCCTCTTTTCATCTTCCTGTATCTTTCCCTCTATCTCCATCTCTAGCTCTGCCTTCAATTTATCATCATCACATATGTGACAGTGAAGGTCTGCGTGAGTAGGAATGTAGCGTAGGGAGCCACTCACTAGCACAAGAGTAGCCTCGCTGAATTCTGAGTGCACGTCTCTCTCTCTCTGGGCCCTCAGTGTGTGACCTGGTGAGCTGTGACCTGCCCCCGGTGCCTCACTGCGAAGGTGGCCTCCAGCCTACACTGACCAACCCCGGCGAGTGCAGACCCAACTTCACCTGCTGTAAGTGCTCCCTCCGTGGGTGAGGACGGGCGGTGCAGTCACTGTCCCCTGGTCTGGGAAGGCATCCTGTATTCTAGTGAGCTGAGTCTGGGCTTGGGGTGTGTCTAGAACAAAGGGGTCAGGGTCACACGTGGACTGAGCGCCCTAAGACTCCTCCCAGCCGCAGGCTACGATGGGGAACGGGGTGCAGGCATCCCCCTTTTGGGCTTATTAGGTGGCATTTGGACCTGAGATGAAGAAGCCTCCAGATCTAATCTTTATTTTCTCCCACCTCCCATAAGCCGTGGAGGGGAAGGAATGTACCCTTGGTTGGTTCAAATCACTGGATCTTATTCCCAAATAAATTTATACATTTTTCTTCCTCTGTATGTTTATGTATTTAATTTCTAAATACTACAATTTAAGCATAGGGTTGGACTAAAGACAGTTTCTGGACATGTCAAGAAGCTGAATTCTGTATTTAGTTACTAAGAATACCCACTTTAAGTCACTACCCATTTCTCATCCTGTTGATTGAGAATCTCACTCAAGTTCTGAGATGAAAGCCCTCGAGTGCGGGAGAACACGTTGTATCTGCAGAAAGCTGGGAACAGGCAAAGGCATGGGATGGGATTTGGCAGTGATAAAAGGGCATTGTGGATTTGACGAGATTGCTGTCATTTTTCATTCATCATTGTTGGAGGACCTAAAACTGTAGGTCATTTATTATTCCAGGTACTGAGGTTGGGGATAGGATCTCATAAGCTACCAGCTTATAAAAATGCTAACCAGTACCTATGTGCCCAGGGCTCGCTGGGTCTTAGAGATTCTACACCAGTCATCTCTGAGTATCTGCAGCTGGAGGGACCCCACCCCTTCCAGATGTGCCCGGGAAGGTGGCGGAGCCTAGCAGCCTTAGCTTCTCCATTAAAGTAGCTTTATATTTCTCCTTTGGGTTAGTTCTCTTATTTTTCTGCAGACTAACCACTGTTTGGTATGATTGACTATCCCTCAGCTCCTGAGCTGGGCTCCCATGTGTTTCTGACTTAACATTCCGGGGCTAGAGTTCCCTGGGACCTTATATAGTAGCTGAATGCTTAGGAACCCAGGCTGAGTGCAGGGCTCAGTGTGGCAGGACCGGGGCATCACCTCGTGCTGCCCCTCAGCCTGCAGGAAGGAGGAATGCCCAAGGGCGTCCCCGCCCTCCTGTCCCCCGCACCGGACGCCGGTCCTTCAGAAGACCCAGTGCTGTGATGAGTATAAGTGTGTTTGCAACTGTACCAGCTCGGCGGTGACCTGCCCACTGGGGTACCTGGCCTCCACCGTCACCAACGACTGCGGCTGCACCACCACCACCTGCCTCCCTGATAAGGTAGGGGCTGCTCGGCTCCAGCTGGGACGATGGCCGTACACATCCTCCTGTGGAAGACTTGCCTTCCTGCCCACACGAGTGCTGTGTGGCCCAGTGAAGGGGCATCAGCATTCCATCTCAGCCTAAATCTAATTAGCTCAGGAGGTACTTACAGAGACGCTACCATGTTCTGAGCATGGCTGGGTGCTATAGATGATTCGAAACGCGTGAATGATTCTAAAACCTAAATTACAAAACGATGCGCTCCCAGAAATCTCACCTCTACCCTCACCTTCCCTACCTCGCTCCTTCTCTCCCTTCATAATTTATCATTTTCATTGGTGTACCCATCTATTTTTCTTTTTGAAAATATAAGCAAGTTTTGTAAATTTATATCGCTTCCTATTTCTCCCCAGAAGGGTAGCATATTATAAATTCCGTTTTGAATGTGTATTTTTTCATCTAACAATTTATAGTAGAATTATCCTCTGTCCGTATATGGAGATCTGCCTTACTCCTTTTCACAGCTTAGTAATCTACGGCAAGGATACATCTTGGTTCAGTCGTGTGGACTCACAGTTGAGTGGCTTCAGCCTTTTGCTGTTACTAGTGACGCTGCAACAGCCTTCTGCATCTGTCATTTTGTATTTTTGCCAGAGTGTCTTTTGGGATAGATTCCTAGAAGTGGGATTCTGGGCGGTAACACTTTTTAGGGGGGCTTCTTAATCCAAGAACCGGGGGTCTCATTCACTGAGTTCATTGTACAAAAGCGGGAAGACTGAGCAGGTGTAGGAAAATGGTTTGAAAAATGTGCCCCGTTACCATGTGAATAAACGTGGAGACCTGTTTGTAGCTTCAGAGGACACACTTGGGGTAATTTAAAACCTGCCTCTAAGCCTCATGATCCAAGCGTTTCTTCAGTACCTCATTCCTAGAAGATAAAGGCTGAGCGTGTGTATCACGTGCATCCCAGGCTTTACGATTCTAATCGTAACCAACCGTTGGGATCTCATGTCCCACATTCCTTCCATAGCCTACAGTTCTTCCAGACAGGATCCCTTGTCTCTCAAACACATCTCACGCTCTGTCTTCTCTTGATACATTCCTTATCATTGGTGGGCATGAAGGGAACACTCCTTCATAACCCCTGCCCACCCTTCCCTCACCTTCAGCCACTCCTGATGGGACAGAGGGCTATACGTGGGTGGGTTCCAAGTTCAAGGACATTTACTAGGTCTGAGAATTAGGGTGCAGCTTTCCGTGTGACACAGGAAGGAGTTAAATGCAGTTAAGGCAGCAGTGATAGTGGGTCAAGGCGGCCAGTGTGTTACATCCCCACTTGAGGGCCTCGAGGGACTCAAAAGGAGCCACTCCCAGGGTGAACCTTCCTGAGGCAGGTGGGCAGGGGAGGGAAGAGGGCAAACTCTACTATGCAAGCATCCCTTCGCGTGGGCAGAGACTATGTTGCTTTCATTTATTGCTGTAGTCTCAGCACCTAGAGTAGCTTCCAGCACGCCGTAGATGCTTACTCACCTCTTGTTTAGATGAACTGAGTCACTTCACTCTCGGAAACCTTGTGTCTACAGGTGTGTGTCCACCAAGGCACCATCTACCCTGTGGGCCAGTTCTGGGAGGAGGGCTGTGACGTGTGCACCTGCACGGACCTGGAGGATGCCGTGATGGGCCTGCGTGTGGCCCAGTGCTCTCAGAAGGCCTGTGGAGACAGCTGCCGGCCGGTAAGGGGGAGGAATAGGGTAGGGAAGTAGGGGAGGGGATCCCAGGAATAGGCAAGAAAGCCCCTTTAGGAACCTCTGGTTCAAGGCCAGAGGGGAGGGGCAAGGAGGGGAGTGGGGCTGAGTGAAGGAAAGGAGCATGAGGAGAGGATTGCTGTCATCCTTCTGTGACCAGTTCTTGGCTGGCAGTCATGTCTGCTGTGCGGTCTTGAGTCCACAGGGCTGGGGAGTTGGTCTAAGCAGAGATGTGGCTTAATTGCCTAGAAAACAGGGCTTGATATTTCCCCCTATCTATCTCTTCCCTTTTCAGACATCTCCTTAGCCTACACCTAGTACAGACGTAGGTCCTGAATTTTCTGAGATGGTCCCCGTGTCCGTGTACTGTAGTGTTTCTACACCGGTTGGTGAGTTTTCAGGCCAGGTTTATCATTTGAGGTACAGAAGTTGAGCCATGTTTATAATTTGAGGTATGATTTGGGGGTTTGAAACCCCCAGTCCAGTTTCTAATTCTTCGTGTGGAGGCCTGTCCCTACGGCTCCTGTGTGTCTGGGGAGCTTTATTCTTGCACATTGAAGACTGAGCAGACTCTAGAAAAAGGGAACCACAGTCCGCGGGGGTACTGTGGGTTCAATTCTGTTTGCTGGTTTAACGCTATTATTGTTAGCGCAAGTTCACGTGCCCGATGCGCCGTGAGGCCAAATGCAGATGTCGGAGTTTGGAGCAGAGAAAGGCTTATTGCAGGGCCATGCAGGGGACGGGCGGCCCGTGCACAGTTCTCTGATTGGCTGATGGTGAGGTAACGGGGCGGTGTCACAGGGGTTACCGTGATCAGTCCTTAGGCTACAGGAGGCCTGGGGCTACGTTCTCAGGTCACCCAGTAGTTAACATCTTCCGTTTGGTGGGGGGTTTTCACATCTGCAAAACAACTCAGGAAATGTGCATTAAATACTGTTACGTAGGTCCTTCAGAGAGGAGCTGAAGCAGAGGGTCTGGCGGGGGGGGGGGGGGGGGGGGGGCTGTCCCAGGAAGGCTCCATAGTGTTCTGCCCAGTTACACTACTATTATCACTGCATCATTATCAGTAGAAAATAATGATAAAAGCAGAGGAGGCAGCACAGGCAAGTGCACGCGTGTAGCGGTTGCTTTTGTAACCGCGGTGCAGAGCAGCCTCTCGATGCTTCTTTTCGGAAGCGTGTGTGGTTTGGTGATGGAGGGGAGGGCCTGGGAGTGAATCCACAGATGGGGGGGTCTGTTCAGGTCATCTGCGCGCTACCTGCCTGGCTCATGCTGCGGAGGAGCAGGGCTGCCGGCCCCCTTGGGAGAGGATGATGCCGTGGTTCCAGGTGTGCCTTTGGGGAACACTAGGCTTTGGAAACCCATCGGTCTCCATCTCCTCCCACAGGCCGTGGGAGGCAGTGGAAATAACTTGCTATCAAGTAAAGAGAGTGGTGTTTAGAGGTTGTTTTTATAAAATGGGCCCCCAGTATGTTTTGTGTTTTGGTAGGGAGTTTTGATTGCAAAGAATGGAATCCACTCAAGCTAGCTAAAATAAAAAGAGGGGGAGGGACTTCCCTGGTGGCGCAGTGGTTGAGAATCCACCTGCCAACGCAAGGGACACGGGTTTGAGCCCTGGTCCGGGAAGATCCCACATGCCACGGAGCAACTAAGCCTGCGCGCCACAACTACTGAAGCCTGCGCGCCACAACTACTGAAGCCCGCGCGCCTAGAGCCCGTGCTCCACAACAAGAGAAGCCACCGCAATGAGAAGCCTGCGCACCGCAACGAAGAGTAGCCCCCGCTCGCCGCAACTAGAGAAAGCCCGTGCACAGCAACGAAGACCCAACGCAGCCAAAAATAAATAAACAAATTTAAAAATAAATAAAAAGGGGATTTATAGGAAAGACCGGGATCACTCAGAAACGAAGTGCAGGGCGTGCAGGTGGGCCCCGTGGTTGTACCACTTTTCTCTCCGTTTGTCCTGTGAGCCCCTGTCTCCGTTTCTCTCTGCCCATCCGTCCGGTTCCTCACTGTGGGCCTGGGAGGATGTTTCGCTTTCTCAGAAGCTTCATTTGCACGTGGCTTTATGGAACCTGGCTTCAACTCAGTGTGGCTTTTCAGGTCCAGGGTTCGCCCCGTCCAGTCAGACCTGTTCAATCTGTGTTGCTCCAGAGATGAACTTCTCAAGAAGAAAATGGATGGGCTCAGCTCAGCCCGTGGACTCTGGGTCCTCTGTGCAGTCCCCACTCTGGTCCATCAATGCAGGGCACAGGGTGTGAACCTGGTTGTCTAGAGGCCAAGGCGCTGGAGGCGGCTTCAGGAAGATGGTGGGTCCCGAGGTCAGAAATGAGTGCAGGGGGTACCATGTCCAGAACTCTCGACCGGATGATGGCTCTAGGGTGGCGGAGTGGCCTGTCTTAGAGACAGAATGTTCACACCTTCTGGGAGGAGAAGGAAGCACTGAGATTTAGTTACAGCTGAGGGGAGGCTGGGCTTTGGTCTGTATTGTGTGTTGAAGTGGGAGCTTTAGTGAACGGCCTCAGGCTTCATTCTTCGTAGAGGAGAGGATCAGCTCTGGTCAGACTCTAGAGGCATTTAGGCTCACTTACCTGGATTCATTTGCTGTCTAGGCTGTGACAAAAAAAAAAAAAAAGAAAAAAGAAAAAAGAACACTACCACCATCACCCTCTGATTCTTCCTTTATAAGCCACTGTCTGCAGAAATACGCTTTCCCCTACCATCACCATAATTAATCCTCTACGCTCACATCAGAAACGTGATGTAAGATAAGCAAAGGGCGTTGCTGGTGTCCCAGAGAGTTTCATAGGTGTACTATGGCCTTGCTTCTGCGTTGACAGCAAGAGGAATTCCTGCTCTTTTGTATAAACCTCAGAGGAGTTTTTCTTTGAAGGCTTATGACCCTTAGACCCCAGAGTCAGACTAAATTGTAGCTTCAGGAACTGTGTTCTGAGCGACTGAATGCAATCCATTATGTTTTATTCATCCTCGTGATACCCTTCCAGAAGGAAGAAGAGGCAGGGCTGTTCTTCCCATTGGCCACTACACTGAGGCTCGTCTGAAGCCAGCAGACACGTGCGTGTCCTGACTCCCAGGCCGGGGCCCCTGCTGCTAGGCTGGTACAGCTGGCCACACGGGTGTTGTAAGGGCCAGGACGACCCGGCCAAGAGACAGGGGCCAGCGCTCCAGGCCTCCACCTCCGTCTCAGCTGTGGCAATTGTGCTGTTAAATCAGTGAGGAAGTTATTTTCCAGTGGCATCTGTTTCCAGCTTGGGTGGATATCAGACCTACTCAGTTCCACTCTTAATTGGGAAACCAGTGAAAACAGGATAGAGAAGAGGGTAGGGAGAAAGGTCTGAGATGTCTGTTTTGGACAGATACAAGCTAGAGGGTTTGGAGGAGTACGGGAAAAGAAACAGAGATGAAAATACAGGATGAGCCCTGGTTGTGCAGGAGGAAACTGTGGAGGGGAATCCAGCCCCAGAACCTGGGGGCGTGGCCGGGAGCACCTGAGCACGAGAAGCAGGTAGGGCTGTGGGAACCAGGCGTCCAGCCTGGGTCACCCATAACCCGCAGTGTATTTGCCCGTGGTGGAGGCAGCAGAAAACATAGAGTATGCACAAATCCAGACCACTCAGCACCCCGAGGGGGGTGCCCAAGGGTGACTCTAGATCCCTAAAGCATCGATGTCTCTGTTCCAGGCTCCCTCGTGTCTGTTTCTTTTGTGCCATTTTGAGTATCCTGCCTTGTAGCGGAGGGCGTGGCGGAGGGCGCGGCGGAGGGCGTGTCGAGTGTATCCTAATTTGTTGGCGCCTCCAAAGCACCTAGTACATCATAGGTGCACGATAACTAACTAGCTCTCCGCTGATCAAGGACTGAGGGCAGCTCACTGGGCACCGCTGTGACGCAGGTCGGGGTGTAAGTAGGTCCCGTGGAGATGCTACAAAGTTGAGCCAGGTCTCTGGGGTCCTCGTGTTCCCCCGGGAGAGGCACCACCTGGGATGATACCGAGTGTTGAGTGCGTCCTCTGACTGGGCCCTGCTTGTGAGCGCTCTTGGGGAGCAGAGCGAGTGTGGTACCCCCCCCATCCCGAACGGCTGCGGCTGCAGTTCGCCCTTCTCTCCGAGATGCTGCACAGCCCTGGTTCTTGTCCCTCGGCCCCTGGGACAGCCTCACATGTCATCGTTTTGTCTGTTCTTTGTACGTCGCTTCAGAGTTTTCATTGGAGGATTTCAATCCAAGTTCCCGATGCTTTGACCAGATTGGAGGACCTCCAAGAGGGGGGATAGGCTGGCAGACTTCAGACTTGCAGGATGCTGGCCTCCCTGGCAGGCTTTCTGGGGAAAGTGGGTCTCGTCTCACTGTGCCCCATAAACTACTAGGTAAATGTCAAGTGACGACCTGGGGAAGCCCAGCTCTGCACATTGCTGAGAGGTCCTGGAGTCAAGGCACTCATGTTGTATAGGTAATTGGCCCTGTTAGGGCAGAGCCGGGACTCCAGGCTTCTGGAATGTTCTCCCCCAGTCAGTGAGGGACCCTAGATTTGGGCTGTGATGAACATCAGGGCAGCGGCTGCTTCTGAGTGAGCTCTGAGCATCTTTAATACTCCCATGGACTGGCTCTTCTTAAGTGGAAGTTTGCAGAGGGCAGGCTTGTGTCTCTTCGACTGGTGTAAGACCCATAGTGACTCAGTGGGTGACGCTTCCTGACCACTTAGCATGATCGAGGGGCTGGTGGAGGGCAGAGATGAAAACATCCGGTCCAGCGGTGCCTCTGCAAGCCCCAGGGCTCCGTACACCTGCCGAGTGGACCAGAACACCTGTCTTTGCTGCCGGCCTGTCCTGACGCTCCACCCCTTGTGTGTTTTCAGGGCTTCACTTACGTTCTCCACGAAGGCGAGTGCTGTGGAACGTGCCTGCCATCTGCCTGCGAGGTGGTGACCGGCTCCCCTCGGGGAGACTCGCAGTCCTCCTGGAAGAGTGTAGGTCTGGGCCAGGGCGGGTAGGAAGGAGAGCGGGGGCCTCACCAGCCTGGTCGTCCATCTGGGGTCCAGTGCTGCCCTTGGTTCCGTCCGTAAAGTAGAAGCTCATTCCCTGCCTTTTGCTTTCCCCACAGAGAGTTTAATGCGGCTGTTGGTTTATCCAGATGTCAGCTGGGATCACCTTGCTCCCGGGGAACTAGTTAAAGTTGCCCCAGACTTCCCGTTGTGTGGATTTTGGGAGAAGCCCAGTTCCCTCCCTCTGAGTTCTGTGAACGCCTGCGGGTGGGGGTCATGTTCTCCTGTTTAACCTGTGAAGCTGAGGACCTGCTTCCGCCGATGGGTGGTGCAGGGCCGTGTCGTGGGCCTGGCACCCTGCCACACCGGCCCAGGCGGCGTCCTCTGACCTTTTCACTGGTTTCTGTTGGAGAAATATGTAACCCAGAGAAGCAAACTACATTTCTGTTCCCAGGGCCCCCGAGCCCCCTTCTGCAGCTCTGGCTTAGCCCCTGGGCGTGTTGGCAGCCCCCGTCTCCCCACCCTTGTCTTCTCCTGCCCAGCCCCCACCCCCAGATCCCCTCCCCTGACACAGAGCAGGGTCGCTTCTCCTTCGTGGCCCAGAGGCGCTCACTTTGACTCTGGGCTCATAAAGCCGTTTTCTGAAGCACAGAGGATCCCTCCCCGGAGCCAGTTGTAGCCCACATGCTAGGATGCTACCAGTCCTTTAAGTCTGATGGATAAGGATGAAGTGGACGGGTGCTAAGCCCTGGAATCCTCAGGACGTGGATGCTGGGAGGGGGTGAGGTGCACCTAGGGACCTTCCCCTTCTGAGTCCTCCAGCGAGACCGAAACACACTGTTTAGAAGGAGGGCAAAGGGTTACCTGTCCTGCCCTGAACGTGCTCACCTGCTCACCTCCTACCCTGGCCCACCAGTCTCCTCCTCCTTGGTGGTGACAGACTGAGTTTCCCACAAGGGTTCCCACCTCCCTCTTCTAATTCTGGTTACCTGTGGATTTCCCTGCTGTGTCCCTCCTCTCCATGCTTTTAACCTCTTTTTTCCCCAATCCATCCTAGGATCAGGCTGGCTTTGCACCTCCTCCCCAGGGCCAGAGGCTACTCCATCCTGGTTGGGGTTGACAGTTGGTCCCTTTTTTTTTTTTTTTTTGCGGTACGCGGGCCTCTCACTGTTGTGGCCTCTCCCGTTGCGGAGCACAGGCTCCAGACGCGCAGGCTCAGCGGCCATGGCTCACGGGCCCAGCCACTCCGCGGCATGTGGGATCTTCCCGGACCGGGGCACGAACCCGTGTCCCCTGCATCGGCAGGCGGACTCTCAACCACTGCGCCACCAGGGAAGCCCTGCTGGTCCCTTTGAGGCTCAGCATCCTCTTCACCGCTCCCCCCCGCCCCCCACCCGCCTCTGGTCTCTCATCTGCCTCCAGGGCTCCCTCAGCCCTGACCCGCATCAGTGTTCACAAAAGAGTTTCCCTTCCCAATTCAAGTCTCCATCTTACCTACAAGACTTGCGTGTCGGCAGTGGCTCTGGGGGGCCCAGCAGGTGTGGTAGGGACAGGTCCTCTTGATGCGCCCAAAGCTTGGCGGGTACGTGGTCGGAGTGGGGCGTGGCCCGCAGCGGGGAGCTTTGGTCGGGGGGAGTCAGAGGGGGGTCAGGAGAGAGGCCGCAGTGTGTGGTACTTTCTGCTTCTCTTCTGGAAAGAGAAGAGAGGCAGCAGGGGCCAAGAGACGTGGCTGGGCCTGGAGTGGGCAGGCCGGGTGCCCCCACTTGCGTGTCTGGGAGCTGGACCACACAGACCGTGCTCATGGTCACGTGTTGTCCGGGCAGAACCTCCGCAGGGACTTTCTGAACCATGTTCTGGACACTCAGTGGTCCTTGACTGTGGTGCCCTTGGGGACAGGCCGCCTGTGTGCAGCCTGGGAGCTCAGGGCAGATTTCAGAGCCAAGGGTCAGACACCGGCATCCCCGGCTCTCACCGGCTCCCTGTACCAGAGGGAAGCAGCACGAGGTTGGGTGCTGGGCTGAGTTTCCCTCCACATCTCCCCTCCACTGTCTCCCCATGCAGCCGTTCCTGGACACTCAGCTCCCAGCCGAGCCCAGGGTGGAGGGAGCATCCTTAGGTGTCCCCAGGTGCTTCCTCCGGTGGCTCAAGACTCTGTCTTGGGAGCACACGGGGCTCTGAGCTAGGATCTTGGTCAGGGTGACTCTGACCCAGACTCACTGAAGGACCCGGATGAGCTGTCCCTCCCTCTGTGCACCTCACCCTGTGGGCAGGGCTTAGCCGTTGAGCCGGGCTCACCTCCAGGACCCACACCAGCTCCTGAGGGGGCCGCCCACTCCCAGCGGGACCTTGGCCCCCTGACCAACTTGGGTGCTCCGACCACAGGTTGGCTCTCACTGGGCCTCTCCCGAGGACCCCTGCCTCATCTACGAGTGTGTCCGAGTCAAGGAGGAGGTCTTCGTGCAACAGAGGAATGTCTCCTGCCCCCAAATGGACGTCCCCACCTGCCCCTCGGGCTTCCAGCTGAGCTGTCAGACCTCGGACTGTTGCCCCACCTGTCACTGCGGTAAGATGTGCTACCAAGCCCGCCTTCAAGCCTCTCTCTCCTCTAAGGCCCCCGAATCCTTGCCTTTTGAGCAGCTCAGGGAAACGGGGAGGATCAAATCTCTCCATTCGTTGCTAACACTTCGGGGAGAGAGCAAGTAAGATGAGGGAAATGGGACAATTTCCTGAGGGTCGTCACTGTGTCAGCGCTGGTTTTGTACCCTGTCTCATGTCATCCTTATGACAGTCCCATGAGGTGGGTACCATTATACCTCCCTTTGCTCTTGTGAGTTAGTGAGTGGTAGAACTGGGCTTGGACCCAGGCTTCTCTAATTCTAGAGACTTCTTCTCAGTCATTCGGCTGGAAAAGGTATTCCAACTGCCCATCCCCTAACCCCACCAACCAACCAGCCAACCACATAAACAAACAAACCAATCAACCAACCAGTCAACCAACTAACCAACAAACCACACAATCAACCAACCAACCAACCAAATAAACCAACCAAGCAACCAACTAACCCACCCACCAGCCAACTAACCAACCAGCCAAACAACCGACGGCAGCAGCAGCAGCAGCAACGCAGCAGCAGCAGCAGCGAACAGCTCTCGCCACCCCGTCCTGAGCTCTGTGTGTGATTTTATCTTGGCGCTTAAAGTTTCCGGAGTAGAATGTCTTTCTTTGACAAGCCCAAACATCCTCCCACTCACCCCTTGGGTGTGAATCACTTAAACAAGTGCCCTCCCCTCGAGGACTCCAGGGACCTTCTCCCTGCGGGCTGGGTGGTGGGCAGCAGGTAGCTGCCCTTCCTCAGCGGGCCTGGGGCCACTGTGGCCACGTGGGCTCCGGCAGGAGGACCCACAGCGCCTGGCGCTGGGTGGGGAGAAGGACCGGCAGGTGGAGCAGGGAGGCCCAGCCTGGGAGGAGCAGCTGGGTCGTGGGCCTTCACCAGCTGTGCTCCGCACACTCATGCCCTGTGCCTGTCTCTCCCCAGAGCCCGTGCAGGCCTGTGTGCTCAACGGCACCATCATCGGGGTGAGCTGCCGCCTTCTCCAGGGCGCCTGGGGGGCAGGGATGGGGTGCTGTGGGAAGGGTGTCATTCTAAAGTGCAAGTGAAAGGAGCCGGGGGGCCTGCCCCACCCACACTTCCCTTTCCTCCAGGGCTTCCCAGGCATCCTGGAGTGGAACCCCTACCTCTCCGGGGCCCGGGCCCCGCCTTCTAGCGCTCACATCCCGGCCCCAGGCACTCGAGCGTTTCTTCTGTGCATGCTTCAATCTGCCCCGCTCCCTCTGCCCCAGCTCCCTCTCTGCTGGGAAAGCCCTCACTCTTACCATGCCATCCTTGAGGTGGGGTGGGGAAGGGAGGGAGCAGACCTCTCGGGACAGGAGGAGAATCAGGGTGATGGATCCTGGCAGCTTTGGGCAGCCGGGCCCCCATGCCCAAGGCAGACGGCTCACGGGACTGAGGGCAGTGAAGGGTCGGGGGTTCCGGGTGCCAGGAGGCCTGACCCTGGTCCCTTTGGTTCCAGCCCGGGAGGAGTCTGATGGTTGACCTGTGTACCACCTGCCTCTGCACCGTCCAGGCGGGGGTCATCTCCGGATTCAAGCTGGAGTGCAGGCAGACCACCTGTGAGGACTGCCCGCTGGTGAGAGAGGCTCATGGGGGCCTGGGGGTGGACTGGGTACTTGTGGGACCCAAGCAATGGGACCTCACCGGGCTCGTTAAATAAAAACTTTCGTGATTTTCTGATTATGGACATATTTGACAACAGTAAGGAAGAGAATAAAAGTCACCTACCCAAATTGCATTTCTCAGATATAATTATAATTTAGTTTTGGAAATTCAAACATTTTCTTCCTGTATTTGCAAGGCTTGTGATACCATATTTACAATTCTGTATTCTTTTTAAGCAACATACTACTGTTCTTTGAAAACATTAAAAATTAGTCAACAAATATTTATCAGTGACTAGTCAGTCCACAGTTATTTATCAGACACTTGCTATGTGCAGGGTTCTATGCAACATTCTTTGAAGGGGCTCTGCCTCAGCATATACTTTTATTATTGGACATCGCGTTTTAATAGTTCACCCTGCCAGCTCACGATGACTGTGTTTGCTCAGAACACCTCTGAGGGTGGGTTCTGGGAAGTGGAATCATCATTTCTAGTTGGGTAGAGGAAAGCGTGCACTTCACTATTCTCATCGTGACTCTTAGCCCCACCTCGCAGAGCTGGACCCAACGCTCTGGAGGATGCCTTGCTTTCCTCCGCAAACTGCCTTCTGCATTTGGGGCTCCTGCTGTCTTAGAAAATAGGTTGGTCAGATGAGTTTCTTGTGAGCTAGATGCACAGAATACAGTCATTGCTCTTTCAGATGGTGGGGCAGCGGGCGGCGGGTTCTGGGCGGGGTCGGGGAGGAGTGGCGCGGCACAGCGGCCAGAGGGGAGGGGTGACGCGTGGGTTAGGGACAAGGTTAGGACAAGCTGCTGGTGGTCAGCGCTCTTGAGGTCGGGGAGTGTTCTGCACCTGTGCCCTTCCTGGCACTGGCACCGTGTGAAGCTCCAAGTAGGGGCTTAATAGCATATTTACAAGGGGAGTGAAGGGGTCCGTTGGAGACACAGCAACTTCTGATAGAATGGCTCAAGGAGAACATTCCCGCCTCAATTAGAAAGAAGCCAGTGAAGTATGCCTTTTTGCTTTTTTTAAATTTAAAATCCCAGTTGTTTCAGGGTTTCGGATGCAGGCGTGTGTGTGTGTGTGTGTGTGTGTGTGTGTGTGAGAGAGAGAGAGAGAGAGAGAGAGAGAGAGAGAGAGAGAGAGTGTGTGTGAGATAACTCCCCTGCATACATCTGGGCTTGAATATGGGATGGAATGATGCTGTCTGGAGTCTTTGGCATCCCTTTAACTGGATGTCCATGGAACTACAGTGGATGCAGGAAGCGGTCCACGCTAAGCTGTCCTGAAGGAGAGTGTTCTGGGGAGGCGGGGGGACCAGCCCACTAACTCTCTACCTGCGCCCTCTGGTGGTCAGAGGGTGGCACGGCCACTTCCTCTGCGTCCATAGAAATCCAGCTTTAGAATCCAGTCCAGACTTAGGTTTCTAAATATTTTTAAATTCACGGCCCCTTTTGGTCTGTGTACTCCTCCTCCTCACCTCCAAAATTCCGCTGTCTCCCCAGGGATCTCCTCCCTCTTGAGATCCCTGAGATTAGCCCTGCTGTGTATCTCTCAGCCTTTGCTGAGCTCTGCCTCAGATGCCCCCATTCTAGCTCAGCTTACCTGGTCTTGTCACGTTCCTCTGCCATGAAGGGCCTCCGTGTGGCCTCCTGCAGGTGGGGAGCTGTGGTGGGTCAAGCGTAGGCTGGTCTGTGTCTGTTTGAACTGCCGACGTCAGATGGAACGCTTAGCATCATCAGAGACGTGGGGCCTGTGTCTCCTTCAGGGGAGACGACGCTTATACCTAAAAGGAGCCCAGAAGCCGGTCTGTGCTGCTGGGTGGTAGAGACAAAGGAAGGCTTGAGGAAGAGAGGTGGCACTGACCAGGAACCTTGAGAAGGCCTCCCAGAGGAGCATGACCATGGGCTGACCTTGAACGATGACCCCCCAGGAGGGGGCACAGGGACAGACTGGCATTTAAGCAAGAGTTAGAAAAGGGCAGCGGGGAGATAAGACTGGGGTCCTTGAGCAGCCGATGTAGTTTATGAAAAGGGCCGGGAGACACCTGTGAGGAGAGTTTGGGGGGCATCGCTGGACAGGGGGAGCAGGGCTAGTTGGCTGCTCAGACCTGAGTGAATGAGCCTGTGGCTGGCTGGGCACCTGGCGGCTCCTGATTGGGTGCTCCGGCAGAAGTCTGGTCAGCACGGCCCTCCGTGTCCGTCTGGCAGCTGTGCGGTGCGTACCCCGCCAGCAGGGCTCAGACAGGCCTGTCACCAGTGCAGCTGTGTTCTTGCCTTGCGGGGTCCGTTCTCTCTGTTGCGTCCTTCCAGTGGTTTCTGCCGTGTTCCCTGCCCTCCCGTCCCTCTTCCCCCGGTCCCACAGCACCTCTGAAATCATCGCCCTTCCTCTCACCTTCCGCCCTCCTCCACTTTCTCCTGTCCCTTCTTCTCCCACAGAGCCTACCACCTTTCCCTGTTCTTGGCTTCACCGTGCCCTCTGCCTCTCTGGGGTGTGGAGTGTGCGTCCACCGCCCCATCCCTTCACTTTGCAGACCCCTCCTCCATTTGTCCCCCACCCCTCACTTCTCTTGTAAAGATTTTGGGCACGTTCTTCTCCTTGGGCCTGCTGAGTGGAGGGCATTTCCTAGTGTCTTCTTCTAACACTCACTAAAAAATGCCCCAATCCACGCTCCCGTGAAATCGTGCCTGATTTATGCCTCATTTTATTTCCTCTTTCTGACTGCAACCACTCACATACATTCATGATGTTTTTCCCGTCTCTTTCTTCCTCTCCCATCCACCTCGGTCCACACCTGCCAGGAATTGTGCGTTTTTGAAAACACAGTTGAAGCTCACCGGTGAAACGTGACCTGATGGCCTCAAATGTCAGCAGTGTCCTTTGAGTGTGTGTGTGGCCTGGGCTCTCTCTCTCTGCGGCTTCCCTGATGAGTTCAGTGGATGCGCATAGACTCCTAACCTCCCCAGCTGGTTATGAGCTGTCAGTCGGAGTGCAGTGAGCAAGGGAGCAGTGTGAGAGGACCAGGTGTTCTGTCCGGGGCTCCAAACCTACCTGCTAGAGATTCATAGTAGAAAAACCTCAGGACCCCAAGGAATGAATCTCTAAGTCATTACTAAATGTAGCAAAATGAAAAAAAGAATGACACCATAGCTGGTCTTCACAGAACTAAATTTATTCTTTTAAACACCCCTACCTTCACCCCATATGAGGAGCCAGCTTGTCCGTGTTCTGGGACCGAGCCAGCATGGGCACCTGTTACTTGTTCTCACTGCCCCTTGCTGCAGCAGGGACCCTAATAAAGCATTGCCTGAAAAAACCAACCAACCAAACAAACAAAACCAAAAAAAAAACTTTTCTAGATTTAGTTCTTTTTTTTTTTTTTTTTTTGTGGCATGGTGGGGAGAGTTAAAAGAGCTTTAATTTTAACGCAGTGACGAGACAGCTGATGATCACTTTTTGGCTTTGTTAATATGGTTTAAAATACTTCGCAGAATATAAAGTTGGCCACCCTATGTTGTCTCCCAGATTGGGGGGGCGTTTTTGTGAAACAGTGAAATCCGTCTTCTGGGAAGCTGCTGGATTGGCAGGAACAGAGGTAGGAAGACAGTTACTACCGTGACAGAGTCCAGCGGTGGGTGATGATTTCTTGGATCAGGTGATGACAGAGGACCCTGGCACGACAAGCTGTGGATGAGCTCAAGATGCAGTTTTTGGCAAGATCTGGTGATGAGGGGGCAGGGGGGATAAGAAAAAGAGAGAACACAAGGATGACCCCCAGATTTCTAGTTTGAACAGCTGCTTAATGAAACCATTTACCATTTGGCCTACTTTCGATCGGGATCTTAGGGGGAGGTTTAAACTAAGGCTGCTTTTTCTCCTGGTTACACAGGGTTACGAGGAAGAGAAGATGCAGGGCCAGTGCTGCGGGAGATGCCTGCCTATGGCTTGCACCATTCAGCTACGAGGGGGACAGATCATGATGCTGAAGGTGTGTGTGGGCAACTTAAACTCAGGGGTCTCCCTACGACCACCGTCTGGTTTCCTATTTGGGGATATTTTCTTCAAGGAAGAGGGACTGAGTTTGGGTCAATATTGACTTCCTTTTGTACCTAGTTCTGATTTCATGAGGGAAAGATGGGTAACCTTTAGGAAGTACAGAATTCTCTCTTAGATTTGGCTAATTTGTCACTCTCTGTGACAGAAGTTGGTGTAGGGCCCCGTGACTGGGAGTGAGTTGATCTTTAAGATTTTCTCCAGCCTTGATGGTCTATGAGACTGGCCAGGCAATCAGGGTGACACAGACTGGGCTCTATGAAAGCCAGAGTGGGCTGGTGGGGCTGGCAGGGGGCGCCTGGCTCACCTCTAGTTCAGCTACTGATGGGCCAGGGCCAGTTTCCCTTTGCTGTGTCTTAATTCTTTAAGCTGTTAAGTGGTCAGTAGAGTTAGGGATGCCCTACATTTATGCAGCCCCATTCCCAGTTAACAAGCCGTAAAACTGGACTCCACCTCCGTTCTGGGTTCTGGGTGTGGAGACTTTGCACACACTGCCTCGGTCTTGTTCTAAGGTCCCCTACCTTGTCTCAACAACTCCAAGGAGTCAAGGTCATGGCTTGAAGTGGCTTTGGACCCCAAACACCGTCTTCAGATTTGCTCTGCCCACCTCCCCTCTTTCCTTCCAGCGCGACGAGACTCTCCAGGATGGCTGTGACAGTCACTTCTGCAGGGTCAACAAGAGAGGCGAGCTCATCTGGGAGAAGAGGGTCACGAGCTGCCCGCCCTTCGATGGACACAAGTGTCTGGCCGAGGGGGTGAGTAGCTGGGGCTCAGGCCCTGCTTTCCTCTGGACTGTCTCCATCTTCGACTCTCAGAAGAGGGTTCTTCTGGACAGTGGTCCAGCTCTGCTGTTGGACACGTGATTCCCAGTGTCCAAGGAGAACCCTGACCTAGTTTAAAAATCAACGAAATTACAAAATCAAAGCCTGATGCAGGGACAAAACTCTCTCAACTGTACCATATGCTTTAAGAAAACACCTTCCTTTGAGGGAGACTGGATCTGTGATCCTTGATTGGGATGGTGAGAGAGCAAACTGATTTCCAGCCTCCCCTGGGAATGATGATCCTGGTGACTCAGCTGGAAGGGAATTCAGAATAATCAGAATCATTTCGGCCTGGCCAGGTGGGGTGGTCAGTCTATTCACATCTGTGATGGGAAAACCCGTTCATTTCTGGGGACTGAAGCTCAGGACTGTGAGTCCAGAGGAGGACTTGGCCTGGAGTGACTGAAAGTGTCCACTATGTACTATTTGTGCCTAATCTGGGACTTTGCTGTTTTCTTAGGGGAAAATCATGAAAATTCCAGGCACATGCTGTGACACATGTAAGTACCTTACCAATAGCTTGTCCCTTGAAATCCATCAGGAGAAGTCCAGGGACTGTTCTTTGCGATGAACTTTCTTCTAGAAAGATATTGCAGTCACTGTGTTCAATTCTGCAGGGCACTTCCACCCCACCCTGCGTGTCCTTGGACTGCCCCCTGCTCAAGCCCCCTTTCAAGATGCCTGTGAGGCACACTCTTCCTCCTTCCTTCCAAACTCCTGGCAGTCACTAGCCTCTTACCTGCCTTTCCCCTTGCAGAGCCTTGGGTTGGTCATAGTAGTCCTATCATGAGAGAATGTCTTCCCTCTGCCACCAGAACTCCTGAAGACAGGCACCTTGATTCATGATCTCGACAGAGCGGACATTCAGTATGCCTCTAATCTTTGGGTGTCGTGCAGCTCTCCCAGAGAGAAAGGGAAACCAGCAGCTGGCTGTGGGGCTGCAGTGAACACAGCCTTCTCGAGGATTTATGAGGCTGGTCTCAGTTTTATTAACCTCGTCTGCTTCACTCTCAGCTCCTCTTGACCTTGCAGTTGTGTTGTACTGGTTGGTCCCAATAGTTACGGCTGCAGCTTTGGAGACGGAGCTCAAGCCTGCCCACCAGACAGCATCTCACCACATGTTCTTGCGTTCTTGTTTCCATGAACACAAGTACCTTTCAGAATCCCAGTGTTAGTGCTGTATTCTCTGAATGTAGAATTACTTGCCTGGACTAATATTCTGTGTCTTTTAGTTTAGTTAGTTTTGGGGTTCACGGGCCCATGTTCCCATGTTTATTTTTGGGTAGAGAAAGGAAGAGTAAAAACACGAATATCTTCAGCGTTCAGTCATTCATTCTTTTCTTGACGGTTCACTCTGACAGTCCCTGTAGTTGCTGTAACCAAGTTGCAGACTGCGGAAAACACACTCTGAAAGCATCTTTTTCTATGGTTCTTGTCTGCATGGTTGAAGAATGTGGTCAGGAAACCATCAGAGGAGATGCATTCTCTCTAGGCGTGCTGCACATGGAATTGCGCCGAGGCTGTTATCTTCAAAACTAGCAGCGAGGCCAAAAGGGGCCTGTGTTGGTCTGTGCTTTCAAGAGGTGGGGACCTTCCATAAGGAAAAGAAGCCAGGCTCAGGGATTTAAATCTACAGCAAAAGAATATAGTGTGTTGGGCTCAATGTGTTTTCCTTTTTCACCCTCTTAATGTGGTTGGCAGGCTTTCACTTTAAAATGACATTATTTGGGAGCTGGGAACCCAACTATTAGGTAGTTAAAGTTGATTTAGATTTGGAGCCATCCAGGAATGGAAAACTCCCAGTGTTTGGACGGGCAATAATGAGGTGGCATTAAATCTTAGATTATCAGTGGGCCAAGGAGAGGTTCAGATCTGAATGCTTTTAACCCCTGTACATAAGGAGACCCATGCTAGCGACCCAGAGGTAGCTATACCCAAAGGGAAGATTCCATAAGGGCTCCTACGATCAGCTCCCACAGAGACGATGCCATTTGCAGGGATGGATAGAGATTAATTGTATTTCTTAGCTACCTCATTGCCCGTCAGCTTCTGGATATTGTTATAAGCGCAGGAGGATTGCTCTGATCATTATGGTTTTTATCTTATTATTTTTGACGTCTTTATTGGAATACAGTTGCTTTACAATGTTGTGTTAGTTTCTGCTGTATAACAAAGTGAATCAGCTATATGCATACATATATCCCCATATCCCCTCCCTCTTGCGTCTCCCTCCCACCCTCCCTTTCCCACCCCTCTAGGTGGTCACAGAGCACCGAGCTGATCTCCCTGTGCTATGCGGCTGCTTCCCACTAGCTATCTATTTTACATTTGGTAGTGTATATATGTCAACACTACTCTCTCACTTCGTCCCAGATTAGCCTTCCCCCTCCCCGTGTCCTCAAGTCCATTCTCTACGTCTGCATCTTTATTCCTGTCCTGCCCCTATGTTCATCAGAACCTTTTTTCTTTTTTTTAGATTCTCTCTCTCTATATATGTGTTAGCATACAGTATTTGTTTTTCTATTTCTGACTTACTTCACTCTGTATGACAGACTCTAGGTCCATCCACCTCATTACAAATAACTCAATTTCGTTTCTTTTTATGGCTGAGTAATATTCCATTGTATATATATGTGCCACATCTTCTCTATCCATTCATCTGTCGATGGACACTTAGGTTGCTTCCATGTCCTGGCTATTGTAAATAGTGCTGCAGTGAACATTGTGGTACATGACTCTTTTTGAATTATGGTTTTCTCAGGGTATATGCCCAGTAGTGGGATTGCTGGGTCATATGGTAGTTCTATTTTTACTTTTTTAAGGAACCTCCATACTGTTCTCCATAGTGGCTGTATCAATTTACATTCCCACCAACAGTGCAAGAGGGTTCCCTTTTCTCCACACCCTCTCCAGCATTTGTTGTTGTAGATTTTCTGATGATGCCCATTCTAACAAGTGTGAGGTGATACCTCATTGTAGTTTTGATTTTCATTTCTCTAATAATTAGTGATGTTGAGCAGCTTTTCATGTGCTTCTTGGCCATCTGTATATCTTCTTTGGAGAAATGTCTATTTAGGTCTTCTGCCCATTTTTGGATTGGGTTGTTTGTTTTTTTGATATTGAGCTGCATGAGCTGCTTGTAAATTTTGGAGATTAATCCTTTGTCAGTTGCTTCCTTTGCAAATATTTTCTCCCATTCTGAGAGTTGTCTTTTTGTCTTGTTTATGGTTTCCTTTGTTGTGCAAAAGCTTTTACGTTTCATTAGGTTCCAGTTGTTTATTTTTGCTTTTATTTCCATTTCTCTAGGAGGTGGGTCAAAAAGGATCTTGCTGTGATTTATATCATAGAGTGTTCTGCCTATGCTTTCCTCTAAGAGTTTTATAGTGTCTGGCCTTACATTTAGGTGTTTAATCCATTTTGAGTTTATTTTTGTGTATGGTGTTAGGAAGTGTTCTAATTTCATTCTTTTACATGTAGCTGTCCAGTTCTCCCAGCACCACTTACTGAAGAGAGGCTGTCTTTTCTCCATTGCATATTCTTTCCTCCTTTATCAAAGATAAGGTGACCATGTGTGTATGGGTTTATCTCTGGGATTTCCATTTTGTTCCATCGATCTATATTTCTGTTCTTATGCCAGTACCATACTGTCTTGATTACTGTAGCTTTGTAGTATAGTCTGAAGTCCAGGAGCCTGATTCCTCCAGCTCCGTTTTTCGTTCTCAAGGTTGCTTTGGCTACTCGGGGTCTTTTGTGTTTCCATACAAATTGTGAAATTTTTTGTTCTAGTTCTGTGCAAAAGGCTATTGGTAGTTTGATAGGGATTGCATTGAATCTGTAGATTGCTTTGGGTAGTATAGTCATTTTCACAATGTTGATTCTTCCAGTCGAAGAACATGATATATCTCTCCATCTGTTTGTATTGTCTTTAATTTCTTTCATCAGTGTCTCATAGATTTCTGCATATAGGTCTTTTGTCTCCTTAGGTAGGTTTATTCCTAGGTATTTTATTCTTTTTGTTGCAATGGTAAATGGGAGTGTTGCCTTAATTTCTGTTTCAGATTTTTCATCGTTAGTGTATAGGAATGCAAACCCTAGTGTGTAGGGTTTGTCATACATGGCCTTTATTATGTTGAGGTAGGTTCCCTCTATGCCTACTTTCTGGAGAGTTTTTATCATAATTGGGTGTTGAATTTTGTCGAAAGCTTTTTCTGCATCTATTGAGATGATCATATGGTTTTTATCCTTCGATTTGTTAATATGGTGCATCACATTGATTGCTTTGAGTATATTAAAGAATCCTTGCATTCCTGGGATAAACCCCACTTGGTCATGGTGTATGATCCTTTTAATATGCTGTTGGATTCTGTTTGCTAGTATTTTGTTGAGGATTTTTGCATCTATGTTCATCAGTGATATTGGCCTGTAGTTTCCTTTTTTTGTGATATCTTTGTCTGGTTTTGGTATCAGGGTGATGGTGGCCTCGTAGAATGAGTTTGGGAGTGTTCCTCCCTCTGCTATATTTCAGAAGATTTTAAGAAGGACAGGTGTTAGCTCTTCTCTAAATGTATGATAGTATTCGCCTGTGAAGCCATCTGGTCCTGGGCTTTTGTTTGTTGGAAGATTTTTAATCACAGTTTCAATTTTAGTGCTTGTGACTGGGCTGTTCATATTTTCTGTTTCTTCCTGGTTCAGTCTTGGAAGGTTGTGCTTTTCTAAGAATTTGTCCATTTCTTCCAGGTTGTCCATTTTATTGGCGTATAGTTGCTTGCAGTAATCTCTTATGATCCTTTGTATTTCTGCACTGTCAGTTGTTACTTCTCCTTTTTCATTTCTAATTCTGTTGATTTGAATCTTCTCCCTTTTTTTCTTGATGAGTCTGGCTAATAATTTATCAATTTTGTTTATCTTCTCAAAGAACCAGCTTTTAGTTTTATTGATCTTTGCTAATGTTTCCTTCATTTCCTTTTCATTTATTTCTGATCTGATTTTTTTTTTTTTTAATTTTTGGCTGTGTGCGGTCTTTGTTGCTGTACACGGGCTTTCTCTAGTTGTGGCGAGCGGGGGCTACTCTTCATTGTGGTGCGCAGGCTTCTCATTGCAGTGGCTTCTCTTTTTATGGAGCACAGGCTCTAGGTGCACGGGCTTCAGTAGTTGTGGCATGGGTTTAGTTGCTCCACGGCATGTGGGATCTTCCCAGACCAGGGCTTGAACCCATGTCCCCTGCATTGGCAGGCGGATTCTTAACCACTGTGCCACCAGGGAAGCCCTCTGATCAGATTTTTGCGATCTTTCCTTCAGCTAACTTTGGGGGGGGGGTGGTTTTGTTCCTCTTTCTCTAATTGCTTTAGGTGTAAGGTTAGCTTGTTTATTTGAGTTGTTTCTTGTTTCTTGAGGTAGGATTGTATTGCTATAAACTTCCCTCTTAGAACTGCTTTTGCTGCATCCCATAGGTTTTGGTTCATCGTGTTTTCAACGTCATTTGTTTCTAGGTATTTTTTGATTTCCTCTTTGGTTTCTTCAGTGAGTTCTTGGTTATTTAGTATAACGTATTATTTAGCCTCCATGTGTTTGTATTTTCTACAGTTTTTTTTTCCTGTAATTGGTATCTAGTCTCATAGCGTTGTGGTTGGAAAAGATACTTGATCCGATTTCAATTTTCTTAAATTTACCAACGCTTGATTTGTGACTCAAGATATGATCTATCCTGGAGAATGTTCCATGAGCGCTTGAGAAGAAAGTGTATTCTGTTGTTTTCGGATGGAATGTCCTATAAATATCAATTATGTCCAGCTTGTTTAATGTGTCATTTAAAGCTTGTGTTTCCTTATTTATTCATCATGGTTTTTAGAGTCTACAATTACATAAAAGTAAGTCCTATCCATTGACATCACCAAAGCACAGTGAATCTACGCTCCTCCTGCAATTAAAATTGTGCCATTAAGTGAGTTAAACCCAGCGATAACTATATCTCTGAATATGAAGGGCCAGGAGAAGCTGAGGGGAACCAGGACCACTGACTTGCCTTCCCCATGGCTGGCTTTGGTGATCCGGTTACTGTGAAATTGACCTATTTCCAGTAAATGAGGGAACTGGGCTGGAGAGTGTTGTGTGGAAGAACAGGTCCCATCTCTCACCTGTCCTGTAGGTGAGGAGCCCGAGTGCAAGGACATCACTGCCAAGCTGCAGTACGTCAAAGTGGGAGACTGTCTGTCTGAAGAGCAAGTGGACATTCACTACTGCGAGGTAAGGGGTCCTCGGTTAGGAGGGGCAAGTTCTTTGTTTGGTCACGTCTCTTTAGTTACAGAGTCGAAGGATCTGGGAAATTCACAGGGGGGAGAAGTGAAAGGAACTGAGAGCTTTTAAAATTTTTTTAAAAAGCCTATGTTTTATTGAAGTAAATGGGAACTTTTGACCCTAGAAGAAAAAAACCGAGCAATGATTCAACACGTCCTCTGAAGAGAATGGAGAGTTGCTTAATGGAAGATGGGAGTTGGGTGTGACAGTTCCATTAGGACAGGCCTTTCAGACCGCCCGAGAGCTCTTTTACACGTTGTTTGGCTGTCCCGTGTTTCTCCGGGCAAGGCCAGACCTTCTTGATTGGAGGAGGGCAGGTGGAGGAAGTGGGCTGCCCCAGAGCCCTCCCCACCCTGGGACTCTCCACCGCCCGCAACGGCCGCCTCTCTCTGCCCTGCCGTAGGGAAGATGCACCAGCAAAGCCCTGTACTCCATCGACACAGAGGACGTGCAGGACCAGTGCGCCTGCTGCGCGCCCACACGCACAGAGCCCATGCAGGTGCCCCTGCGCTGCGCCAACGGCTCCGTCATCCACCACGTGGTCCTCAACGCCATGCAGTGCAAGTGCTCCCCCAGGAAGTGCCGCCAGTGAGGCGCGGTCCTGCCGCGGACACCCGTCACCACCCGCTTGGCAACCCCTGCTTGGCGCATGCGTGCTCCGCTCCCGGGCTTCCCCGGGCCCACAATAAAGGCCAACCTGTCATCTTGCCAAAGGCTCATGGTTCATCTAGGCTGAGATGGCTGTTGTAGGCTGGGCTGGAGCTCTGAGGCTGGTGCCGAAGGGGGTGGGGGGTAGGGGAGCACAGGCTCCATCTGGAAACACTTGAGCCCCGGGGTCTGCGGGAGGCACCGCCCACGTCGGGGAGAAAGTGGCAGCTCAGCGTCCACGGGGAGGAAAGGGGAAAGTGAGCGCCAGGCCTCCTTGGAAACAGCCCAGTGGCTGAAGGAGAAGGGATTTGCTCTGGAACACTGGGGTCTCCAGTCTCTGAATCCAGGGGCTTCTGGGCAGAGCAGAGGAGTCCCTAGAGCCAGGCTCCTGCCAGGCTCTGGCCAGTGTGGCTGACTTGATGGGGAAGGGGCCCCAGTGGGTGTGCAAGCGGTTCTCTGAGCCCTCAGCTGAGCCAGTGCCTGTGTTCCTCAGTCGCCCCCGTGGGAGGGTGAGAGGCTGGGGGCTGGGGGGCTGGAAACGCGGTGCTGGGCATGTGCGGGAACGTGGTCCCTCGCGGCACAGGCGTGGCCGTGGCCGGGGACCCCCAGACTCGGGGGCGGCCCAGGTTCCACCCATGGCCTTCGCCGGACTGTGTGGCCTCAGCAAGCCCCTTAGCAGTTTTCAGACTTAGTTTCCTCAACTGGAACCAGGAACGTCAGTCTCACTCACTCGGCTGGGAGGGTCAAATAAGCCAGAAAGTCCAGGAGTAACTATGAATTGCTCTCTAATAACGGAAAAAGTGACCAGAAGAAAAACGGGGAAATCAAACTTCAAAGGGAAACCCTAAGTGTCCCTACCGTCAGTGGCAGAGCATTGAGGATTTCCTTTGTTCTGAGGGGTGAGGGAGCTGAGTTCCTTTTGGGCTGGATGCTGGAGGCCAAGGCCTTGCCCACTCCAGGATCCTTTAGTGGATAGAAGAGGTGTAGGTAACTCCAGACCTCACCGGGTCCCCAAATCACTAACCACTGCTGTCACTCTCAAGGAGAGATCACCTTTCTTAGACTTTTATGAAAAAAGCTTACATGTATATGCTGGCAAGATGGCAGAAACTCTAGGTGGGGAGAGCACACCCATGAGAATAAAGCAACTGTCCTGGCTATGAGACAGGAATTTGATGGAAGATTGACTTTCATGCCGGATCCTCCTAGCCCAGGAGAGACTCAACTCATTGAACATACTTGACCATGGAGCTGGAAAGGATTTAGACATCTCATCCACTGCCCTCTCCTGCCCCTTTGCAGCGGATGAAAGCAGCTCAGAGAACTTGAGTAACTTGCCAAAGGTCACACAGCTGCTGGGTGGCAGGGTCAGGTTCAGAACCCAAGTACCTGGACACCTGGGCAGGAACTCCGGAGCCGGTGCATCAGAGCCGCACATCCCTGGTGCTGACAGATTCGGCCCTGTTCTCACAGGAACCAGTGACGGCTGCATTTCTAGGTCTTTCTGCTTCTGTCACTGCTGGGGAAGAACCTCCAGGGAAGATACATTAAAGGCAAATGGCATGGGTTGTGTTGAGTCGTTTTGGTGGGGAGTTTAGCCGGGTAGAGGGAAGGAAGAATGGATAGAAGTTTTATGTAACTGCTCAATAATTCCAAGGCTGTCATCCTCCATCCATCACCCCACCTCCAACTTTGAGTGCCTCTATGGTCTCTGTAGGAAACCAGATCCAGGGCCAGAGAATTACCTGTCTCCCTTCTGACTGATGGCCTAATGCTCCACCTGGGGACGAGACGCCATTGGAGGCATCGCCACAGAGGAACTCAGCAGGGAGTCTGCCTCTCCAGCAGAAGGTGTCAGTTTTCCAACTGCCTCCATAGACTGAGTTCCCCTCATATTTACTGATAGTACAGTTCACTGCCAAGAAAAAAGCTGAGTCAGAAAAATTGCATATTTTGATTTAAAAAAAAATGCAGGAAGTAGGGTAAAAAGGAGAAACTGGTAGTGGGGGTATGAGCCAGGAGCTGTCCCCATTCTGCATGTGTTCCAGGGTGGGTCTGCCTCTGGTCTCAGGCACTCTCTTTTTGTCACCCTTAGACCAGATGGGACAGTCCCCAAAGTGAGAGTCTTAGGGGGAGTCTCAAGGGAGGAGTATGCAGGGACCAAGGGACTAAAACAGTGCGGGAGGGAGAGAAGAGAGGGAATGGATAAGGAACCACCATGGTGGAAAGGTTTCCAATCCTCCTGGCATTGAAAACACGTAGAGAAGGTTCCCAGAAGTGAATGGAGAAGGGTGTTGTCTCAAGCAGCCAGGAACCAAGTGTTAGAGCACAGGCTCTGGAGCAGGCAAGTCCTCAGAGGCACGGTGCCTGACCGTTTACACTGCAGTCTCCTGATCTGTGAAATGGGCACACAGGCAGTAATTCCCTCATAGATTTGTTACTAGAATTAGATAATTCCTCTGGGGGAGGCTCTGAGAAGGATGCTGAGGGCGAGGAAGTCCACATCCACGTCAGCCATGGTTACTCCTGGTGCCCAGGATACAGCCCAGGTTGGCACACACTGCTTTTGGTTTTCCTTCTGCTCAGCCCCTGACTCCCCTTTACTGCCTCAGTTTCCTTATCTATAAAGTGGGGAGCAGTCCCCACCAGCCCACCTTATCAGCATAGGAGATAGGAAAGTCATTCAGAGCCTACTTGACATATAATGTTATAATACCTTTTCATTTTCAGGGTCCCTGGTATTAATGCACTTGTTTCGCTTGGGGGCGTCTTGGAATTGTAGATTCCATCATCCAGAATGGCCCTTTGGAGGTCTTCTCTTCCATCCCCCTGCCCATGGCTAGATGTCAAAGCCATTCCGGAGAGATGGAACTCCTCTTTTTCCTGGAATGGAGCTTCCACCATCTACC
Source organism: Grampus griseus (assembly GCF_964374135.1). Taxonomy (NCBI): domain Eukaryota; kingdom Metazoa; phylum Chordata; class Mammalia; order Artiodactyla; family Delphinidae; genus Grampus; species Grampus griseus. Next base: position 5,548,488 of record NC_139005.1, on the reverse strand, counting down.
TCCTCAGCTGGTCCCAGCGTCTCCCTGGGAAGCTTTGCTAAAACCCCTTGCCTCCCCAAGCCCCTCCCCTTGCCTCTTGCAGTCCCTCTTCCTGTCCCTGGGGCACGATTCCTCCACTCCTGCGCCTTTTAATCTAGAGAAAGTTGGGGACATCTGGTGGCGGGTATAGTGCAGGCAGGCCTGCGGGGGAGCCTCCCACCCCTACCCAGGCGATAAGGGCCAGGGCGGCGGGAAGCAGGCTTCCCGGGCGGAATTGGAAGCTAATCAGCCAGGCTGTTCACGAGATAATCCGGCTGAATGCTCACACCCGAACCAGGTTAGCAGGCAGCTCCCCGGGTGGGGAGAGCAGCGGTCTTACTGTCTCGCCCCTCAGCTTCATTAACCGGAGCGTGTCCCGGACTCAGCCGGTCCACGGGAACGCCCTCCTTTCTCCACGTGGCGCGACCAGCGCCGGTGCGCCTAGGGTGCAGCTCCGGGGAGGCCTGGTAGCCGCTGGCGAGGGATGGGGGAGGAGGCAGCGGCAGCAGGCTGGGGCGGGCACGTCCAGACGGAGCTGAGCTGCGATGGAATTAGTCCCGCGACTGAATAAGCCAGAGCAGACGCCAGAGCAGCCCCAGCAGCGGGGCAGTCCCGGTTTCCTGCCCTGCGCGCCCGCACCATGGCCACCCCCGGGCTGAGCGGTGAGTCCCCCCTGCCGGGGACCCTGGTCCTGACAAGTTGTAGAAGGCAGAGGGGCTGGGAGTGAAGGACATGGCCTCTTACCCCTTGGGATTCGTGACCCCAAGTGAACCTGGAATGGTGGTTCCAGAGCTGATCCTTTTCTCCCAGGATGGGGAAGGCGAGGGATGCCCGAGCACTTTCCTGGACACTCATTTCCGATCAAGGGGAGAAGAGGTAGGACAAGAGGCAGGAGATTGGTGCAGTGGCTTTTTGGTGATGAATTACCAATTCCTATCTCTTTATCTTCTTGTTAAGTCGGGGGTGTTCAGTTCAGTGCATCTGAATGGTAAGCAAACACCCAGAGTTTAATCTGCTGAGGAGAGAGGTTCAGATTCACCCCCTGCAATTTGACTTTGGCATTCCTGGAGCAGCTTCACAGTTTCAGGAAGTCTCCTCCAGCCCTTATCCAAACCCACCCCCAGGAAGGACATTTACACCTCGGGGTGCAGGGAAACACAGGCGTGACTTTCCTGGGGACTTTTTTTTTTTTAGAGGAAAAGCAAATTGAGGCAGCGTTTAGGGGGGCAGGATGTGATACTGCTGCACCTCCAAATGATACTGAGTAGAAAGACATGTTTGGCAGGGTTGACCTTGCTTGGAAAGGGATTTTGTTGGGTGTCTTGTTTCTGGTGGCTCGTGGGAGAGGCGTGGAGTGGCGGGGGCAGGGTGCCCACCTCATTGGCATGAACGGTGGGCAGAAGGGACTGGAAGGTAGGCATCAGGCACAGTCCCGAGACTTTGTGAGCAGGTGTGGAGAGGACACCCCGGACCATGTGGATGCTGGTCCGGGGACCGTGTGGATGCTGGTCCGGGGACCGTGTGGATGCAGGTCCGGGATAGAAGTTCCCACTGAGCAAGGTTAGGTCTCTGCCCCAAGGCAGGTGACAGGTGAGGGAAGATCTTAGACAAGGTAGGGCGCTTGTGGAGGATGACGAGACTCCGGGTCCCTGCACGTGCCTGGGCTTTGTGCTTGGGACCGGACATTAGAGCCCCGCCTCAGCTGCTGGGTGTCCAGGGCCCAATCTCCCCCTCACTGTGTCCTGTCATGCACCATCATTTTGGGAGCCAAGGACCTGAGACGGTCCTTTCGGGGCACCTGCATCGCTCTCTGGGTTGCCTCTACGTGGGTCCTGGGCCTCTTTGCTGGCTGATGGAGAAAGCTGTGTGAGGAGTGGGGATGGGTTCCAAACACCAGCCTCAGGTTCTGTCCAGTTTCTTTCCGCCCCTTCCCTGCCCTCTTCCACTACAGGGCACAGCTAGGGGGCCAGAGGCACCGGGTTCTAAAGTGGAGCTTGCCTTTCATTTTCTTTAATGAGGACCTGATTCCTAGAGCACACGGAGAACAGAAACTTGACCACTAGAGATGAGAATCTTGCCTCTAGCTACAAAGTGTAATCGGTCTCTATTTGTATGCAGATGGTTGGGGAGAAGGAGTTTAAACAGAGATTGCATTCAAGGAAAGAACCAGCCATGTGGACACCTGGAGAATGACCTAGCAAAGGCAGTAGTGGCGAAAGACCCCATGGCAGCAATGTGCTTGGGCTGTCCAAAAAATAGGGGGGAAGCCCAGTGCCTGGAGGGAGAGGGAGAGGGTGAGAGTGAACCAGATCACGCGGAGTCTTGGGACTCAGGCCATATGTTTTTGACTTTTCAAAGAGAAAGGGAAGAGTAACATTTATCAAGCATCATCTGTATACCAGACATCGTGCTTTGCTTCCCCCAAAATATGGGGGTCAGTGTTAAGTCCATTTCATTGACGAGGAACCTGAGGTTCAGAGAGGTTAAGAAATATGTCTGTTACATTGTGTTAACTACCGAGTCATCAGAGAAGGATAAAGTTGGAATTCAGTTTCATTTCCCACCACCTCACCTTGTTGCTTTTGTTCTATTCTCAAGAAGCCATTAGAAGGGAGTGTAGATACCAACAAAGAGGGGTGGTTGAGAAATGTGGGTGGAACTGGGGCTTTTAGGGAGACACTAATTTTGCAAGGCTGGTAGATGATGCTGTGGTCATAATCCAGGCAAGGCTTGCCTTGACACGACTTCCAATCTGGGATCATCATGGTTAACTTACTTAGTGGGGTCAAGCCCAGGAAGGCAGGTTGTCATCACCAAACTCCTAAGGCAATGTGCCACTGTGGTCTCCACCGGGGACATGACTTAATGAGCACGGGTTATCTGAGTTCCACATCTGTGGCTCACAGGCACGTGGGAGAGACTGACCCACTGGGGGCAGAGGACTTGCCCAGTGTCTGATGTGCTCTAGCAGACCTGGCTCACGATCATTTCAATGGATCCGCACACCATGCACCTGTGCTTGCAGCTCACAGCAGTTCAGAGCACACCTGCCGAGCCAGGTACTACACTCAGTGCTGGAGCTACAAGGATCAACAAGGGCACACAGTGGCCTGTCAGGATTCTGGGGGCCCTAAGTTGATCCTAGTAGTGTAGCAACCACGTCCACTGTTGTTGGACATGAGAATGAGGAACCAGGATCAAACCTGGGCTTGTTTAGTCCAAACCGAAGAAATTAGCCCCGTCCATACTTCAGGCATTTCAAGATGTACTAGAGGTCTCTCTTAGGCTCCTTCTGACAACCCTGCCCTTCCTCCGGAAACTCTTAAGGAAATAATTTATAAGTCTGTCTGGCTGACAGCTCTCCATCTAGGTTAACTTGTGCTGAAACTACGAAAGGATGGCAATTCTCACAAGGATCCAGGGTCAGATCCTGTCTCTGTGTAGCAAACACAGGTATAAAGCACCCTTGCATCTTCTGACTGGCCCACTGACCAAGGGATAATTCCCACTTTCTAGCCTATTGTTCATCATTAACTAATTAAAATAGCTTAAAAACTAAAAAGTAATGATACAAGCCCATTGTGAAAAAAAATTAAATGCAAATAAATAAAATACCTGTTTTTAATATTTTGGTAATTATTCTTCACCCTAACTCCTTTTTAATCCATTTTTATTCTTGCCTATATCAGTAATTATTTCTATTTATTTATTAATCTTCAAACAAATTACAAAAAAGGAAAACCTAGATGCAATAAAACTTAAATCAAAGATAAATGAGCAAATGCCAAATAATGAAAGATTAGGAACATATTATTATAGCACCAAAACCTAGAGAAGAATAGGTCCTGTAGTTGAGTGAAAACTTACCTATGAGCCTCCTGACAGGCAGAACAGAAAAGAGATAGTAAGTCCCGTGGGTCTCATTGCCTAAGAAAAGGAGATTCGTTCATCAACATTAAAGTTTAAGAAGAATGGCACAGTGGTATTTGTGTGACATATAAGACATTGCCTAGCATAATGGGCTGTAGTTTCATTAATAGCTTTTCAGAAAGAGTATTATTTTTCATGTGGGCATTTATTGTATTGTTTCTGATTTTTTTTTAAAAGAGGCGTTTCTGTTTTACTCTTTTCTCGTCCCTTCTATTCCATTATATTGAAAAAAAATGCTGTTTTCAAACCATTATATAACCAACTATTGGGTTAAGCTTCTAATTTGAAAAGTTGTGGCTTCAGCAGATAGAAAACTTAGAGGCTAATGGTCCATTCTGACCAATGGCTCACAATCTCTTTTCCTCGCCTGTGTAAGAAAGTGATGTACTCTTCCATCAGGTGCAATACTTTTAATTGATTTCTTTATATTTATTTTGGCTGCACTGGATCTTAGTTGTGGCACGTGGACTTCTTAGTTGTGGAACGCAGGGTCTAGTTCGCCGGCCAGGGGTCGAACCCGGGCCCCCTGCATTGGGAGCTTGGAGTCTTACCCACTGGACCACCAGGAAGTCCCAGGAGTAATTCTTATCCAAGTTTCTATCTGTTGTCATTTCCCTTCATTGTGAAGAACATGCTTTAGCATTTTTTTAAATTTTATTTTATATTGGAGTATAATTGATTTACTCCAAATTTTATTTTATATTGGAATATAATTGAGTATAATGTTGTATTATACTGTATGTATTATACAGTTTAATGACAAATCATTAAACTGTATAATACTGGTGACAAATCCTCTCAACTTTCTTACCCACCCAAGACTCCAGAATTCCATACCACAAAGCACAGAAGAGATGATTGGCCAGAAATCCCTCTCTGCTCATCTTTCCAGCAGCTCAATTTTTTATCCACCCTTTCCTTGAGCACCTACTATGTGCCAGGCTGCAGTAAGGATCAAAGGTGATATCCAGTCCCTACCTTTGAGAATCTCTCCCTGCATGGGGTGTACAGGTGTGAGGGGGTTGTCCAGTCTGTCAAGTTGGGGGAAGTTTGAGCAAGGTTGTGAATCACAGGTATTTGACGTGGATGGTATCTCCCTGGGCTGAATTACTGCACTTGTAAGTGGAGTTACTTAATGAAGGGTACTGTATTAGGGTACTGCTCTGCTCTATTTATTATTATTCACATTGATAATGAAGGGCACTCTATTAAGGTAATGCTCGGATAACTGCTCTAACGGGCAGACTAAAGAATAAGGAGGAAAACACAGCAAGAGTTTACTTCCTGTTAAAGGGATAGGCCTGGGCGGATAAACAAGTTGGTGGGGTGACTCTTTTCCAGGAAGCTTTTCAGGGACCCGGGGTGACAGAGGCTCCTCCAGCTTCAACTATGACTTCCGAGGTGGCCCTGAGAATTGCCGCTCCAGTTATCTGAGCCGGGGAAAGAGCGTGGAGGGGCACGCAGAAGCAGGCCTGGAAGGTTTCTATGGGCCAGGCCTAGAAATAGCACATATCACTCTTCTCACATTCCTCTGGCCGGAATTCAGTCCCGTGGCCACATCTAGTTACAAGGGAGGGAGGCTAGGAAATGTGGTCTAGCTGTGTGTTCAGGGAGAAGAGGAAGACATGGATGTTGGTAAGCAGCTTGTAGTCTCTGTCATAGGGGCCTGTCAGAAATGGTAAGTTTGGTGTGGTATCGTCACACTTACTATGCTGTATGAAAGTTACAGATTTAGACATTTGTCTCCCCAAGTAGGCTCTGAGATCTTCAAGTTTCAGCACCCAGGACAGGACAGGGTATGTGGTGAATGCTTATTAAATGGTTTGTGAATGCAGGAATGAATGAATGAGTGAGTGGTGAGCTGGTGTGACAGTAGCTGACCAACAGATTCTGCTGCTTCTTTATTGTCTTTTTAAAAAATTGAAGTCTAGTTGATTTACAATGTTGTGTTAGATTCAGGTGTACAGCAGAGTGATTCAGGTGTACATATATATATTCTTTTTTGTATCCTTTTCCATTATGGTTTATCACAGGGCACTGAATATAGTTCCCTGTATTGTACAGTAGGACCGTGTTGTTTATCTATTTTATATATAGAAGTTTGTATCTGCTAATCCAAAACCCCTCCCCCACCCGCTTTCCCCTTTGGTAACCATAAGTTTGTTTTCTATGTCTGTGTGTCTGTTTCTGTTTTGTAAATAAGTTCATTTATATCATTTTAAAAGATTCTACATATAAGTGATATCATATCATATTTGTCTTTCTCTGTCTGACTTCACTTAGTATGATAATCTCTAGGTCCATCCATGTTGCTGTAGATGGCATTGTTTTCTTTTTTATGGCTGAGTAATATTCCAGTGTGTGTGTGTGTGTGTGTGTGTGTGTGTGTGTGTGTGTGTGTGTGTGTGTGTATGTTTACCACATCTTTATCCATTCACTGTTGATGGACCTTTAGGTTGCTTCCATGTCTTGGCTATTGTAAATAGTGCTGCTGTGAACACTGGGATGCATGTATCTTTTCAAATTATAGTTTGAATTTTAGTTTGAATAATTTGAATTCAAATTATTCTGTTAGTGATTCTATAGACCAATGGTCTCAACCCTGGTGGCGCAATAGAACTCCCCAGGCCAGTAAGTCCAGATCTCGAGGTGGAACCAGACATCAACCTTTTAACTTTCCTAGGTGATTCAACGTGTATCCAAGGTTGAGAACTGCTCTCTGTGTCCATTTGTCCTCGCTTTTACTGATGGCTGGACCCTAGTATTTTAAGTCTGGCTTCGCATGGCGGGCTCCTCCCACCCTCCCCATAGAGTAGCTCCTGGGGGCTTCTGTTTATCCCTTTCCAGAACTTCTTCTCCTAGTTCTGTCCTTTGGAATGTGGTGACTGTAACGTCACTGGTAGTCAAATAAGGACACATGTGGTCTTAAGTGAGAGCAATCTGTATTTGGCTAGGACAGCAGCCTAGCAGAGGTGAAGTTATGAGACGTTAAAAAATGTGTCTCCGCCTTCCCTGGTGGCGCAGTGGTTGAGAGTCCTCCTGCCGATGCAAGGGACACGGGTTCGTGCCCCGGTCCGGGAAGATCCCACATGCCGCGGAGCGGCTGGGCCCGTGGGCCATGGCCGCTGAGCCTGCGCGTCCGGGGCCTGTGCTCCGCAACGGGAGAGGCCACAACAGCGAGAGGCCTGTGTACTGCAAAAAAATAAATAAATAAATGAAAATGTGTCTCCCAAGTGTTTCCACCACTAGTTATTACAGGATCTCCAATCCCCCTTAAAGCCCCACCCAGTAATTATGGGAGACCCTAGGGGGTGTCTCAAGTGTTTTCATGAACAGTTCTTCAAGATTCTACACGGTGTTATCTCAAAGGATGCTTGCTGTCGAGGCTTCCCTTTTCCAAAGCTATGGGGAAACACTTGCCCAACTCCCAAAGCTGATTACGTGCCAGTCCCCCTGTTTAGGGCTAAGGATTCAGTGGTGAACAGGACAGGCACGATTCCTGTCCTCAAGGAGAGTACAGTCTACCAGGTGAAGGTTTGTCTCCATGATATGAATTTACTCATATCTGTTAATAGTGCTGTAACATAGAGAAAATTTCTGAGCAACTTCCTAGAGACTGTAAATGTACTGGGGATATTTCTAAACATCTCAGGTTCATCCATGTCCCTCACATCTGCTGAGTCCCTCGAGAACTCTCAATGTCTCATCCAGACCGAAGGCTCCAGCAGGTTCAATGGGGAGCTATGATTGGAAGAGCTGTCTTGGGCATTAACCTCAGAGCCGGTTCACTTTGGGAAACAGAAATCCGTTCCACCTTCTCTGGAGAGCAGGGGATAAGAAAGAGATCATCAGTCTTGGTTACACCCAGGAGGAAGAGAAGGGTCAGAGATGGGAGCTGTTTGTGGGTGGAGGAGGATGAGGGCTGTATACCCAAGAGAAGAGTCAGTCAATCTCATGAAAGTGGGGTGTGTGTGTGTGTGTGTGTGTAGAGGGCTGCGGGGAGGAGGACGTTTTGCTCACAGCTGCATCGTCATGCTCCCTCCTGTCAGTGTACTTGCAAAACAGGTTATGATTAACTAGCTAACAGAACCGCTTTGACCAGTTATGTTGTAGATGGGTCGTGTCCTCACGACACAGAGGGAGGGACATTGACACCTCAGTCTCATCAGTCACACACCAAACCACAGTGTAGGATGGTCTGCCAATGGGTAGGTTTCATCTGGGCACCTTATCCAAGTCCTGGTCTGTGGGTTTTGTTGTGGAAGGAGGTACTTCCTGAAATGAATTTCTTATTCTTTTTTTTTTTTTTGTCTCTGGTCTTCATTTTTAGGACCTTGGATCTGAGCATTGAATGTAAATGCTGTTTGTTAAAAGTCCTCTTTAAAGAGGTGAGGGATGTTCAGAATGTCCAGGCAGCAAGGGACTTACGGAGTAGTCTTGGCTGTCCTTCTTCCTTTTGTCCCGTAGAGCCTCCTGGTTAAAAGTGTGGACTGTGAATACGTCACTTACTAGCTGGTGACCTTGGGCAACTTACCTGACCTCTCTCTGCCTGTTTTCTCATCAGGAAAAAGGGGACAACAATAGTG